>NC_090839.1:76526623-77766623 GCF_028021215.1 Eschrichtius robustus
CAGTGCTCAGGGAGTGCTTAGAGAATGAGAAGAGGATCCAGGGTGACCTTCCGATGAGGTGGAGGAGGAGGGCAACAGAAAAATAGGGGAGACTGGAGGCCTAGAAACCCAGAGAACAGAGCTTTGAGGAGCAGCGTGTGGTCAGGTACTCAGTGCAGCAGAAAGTTCCAGGAGCTGGCAGGAGATCATAGGCACTGAGGGAGAGCCGGACTGCAATGGTTAAAGATTAAATGGGAGTAGAAGTGAGGGTGGTGGGTACCGTGCCAGCCCTGTGCTAGGTACGGAGAGTAAAGTGATCCCCGCTCTCAGAGACTGGACACGCTAGGGGAGGGGACAAATACACACACACAGAGAATTGTAATACGATTTGATGGGCACAGTGGTAGAGAGATGCACAGGGTATAACGGGGACACAGAGAAAGGTAACTTCACCCAGCTGAGGAGACGGGGGGTTTCTGTGATTAGAGGAGGGGGTGACTTGGTAGTAATGCAGGTCTTAGAGAACAGTTAAATCAGGCAGAGGATTAGGGGTAATCTGCCTGCAGGAAGAACATCCCAGATAGACGGAGCAGCACAAACATAGGGCACAGGCATAGGAAGTTCCATGGCGCCCAGTCAAAAGCGGAACAGTTCAGTATCGCTGGAATGTAAAATGTGAGGCAGACAGGGCTGAGAGATGTTGGAGTGGGGGGAGACATGAGGATGGAAACCTCTTTGTGGAGACCTTGTGTCCTGTATTAAGGGCTTGACTTCTCCTGGGGGGGGGGGACGTGGGAGGGGGTTGAAAGTTTTTGGTAGGGAAACGATATGGCCACACTTGTCTTTTAGATGGATAGTCCTGGAGCTCTGCAGAGGGTGGATTTGAGGGAGATGAGAAAGCAGGGAGGAAGCCCAGCTAGGAGGCTGCTGTATAAGTTACGGTGAGACCGACCTGATACAACCTGAACCAACGAGTGAAGGACTAAAAAGGAGTGGATGGAGTCCTGAAATACTGGGGCAGTAAATCAGCCAGAGTGGTGATTGGTTGGACATGAGGATTGAGGGAGAAGGGGGACTTGAAAATAACTCAGGTTCCAGCAGAAGTGGCTGAATGGGTTAGGAGAAGCATGCTACCACGTAGGGGTTTGGGGGTGGGGTGAGTAGGGAGGGGATGAGCTTGCTTTTGCACATACTGATTTTTTTTTTTTAACGGTTTTACTGAGATATAATTCACCTACCATACAACTCACCCATTTAAAATGTATAATTTATTGCATTTTTAAAAGTATATTCAGAGCTGTGCAACCATTATCATCATCTAATTTTAGAATATTTTCTGGGTACATTGATTTAAGAAAATTTTTTTTATTATGGAACATTTCTGACATACAGAAGTAGAATCACATAAGGAGTGTCTGTGCTGGGCAGAGTGATTTGGGGTCTCCTCTGGTGGAGCTGTCCAGCCAACACGAATAGTTGTTACGGGAATTTCAAAATGGACCTAACTTCGGGGAGGGGGTCAGGGCAGGAGAGAGGTGGTGTGTGAAGGAGTAAAACTATGAAGTTCCTGTCGATTTCCCGACACTATTTCCAGTGGGGTTATTGGTGAAAGGGGGTTGTTGATGATAGCAGAGATGACTGTTCTTGCCTGAGGAGCTTCCAGGCTGGTTGGGGAAGAAAAGATCTACCTACATCCACTGGCTGGAAAGCCAGTTTATAGGTCTAGGTAGGTTCCAGGAAAAGTCAAGAGAAAAGTTAGGCTTATTTAGGGATGGTCAGACAAGACCAGTTTTGATCTGGTTGTTGAAAAAAGTGTAATGTTTGTGTCCTTGGCAGAGAGGGAGAGGGTGTAGATGGCACACCCTTTCAGCCTCTTTGGAGGGTAGTGTGGAATGGGACAGGACATCTGCATTTGAGTGTGTGTAGGTAAGACAGACCAGAAGAAATGTCAGCAGATAATGACAGATGACACTGGATATGTCTCAGGGCTGGATCCCACCCCTCACCCTCCGGCCTCTTCAGATGCAGCCCCATTTTCTCATCCTTGGACTTGTTCTCAGTGTGCTCCCACCCCTCAGCCAACACGCTCACATTTCCTCCACCTGTAAACCCTCCTCCGTCTGCTTGGCCTCCCCTTCAAGCCTCCACCCCTGTCTCTGGTCACAGCCCTGCTAGCAGGAAATTGTTATCTTTATTTGCTACCACACCCCTCCTGCATGGTGGTGGGTCTGAGGGCAGGAGCAAAGATATTGAGGAGGGAGAAGGTTTGAAGTGTCAGAATTATCAGGGAAGGTAACTGATTTACCTGGCAGCAGAGTTGGGGTGCTTGCTATCAATGCTTGTATAAAGTAAAACCCGCTGTCCGGTTGGGGGGGGCTTCCCCCAGTTCTTTTTTTTTTTTTTAATTTACTTTTATTTATTTTTGGCTGCATTTGGTCTTCGTTGATGCACGCGGGCTTTTCTCTAGTTGCAACGAGTGGGGGCTACTCTTCATTGTGGTGCGCCGGCTTATTGCTGTGCCTTCTCTTGTTGTGGGGCATGGGCTCTAGGCGCGTGGGCTTCAGTAGTTGTGGCACGCAGGCTCAGTAGTTGTGGCTCGCGGGCTCTAGAGCACAGGCTCAGTAGTTGTGGCGCACGGGCTTAGTTGCTCTGTGGCATGTGGGATCTTCCCAGACCAAGGCTCGAACCCGTGTCCCCTGCATTGGCAGGCAGATTCTTAACCACTGCGCCACCACGGAAGCCCCATTCCCCCAGTTTTAATATGCACAGGTGTAGGCATGTAAAAGGCAGGTGGTTCTGACCAGGATTCTGCTTTATGTGGCAGGAGAGAACAACCCTTTTCCGTGCTGATCCGTTCCTTCCGGGGATCTTCCCACTGGACTCTTCTTTGGTGCACACCTTCACCTTGGTTGTGGTTCAGCGGGGCTCTTTCCCCCTTCCTCTTTGCTCACTCAGCAGATCATCCCTAGCGTCATCAATTCCCAAGACTTTAGCAACGACCTTTATGCTGATCATTCTCAAAATTATCCACTTTGAATCTCTTAAACTCTAGATCCCTGATTTTGTGTGGTTCTAATTAATGCAACCAGACTTTTCTTTCTTAAGGGACATGTTCTCTATATTAGAATGCATTATATAAAGCTTGTGGTGGTAAAAATAGTGTTGCACGTGTGAGGAAAAAAAGATATGTCACAAGCAGTCAAATGAAAATAAGCTGGACTTCATAAAAATTAAAAACATGTGCTTCAGAGGACACAATTCAGTAATCATTTTTTAAAAAGCCAATTAAAAATGGCAAAGGGCAGTTCTCCAGAGAAGATACACAAAGGCCAGTAAACACATGAAGAGATGTTCAACATCATTAGCCATCAAGGAAATGCAAATCAAAACCACTGGTTACCGTTTCACACCCACTAGGATGGCTATAATCAAAAAGACAAGCAGGGCTTCCCTGGTGGCGCAGTGGTTGAGAATCTGCCTGCCAATGCAGGGGACACGGGTTCGAGCCCTGGTCTGGGAAGATCCCACATGCCGCGGAGCAACTAGGCCCGTGAGCCACAACTACTGAGCCTGCGCGTCTGGAGCCTGTGCTCCGCAACAGGAGAGGCCTCGATAATGAGGCCCGCGCACCGCGATGAAGAGTGGCCCCCACTTGCCACAACTAGAGAAAGCCCTTGCACAGAAACGAAGACCCAACACAGCCATAAATAAAAAAATAGATAAATAAAAATTAAACTTTAAAAAAAAAAAAAAGACAAACAATATCACATGTTGGTGCACGTGCAGAGATATCGGAACCCTCATACATTGCTGATGGGAATATAAAATGGTACACCCACTTTGGAAACAGTCTAGCTGTTCTCAAAAGGTTAAACATAGAGTTACCATATGATCCAGCAGTTGCACTCCTAGGTGTATACCCAGGAAATGAAGACATGTCCACAAGTATTCATAGCAGCAATGTTCATAACAGCCAAAAAGTGAACACAACCCAAATGTCTATCAGTTGATGAATGGATATACAAAATGTGGTATATGCAAACATGAAATATTATTCAACAATAAAAAGAAATGAAGTGCAGAATAGGCAAATCTATAGAGACAGAAAGTAGATTAGTGTTTGCCTGGGGCTGGCAGGGATGGAGATGTACATGTATTTAAAGCATACAATTCAGTAGTTTTTAGTATATTCAGAGTTACACAGCCATCACCACAATCAATTTTAGAACATTTTCACCGCCTGGCCAAAAAGCCCAATTCTCATTAACAGTCACTCCCCTTCCTCCCTCAAAGCCCCCCGCCCCCCCCCCCAACAGCTTTCTATGGACTTGCCTATTCTGGATATTTCATATAAATGGAATCATACAATATGAGGTTTGTTTTGTCTGGCTTCTTTCACTTAGCATAATGTTTTCAAGGTTCATCCATGTGTAGCATGTGTCAGTACTTCATTCCTTTTTAGTGTAATAATATAGTCTGTTGTATGGATAATACCACACTTTACCCATCCATATAGTTTCTCCACATCCTCACCAACACTTGTTATTATGTCTCATTTTCATTATAGCCATCCTAGTGAGTGTGAAATGGTATCTCCTGTGGTTTTGATTTGCATTTCCTTGATGGCTAATGATATCAAGCATCTTTTCATGTGCTTGTTGGCAGTTTGTATATCTTCTTTGGAGAACTGTCTATTCAGATCATTTTTATATATGGTCTGAGGTAGGGCCCCAAATTCACTCTTTTACATGTGGACATCCAGTTGTCCTTGCACCATTTACCAAAAAAGACTATTCTTTCCCCATTAAGTTGTCTTGGCAACCTTGTGGAAAATCAGTTGACCATGGATATAAGGGTTTATTTATGGTCTGATTCTGTTCCATTCATGTTTATGTCTACCCTTATGCCAGTACCACAACATCTTGATTACAGCTTTATAGTACGTTTTGTAATTGGCAAAACTTTTTCAAGATTATTTTGGGTATTCTGGATCCCTTGAATTTTCATATTAATTTTAGGATGAGCTTGTTAATTTCTGCAAAGAAGCCACCTGGGATTTTGATAGGGCTTTCATTGGAACTGTAGATCAATTTGGGGAGTAGTGCTATTTTAACAATATTAGGTCTGCTGATCCATGAACATGGGATGTCTATTTATGTAGATCTTCTTAATTTTTTTAAACAATGTTTTGTAGTTTTCAGTATAAGAATTGTATACTTCTCTTATAAAATTTATTCCTAAGTATTTTATTCTTTTCGATGCTATTGTAAATTGAATTGTTTTCTTAATTTCATTTTTGGGTTGTTCATTGCAACTGTATAGGAATGCAATTGATTTTTGCCTGTTGATCTTCTGTCCTTTAACCTTCTTTATTAGTTCTAATAGTTGTTTAGTGGGTTTCTCAGGATTTTGTGTATACAAGGTCATGTCATCTGCAGATGAAGATAGCTTTACTTCTTTCTTTCCAATCTTGATTCTTTTATTTCATTTTATTGCCCTAGTTTGAACCTCCAGAACAATGTTGACCTGTTGCTGATCTTAGGGGGGAAAGCTTTCAGTCTTTCACCAATAAGTATGATGTTATCTGTGGGTTTTCATAGATGCCCTTGATCAGGCTGAGGAAATTCCCCTCTATTCCTGGTTTGTATATTACTCTTTTAATAAACAAAAGCAGAGATTTTAAGAAGATATGCATATTTAAATACATAGAGTTCACAGTTCATTACCGGGGGGTGGGAGACATGCAGTGTGAATCTGATCTTTGTGGATATGGAGATGTACTAATTGAATGATCTTTATAAGAAGGTAGGGTATAAAGTAAAAATTTCAGCATCCTAAAAAAAAGTTCTTTTTTTCCAGTCTACTTTTATCTTTAGGCATATGTCCAGTTTTACCTAGTTACAGTAGTTTACTTTTTAAAAAAAATTTTTATTGAAGTATAGTTGATTTACAATGTTGTGTTAATTACTGCTGTACAGCAAAGTGATTCGGTTACACATATATATACATTCTTTTTTTTAATATTCTTTTCCATTATGGTTTATCATAGGATATTGAATATAGTTCCCTGTGCTATACAGCAGGACCTTGTTTATCCATCCTGTATATAAAAGCTTACATCTGCTAACCCCAACCTCCTACTCCATCCCTCCCCCAACTCCCTCCCCCTTGGCAACCACCAGTCTGTTCTCTATGTCCATGAGTCTGTTTCTGTTTCATAGATAGGTTTCCTTGGTAACCACCAGTCTGTTCTCTATGCCCATGAGTCTGTTTCTGTTTCATAGATAGGTTCCCTTGGCAACCACCAGTCTGTTCTCTAGGTCCATGAGTCTGTTTCTGTTTCATAGATAGGTTCATTTGTGTCATATTTTAAATTCCACATATAAATGATATCATATATTTGTCTTTCTCTTTCTGACTTGCTTCACTTAGTAGGATAATCTCCAGTTGCATTCATGTTGCTGCAAATGGTATTATTTCGTTCTTTTTTATGGCTGAGTAGTATTCCATTGTATGTATGTACCACATCTTGTTTATCCATTCATCTGTCAGTGGACATTTAGGTTGTTTCCATGTGTTGGCTATACAATAGCTTACTTTTAAAATTACCTTTTATTGTCTCGTATTCTTTTTCTAATTACCTACTGTTGCATTTTATTTTCATCAGAATACGTTCATCTTACCTTAAGTCAGACATTTTTAGTAGTTAATTTCTCTTCCCTCTACAGTAAAAAAAGTAACAATGCTTTATGACTTAGAAAGTGTCTTCATATAAAATCTTATTTGAATCCTCATTTTACACATAAAAAAAAAAGGAAAACCAGAATGCTTGAATCATTTGTCAGGATAGTAGGAGCAGAGCTGGGGCTAGGGCATACTGCTTTTGAAGATACTTAATAAGTACACCTGACTTGGTTGAACATATCGAATACGAGCATCATTGGATTAGGGAGGAAATCCAAGACAACTTGCCACTGTATCAGTTTCCTAGGGCTGCCATAACAAACGACCATAAACTGGGTGACTTAAAAGAAATGTATTCTCACAGTTCTGAAGGCTAGAATTCCAAAATCAAGGGGTTGTATTAGTTCCAGAATCAAGGGTGGGTTCCTTCTTGAGTGCCCAGAAGGAGAGTATGTTCCGTGCCTCTCTTCCAGCTTCTAGTGGTTGCCAGCAATCCTTGCTATTCCTTGGCTTGCAGCTGCATAACTGCACTCTCTCTCTGCGTCTGTCACATGGCTGTCTTCCCTCTGTGTGTGTCTCTCTCTCCACCTGTCATTCTCTGTATGTGTGTCTCTGTTTCTTCTCTTATGAGGACACCAGTCATGTTGGATTAAGGCTCACCCTACTCCAGTGTGACTTCATCTTAACATATATCTTAATTACATCTGCAAAGACCCTGTTTCCAAGTAAGAGGTACCAGAGGTTAGGACTTCAGCATGTCTTTCAGGAGAATGGTTTAACCCACAACAGCCACTAACAAGGCTCTCTTCTGCTCCCCCTCCACCCCAGGCGCCCCCGTATACCACGCCATGGCCCTCGTGTCTGCTGATTCCCGCATTGCAGAACTGCTCACAGAGCTCCATCAGCTGATCAAGCAAACCCAGGTAAAAATCCACAGCCCTCCACTCCTAGAGGGGAACGTGGGCTGTGATGCTGAGCTGTGGAGGGGGCGGGGGTGGTTGTGTTCAAAGAGATTGGACATGCAGGAACCACGGTGATGTAATGAAGGTGGGAGGAGAAAGAGAATGTAGGGTATGACTCCCATTCCTGTTGGATTTTCTGTCATGTGCAGGGTTTCATGATTCGTTTTGTTTAGTAACAGCTATATTGAGAGGTATAATTCACATACCATACAATTCACCCATTTAAGGTGTACAATCCAATTTGAATCAATATTCAGAGTTGTGCAACCATCACCATGATCAATTTCAGAACATTTTCATCACTTGACAAAAATACCCTGTACCCAATAGCAGTCATTCTCCTTGTGCCTCCACCTCAGGTAAACAGAGACACTCTTATCGGGCAAGATAGTCCAAGCGTGTTTAGAGGTTATCTACTAAGAGCTGGTCAAGGGCCAACCCTTTTTTGGAATGTGTAGTGTTTGAAAACCCAGGCCTGCTGAATTGATCTTTAACTGCACATGCCACCCCCCTGGCCCTTGGCCTAGGCTCTGTTACAGCGAAACAGTCATTTGAGCATTTACCTTTAGTATAGCATTTATATAAAAGATACAGCAATAGTATCAGGGTAAATATGCCTAACATTTGCAGGAATCCTTATAGGGTAGGGATAGACTTAAAGAAACAACTAATCTGTCCTATGAAGCCATTACATACACTTTCATATTTTTGTACTAATTTGATTACCTGTTTTCCTCCTTCATCTACCACCATCTGTACCTTATGATAAATTTGTGTGAAACTGTTTAGCATAGAAATTAGCTGATGGTGAGTTAAATCCAGTTCTTCCTCAGGTCAGTCACTTTCCATCAGCATTACATTCCCAGAAGACTTTGAATCGATCTCCCAATACATTTGGTCATCAATATCAGTATTATCCTATGACTGACTTACATAAGGTAGTTGAATCTTACCAACAGTGCCAGTGTGTTACACCATATTGAAGTATGGTCATGGTAAAATTCGGTTTCATTATGGAACAAATCAGTAAGAATTACAGAGCTATTTGTTAGGCCTTTACAACAGAATTGGCCCTGCCCATTTACCAGATTTTATTACGGACAGGCTTTATTACAGTTGGCCATGATTCAGTTATTTCTGGGTTCCAAGTCAGCTGGGGATGAAGCCAGTCACTCTGTCTCAGCTCAGGCTCGTACTGAGACTGGTTTCCACTGCATACTGTTGTACAGCAGAGTCCACCTCCCTCCTACGGGGAGGACACAGGTGGTGTTCAGAGTACAAGTCCTACCTCTGCTAACTGGACTTCAGGGTATGTCTTATTTTGATCCATTCTTGGGTCAAGGGTAGTCATGGTGCATTGATGTAAATTGCACATGCCGCTTGAGGGCTTCCATAGGTTTAGAGGTCCACAAAATTCCCATAAGTGTGCCCCTTGGGGCTCAGCAGCTCGATGGAGGGCCGCTGCTCATGGCTACTTATTAAAGTATCATCCATTTTAAAATAGTCAAGAAACCCTGGTGGGTCAAGGTGCAAGCCCTTTCCCAACAACAGGTGGGTCCTAGAGCTATCCACATTACCTGTTGGGTTGGCCTGAACCACTTCACTAAAGCCTCATCATCTTTCCAGGCTGACTCCCATCCCTTGCCTTCCTCCTAGGAGGGAACTCATTTCTGTTTGTTTATTCTAATCAACAATCTTTTCCCCCTGATTGCTGCTTCTCATTGAAAATGAGTTCAGCTTGCCCCACAATGAACACGACAGTACCTATGTCCCCTAAAGCCTTTTTCTGTCTATGGGCCAATGTTGCTTACTCCACCATGCATTTTGTTGCCATTGTGTACTAATGGCCTGGGTACTGCAGTTAGGATACATATTTTGTACCCAAAAATGTTGGGTGCCCCATACTAGGGTTAGATGAGTGGTAGTTGCACCTAGATGTAATTTAGCCTAAGTATATCATATGGCCTCTTAGGCCTCTCAAAACCTTCCTCGTCTAGGGGAGCGGGGGATGGGGCTGTTCCCCAGGGGAATTTGGACCTACCATGTGCCTACTGCTCTAATCCTGTCAGAAACCCACTTTTCCCTATTGTTTTTACTTGCTTTTCATTCACAAAGACAAGGGTGATAATGTATTTGTGCGAGCATGCTGTGGCATATCATGTCCATTATAACCAGGGACCTTTCTGAGCATCCCATCATCCAGGCTTGTAGTTACACAATGATCAGTCTGCTGGGAGCCGCCATACAACCCAATGGGAGCAGTTCCCAGAGATTCCTTTCCAAATGGTATCCTTTGTAGTGGAATGTGACCTGAAAAATAAGAGTCAGAAGATCCTGGCACACATATTGCTAAGTGAAAACCCAGTCTGAAAGGTTTTCTATACTGTATGATTCCAACTATATGACAATATGGAAAAGGCAAATCTATAGAGAGGATAAAAAGGTCAGTGATTGCGCAGGGCTTAGAGGGAGGGAGGGAGGGATGAATAGGGGGAGCACAGGGGATTTTTAAGGGAGGTGGAACTCTTCTGTATGATACCATAATGGTGGATACATTACATTTTGCATTTGTCAAAACCCATAGAATGTAAAACACAAAAAGTGAATCTTAATGTAATCTATGGACTTTAGTTAATAATAATTATCAATATTGGTTCAGTAATTGTAAGAAATGTTCCACACTAATGCAAGATGTTAATAATAGATGAAGCCGTGCAGGGGAAAGCAGGTATATGGGAACTCTGTCTTCCACCTGCGCGATTTTTCTGTAAACCTAAAACTGCTCTAAAAATAGTTTATTAATAAAATTTTGAAGATAAAGAAAAAAAGATACTGGCACATTACTAGAATTCCAGTCAGTCATCAACAGTTTGTCCAGTTTATCATCATACTGTATAGCCAAAATGTCTCTCAGAGGGTTTTCAGGCTTCCATTTGACTTTGTCGGGTTCTAAAAGCAGAGGTGGTCTTGGCAAACACACGGCGTCACCCTTCAGGGCATCTGGTATGACTTGAGTTAAGAGTCAATGTTATTCTCTTGCTCTGAGCCTCTCTCAGGTATTAATGTAATACTGAATTTCCATCATTGCATAACCCATTTATTCATTCTTTTACCCTTGGCTACTCTTTCTCCTTCTCTCCATTTGTCCAGATTTTTCTACTCTTTGAAGGACGTTAGGCTCAGCCACCGTGCTGGTCCTGATTGCCAGCAACAACGCTAGTCTAGCAAGTGCCTCACCTTCCCCCGACTCTCCCCCTATCCCCACCCCGGCCCCCGTCCATTCCCATTCATGTAAGGTAGGGTTACTTAGGTGTGGAACTAGTGGGCTGTTTTTACCACTAGGCATTATAGCTGCGTTCACTGTTAACTCCATTTTGCCAGATGGGGTGAAAGTACCTACCCCCTCAGGCACTTAGAAATTCTGACATAAAGGTTAAAAGGTATAGTTACAATTTCTCCTTAGGAATCATCCCTGCTTCCGGCATCTTCATTTGCAGCTCTGGTCCCAGGACCGCTGATGTGGGGAAGAATTGTATCAGCATCCTTACCCACCCCGCTCCCCAGATGAATTGATCATGGATACATGTGTTAATTTCTAGACTCTCAATTCTGTTCCATTGACCTATATGGCAGTATCACACCATTTGACTACTGCAGCTTTGTAGGAAATTTTGAAATTGGGAAACGTGAGTCCTCCAATGTTTTGTTTGTTTTTTTTTTAAGATTGTTTTGGCTATTCTGCGTCACTTGAATTTCCATATAAACTTCAGGATCAGCTTGTCAATTTCTGCAGGGAAGTCAGCTGGAATTTTGATGGGGGTTGCATTGAATCTGTGGATCAGTTTGTCTTTTTGATAAAGGAGAGTCATTAAATGTATAACTTGTAAGTTAACTTTAATGCCTTTTGTATTGCTTTTGCATTAGTTGGGGGAAAAATCCTTTTAAACTTACGGATTTGGAAGTTGGATTTACAAAATGAGGGTCATATTTATGGGGCCTCTGGCCTGGGCTGCAGGGTAGTTGCCACAGCAGGATAAAGGGCCTCCCCTCATGTCCTGTTGACCTCTTCCTTGCAGGAAGAGCGTTCGAGGAGCGAACACAACTTAGTGAACATCCAGAAGACCCACGAGCGGATGCAGACAGAGAACAAGAGTGAGTGGCTGGGCTCGGGAGAGAAAGGAGTGGGCCAAGACTGTGAACATGGCGGTCATCGTTTTTGAAAGGGACTTTTGCATGTATCTGCCTAATCCAAAATGAACTGCTTGCTCCCTAGGCCTGAGGAACAGTTTTCCCTTAGGCTGGGTGACCTAAGATGACCCAGGAGACAGATGACAGACTGCCTAGCCACTAAGGAACCTTAAAATCCCCCAACTCTGAGGACTGGGAAGTCAGGAAATGACGCTGCGTCTCGGGAACCCCCTTACAGTGCACAGGACCCCCCAGTTAGCCGGCATTTTCTAGAGCTTCCCTACTCGTGTGCCCTGCACATGCCCTGAGGTCAGGCTCCCGGGCTGGTGCTTTCCAACTCTGAGGAGCTTGGAGAATTGTTTTCTGTTTGCGTGCGTCACACTCTGGCAGAGGTTAGAGAGTCCTCTCCTAGATGTTGTGATGGCATCTGTACCATATGAAAATGTGAACATGGAGGTATGGGCCTTGGGGGGCACTTCTGAGCCAGTAAAGCTCATACCTCAGCCCACGGCCCCTCGGTGCCTCCCAGAGTCTGATTCCGGCGGACTGGAAGCAGTGCCACGTTGCTGCCCGCTGCCCCTCACCCATGCATCTTCCTCCCTTTGTTTATTCTGCAGTCTCTCCCTATTACCGGACAAAGCTGCGTGGCCTCTATACAACCGCCAAGGCCGATGCAGAGGCTGAGTGCAAGTGAGTACCGTCCCACTGCCCTGCCATCGCCTCCCCTCCTCATCCAGGTGCTGGGCTGTAGGAGCGTGTGGACCGTAGCCCCAGCCTGCCTCTCCTCCCACGGATAAGCAGATTCTGACTCCCCAGCTTCTCCGTTAGGGCCCACTTTCCCTAGAGCCCACTCTGGCCTCTCTTCCCTGGCCCTGCTGTTTTATAGACGGCAGAAAGGTGTGGATCAAATCCCAGTGATGCCTTTTTCTAGTCACTTGACCTTGGGCAGTCATTTCAGCTGAGACTCAGTTGCTCCGTCATTAAAGTAGGGATAATAACTACCTGTAGAATTGTCAGCGTAAAATGGGAGAATGCACACAAAGTGCCTAATACCAGTATTTTTCAAACTCTTTTGACCATAACCCATGGTTATGCCTGGTGTTGGGCAGTCTCCATAGAGAGACACAAGGATAGTGAGGATCCTGCCTTCAAGGGCAAGCAGTCCAGAAAGGAGAGACACCCTAAAAAAGTTACAGGACAGTGTAGTTGGTGGGCTGGCCGAGATGGTGTTCACTGTGCCTGGGGATCTGAGACCCTCTCAGGGAGGAGGAGAAACTTGAGCTGGGGATGGGTAGGCAGACAAGTCAGAGAGCCCAAGTGGAGGACAGAGTGTGCCAGGGCCATGGAGGAGCGCATTTGGGGAATGAGAACTAGTCCTTGCATGGGAGGGGAGGGCAGGATATGGAAGACCTCCAATACCTGGACGTTATCTTGGAGGCCATAGCGAGCCAAAGACGATGTAAGAGCAGGAGAGAAACCCCTGGCTGCCGCACGGAGAGTAGACTAGGTGAGATTCAAGGCTAGTTTGGAGACCAGGCAAGAGATAGTGACGGAGTTGAGATGAGACAATGGCAGTGGGGATAGAGAAACAAGGGTGGGTTCTGAGATCAAACTGGAGGACGAGTTGGGAGAGAAGATTTCCAAGGTTTTTAGCTTGAACAGAGGGGTCTGATGGGGCTCCCTTTGCCAGGGTGGGAAGAGAACAAAAGGGTGGGGCCGACTGGCGGGGAGGGGACACAGTGAATTCTGGTTGGAGGTGTTGCTTGCTTGGCTTTCCAACCCAGCCTTCCCCACCCCCATCTTCTCCCTGATTTGCAGATTCATCAGGTAGCCATAGTTGGGCCCTTTCCCATTAGTGGGCCTGGAGTTTGGCTTGTATAGGTCAGAGTGACTCAACGCTCATTTGGAAGTAAAAGGCATACTTTCCCTTCCCAGCTTAACTGCCGGCAGAGTGAGGAGGCTGCTTCTGCAACCAGCTGGTGTGAGCTCTTCTCTGGCATGGACTTAACCAGAGTTTAACACTTAAAGCTTGTTTCATAAGTGCAGGTCCCTTGCAGTCCTGCTGTCATTTCACTTTTTCAGACTCTTAGACCTTCATACGTTCATTCACTAAACAACAAATAAGGTGTCCTCACCTCCAGATACCATGCTGGGAACAGGAGAGTGGGTGAGACAGATAAGATGCCATCCCTACCCGCAGGGAGCTCCGTGTCTGGGTGGGGAAAACATGGTACTGTGTGTGCCTGTGGCACTGACCCAGGTGCTGCAGCACCTATCAGCTCATCTTCTAAATATTTGCATTAAACCTCTTGGGAAACTGAAGAGGCGCCAAGAGCCTGCTTCATGAGCTAGCCCAAGCCTGTGATGCTTTGCTGTTCCTTCTATCCAGTCCTGGCTGGTTTTCCTCCTCCTGCTTTTGCAGAAAACAGAAAGGAACCCGTGTCTTCATTTAACAATCATCTCTTTTAGCAGCAGGAGTCAAAGGGAAACAGATCAAAGATGTCACTTTCCGTGTTCCAGTGGAGACGGGTAGCCATTCTGGGTGGGAACAAGATATTTTCCAACATTGGTTCAGAAGGCACTTCTCCAGGTGCGGCTCTGTGAGGGCACAGGAGAGAAGGCCCACAAGGAATTATTTTTCACCCTAATCAAATAATTACTGTGTATTGGTATGCAGCAGTATTGGATTACTTTAAAGAGCCCACACCATTTAGCCCCTTACGAATGGTTGGGGAGGGGTGCCGGGTTTGTGGGGGGAGGGAGGTTAGGGCTCAGGGTTCTTGGCTGAGGACCCTGCAAAGGAAGGTCAGCCAGCAAGAGGCGTTTCCTCTGCTGTCCCAGGTGAAGTGGGGCTCTTGGGATGGCACCATCCCTGACGGTTGCTGATGGGCTGGCAGGCTGCCTGCCAGAAGGTAGGGACCCACGCTTTGCTGGGTGGTCATCCTGGTTGACCTGAAGCCTCTATGGTTCCGAGATGGAGAAGTTTCAGCTCCAGAAAACTGCTCTTTAAATAGTAAATGATCTTAAAACATTGTTTCCTCAGATCTCTGCAGTGGAACTTCAGTAACTTTAGGAAACGGAATATTACATTCCTCTCCTTAGAGATTCACAATGCAAATTAAAGTACTGAAGTATTAAAGTACTGCAGTATTAAAGCATTGAAGTATTAGAGTACTGAAGGCTCTGCCAAGTTCTGCAACAGCAATTTCTTTAACTCAGTATTTCACAAACTTACTTGACAGTGGAATACATTTACACACTGGTTCTCAAGTCTGGCTGCGCCCAGAGGTTCTGCTTTAACTGGGGTGGAGTTCATGCATTGGTGTTAACTTTCTACATAATTTCAGACTTATAGAAATGTATTTTTACCACATTTGCTTTATCACTCTCTCTATATATATGTATTTAGAATCTTTTTTTTCTGAATCATTTATGTTGCAGACATGATGCATGATGCCTCTTGACCTCTAAATACATCAGTCAGCATTGCCTAAAAACAAGGACATTCTTAAACAACCACGGTACATTTCTCAAAATCAGGAAATAACAGATATAAAACTATTAACTGATCTACAGATCTTATTCAGATCTCATCACTGTCCAGTGATGACCTTTACAGCAAAAGAACATTTTTATAGTGCAGATCAGCACTGTGTTTAGTTTTCCTGTCTCTCTGGTCGTTCAATCTGGAACAGTTCCCAGGCTGTCTTTGCTTTTCCTGACCTTGACATTTTGAAGATTATAGGCCAGTGCAGAATGTCCCTCAGTTGGGTTTGTCTGATGTTTCCTCATGATTAGATTCAGGTTTTACGCTTTTGGAAGTAATAGCATGGAAGTGATGTTGTCCTCTGTCATCATATTAGAAGGCAAAAGACTCCCACTGGTTAAGGTGGGCTCTTCCAGGTTTCTCCTGTGTCAAGTTATTGCTGTTTTCCACTGTGTGATTAATAAGTATCTTATGAGAGATACTTGGAGACTATGTACATATCCCGTTTCACATAAGACCCACTAGTTTTGGCATCTGTTGATGATTCTTACTTAAAGCAATTGGGATTCTTTTTAAAAAGCTCCCCAGGGCGTTCTGATGTCCAGCTAGGGTTGAGAACCACTCCATTAATATCTCACAGAATACAGCTTAGGACATAACTACGTAAAAGGATGTCCTCCAAACAGGCCCGGCAGCAATGATCAGACTTTGCGAGTTCCCTTTGGCCTGCTGGCTTTTACTCCTCCTCTGCTTTCCTGGAAGCCTGATTGCCCCGTGTCCCAGTGCTCACTCACAAGCCCGAGGTGGCTCCCGCTGAGCTGTCCTGGCGTCCGACACCAGCCACACTGAGCTTCAGTGCTCCAAGCCTGTCGGCATGGTGTTCATCCCTCCCTGCTTTGGTTTGCCCAGTTCCCTCTGCCAAGGCTGCCCCTTGCCCGATCTTCTGGCCTTTCTTTGCCTGATGGGTCCACAAGAGTCACACCCTCTGGGACACCTCCTGTGACACTATTGTGCTGTGTTCTCATGGGTCTGAACCAAGGCTTTCAGAAACACCTGGGCATTTACTAAAGGTTTGCTAGAGGAATGTGCTGGAGAATAAATGACCTGAAGTGGCTTCTAGGCTGCTTATTGCTGTTGAGATATTCTTTGGGGGAGGTTCCCGAAGGTCTAGGATAAAGAAGCCTTCTTCCCGCAAGGATTTGTGTGCACTTCTGCCAGGTTGCTTGGGTCCCAGCCACCCTGGAACCCCTGTAATCGAACTCCAGAGGTTTCCTGGGGCTGCAGTCTTTCAGGGATGAGTTCCCTCCACCCCCAGCCCTGCTCTGAGCCGAGACAACTCCCCACAGTCCTCTGGAATGTCTCTTTTACAGGTGCCACTAGGGCAGACCCCAAGTTTTAACTTCTGTCCTCTGAATCGCAAGAGGTTGTTAGAGTCTGCTGGCACCCAGCAACACTTCTTCAGGATTTGTCAGATTCACTCCGGCCAAGGCAGCTCTCTGCTTTGCTTACCTCTCCAGGACCCTCTTAGGTTTTTTGGCCTGCCACTTCCTCTTGTCTCATCAGTTCTTTTATGCTTTTAAGATTAAAAAACACGTGCCTAGGGTTTATAGTTTCCAGCATCAGGGTTGGTCTGAGCTAGCCAGCCTGCCGTAATGAGAAAAGGAAGTCTGCGCTTTGTGCTTCATCCAGACCTCTTCTTTCCCTTCTCCCTGCCCTCAGCATCCTCCGGAAAGCCCTAGATAAGATTGCGGAAATCAAGTCTCTGTTGGAAGAGAGGCGGATTGGTGAGTTAGAGACGACCAGGCCGGCATTCCTGGACCAGGCGGAGTGAGGGTTCCTGAGAGCAGCAGTCAGGTCTCCCTGTAGGGGAGCCTGTGACCTCAGTCCGGTGGGATTGTTCCGGGGGCTTCTGACAGAGAAGCGCCTGGGCAGCCTGGGGTTGGGAAGGGAATGGGGATCATCCCCAGAGCTCCCTGCAGACCACACTGATTCCCCTGCTCCCTCTACTGCCTGGGTCAGTCACCTCCCTCCTTCCTACTGCCACCCACTCCCATTTCTTGCTGTGGGGAGAACCAGAGCTGCACCCTGGGTGTCTTGAAGCCAGCCTTCCACATGGAGTTTACCTACATGAGGTGCTGGCTTCCAGATCCCTCAGGCTGCTGTGGCTTTCCCACCTCTCCTGCCCCAGTGAACCCCCTGTGTGCAACTCCTCACCCATCAAAAATGCTGTCACACTGCCAGCTGGGTTTGTATGAAGTGGCTGGGTGTGTTGAACCATGCCTGAGGAGGTCAGGGGTCTGTCCACATTTGAGAGTTAGTTTGTTTTTTAAACTTTTTGTTGAATTACAACATATGTTCATAGAAGAGTACACGTAAGTGAACATACAGCTCACTGAAACTTTCACTAATGGAACAAAACCGATGTAACCAGCACCCAGATCAAGAAATAGAACGTGACCAGAACCCCAGAATCCCAGCTTTTGCCCTTTCTAGTTCCCTCTCCCTAGGGTATCCACCCTCCTGGTGTCTCACCATCTGGGCGGTCAGGGCGGTCTGACTGTGGGCATCTGGTGGAAGGGGCAGGATGGCACCTGGGCCCTTGGTGCTAACTTGGGCGGTGGGGCTGCAGGCTGAGCTCTGACAGCCCGATGCAGGCAGGCTAGGGTGGGCCTGGGGGTGGGCACCCTGTCCCTGGTGTCTCAAGGGCTCACTTCTTTCCCACAGCGGCCAAGATCGCGGGCCTGTACAATGACTCGGAGCCCCCTCGGAAGACCATGCGCAGGGGCGTGCTGATGACCCTGCTGCAGCAGTCAGCCATGACCCTGCCCCTGTGGATCGGGAAGCCCGGTGACAAGTGAGGGCGGGCCCAGGGCTGGGGGCGCTGGCAAGGAGGGGACTGGAAGTGACATTGTACTCCACCCTCAGGCCCCCGCCCCTCTGTGGGGCCATTCCAGCTTCTGGGGACTACGTGGCCAAACCTGGAGACAAGGTGGCTGCCCGGGTGAAGGCCGTGGATGGGGATGAGCAGTGGATCCTGGCCGAGGTGGTCAGTTATAGCCATGCCACCAACAAGTGAGTGGACGCCCAGCCCTGTGGGCTGTTCTCCCGTCACCACACCCACTTGGGCTGCAACTCTCACCCGTCTGCAAGATGGGAGAAAAGCAGCTTCCCCTGGGTGCCAGTGGGGATGGTGTGTGAAGCAGTGGGCTCCTGGGGCTACTTCCCTTCCCCGCCCTCCTCCCCCGCTTCCTCGGGGCTCCCTGACTTGGACTATGCACCTCCCTGCATCCACCGCTTTCCTTTTGTTTACCCGCAGGTATGAGGTAGATGACATTGACGAAGAAGGCAAAGAGTGAGTGTGCTCATGGGGGGGGGGGGCATGGAAGCCTGGGGGCAGCTAAGCTGCTGGGATGGGGCCCCCACCTGGCCATGGGTTGACCTCAGCTCCCCCTCGCCCCCGCCAGGAGACACACCCTGAGCCGCCGGCGGATCATCCCACTGCCCCAGTGGAAGGCCAACCCGGAGACGGACCCCGAAGCCTTATTCCAGAAGGAGCAGCTCGTGCTGGCCCTGTATCCCCAGACCACCTGCTTCTACCGTGCTCTGATCCACACACCCCCGCAACGGGTAAGCCAGCCTCCACGGGAGAGACACTGGCCCGATACAAGGACCAGCTGGGTCATGGAACATCTTCCCACTTTCCGTCCCCTTTTCCTCATCTTACAGCCTCTCTGAGCTAGGAGGGTCCTGTAAGTTGGCCTTTGTCTTCTGCTTAGTCTGCCCTACAGCCCTGCCCTCTAGGGCAGCACCAGCCAACCCTCCTCTTTCCAAGCTTCAGAGCCTTAGCAAGCCCTGAGCGGAATGGACCCGAAGCATACTTTAGTCTAACCTCGCTTTTGCACTGAGATGGGAAGTTCAATGCCCAGGGCCTGTTTTGGAACCCTTGACTCCTGCACCACTGCCCTTTCCTTGGCTGAGCTGCTTTCTCTCAAGCTCCTGACATTGTTGACACCCTGGTCACCCATCACCTGATGGTAGTTTAAAGGCTGTTCTCCCCTCTTCCTCCAGGATACCTGCCTGCTGCCCTCTAGGCTGTCTTTTTTTTTTGGCTGCGTTGAGTCTTCGTCGCTGCGCGTGGGCTTTCTCTATTTGCAGCGAGCGGGGGCTACTCTTCGTTGCAGTGCGTGGGCTTCTCATTGCGGTGGCTTCTCTTGTTGTGGAGCACGGGCTCTAGGCACACAGGCTTCAGTAGTTGTGGCGCACGGGCTTGCTTGCTCTGAGGCATGTGGGATCTTCTGGAACCCGGGATCGAACCCGTGTCCCCTGCACCGGCAGGCGGATTCCTAACCACTCTGCCACCAGGGAAGTCCCCCTCTAGGTTGTCCTTGATCCCTTTAACACAGGCTCCCTGGTACCAGACCCTCCAGTTATGGCCCATCCACATAGGTGGCAAGTCTCCCTTCTCCCTGCTCTTCATCCCTTACCCTTGGCCCTTTGTTGCTGAGGAAAGAGCTCTGTTGTAACAGGGACTAGGTTCAAACATCTAGACTTCCTGAGTGACTACGAGGACAGGAGAGGCTGGGGGCCCACGAGCCAGAGGTTCCTGTCTATCTAGGTTTGGGGGGGCCTCGCCTGGAGGTCTCTGACCAGTGACTCCTGTCTGCCCCATACTGCAGCCCCAGGATGACTATTCGGTCCTGTTTGAAGACACCTCGTATGCAGATGGTTACTCCCCTCCCCTCAATGTGGCCCAGCGGTACGTGGTGGCTTGTAAGGAGCCCAAGAAAAAGTGAAGCGGCCTAGCAGACTCGCAGTCTCCTGACACCCTCGAAGGGGGATGCAACACAAGATTTTGTGATCAAATAAATATTCCCCCTCCTTGTCCATGTCTCGTGGGTTTTACTTTTCCAGACCCTTCTTTCCCTCCCCACTAGGGCGAGCTGGAGGCCACCAGGGAAGATGGCCTCATTTGGTCCCAATGGGCATTTACCCTTTTAGCTCAGGTTTGCTCTTTGCTTCCAGCAGAGGCTCTGTTTAACACACATCAGATTTTATTGTTGAGGCTTGTTTCACGCTCATCCTGATGAGCACCACTCAGCTCCCAGCGGAAGTGGAGGTTGCAGCCTGCCATCTTCGCGGCATAGTCGGCTTCAAAGCGCTCATTCTGGGCCACAGTGAAGGTGGATTTCCAGTCCCCAGTGATGCCTGGGAGAGACGAAAGGAGGGAGGTCCCCGCCACAGGGGAGGCCCTGAGTGGCTGAAGGGCGGCTCTAGCTGCTGCTCCCCCACTCTCTCCCCAGATGCCCGCGCCCGCTCCCGCTCCCGCTCCCTGGGGCGGCTCTCACCTTTCCTCATGAAGGCAGAGATGCTGTGGTCCATGACTTTGATGGGTATGGTGCTGTAGTTGGTCATGGGGTTCTTCCTCATCTCCTTGAAAGACGTGTGCTGGATGATGTGATCCACGGTCTCCTCTGGCAGAGAGCGCCCCACAAACTCCAGGATCTTCTGAATCTCCCTTTTGGGGTTCTGGAGCAGCAGAGGGCTCCTCAGTGGAGGTTTGGATTGCTTGCTGAGCAAACAGAAGGGAGGCCCCTTTCTAACCCTGTGGGGATCTGGCCACTTCTGCTTAGAGACCTCAGACCCTGTTCCTTGACTCTCTGGTCATCTTTCCCTAGGGCAGGTTTGATTGCCTTCTGCCCTGTGATCCTTTATTACAGATGTCTGGTTCCTGCTGGATGAGAGGAGGGACAGTCCTCTTTCATAACCGTGGCCCCAGGAGAAGCAACAGCAGTAACTAGCTGATGGATGAGTGCACGTGTTGCTGACTCGAGTGCTAGGAGATGAGAGCTATACAGGGCGCTGCTGCAAGGGGGCACTGCTGCTCAGTCCTGCGGAGGGGATCCAGGGGGACTGGGCTGTGGGCTGTCATAGGGGAGGGGGGCTGAGAGGGCCTTGGCAGGTCGCTGTGAGGTTCCTGCCTCTCTGCGTGTGACATGGAGGGAGGCAGAAGCAGGTGGTCTCACCTGCTTTATGTCCTCATAGAAAAGGTAGAGAACAGGGTGGGTGTGACTCAGCTCCCACCACTCCTGCACGTGCTGGTACCAGGACCCGTAGGACACTGGGGAAAAGGGCAGGGGGCATGGACACAGAGGTTGGCATAAGTTGTAGCTGGTGCCCCTCAGCTCCACCCCACCCCTTTCCTTCCTCCAGAGTCAGCCCCACCTTCCCCAGCCATGAACTTCTCCAGGAAGCTGTCCCAGGTGCCAGGGTCAGGGTGCACCTTGGCCATGCGGTAGAAGTGGTAATAGGAGACGGCCACATCCTTTGCATTGCGGGCAACGTAGACCACCTGGAGGGGCAGATGACACCCCCACCCCAGCACCATGACCACACAGCACACCGGGCACTAGGTGTCCCACCCTTCACAGCATCCTTGCCAGGGAGGTTCTCTCAGTTTGGCCGAGGGAGAAACAGGTCTAGAGGCTGACTCACTTGCAGTCCCATGGTGTGGGCGAGACTGAGTTAGGGCTTGAACCCTGCTCTGATGCCGAACTCTGGGCTGGTCCCTGAAACCGTATTTTCTACTAATCTAATCCCCTCAATGCCGCTCTGCCTGAATTTGGAACAAGGCACGCTGGATTCCCACCAGCCCCTCTTCCATGGGCCTGTGAGCCCCAGCCTGCACAGAGGAGTCTCCTTTTCACCAGATTATCTGACCCCACTAGAGCATCAGGCAGATGCCCCCCGCCTCCCTTAAGATGAGACCAGGCTGGAGGAAGTTAAGACCTTCCCAGAAGGTAGGGCCAAAGTTGGGATGGCCCCAGCAGCCTCCTTCCCTGGCTTCCTCTGCCATTCACCTTGACCTTCTGATCCAGCAGGGTTGGGGGAAGCAGAGCCAGGGGCAAGTGTGTCTTGATCAGCCGTGGGGCTGGTGTATCTTCCAGAAGCTCAGCACCTAAGCCGTAGGTAGGGAAAAGTTGGCTGAGCTGGAGCCCGAGTCCTACCTCCCTCTGCTCTGCTTGCCCCCAGCACCCCGCCACACACCTGTGGGAACCCCAGGGACCCTGAACTCAAGGAAGGGCACCCGGACGAAGATGGGGGCTCTTTGACACTTCTCCAGGTCGCCACCCTGGTAGATCAGGTCCAGGATCTCGCTTACCCAGGTGGTGCCTGGAGAGAAAGGGAAACGGGAGATGAGCAGGGCTGAGGGCACGCCCCTCCCGGCCCAAGGTGGGGACTGCAGCCCAGGAGAGGCATTGGTGCCCTCATCACCTACCAGATTTGGGGTAGGTGCTGATGAGCAGGTCATTGGGCCAGGCTTGGAAGCTCTGCAGCGGCCCCAGTCCCTCTGCAAAGTACTTGATGAGAGGGATCCCCTTCATGTACTCCAGTGGCGGGCGGGAGGTGTCCTGGACCAGCTCCATGCTGCCACGTCAGGGGCGAGAGTGTAGCTTCCTTCCCTTAACAATACCACAATGGTGCCAGCTGTTGAATTCTTGCTTTAAGGTAAGGAAACTGAGGCTGAGGGAGCCACTTGCCCACGCTCACAGAACTAGTGAGTGGTGGGGCTGGGATTCAAAGCCAGATCCAGTGCTCACGCAGTGGGTCACACCCAGGCTCATTTTTATTTGCCTGCAGAGCTTTTAAAATCCCAAACCAATTAAAACACTCTCTGGGGATGGGACCCAGATAGCAGTTTTTTGGAAGCTCTCCAGGGGATTCCATTGTGCACTTGAGAAAACCTCCTCTAGGTCCTGCCTGTCTGAACTTCCTGCCAGCCCCCGGCTTGCTTTCTCTTCCTGCTTTGCCTCCAGGCCTAATCCTGGTGGGCTCCTCCCTGACGTCCCCTCCTTGAGCTCCCCTCCTGGCCCCTCACATATGGAAAACTCCCAAAGGCCAGTTGGGCCTGAGACCCCGCTTGCCCAGCTACCCTCCCCAGCTTGGAGAAAAACACAGCCAATTGAGCAACTGTTTGGGGAGCCAGAGTCTGGTATGTGAATGGGCAAAACTGATGACTCACTGGAGGAGGGGGAGGAGAGGGAGCAGTGAAGTGGGAGGGGGAGGAGGAGGAGGGGGATTATTCAGGCCAGGCTGTAGATTGAGATGGGCAATCCATGGGGAAAGGGCAGGATGTGAGAAGCTGGACCAGAAAGATCAAGCGACAGGATAAGAGCCAGCAGCGCAAGCTGAGGGAGATCCAGCCCAGCCAGCCCACAACCTCGCTCTCACCTGACTTCTCTGGATCTTGGCCTTGTGACGGCTGCGTGCTGTGGCTTAGAACGGGTGTGGTATGGTGAGTGCAGGACTGCTCTCTGAGCTGAAGGTGTTGTAGGTCCAAAGTGGGAGGGATCTGGAGCCAGCACTGGGACTTGGCTGTCGTCCAGGAAGGAAAGGGTGAAGTTCGGGATGGGAGGGCCCCTCTGTGCTACCCTGCTCAGTGCCCAGCTGGAATCAAGCTTAGACCGGCCTGAAAACCTAAGATGTGGGTTTAGTGTGGAAAATAGAAGACTGAAACTAGACACAAGGGTGCAATAGTTTTCTTTTTTGTTTTTTGGTGTTTCGAGCTGTAATCCTGGCTCCCGACCTGCCCTCTAAACTCCACCCCTGAAAAGGGGGCCAAAAGACAGCTTTACCTAATGGACCCAGTCTAGAAAGGGCAGAGGAGTGGAGGGGAAACGTGGGATACTCACCCTCCTGCTGGCTCCTGACCAGTCTTGAAGAGGCCAAGGGTTCAGGTGGAAGGCAGCCCACAGGCCCCCAGCAGCCCAAACATTGTTCCAGGAACTTCTGGCTCTGACCACGAGGCCAGTCCAGAGGGATGTGCGTGGGCCGGGTCATGGGGTTTGGGGCAGAGCCGAGCAGGGCCGGCTCTTTTTGAGGCAGCAAAGGATAGGAAAGAGCCAGAATGCTTAAGTCGAATAACCCTGGGAGTGAGCCCCAGCTCCATGGCTCCCGTGGGAAGGCGGCTCCCGTGGGACAGCACGGCGCCTCACTCATGGTTGGTAAAACAACAGCCCCCAGAAGGTGTTTTTCTCTCTGTGGGTGTGAACAAGGCTCTGCAGACAGAGATGAGAAGGAGTTGGGGCTTAGAGAGCCACAGGACCCCATGGGGGGACAGCATCCCCCCTCTCCTCCTCGGCCTTTGTCCTTACTATCTGGATTAAAGTCCAGCGTCAAGCTGGGCACCGGAGGTGGGTGGGCTCTGTGTGCAGGGTGTGAGTCTCCCAAGCCCTCAAAGGACCATGTGACTTCAGAGGCTGGTCCGTGCTGGGGCCTGTGGCCGTTCCCCACTCTGTCCTCCTCAGGC
The DNA here is from genome assembly GCF_028021215.1 of Eschrichtius robustus. NCBI lineage: Eukaryota > Metazoa > Chordata > Mammalia > Artiodactyla > Eschrichtiidae > Eschrichtius > Eschrichtius robustus. The sequence continues at coordinate 76,551,231 of NC_090839.1, forward strand.
CCCAGTGACTGGCAGGGCCTCTGCCTCCTACCCCACTCTCCCACCCCCCAGCAAACACCAGAAGGTACCTTAACTCAGACTTTTTATTGTACTCAAGTAAAAACTGCCCAGACCCACAGGGCGTGGCACAGAAAAGGAGTGGGCAGAGGTTGGGGACGCTGAGGATCAGATCTCCAGCATGTCGGTCCAGTGTTCCTGTGGAGACAAGAGGGTTGGTGAAAGGCAGCCCAGGAGATGGGGTGGGGTAGTGAGGCTGGGGCCCAAGCCACCTCTCACCTCTTCTAATTCCGAGTCCTCCTCTTCCTCCTCGGTGCCCATCCGGCACAGCCAGATCAGGTCTCCCCACAGCAGTGAGTTCTTACAGCTACCAGAGGTGCGGTTGGTAGGAGATAGAGTCAGGATCACAAGCTTCCTCCAGGCCAGGACCTGGGTGCTAAGATGAGGACTACCCCAGGCCTGGACTTGGACAACCGGCCACCGTCTTCCCAGAGCTAAACCAGGCTGGAGTAGGGGTGCTGGACTCACCCAGGGCATTGGCCCTCTAGGGGCAGAAGCTGCCCTGGCTCCTCCTGCAGGAACTCCTCTGCCAGGCAGATCACATGGGCCCTCAGGGAGCAGCCAGGGTGGGGGCAACACAGGGGGTCTTCTTCATCCTGTCAGAGGTGGCAGGCAGGTAAGAGAGAAAATGGGGAGTAATGACGTAGCTAGCGATGGTGAAGAATTTCTATGGACCACACACTGTTCCAAGACTTTACATAAAACCACCTTGTGAGACATGCACTACTGATACTATTATTTGTATTTTATAGATGAAGAAACTGAAGCACGGAGACGTTAAAATACTGGCCCACAGGGACTAAGCTGGCCAGTTTTCTCTGAGTGTTAGCAGCGATTATATAACACCATGGCAGGGCAGCCAGACCTAGAGTTCCTTAAAGGCTGAGCAATCTCAGGCAGGTCACTTAATCTCTGAATGGCAAGAGCTCCACTTACATTTACTGAGGGCTCAGTAGAAGCCAGACTCATCATCTCAATTAATTTATTAAATATTTATTGGCCACCTGCTCTGCACTAGACCCTGTTCTACAGTAGTGAAAAGGAACTAAATGCCCCAGCAGAGTTTAGAATTGGGGGGGTGGGGGTAGAAACTGATAATAAGGTAAATAAAATATACAGTATGTCAGACAATGATAAGTGTTAAAGGAAACCAGGGAAGTGTACAAGAGTGGCAATTTCAGATGGAGAGCCAAGGAAGACCTCACGGAGGAAAGGTGGCATTTTATCAAGACGTAAGGTCGAGGGAAGAACCTTCCAGTCAAAGGGAAAGGGCAAAGGCCCTGAAAAGAGGATACTGGCGTCGAGGAATGGCCGCAAGCACTATGATCCCCGTTTTAGAGACGGGGGCAGACTGGCCAAAGGGTGTCAATGGGCTGCCCAGTCCCTCAAGAAACAGCTTGATCTTGAGTCCTCTGAACCCTAGACCGCCCTGACCGGGAGCCCAGGTGGAGAGTCTTACCTGGAGCACGCGCGCGCACAGGGTGCAGCGGGTCTCAGCGTCGTGCTCCAGCTCGGACTCGGTGTCAGCCGCGCGGCGCCTCGGGGCCGAGGCCCGGGGCGGTGGAGGCCCGAAGGCCAGCGGCACGTGAGGCGGCGGCGGCGGGCAGAGATCCTGGCGGAAGTCGGCGCGCAGCCAGCGCAAGGTGAGCGGGAGGCGCGCCCAGGGCGGCGCGCTCAGCATGTGCGCCAGCACGCGCAGGTGGAAGGCGAAGGCGGCCTCACCGCGCAGGCGCGGACCCACGTGCGCCAAGCGGCGCGAGGCCTGCGGGTGCTGCCAGGCCCACTCGAACTGCAGGCGGGGAGTACTGAGCTTCAGGGCTGCCCGGGGAAGGCCCTAAGCCCTATCCCCCGTCCTCCCGGCACCCCCATCTCTTTTCTTACCCGAAGGGCGGCCACTGCGGAGGGGAAGCCGTGTACGATGAGCACCATCTCCCTGGGGAAGAGAATGAGGGGCGGGGCCTGTGAGCCCCTCGCCCCTCCCCGTGTCAAACCGAATCCCCTCGCCATGATGCGCCTCCGGTCCTACCTGAGAGGGGAGTCACACGCGGCTTCAAGCCTAGCCCACGAGGCTCTGCCCCCTTCATGGGGGTATGTCCCCTCGCACCTGCTAACCTCAGGCCCCGCCTCCAGTCACAGGTATTTAACAGCCCTCCTCAGTTCCTCTCCCTTCCAGGCTTTCTCTATTCCAACCCAGCCTTGTTCACCAAGCCCCCTGTCGGTGGACCAAACCTAGATCATCAGTCCCCTTCCCACCCAACCCCCTCCTCTGAGACCCACAGCCCAGACTCACAGGGCTCCGCCTCCCCACTACCCCTTCTCCCCCGCGATAGTCCCGCCCTCGTCACTAGGACCCCGCCCGCAGCCCTGTTTTTCGGCCCCCACGCCGGCCCCGCCCCTCTCAGCGGGCCTCCCCTCCGCCGGCTCCGGCCTTCTCCTAGAAGCCCTCCTCCTGACAGTGACCCGCCGTCTCTTACCAGGGCCCGCGTCCACTGGTCCGCCAGGCCCCGCCTTTTTTGCGGCCCCCGTTGTGCTGCTGCACCCGACGAGCAGGGTTGACCGTGAACCCCACGTAGACGCGGCCCCGGTGCCGAGGGTTCAGGCAGTAGAGCAGGTAGACGCCGAAGAAGCGCCCGGGCCTCGCCGCGCCCCCTGTGGGGCCCATCGGAACTTGGGGGTTGATTGCTCTGGCCTGTGACCCCGGGGAGAGCTGGGTTGCCAGGGCCGCAAAATGCTTGTCTCGGAAAAAGCGCTTGGGGGCAATCCCGAGGTACCCTAGAGGCCACAGCAATGCAGGCTCGCGCACCCTCTCCTAGCTGGAGCTAGGGTGTCCAAACCGGGGCACAGAACCCGGGCTGCTGTGCAGGCGGCGGGTACCAATTAGCGTCCTCAGGGGCCTTGTGCAGACTCTGATTGGCTGACTGATGGTAGGTGTAGAAACCGGAGACTGTTGGAAAACTGGGCTTGCAAGAGGGCGGAAGTACTGTGTTTACTGACGCCTTAGTAAGGGCGGAAATAGAGGCCTCAAAGGAAGTGGCGCTAGTAAGGGCGGAAGCAGTGTGGCAGGGGTCCGAGCCGGGGTTCTGTCCCCGCTGAGCTGTCGCCCCCGTTGGGCTGCCACAATGGAACTCAGCGCGGAGTACCTCCGGGAGAAGCTGCAGCGGGACCTGGAGGCGGAACACGTGGTGAGTTGAGCGGCCTGGACACTCGCCCAGCGAGGGGAACAGGGCTCCTGAGGGGCGGGCTTGGTACCATGAACCCCATTCTGCCCCATAGGAAGTGGAGGACACGACTCCCAACCGTTGCGCGTCCAGCTTCCGAGTCCTCGTGGTGTCGGCCAAGTTCGAGGGGAAGCCGCTGCTTCAGAGACACCGGTGAGACCCCAGGCACGCCTCACTCAGCGCGGCCCCAGCTCCAGGACCACATCCCCGGCCGCACCCCGAAACCTAACTCACCCCCACCAATGCGGCCCAGCACCGCAGACCACGACCCCAGCGATCCCGCCTTCATGGCCTCTGCTTCAAATATTGAGACTTTAGCCCTCTACCTCACTTGTTGCCAGGTTCCGGGGACTACGACCTGGGGGACACCTCCAGTCTCCCGGCTCACCCTAGCTTCGGGGTCTGCGACCCAGGCCCCAGCCTGCCGTTTTCTAACCCCATCTCTCTCTCAGGCTTGTGAACACTTGCCTAGCACAAGAGCTCCTGCACATCCATGCCTTTGAGCAGAAAACCCTGACTCCAGAGCAGTGGACCCGTGAGCAGCAGAAATAAGGGACCCGGACCTGCACATCTATTAAATTATGAGTCAGGCCCACCTTCTGTGTCAGTGTGTGTTGTATGTAGGAGGGTGGGAGGTGTGCAGAGGCCGGGTCTAGGGCCTGGCTTCTCCCTGCCCTCCACTCTCCATTGTTTTACTTTGGGCAAGTTCCTCTCCACACAGAGGCCTTTGTGTCCCCACTTATAAAGTGAAAGTTCAGTACTTTTTTTTTTAAATTTATTTTTGGCTGTTTTGGGTCTTCGTTTCTGTGCGAGGGCTTTCTCTAGTTGCGGCGAGTGGGGGCCACTCTTCATCGCGGTGCGTGGGCCTCTCACTGTCGCGGTCTCTCTTGTTGTGGAGCACAAGCTCCAGACGCACAGGCTCAGTAGTTGTGGCTCACGGGCCTAGTTGCTCCGCGGCACATGGGATCTTCCCAGACCAGGGCTCAAACTCGCGTCCCCTGCATTGGCAGGCAGACTCTCAACCACTGTGCCACCCGGGAAGCCCGAAAGTTCAGTTCTTAAAGTCCCTTCCAGGGTGGGCCTCACAGGTCTTCTTTGTAATCCTTGGTGGACCCCCTAGGGGTACGGCCACTACCCACCCGACCGACGCATTCATTGACCATTGCTGGGGGTTCCTGCTCTGTTCTCCTTCAAGATGCATAGATGAGAAGTGCTCAGGGTTTCAGGGCCCTGGACAATTTAACAAACCTCTCCCTCTCCCTAATATCATCCCAATGTCAGAGGCATTATAGAAGATTCCACACTTCCTCTGTTGGTTCCCCAAGCCCTTCACAGCCTCAGGGACCTGGTACCCCAGCAGGGGCTTCCCAACACCTGGAATGCTGGTGTTTTCTGGCCCCTGGAGAAGGTCCAGTGACCCTTTGGCCCTGGGCTTGATGTGGCCACAGCTGCCCCTGGAGAGCTGGTGAGGTTTTTCAGGAATGGAGGGGTGGGATGGGCATAGGGATGGGGTTACAGCAGGAAAGTAAGGCCAACTAGAGCCACAAAATTGGGGCATGTGATGCCCTAGAGTCGACACAGGTGCCAGGGTTGGTTAGGCCTTGCATAGATGAGGGCCCTGAGACCCAGGAGGAATAGAAAGTGTGCTAATTGGGGCCAGAGCTCTTTGGGGGTGAGAAATTGCAGATTTCAACCATCCCACCCACCCTGCTCTCCTGTTTTCAAGGCCAGTTTCTTGGCCCCTAAATTACTGCCACCCCCACCCCCATCTCCCTCTCTTGTTTCTCTCAGAGGAAGCTGGAAATCATGGTGAGTAGGGGCTAACCCTTCTGAGTTCCAGGGATCCTTCCCTGAACTTTTGTCCATTTCCCTGGGCCAGGAGAACTAGTGACTACCCACAAGTCTGCTTCACTAGGAGGGCCCATCATCCCTTTGTGTGGGAGGCTGAGGCCCAGGCTCCAGATGGTCTCCTTCTCTCTGTACCACACCCCTGATTGGATCCACCCCCTGGGTTCACAGAGCTGTGGTGGAATCCCTCCCCATTCTATAGATGAGCAACTGAGGCCTGGAGAGAAGTGACTTGCCCAGGGTCACATGGCTCGCATAGAGATTGAGACCCAAATGGGCAGACAGGGACATTTGTACGGCATGCCAAAGGGGAATGGGGGTTCAAAGGGGACATTTAGTCCTTGCTGTGGTCCCTATGTGGATGAACAAAGCCCTGCTGTGGCCGGGACACCCATCCCCAATAGTCCTGTGTCCCAGCTCAGGGGGGATCACCTGCTAAGTTGGCCATCGGAAACCCATTTCCAAGTGCCCCCTTGATAGGGCTTGACAGATTGAGGCCAGACCCAGGTGGAAGCCACAGACAGGGCTCAAGAGGCAGCCACGCCGTGCAGGGAAGGCTCTGAACTAGAAGGGGAGACTTGCATCTTGACTCGGGATCTGTCCTTCAGCAAGCCCCGCTCCTGCTCTCAGCCTCAGTTTCCTCACTTGTAAACTAGGGTCAGGGCCTATTGCTTTGATTCTAAGTTTTCTTCTTACAAAAGCACCCCTTATTTTGATCCCTTGGGCTTACAGTTTGAAAGATGTCATGCAAGTGCTGGTTGCTTCATTTTCCCCACAAGCAAGCAGCAGTGTCAGGACAGCTGCATGCAAGCTGATGTTGGGGTTGACCAGCAAAGGCAGATTTGGGGTAAACGTGGGAATGAACGAGGCTCCAGGCTAGAGCCCTGAGCAGCTCCGACCTACCAGCTGAGAGCAGAGCAGGCTTCCAACCCACAGCAGCACAGGATGGCTCCCACCCACAAAGGCCTGTTCCTGTCTGTGGTCTAGGGCATTCTGAGGCATCTCCCCAGCCCGCCCCTGCTATGGGTCAAGCTCATCAAGGCTATGGAGGGGGAAGCTCAAGCGCAGGTCAGTTCAGGAGACCCAGCATCTGGTGACCAGTCACTGGAGTCTGAGAGGTACCAGAAAATAAAGCCATTTTATTAGTATTTTCTTATCTGCCATTGTGGCCTGAGAAGTGGGAGTGGAAGGGAGGGAGGCGATGCCGTTGGCCTCAGCCGGTGGTCGTCTACTTGGCCTGGACTGTCTCCTCCAGCCTATCCAGGCGCTTCTGTAGCTCCTGCACCGTGGCCTGGAGCTTCCTCATCTCTTCCTCCAACCGGGATACGGCATCCTGGGGGATCCAGGGCTACATCAGGCCCAGCTCCTCCCTGGCCACTAGGCCTCCTCCCAAGAGCCCCAGGGCTTGGGCCCTTCTGTCTCTCAGCCAGAGAGCTGCAGGCCTATAAGCCTGAAACCTGTTTTCTGAGGCCTCAGGATTATCCACTCCCAGCCCCCAAAGGATCCCCAACATTGTGAGTTTGGGCTGCCCCAAATGCCAGCCTCTTTCCACTGGGTCAATGACCACATCAGTAGCAGCCCCTGCCCTACCCCATCTTCCTGTCCTGATTCCCGGGCTCCCATCTGCCTCTCACCGAACTGGGAGCACCACTGGCCTCAGGTGCCATCCTCTTGCGCCCAGTGTCCAGGCCCCGGTTGATCCTCAGCTCCCGGCTCTTTGAGGGCACGTAGCCATCCTTGAGGGAAATGAGGAGGGGCCCGGCATCCCGACCCCCTAGCCACTCCTCAGCTGTGAGGGCAGCGTCAGGCCCTGCAGTGGGCGGGTACAGGTCCTCCTGGAACAGGTCCGACTGTGGGGCAAGGCCAAGGCTGGTTAAGAAAGTGCTTGGGCCACACCACCACCCGCCACTCCGAGAGCCCGGGGAGGGACACTGGGGCATCACCTTTCTAGGCACCGTCATGGCGATGGGCTCACACCTCCGCTCATGCAGCTTGTAGAATCTGTGGAAACAGGAAGGCAATCAGCACCCACAGCATGGCTGGGCTGGGACTGAAGCTCGGCATGCGGTCGGCACTGCCCAAGGAGCATACTCAGGTCAGGGTCAGGGGCAGTTACCTGGCAATCTCACACTTGTTCACCTCCAGACCACGTTTGGGCATGTAGCCCATGCCACGCTGGGACTCCTTGGAACTGAACATGGAGAGATAGTGCAGGAATGGGGCCTCGGAAGTGATCTCGAAGTACCGGATAGAGCTGTCACCCTGCAGGTGGTGGATGCAAGGGAAGATCAACACCGGCAGATGCCTCCAGCCGTGGTCCCTTCCCAGTCCCCCTGCCCACCTCGCTCCCCCGACCCCCTGCCCAACGGGGCCACCTTGCCACAGAGGTAGACAATGTTGGTGTCGGGGTCAAAGAAGGGCAGCAGGACACCGCTGCTCGTGTCCAGTTCCTGCAGGGACAGCGGCTCCTCCAGGTGCTTCTGTAGAAACGGGCAGGGGGTTATAATGAGCTGGGCCCTGTCAGGCCCAGGTGTGGTCCAGTGATGCAGGAGTGGGGGGGGGGGGCTCAAAGACCAGCCAGCGGAAAACCCCATCTCGCGGTGGGTAAACTGAGGCCATGGCCTTCCAGCCAGACACTTGGCAGGGCTGGGACTAAACCTGTTCCCCGCCGGGCACTCACCGTGTCCCACAGCGCCACCTGCCGCTCACTCATGCGGCTGAAACCTGTGGTCAGGATCTTTCCATCTGACACAAACACGGCGCGCACAGGCCGGGTCCCCTCGTGGGGACGGTCCTTCTCCTGGAAGGAAAGGGAGGGGACTGGTCAGGCATCCGCACGCATCCCCTAAGGGCCAGGCCCCAGCTGGGAGAGGGTAGCATCTAGGGGCCTGGTTGGTGGTGGGTAGGAGGGGCAAAGGTCTCAGGGTCAAGGGTCAAGGCAACTCACAGCTACAATGGTGCCTTTGCGGGGCTCAATGATGCGGAATCGCTTGTCGCGGCAGGAGGTACAGATGAGGGCGCCATCTCGGCTCCAGTCCACGCTGTAGATTGTGTCCGGGTGCACATCCGAGCCCAGCGTCAGCACCGCCGCCCCCGTGCCCACGTCCCACACCAGGATCACGTTGTCGCAACCTGGGCGATGCCCCCAGTGTCAGAAGCCATGAGCCTCCCACCCTCGCTGTCAGGGGACCAGCCCTCCCTGCTTCTCCCCCGGGCACCTGCACTGAGCAGCACGTTCTGGGCCGTGGGGTGCCAGGCCACAATGCCCACGCGCTTGGTGTGGCCCTCCAGGGTGACGACAGGCTCCCGCAGGGGCAGCATCAGGCCCCCATCAGGGATCTCCCACACCTGCAGAGAAGCGGCGAGTGAGTCTTGGGGGCTCCAAACGTCAGCTCCAGTGCTGGAGCCCCCTCCTGGCCCGTGTGTCCCCACACTCACCATGACTGTGCAGTCCTCGGAGCCACTGGCAATGACATTATCATTGTGCGGGCACCAGGCTATGTCCAGCACCGGGGCCGTGTGGCCACAGACCGTAGGTGCGTTCTTGTCCACACGTCCAGTCTAGAGGACACAGCAGGGCCTCTGAGGGAGGTGCTTCTGCCCTCCAAACCCAATCTAACCTCCCCACTCCCCTCCACGAGGCACGGAGAGAAAAGCTGTGAGGTCCCTGGGAGGCAGAGCAGGGCCTGGGGTGGGAGGGTTTGGGCCTCTGCCCCAGCCCCAGAGTTGTCTGGGCAACTCAGTAGCGCAGGATGGGCGCACGGGGCTGGTCCTGCCTTGCTGTCAGAGCCTTGCCAAGTTCCTGCCATCTCTAGCTCAGTTTCTCATCCATGCCCCGCGGCCCGGTACTCCCAGCCCAGCTTCCCCAGGTGAGGCTCCCATGGGAAGACAGGCCAGGGCCCTGGGCATGGGACAGGCTGGCGGGGGGTAGTTATACTGGGGCTGGAGTTCCCCAGGGAAGTGTGAATGATGGGGCTGTAGGGATGGGTCCTTCCAAAAGGACAGGGATGGGGAAGTCTGTCATAACCGGCCCCCCTGCAGGAGCAGAGGTTTGGAAATGGGCTCTTCCGGGGACAGCTGCTGCAGCAGGGCTTCCTGTGTGAAAAGCGGGCCCAGCTCTCACCCCGACAACCACTTCCTCTTCTCTTGTTTCCATCGGCCCTTTTAAGGTAACAACTGAGGGCCTGTCTCCCCTTCCTGTCTCACCACCCAAGAGCACAGGAGTGTGCTGGGGGTGGGGTCAGCAGACAACAGGGCCGGGGAGGCGAGATCTGACGGAGGCCGGGTTGGGGGAGTGGAGAGGGTCTCTTACATCACCCCTGCCTGTGAGCTGGGAGCCAGAGCTTACTGGGTTCCCAAGGGCTCAGAAAGTTTCCTCCAAACCCTAAGAGCACTGCTGGGCCTGCCCAGACTCCATCCCAGCCCTCTTCGTGCTCCCGAGGAGAGAAAGGTCCAGGCTGAGAATTGGGAGGCCTGGCCCTGGGTCTGCAGGACTCACTGTATGTCCCTTCCCGTGTCATCTCCCCCCTGAGCTTTAGCTTCCATCCAACCACTGCATGTAGGAGCTGAAGGAAGCATAAGGTTCATCTGGCCCAGCTCAATTTTACAGACGACCACACTGTGGCCCGGGAAGGCTTGGGGATAGTCAATCACCTCATCAGGACCCCCAGGGGGCCACTAGATGACCAGAGGCTCCCCCAGGGCTCCAGGGGCTCACCTTGCCCAGGGGCAGCACCAGGAAGGCCCCTCCCCCGCTGGCCTCACAGATCAGGGCCACGAACTTGGGGTTGACAGAGCAGAAGCCACTGTCCCAGGTGTTCTGTGAGACGCGCACGTCCTCATAGCACTGGTCAGCCTTGGCCGGCTGTCCAAACACGTGGCGGAACTTGCTGGAACGGACCACCTGCCGGCTCATCCTGGAAGGCACACAGGTGGAGGACTTTTCTCCCTTCAGATCAACTCTGACCTTACAGTGGCCCCCATCTCCCCCAGGACAGCCCTCAGCCTGGCAGTCATGGTCTCAGCTAACTTCCCCAGCATGTCTCCCCGGCCCCTTGCCGCTCTCCTCTGTAACTGACATCCTGCTACACTCACACTCGCCTTGCCCACACCTCCTCACCCCTGGCTAACCTGCAAGGCCCACCTTCTCAACCCGCCCCAGGCCTGGCTTCTGTACCCTCAGCCTCCCCAGCAGAGCCTGATGTGGGGTAGCACCCAGTGCCGATGTGACCACAGAATGGCTGATGGGCACAGAGCCCTTCCTCTCTGACGGGTCACACTCCGGGGCCTCAGGGCAACAGCTTGGAGGGAGGGTTCTCTCAGCCTCCGTGTCCAGACCTCACACCCTCACACCCACAGGAGAAGCTGCCTAAAGGCAGGGGCCCTCCCCGCCTCCAGGCCCAGGGTTGGACATGCTGAGGGAAGAGGCGTGTGGGTTTGCCTGGGAGGCACGTCCTCAGTGGCAGGAGGGCTTCCCCAGCAGGTCTCTGGGCACCAGAAACAAGCGAATGGCTCGGGTCCCAGCATCTCCTCCTCCATGCACCTCTGCTTCTCGCCTCTGCTTAAGCAGGTGCCCTTTAGTGCCTTCTCCACCCCCAGTGGGACTATCCACACAAAGGGAGAGGCCGGCGCTCACTTCTCGGAGGTCCAGCTAGGATGGTTTTCCCCCAGGGCTGGGTGACAGCGAAGCCAAGGGGCCTGCCTCTGGCTCCCCAGGCTCCAGGCCCCCATCCTGGCGCCCAGCAGCATCACCTTCCAGCTCACCGTGGGGGGCCCCCCAGGGCCTCTCCTCCACGGCCCCAACTCCACCCTTTTGCCCTCCCTTCAGGCCTAGCCCTTCTCACTGGGGGCTCCAGCCAGCCTCGCCCATCCCGTGACTCTCCGGGAGGCTCCAGGGTCCACCCGCCCGGAAAGCAGGTGAGGAGCTTGCGTGAGGAGAAGCAGTCTGGGGGCAGGGGACCCATCCCAGGTGGGGAGCCTGGGTCTGGGGAGAGGGGAGCCGCAAATCGGAGGTTGGGAGACAGGAAGCCATCGTCCCACCCCACCTCCTTCCCCACCGCAGGTACCAGGCCCGGAAACCACGGAAAGGGGAACTTGGTCTTTTCTTGTTTTGCTCTCAACCCCTTCCTGTCTCCAAGCTCAGGGCAGCTGCTGGGCTCACCCCACCCTGCCCCCCACTGCCACCCCAAAGACTCCCATTCTGGGGAGAGCCCGGTCGGCGCGTGTCCTGACCCCCGGGCTCCCCCACCTCCATCTTGGCTGCGGTGGTCCCTCACCCTCGCCCGCTCCCGGAGCTCTCAGACACGCAGACGGACCCTCCTCCGCGCACCCACACCCCAGGCGAGTCCCGCCACGCGGGGCGTGAACGGGCTCTGTCCCCGCCTCAGAGCCAGCTCGCTCTGCCAGTCTGTCGGCCGCCGCGGAGGGCTTCTGCCAGGCTCCCGCCTGCCCCACAGGTGGCCCAGGGCAGCGATGCCGAGTCCCGTCCGCGGGCTCCAGCCTTACCTGCTGCTGAGAGATGAGTGACCCCCCAAACGGAGGAGGGAGAGGAGGAGGAGGAGGAGGAAGGAGCTGGAGGAGCCTGCGACTGCCGGCTGAGGATGCTCTTGTCAAGACAATGAATGAGAAGCGGCGGCGCCCGCCTCCTTAGGGGTGGCAGCGCCCCTTTGGGCGGAGCTCTTAAAGGGGAGAGCCCTTCCCTCCGCAGAAGCGCCGCCTCGCCCCACCAGCCCGCAGCCTCCCCTCCCCTCCCCTCCCCTCCTTCCGCGGAGAAGCTCAGCGCCTTAGCTGCCAATTCCAAACCAAAACAGATGCTGCTGGCCAGTCGCTGACAATCTGATCTGCACTTTTTAATGTCAAAATGCAAAAAATACCCGCTCCTTCTTCCCTCCTTCAGCCCACCCCCAGCCTACTCGCCATCCTTCGCCTGGCATTCATAAAAGGGCCCATCAGTCCCCACAGCGGTCCTTGGTACAGCCTCCCCACCCCCCCCGCCCCCAGCTAAGGCTATGCTGCCATCTCTTCCCCCACCGACGACGCTCAGGGAACAGGAAGGCGGGGGGGGGGGGGGGGGGGGGCGGGGGGGACAAGGAGGAGGGAGAACCCTGCACCCACCTGCACCGAGGAAGCCTGGGGCCTCTCCAGGCTCCTACATTTGCAAGCAGGTGGCCTTGGGAGAGTCACTTAACCTCTCTGGGTCTGTCCTCACCTAGGAGCACCTCTGCCTGCCTCACAGGGGCGAATGAAATAATTTGGTGTTATGGAGAGCCTCTTTGTGCAGGGGCTATGGAAGTGAAAAAGTCAGAGTCGAGTTCCTGCCCCAAAGAGCTCTCAGCCTACTGAAAGGAGAGGCACAAATAACAGCTCCAAGAGCTAAGTAGAGGCCGAAGCCCAGACTTCAGACTCAAGAGGAAGGAGTTCGTTCCCATCCTTGGGGTCAGAGTCTCGGAGGCAGCAACGCGGAAAGGCCCGCTCTAGAATCAGACTGCTTTATGAGTTTGACTCCCGGCCGTCACACCTACGGAGTGACGTTGGGCAGGTTCCTTAACCTCTATCAGCCTCAGTTTCTCTTTCTGTAACAGTGTCATACCTACCTCCTGACTTTATTGGAACGGAAAGCCTTCTGCACCTCATCCAAAGTGTAGCAAGCGCTTAATAAATGTTACCTCTCACCACCGTTACTGTTTAGAGTATTGGGACTGAACCTGAAAGGTTGAGAAGGAGACAACAGGCGTGACCAGAGGAGGTCTTGTCAGCAGAGGGGCAGCCTGAGCAAAGTCCCAACGATGTGCTCCTTCAGCCCCTGGTTCAAATCCTGCCTCCACCACAGCTTGGCTGCGTGATCTTGGGCAAGAGGTCTAAACCTCAGTTTCTTCATCTGTAAATGGAGGCTAAGTATGATTTGCCCTGTCCAGCTCACAGTTATGAGGCTCGAGTGGTTATAAAAGTGTCCTACACACTTTTATTCCACTCAAGCATTCAATTGTAAGAACCCCTGTGTTGTATTTCACCTAAGAGCCTGCTACTGGCCTGGACTGGACGGGGATGGGCAGGGACTGTGTTGTATAGTCTGCAGCAGAAGTGATGAGAATAACGGCTGGGATTTACTGAGCACCTACTGTGCGCCGGGCGCTGCTCTAACACTATAAATACGCTGCACTCACTTAATCCTCACAACACACCCAGGGGGCAGGTACCACCTCCAATGTAAAGAGAGGAAACTGAGGCACCCATGATCTTCAGTCCTGGGGCACCTCATTTCCAGGCAGAGGACAAGCATGTTGTGAGGGGCCTGAAAACCATGCCCTTTGAGGCAGAGCCTGACAGGCATGGAGAGGGAAAGGTGGGGATGCGCAGAGGCTACTTTCTCATTCCAGCTGGTCTGCTGTGGGGCGGGGGGCACAGACGCGAGGCTGGTAGTGGAGGTTGTGAGGCAGCAGCTGTCCCAGCAAAACAAGAGTGAGCGTTAGTTCAGTAGTGGGTGCTGAAGGGCCCTGCCATGCGGCTCTTCATGTGATTAAGATGAGGCTGATCCTTCCTGTGAGGGGTGTTGGAAGGGTGTTCCTGCCAGGTGCCACTGGACCAGCATCTTACCATCCCCTCTTTACTGGAGGCTGCATCTGGGTTTTCCTTGAAGAAACCAACCTTTATGCACTGGCAATCCTTGAGGTTTGAGAGGGTGCCCAGGGTAGGCACACGGTCCACATTTCCCCAGTCAAAGCTACCTTTTTTGATTGGTTCAGGGGTGGACACTTAAATCAAGTCTATGCATGCAGAAGCAGATTCACTGGAGCTGCTAGGAAAAAGAGCCCTCTTTCCACTGGGGGTTAGTAAGCTAAAAGGCTGTAAGCCCAGGACTACTAGTGACCATCTTGACACCATGTAGGAAAAGCCAGCCAGAATGAGCCCACACAGAGGATTGCAGACACAAGATATGAAGACAGACATATTCTTGACATCATTTGAGTATCTGGATCAAGCTGTGCCTGAGTCCCTTAACCTATCATAAGTTCCTTTTTCCACATAAGTCAGTACGTTTGAGTTGGATTTCTGGCATTTACAGTTGAAAGGGTTCTTACTGGTACACCCACCATGGAGGGAGACAGGACCGGAGGCCCTTCCAAGGTGCCAGATACACACAGTAAAGAGGGACTGAAATGCTGAGCACGGGATAAAGTTCAAACTCCTTAGCAAGGCCCACAAGACCTCCTCTGGTCTGTCCTGCCCTAAAGGTCTGTAGAGCATGATGGAGTCAGCCCCAGAGAACCTTTCCTTCATGGTTCTCCTGCTGCCCCAGCACAGTGATGTTTCCTCACCTGTAAAGGTGCACAGCACTGCTCACTTACATTAGAGTGTGTACCCATCACCCAGCTTCAACAAGTACCAACACGTGGCCAATACTCGTTCATTCCTTCTTCCACATTATTTTCTTGGCATCTATTAAAAGAAATCCAAGACATCATAGCATTTCAACTTAAGTACTTCTGCATTTATTTCCAACAGATAAAGACTTTTAAACTCTTAGAGTTTTTAATAAAATTGCATTAACTTTATAGATTAATTTGAGAAGGATATTAAGACTTCAATCCATGAATATAGTGTATTTCTCCATATATTTATGTCTTCTTTTATGTCCCTTAATATGATTTTATAATTTTCTCTATAAAGGTCTAGTATATCATTAAATTTCTCCCCCCAATAGGTGTATTATAGTTTTGTGGCTATTTTGAATGGATTCTTCTCATTCTAGTTGTAACCTTACTTTATTTTCTTTCCTTTCAAAAATCAACTTTATTTACATACAATAAAATACATCTTTATTCCCATACAATATAACACACTCAGTTTAAGTGCATGGTTCAATTAGTTTTGACAAATGTATATACCCATGTAATTACCACCATAATCAAGATATAAAATATTTCCATCACTCTTAAAAGTTAACACCCTTCTACAATCAATTTCCACCCTCAGACCCCGGCAACCACTGATCTGCTTTCTGTCAGTATAGATTAGTTTTGCCTGTTCTAGAATGTTCCATACAAATGAAATCATACAGTATGGGTCTGGCTTTTTTCATTCAGCATAATGTTTTGAAATTAATCCATGTTATTGTATGTCAGATAAGGATTTTTATTTTACCAGAGCACAATACCAATATGTAATACATAATTATACCTAAAATGTTTAGCAATAATTTCTTTTTTTAAAAAACTTTTTAAATTTATTTATTTATTTTTTTGGCTGCGTTGTGTCTTTGTTGTTGCACGTGGGCCTCCTCTAGTTGCAGCGAGCTGGGGCTACTCTTCATTGCGGTGCGCAGGCTTTTCACAGCGGTGGCTTCTCTTGCTGCGGAGCATGGGCTCCAGGCGTGCGGGCTTCAGTAGTTGTGGCGCACGGGCCCAGTTGCTCCGCAGTGTGTGGGATCTTCCCCGACCAGGGCTCAAACCTGTGTCCCCTGCATTGGCAGGCGGATTCCTAACCACTGCGCCACCAGGGAAGCTCTCTTATTTTTTAAAAATATTTATTTATTTATTTTATTTTTGGCTGCATCGGGTCTTAGTTGCGGCACGCGGGATCTTCCTTGCGGCATGCGGGATCTTTCGTTGCGGTGCGCGGGCTTCTCTCTAGTTGTGGTGTGCATGCTCAGTATTTGCGGTGTGTGGGCTTAGTTACCCTGCGGCATGTGGGATCTAGTTCCCCAACTAGGTAACGAACCCGCGTCCCCTGCACTGGAAGGCGGATTCTTAACCACTGGACCACCAGGGAAGTCCCTAGCAATAATTTCTTAACATCATCTAATTCCCAATTTATGTTCAAATCTCCATGATTACCTAAAAAAAGAAAAGAAAGAAAAAAAGAACCCAGAAGTGACTCTTAACATCACCAAAAGTAGGACACCCAGATATTACGTGCCTCCCATAAAATGATATAATAAGTACGTCGCATCACCTTTGCAGTATTCTTGCCAAAATCATCACCATCATCATCATCATCATCACCAGCCAGAATCTAATGGAGCCTCTAGATCTAGCTATTAGTTTATAGGAAATAAAAAGGATAGAAGAACAGGTTAAATAACACCAGGAGGAAGCAATTACCTAAATCTATAATGTAGAAAATTTTATAGGATAAATGATCTGGTTTCAACAAATAAATGGCATTAAAAGGAGGGGAAATATATTAAAAGAGTCTTAAGAAACATATCAACCAACTGTAACATGTGAACTTTCTTTGGATCCTGATTCAAACAAATCAACTGTAAAAGGAGATTTTTTTTTTTTTTAAGCATGAGTTTTAAAGCAGGGAGACCCTGGTTTGTTTGTTTGTTTGTTTGTTTGTTTATTTTTGTCTGCATTGGGTCTTCGTTGCTGCGCGTGGGCTTTCTCTAGTTGCAGCGAGCGGGGGCTACTCTTTGTCGCGGTGCTCAGGCTTCTCATTGTGGTGGCTTCTCTTGTTGCAGAGCACGGGCTCTAGGTGCACAGGCTTCAGTAGTTGTGGCACGTGGGCTCAGTAGTTGTGGCTTGCCAGCTCTAGAGCTCAGGTTCAGTAGTTGTGGCACATGGGCTTAGTTGCTCTGTGGCACGGGGGATCTTCCCGGACCAGGGCTCAAACCCATGTCCCCTGCATTGGCAGGAGGATTCATAACCACTGCGCCACCAGGGAAGTCCCTAAAAGTAGATTTTTAAAAATTAGGTTCTGTCACTTACAACCAAGAGTCCTGACTGCTCCAAGCAGCAGTAGGTCCTTGGTGCTGCACCAACATTCCATCACTGAAGAGTCTCAAGAGCTCTGTGAGGTGTTTTATTTTCCCTCTTTTACAGATGACCAAAACGAGGCTCACAGGCAGCAAATGACCTACCCACAGTCACACAAACTGGGATCCAAACACAAGTCTGCCTGACCATTGAAACCCATGAGTCCATTCAAGGTGTCCAGTTGTTTTGCCGAAAGCCTGCTTTCAGTTTTAAGGTTCGTTGGGTTTGTTGACAAAATAACCACTCGTTTCACAAAAATAAACAGCTTTAATCAATTCTTTAATGAAAGGTGGTTTAACTTAATTTTAATATACAATCTTTAGAAGGAAAGGAACAAGAATATTAGAGAAACATAACAGGGTATATACATCACCGAATTGGGCCGACACCTACTTCCAGATCCAAATAACAGCTGGGAAGTCCCAAGTGACAGCAATCTGGAGCCCTAGTTGGGAAGGGTCCTGGGCGGTTCGTACACCCCACGGGTGAGACTTCAGATTGGAGTTCTGGGGGCTTCCGTTTACAATTCCAGGCCGCAAACTGATATGATCAGTTTGCATGTAAAAATGCAGCTCTGAGTTTACTTTAATAATGCTGTTGGTTTCACCATGTGGGTCACAAGATTTTCCAGACCCTGGGGGACTGGCCAGGTCCCCAGAGCTCAAGAAATTCCAAGACCCACTCCCTTTCTTATTGTAAGCGCTGCTTGACTTGCTAGCAGCAATTGTTGAGTGTGCAAGCAGTCCCGCAGTCCAGGCAGGGTCACAGGTCGGTCAGAGGCCTGCTTCTGCCTCTGAAGCCTGAACAAGACTACTTTATTAATTTTCCCAACACCAGTCGACCTCTCGAAGCAGAGGGGGGCACAAAAGCCAAGAGCAGTGGGATCTGGAGGGCGAACCAGGATTGAAGCATGGTCCGTAGATGGTGGTGGAATGGGTGAATGAAATTACACTTATACTGGGTCTTGAATAAGAGTCTGCCAAGCAGAGAAGATAAGAGAGAGGAAGAAAAACAAGGAAGGGACAATGACATTTTAAGGGGATGGTGAGCTCTTCACCATGGCTGGAGCTCAGGTGCTTGGGATGAAGGGGAAAGTGGTGAAGCTGGGAAAATCCCCAGGAGGCAGCTCATGAGGGACCTCAAGCTGTGTCTTCTCAAGGAGTTTGCTCCTTATGCAAGTCTCTAAGTAAAGAAGTGACAGGGTGTCATTTGCAAGAAGTTACTCGGACAGCCTGGACCCTGCCCCTGTGGCCCCCAGGCCTTCTCACAGTGTGGTCCTCCATCCACCTTCAGGCTCCGCCCTGACCCACATTCAGGAACCATCCCGGCCTCAAGTGGGAGGCACATAAGCATGCCTTGTCCACAGGCTCAGGTCTAAGCCAACCTTGCCGGCCACTTCTCGCCAGCCACCTACTCAGGCTGCCTTCCTCACCTTTATGAGATGATCACTGCTCCTATTTTATGGAGAAAAAAGGCAAGAATTCTTTCAACCCCTTTACTCCCAACAGCAACAATATCTCCAGCTCCTAGAAACAACCATAGACTGTCGTTACAGAGGAGGTGTCCTCGTGGGGCCCAAGGCTGATGCCTCCGTCTTGGGACACATTCCTTCCCACTTCCTCAGTGACCTCACTGCGTCGTTTAACCCCTTTCTCCTGCACTGCCAAGTTCTCCTCTCCACAGACCCTCTCTCTTCAGTATCTAAAAACAAGCTGAGGTCCCCTGTGTCTTTGGGGGAGCCTCTCTCAACTTGGCAACCTCAAACCACTTCCCTATCTCTGTCTTACCGTTCACAATCAAGTTTCTTGAAAGAGTTGTTTACACTTATTGTCTTCACTTCCTCATTTCCTACTTAGTCTCATGAGTCTGGCTTCTGTTCCCACCTTTCCGCACAGACGTGCCCTTGCCTCAGCCACCAGTGACCTCCTGATCATTACATCAAATGAGCACATTCTGGTGATCATCTGATGCTACCTACCACTCCCTCCCTCTAGAATCTTTCCGTTCTTTTGTGTCTGGGCCCCACCATCTCCTGGTTCCCTTCTTTGCTTTGCAGTTTTCTCTCAGTCCCTTGCAGGATGTCTCTCCCTTTGCTTAATACACTGTCTGTAGGATGCTCTCCAGGACACCACCTCTTCCAATGCACCCAATCTCCCCACACCATCTCTTCCACATCCGCAAGTTCAAACTTTGACAGTCCCCAGTCTGTCTCTGTGGCTCAGTCCTACTGCCTGTGCTCCCTAGTTCTGACTACCAACTCCATGGCTCGACCGGCATGTCCCATTAGGACCTCAGGGAGAGCCTCACAAGAGGAGAAAGTCTTGACCTTGAATCTCTCCCTTTCTCTCCATGCCCACCACCACCGCCTGAGCTGTGTTGCTTGGACCATTGCGCTAGCTCCCTGACCGATCGCCTTCTCCTGATTCATCTTCTACCAGGGACTGGTTTCATGGAAGACAATTTTTCCACGGACCGGGGCGGGAGGAGATGGTTTGGGGATGATTCAAGCACATTACATTTATTGTGCACTTTATTTCTATTATTTTAATTATTGTAATACATAATAAAATAATTATACAACTCACCATAATGCTGACAGGAGGCGGAGCTTAGGCAGTAATGCGAGCGATGGGGAGCGGCTGTAAATACAGATGAAACTTCACTCTCTCACCCTCCACTCACCTCCTGCTGTGTGGCCCGGTTCCTAACAGGCCATGGACTGGTACCAGTCCGTGGCCCAGGGGTTGGGGACCCCTGTTCTACAGCATCTCTAGAGTCACCTCCCCAGTCATACTATACCTACCTTACAAAACTCTACCAGCTCCTGAACATTTCTGGGAAAACACTGGAACTCCCTCAGCATGGCATCAAAAGCCCTTCATGATCTTCCCCCATCCACCCTTCTGGCCTTGCTGTTCATCATCACCCAAGCTCAACATGCTGCCTCATTCCTCTGGTCCAGAGGCTGAGCCCTCAGATGTCTACAAGGGAAGGAGAGGACGTGGGTGTTCCAGTTACCTGTATGGAGTAAACCATTCCAAAACTTTGTGACTTAAAATGACAACTGCTTTATTAGCTCTCATTATTCTAGGGTTTGGAAAGGGAGTGTCCCGAGAGAATGCTCCAAGAGGATAGGCCTGTGATTTGCATAGGGTTACTTCCACCACATTCTACTAGTTAAGCAGTTACAGGACCAGCCCAGATCCCAGGAGAGGGAAAATTTACTCCTCCATTTGATGCAGAGAGTTACAAAGAATTTGCAACCATCTTTAAGCCACCACGGGTAACAGGAATCGCTGATGCAGGCCAGGTGAGTTCTAATAGGGACCGGAGGGACTGCAGCTGCTCTAGCCCTTTGTCAGTGGGCAAGAATGAGGGCACTGTGTAGCTAAACCTTCTGGTGCTTCTGGTTTTTCAAGACAAGTTAGAAATATGGATTTTTGAATGAAAGCTCCAGATCTTTATATATCGGCAACCAATTCAAAAATTTCTAAAAATGTTAGATGAGCAAAATTAAATATATCTTTGGGGCTTCCCTGGTGGTGCAGTGGTTAAGAATCTGCCTGCCAATGCAGGGGACACGGGTTCGAGCCCTGGTTTGGGAAGATCCCACATGCCGCGGAGCAACTAAGCCCGTGAGCCACAACTACTGAGCCTGTGCACCTAGAGCCCATGCTCCACAACAAGAGAAGCCACCGCAATGAGAAGCCCGCGCACTGCAGCAGAGAGTAGCCCCAGCTCGCCACAACTAGAGGAGGCCCCCGTGCAGCAACCAAGACCCAACGCAGCCAAAAAAAAAAAAATATATATATATATACATATATATATACATATCTTTCATTTGGATGTGGTTTTTCTGGCCAACAATATTTCTGGACTCTATTCTTTGCCTTTGGCGCAGGCCTGCAATGTCTTAGTCCTTGTTTGCTACCAAATTCTTATGTACCCTACTTATCCTTTAAGACTCAGGTCAGAATTTCCTTCTCTGTGAAGCCTTCCCTCATACCCACCTCCCCCACACAGCCACTCCTCAAATGGTTTCTTTTCTCCCCTGTACTAGTGGCTCCTGATGCATCCCTCTCTCACAGTAATTAGTACATTGGATAGTAATTGTTTACAGGTCCAGCTCTTCCACCAGACTGCCAGGCACAGGGCCCAACACATAGTTGGCATTCGATAAACAACACTTCTTTCTTTCCCAATGCTACTAATCAACCAGCAACTCTTTTTTTTTTTTTAACATCTTTATTGGAGTATAATTGCTTTACAATGGTGTGTTAGTTTCTGCTTTACAACAAAGTGAATCAGCTATACGTATACATATATCCCCATATCTCCTCCCTCTTGCGTCTCCCTCCCACCCTCCCTCAACCAGCAACTCTTTTTCTTTTTTTAAAGATTTTGTCCAAGTTTCAGAGATTTATGTTTTGATCTACATTTAGTTAATTCTTTTTTATTTATTTATTTATTTATTTTTGGCTGTGTTGGGTCTTCGTTTCTGTGCAAGGGCTTTCTCCAGTTGCGGAGAGCGGGGGCCACTCTTCATCGCGGTGCACGGGCCTCTCACTGTCGCGGCCTCCCTTGTTGCGGAGCGCAGGCTCCAGATGCACAGGCTCAGTAGTCGTGGCTCACGGGCCTAGTTGCTCCGTGGCATGTGGGATCCTCCCAGACCGGGCCTCGAACCCGCGTCCCCTGCATTGACAGGCAGATTCTCAACCACTGTGCCACCAGGGAAGCCCAACCAGCAACTCTTTTCCACTCTGCTGACACCAATTTCTTTCCTGACTGATCCATCCTCTGTCCCAACTGCTATTACAGTAAGTCGCCTACATATGAACCTTCAAGTTGTGAATTTTCAAAGATTCAAACATGTGTTTGCATGTCCAATCACATAAGTTAGTTCACGTGAAGTTGCAGCTTGCCCTCTGTCTCCTATTGCTGACAATCCTTCAGCTCTATCATCTCCCACCTCCTCTCCCTCCTCTAGTCAGTAACTCTTCTTGCCTGTTCACTTGATGCCAGCCCCTGTATACCAGCTGTTGTACTGTACTACTGTACTTTTCAAGGTACTGTATTGTAATATTAAAAATGTTTTATTTTTTGTGTTTGTTTTTTGTGTATTGTTTGTGTTAAAAGTATTATAAAACTATTACAGTACAGTACCATATAGCCGATTGTGTTAGTTGGGTACATAAGGCTAACTTTGTTGGACTTACGAACACACTCTCGGAACAGGACTCGTTCCTATGTAGGGGACTTACTGTACTCTAGTTCAACCCCTCCTCACTTCTGCCCAGAATGATTCCAAGAGCCTCTAACAAGTCTCTCCAACTCCATCTCCTCTGTTGCCCCAATCCCTGCCCCTCAGCCAGACTCCTCCTCCCTAATGCACAGATCTGACCATTGCAACCCCCTACTCAAATGTTTTAAGATTCTTCCTTTGTTCCTCCGAATAAAATTCAAACTCTGTGGACAGGGTTAGTGGGTGGAGGTTTTGTGCCTCTTCAGCCCAGCTGGTTCAGGGGCAGAAGCAGGGCCATTTAATGTCTGCCTTCGGTCTTTTTCTGGAACTGCTGGTTGCCATTTCTGTCTCCATGTGGGGAAAGCCTTCCTGAGAATGAAGCTGACAGGCAAAAACCAAGTGGGAATGAGGAGTTGGGGAGAGAGAGACAGAGACAGAGAGAGACACAGAGGGGGAGAGAGAAGAGGAGAGGTTGATTTGACGACCTTGTTGAGCCCCTCGATCTAGTTTCGCATGATGCCAGGTTCATCCCAGGCTTTCCCAGTTCTCAGAGTCAAGGTGAGATCAACAGCCCGCTGGCTAGACTTGGGGGCCTGGTTTGACTGATCTGAAAAGCAGAATTCATACACACATAAAACAAAGACATTCATCAAAGAAGGCCCACATTGATTCATTTCAACCATGCTGCATTTTCAGAGAACCACACCCACCACTGATCCACTTCCATTTTGGAATTGACAAACCAAGCTCATCACAGGTGACCTCTAAGGAGAATTGTATCCCAAAGCCTCATCAACCCTAGGTAGGGTCTCTCCACATGACACAAATTTCTCCCATAGCCTCCCTTGGGAGCTCTGCAATAGAATCTTGGGACATTAATACTAGAAGGGATCTTAGTCCAGCTGCCTCTTTTTACAGCTAATGAAACCAAGACCCAGAGACCACAGTTAATTAGACAGTCACAGAGTCTGAGCTGTGGGTGTGGATTCCCACACTTGGTACAATGTTACCAAGTTTGAGACAAGATCCTCCTCTCTTTTTCACACCCAGCTGCAGCTTAGATACAAAACAGACACTCAGTCTTCAGGCTTTTTCAAAGACCCATAAGGTGTCCTGCTTCCTTGCTTATGGTAAATAAAAACAAACAGGGAAAGAAAAGCGTGCACACTAGCTATTGAGTAAACTATTTTTTTCACTTCATATGCGGCTATTTCTGAACCCATTTCCTTTTGTCTATGTCCAGATTTTACTCTCATATTTATACAGCATCAGAGCATCTATTTCAAACTGTAAGCAAGGAATTTGTCTTTATTAGCCAGGTCTCTTTGGGTTACAAGTTACAGAAACCCAGCTTAAATCAATATAAGCCAAAAAAAAAAAGAGAAGGAATTTAGGGGTTCACACAACTGATAAGTCCGGAGACTGAATCCAGTTGCTCAAATGATGCTATCGAGATCATCAGGATTCTCTTTCTTCTTTCTAATGTGTTTAATTCTTGGGCAGGTTCTCTCCATTGATAGCAAAGACGACCACCAGAGCTCCAGGTTTATAACTTAACAGATGGGCAACCCTGGAAAAAGAGAGATTCTCTTTCCCATCAAAAGTCATGAACAGACTCTCATGGGACCAACCTGGGTCACTTACCCATCCTTGAACCAACCCCTGTGGCCAGAGGGATGGAATAGACTGAGTGGCCAAGTCTCAGTCTCAGTGCCTACTTCTCAAGTTGGGACAGTGGAGTCAACAATGTTCAAAGCACTGGGACTGAGAATAGGGGCTTAGACCAATCATTTAAAATAGAATGAATATTGGGAGGCAAGTATGACCACTACAGTTCCCCAAGTAAAATCAGGGCAGAAGAAAGACTAGCACTTAGCAGGCAAAAATACAGACTAAACTGCATGACTTAGGCAGCTTTTATTACTGAATCACCTATGTTTCTGATGATATAGGAGTCTTACAGTACATATATATCAGGGTAATAAGATTTTGAATGATAGTTACCAAGGTTGTTTTTATGTCCTTCTCTGAGTTGCAGAAAAGCATGTGAGCTGTTTTCCATTGCTAGAAGGCAATATATATGCTAATTGCCGTATTTCAAAGCTGGAAGGAACCATTTTATTGGAAGAAACTAAGGGCCTGGGGAATTGCCTAGTGGTCCAGTGGTTAAGACTCCGCGCTGCCACTGCAGGGGGCACAGTTTGATCCCTGGTCAGGGAAATAAGACCGCAAGTGGCACGGAGTGGTACCCAGTAATGTAGCGGCAGAGTCCAGTATCCAAGTTAATGGTTTTTCTCACCACATTCCAGCTGTTTCTGATGGTGAAGGAGATACCTGTTGTTTTTGCCTGATTGTCATCTATTCTCTATTCTATAATAGGAACTAGAATTTCCTTTGGAAGTCTGTAGTGATGATATGATCGTTGCCTACCTAACCTCCATTTCATTCCAATGACTAGTCTAACTCAATCAGGGAAATCCTATTCCTGTGCCAGTAACTGGTTCAGAGATGGACATTTGCCTCAAACTGGCCAATGAGACCAGAAGAAGTCATTAGCAGGTGCTTCATGTAAAGACTTCCTTGCTCATAAAAAAAGATACACTGGTGATCACTTCCGTCCAAAACTTGTGATTATCTAACTCTTTTATTATAGGCACCCTCCTGGATGCAAAATGGAATCTCTTTGTTCTTTTTATTTGCATTTCCCTAATGACTAATGATTTTATCTTTCCACATGCTCATTGGCCATTTGTATATTTTCTTTGGAGGAATGTCTATTCAGATCCTTTGTCTACTTTCAGTTGGGTTGTCTTTTTAATACTGAATTATAGGGCTTCCCAGGTGGCGCAGTGGTTGAGAATCCGCCTGCCAATGCAGGCGACATGGGTTCGATCCCTGGTCCGGGAAGATCCCACATGCCGTGGAGCAATGAAGCCTGTGCACCACAACTACTGAGCCTGTGCTCTACAGCCCGTGAACCACAACTACTAAGCCCGCGTACTGCAACTACTGAAGCCCACGCGCCTAGAGCCTGTGCGGCACAAAGGGAGAAGCCACCGCAATGAGAAGCCTGTGCACTACAATGAAGAGGAGCCCCTGCTCGCCGCAACTAGAGAAAGCCTGCGTGCAGCAATGAAGATCTAACACAGCCAAAAATAAATAAATTAAATAAATAAATAAAAAATACTGAATTGTATTATATGTATAGTTCTTTATATATTTTGGATATAATTCCTATATAAGATGTACAATTTGCAAATATTTTATTCTGTGAGTTGTTTTTCACTTTTTTTTTTTTAAGATTTTAATTAATTTATTTATTTATTTTTGGCTGTGTTGGGTCTTCGTTTCTGTGCGAGGGCTTTCTCCAGTTGCAGCGAGTGGGGGCCACTCTTCATCGTGGTGCGCGGGCCTCTCACTGTCGCGGCCTCTCATGTTGCGGAGCACAGGCTCCAGACGCGCAGGCTCAGTAGTTGTGGCTCACGGGCCCAGTTGCTCCGCGGCATATGGGATCTTCCCAAACCAGGGCGCAAACCCGCGTCCCCTGCATTGGCAGGCAGATTCTCAACCACTGCGCCACCAGGGAAGCCCTGTTTTTCACTTTCTTGATGGTAGTTTTTGTCTTTCTAGGACTTTGTCCATTCCATCTAAGCTATCTAATTTATTGGCATATAATTGTTCATAGTATTCCTTTATAATCCTTTTTATTTATGTAGTTGGTAGTAATGTCCCCCAACGTATCTAATGAGAAACTGGCTTCAATTAAATGGAGGCTGAAATAAATCATTTGAACCTAAAATAACTTTTGAGGGGGTCAGATACTATGTTTTAAGTCTCTTTCATTTTGCTGACAAGAAAAGCTACCTGCAAAAGTGGAATCCAGAAATTAACTAATCGGGTTAAGCAAAAACTTTACACGTGGCCTGTCCAGAAAAGGCAAATCCATAGAATAAAAATTGGATTAATGGTTGCCAGGGACATAGGGTCTGGGCAGGGGATGGAGAGTAACTCCTAATGAGAATAGATTTTTTTTTTTTCTTGGAGATGAAAATGTTCTGGAATTAGTGGTGATTGATGCACAACTTTGTGAATATACTAAGGACTAAAACCACTGAATTGCATACTTTAAAAAGGTAAACTTTATATAATACATAGTATACTTCAATAATGCTGTTTTTTAAAAAAGATTATATATGGCCTTACTCTAATTTTCCTAACGTTAGGGAATTAAATGCTGTATTTTTCTACCATTCAATGAAAAGAGATAAGGGCTTTTTGCTGGGCAAAAAAATAACTTATTTTATTGCCCTTCTAAAATATAAACCTTTTTTTAAACAAGAATTGTGAAATATATTTTAATAATTATAAGAAATTATTTATCACAGTTAGTGTAGGAGTTTAATGATATTTCATTAATTTTACTCCATCATGTCAGATGATCCTGATTTACCATGACATCTGTGAGATTTCCCATTCAAAACTTCTTTTGTTCCTTCAAACTGTAAAAAGCTGATACAGCTTTTAGTTTTTGAGATAGTCAACACAATTTTCTATCTTCCTTCTGCAGAAGTTAAAAAAACAAGTTTAATTAAAACAACAAAAGGGGCTTCCCTGGTGGCGCAGTGGTTAAGAATCTGCCTGCCAATGCAGGAGACACGGGTTTGAGCCCTGGTCTGGGAGGATCCCACATGCCGCGGAGCAGCTGGGCCCGTGAGCCACAATTACTGAGCCTGCGCGTCTGGAGCCTGTGCCCCGCAACACGAGAGGCCGCGACAGTGAGAGGCCCGCGCACCGCGATGAAGAGTGGCCCCCGCTTGCCACAACTAGAGAAAGCCCTCGCACAGAAACGAAGACCCAACACAGCCAAAAATAAATAAATAAATAAATTTTAAACAGATAAAAAAATAATGGGGTAGAGAAAACGTGTAACTCTTTAAAAAAAAAACAAAAAACAGTACCTATGACATTTTCTAGACCTAAACATATCTTAGAACTTTGTTAATATTTCACAACTACTGCATGGCACTATTTTGTATGGGCCTTGCCAACATTCCTAAAACTGGTTTTCTCCTGAAGTTTCTATCTCCAAGACTCAACTAAGAAAACAGAGTGTGTTCCCTGAGTCTGGCCTCGACCATCTGAGGGCCTGGATGTGGACTAACGCCAGCTCACCTCCCCCTCAGGGTCAGGACGGTGACAAGGAGTCTGAGAAGTGGGGCCTTGGCGTCTATCTGAGTCTGAAGGGTCTATCACAAAACACTCAGATGGTACCCCTGCTCCTTGGCATTTGAAGCACCTCTTTTAATGTTCAGCCAAAGAACAGTAAAGAATTACATATTTAATGTTTTCATAATTAAGCATTTTAATCTCAGTAGTAATACATGCTAACTGTATATTAAATTCCAAAAGATACATAAAGAAAAAGTCATTTCAACACTAACCCTCCATTCCCATTGCCCTCAGGTAAACTATGTCAACAATTTGACGTGTTTTCCTGCACACCTGGCAAAGAATATGCTAAGTGTGGCTATTTCCCAGAGAGCCAAGGAAAGTCTTGGATAACATAAGCATGCAAAGGAGCCTAGAAAAGAGAATAAAAAGGAACAGTCAGTGGACTGCAAATGGGCCTGAGAAATCTTTTGGGGGGTGATGAAAACGTTCTAACGCCAGTTTGTGGTAATGAAACTGCACAACTCCGTAAATTTACTAAAAGTCATTAAATTGTGCACATAAAATGGGTGAACGTAAATTATACCTCAATAAAGCTGGGATGGTTTTTTTTGTTTTTTGTTTTGTTTTGGCTGCCGTTTTGTTGTTGTCTTGTTTTTTAAATAGCCAGGAAGATAGGAAGAAAACCAGGGGCTAGTTTTCTCTGTGAGCAGAGGTCTGTGCCCTTTAGAACCTACCTAGACACCCATGGCAGGCAGAATAACGCCCCTGCAAGGGTGTCCACACCTAATCCCTGGAACCTGTGATATGTTCCCTGACGTAGATAAAAGGACTTTGCAGGTGTGATTAAGTTTACAGACCTTAAAATAGGGGGAGTAACCTGGATTATTCGGGTGAACCCAATCGAATTACTTGATTCCTTAAAAGTGGTGAACTTTCTCCAGCTGGAGGCAATAGAGATGCTGCAGAAGAAGGCGGAGATTCACCAGCCACTGCTGGCTCTGGGATGACCGGGCTCTGCGCACGCACTAGTGAGGCCCCTAGGAGGCCAGGGCGGCCCCCAGGTGAAGCAGCAAGGAAGTGGGGACCCCAGTCCCACCTACAACCACAAGCAACTAGATTCCGCAACAGCCTGAATTAAGTGGATTCTTCCCAGCGCCTCCTCGCCGGCATGCAGCCAGCCAGCACCTTGACTTCAGCCCATTGATCCCAGAGCAGAGAAACCAGTTGGGCCGACCTGGACTTCTGCACTACAGAACTGTGAGGCTGGAGATGTGTGTTGTCTTAAGTCTCTAAGTTTGTGGTCATTTGTTAGGGTAGCAATAGAAAACTAATACAATACCGAAATTATAAATCAGATGTCAGACCCCACTTCAAACCTTTTAATGACTTTTTGTTGCCTAAAACCAAATAGTCTAGACTCCTTAATGCAGAACATGTGGCCCTCCATGACCTGACCTTCACCCCACCCTGACTCATTAGCTGGAGGCTATTCTCCCACCTGCACACACCCTGCTACCTCTCACCTCCCTTCCTCTCCATAGTATGACCTTCTCATTCTCTTGGACTAAACCTAGGCATCACCGATTCCAGGAAGACTCTCTGATCTGTGTTCCATAGCACTTGCTGAATGGTTCCTTCATTATAATACAATATAATAATAATAATAATGACACACTTACAAAGTATTACAATGAACCATTTATGTGCATGGATCCCCGCTTAGGCTGTAACTTCATCCAGGGCAGGATCAAATCTTATTCATCTTTGCTTCCCGGGTGCCCTCTATGGTGTATGCTCCATAAATATTATTTACATGTCCCATTTTTTTACAATATTTATTTGGCTGTGCTGGGTCTTACTTGCGGCACGTGGGATCTTCGTTGCCGCATGCGGGATCTTCAGTTGTGGCATGCGGGATCTAGTTTCCCGACCAGGGATTGAACCTGGGCCCCCTGCTTTGGGAGCACAGAGTCTTAACCACTGGACCACCGAGAAAAAAGTTTGGTAACTAATAAAGAAGTTCATTAATCTACAAGGAGGTTAGATCATGAGGGCTGTTCCCACGTTCATTCATTTGTAAGGAAGTAAGTGGGAGTTCAGCTGTGTTCCCTAGTTTATTTCCATGAAACAGGACTGTGTATCAGTCCTCAAACTTTAGAACAAGCTCCTTGATCCTCCTCG
Organism: Eschrichtius robustus; assembly: GCF_028021215.1. Lineage (NCBI taxonomy): Eukaryota > Metazoa > Chordata > Mammalia > Artiodactyla > Eschrichtiidae > Eschrichtius > Eschrichtius robustus. The sequence goes on from NC_090839.1 coordinate 76,580,705, forward strand.
CAGCTAATGTTTTATAGATACTATTGTTGACATCCGTGGCAGAAGGAAACCTCCTTCCTTGATATTTCGGTGTTAGTGGGAAATCCTCGCAGCTACACATGTCCACATTTGCCACCTGGTTACTCACTTGGATGTTGGCTATGTCAGAAGGGCCTTGACGTATGAAACTACCAGAGTCAGGTGACTAAAGTTTCCGAACAGTACCTTCACTAACCTTTGCCTGTAAATTTTCCTAGTGAATATCAGGATTATATTCACTAGGATTTCCTAGTGAATATCCTAGTGAATAGATCTTAGAGGCATTTGCCAATCACTTTTCCTCTTCCCTTGATGATAAATGTCAATGACACATTTTTGCACTTTGCATATTTGGATCTTTGTTCTTCAGAATGGGTTTCTCTTGGGGAAAACTTCATTCCATGTATGCAAGACCATTCACCATTTTTTAATGACCTATTTATTGCTACTACCACATTTTCTAACTAGGATTTTTTTTTAATGTCACTGCCATTTTGTCTTTTTTAAAAATGAATTAACTTATTTATTTTGGCTGCATTGGGTCTTTGTTGCTGCGCACGAGCTTTCTCTAGTTGCGGCGAGCGGGGGCTACTCTTCGTTGCTGTGTGCGGGCTTCTCATCGCGGTGGCTTCTCTTGTTGCGGAGCACGGGCTCTAGGCATGCGGGCTTCAGTAGTTGTGGCACACAGGCTCAGTAGTTGTGGCTCACGGGCTCTAGAGCGCAGGCTTAGTAATTTAGGCACACAGGCTTAGTTGCTCCGCGGCATGTGGGATCTTCCCGGACCAGGGCTGGAACCCGTGTCCCCTGCATTGGCAGGTGGATTCTTAACCACTGCGCCACCAGGGCAGCCCTCTAACTAGGATATTAAACACTGATGAGGCGTAGCAGGGTTAACAATGTTTGTAAAACACCTCAAAACCAAGCACAAACCCAGGAAACACACCAAGATTAAGGGCTAATGCTGATGCTTAGTAATGCTAAAATGATTGCACACAACCACTAATTCCATCTGTTGGTTCAAGCAGAGTTGGCACATGCTTTTTCTTGGGTACAGCTTGGCTTTTCCTATAAAGGTGTACGAGTTGAATAAGTAGAGAAAATTGTGTCTTTGGACTTGAAATTAAAATTATGTTGTAATATTATAGCACACATATTTAGAGGCAAATGCTCAAAATGTTCACCATTAATTTCCAAAGATTGTTGAGAATGGTGACCCCTGAACTGACAAGTATTTAGTTTTCTATACTTTCTCTCACTGGTCCCCTCCTTTCATAAATGAGTACCTGATAACGTTCTGCCTCAAATCTATCACATAACCTAAAAGTGGCTGCATGTGTTGGTAAATGAGTTTCATATTCATGTCTCCAGCATTGCTGAGGCCTTGAAACATCTTCCTTTCCCTTAAAATCCACTTAGGATGCTCAAACATCAGGTATAATCCTGACATCCTGAACCTCTACTTTTTCACCCATGCTGCAACTGGTATAACCAAATGACATCACTAACACCAACCTGGGAAACAGTACAAATTATCACATTTTATCTATATTTGTAAATGTCTTCGTCAACACTGAGATGTGTAAATGTTTTTTTTGCAACCCTCTGAAGCTGAGTAACATGATAAAATGCTCTCTTCTAGCAGAAAATCCAACCTTCTGATCCTAGGCCTCAGAGTTTCTTTGTAACCTGCCCCTCATATTCCTCTCCACACAACTCTTATTCTTGACCTCTTCACTTCATGCAAATTCATCTGGTATTCATCATCACTCCCTTTTACCTACCCAAACCCAGCCCATTTCCCTGAAGTTCCATTTTTTTCCATGAAGTTATTTTTTTTCTGAATTTCTAAATAATTTATTAGGAATCAAAACAATTCAGTCATAAACAAACTGGATGTCTGCATCTTAAACTTCAAGAAAAGGTTTACTTTTTTTTTGGCTACACTGCACAGCTTGTGGGATCTTAGTTCCCTGACCAGGGATTGAACCCAGGCCACAGCAGTGAAAGCGCGGAGTCCTAACCTCTGGACTGCCAGGGAATTCCCTTACTTTTTTTTTCTTTCAGAGACATCAATGGTTTAATGGATGGGGGAATCTTACATGTCTGAAACAAGGTGGAGTGACACCCCACCATGTACGGCAGATAGCAGGCATGACATGGAGGCAGTCTTCCCTCGAAAAGGTTTACTTTTAAAAATTGGAGGGCTTCCCTGGTGGCGCAGTGGTTGAGAATCTGCCTGCCAATGCAGGGGACACGGGTTCGAGCCCTGGTCTGGGAAGATCCCGCATGCCGCGGAGCAACTAGGCCCGTGAGCCACAACTACTGAGCCTGCGCGTCTGGAGCCTGTGCTCCGCAACAAGAGAGGCCACGATAGTGAGAGGCCCACGCACCGCGATGAAGAGTGGCCCCCGCTTGCCGCAACTAGAGAAAGCCCTCGCACAGAAACGAAGACCCAACACAGCCAATAAATAAATAAATTAAAAAAAAAAATTGGAGCGCTTCGGGGCTTCCCTGGTGGCACAGTGGTTAAGAATCCATCTGCCAATGCAGGGGACACAGGTTCGAGCCCTGGTCCAGGAAGATCCCACATGCTGTAGAGCAACCAAGCCCATGCACCACAACTACTGAGCCCACGCACCACAGCTACTGAGCCCACGCACCACAACTACTGAGCCCACACGCCACAACTACTGAAACCCGCGTGCCTAGAGCCTGTGCTCCACAACGAGAAGCCCCCGCAGTGAGAAGCCCGCGCATCGCAACAAAGAGTAGCCCCCACTCGCCACAACTAGAGAAAGCCCGTGCACAACAACAAAGACCCAACACAGCCAAAAAAAAAAAAAAAAAAAAAAAAATAGAGCACTTCAGGTTAAAGATGGTAGATTAAACACATGTATTTACCCCCTTCCTGCCAGAACTATAATAAAATGACAGTAAGAAGATTTTTCTAATGCCACAAAATCACAAGAACAATGAGAATGAGAGAAGACCATAGAAACACAAATTTCATTGTTTTTTTTTTTTTGAAATATAGTTGATTTACAATGTTGTGTTAGTTTCTGGTGTACAGCAAAGTGATTCAGTTATACATATATACATATTTTTAAAGGTGATTTTTAAAAATATTATTTATCTATTTATTTGGCTGCGTCAGGTCTTAGTTGTGGCACATGGGATCTTTGCTGTGGCATGCGGGATCCTATTTTTTTTAATTTTTGGCTGCATTGGGTCTTTGTTGCTGCGCGTGGGCTTTTCTCTAGTTGCGGTGAGCGGGGGCTACTCTTCAGTTGCGGTGCGCGGGCTTCTCATTAGATGGCTTCTCTTGTTGTAGAGCATGGGCTCTAGGCACACGGGCTTCAGTAGTTATGGCACACGGGCTCAGTAGTTGTGGCTCGCCGGTTCTAGAGCGCAGGCTCAGTAGTTGTGGTGCACGGGCTTAGCTGCTCCACGGCACGTGGGATCTTCCCGGACCAGGGATCAAACCCGTGTCCCCTGAATTGGCAGGCGGATTCTTAACCACTGTGCCACCAGGGAAGCCCCTATGTCTGCATTTTTATAAGAAGCATATATTTATTTTTTATGAAAAGATGTTTTAATGGATCAAAAGAAGAAATTGGTTGAAAAGTATTTCTGGTCGCTGGTTTGGCAACCTTCCAGCCAGGGACATATACTTCACCTTTATAAATGTAAATAATTATTTGTAAAGCTGAGGCAGTTTTAAAATATGGCCAAAAAATCTTTTTTTTTAAATGGCTTAAAGCAATATCCATTTTATTGAGCTTACAATTCTGTGGGTTGGTTGAACAGTTCTTCTGAGCCATAAACTCTTTGACACTCCTCCCATCAAGAGGTGGGGTCTGTGGGAGTTCTCTGGTGGCCTAGTGGTTAGAATTCCAGGCTTTCACTGCCGTAGCCCGGGTTCAATCCCTGGTCAGGGAACTGAGATCCCTCAAGTCATGCGGCGTGGCCAAAAAAAGGAGGTGGGATCTATGTCCCCTTCCCTTAATTAAGCCTGTCTGTGACTGCTTCAATAAAAAGTGTGGTGGAAATGATGCTGGGTGACTTCCAAGGATGGGTCATGCAGTTTTCACCTTGCTCACTGGAACACTTGTTCCTGGAGTCTGGAACTCCCAGGTAAGAAGTCCAGTTACCCTGCCACAGTCATGCTGGTAAGGACACCCATAGGCACTATGGTTGATCCTGTCCTTCAGCCATCCCAGCCCAGGCCACAGCCATGTGAGTGAAGAAACCATCTTGGAAGTGGATCCCCCAGTCCCAGCTGTTCCAACCCCAGCCGTCAGAGTCACTCCCAGCTGTTCAGGTCATCCAAGCTGAGACTCAGACATCATGAAACTGAGTATAATATATGCCTTTTCCAAACTACTGACCCACAGAGTCAGTGAGCATTTAAAAAAAAAGTTTTATACCACTAAATATTGGAATGGTGTGTTACAGAGTAATAAATGAAACAAAAGCTAAGGGCAATAGCGGCAAGTAATTATGTATTAATGTACTCAGCATGAAGAGAACAATGCCTACAACCATTACAATGCTGAATTAATCACTGGGTGCTAAATTGATGCATAAATTAATCATTGGGTGCTTGGGTCCTAAATTAATGAACAATTATTTCATTGCATGTACTAAATAATTTTCTCTTTATGTTCCAATACTAAACTAATATGTGTAATTTTAATTATCACTTCAAGAACATCCAACCAAAAATAAACAAAGAAAAAAAAGTCATTCCTTTATCCCTTTTAGATCCTGATGATGATGCAATGGGAGAACATTTAAAGGAACTAAATTGACTGCACAGGAAATTCTACAAGAGAAGATGGAAGAGCTACCTACTCAGGGATAAACACACAAGACTGGTATAAACCTATAAGAATATTATCAGGATGGCTGAGACTGTGAAACATGCTATAGACAACAAAAAGGGCTTTTAAAGCTATATTTGGAGCAAGAAGAAGAAGAAGGAAGAAATGGGCCCATTGCTTGGGGTAGATGGTGTAATATTAACAGATGACCAAGAGAAAGCAGAACCTCTCAACTTTCATTTGGTTTGCCTTCTATAAAGAAAATGATGCTCAAGATTTTAAAATGGTTTTAAGGTTGTGGTTCAGAGGAAATTGAAGCCCCAAAAGTGAAGAATAATGATATGAGAACACTAACTCAATTAAAATGTTCAAGACCCCAGATTTGCATGCAGTCCATCCACAGGATGCTGAAGGAAACTGGAGATATAGTTTGGGAACCATGGTAGACAAGCTCTGAGAAATTTTAGAAAATAGGAAAAGTACCGGAGATAGGCAAACACCTTTCTTGCTTTCAAGAAGTTTTAAAAAGTGATTTTTAAAACTATTCACCAATGACTTTGGTATTAGTCTCCCTGACAAGGTTCTCGATTCTATATTCTTCAGATAATTTGTGAGCACTATTTGTGAGCACTAAGTAGTGGGGACAGTGAGAACTAATGTTAAATAAACCTCATTTCCCTTTTTCATAGTGTTACGATAGGGTTACCCCACGATGAGACAGGGGAACCCTTAGGATTTTATTTGCTTTCTACCTTGATTTCAAGGAAGGAGCACAGTCTTTCAGGACATCCTTGCAGATCATATAAAGGAACGTGGTCATGAGTCCAGGAATTTGGTGGGTCTGTAGTAGTTTGAATGTTAATATTAATTAAATGCTTATTTTGGTGATGTCAGAAAAATGACAGAGAAAGGACCTATGAAAATTCACTCCTACATAAGAGCAGTAAAGAACCCAGCAAAAATTGTCAGAATCAACTTTTAAAAAACTCTATAAATTAACCAAAGGCTAACAGCAACTTGAGGAATGCTTATTCAAGAAAAATTGCTGAATCTTGGTGAGAACACTGAGCTTTGTGACATTTTAACTTGCTTAAGTCCCGTCCTCTACTCTCCAGCTCTGTTGAAACCTTGAAAAATAGCCCACATTCCCAGTACAACCTGGCAGACACTGGAGGGAACAGAATGGAGCTGGAGCACTTTCCAAGTCTTTTTTTTTTTTTTTAATTGAAGTACAGTTGAATTACAATGTTGTGTTACTTACTGCTGTACAGCAAAGTGACTCAGTTATATATATTCTTTTTCATATTTTTTTCCATTATGGTTTATCACAGTTCTTTCCAAGTCTTATTTCCAAAGAGTTGTCATTATTGGCACTGTCTTGTGGTTCCTTGGAAGACCCAGCTTACAAGGCTGTCTGTATTTGACTTCACTTGGAGCTTGCCCAGTGTGAGAAGTCCTCTTCCCAGGGGTCATTTGTCAAAAACTTTTAAAGGCAAGTGTTTTAACTTTGCAGCTGCCTGAGGTAGTAGATAGCTGTTAGGGCAAACAATAGACTAACCAAAAAGCTTTAGAGGAAAAGCTAGGGGAGATCAAAGCTCTGAGATGACGGTGTGAGGATCTCTGCATTCCCATTCCCCAGAATAACAAGCAAAATTGATGAAAGTTATTTTTTTTTTAAATCTTGAAATTTCTGGAAGTTGTACTAATGGCACATAGCCAATGAAGAGACATTTACTCAGGAAAATCTACTAAAACTTGGTAAGACTAGGAGGAGTCTGTGGCATTTGAGCCAAAAGAATTCCCTCCCTCCCACCCTCCCCCCAGTTCATCTTAAAGGAAACTCTGCCCCAGGTAGGTGTGGCCAAGAAGACAGGGCTCCCTCTCCCCTCAGCTCCCAATCAAGCCTTACCATATCTCGCCATGAGGGACAGGCTGCCAGCATTTTTCATCCCCTCCAACTCCAAGCTGAAGAGGCTAAATTTCTGGTGAGTGTGGCAGAGAAGTAGGGGGTTCCCTTCCCCCATGCAGCCCCTACTCATAGGATGGAGGCTCTGTCCCTGGTGTGATGGTCTAAGAACATTGCGGCCCCAACCACCCTCATCCCAGCTTGCTTGTAGAGTAGAGATCCAGTGCTGGGAGAAGCAAGCCAAGAAGACCAGAAGCTACTGCCCTAGCCAGTGCCCAGAGTAGTAGTTGAGAGACTTTGCCCAGGGACAGACAGTCCATAGAAAAGAGACTTGAGGCTCTCCCCAAAGGAATTGACTTTATTTGAAATTTAGTATAGGAAAGCTCAAGCCTAAGGGCACTCTCAAAAAAAATTTAAAAATATCTCTTCTTAATTAAGAACCACAAGGCTAAACCATAAGCCATTTAATTCACCGGAGAGAACCAGTGAAAGAGACAGCTAAAAAGAGCCCTCCTGGGGTCAGAACAAACCTCAAAGACCAGCCTTAACACCTACCGCTGCCCAAATTTAATTGAATCAGACTGCTGAGCAATATATGCCCCAGGGCATTGTCAAAAACAATAGAGCAATCAGCCAGTAATTAGTGGAGCCTAATAGGCAGTGTGTAATATCAAATGAAGCAGACCACTTACCAGAGAAATCGGGAAAGAGACAAAGAGAGCCTGCTATAACCCCTGTCATCCCAAGGTGACAAGAGCTCAAACAGGAAGGCAGAGTCCAAGGCCATGCCCTTCAAGGAGCAAGACCAGAGCTTTCCTGGTGAGGGAAAACTAACTAAAATAGCCTAGTCAAGTCACAAAACAAACAAGCCAACAACAACGAAAACAACCCCTAGGGAGGGAGAAGGGGAATCAGTATCCAGAGTTGCTATAGTGCCTACAATGTCCAGTTTTCAACAAAAATTATGAGACACGTAAAGAAAAAGTGTAACCTATACACAGGCAAAAAAGCAGGCAACAGAAACTGCCTGCAAGAGGGACTAAATGTCCAGTTTAACAGGCTTCAATGTAGCTATTATAAATACGTTCAAAGAATTAAAGGAAACCATGCTTAAAGAAATAAAGGAAGGTATGATGATGACGTCTCATCAAATAGAGACTAGAGACTATCAAATAGAGATAAAGGGGTGGAAATTATTTTTTTAAATAACCAAATAGAAATTCTGGAGTTGAAATGTACATTAACCAAAAGGAAAAATTCATTATAAGGGCTCAACAGTTGATTTGAACTGGCAAAAGAAAGAATCAACAAGCTTGAAGACAAATGGTTAGAGCTTATGGAATCCAAAGGACGGAGAGAAAATGGAATGAAGAAAAGTGAACAGAGCCTCAGAGAAATGTGGGATGCCTTTAAACACACCAACATATGTGCAATAAGAGTACCAGAGGAGAGGAGAAAGAGAAAGGAGAAAGGAAAAACATTTGAAGAAAACTTGGCTAAAGACTTCCCCAATTAGCTGGAAAATGTTAATCTATACCTCCAAGAAGCTCAACAAATCCCAAGTAGGATAAATGCAAAGAGATCCACATCCAGACATATCATAGTAAAAGTACTGAAAGATAAAGAGAAAATCTTGGAAACAGCAAGAGAAAAAAAAAGATTTATCACATGCAAGGGGGTTACAATAAGATAAACAGCTGGACCTAAATGTAAGAACTAAAACTATAAAACTCTTAGAGGAAAACATAGGCATAAATCTTCATGACCTTGGAATATACAACAGTTTCTTATCTAAGAAACCTATGTACAAGCAACAAGAGAAAAACTAGATAAATTGGAATTCATCAAAAGTAAAACATTTTGTGCTTAAAGAAAATGAAAAGAATCCATTGAATGGGAGAAAATATTTGTGAATCATTTATCTGATAAGGGTCTAATATTCCAGAATACATAAAGAACTTTTACAACTCAACAACAGAAAGACTAACATCCCAATTTTAAAATGGACAAAGGACTTGAATAGACATTTCTCCAGAGAAGATATACAAATGGCCAGTAAGCACAAAGCCTTCAGAAAAATGCAAATAAAAACTACGAGATACCATTTCACACTTGCTAGGATGGGTATTATTTAAAAAGACAGATAATAACAGTGTTGGCAAGGATGTAAAGAAATTGAAACCCTCATGCACTGCTGGTGGTAATGTTAAATGGTGCAGTCACCATGGAAAAGAGTTTGGCAGTTCCTCAAAAGGTTAAACAGAGTTACCATATGATGCAGCAATTCTACACCTAGATATATACCCAAGAGAACAGAAGACATACGTTCACACAAAAACTTGTACACAAAAGTTCATAGCAGCATTATGCGTAATAGTCGAAAGTGGAAACAATCCAAACGTCCACCAACTGATGAATAGATCTATAAATGTGGTATCTGCATACAATGAAATATTATTAAGGCATAAAATAAGAATGAAGTACTGACATATGCCAAACCCTGGGTGAATCTTGAAAACATGCTAAGGAAAAGAAGCCAGATGCAAAAAGGCCACATATTATATGGTTCTATGTGAAATGTTCAGAATAAGCAAATCCATAGAGACAGAAGGGATTAATTGTTGCCAGGCTGTAGGGTTGGGGGAATGGGACGTAACTACTAATGGGTATGGGCTTTCTTTGGGGGGTAATGAAAATGTTCTGGAATTAGATGGTGGTGATGGTAGCACAACCTTGTAAATATACTGAAAACCACTGAATTGTACACTTTAAAATAGTGAATTTTGTGAGTTCCCTGGTGGCCTAGTTGTTAGGATTCAGCGCTTTCACTGCCGTGGGCTGGGGTTCAGTCCCTGGTCGGGGAACTGAGATCCTGCAAGCCGGGGCCAAAATTAAAAAAAAAAAAAAAAAGGTGAATTTTATGGTATATGAATTATATCTCAATTCAAAAGTTGAATATTAGTATGCACAACGTAATTTAATCTAAAAATATACTAAGCATGAGAAGTTAAACATAAACACTACTTTGTGATTCCATTTATATGAAATCCTAGAAAAGGCAAAACTAGAGTAACAGGGCTTCCCTGGTGGCGCAGTGGTTAAGAATCTGCCTGCCAATGCGGGGAACGCAGGTTCGAGCCCTAGTCTGGGAAGATCCCACATGCCGCGGAGCAACTAAGCCCGTGAGCCACAGCTACTGAGCCTGCGCGTCTGGAGCCTGTGCTCCGCAACGGGAGAGGCCGCGACACTGAGAGGCCCGGGCACCACGATGAAGAGTGGCCCCTGCTCGCCGCAACTGGAGAAAGCCCTTGCACAGAAATGAAGACCCAACACAGCCCAAAATAAAATATAATAAGTAAATAAATTTAAAAAAGAAAAAAAACAAAAACAAAAAAAACTAGAGTAACAGAAAGTAGATCAATCATTGCCTGGAAGAGCGAATCACTGGAAGGGGGCTTTTTTTTTTTTTTTTTTTAATCTTTTGGCCGCACCACGGGGCATATGGGATCTTATTACCCCACCAGGGATCGAACCCGTGCCCCCTGCATTGGAAGCACGGAGTCTTAACCGCTGGACCGCCAGGGAAGTCCCTGGAAAGGAGCTTTTTAGTTTGAAGAAATTGTTCTATATCCTGATTGAGGTGACTGTTACATAACTGTATTGAATTACCAAAATTCATCAAGCTGTATATGTAAAATGGGTGGATTTTATTGATTATAATTAATATCTTAATTTTAAAAACAACAAAAATTTGATGTCAGCTTAGGGAGTTACCTCTTATGATAAGAGACATATAACATCTATATATCTTTTGCAGTTTTTAAGGCCTCCATATTTAAAAATCTGTAGGGGCTTCCCTGGTGGCGCAGTGGTTGAGAATCTGCCTGCCAATGCCGCGGACACGGGTTCGATCCCTGGTCCGGGAAGATCCCACATGCCGTGGAGCAGCTAAGCCTGTGTGCCACAACTACTGAGCCTGTGCTCTAGAGCCCGCGTGCCGCAACTACTGCAGCCCGCATGCCTAGAGCCCGTGCTCTGCAACAAGAGAAGCCACCACAATGAGAAGCCCGCACACTGCAACAAAGAGTAGCTCCTGCTTACCACAACTAGAGAAAACCTGCGCGCAGCAACGAAGACCCAACACAGCCAAAAATAAATAAATAAAATAAATTAATTTTTTAAAAAAATCTCTAAAACTTTACTGTACCTAACTTTGTGAAGTAGACAGAATCAATTTATGATCCCATATTTGGATTTGATTCAACTAAAGTTTAGAAAAGTTATGCCACCCACCCAGTTTCACATATTAAAAGCATTTAAATCTCAGAATCCCTATGAAGTACTATATCCTCTTTTTCAGATGAGAAAACTGAGGAAGAAGTTAAACAACTGATTAGTGGTGACAGGATTCAAACTCCAGCAGTTTGATTCCAGGACCTGAATTTTTGTTTTGCTTTGTTTTTTGATTTTTTTAAATTAAAGGAAAGCAAAATGACATGAGTCAAGTAATATACATCTGCAGGCTGAATATGGCCTTGGGTTACCTGTTTACAGCCTCCAGTGAAGAATCAGATAGACAGCTGTTTGAGTCCCGGTCCTGACACTTATCACAGGTGTGGTCTCCAGCAAGTCACCCAAGCTTTCCGCCCCAGCTCTCCCATGTGTGAAAAGAAGATGACGTGTGTTTCACAAGGCTTGTGTGAATATCAAATAAGATCATGTGCCCTCAAAAATCTAGCACTTGGGAGGCACTCAGTTTCCCCCTTCAATTTAGCCATTGCCTACCTGGCCCTAAGGTACTCAATTTCATTGTGTGTTGAAATAAAATAACCCGAGCCTCTGCAGTTAATAGGATTATAGCTCATCTCTCCACAGTTCTGGAAAGCGAATTCACGGAGGCAGAAAGCGAAGGGAACTTGCAGTCCCCACACTTCTAATTACTGTGTTCTACCGCTTCACAAGTGAATCTTTGACAAACTGTGATAAGTCCCATGAAAGAAAAGAACACTGTGAGGAGGCATATGAGCTTCAGGGAAAGTCTCTGTGTGGAAGAGAATAAAATATTGGACCAATACAAGGGAAGCAATACTCCTACTATACTCCCACTGGTCAGACTACATAGAGAAAATGGTATTCTATTTTGGGTGCTGCATTTTTAACAGGAACACAGTCAACCCTGAGCTCATACAGAAAAGTGCATCCCAGCTGACAAAGGGTGTGGAGACCATTCCATAAATATTCAATTCTCTCTTTCAACAAATATTTATTGAGTGCAAAACACATCTTGGTACTGAAGAGGGTTGCAAAGTAAAGACACCATCATTACAGCCCTCAAGAAATTCTACCATCTAGTAGGAAGGGCAAGATGAGCACATAAATATAATACACATTTGACATTTGCTCTAAGACATAGAGCTGCAGATGTAGCACATGTAGCTGGAGGATACCAGGAAACACTTCATCCTGGAAATGGAAATGATTCCTTTTATTGAAAAACCTGCATAACGGTCATCCCAAATAACAGAAATTGCGTGAGCAAAGGTACAGAAGCAGGAACGTGTATGGTATGCAAGCCACTGAGAAATTCAGTTTTCCTAGAGAGAAATGTTCATCTAGGAAATGAGCCTGAGAACGATAAGATTTGGATCAAAGTAAGTAGGGCCTTGGATGTTGGTAAGGAATTTGGACTTCATTTGGTAGTTAAAGGAGGAATGAAGAATCTCTAAAGAGAAACATTGTAATGACACTGTTATTTTGCCTGTCCAGCACTTTCTGAGGATAGCACACCAATTTTCATTGGGAAAACCATCCCTCCCCCAGACCAGTTCATGTCATGCAAGTAGAGATAACTAAATCCCCAGTTCTACATTGATTGGTTCAGGGATTTGCACAGGCTCCAAACAGAACCAATATCCAATGGGAGTCAAATCTGGCATTTTTGTTACAAGGAGACAGAAAGACAGAGATGAGCTTTTCCCCTGCTGGAGTTACTGGAAAAAACATCAGACATAAATCTGGACCTGCTGGCAGCCATCTTGCCACCATGAAAGGAACCACCAGAGAATGGAAACAATTCAGAAGAAAGCAGAGGTCAGAGGTGGGACCAAAGTCCTGATGACATTGTTTAAGTCCCTGGAGCCAACTGTGCCTTAACATCTACCTCTAAATTTTTCAGTAAGTAAACCCATACATTTCCTTTCTTGTTTAAGTGGGTTTGAGCTGGATCTTTAAGCACTTGTTACTGAAAGAGTCCTGCTTCATACACACCTTATAAGCTCTGTGTTTTAGGCATATCTGAGGAGGAAGAAGACTGAAGAAAAGGAGGCTAGTTAGTACAACAGTAGTAGCATCACACAATAGTAGAGGCGAAGTGAAAGGAGGAACCACAAGGAAACATCAGACACACTCTCCGAAAGTGTCAAGGTCAAGAAGGACCAAAAAAAAAAAAAAAAGACTAAGGAACTATTCCAGATTAAAGGAAATTGAGTGATAACAACTAAATGCAACATGTGATCCTGATTTGGATCCTGAACTAGAAAATGGACATTATGGGGACAGGTGGCTGAAAAAGACCTGTAGATTAACTCTGTTCATGTTAATGTCTTGATTTTAATTATTGTACTGTGTTTATTTAAAATGTTAACATTTAGGGAGTGTTGATGAAGGGTATACAGAAATGTTTTGAACTATTTCTGCAACTTTTTGGTAAGTTCTGAAGTTAGTTAAAGAGTTAGAAAGTAAAAGAATAAAAACATGAAATTAGGGTTTTTAAATTTATTTATTTATTTATTTGGCTGCGCCGGGTCTTAGTTGTGGCATGTGGGATCTGGTTCCCTGACCAGGAATGGAACCTTGGCCCGCTGCATTGGGAGCGTGGAGTCTTAGCCACTGGACCACCAGGGAAGTCCCTGAAATTAGGGTTTGATCAATGGTAGAAGAGATGGCTTTGGGAAATATTGTGATAATAAAATGACAAGGAGTTGGCTAGACGTGGAGAGAAATGGAAAATGAGAAAATAACAGGGTTCAACTCTGAGAGAATGGTGGTTGTCCTGAAACAGAGTCTGTAAGAGAAGCAGGTTTGGGAGTAAAAAGGATGACTTTCATTGGACATCCTGAATTTTCTATATCAGCTTGTCTCCAGGTGAATATGTCCATCAAACACTGAAATTTTGGAACTGGAACTTGGATGAAAGGCAGTGGCTAAGGAGAGATTTAACATAAAGGAAAAACTTGACATCACAGGAGCATGATATGACTAAGAGAGAGACATCAAGAAAGAAGGCTGGTGAGGACAGCCCAGGCAAGGAGCCCAGTGGGGGCAGGCAGAGCTGACCACAAAGATTTCAGAGAAGGGATCAGCTGAAGAATGCTTATACCAGGGGAGAGATGTTTAGACCCAGCTAATCTCTCATATATGAAGAAGTGTCACAAGAAAATTATAATGAGGGTTTTTTTGGATTTAAAAAAAGAGATCAGTATTTAAATCTTAATAAATTATTCATTGTGTTCTGACCCCTATTCCTGTACATTTGCTCCTTTCTCGGTTTGTGCTGGTGAGCTGAGTTAGCTGAAATGGGATTGTTCATTTGTGTTCTTCCAATGTTACTGGCTTGTATTACCCTGAGCAAATTACCAACTGGCCTCTCTTGTGACCTTGACATCACAAAGAGATAAGAGCTGGTTTAAGACTTAGTCTGGGTTGGGACTTCCCTGGCGGACCAGTGGTTAAGGTTCCATGCTTCTACTGCAGGGGGCGAGGGTTCGATCCCTGGTAGGGAAAGTAAGATTCTGCATGCTGTGTGGTGTGGTCAAAAAAAAAAAAAAAAAAAAAAATGACTTAAAAAGACTTAGTCTGGGTAGATCCAGAGGCTGTGGAGGTACTGCACTACCTGACAGAGGAAATGATTCTAAAGTTCCTTCCAACTCCGTAGTTCAGTGAGCTGCTGCTTATTTTTTTTCTGTTAAATGTTTATAGTATCTACTTCATATGGCTGCTATGAGGATGACAGGAGATAAAGTACATAAAAGTGCCTGGCACAGGGAATTCCCTGGCCATTCAGCGGGTAGGACTTGGTGCTCTCACTGCCAGGAACCCGGGTTTGATCCATGGTCGGGGAACTAAGATCATGCAAGCCGTGCAGCAAGCCAAAAAATAAAAATAAAAACAAAAACAAAAAAAGAAAAAAAAAGTGGCGTACTGAAGTCTCCAACTATTAAAAAAATAAGTGTCTGGCACAGAATAGATGTTCAGTCTGTATTAGTTGAATATGAATTTATGAAATAGACTAAGAAATCCCAATCCAATCTCCAAGGAAGAAGGAAGTACCAACCCCAGCCACTAGAGGGGACTCTCAGTCACACGCCTTTAAATGAGGCTCAGATACAGCTGAGGTGGCAGGCACCCCTCCGGATACACCAGTCTTTCCCATGCCGGGAAACTCACTCCTACTCAGGAAACCTGGCTCCACGCTCAACTCCATGGTGTTTTCTCTGAGTCACTATATTCTCCCATAGTTGCAAAATGATCTGGCAAAAGTCCCTGAAAGGCTTTTACTGCTTACTGAGTAATATCCAAACTCCTTGCCGGAATCGGAGGCCTTCCTCAACCTGGCCCCAACCTACCTCTCCAGCCTAAACTCCCCTTAACCCTTTATACTGCAGCCACGCGGGACAAATCATGCTCCCGCCTCTATGCGGTGGTTCATGCTGCTCCTTCTTCTTGATGCCTTTCCTCCATACTGTCCTTCTGAAACCCTACTTCTTTTTCAGAGATGCAGATGCTACCTCCCCCATCATTCCCTCCTCACTTCTCTAGAGTGATCTCACATCCATATATCACATATATTACATCCATCTATCCTGTATTAAATTGATTTCTGTATGTGCATCTTTTCTCTTTTTTTAATTAATTAATTAATTTTATTTATTTATTTTTTGGCTGCATTGGGTCTTTGTTGCTGCGCATGGGTTTTCTCTAGTTGCCACGGGGCTCCTCTTCGTTGCGGTGCACAGGCTTCTCATTGCAGTGGCTTCTCTTGTTGTGGAGCACGGGCTCTAGGCATGCTGGCTACAGTAGTTGTGGCACTCAGGCTCAGTAGTTGCAGCTCGAGGGCCCTAGAGCGCAGGCTCAGTAGTTTTGGTGCATGGGCTTAGTTGCTCCACGGCATGTGGGATCTTCCTGGAGGACCAGGGCTCGAACCCATGTCCCCTGCATTGGCAGGCGGATTCTTTTTTTTTTTTTCTTAACATCTTTATTGGAGTATAATTGCTTTTGGCAGGCGGATTCTTAACCACTGTGACACTAGGGAAGTCCTATCATTTCTTTTTAAGATTAGAAACTCGATGAGTAGAGAGGCCAGTGTGTAATCTGTCCAGGATAACATAGCAAGTGGCAAAAATGGGATTCTAATCCAGGCAATCTGACACCACAGAGCTCTTGCTCTTAACCACTAATTCACACTATACAGTAATCTTTTATCAGCCCTAGTGCCTAGCTCAGAGCTTTGCACACAGTACCATTCAATAGCTTATCAAATGAATAACTAAAAAAACACAAAAGGATCTAATTAGCACCTCTTGTTTTTAAAATTAATTATTTATTTATTTTTGGCTGTGTTGGGTCTTCGTTACTGCACGCAGGCTTTCTCTTCTCTCCGTGCGGCGAGCGGGGGCTACTCTTCGTTGCGGTGCGCGGGCGTCTCATTGCGGTGGTTCTCCTGTTGCGGATCACGTGCTCTAGGCGTGCAGGCTTCAGTAGCTGTGGCGCATGGACTTCAGTAGCTGTGGCGCACGGACTTCAGTAGCTGTGGCACATGGACTTAGTTGCTCCGCGGCATGTGGGATCTTCCCAGACCAGGGCTCGAACCAGTGTCCCCTGCATTGGCAGGCGAATTCTTAACCACTGCGCCACCAGGGAAGTCCTAATTAGCACCTCTTGAACCTTCGCTGACTTGTGGGTTATTGGGAACCAGCAACTTGGTCTCAGTCTGAATTAGAGCCTCACCATAGACCTAATTATGAGCAATTTCAGAATCATAATTACAGTTCCAGTTTGTCTCTTGATCTTTAATGCATACAAGGACCTACTCCCAGCTTCTAAGGAAGACAAAAACAAGATTACTTAAGCCTAGGAGGTGTGTTTCTGTGAAGGTCCCAGCTCACATTTTCACTGTGAAGTGAGGGAGATGCACTGGATGGTCTCTGAGGGCCCTCTCTTCAGTTTTAACAGACTATGATTCCCGGAGACAGAATGAAATTAAAAAGAGCCTCTACTTATGTGTCAGAAGATACCATGCTGAGTCTCAGCTCCCCAACTCTCAGGTTTCCCATTCTGTAAAAGTCGATTCATCCATTCAAATATTTTTGAGGGTATGAGTTTGAGTGTAGGGGTGAGGGGTGGGGGATACAGCGATGAACAAGACAGACATAGCTCCTGCTCATCCAGCTCAGAAAAGCAGATGACATCTGCATTGTGGGGTTGTCCTAATTTAGAAACTGAAGTGGACCAAGTATTGTGTAAACTATAAAGTCTAGTACAGAATCAAAAGATGATGATCTTGACAGGATTGCCAAACCCAACTACAACAAAAACGTTAGCTATCTTGCTGTTTTTGAGAAAAGCCTAATAGTATATTTTCACCGAACCCAGTCAACGCAGCTCTCTCACCTCTCCCCTGCTCTCCATGCAAGGATAGGCTGGGAGTATCTGTCATCAGGATACAGGCACAGCCTGGTTGCTGAGGCCAGGTCCCTAGCCCACTCCGATAGGTCTCCATCTGAAAGCCATTACGCTGGGAGTCTGGAAGCCTGGGTTTTCCAGCTCTCAGGTCACCTTGTCCAGCTCAGGTTTCAGTTTCCTCATCTGTGAAAAGCACGCCACGTCTGTGAGGCATCCATCTCCCACGGCCACTGTGAAATACGCATTGGATCACTTAGCATCGGGCCTGGCTCCGGGAGGCTTAACTCCAGAGGGATGGTGAGGGTTCCCTAAAGGTTCCATCTCGAGGCCCGGGCCACTCTTCCGGCTGAGTGGGGCTGGCGGGGGCAGCGGGACCACGTGGCCCGGTCTTGGTCCCCGGTCCAGCACTCATTTGCTGGGTAGCTCTGGGTGAGGTCACCGGGCGGCCCTACTGGTCTGCATTCGGGGGGAGGGTCTGGACAGTCTCAAGATGGTCCTGGGGAGCTTCTAGGTTGACTGGAGTAGACAGAGCCGACAGGTGCCAAGGGCCAGGCTCCTTAAGCTGGGCGCGGGGTGGGGGTCACGTGACGGGGGCGGGCGGGGGCGGGGCCTGGCGCGCCAGGCTCCGCGGGTGACAGGGCGGGCGGGAAGGGGCGGGGCCTCGGGCGGGGCCGCCGGGGGGGAGGCGGGCGGGCGGGCGGGAGGGGAGGAGTGGAGATGGCGGCGGCGGCGGCGGCTCAGGGGGGCGGGGGCGGGGAGCCCCGGGGAACTGATGGGGTCGGCCCGGGGGTCCCGGGGGAAGTAGAGATAGTAAAGGGGCAGCCGTTCGACGTGGGCCCGCGCTACACGCAGCTGCAGTACATCGGCGAGGGCGCGTATGGCATGGTCAGGTGAGGGGCGTTCTGGGGGAGGGGGCGTCTTTGGGGAGGGGGCTCCGAGGGAGGGGGCAGGGAGGGTTGCTGAGAGCTCTCTGGGCCTTGGGGACTCTGAGCATCCGGAAGAAGCTGAGGCTTCAGGAGGCTGGGGAGCGTCCCAGGGAGAGGGCCTTTGAGTGCTTTCTGGGGGAGGGGGCGCTGCGTAAAATCTAAGGAGAGGGGGCTTGGGAGCTTTGAACCCACCATTCTGTAATAAAGGGAGGGGCATCTGAGTATATGTGGGGGAGCTCTGGGGACCTTGGGGACCCTATAGACACGGGGTGAGGAGAAGAGAATAAGTCTTCTGGGGGAGGTAATATCCTTAGTGAAGCAGGAGTGAAGGACCCTTCACTGGGGAGAGGATGCCTTGGAATCCCCCCTCAATGAGGCTTGCCAAGGAGTTTGGGAGAAAAGAGCAGAGCTCAGGGCTAGGCAGGGTGGGGTGGGGCTTTGGGCCTGGGGCCAGGGACCCAGTGAGCAATGAGGGGTCCAGGAATGCCTTCCTGCAACTTTTAGGAGGGGTCTGTGAGTTCTCCCAGCCCCACTGGGTGCTCTGGGCCTTTGTTCATCTGGGAATAACTGCTGCCCAGGAACCTCCCCCTGACACCCGCCCCTGCCCTGCCTATCCCTTCTCTCCAGTCCCTCCTATGATTCCCTCCTTCTCACTGTATTTGCCTCACTGTACGTCCTCCACACCTCCCACCCCCTGGACCTGCCTTGGGTTGAGGGAGCCCATCATGGGAAGGGGAGGATGAGGGGTCAGGGCAACTAGAATGGAAAGGGTTGAGGAGAGGGGAAGTCAGTGATCGGTCAGTCTCTTCCTCTGTTTGTGAAGTCACTGAAGGGCTGCCTGGCTGGTCCCCAGCTTTCTCCCTGGAGATCCCAGGCCTTCACAGCAGGAAGGAACCAGCATTGTTTATGACTGGCCAGAGCCTCTCCTGCTCCCTCCCCTCCCTGCTAAGACCTGGGTGGGGCCACGGGGCCTGGACTCCCCCTTTCGTAAGGCCACGCCAACAACATCTGTGGCCCTCTCAGCTCAGCTTACGACCACGTGCGCAAGACTCGAGTGGCCATCAAGAAAATCAGCCCCTTTGAGCATCAGACCTACTGCCAGCGTACGTTGCGAGAGATCCAGATCTTGCTGCGCTTCCGCCATGAGAACGTCATCGGCATCCGAGACATTCTGCGGGCACCCACCCTGGAAGCCATGAGGGATGTGTATCCTTCACCTTGGCCAGATGGCTGGCCAGGCACAGCCTCAGAGCTGGGCTGGGAGAATGTTGGCTTGTTTTCTGTTTCCTTCTTCCCTACCACCCTCCAAAACAAACCCAGTAAAAGAAACTTTCCAGCAGTAAAGAGGCCACAGAGTGTAAGAGGACGACGGGGAGGCCTCAGATGAATCCTGGCCTGCTGCAGCCAGGCAGTATGGCCCTGGGCAAGTCTGTTCTCTGAGTTCTGCCTCAGTAGGGGGCTGGGCAAGATGGTCTCTATGGGAGCTTTGTCTTCTGACATCTGCAATTCTGTGATGAGATCCAGCCTCTGCCCACAGTCAGTTTTTTTGTTTAACAGACGGTGATTCTTTCTCCTCTGGGTCCTCAGACTGGAAGGAAGGCAGGAAGGAAGAAAACTGCCCTTTTTGGAGGGGCTACTATGAGTTTGGGGCAGTGCAAGCCGAGTGCTTTGACATTTCTTATTCTAACTCCCAACTGCCCTATGAGATGGGTCTCATCCGCTCCATTTCAAAGATGAGGCAACTGAGACTCAGAAAGCCTCAATAAAATCAAGTGCTTCTGTTGCCACCTCCTCCTCTTCCCCAAATGAGAACCTGTCCTCTCTCTGGGACTTCCCGCTCAGAGCCCCACCCCAATACCCTGTGGACTTGCACCTTGCCCCGGGAGGGACAGCCTTGCCTTTGTTGCCCTCCCCCCATATTGCTTTCCTAGTTTGTTGTCCACTTCCTGCCTGGCTCTGTGAGCAGCTTATAACACCATCACCTCTCCCCTGCCCCACCCACCCCAGCCAGTCCCAGTCCTCCACCCAAGAGTGAGGATTAGTACTGCACCGTCTGCAGCTTCCACCACAAACCGTGGGCAGGAAATCTCCACACTCACCCCCAGCTTGCCGTGTGACCTTAACCAGGTCACTGCATCGTGTTGGGCCTCCTCATCTTTAAAACAGCAGGGTTGGTCCAGGTGTTCTCAGAAGGCCCTTTGGAGGCTGATTCTGAAAGACAGCCCTAATTTAGTCTTCCAGAAACAAACCACATGACATTTATTTGTTTATTTATGTGTAGTCTTTTTATCTTAGAATATAAAAGGACATTTACTCCTCTGTCTTTGGATGTATGGCCAAGCACCCTGAGTAGGAGCGTGCAGTGGGGAGTTTCTCCTCATCATCTTGCACAAACCATTCCCATAACGCAGGCATTTATTTTTAAGCAAACATTTATTGCATGCCAGATGGTGTTCATACATTATCTCATTTAACCTTCTCAAGAGCCATGCGGCTCAGGCTTTTATAACAGCAGTACTAGTTCATGTTTGCCGAGCACTTACAACATGCCAGGCACTGGGCTGGCTGCTCTACATGGGTGATCTCTCAGCTAATCTTCACAACCACTTTCTAAAGAACAATCTTTTTCCCTTACTTTACAGATGAGGAAATAGAGGCGCAGACAGGTTGAGGCCATAAAGCCAGTGAGCAGGGCAGTGGGGATTCAGACACGGGCAGGTGAACTCCAGAGTTACTGCTCTTAAATGGGACGTTCTCCTGCTTCCCACAGTTTATTAGCCCTGTTCTCCCAGTAGGGAAACTGAGGCCACAGAACTGAAGTGCTTTGGTCAGGGTCACTGGCTGAGATCCAGCAGAGGCCTTGAGCCCAACTGCTAAGTATGGGCCTTGCCCAGCTCATGATATGAGTTGGCAGATCTGTTGAGTCCCAGGGGCATCAGCTGGAGGGATATGAAGCCTGTTCACCAAAGGCTGTTCTTCTTAACCGAGTGCCTCTCGTTGTCCCCATCTGGGGGGTCTCTGGCACCAACCTCAGCTACATTGTGCAAGACCTGATGGAGACAGACCTGTACAAGTTGCTTAAAAGCCAGCAGCTGAGCAACGACCACATCTGCTACTTCCTCTACCAAATCCTGCGGGGCCTCAAGTATATCCACTCCGCCAACGTGCTCCACCGGGATTTAAAGCCCTCCAACCTGCTCATCAACACCACCTGCGACCTTAAGGTCAGAGGGTTGAGGGCCGGTCTCCTCCTACCCCTGGGGTCTCAGGCTTGCAGGTGCCCAGTACCACCACCACCCCCCCCCCCACCCATAGGTAGGAGAGTATCGCAAGCAAAGGGAATAGCATGGGCAGAGACGCGGTGATATGATTACTTGGGCCCAGGAGGCCTTGAGCACCGAGCTCAGTAGCCTGGGTTGCATTCTAGATCTGTGATTTTGGTCTTGCCCGGATCGCCGATCCTGAGCACGACCACACTGGCTTTCTGACGGAATACGTGGCCACACGCTGGTACCGGGCCCCAGAGATCATGCTTAACTCCAAGGTAGGGGGGCCACCCACCCCTGAAGGGAAGGGGCTGTGTCCCAGAAAGCCCTGGAGCCGCCTCTAAGCCAGGCACTGATCCCCGTGATGCAGGAAGTCTACCCCCAGGCCTTGTCACATTATTCTGGTCCTTGGGCTCTGGAAGGAAACTGTGGATTAGCTCCTCTGGGCCTCTGCCCTCTGCCTCCCTGGCTGGCGTTGAACCTAGGTTGGGGGTTGTGGGTAGGCCCAAACATCAGGGTTGGCTCAACAACAGGTTGAGGCTGGCCCAGGAGCCCACCACTTTCTCCTCCTCCCCAGGGCTACACCAAGTCCATCGACATCTGGTCTGTGGGCTGCATTCTGGCTGAGATGCTCTCCAACCGGCCCATCTTCCCGGGCAAGCACTACCTGGACCAGCTCAACCACATTCTGGGTGAGGGGGTACTGGCCAGCTGAGTGGGAGGGAGATTTCACTTATTAGAGGTGAGATTTCTTTAGGGTCAGGGTCAGTGAGTCTGTGGGAGTCAGGTCAGGGGGACGGCCGTGTGTGGGGCCCCTACAGCATTTCACAGTAGTTCACTGAGGTATAGATACTGTCCCCATTTGATAGATGGGAACAGTAAGGCTACATACACCCCACGCTTAGGAAGCGCTAGGGCCGGGATTTGAACCTAGGGCTGCCCGAATCCAGACCCCTTGCTCTTCACCACCATGGTACTGGCTGGTGGCCTGGAGCAGGTTGGTGGAGGCTCTTGTTCCTGGCGCCTTCTGTTCCCAGAAGGGAGAGATTGCTCACCAAGTCACCTGCTTTACCTACAGGTATCCTGGGCTCCCCCTCCCAGGAGGACCTGAATTGTATCATCAACATGAAGGCCCGAAACTACCTACAGTCTCTACCCTCCAAGACCAAGGTGGCCTGGGCCAAGCTTTTTCCCAAGTCGGACCCCAAAGGTGAGAGAGACTTGGGGGCTGGTGTGTGATAAAAACCGGGTGTAGAAGAAGGTACATGAGCCCAGTAGCTACCTGGGCCTCTGGACACAGAGAAGAAAAGCAATGCTTCTGGGAGCTCCTCTGACCATCCCTTTGACCCCTGACACCTGCGCTTCCCTAGCTCTTGACCTGCTGGACCGGATGTTGACCTTTAACCCCAACAAACGGATCACAGTGGAAGAAGCACTGGCTCACCCCTACCTGGAGCAGTACTACGACCCAACAGATGAGGTGGGCCAGCCACCAGCAGCAGGGCTGGCGGGTAGGTGGATGGGTGGGCATCCCTCAGTCCCTGTCCTGAGCCTCCCCACTTCTTTGCCACCCCAGCCAGTGGCCGAGGAACCTTTCACCTTCGACATGGAGCTGGATGATCTACCCAAGGAGCGGCTGAAGGAGCTCATCTTCCAGGAGACAGCCCGCTTCCAGCCTGGGGTGCTGGAGGCCCCCTAACCTGGACAGATGCCTCTGCTCCCTGGGGCCTGGTGAGTGCCCCCCACCACCCATGCACAGATTCACCCTGAGACCAGGGTGCCCAGCATGCCTCCACGCAGTCACAAGCTCACTCACGTCCATGAGCCACGTGTACGGTGGCAACAGAAGGGCCAGAGCCTGCCTCAGCCACAGACCTGTGGTCGCCCAGCCCCACATGCCTCCCACCTGTCAACACCCTGCACACTCCAGCCCCAGGTCACTGAGGGCCCCCCCTCACCCATCTGAGGAACGGAGCCAGGCTTTGGCTCCCCCAGGATGGGCAGAGAGGCAGGTGGGGCAGTAATTGCTTTGGGAGGAGCCGGCAGCACCCGGCCTGACCCGCATGCCAGGCTTTTTCACACCTGGTGTCCAGGTCAGCAGTTCCCATACCTTTGGGGGACCCGGCTGGGGCTACCGCCACCCACACTGCTCTCCGTCCCTCCTCTAGTTTCCTCTCTGTCTCTGGCCAGCTGTGGCCTGATAGCAGCAAGGCAGACACACCTGGGTTCAAAGCCGGGCTCTGATACTCAATAAGGGCTGTGTGATATTGTGCAAGACACCTCACCTTTCTGCAGCTCAGTTTCCTGGACACAGTCCTGATAATGAGAGCAAACACCTCCCGAGCACCAAGCATTGTTGTAAGAGATTTGCATGTATTAACTCACTTAGTCCTTATAGCAGTACCTTGAAATGGGTACTAATGTCATCCGCATTCACAGATAAGGAAACCCAGCCGCATCCCACTCAGCTGTGAGGACGAAATGAGGGAAGTGGAGGTCGGGGCTCTGGCAGGTCCGCTCAAGGGTGCTAATGGTTCCTTTCCTGCCTGCCTTTTTGTTTAGGCCCTGCCTCCTGCCTGCCCCTCCCCTGCCGGACTGCTAGAAAATGGACTCTGTGCCCAGCCCAGACCCCGACAGCCCAGGTCGAGGCAGAGGGCGGGCCTGGCCACCTCCCTTCGCTTTGCTCAGGCATCCTGCTTCAGGCAGGCCAACGCGCCCTCCCCCCTCACCTGAGGACCTGAGGGGCTCAGGTGGCCCCAAAGCAAATTCCCCTCTGCTGCTCTGCCACCGTCTGCCTGGCTCTCCCAGTCTCTGGTAGTTCTGGAATTCAAGGGCTCTGGCCGCCCCGGGACCTACTGAGGGGCAGTGGGGGAGGGACACGGAGGACACTGAGTGGGGACTCAGGGCCAGCCCTGCCACACTCAGCTCATTAAAACCCCACCCCATTTTCCCTGAAGGAACATTCCTAAGGCTCAAGGACTAGTGTCCCTGAGGAGCAGACCTAAACCCTCCCCCACAAAGCTGCCACATCTAACATCCCCGCTGCTTCTGTGTGTGGGTGAACAGAAGTGGAGGCAGGGGCACGTGGAGAGCCCAGTGCCCCTGCCCACCCCGTGCCTGTATCTAATATATAAATATAGAGGTGTGTCTATGGATGGCCCTGGCTCTGTCTGTGTTTGCCGATGCCCTGACCGTAACCCTTGCTGCTTTGAGGACTGATTCTCCAGCCCCGCTGCTTCCCACCTGTGGCTTTACCTGGAGCGGTGGCCTTTGGCTCCCCCGCTGGCCAGGGTTGAGGATGGGAGTGTAAGGAGTTCAGACTCCTAGACAGAGTGGGGTCAATTTCCCCCTTAGTCACTGTCCTGTCCCCGCTCTAATGGCTTCCTGTCTTAACTGGCTGGGGGTGATTCTGGAGTGACTCGGGGACACACCGTACACCCCCGGCTTCTCTGGAAATGGCAAGGGGTGGCATGTTATGTACCCTGGGCGCACATACCAGTGGGAAGGGGGAGTGTTGTAGCAGACCTGGTGGGGGGCGGGGGGGACTTGATTCCCCAGTGTGGCCACGGAGAGAGGGATTCTGGGGTGTGTGGAGGGCCTGGGGGTACGCGGGCCAGAGCTGCCTGGCCTCTACTCCTGCCTCTACCCCAACCCCAGCTGAGCCCTGCAGTCTGGCCTCAGGCCAGGAGCAGGCTCAGCAGGTCCCAAGGGGTGTGGTGGCAGCCGGTGGTGGAGCCAGCCTGCATCGGCCAGGCAGTCAGCGAGGCTACACAGTCCATCGGGAATGGCTCAGCTTGCGGCAGCCAGAGCCTGAAGAAGCAGCGCGGCCATGAGCCCTCTGCTGTACTACGCCCTTCCCGCCCTGAGCAGCTATGTCATGCTCTCCATCTTCTTCCTGCGCCGGCCTCGCCTGCTGCATACGCCATGGGTTTCAGCCTTCTGTCCCCGCCTGGGGGCCCACCGGGGAGGTGAGCTGGGCTGGGGTAGACAGGGCGTGGGGGCTCCTGAGGATGGAGTGAGGATAGCAAGGCAGGTGCCAGGGTGGACAGCAGAGAGGGGTAGGTCCAAAGGGCAGGATGTTAAAGGAGGGCAGAGTTCGAGGTGGGCGGAGAGCCAGGTGGCAGGGCAGGATGTGGAACAGGGAAGGAGAGGCTGCTCAACCTGGCCTGCCTGGGGGTGATGAGGCAGGGGGCGTGGCCAGGCCGCAGGAACCCACCCTAGCTGCCCCACACAGGATCTGGAGAGCGCCTGGAGAACACCATGGAGGCCATGGAGAAGTGAGTCCACCTGCCTGGCCAAGCTGCCGGGTAAGGTTGTGCCAGCTGTACAAGGCATGACGCTAAGGGGTGCCGTTCACTTCCTGCTCTGGGTGACTGGAGCCCCCTGGAGTTGTGCGGTGCACAGCCTGCACATCCGGCCAGAACTGCCCCATGTTCCCCTAAACGTCCCCACCGCCCTGCTATCTGGCGCATCCCCCATCCCTCGGCCACTCACCTTCACTCCCATAGCGCCATGGCCCAGAAAGCCGACCTCCTGGAGCTCGACTGCCAGCTGACTCGGGATGGCGTGGTGGTGGTGTCACACGACAAGAACCTGTACCGCCAGTCAGGCGTGAATAGGGATGTGGGCAGCCTGGACTTTGAGGTGGGCCTTGCCCCAGCACCCCAACCGTGCCCAGAGAACCACCGTGCCTCCACACGTGGCTCCTGGTGACATGCTCCCTGCTCTCCCTGTAGGAGCTGCCCCTCTACAAGGAAGAGCTGGAGGTTTACTTCTCGCCGGGTGAGAGTGTGGGCTGTCAGCGCCGGGCTGAGCCAGCTGGAGTCGGGTCACGGCCTCCTGCCCTCTTTTCTCCTCTGGGACCCACGCCCTCCCCCCGGGCTTGCACCCCCCCCCCAACCCCAGCAATCCTTCTCTGATCCTTCTTCCCACAACCCCTCAGGCCACTTTGCACACGGGTCAGACAGGCACATGGTGCGTCTGGAGGACGTGTTCCGGAGGTTCCCGTGGACGCCCATGAGCTTGGAAGTCAAAGAGCAAAATGAAGAGCTCATTCGCAAGGTGGTGCTGCCGGCAGGGCTGGGCGAGGGACCAGGGCTGGATGGAGGCCTGACTCCCCATCACCTCCTCCTCCTCCCAGATAGCGGGCCTGGTGAGGCACTATGAACGCGATGAAATCACCATCTGGGCCTCGGAGAAGAGCTCAGTCATGAAGAAGTGCAAGGCCGCTGTGAGTCCCTTATCCCTCCCTGCGCCCACTGCCCCTCCCAAACGGGCTTAGGCCAGAGGGGTCTGGGGGTTCTGCAGGAGCCCTGAGCAGGGTCTCCCGGGGTGGGATTTGGAGAGCAGGGGAGGTGGGGAAGGTGTGTGAGCAAAGGCATGCCAGAGGGACAGGGAGCGGGCTCTAGGCTTGGAATGCTGGGCCAAGATGTGGCTTGGATCCTGCAGGTGGTAGGGTTTCCTGAATGTTGAAAACTGTGCAGCCCAAGCCTCCTCTCTGCTTCCGCAGGAGCAGACTGATCCCCTTTCTCACTTCCCCTTGGCTTCCAGAACCCCGAGATGCCCACCGCCTTCACAATAAGCCGAGGATTCTGGGTGCTGCTGCTCTATTACCTGGGGCTGCTGCCCTTCATCTCGATCCCTGAGAGGTTCCTCATCTCTTTCCTGCCCACCATCATCAACAGGTACCTACAGGGTCCCCATCTCCCTTCCTCATTCTCCCCCAGGCTTCTGTCCTCAGAAAAACACCCCCCTCCTCCCTCCACCGGAAACTAACACAACATTGTTAACCAATTATGTTGCAATATAAAATTAAGAGTTTTTAAAAAGTTTTAAAAGAAAACCAAAACCCTCCCGCCCACTTCAGACCCCATTGTGCAGGGTCCCGTGTGGAGCAGGAGATCCAGTGTCCCCAGCTCCCTGGCTACCCTCAAGGATAATCTCCCATCCGGGGTCCTTTGAAGACAGTGGTCTCACCAAGCATTCATGAATACTAAGGGGGACACGAACCCCCTGACATCCTATGCAAATGTGCGTTGATGTGGATGGAGTTTTAGGATAAGGGTTCATTTGTTCATCCAGTCATCCAACAAAGAGTTATTGAATGCCTACTCTGTTTCAGGTGCACTTACACTAGTAAATAAGACCAATGTGGGTGGGGAGAGGCCCTCCATGAGCTTACAGTCTGGGTGGGAAGACAAATATTTATTAATTACAGCATCACCCTGATTCTCAAACAGAAAGGCAAGCATTTTCCTGCTTTGGGACAAGGATTAACAAAGTAACAGCTGGGCAAAGTATCAGGACTTTGGATACTTCACCAGCTCTCAGGCCGGGACCCTCCCTTTGCCTTCTGAGACCTCCTCTGTGGCGCCCCCAGTGCTTTCTGCTCCCCTCTGTCGTCCTGAGGGAAGCTCCCAGCCAACCCCCATCATCCCTTGCCACAAAGAGATCATTATACTACAAACTTGGTGTACCTAACTTTTTATACAGGGTTTGCAAGGTGTTTTCACATCCTTTAGTTTATCTGAGCCTTACCTTGCAGCACCCTCAGGAGATAACAGGAATCATGACCCCCATGGAGAATCTGAGGCTCAGAGAGGTTCTGTAATTTGCCCAAGGTCACACAACAGAGCCTGCCCTGGGACACTGTGAAAGCCTCTAAGGTCACCCTGGGGACTTCACTGGAGGTCCAGTGGCTAGGACTCGACGCTTCCACTGCAGGGGGCACGGGTTCAATCCCTGGTCAAGGAACTAAGATGCCGCATGCCGCACAGCACAGCCAAACAAAACCAAACAAAACAAAAAACGACAATAACAACAACAACAACAAATTCATCATTAAAAAAAAAAAAGTCACCCTGGAGTGGAACAATTAGGGGCAAGTAGCCGACCGATTAAAAGTGCTGTCTGGTCTCAGGAAGTTGGTCAGGCCTAACCAGGAGGACCTCCAACTGCGTATCCAGTTTGGGAATCAAGCTGGGTCCTGGCCCTGGCCCCACCATGGATTTGCTGTGTGACCTCGGGCAAGTCACTTTAGTTCTCCAAGACTCAGTTTCTTCTTCTGTAAAACGGTGAGGGGAGGGGCACACCCTCAAAGCATGGAGTCAAGGATACCGGAGTAGGAAGTCACTGAGCAATGGGTGACTTGTTCCTCTGGGCAGCCGCAAAGGTTCTTCTAGAGGGAGTGGGGTTATACTGGTTGGGGGGGGCAGTCACTACCACCCCCACCCCACCCCTGTGACACAGAGAGACCCAAGGGGCTGACCACGGCACCACCTCTCCACAGGACCTACTTCCCATTTTCCTGCTCTGGGCTGAATCAGCTGGCGGCTGTGGTTTCCAAATGGTGAGGTGGGCGAGAAGGCTGGGTGGAGGGATCCCACAGAGACCCACCCTTCTCCTTAGTCCCCTCTCATCACAGCCTTTGCTACCCCGCCCCCCACCAGGCTTATCATGAGGAAAAGTCTGATCCAACACCTGGAGCAGCGAGGGGTGCAGGTGAGCAAGTGGGTTGTTCACAGCGTGGGCCCAGCACGGCATTCCAGTCACAGCTCTTTTATTAACTGGCTGGGTCACTTGGGCAGATCACCTTCTGAGTCTCAGTTTCTTCATCTGTAAAATGGGGATAATGATATATTTAACTCTTCTGGATATGTAGCCGATACTTAGTAAGGGCTTGATAAAGGCTAGCCGTTACGATGATGATGATGTATTGAACTGTCCTGATCCCTGATGAGGGGGGCTGGGAAGAGACCAGAGAAGGGGAAGACCAGCCCATGCCACACCCCTCTTCCAACCCGCTGAGCATCAGCTCTGACCAGGTCATTTAATTAGCAAACCTTCGTTGAGAACTGACTGTGTTGAGAACACAGTTCCAGGCACTGTGGTCCCGGGGAAGGAGCAGGGAGCTTACCATCAGGGGCAGAGGAGGAGGAAAAGCAGGCATCGCAGGGGCAGCCAGTGGACAGAAAGGAAGAAGAGTGCTGTGGTCTGTGGGGTCGGAGAAGACCTTCTAGAAGCAGTGAGGGGGCTGGCAGGGAGGGGAAAGGGAGAGCATCTCAGCAGGAGGCTCAGCATGTGGGAAGGCCATGAGAAGCAAGAGGCCAGCAGAGGAACTGAGAGGGGTCCCACCAGGCTGCAGTCTGGAGGAAGTGGCACCAGGGGAGCTGGAGAAGGCAGGAGAGGCTGCGGCAGGCAGCCTGTGAACCTCAGTAAGGAACCTGGACTTCAGCCCCAAGGGGAGGGAAGTTTTGAGGGCCTTAAGCAGGGGAGAGACCTGATTCAATTAAGCCTTGTCGAGTGAGGGTCACTCTGGCCACCACGTGGAGAAGGGATTGTGGGGGCCAGTGTGGAAGCAGAGTCTCACTAGGTGCCTGATGCTGCCACTGACAGGACTGGGGCTTAGGTGGCAGCAGCGGGGATGGATGGAAGGGTTAAGTCACAGACAGGCCGGACTCGGCCACTGATTGGATGTTGGGGTGAGCAAGGCATGGGGATGACATAGCTCTTTCAGGTCAGGCCTCCTGCTCCACAGTCTTCACCATAACTCTGGGAGGTTAGACCATCACTCTCATTTGTGAAATTAAGAAACTGAGAGGTCCATCCAGTGACTTAGCCCAGGGTACAAATACCGGCTCCACCTACTGCAGTGCCCACAGGAGAGGACTCAGAAGGCAGGGAAGATGTAGAGCAGCAGGATATGGGCAGGCTGGGAGGCAGGCTGGTAAACATTCCACTACCAGCTGTCCCAGGGGGAAAGAAACCCCTTGATTTGAATATTAGGTAATTCCCCTGCTGTATATACTCCCACCTTGGCCAATTTCAGGCTACCAACATGAATTCACAGAACAGAGTTGGGAAGAGATGTGTGGTGTGGTAGCACACCATTATATACTATTTCCATCTTATACATTCGATAGATGTAGATAAGCTCCAGAACAGGGGTAACAGTAAAATGGTAAAATAATTAGGAAGTGATGAGTTTTGAGCATTTATTACCTTTGTTCTTAATATAATTTATTGAATTGTATGTTTACATAATGTAATACTTAATAATGGCTGTATTTAATAACCAGTTTGCAAAATTCCTGAAAATGTGACAGTCAGCTCCAGCATAGCACTGCTGGGAGGTCTCCACAGAGGAGGAGAGCTCCCAGAGTCTGGATAAAAGGGGAAGCGCTAGGTAAAGTTGTTGGGAAACTACAAGCCCCTGCCTCCCCACTAGGTGGTATTTTGGTGCCTTAACGAAGAGTCAGATTTTGAAGTGGCCTTCCGCCTGGGGGCCACTGGCGTCATAACTGACTACCCGACAGCCCTGAGGCGCTACCTGGACCACCATGGACCACCTGCCCTGGCCTCCTAACCCAGAGGTGCTCACCCTCTCCTCTATTTCTCTTCCCCAATAAATGTATTCTCTTCAGTCATGTCTTTGTGCTTGGGGAGTGGGGGAAGGTGTGAGGGGTTATATCCTAGAAGACTGCAAAGATGGCAGCTTGTGGCAGAAGAGGCCAGCTGAGGGCCAGAGTCTGAGGCCCTAACCACCCTGACCCACTGGTTCTACCACATTCCAGACCCAGAGTAATGCCACACCCTGTGCCAACCTGGCCTCCACTCTCCTCAGGAATGTCCCTTGCAAGGCCCCCTGCCCC
The DNA here is from genome assembly GCF_028021215.1 of Eschrichtius robustus. Lineage (NCBI taxonomy): Eukaryota > Metazoa > Chordata > Mammalia > Artiodactyla > Eschrichtiidae > Eschrichtius > Eschrichtius robustus. The sequence continues at coordinate 76,611,974 of NC_090839.1, forward strand.
TTCAGAGCCACAGACAATGGTTCCATTCTCCTGAGGACATTAAGAGCCCCAAGCACACAGCAAGAGACTTGCCTTGCCCCTGTGAGCCACATCACCTGGCTTCAGAGGATGGGCATGGCTGGCCCATCTGCTACCTCAGCCATTCCAACCTTCCATTACCAGGTCTCCCACTCCAGAAACTTCTCGAATTCCTCAGCCCTCGTTAGCCCTACTACCTTATTCATTTAATGAATCACATATTTCACAAAGAAGTTATTAACTATAGGCCAGGCTGGGTACTGGGGCCAGTGCAGGGAACAAGACAAGCCTAGCATGGCAGGCACATGTTTAAATGGACATTTTCATTTTCAACCCAGTTCAGAGGTGAGAGAGGGAAAGACGTAACCCAGCCTGGACGGGCAGGACATCAGAGGAGACTGCCAGGAGGAGGTGATGCACAACAGTAGGAATCGGCTTGTTCTGAGGCTCTGGCTCCCAGGGTTCTAACACGGATGGATACCTTTAGCTCTTCCCATCCAAGAGCCTGGCCCTGATGCTGTGGCAAGAACCACGGAATCGGGCCAAAGTGAGAATCTCAGCTTTACCTCTTATCAGCTGGATGAGCTTTGGAGAGCTGCTAGACCTCTGTGGACCTCAGTTTCCCGGTAAAATGGGAACAATAGCAGAAGCTGCCTCCTAGGATTGCTGTGGGGATTAAGGGAGTGGGGCACGGGCGGTGGGTAAACGCAGATAATTATATGACTATTATTTCCCGGGGGCGGGCGTCCAGACACCATCTCCTTCTTAACCCTACGTCAGGTCAGGTACCTCAGATCCTCGTCCCTTCGAGGACCGCGGGAGGAGAAGGGGGCTACCAGGCCCCGGCCGTGGGGCCGGCCGGCTGGGTTTCGGGCCGCAGCCGCATTTCCGGGCCGGCCTGATCCAGGAGCAGGGGGGAAGGGCAGCCCAGGCCTGCGCTGGCCGCTGTGTGACGCGCCCCCTCATTTGCATACTGCACGCCGATTGGCCACAGCGGCCGCCGGGACCAGAGGCTGTCCCCCTCCCCCTCCCGCCGCAGCGGCGGCAGCAGCTGGTCTCGGTGTAAACAAGTCGCGGAGGCTGCGAACCCGGGCCGCGGGGTGGGGGGGGACGGCGCCCACCAGGAGCGCCCCCCACTCGCAGGCCAGGCCACCCCGGCGGACCGGAACCCCGCGCGCCCAGGCGAGGTGAGGCCCGCAAAGTCAGGGTTGCGCGTCGCCCCGCGCCCCCGCGGCGAGCACTGTCCCCTTCCCCCCGGCGCCCGCCCCTCGTCCCCGCGCCCCAGGTGAGCCCCAGGGTCTCAGGTAAGGCTCCGCGATGCAGGTAAGATCCCCTCGGCATAGACAAGGCCTCAGCGCCCCCAGGTAAGAGCCCGTCCCCTCCTAGGTGATCCTCCACCTTCACTGAGGCCTCCTGCCTTCTCCAGGAGGGTGAGGCATCCTCTCCCCAGGTGAACTCCCTGTGCCTCAAGTGAAGTCGTCCCCACCTCCGGCAGTTCAGCTGAGGTCCTAAGGACCAAACAATTCCTAACCCCCTCCATGTTCCCCCTAAACGGAGAACTGACAGCTCATCCACTCTAGAGCCCCTTCCTCCAGCTTCAGTTGCCAGGTCAGCGGGGGTGAGGCTGAAAGCAGGTGGGTGACTCATCTTGGGCTCCTCCTAGCCTCAGTTTCCCCATTGATGCAACTTGAGGACTCCTCAGTGAGTCAAAACTCAGATAGCTCTGGCCCCTGGAGAGGCTGCTGGCTCTGGGGAGAGGAGACAGCAGCCAAGTGTGACAGAGTCCCCGCAGCCCAGGGCATGCCTGCATGTGTGTGGCCCTGGTCCTGACAGCCCACTCCCTCCGCTGCAGGCACTGGGCTCCCTCTGCTCCCCGTGGGCCGCTCCCCGCGTGGGGCCACTGCCCCCGGCCCCCGCCATGGTGCGGATTTCAAAGCCCAAGACGTTTCAGGCCTACTTGGATGATTGTCACCGGAGGTATAGCTGTGCCCACTGCCGTGCTCACCTGGCCAACCACGACGACCTCATCTCCAAGGTAACCAGGTCACAGCTGGGGCTGGACTGGGAGGCTAGAGGGGCTGCCTGGCAGCTCCCCACCAACAGCCCTGACATCCCCTCCGTTTTCCCTCCCACCCTTTAGTCCTTCCAGGGTAGTCAGGGGCGTGCCTACCTCTTCAACTCTGTGTGAGTATTCAATCTCCCTTTCTTTCCCTGACCTCTGTTGTGACTTGTGACCCCTGGCATCATACTGAGACTCTCAGAGTCCCCTGGTTTGGGCAGGAAGCTTTGATCGCTTTTCTTTTGGATGCTAAGGACAGACACAGTAGGATACAAGCTAGAGGTGGGCTTTGTGATGGTGGGGACCCTCCCTGGGACTGCCCCCATGTCCCCACAGGGTGAACGTGGGCTGCGGGCCAGCCGAGGAGCGGGTGCTGCTGACAGGCCTCCATGCTGTTGCTGACATCCACTGCGAAAACTGCAAGACCACTTTGGGCTGGAAATATGTGAGTCAGTGACCTCTGACCCCAGGCTAGCCTTTGACCTGACCTCATATCACCTCCTCCTCAGAGCAGTCATCTGGTAATCTTTCAGGGTGTATAGGCCCAGTTCACCCGAGTCAAACTGTCTTTTCATCCCCTGACCATGTTCTCTCACATCCTGCAAGGGCTTTTAGAATTTTTCTCTTAACTCATCCTTCTCCTCACAGGCACAAACATTCCCATTTTAGAGATGAGAATATATAATGAGAATTACCATTTATTGAATGCTTATTTGCCAGGCACTGTTATGTGCTTGGCATATCTTATCTCATTCACTCATTACAGCAATCCTGTAGGTAGTCTGTTATTATCTCCACTTTACAGAAGAAGAAAGGAAGGCCCAGAGATGTTAGGTAACTTCCCCAAGGTCACACAGCTGGTAAGTAACAGAATAGGGACCAGAATCCTCGTTTTGTCTTTTTTTTTTTTAACTCCAAACCCTTGACCCCCAGCTTCTGTTGCCATTCAGAGGATCAGAGAAGTTGCCCAAGACCCCACAGCAACATGGAGCTTGGGTCCATGAGCCTCCTTTTCCACTGCCCTCATTGCCACTGCTGTTGTTCAGGGTCTGATTTCACCACCCTGAGCATCATTTCCTTATCTGGCAGTGGAGGATAAAGCCTCCACCTGGCACCCAAAATTGTTACGGGGGTCAGATTAGATGCAGCAAAAGAAGATGCTCTTGGGAAACTGCAAGTGACAGGAATCCTCAGGCATCTCTTGGAGCTGTGGTGCCTCTGTGAGGTGGATGCCCCAGGCAGAGACAGAACCCTGACCTGAGTTCACCCCTGGCCCTGCCACAGATTTGCTTTGTGTCCCTGGACAGGTGGTTTGGCCTCTCTGGACCTCTGTAAAATAAAGAAGTAGCCTGATCCAGAGATCAAAAACTCAAGTGCTTGCAGGGCCAAGCAGATGCTGTGGAGCTGCAAAAGGGGCAACATAGATCTGGAGAGGGGGTCAGTCTGGCAAACTGGAATGAGCATGGCCTGCCCCGTATTTCACTGTTTGAAAGTTACTTTTATTAAACTCTCTGTTGGCCAAACAAAACACATGTATAGGCCAAAATTGGCCCTCAGGCTACCAGTTTGTAATCCCTAGATCTTTTATTTTTTTATTTATTATTATTTTTTTAATTGATTAATTAATTTATTTTTGGCTGCATTGGGTCTTCGTTGCTGCGCACGGGCTTTTCTCTAGTTGCGGCGAGGGGGGTTTATTCTTTGTTGCAGTGCGTGGGCTTCTCATTGCGGTGGCTTCACTTGTTGCGGAGCAAGGGCTCTAGGCTCGCGGGCTCTAGAGCACAGGCTCAGTAGTTGTGGCACACGGGCTTAGTTGCTCCGCGGCATGTGGGATCTTCCCGGACCAGGGCTCGAACCCGTGTCCCCTGCATTGGCAGGTGGATTCTTAACCACTGTGCCACCAGGGAAGTCCATCCCTGGATCTTTTAGAACCTTCCATATCCTCTCTGTTGGAGCCAACATTAGTACTTAAAAAGTACCTATGATTCAGAGAGTTCTCTCTATCGCCTATTAGTGAGAAACCTGGCCCTGCCATTTACCAGCTCTGTGTCTGTGGGCAGGTGGCTTGGTTTCTCTGGTTGACAGTTTTCTTCGTATGTAAAATGAGGCCAATCATATCCACTCCCCAGCCCCTATCCCTTTTGGTAAGGCCCTAGCTCCAGGGATGACAGCCTCTCCCCTCCTTTCAGGAACAGGCCTTCGAGAGCAGCCAGAAGTACAAAGAGGGGAAGTACATCATTGAACTCAACCACATGATCAAAGACAATGGCTGGGACTGACCCCTGCTCCTGACGCATGTGGCTCCAGCCCGGCCTGGCCGCCAGGGGGCGCCACTGGCTTCCCGTCACCCGAACGGAGCTCTGGACCATCAGGGCCTCTGCAGAGGAAGGATCCAGCTCCTGTACATATATTTTATTGCATGCACTGTGACCTTGGGGGGAGATCAGAAGGTGGACAAGGTGGACGACACCCCCGCACCTCCCTGCGATCTGGCTGGCTTGGATCTCATTTTTAACCCCTTCCTGCCCCGCCTGCCCTATAGATATGGCCTGTGTGCTTCTCTCTTGGCCCCAGTGCACCATCTGCCCTGTGAAATTCTCCTCCCACCGGGCACCTCTTACCCCACACGTGTCTGCTCCCCTTGTTCTGTAGCGTTTGTACATAATAAAACAATGGAGTGGAGACAGCCCCAGGCTCACGTGGAATCCGGGAAGCGGGGGGACTCACATGCAGATTCCTGCCTCTATAGACCTGTTCCCTTTTGAGTCCCGGAGACATGGGGTAGGCACGGCGGTCAAAGCTGGGAGCCTTCGCTCCTGGAGCTCAGCTACCTTCTCTAGCACCGGAGGCGGATCTCACTGCCGGTGGAGATTCCCGCGCCCACTCTAGCTCGCTAGGCCTTGACCTCAGCTGATCTGCATCTCCTCAGCCTAAATGTTTTGACGCCGCCTAGGGGCAGCTCTCCTGAGAGGCAACTGCGCCGCGGGTTTCACCGCCCCCCTCGTCCCAACTACAACTTCCAGCGGCCCCAGCGGCACCTGCCTGTCTCCTTCGCGCCAAACCTCGGCCCTGGGCCTGCTGGGAAGTGTAGTTCCGAGGGTTCCCCAACGCGGGACCTTCTGGGAAACCCGGGCGTCAGCGGTCAGAGACCGTCGAGCTGTCGGCGTCTCCAAACTTTTGAGACTCGGCCGAGGCTGGAGGTTTTTCAGAATGGGAACCGGGAAGGACTCCAGAGTTCAGGCCTCAGCTGCGGACTCCTCGAGGTCCCCGGTGCCCCGCATTAACAATAAGCTCTGGTCGCGTCCCTCCAGCCCTGCTCCTTCCCTGCAGTCATGCTTCGTCCCTCCAAGTCTCATCCTCCAAGTGAAGGGGGCGGGGGTCACCTGCCAGAAAAGTCTGGGGCGCCAAGGTCTGCCCCAGGACTCCAGGCTCCATCCCAGGGTCCAGGCCCCGCCCCTCAGTAGCTTATCCCTAGCTGGGGCTCCCCCCGTGGGAACGGGGACCAGCTGGCCGGAAGCGCCAAACTGCGTCCCTGTCGAGCCCCGGGGATCAATCAGGCCGAGGAGTTAATTATGTAATGAGGGGGCAGGGGGTCGGGGCTAATGAAGCCTGGGGGGGAGGGGAGGAGGGAGGGTACCCAGGTAGCCGGCCCCCTCTCGGACCCCTTCCAGGCCCCAGGGGTCTCCACCCCAGCCTAACTCCAGGGCCCCAAAGAGGGGAGGGGCTGTGATCCTGGGTCTGGAAGGGGCTGAGCTGTGAGCTATAAAGGGGGCATCTCTCAGCACTGGGGCACTCTAGGCAGCGTGACCTGAGGCCAGACAGGACTACTCCATGTACCATCCACGAGAGTTGTACCCCTCCCTGGGGACCGGCTACCGCCTAGGGCCTCCCCAGCCCGGAGCAGATTCCAGCTTCCCGCCTGCCCTGGCAGAGGGCTACCGCTACCCCGGTGAGCAGTGGGGGCAGCTTCTGTGTAGGAATTGGGGTGGAGGCTGTGGCCCTCGGCTGGCTCCTCATTCTCCTCCCATCTCCAGATCTGGACACTCCCAAACTGGATTGCTTCCTCTCCGGGATTGAGGCTGCTCCCCGAACTCTGGCCGCTCCTCCACCTCTACCCCCGCTGCCCCCAACCCTGGGCACTGAGCCGCCCCCTCCAGCCCCAGAGGGCCTTCATCCACTCCCTGGAGTCAGCCTGAGCCTGGAGAACCGGGAGTTGTGGAAAGAGTTCAACTCCGTGGGAACAGAGATGATCATCACCAAAGCTGGGAGGTGAGGGGGCTGGGCCAGGGTCCGAAGACCCAGTGTGTTCCTGGTGGGGGTCTCTTGGGAAAGGCAGAGTCCCCGGTGATGGGGCTAGGTGTGGGGATTCCTAGGGAGGCTAGAGCTCTGCCTGAGTTCAGAGCGTGACTGTGGCCTGGGTCAGGGATTCTTCTGTAGCTGGACCAGGGGTCATTCTGTGGCAAGTGTCAAGGGTCAGTCTGTGGAGTCTGTGGCTGGTTTAGGGACTGACCTATGGCAAGGGTCCTAGGTCAGTCTGGGCCCGGGGCAGAAAGTCGGGCTGGGTTATAAGTTAGTACGTGGCCTAGATCAGGGGTCAGTCTGTGCGTAGAGTCAGCATTCAGCCTATGACTGGGGTCATGGGCCAGCCACTGACCAGCATCAGGGAAGTCTGGCCAGGATCAGGGGTCACCTTGGAGGCAGGGATATGGTCAGTGTGCGGTCTTTATCTAGGCCAGGAGCTCAGGCACTAGCGCGGTGAGTCCCCTTTTTATTTTCTCTGAAGCACGTTTGTCCAGCAGCTGTAGATTCTGGTGCTGGAGATCAAGCGAGGAGACGAGGGTGGGGAGCAGAAGGCTCCTGGCAAGATTTCCAGAAGGAAAGTGTGTCACTCCTGCTTCCGCAAATGGAGTTTGAGGGGCCAGGGGTCAGGAGTCCAGACTCTGCTCCTAACCTGCTGTGTGACTCTGGTCAGATCACCTGACCCGTCGGTCCTGTTTCTCATCTGTAAAATGGGATGAGACAAGCTTATAGCTCTAAGATCCTGCCCTCTGAGTTCTGATTCCACATCCCTCGATTTTATGTGACAACTGCGTGAGCCAGTGGCTATGCCCCCTTGCGGGTGCTGTGCCCACCCCGGGCCACTGGGTAGCTCCAGGCCTCTCCCCTCCCTTCCCCTGTCCAGGCGCATGTTCCCTGCTTGCCGAGTATCAGTCACTGGCCTGGACCCCGAGGCCCGCTACCTGTTTCTTCTGGATGTGGTTCCGGTGGATGGGGCTCGCTACCGCTGGCAGGGCCGGCGCTGGGAGCCCAGCGGCAAGGCAGAGCCCCGCCTGCCTGACCGCGTTTACATTCATCCTGACTCCCCTGCCACCGGTGCCCACTGGATGCGGCAGCCTGTGTCTTTCCATCGTGTCAAGCTCACCAACAGCACACTGGACCCCCATGGCCACGTGAGGCCCAGGCTGGGACCCCCCGGATAAGGGTTGGGGGTGGGACCAGGGTAGGGGGTCATTCCTGTTTCTTCCCTCCCAGCTGATCTTGCACTCCATGCATAAGTATCAGCCCCGCATACACCTGGTGCGGGCCGCCCAGCTTTGCAGCCAACACTGGGGGGGCGTTGCCTCCTTCCGCTTCCCCGAGACCATGTTCATCTCCGTGACAGCCTACCAGAACCCACGGGTGAGTGACCCCGCTTGAGGGGGTGGCGTGCCCTGCCCAGGCTGTGGGAGTTTTGACTCTGGATGTGCACCCCCAGATCACACAACTGAAGATTGCAGCCAACCCCTTCGCCAAGGGCTTCCGGGAGAATGGCAGAAACTGTAAGAGGTGGGCATCATTCATTCATTCACTCATTCATTCATCAAATGTTTATTAATCGTCCACTGTGTGCCAGGCACTGTGCTGGATGCCAGGAACACAATGTAAGTAAAAACATGTATTCACTCACTGATTTGACAAATACTTATTTAGCACCAGCTTATGTGCCAGGCACAGTTCTAGGCAGTGAGGATGCAACAGTGAACAAACCAAAGCCCCTGCCCTCATGGAACTGATGATACTCTAGTGGGCGGAGTAGACAAGTAGACAAGAGAAATAAATATTATGTAACATGTTAGGGATAAGTTCTAAAGAGAAAAGAAAGCAAGCAAGGAAGATCAGAAGGACTGGAGAGAGGTATTTATTAGATAAGAGGCCTGGAAATGCCTCACTAAGAGGACATTTGAGAAAAGACTTGGAGGAAGTATGGGAGGGAGCCAGGTGGATATCTGGGAACATGCCAGGGCCCTGAGGTGGGAGCATGCCTGCGGTATGGCGGGTGTGGAGTGAGAGAGGTGATGGGTAGCCAGGTTATGGTGGGCTGTAAAGGTTTCGTTAGGACACTGGCTTCTAACTAACCCCTTCAGAGCTGGCCCTTGCCCTCAAGACACTTAGAGTCAGGCAGAAGAGATAGATATTAATTCAAGGATCACCCTAACAAATGTAACAGTATCACTCGACAAAGGTTATCAGGGAGGGCGTGTGGTGCTGTGGGAAGTCAGGAGGCCTCCTTTGAGGAAGTTATGCTTGAACTGAGACAAGAAGGAGGAGTAAAGCAGGTGAAGAGGGGACAGACGGGGGATTCCAGAGTGTGGCTGAAAGGCAGCTAGTGGAGATGGGCAGAGTGAACAAGGTGGCATGAGCTGGGATCAGACCATGCCCTGGGCCTTGTTGCTTGGGAAGGAGTTTCCATGGATTCTAAATGCAATAGGAAACCATTAGAAAGTTGTAAGTGGGGAATAAATCCCAGCTCTGCTGTTTCCTAGTCATTTAATTCTCTGGCCTTCCATTTCTTCTTCTGTAAAATGGGTATAATAATGGCACCTACCTGATAGGGTCCCTGGGTGAAATGCCTGGCACCTGGTAAGTGCTCTTATTACCATCATCACCATCACCATCATCATCACCATCACCATCATCATCACCATCATCATCATCATCATCATCATCATCATCACTATTCCCCAGGGAGCGAGACGCCCGTGTGAAGAGGAAACTGCGGGGCCCAGAGCCAGTAGCCACAGCGACCTACGGGAGTGGAGGTGAGTGTAGTCCCAGTGGTGATGGGGCCAGGCCTGAGATGCTGATCCTCCTTAGCCCACGCTGTCCCTTCTGTCTCCCCAGATGCACCAGGTGGTCCCTGTGACTCCACACTGGGTGGGGACGTTCGTGAGTCAGATCCAGAGCAGGCCCCAGCGCCCGGGGAAGCAGCCCCAGCCCCAGCTCCTCCCTGTGGTGGCCCCAGTGCTGAGGCCTACCTTCTGCACCCTGCAGCTTTCCACGGGGCCCCTGGTCACCTTCCAACCAGGTGAGTGGGACAAGGGCACAGGGCTGGGCTGTTCCAGGCTGGGGATCCCTCTCCCCTGTTCTGATGCCTCTCTGCACTTCAGGAACCCCAGCTTCCCCGAGGCTCCAGACTCTGGGCGCCCAGCCCCCTACTCAGCCGCCTTCCTGGAGCTGCAGCCCGGGCCAGCAGGCTCAGGATACCCAGCAGCGGCACCCTCAGCGTCCTTTGCCTCGCACTTCCTCCAAGGGGGCCCCTTCCCTCTGCCCTACCCTGGGCCTGGGGCTTACCTGGATGTGGGCTCCAAACCAATGTACTGAGCCTTTGCTAAGCCCCTCTGCCTCCCTCCTCGTCTTCCATCACAAACCTCCGGTTCCCCTCCCCCAGGCCTGTTGCCCCCTCACTTCCACTGGCCCCATCCCCCACACCAAATGGCTGCCTCGGGCCTCCCCCACCCCACTTCACACTTTGATTTCACTCCCACCCACCTCTGGCTTCAAAGCTCTGGCTAAGCCGCTGGGAGTCCAGCTGGGGCCAGCTTCCCCTTCCCGGCTCTCACCTCAGTGTGAATGGAGGGAGGCTCTGCCTGGCCAAATGGGACCTGGGACCAGCACTCCCACCTCCCAGCCTCACCCTTGGGCCCGGCAAGTTCTACCCCGTCGCCCCAGTGCAAGCCACGCCAGTCTCTTCTCAGGACTAGAGTATTTTTTGTTAATAAAACTCGGAAGACAGACATCAGTGTTCTGGAAACATTGGGCTAATGGTGTTCGGCCCCGAGTGGGGCTGTGTGAGCACAGGTTCTGTGAGGAGACCCAGGCCCCAATCTAGACTTGTCATTTCCAGCTGCTTGACCTTGTGCGTGTAAATCAACACTCTGGGCCTGTTTCCTCTTCAGGAAAATGGGGGAATCAGTGTCTTGACACTCAAATGTTCTGAGAATTAAATAGGGCTGCCTGAGAACCCGCCCCTCTACCTAGCCCTCAGGAGCGGTCACTGTCACTGGATGGGGACCAGGAGGCTCTGGGCAAGTTGACTGGCCTGAGCCGCACCTTGCTGGCAGGACTGGGGTTCCAGGGCAGTCAATGTCCTGACATCTACCAGGCTGCGCAGGTACCACTGCTCATCCCCAATCAATTCTGACACAAACCCAAAGACCATTTTTCTTCTTTTATTAGATTTTTTTTCTTTTTTTTTTTTCTTCTCAAAATTTTTATCTAAAAACAAACAAACAAAAAAAAAAAAAAAGGAAAAAAAAGAAAAACAAAATTATTGGAAACTTCACGGTTCAAGTGGGGAGACGGGTGAGGAGGAGCATGGAGCCAAGGCTCCAAGCCTCTCCAGAAAAGTCCTCACCCACGAAGTGCCCTCTTTTGGGGGGACAGCATAGCCGGGGACAGCCCCCCAGCCTTCGTCTGAAGAGGGCAGAGTCACAGTGGTCCAGGGGCCAGAGGGGCTGGAGGAGGCAGGGGCCAAAGGGGTCACAGGAAGTAGTCAGCCACGGGCTTTTTGGAGGGGATGCCCCGTGTCTCTTGGGGAGCGGCCTCAAAGATGATGAAATCTTTCTGGAGATGCTCGTCCAGCTCCAAGATGGCTGCCACATTCCCACAGCTGGAAGTCGGAGGGCAGCAGGGTTAAAGAAGCGGGTCAGCCTAGATCCCCACCTCGACCTCCCGGCCCAGGCAGCTCACCGGTAGCAGTAGTTGGGTGCCGACCACACAGTGAGTACAGTCTCGTTGAAGTGCCACTTATAACCTTCCATCACCAGTTGGTGGGCACGGCAGATCATGTCAATGTCGTTGGCTGCATTGAACTGGGCCACCACGTCACTGCCAAATAGGTAGCCAGCCCCACGGGGGCTCACGCCCCAGCCTGTTGTGTCTGAGGCAGATGAGGGTAGGGATGCCGAGAGGGTGTCTTCAGGGCATCAGTGGTTATCCGTGGCCCTTTGCAGGAGAGTACCCTGCCCCTCCCCCAGTTAGGCCTGTGCAGCAGGAGCACAGGGCCCGAATGCGTTCTGAGGGAGCCTGGGGGCAGGACAGCAAATGCTGAAGCAGATAAGCTCCAAAGAAGAAAGAATTTCCTGATAGTTGAGCCACCTCACCATCAGGGTGACCATGTAATTTACTGTCCAAACAGGTACACACAAGAGCGAAAGGAGGTGCTGACAGTAACCAGGCCAGGACAGCACCTGTGACCCCGGGCTGCCCAGCCGGCGGGGAGGCAGTAACAGGGCAGCGAGGGAGTGGAGGCTGCTGTTACAGCACAAGAGCCCTAGACAGGGATCAGGAGGCTTGGCTTTCATCTCGGCTCTGCTCCATCTAGCTGAGGAGGCCCACAAAATGAGGGGTCCTCAGGGGGCCACCATTCTGGGAGTCTGACCTCTGCAGAAGCCCCTTCACATTCAGGGAGCTGATGATTTTGTCCTCAACAAGCCCCTGAGCAATGACATACATCCCCCCCAATCCCCCAGCTCAAAGCACCCAGCTCCCCATGTTCTCCTCCTCATCAAGGGTGCCAGCCAGTTGGCAGTCAAGCACGGACGCCAGTGAGGACCGGCCCCGCTCTGCTGTGTCCCAAACTCACCAGCTCGGGCTTTCCCTTCAAGGCACCTGCTTTAACCACAGGACCCCCTCAGTCACTCACCAAACTATGAGTAGAGCTCCTGCCCTCACCTTCAGGGTCGGACCAGAGCAGGTCACACATGGGCCCGTCATGAGGCACCTCTTGCTTTCGGTCAATTGTCCGGATCTGGTCCAGTGTCTGGATGGAGGGGGAAAGGCCCCCGTGCACACAGAAGATCTACAGGGGAGAGTAAGACAGGCGGGAAGGGAGGCTGAGGCCCAGCGCCTCTTCCATCTCTCCCATCCCCGGGAGCTGTGTGGCGGGCCTACCTTGCCATCGATGATGGCCGACAGGCTGAGGTAGTCAAAGATCTCAGTGCAGTAGCGCCACACGGTCACCGAGCCGTACTTGCGCAGACACTCGTCATAGAAGCCGTAGACCTGGGTGATCTGACGGCTTTCGTGGTTGCCCCGGATCAGGGTGATGCGGTCAGGATAGCGAACCTGGAGGTAGGCACCACGCCAGGCCTGGGGTCGAGGCTCTGTCTCGTGCTCCTAGATGTCCTCACATCTGCCAGCCCCGCTGCATCCTCATCACTACTGCCGTGGCCCAGATTCATGTCACCTCTGCCTGAACGGTGTTCCATCCACCTCACACGCTCCCAGTCCCTCCTCCAGAGGAGGCAAAGCTGAATCCTCTCCCACCTCCTGCCCACCTCACAACTACAAACCTAATGGCCCCTCCTTCATCCACCAGGTACAGACCAAGCCCTTAGCAAGACACTTAGAGCACTTTGTCATCTGGTCCCTTACAGCCTCTCTCCCCCCAGTGGATAATGTACCCAGCTGAACTCAACTCCTTGCCACTTTCTGAACTGGATGAGCCTCTATTTCCTCCCCTACAATGCCGTCCCTCTGACCTCATCCTCCAGGGGCCCCATCAGATGTCCCCAAGTCAAGGAAAGCTTCTCTGACCACCCAAGCAGAATCTGTCCGTCACCAGCAGCACAGCTCAAGAGTTGGGGGTGGATGGAGCAGGAGATGAGGGCCGAAAGGTTGCAGACAGGTCAGGCCTGAGGTGGCCCAGGTCTGGGGTCCAGAAGTCAGGGGGTCCCACCTTAAGTGCCAACAGCAGGAGGAACGTTTCGACGCTGTAGAAACCACGATCCACAAAGTCCCCCATGAAGAGGTAGTTAGTCTCAGGGACGTCGCCTCCCACCTGAGGAGGGAGGAAGAAGGTTCCGCTTGGTCCTAAACTGTCCCCGACCCACTGTGGTGGCCCATTTCCAGTCAAGTTGAGGCCCTTCTTTCACAATGGGCCCACCTGACTAGGGGCCTCTGGCCTCCACTCCACTCACCAAACTCAAAAGTTTCCACTCTCAGTTAAAGGGGTCTTCCAGTCATCCCCCAGGTCACCTTTCCCATTGTTTCCCCACACTCACTCTGAACAGCTCCTTGAGGTCATAGAATTGTCCATGGATGTCACCGCATACCTGGAAGTGAGAAAGCAGATCGGAACTCAACAGTCCAAAAGCCTCTGCTACCAGGGGCTGTCCTTCAAAACACCCACTGCTTGAGAAGATCCTTATCACTCTCGGCTAAGCCTCTGCTTCTCAGGGCCAAAAATCTACTCTCCCACCCCAATCCCCCCATCCCACACTGAGTGCCAACTATTCTGGGGGCAAGAGCTAGAGCCAATTCTTTCCAGCTAGACCTGCAGCTCCCAGAGCACCTGGCCCCCTCCTCTCCCTACTCCCCACCAGGCACCCAGAATAAAGTCACTAGTAACACACAGGAACACGTGGAGTCATCACTCACCGAACTGAGTTCTTCTGCCCTGGTCAAGAGCATCCCTCCAATGACTCCAAAGACCCTGCCCATAACAGCCAATTCTTCTAGCAAAGATCCCTTGAAGATGGGGCTCTCAGGGATGAGGGGTAGACCTCGGAGCCCACAAGATTAAGGGGAATGACCACGTGCCTAAAAGACCAAGCCAGGCTGTGGAGGGATGGCGGGTACTCACTGTGACTGGCGAGTCCACCCTCTGCACGTTGCTCTCCTCCACCAAGATCTCTCTGGAGACAGGAGAAGACCAGGGTCACCAAAGCCGAGCCAGCCCAACCCTATTCCTGACCTTTTCTGCGGGGGAGGGGAGGATATGAGGCTGTCCTTGAACCTCTAGAGGGCAGGTCAGAGGTGTGCAATTTCCCCAGGATAGCCTGACCACAGCCCCACTGCTCGAGACCCTTCTGTGCATGGCTCCCTGCTGCCAACAGGCCAAAGCCCAAGCTCTTGTTCAGCCTTTGCAAGGAGTCTGGGACTTTCCCGGCCTTGACCCTCCACGCTGCTCCCTTTCACACAGCCAGCACTTACTCCCAGAAAACAGATGTCCTCCTCCTCCTCTCCACGGAGCCCTCTGCTCAGAGACCGTGCCCTCGGCCGAGCTCTTACAGCCCCTCTCTCCCCACCACAGCGGCCTCCTCCTGGACTGTCCCAAGTCATGGGGATGGTGCCCTGGGCAGGCTGGCCATCGGAGGCACCTTCAAAGTGATACGCTGTTGACGCTTTTCTATTATTTATTTAGAGGAAGTGAGGACCTGGTCCTCCCTTTCTCCTTGCAGTGCAGTCTACTTCTACCTGAGTGAGCTTGACATGAAATTGCTTTGTCCGTTACAGACACCTAATCGTAAGTAATGCCGTGTTTCTAGATTTTGTCCTTGATGATCACGGCAGCCGTGAACACTTCAGTTCACACCACGTGCCAGGACGGTAGTAAGAGCTCTGCATGGATGACGCAGGCAATCAAACCACCACCCTCGAAGGCAGGCACTGTGATGATTCCTATGGCTCAGATGAAGAAAGCGGCCAGTCACACAGGCAGAAACTGAACCAAGGCAGCCTGCTCCAGAGTGTGGCCCTTACCAAGCTAGTCTGACGTGGGAGGCACTTGCTCAGCCCTCTCTCTGCCAGTCCCCTCCCACAAGACCAGGAGTTCCTTGGGCTTAGGGCGCTCTGTACGACTAAGGTGGCTCCAGGGAGGTGTGCCTCGGTTTCCAGGAACGGCAGGAGGCGCTGGCGGTGGTCCAAGGGGCCAGACAGCAGCTAGGCTCTCCCACCTGTACTGCATCTTGTGCCAAACATCCGCCACATGACTGCTTATAATGACCTTTCCAACTGACTTGGGAGGTGCTTTCCATCCTCATCTGACAAAGAAACTGAGGCTTTACAGAAAAAAGGGGCAGAATCAAGGTCACAAAGCTGGAGAGTGGCTGAATTGGAACCTCGGGGGTCCAATTTCCTGAGATTTTATACCAGCCCCTTCCACAGACTCTGGGTCACAACCCACCTCAGTGCCAGCAAGGCCTCAGCACAGCGTGGGAACCAGGCCCCAGCTCTGTCACCTGCAGCACATCACCAGCCCTCTCAGGGCTCACACCTGCTCACCTTCACTTCCACAACGAACAATGCCGACCAAAGCGCCAGACCCTGTCCCTGGATATGAAGAATCTCATGCAGGCTCCATAAGGATTTCAAAGACTTGGAGATGTAGAGTGACTTGACCAGGGTCACACTGTTTATAGGTGACAAAGCTATACTTCATACTGAAGACCACCCGATTCAAAACCCTCGGCCGTTCTAATGTGCTGATGTTTTTCACAAGAGCAAATTCAGCTCCCAGGCCTCTGTAGTTCCAAGGTTTTGAGCCTCCGTACCCTCTGAGCAAGCAAAAGCTCTTGACACGACCAGCCTCAGCCTGGGCCCCTGGTGGGTCCTCAGGAGGCCACGGCCAGGTGCTAGAGTTGGTCCTCCTCCAGATTGGGCCTGGGATAACAATGGCCACCTCAGGCCTGAGCCTAGTACCTCCAAGCTCCGTCGTAGGAGCTGGGCAGGACCCTTCCACTCCTCAGTAGCCCCCTGCTGCCTCTCACAGAGTCTAAATGTCTGTCTGCCTGGCTGTCAGTGAGCGTGGAGTATGGTCAAAGACCTGGATCCAAAACCAGGCTCCCCTCTGATCAGCTGTGAGACGAGGGGTAAGACATTATCTTCTCTGAGGCTCAGTGTCCTCTTTGTGAAATACTCACCCCATGCCCTGCCTATTCCACAGCGCTGCAAAGAGCAATGAAGACTGAACACATGAAGAGCCACAGACGAGCATTTAAAAGCAGGCCCTGCCTGTTCACCAAATCCATGCAGGCCCTGTCTGGCTGTTACAGGTTTGTGTGGGGCAAAGCCAAGCAAAGAGCCCGACGGCCACTTTCTCTCTGGATGGCCTTGGTCAAATCACTAGGCTTCAAGGAGTCACAGCTTCCTGTTCTGTAAAATGGGGCTAATAATTCCAACCTCACCGGATGGCTGTGGGAAGGAAATGGATATAAGTTCTTTGCCAGTACAAGGCCAGGCTAACAGTGGGCCTGTTGTTCCATCAATGTGGGGTAATTCTGCTGGCACTTTCCCCACAATTCTCCAGCATGGTAGAAGCCATGGAAAGTTCCTCAGGAGGCAGGTAACTGGTCTCCTCACCGCAGAGCTGATTCCAACCTAGTGCCATCATATTCCAAAAGCTGGTTCTTAATCACTACATCACCCTACTTCCCACAGAACTGAGTTGGGCCTCCCTCCACACCTTGCATAACTCTACTCTGGCTTATTGGCTACTATTTCCTAGGCTCCCACAATGAATATGAGGGTGATCCAACTCCACTTTCTTGCATTATGGCCCGAAAAGGGACAGGACATGGAGAACTGGCTTCACGATCCATCACTTAATTGTTGAATATGAGAGTCCTCACCTGTAAGATGGGATCAACTCCATCCACCTTTTAGGGTTGTTATTGGAATTAAAAGAACACTGTAAACCACAGAGTCTTTAGCGTTTCTGCCTTGAACTCCTGTTCTTGCTGACACTCCCTTTTATCATCTTATTCTTCGAGGTCTATCCCAAAGTTCCGCCAAGAAACGTTCTCTGTTCCCCCCAGACAGATAGGGTTGTTTCCCTGAGCTTCCTAAGTACTTTCTGTAACTAACTCCACTGAAGACACATCATCTAACACTTCAAGTGTCTTCATCCAGGTCTGTCTTCCCCCAACAGGCTGGCTGCTCCTCGAGGGAAGAGGCCCTATTCCGCTCCTCTCCGGGAAAGCTTCCAGGATGAGCCAGGCCCAAAGTTCTCAGGTGGGTTTGCCCCGGGCCGGAACCCCAAGCCTCTCTTCCCCGGAGCCACAGGGCTCACCTAGCCTTAGCGCACAGGGCCTTGACTTCGCTCTCTTTGATGAGCTCGCAGCGCCGCAGCTGCTCTATCTGCCGGTCCAGGTCGCTGATCTCCGCCATGGCCCACCCCCCGGCGCGGGTCAGAGCCGGGGCCGCCGCCCCCTCCGCACCGCACAGGGGTCTCCTGGGAAAGGCGAAGACAAGCCCGCGGATCAGAGTGTCCCTAGGGGGCGCCGGGTCGGGGTCGGGGGCAACTCGATTCTGGAGCTGGCCCGGCCTCCCCACTCCCGCCTCCCCTCACATCGGCCCCCGGGCCCCCAGCGTCCCACAGGCCGGGCCGCACCCCCGCTAACTCCCGTCGAGCCCCGCGGGCCCGCGCTGGGGACGGCGGCCTAGAGGGGTCTCAGCCTATTACCGCCGCTGCGACTCCGGCTCCGGCTCCCGGGGTCCCTGTCTTCCTCCTTCCCTCCGCTTTGGGCCGCCGCCACCACCGCTTCTACTTCCGGCCCCGCCGCGGAAGCAGAGGAAGAGCAGTTCCGCCGCGCGCCGGACGTGGCGTCATACACACACTCCCCCTCCCACGCCGCGCCCTTACCCCACCCAAGGAACCGGATGTCGGCAACAAGCGGACGGAAGTGATTGTGGGCTAAGCCGATTGGCGCTGCGAGGGATGTTAGGGACCTCAGTCCAGTCTCCTCATCTCAGTGAGGGAAACTGGAGCTGAGCCGGGGCTCCGACCTGTAACTTTAAGTTACACGTTTTTGTTTACCTGTTTTAGCAGACCTCCCCCATTACAATCCCTGAGGGATGGAACTTTGCCCTGTTTACACTTGCAGCCCCAGTGCTTACTTTGAACAAGGCCTGGAACAGTTGGCATACAGAAGTATTCGTTCAATGGTGAAGGAATTCCAGTCCGGATCTCTTTCCAGGGCCCCAGAGAAATCTCTGCTGTGGAGGACCTCCGAAATTAGAAGTGGAAAAGAGTCCACCTTCCCCACACCAAGTCTATACCTCAGCTAGCATGACCTCCCCGATTCCAGAATGGTCCCTTTGACACCCCTCAGCTGCTTATTGTCTGCAGTTTTACTTTTTTTTTAGAGGAGGAAGCTGGCTAAAAAAGGTTAAGTAACCTGTTCATGGTTGCATAGCTAAGAACTTTGGGTTTGAATCGAAGTTGAAGTTTTTGTTTGTTTGACTGCGTTGGGTCTTCGTTGCTGCCGGCAGGCTTTCTCTAGTTGCGGCGAGCAGGGGCTACTCTTCATTGCAGTGCGCGGGCTTCTCATTGCGCTGGCTTCTCTTGTGGAGCACAGCACGCAGGCTTCAGTAGTTGTGGCGCGTGGGCTCAGTAGTTGTGGCTCATGGGCTCTAGGGCGCACGCAGGCTCAGCAGTTGTGGCGCACGGGCTTAGTTGCTCTGTGGCATGTGGAATCTTCCCGGACCAGGGCTCGAACCCGTGTCCCCTGCATTGGCAGGCGGATTCTTAACCACTGCACCACCAGGGAAGTCCCCAAAGTTGAAATCTGAACCCAGGAAAGCTGTGTCCTCAGTTCTAGTTTCTTCTTCTGTCACTTACTCTTTCTGGCGCTTTGTCGTTAGAAACTTTATAAAACATCCCAAACTGACATTTGAAGTCCTCTGCTTCCCTAGTCTCTTGCTGCACGCAGAGGAAGTGATTGGTCTTTAAACAAACTTCTTGGTGTCAGAGCCCTTTTGGAATGTCCTTTTTGCTATCTTCTATGGACCCTCAATTTCTAGTTGCTTTACTTCAGACTTTGTTTCACAGAGAGCTGAGTGAGGCTAGGCACAGAAGTGAGGCCACAGTTTGAAGGTGCACTAGACACCAGTTCTGTTTTGGATGTAGGCAACAGATGCAAATGTGCAGAGAAAGGTAAAGGACTAAGTTCTTAAATTCCTAGAAGGTACTAAGTTTCTATGCAGATGACTATAGGGATTCAGTAGGTCCAGAGATCAGAAAGGTGAAGATTATTTTTTTCCCCTCTAGAGGAGAGCTCAGACAGGAAATGGTCCACATCATGAAATTTGGGAAGTGGCAGGACTAACTATGTTGTTGCTTATGACCAAGATCTTTAATACCCGAAAAGATCTGATATAGTTACTATTACACCCCAGCCTGGGTGAACGGAGAAGGGTTCAAAGCACGGTATAGGGGAAGTGCAGGGCCCTCATTCTGGCTTCATGGAATGCAGAAGCCACAGAGCTTCAGTTCTTAACCCGGAACCTGAGCTCCACAGTTCTGTGTGTGTGTGTGTGTGTGTGTGTGTGTGTGTGTGTTTGAAGTGGATGTCAGAGAGGATTCCAGGTTCTTCAAGGGGTTCCACAGCCCAGAGTCTAAGAAGTCAGTTCTAATCCCATCTCCTTTTAAGATGGGAAAACAAACAAGCTCAACAGTGCAGATTAAGAAGACATGCATTAATGATCTTGTTTCAACCAAGAAACAGTGAGGCAAGATCGCCTTAAGGACAAATTGGGAATAACAGTACCTACTCCTGTAGAATACTTATCATGTTGTATGGCTTATAGATTCAGGAAATCTTAGTTTCTGTCAGTGGCTGTTTTTTTGTGACAGGGGCCTTCTACACCTATGAGTTCTGGGCCTAAAACTGAGGCTGAGGCTGCAGCCTCCTAAGACCAGCAGTTACACATGCACTCCCCCACTGTAAGCCTTATCAGATGCTGCTGGTAGAAGGAAGAGAACACTGGGTGGTTGGAAGAAAATTCACAAGCTCTTCTCTTGAAGCCCTGGGCAAGTATTAAACAAAGTATTAAACCAATTCATCTCCTTCACCTATTTTTCTGCTCAAGAAGGAAGAACATAATGCAAGGGCGCTTTCTTCTCCGGGCTCTGCCCCCTCCCCCAGCACCCCCCTGCCCTAGACACCACAGACGTGGACAACAGACTCCCCCTTAAATAGTTGTTTATTGGCAGTAGGCTGGAAATGGTGGAGTTAGCGTACACGGACAACACCAGGCATCAATGTCACGAGGGAGGCAAGAGTGACGGGAAAGAGCAGCCTGGAGCCCCGGTTGAGGCCCCCTCTCTTCAAGAGTGAGTGTGGGAGGGGGCAGGGCCTGGAGTGTTGAGGGGGCAGCCTTAGAACACCTCCGCTTAGTAGGCATGGTTAGAGATGAAGAGGGACTCACTGGCTGCAGCCCCTGCCTTACCACTTGGGGTGTACTTTCCTTGGCAGGCAAGGCTGTTGGCCTAAAAGGGGAGAGAAGCCAGAGTGAGAAGGTTCCTTCTCAGATCCCATCCACCCCAGCACCCTGCCCACCTCCTGCCCCATCCTTACCAGGGCTCGCTTGATGTATTCTTCCTGTGCAGCCTTCAGGTTCTCCTTCTTTCCACCCCAGGCCTTCAGGGCAGAGGCCTGCAGGGCTCGGCCATAAGAGAAGGTCAGGGCCCACGGCTTCAGCAGGTGGCACTTGTTGATGGCGCTGAGGTTGATGGATGCCTCCTCCTCACTCTGGCCTCCAGATAGGAAGGTGATCCCTGTAGAACAAGGGGGTGAAATGGGGGGAGGGGTTGTAGTCAGAGACCCGGGGGACTGGTAGGAGGCCCTAGAAGCTGACCTGGAAATCAGAGCACATGGGCACAAGGTTTATGGGTACAGTTCGTCTACCTCCCAGAGGTCAAGATGAGGGTGTGGGTCTCACCAGGGACAGCGGGGGGCACTGTGCGACGCAGCGCTGTGACAGTTGCCATGGCAATCTCCTCGTGAGAATATTTATGGGTGCAGGCGTGGCCTGGGGTTACCATATTGGGCTTCAGCAAGGTGCCTTCCAGGTAGACGTGGTGGGCACTCAGAGCCTTGTAGACAGCAGCCAGCACCTACAGCAGGGCGGGACCAAAGTGGGGTAGGGTGGAGCAGGGAGGGGGACGGGGGTCAGCCCCAGGGCCCCCAGCCCAGCTCTCTAGCCCACCTCACTGCCCAGGCAGGCAACCTACCTTCTCGGTTACATACTGACAGCGTTTCAAGTCATGGTCCCCATCAGGGAGGATCTCAGGCTCCACGATGGGCACAATGCCATTCTGTGGGGTGAGGGACAGGGCAGCCGTGAGGCCTCCTAACCCAGAGCCCCACCTACGGCTCTTCACAGCCACTGACCAAGATCTTATCTCCATGACAACAGAGACCCCTGGCTTCACAGCCCTTGGCAGATTGCAGGAGATCAGCCATCTCCCCAGATCCACCTGCACAACCCCTATTCTGCTCTTCTGCTTGCAGAGCCCTCCACGGGCCCAAGCCTGGTGCTTGGTGAGGATCCAGAGCAGTTGCCTTGGGGAAGGTAGGTAGCCTGGCAGATGGGTGGCAGGCTAGCTGACACGCTGGAATGGAAAGAGGTGGGAAGTGGCCTCTTGGGGACCTACAGGCCCACCTGCTGGCAGATGCTGGCATAACGGGCCAGGACGTTGGCGTTTTCCATGATGGCGAGGGTGGAGGGGGTGTGTTCCCCTATCTTCAGCACACAGCGCCACTTGGCAAAGTCAGCTCCGTCCTTCTTGTACTGGGCACAGCGCTCCGACAGCCCATCCAGCCCTGTAGAGGGGACGGAGGAATCAAAGCATGGCAGAGGAAGGGGCACGTGGCTCCCACACACCCTGGGCACCCAGAGGGGTACCGAGCTGGGTGGGCTGGTCGGTAGGGCCGGGAGCTAAACGGTTCTCACCTTGGGTGGTTGTCTCGCCGTTTGTTCCTGCCAGGGGTACTACACCCTTGTCTACCTGTTGGAGTGGGGCAACAACACAGGACAGGGAAGTGATCTCTAGTGCCATTTTCTCCTCTGTAGCCCCGCCCTGTCCCGGCTTTACTTCATCTCTCAAGTATCTTTCCTGTTTTGCAAATGTTTCACATAGTCATGTTATCTGATCCTATAGAGCAGGACACACACAGAGAGCCTGGGCTCCTACCACTTACTAACCCTATGAGCAAAACACTTCATGGCCTTGAGCATCTGGTTTTTCAATTGTATAATAAGCGTAACACCTGCCTCTCACAATTGCAAGGATTAAAAATGCCAAGCAGGTCCCATATGTTTCTAGCTTTTTTACACACGATTTGGAGGTGATCTGGGGCAGACTCCACCCAAGTCTCCAGGCTCCCGACCCGAAGTTCATCCCCCAGCCTGCTACTCTGGATTTCTTTCCCCCAGATCCACCTTACATCTCACACCCTGAGGTCTAGCCCCCTCACCTTGATGCCCACAACACCGCCCTTGGCTTTGATAACTTGCGGGAAGGGACGCCCATCATCTGTCTTCTGGTAGAGCGTCTCATGAAAGAGGATGACGCCCCCAATGCAGGGATTCACGCGGTCGTCGGCAGTCAGCAGCAGTTGGCGGTAGAAGCGCCGGTTCTCCTCGGTGTTCTCAGTGCCAATGGACTGCAGTCGCTTGGCAATGCTCCCTGTAGGGAAGCATCACATGGGCATAAGGGGATCAGCCTATCACCCCCAACCTGGGGCCCTCCTCCCACTGTGTCCTGCCCGCACCGGTGGACTCATCTGCAGCCAGGATGCCCTTGCCCGGAGCCACGATCCGGTGAGCGATGTCAGAGAGCTCCTTCTTCTGCTCCGGGGTCAGTGCTGGGTGTTGGTGGGGCATGGTGCCTGTCAGTTCCTGGGCAAGAGACAGACCAGGGAGGGCTAGTTAGCAGGGTCTCCCAACAAGCAAGGCCCCTTGCCTGGAGGTCAGGGCAAAGGTTCCCTACCTCCCCTGCCCCACAACTGGCAGGTCTTGGGGCACTTCCTGTCCCCAGCTCTCCCCTACACCCGACTTCCCTATACTAGGCCTGCCTCCTGTACCTTTCCTAACTCTGTTTGTTGCTGGGTGTTGCCCAGCTGAGGGTGGGGCTGTATACTGGCATCTGGGGTAAAGGGAATAGGCCAGAGCCATGGACAGGCAAGTCACATGGAAGCCGGACCCTCCTGGCTTGCGCTCTGCCATGGGGTCACCTTGCCTGGAAGCAAAACCGAACCAGAGTATTTTAGAATTAGAGGTTGTGCAGAAGGCAGAAGGCCCGACCTCCTCATCTGAAAGGAGCCAGAGAAGGGAAAAGGTCTGTGTTTCAAGCCACACAGCAACCCTAGAGCCAGATCTGAGAGTAGAACCCAGATCTTCTGACTGTTACACGAGTGTTCCTTGCAGTCCACTCGAGATCCCAGGGCTAGCTCAGGCTCCATGGCCTCAAGGACACCCCAAGGTCAGGCTTCTCCCCCCACGGTGGGGGGAGGTTGTTAGAAAAAGGATGTTAGGAAGAAGGCAGGAGGGTCATCAGAAGCCCAGAAAAGGGCCACAGAGGAAGCCTAGCCCGAGGTGGAGAAAAGGGGTGAGGTCTGTCGTTCTCACTGCTCATACAGGGTGAGAGAACGTGGAGGAGAGGCAAGCGCCCACCCCTTCCCCTGAAAAATGCTCATGTCTGCTCTGCGGCTGCAGCTGTTCCAGGCTCAGAATCAAGGTCACCCGATAAGGAAAAATAGGGAAAGTGTTCATGGGGCATCAGAAGCTGCCGAGGGGTTTCCCCTCCTCGGCGGGGGCACCCGTCTCCCAGGACAGGGCCAACCACCCGCTTTCGGGAACCCTGAGGCAGTGTATGAGCTGGCCCCCACCACTTGCGGCATCTTAGGATCCCTGCAGAGGCAAAGGGGCCGTAATACTTGCACCAAGAGTCCTAACAAGAAAAGGGGAGGGGGAAGTGGCACTTCATCTCGCCCTGCTTCCTTCCTCCCTGCTGTGACTCAGCGCGGAGCGGCCCTTGGACTGCGCAGCAAACCGCGGGAGCTCAAGCTGGAAGAGTTGGGGAGTCTGGGCTACGAGCACAGGTGTGGGTGGTGGTGGAGGAGGGGAGATGCTGGGCCCGGGTGGGGGGCTCCGCGCGGACGCCCGACCCGCCACTACACCTCGGATCCTTCTCCACGACCCTCTCCCTGATCTTCGCACGTGGCGAGGGGCGCTCACCTGGCACAGGAGAGGGGCGGATTGGCAGGGTGCAGCGGTGGAGGGCCGCGGGCTGGCGAGTGGACTGAGGGAGCGAACGCGGCAGTCGTCACCGGGACTCTGGTTCTGCGGCGCGTTCCAAGGGGAACGCAGTCTACTCAGCTCCCGAGGGGGGCGCGCGGGGGCGGGCAGGCAGGAGGCGGTGCCGCGCCTTATAAAGGCACCGCTCCACCCTCCGAGGGGTTTTTCCCTTTGCCGGGGGCCGGAGGCGCCCCGGCGTCCAATTGCAGGCGAGGGACTGTGCGAGAGCCCGCCCCCCGAAAGGCGAAGCCCGGAGGCGGCGCTTGGGCGAGGACCGTGCGGCGAGAACACGATCCCTTCCCCCACCCCGTCCCCCTCGGACGTGACTCGGGCCACATCCCGCGGGTCGCGGGGGCCTTCCCCCCCTTCCCTTCTCCTCCCCCACCCCCCTGCTTTGCGTGCTTTGGGGCGCTGTTACTCAGCCGATTTGGGGCACCGGCAGAGATGGGGATGGGGTGGGGTCAGGTCGGGGAAAAGCGGGTGGCAGAGCCCGAGAAGACTGAGGCTCAGCTTCCCCCGCCGCGGACCCAGTCCAGCGGCCCGCGGCAGCCCCAGCTTCCGGCTGCGCTGAGGCAGCGTGCGTCGCGTTGTAACCGAATCCAGAGGTCAGGCGACTGCGAGCCCCGGCGGAAGAGAGGGCGGCGAGGGCACGCACGGGGAGCGCGAGGAGACGGCGGGGGCTGGCAAGGGGAGGAGGCGAGGCGGCAGCGGTTCCGGGTGTTCCGCGGGGAGAGTGCCTCCGCCGCATCTGCGCCCCATTCCGGCGGGTCTGGCTCCCGGGACCGGGAGGGCGTACGCGCCCGCCGCCCGGGCCGACCCCCGAAAGCCAGACCCAGCGGAAACCCGCCGGCTACCGCTCTGCCCAAGCAAGTCTGGGGATGCGGGGCCAGAGTCCCTGCGAAACTTCTCCCTGGCACTGACTTTCTTCTCCAAAATAAAATCCGTCCCCCAGCTGTCAGCCTCCCAGATATTCTTCTAGCCTCCCCATCCTACCCGCCAGGTCTCCCCTCTTAATGCCGACGCCTCCAGCCCAGCCCCACCCCCGCTCCGTCCTGCTGGTGCCCACCTGCGAGGAGGAGGCCGAAGGAGCGGGCAGAGCCTGGTCAGCAGCGAGTGAGTCAGGCCACACCCGGGCTGGGTTATAAGGCTGCTCCTGCCCTACCCCCAACCAATGTCCCCGACCTTCTCCGGTGACCCTTGCCCTTCCCTCGCCCCAGATCCCCTGGTAGGGGATCTATATTTAGGGAAACCTGAAGCTCCTGACATTCATGCCAGCTGAGGGCCTAAAGTGAAGGATGGGAAGGAAGCTGTGGGCCTGCCTCTTTGGGGGTGGGGGGAGGGTCCCCTGCCCACTCACCAGTACTTCAGAGGAAATTTCTTCCTTGGAAATCCAGACTGAGGCCCTCAAAAGGTTGTCAAGAGAAATCTTTGGACAGGGATCTGTGGGGAGGGAAGGAGGGTAGGGGACTCAGATCCACGGCCTTCCCTGCCTCCTCCTCTGCTCCCCCGACTCCGGGCCTCTCTCTGGCTGCTGTGATTCTCTGGAGCCTGTTCCTTTAGAGGGAGAGCACATGCAGCCACTACACTCACACCTCAGAATAACCAAGAGTCCATGGACAGGGTGTGCCTGGGGTACCCCTACACCCTGATACTCAAGGCCCAAGTTTGTCCCATAATGCTCACTGTGGTGAGCAGTGTCCCCCACCCTCACCTTCAAATACGATCATTTACTTGGGGAGGGGGAGAGGAGGGCAGGGGCACCTGCCAGAGCACCAGCCACTCTCTCTTCTGGCCCTCCAAAGGGGCTGCCATCCAGCTGGCGGAGGGCTCCTTGAGTCCCACTCTGCAGGGAGCCAGGCTCTCCACTGCTGGTTCCCAGGCTGGTGAGCTGGGTAGGCCATTTGTGGTTCCAATAGCCTGGAGAAAGGTGTCCTGAGGCCCCTCAGGGAACAGGGCATGTGGGCCCTGGGAGCTGGCCGCTCCCCAAAGGGCAGGGACCCTGGGTCTTGTCATCGGAGCTTGATCTCAAAGCAGAGACAGTTGAGGCTCTGGCAGTCAGGAAGCTGGCACGCACAGGCACAGTCACAGAGCGGGCAGCAGCGAGGGCAGTGAGGGGCCCAATCCTGAGGGAGAGGAGAACGGGGTGAGGGAGTTGAGCAGGAGGAAGGGGGACCAGAGCCTGAAGCTGTCTCCTTCTCAGGGGAGAAGGGAACAGAGTGGCCTGGAAAGTCCCATTTGCCCAGTGGATCAGAGGGTACCAGCCACCATTCTTGGGAACAAGTCAGTTCTTTGTGCTGTTGAGAAATCAGCAAGGAGGCAATGTTCCTAACAACTGGGTTCAGGAGCTGGAAGAAATCATTCGGTGGGGTGGGGGTGGGGGGGGGTCCTTTCTTTCTTCCCATCTTATGGATGAGGAGACTGAGGACCAGAGGTCAACTGGACCCACGCTTAGGTCACAATGTTCAGCTCAGAGATGGTTCTCCTATATCACGCAATTGAAAGTCGTTAGACTGGGAACACACACAGTCTATGATGAAAACCACTTGTTGGTTTTGTGGATTTCTTCCTTGGCCTGAGACCAAGCTGGATCTCATTCATCCTCTATTTCTGAGCACCTACTCTGTGCCAGGCACAGACTATGTTCATGAATGATTTTTAAAATCTAGTTTTCCTTAAAAATGGTAATTTGCAGACTTAATTTTTTAATGTTTAAAAGGAGTTACATCTCTTTTATTTATCAGAACCTTGAGTAGAGGGCCTCTTTACAAAAGAGGAAACGGAGGTTCAGAGAGGGGAGTGATCGTGCAAAGGAATACAACGAAGGAATGGGGCTGGGATGGGTCTGGGCCTGCCTGCTTCCAGTCCTGAGATCCCCCTTGACCAACTGCTTCCCAGGGCCATGAATAGCAGCTTCTTTCAGGGTCTGCTAAGGCAGGGACAGTTCATCTCCTGTCTCCACTGAGCTACCAGGGGACTCAGGCTCAGCACGTGTCTGAGATACAGATGAATGTTGAATGAATCAATCAATCAAAGCATATCATTTTTCCCTCTTTAGGCAAAGAAGAAAGTAGAGGGCTTCTCAGCTCCTATGGGAGACAGAAGGTCTGCCTCTTGGGGAATAGGAACAGCAAGTCCTTAGAGACAGGAAGGGAGAACCGGTCCACTCCGACCCACTCCTCTTCTGCCCTGGGACACGGATGATCTGTCACCGCTGCAGGCAGGGACTGGAGTCAGGCCAAGTGGCTGGAATAGGACCCACCCAGGATGTGTGACAAGGTTGGCTCCTTGAGGCCTGAGGCAGAGTTAGTGACAGTCACAGTTGCACAGCTCAATCAGACACCGGGCCAAGCCAGGAATAGGGGAATGACCTTTAGAAGAGCTGAGGTTTCGGGGTGCGGTGTCCGATGACTGGTGAGATCAGATATCACCAGGGGCTCTGGTGAGGGGAGGGCATCTGTTCCTGCTAAAAGAATTGTCTCTCTAGAAAGAGGTAGAAGTATATCATGGTGGAGGGGAGAGAGCGAGGTGGCTTCCTTGTATTTGATGGGGGTGTGGTTTGGGGTGTCTCTGGGGAGTCCCAGTCTGGGCTGAAGTCAACTCTGCGGGTTTCTGGAGGACCGCACCGTCATTCTATGCGCAGAATTGGGGGCTGAGAGAGGTCCCACTGCTCTCGCTTCAGAGAAGAGGGTATTAAAAGCATTTCTTGGCTCTGCCCCCTGGAAGGGTTTGGCTCTAGTCGTTAATAACTAGCTAATGGATATCTCGACTCTCACAGGCAGCCTTGTGGCTTCTGGAAGGAATCTGCTTTTTAAGTACATTAAACAAGGGCTCCACATGACTGTTAACCCCCATGCTTCTCTAGGCCTGTAGTTTTTCACTCTGATTTCTTTCACTTTGAGGTTGTGAAGGCCAGCCATCGTTACTGTTTGGAGCTCAGGGTTTGAATCTAATTCAGGCCCAGGTGTGGCTAATTCATGATTTGCACCTCAGTTTCCTCATCTCTGAAATATATTTTAAATATAACACCTACTTCACAGGGTCACTGTGGGGAATCAGTGGAAGGCACGAAGCCCGGTGCCTGGTAGGGAGGGAGCTCTCAGCAAAAGGGAGCTCTTCTGACAGCGCTTTTCCCTTAGCAGTAGCTCTTAACCCTGGTGGTATGTGTCAGTCGTGTAAGAACTTGTTAAAGATTTGCAAATTCCGATCCCATTCCAGATCTACTGGGCATGGGGCCTGGATGCCTGGCTTTCCATTTACGCCTCCTCCCAGCTTCTGATCACACAAGGGGCTGAGAACCAACCACTGCCCTGGATTGCATCATTTCTCACCCTCGATTCAGAATGTGAGGCAATTTCTCACATTGCCTACTTATTTCTCTCTGTCCTTCATGGGAATGTAAGCCCCGTGGCCGTGTCTACCTTGTTTCCACTGCACCCCCAAGGCTCAGCACAGTGCCTCAACAGTGACTCCATAAATCTTCCGTAAGTGAATAAATAAATGAATGAATGAATTAGGTCCTCACGACATACCTGTGAAAGAAGTAACATAGGCAGGTTTCTCCCTGAGAGAAAGAGAAACCTGGGTTTGTGTCTCCACCCAGGCTTTAGGCCTCTGTAAGCCTCAGTTTCTACAGCTGTGAAGGAGCCAAGAGCTTTGGAATATTTGTCGTGGCTATTGTTACTGTAAGGAAACTGAAGAACACAGAGGCCTTACTGTGGTTTGTGGAATGATAGCTCAAGGAGAGAATGACCATTCGTCATTCTAGAATCCTTCCTGGCTCCGGCAGAAGCCGGGTAGGATCAGGACCTGAGGTCTCCAGCTTGGACGCCCTGCAGCCCTGGAGGGGGCAGTGGGAGGGGCCAGTCCCTCCTGACAGCACACCTCACTCTCAAGGAGGAAGAGAGGCCTCTGACTCTTCCCTCCCCGCGGACACAAGGCGAAGGGAGTGGTGTCCCCAGGACAGGGGGCCAGAAATCATTGTGCAATTGAGCATTTCTTATAGGAGGTTTGAGGACCCAGGGTCTTCTCCTTTTTCCCCTTTGTCCCCCCTAGCCCCAGCCCTGGGCCCCGTCTCCGGGCTACCCCTGGGAAACCAGATGCAGATTATCTGAAAGAGGAGAACTCCTTGGCCCATAATTTATTTTGAAACTCAAAACATCTTGCAGGGATTTGCAACTGCAGTCTGCCCGAGTTATGAATTTGCTTGGTCTTTTCCCCTCATTTTTCCCTCCCCAGGGAAGGTCCCCACTTCAAGGGCAGGAGCTTTGCTGTCTACACGTCTGAGCCCAAAATAATCAGAGCCTAGGAAGGTGGTCAATTACACTTAACATCTTTAAAGCCACAAATGCAAAAATGGCCTGTCCTCTGTGAGCCAGGCTTCTCCCTGAGGGTTCTGTTTCAACACATGATGGAGCAATTTGCTGTGCAAGACTCTACTGTGGAATGCTGGAAAAGTGACTAAATTTCCCTGGGCCAATTTATTCCCCTGCAAAAGGAGGATAAAAACATGGATAGGTAGCCAAGGTGTGATGTCATGTTAAAAAGGGCAAGTGGCAGATGTGAGGAAATAGTCTGTGTGGTATATGTGGTATGACTACATTTTTACCAATAGTAAAATACAACAGTGATAGTACTGTATGTGTATTAGTATATGAGGGACACACACCAATGTAGCAACCTTGGTTAGAGAGCTAGTTTATAAAGTGACTTGTACTTTCTATGTATTTCTACATGCACACTTTGTAATTTAAAAAAATACATATAGATAGGTTTTTTAAAATATCCAGCTCTCGGGGTTGTTAATAAAGTAGCACAGTATCTAGAACATCGTATTTACTCTGCAAACAGAAGGAGCTCTGTGAGGGGCTGTCTTTTCTTTTAACTACCACTTTCAGAAGTAGAAATGTGCCCTACATGTTACACACATTACCTTTCTCCAACTGCTGCCCTATTTTCCTTTCTCCAAGTAGCTTTCAGTACCAGAAAATATCTGATATGTTGCTTTTGGCTGTCTCCACCTGACCCAGTACCTGGAACCGTGCCTGGCCTAGAATAGGTACTCAGTAATAAATTTTGTTGAACCAAAAAATGAATGCACAGAGAGTACCGAGATCAGAACTCAGGGGCCAGGGGCCAGGAAGAGAACTCACAGATTCGGCGGGCTGGGGACAGCAGGCATCCAGGTAGTGGGCTGGGCTGGGCAGAGGGAAGTCACAGGCTTCTGCACAGGTCCAGCAACAGTCTTGGGGCCTGGAGGCGCCTTGCTTCCTGCAGGGGGAGCTGCAGTCTGTGCAGCAGCCCTGGGCCTAAGAGAAGGCAGGGCTCAAGATCTGGGCCAGGCGGCAGGTAGGGAGGGACAGCCAAGACTCAGTTTTGGGGAGAGGGGCAGGAGAAGGTTCAGCTGAGGACAAGAAGAGGATCTCCTGGTCCCACGAAAGGGACAGATGCGGGGACTAAATGGCAAAGGTGTCTCAGGGTAAGGGCCTACGAATGAGGGGAAAAATTGACCAGGTTCCTCCTCCCCCAGGCCCACCCTTCAGCCCCCACCAGGCCCCTCACCAGCAGGCAGTGCCTCGTCAGCAGCACTAGGCCCAGCAGCAACAAATAGATGCCCACAGCGAGGACGACAATGGCAGGGATGGGGAGCAGCAGGGAGGGGCTGCTGACGGGACCCGGGGTTGGATTCCACGGGCTAGAGGAGGCCTGGACAGCACAGGAGGAAGGGGTGATGAGGAGATGTGGAGGGGCTGCAGGGACACAGAAATACCAGGAGGGACACGGGAGGTGGCTGGGAAAAGGGGAGGAACAGCCACCAGGTGGTGGGGAGAGAGTCAATAGGACTACACTGTCTTGTCCCCAAACCTGCCTTTTCTCTTGTCATCCCCATTTCAGCACCATCGAGGACCTGTTGGTCATTCTAGACTTTTCCAAGATTTATTGCTTTTGCTTTCAGAATGCCTCTCCAAACAGATCTATTGTCTCTGCTTCCACTGCGCTACTTTACCATTCCTCAGCCCACAGTACTGGCCTCTAACTGTCTTGCAACCTGCAGTTGTGCCCCTTTCCACACCAGCTGTCCTGCATATCCTTCCCTCCCTTGCGGTCCATCAATGGCTCCCACCGACTCAGTCCAAACTTCCTATCTCAGCGACAAAGGCCTCAATCTGGCCCTGCCTACCTCTCCCTCTCCCCCATGACACTCCAGCCATACTGAAGTCCTAGCAGTTCCCCAAATGCCCTGGCCTCTCTCTCACGCCCACGTCTCTGCCCATGCTGTTCCTTCTGCCTGGGATGCCTTTTCTTCTCTGTTGCTTGGCTAGCTCCTCATCTTGCCAGAGTGGGATGTGCCCTTCCATGGGAAGGCCGTCCCTGCAACTCTCTTTCTGTCTCACAGCTCTTGTCCTGAGCTGGAAGGGTCTATGTTGGGCAAAGAGCCCCCTCTCCAGTCCAGGTTCCAAGGCAGGCAAAGTCAGGGTGAGTGGAGGGCGCTGAGGGGGCCGCTCCAGAGAGGGGTAGGACTCACGTCCATTGGGCAGGACAGCGCTGGTCAGTCCAGGAGCTGCAGAGGAGAGAAAGTCCTGGGCCTCAGACACTGAGAGGGGCCATTGGGCTGGGATGCCCATTCTCCTCCTCCCATTTCCCGTTTGGGGAAACTGAAGCCCAACGACGGTCCCTGGTCCGGACAGCGAGGATGGGGGTTCGGGGATTCGGGGCAGCGCCTCGTTCGAAGGCCCCAGCCCGACCCTGGCCACACCCTACCGTTGTCCCCAAACGGGCTCCCTCCATCGACCTATCCCCATCACCTGCGCCCTCGGGGCCGCGGGCAGTTTACGGATTCCGCGCCTTGTTTGCTCCAATCGGCCGCAGCTGCTGCACCGCCCAGAAGCCTCCCGCTGCTTCTCGCTGTTGTCAAGGGGATCAGAGCGCCGCTACTACGGCGGCCGCCCAGACCCAAAACTCTTCTACGCGCCTCGTTTCCCTTTTCCCGTCTGTGGACGCCCGCTCTTCTTTTTAGTCCCTGTCCGCTAGGTTTTCCGGCAGTTACCGAGTAGAAATGGCGAGAGTTCCCGCCGCTACCCGCCTGGCTCGGATCCTCATCGTGTGCTGGGTCCTGCGGCGCCGCAGAAGCAAGACTGAACCCCCGGGCTACACCGCCAACGGGCTGTGTGACTTCGGCCAAGTCACTGCGCCTCACTGAGTCCATTTTCCCCTCTGTAAAACGGGAAAACGCCTGCCTCCCAGGGATATTGTAAAACTCAGAGCCACTTCTTAATTGTATAGAATTAGCCTCAATAATTTTTCAACCTGACCCCCCACTCATTTTTATTGACAGTGCCCAAGTTTAAGAGCCATCATCTGGTCTCTTCAACCTTCACATCATTATCAAAGTGATTTCCTCCCACCCACGTCAGATCTTGTGCCTTTTCTTTTCTTTTTTTAAAAATAAATTTATTTATTTTATTTATTTATTTTTGGCTGCATTGGGTCTTCGTTGCTGCGCGTGGGCTTCCTCTGGTTGCAGTGAGCGGGGGCTACTCTTCGTTGCGCTGCGCGGGCTTCTCATTGCGGTGGCTTCTCTTGTTGCGGAGCACGGGCTCTAGGCACGCAGGCTTCAGTAGTTGTGGCACCAAGGCTCAGTAGTTGTGGCTCGTGGGCTCTAGAGCGCAGGCTCAGTAGGTGTGGTGCACGGGCTTAGTTGCTCCGCGGCATGTGGGTTCTTCCCGGACCAGAGCTCGAACCCGTGTCCCCTGCATTGGCAGGCGGATTATTATTATTTTTTTGAATTTTATTTTATTTATTTTTTTATACAGCAGGTTCTTATCAGTCATCAATTTTATACACATCAGTGTATACATGTCAATCCCAATCGCCCAATTCAGCACACCACCATCCCCACCCCACCCCCGCGGCTTTCCCCCCTTGGTGTCCATACGTTTGTTCTCTACATCTGTGTCTCAACTTCTGCCCTGCAAACCGGTTCATCTGTACCATTTTTCTAGGTTCCACATACATGCGTTAATATACAATATTTGTTTTTCTCTTTCTGACTTACTTCACTCTGTATGACAGTCTCTAGATCCATCCATGTCTCAACAAATGACCCAATTTCGTTCCTTTCTATGGCTGAGTAATATTCCATTGTATATATGTACCACATCTTTATCCATTCATCTGTCGATGGGCATTTAGGCTGCTTCCATGACCTGGCTATTGTAAATAGTGCTGCAATGAACATTGGGGTGCATGTGTCTTTTTGAATTATGGTTTTCTCTGGTTATATGCCCAGTAGTGGGATTGCTGGATCATATGGTAATTCTATTTTTAGTTTTTTAAGGAACCTCCATACTGTTCTCCATAGTGGCTGTATCAATTTACATTCCCACCAACAGTGCAAGAGGGTTCCCTCTTCTCCACACCCTCTCCAGCATTTGTTGTTTGTAGATTTTCTGATGATGCCCATTCTAACTGGTGTGAGGTGATACCTCATTGTAGTTTTGATTTGCATTTCTCTAATAATTAGTGATGTTGAGCAGCTTTTCATGTGCTTCTTGGCCATCTGTATGTCTTCTTTGGAGAAATGTCTATTTAGGTCTTCTGCCCATTTTTGGATTGGGTTGTTTGTTTCTTTACTATTGAGCTGCATGAGCTGTTTATATATTTTGGAGATTAATCCTTTGTCCATTGATTCGTTTGCAAATATTTTCTCCCATTCTGAGGGTTGTCTTTTCATCTTGTTTATGGTTTCCTTTGCTATGCAAAAGTTTTTAAGTTTCATTAGGTCCCATTTGTTTATTTTTGTTTTTATTTCCATTACTCTAGGAGGTGGATCAAAAAAGATCTTGCTGCGATTTATGTCAAAGAGTGTTCTTCCTATGTTTTCCTCTAAGAATTTTATAGTGTCTGGTCTTACATTTAGGTCTCAAATCCATTTTGAGTTTATTTTTGTGTATGGTGTTAGGGAATGTTCTAATTTCATTCTTTTACATGTAGCTGTCCAGTTTTCCCAGCACCACTTATGGAAGAGGCTGTCTTTTCTCCATTGTATATCCTTGCCTCCTTTGTCATAGATTAGTTGACCATAGGCGCGTGGGTTTATCTCTGGGCTTTCTATCTTGTTCCATTGATCTATGTTTCTGTTTTTGTGCCAGTACCATATTGTCTTGATTACTGTAGCTTTGTAGTATAGTCTGAAGTCAGGGAGTCTGATTCCTCCAGCTCCGTTTTTTTCCGTCAAGACTGCTTTGGCTATTTGGGGTCTTGTGTCTCCATACAAATTTTAAGATTTTTTTGTTCTAGTTCCATAAAAAATGCCATTGGTAATTTGATAGGGATTGCATCGAATCTGTAGATTGCTTTGGGTAGTATAGTCATTTTCACAATATTAATTCTTCCAATCTAAGAACATGGTGTATCTCTCCATCTGTTGGTATCATCTTTAATTTCTTTCATCAGTGTCTTATAGTTTTCTGCATACAGTTCTTTTGTCTCCCTAGGTAGGTTTATTCCTAGGTATTTTATTCTTTTTTGTTGCAATGGTAAATGGGAGTGTTTCCTTTATTTCTCTTTCCGATCTTTTGTTGTTAGTGTATAGGAATGCAAGAGATTTCTGTGCATTACTTTTGTATCCTGCAACTTTACCAAATTCATTGATTAGCTCTAGTAGTTTTCTGGTGGCATTTTTAGGATTCTCTATGTATAGTATCATGTCATCTGCAAACAGTGACAGTTTTACTTCTTCTTTTGCAATTTGTATTCCTTTTATTTCTTTTTCTTCTCTGATTGCCGTGGCTAGGACTTCCAAAACTATGTTGAATAATAGTGGTGAGAGTGGACATCCTTGTCTCGTTCCTGATCTTAGAGGAAATGCTTTCAGTTTTTCACCATTGAGAATGATGTTTGCTGTGGGTTTGTCGTATATGGCCTTTATTATGTTGAGGTAGCTTCCCTCTATGCCCACTTTCTGGAGAGTTTTTATCATAAATGGGTGTTGAATTTTGTCAAAAGCTTTTTCTGCATCTATTGAAATGATCATATGGTTTTTATTCTTCAATTTGTTAATATGGTGTATCACATTGACTGATTTGCGTATATTGAAGAATCCTTGCATCCCTGGGATAAATCCCACTTGATCATGGTGTATGATCCTTTTAATGTGTTGTTGGATTCTGTTGGCTAGTATTTTGTTGAGGATCTTTGCATCTATATTCATCAGTGATATTGGTCTGTAATTTTCTTTTTTTGTAGTATCTTTGTCTGGTTTTGGTATCAGGGTGATGGTGGCCTCATAGAATGAGTTTGGGAGTGTTCCTTCCTCTGCAATTTTTTGGAAGAGTTTGAGAAGGATGGGCAGGCGGATTCTTAACTACTGCGCCACCAGGGAAGCCCAGATCTCGTGCCCTTTCAATTTTTCACCCCCCGCAAAGGGCTCCCCACTGACTCCAGGATAAAGCCCAAATGCTTTAGTTGACTGTCCACACCATCCACCCTGGGCCTATCTTCGGTTTATTCATTCACAATGTATCCCACAGCGTGTCAAGCATTGCTCTAGGCTCTGGGACTCTAGCAGAGACTAAGGCAGACAAATTTCCTGCCCTCGTGTTGCTTATATTCCACTGGGGGAAGAGGATCAGATAATATGTAAACAGATAAGATCCTTTTGTGCCCCATCAGCTCATTCAAGTTTCCACCGTAGGATCTGTTCAAGGTTCCTGAACCAGTGCATAGGGTTTCACAGCTGCTGTTCCCTCTGCGTAGAACACCCTTCCCCTATCTCTCCCCACTGCCTCCACCCCAACTAACACCTTCCTCATCCTTTGAGCCACTGCTCAGTTTTGCCTCAGGGTGGTATTCCTGCCTGCCTTAGGCAGAGGTGACTGCTTTGGGCACCATATACATACAGCTGTTCTAGCACTTCTCACAAGGTAGTTAAATTCTCCATTTCACTGCCTGGCTCCCCAATTAGACCACAAGTGCCTGGGTCTAAATCGTCTCCATATCCCAAGCCCTAGCAGTTAGCCTGGCCTTGAGGGGGCCTCCACTGAGTACTTACTGATTCTATGAATGAATAGAATCCAACCAATGAAGTAATGTTATCCAGATGCCCTGGTTCCCTTGGCTCTTAAGGCACTCCGACCTCCCACTTTCATTCCTGACCTGTTTGGTTCTCCACACCCATGCTTGTACACACGATTGTGCACACGGACGCACACACACGCACACTCAAGTAAGCACACCTCCCCCACAGATGCCTCAGACTTCATCCATGACTTCTGCATTCTGGCATGTTCCCCTGAAAGCAACACTGTACACCTGCTTCTGTCCACATTCTCCACCCCGATGTACCTCGCCACAGCTGCTTCCCCAGGGATTTTCTGCACCATGAGGCAGCCACAGAAACTGCCAAGGTCTGTGTCCCTGGTTCCCAAATCTCTCCTCTCCCCTTCAGCCACACTGAGAGGGTCCCAGCCACATTCTCTGCCACCCCAGCCCTCTCAGAGGGGGCTTCAAGCCCAGAAAACAGGAGTCTAGCTGTCCCCAGTGACACCTCTGTTGAGTCTAAGTCTGGGTCAGACTGCCTGCTTAGGGCTGTCCTGTTGTCTGCCCCTATCGTCGCAGAATCCTGAGACCCAAGATGACACCAGTTCCCACCTCAGCCCCAGGAAAGGCTTCAAGTGACACATGGCCCCTCCCTCTCTTCAGCTCCTGCCAACGGAAAGACATCAGCCTTGGCAAGACCTCTGGACACGTCCAGGGCCTGCAGTGGCCAGACTCACCACGGGTGGTATTCTGTTCCTGCCACGGGTGCATACATTATGCAGGAGGGTGGACAGGGCACCAGGTCTGCTCACTGCAAGGCAAGCCAGTAGGAGGGGTGATGTATGCGCCCCACTTTGCCAGGGCCCCACTTCTACCCACATCACACCATTTGTTGGAGGCAGGGAGAAACTGACTTCACAATAGCTGAATAGCCATAAGATCTCCCTTTTTCTAAAGTTCAAAGCTGGCGATGTCAGATATTCTCGCCTGTAGTTTTACACTGCCCCTGGGAAAGAGAGTAAAAGATGATGTCCTAATCGTCATGGGGTGGGTGGGAGGCCTGAGACGCAGAGAAAACCAAGAAGATGAAAGACACCTCTGCAGACCTGGGCTTGGATGTGGGAAGGCAACCTGGCAGTTCTGATTTTGATCTGATACTTTCAACCCCCTCCCATGGACATCAGATAATATTGCCTCCCAGAGACAATGAGGGGTTCACCAGCCTCCTTATTATGAAAATGACAGGCCTAGGCTTAGATAATTACTTCTTATCCCTGGGGGATTAAGAAGCTGAGCTGAGATGAGCATCAGTAGAAGCCTCTTCACCGACTTTATCTTTTTTTTTTTTTTTAACATCTTTATTGGAGTATAATTGCTCTACAATGTTGTGTTAGTTTCTGCTTTATAACAAAGTGAATTAGCTATACATATACATATATCCCCATATCTCCTCCCTCTTGCGTCTGCCTCCCACCCTCCCTATCCCACCCCTCTAGTTGGTCACAAAGCACCGAGCTGATCTCCCTGTCCCATGCAGCTGCTTTCCACTAGCTATCTATTTTACATTTGGTAGTGTATATATGTCCATGCCACTCTCTCACTTAGTCCCAGCTTCCCCTTCCCCCTCCCTGTGTCCTCAAGTCCATTCTCTACATCTGCGTCTTTATTCCTGTCCTGCCCCTAGGTTCTTCAGAACCTTTTTTTTTTTGGATTCCATATATACGTGTTAGCATACGGTATTTGTTTTTCTCTTTCTGACTTACTTCACTCTGTATGACAGACTCTAGGTCCATCCACCTCACTACAAATAACTCAGTTTTGTTTCTTTTTATGGCGGAGTAATATTCCGTTGTATATATGTGCCACATCTTCTTTATCCATTCATCTGTCGATGGACACTTAGGTTGCTTCCTTGTCCTGGCTACTGTAAATAGTGCTGCAATGAGCATTGTGGTACATGACTCTTTTTGAATTATGGTTTTCTCAGGGTACATGCCCAGTAGTGGGATTGCTGGGTCTTATGGTAGTTCTATTTTTAGTTTTTTAAGGAACCTCCATACTGTTCTCCATAGTGGCTGTATCAATTCACATTCCCACCAACAGTGCAAGAGGGTTCCCTTTTCTCCACACCCTCTCCAGCATTTATTGTTTGTAGATTTTTTGATGATGGCCATTCTGACCAGTGTGAGGTGCTACCTCATTGTAGTTTTGATTTGCATTTCTCTAATGATTAGTGATGTTGAGCATCCTTTCATGTGTTTGTTGGCAATCTGTATATCTTCTTTGGAGAAATGTCTATTTAGGTCTTCTGCCCATTTTTGGATTGGGTTGTTTGTTTTTTTGATATTGAGCTGCATGAACTGCTTGTATATTTTGGAGATTAATCCTTTGTCAGTTGCTTCATTTGCAAATATTTTCTCCCATTCTGAGGGTTGTCTTTTCGTCTTATGGTTTCTTTTGCTGTGCAAAAGCTTTTAAGTTTCATTAGGTCCCATTTGTTTATTTTTGCTTTTATTTCCATTTCTCTAGGAGGTGGGTCAAAAAGGGCCTTGCTGTGATTTATGTCATAGAGTGTTCTGCCTATGTTTTCCTCTAAGAGTTTTATAGTGTCTGGCCTTACATTTAGGTCTCTAATCCATTTTGAGTTTATTTTTGTGTATGGTGTTAGGGAGTGTTCTAATTTCATTCTTTTACATGTAGCTGTCCAGTTTTCCCAGCACCACTTATTGAAGAGGCTGTCTTTTCTCCACTGTATATTCTTGCCTCCTTTATCAAAGATAAGGTGACCATATGTGCATGGGTTTATCTCTGGGCTTTCTATCCTGTTCCATTGATCTATATTTCTGCTTTTTTGCCAGTACCATACTGTATTGATTACTGTAGCTTTGTAGTATAGTCTGAAGTCAGGGAGCCTGATTCCTCCAGCTCCGTTTTTCTTTCTCAAGATTTCTTTGGCTATTCGGGGTCTTTTGTGTTTCCATACAAATTGTGAAATTTTTTGTTCTAGTTCTGTGAAAAATGCCATTGGTAGTTTGATAAGGATTGCATTGAATCTGTAGATTGCTTTGGGTAGTACAGTCATTTTCACAATGTTGATTCTTCCAATCCAAGAACATGGTATATCTCTCCATCTGTTTGTATCATCTTTAATTTCTTTCATCAGTGCACAGACTTTATCTTATTTCATCCTAACAGTAGACCTCAGTGGCAGAAACCATCATTTTCACTTTACAGATAGAAATGAATTAGGACCTCATTGAAAAGGAATTTTAGAACCAGGCAAGATCTAGGTTTGAATTCTAGTTCTGCCACCGTGTGTCTGTGTGACCTTGGGCAAGTCGGCTGACCTCCCTGAACCTAAGTCTTCACCTGGAAAGTAGGGATTACATAAGAGACTGGCAGGGCTCATTGTGATGATTAGAGGAAATGTATGTAGAGCAGTTGGCACAGAACGGGGGTCATTAAAAAATAGAACAACATGGGACGTCCCTGGTGGTCCAGTGGCTGACTCCACACTCCCAATGCAGGGGGTCCGGGTTTGATCCCTGGTCAGGGAACTAGATCCCATATGCCACAACTAAGAGTTCGCATGCCGCAACTAAAGATCCTGCATGCTGCAGCTAAAGAGACCACATGCCACAATGAAGATCCCACGAGCTGCAACTAAGACCCAGTGCAGACAAATAAATAAATAAATATTTTTAAAATATAAAATATAGGACAACAAGAACTATTAATGACTGTCACAATGAATATTTACAATGTGCCACATAGGAACTGTGTTCACATACATCTCATTCAGTCATCCCACAGTCCTATGTAGAGGTACTGCTTTTGTCCCTATTTTATAGATAAGAAGCCTGAGGCTCAGAGGAGCTAAATTACTCGCACAAATTCTTCTGGCTAATGAGTAACGGAACTAAGATTTAAGTCCAGGCAATGGGACTTTGTGTGTATTCAGCTGAAGCTCAGAGAGGTTCTGACACTTGATCAAGGTCACACAGACAACGTATGGGAGAAAAAGGGTCTGGACGCTTAGTTTTCTCACTCCAACTCACCTGTTGTGCCCCCTCGCCCTTTTCTATTGTAGAGATGAAGGGTGCGACTGAACTTGCCTGGAACCTAACACTAAATAATAAATGATCTGGCGCACTGTCCAGGACACACCCCAGAGCACGGGGAGGGGGAATTGGACCCTTCCCTGGGTATCATGTGGGAAACAGGCCACTTCTGGCTGTTTATCGTTTACTTATTCACAGGCTTCGATGATATCACACCTGCACACCT
The DNA here is from genome assembly GCF_028021215.1 of Eschrichtius robustus. Classification (NCBI taxonomy): domain Eukaryota; kingdom Metazoa; phylum Chordata; class Mammalia; order Artiodactyla; family Eschrichtiidae; genus Eschrichtius; species Eschrichtius robustus. The sequence goes on from NC_090839.1 coordinate 76,652,499, forward strand.
CCGCAGGGCCGCGGCGGCACGGCACACAGGTAAAGAGGATGCGCAAGATAGCATTTGGACCTAACGGAGGCTGAAGGAGCAGGAAAGGTAAACTCCAGGCCCGGGGTGAATTGTGTGACAGGTCTGTGAGGTCCACTTGGGGGTGAGAGACCCACCTGGGAAGCCAGGCTGGAGCGGGAAAGCAGCGGCCGAAGTCGTGGGAGCTTGGACGGGCACTGGGGCAGCACCACGGCACGCTGCCCATCTCCACGCGGGCGCTGCCGGCTGCCTTCCAGAGGCGCGTGTAGCCAGGGGCTGCACCCACACGCCAGAACTGGCTGGCATCTCCCTTCCTCCGCGGGATGTTCAGACACTCCTAGAACGCCCAGACAAGGGACCACGGTGTGTGGAATGCATCCCATCTTGGGTTTATTTTAGGTGGTACAGCCATTAGCAAGAAAGCGCTGCGCGCGCGCGCGCACGGACACACACGCACACACACACACACACACACACCCCTGAAAGCCAGTCTCTTTCCAATTCCCTTTCAACGCTTCTGATTATTTCAGGACAAAGTCTCATTGCGCTGCCAGAAGCCCTTTGACACCTCTCTATCCATGCTTCTCTTGTCTTGTCTTTAACAAAGAGAGAGAGGGCGGCCTCCAGCTCAGAATTCCGAGCACATGCTAATATCTAGTGAGAATGTAAGAACAAGTTTCTTTCATTTTATTTTTTGTTACCTTCTATTTACAACAAATGATACTGGTTTTCTATTTTCCGTACTGATAAAAAGTTTCCTTTTAACGTACATGGTTAAAAGCACGTACTCTGGAACTCATACTATTAGGTTCAAATCCCAGCTCTGCCACTTACTACCCGTATGACCTTGGGCAAGTCACACAACCTCTCTGTGCCTCGATTCCCTCAACCGGAAAGAGAAAGTAATAATAGCATCTCCCTCTTGGGTTATTGTGAGGATTACATTAATTAATGTATGTGAGAAGGGTAGATTGGTGCCTGACACCTAGTATATGCTGTAAAAATGTCTCCTATTATCAGCTCAAATAGGGGGGAAAAAAACCCTGAGGTTTAGAGAACACTTCTTTGGACCAATTCCGCTATTTTCCATGTGAGGGAACGAAACTTTGGAGAAGATAATTAAGCAGCTGAGCTAGGATCTGGTAGGTCTCTGGATTTCCAATCCATTTACCAGCCATTTCAATCTTCAGTAATTAATATAACCTCTCAGCCTCAGCTTATTCATTGCAGAATGGGACTAATACTATTTCATTGGATGTTGGGATGCTGTGTGTAAAGGTGGCTCAGAAAATGAGTTGGTATGATGTCTCCCGTGGATTCTCAACAGGGGTAATAGCACCCCCCAGGAGGGCAGAAATTGGTTCTTGGCGGGTGAAAAATATCTTTTAGATATACAAAGCACAGACATATAGTATATAAGTTCATGAGAAATGGTGATTAGGAAACAAAATGTCTAAGAAAGGCTTGGGGGGCAATAGTTAAAAAGAAGTTGAGGGACTTCCCTGGTGGCGTAGTGGTTAAGAATCCGCCTGCCAATGCAGGGGACACGGGTTCGAGCCCTGGTCCGGGAAGATCCCACATGCCGCGGAGCAACTAAGCCCGTGCACCACAACTACTGAGCCTGCGCTCTAAAGCCCACGTGCCACAACTACTGAAGCCCGTCCGCCTAGAGCCCGTGCTCCGCAACAAGAGAAGCCACCGCAATGAGAAGCCCGTGCACGGCAAAGGAGAGTAGCCCCCGCTCGCTGCAACTAGAGAAAGCCCGCGCGCAGCAACGAAGACCCAACGCAGCCAAATACAAATAAATAAAATAAATTTATTAAAAAAATAAAGAAGTTGAGAAATACTGCTCTTAACCAAGATTTTTCCAACTTGGGCTGATACTCATAAGTGGATTATGAAATCGGCTTAATGGGTCATGATAAGCATTTGGGGAGGAAAAATGATAAAGGGGAACAACGATATAGTACGGTGTGCGCTGCACAAAATCAGGATCAGAAAGTATCGTGAGAAAGTTTCAGTTCAGTTTGGCATGTGCATGCCTGTGCTGAGTCATGAAATAAAAGTCTCTCTTGAGGCTCACTGTAAAAATATGGTGCAAGCCATTTCTCTAAACCACAATTTTCTTTTTCTCCCCTCATTATTTCTCTCTCAGACAAGCCCATGCAGCCTCAAACTATTTTACTCTGAACAGGAAGAACCTGATAAGGAAAGAAAGAAATGTAGAAGAGAGTGTCCAGATTCCAGTAAAACTAGGGCCTGACCTTTACCAGCTCATGGCCAAGGACTCTTCCCTTCCTCATTCTCTGTTCCAGGGTAAGCCACAGCTACAGAGGAAAATGACTGGCCCTCAGCACCAGAGGGACCTCCCCTCTTATTCCTCCCTCTTCCTCCCCTTTCCTCCCCTCCTCTCTGCTCCCAACGTGAAAGGCAGCAGTCATGTTGACCCGAGTCTGAGTCTTAGCTCTGCCATTTACTCTGCAATCCCAGGACAAGTCATTTAATTTCTCTGATCCTCAGTCTTCTCAGCTATAAAATGAGGAACTTATTCGTAAGATTGTAGTGGTGCTTAAATGAGAGAAGGTAGAGAAAGTATATTAGTATTTTAGTGCCTTGTATACTGCAGGTGCTCATGATAATAGCAGCTAACAGGGCCTGAACGCTGTGTGAAGAAGTTTATCCATGTTATCTCTATTTCATCCTCTAAATGAGCTTACACAGGAGTAGGGAAGGTAACAGGGCAGACTCCAGTCAGGCGGCCTAGTTTCAAACCTCAGTTCAGTATCTTTTCACATGTTTAAGGACTGTCTATAGTTCTTTCTTTCTGACTGCATTGTCTGCGTTTTAAAAAGGTGCTTTCCTCATAACCCCACATAATGACTTCGGCTTACATCATATTGGCCACACCTCTAACTACCAGGGAGGCTGGGAAATATAGTTTTTTAAGTAGGCGCATTTCAGTCTCCAGCAAAATAAAGAAGGTGATAAGGACGATACTGGTTAGGCAACCAGAGTCCTCGTCTTCAACAGTCTTATCTCGCTCTTGATTTAACCTTGATTTTAATTTTCAAAGGCCTATCCAGAGGGGGGAAAATGGAGGAAACAAGTAAGAACAGTTAACAGAGATAAGCTCTGAAAATGTGGCTGACGTGTCTAAATTGTAGTCAATAATGTTTCGTTTCTTTTTTTTTTTTTTCTGAACCATTCAGTTTCTTTAGGAAATGAGTTTACGAGTTTTCTATATCTGTTTAATATTAGAGAGACCAATACAGTCAGAAAATAGGGTTGAAAAAAATCCCACCTCATTAATCCCCTGACTGTGTAACCTTGGACAAGGTACCAAACGGCTCCGTGCCTCTGTTTTCTCATCTGTAAAATGGGTACAATAATAATCCCCATTAACAAAGTTGTTTTGAGGAAATGACTTGATATTTTTGAGCCCTCGTATCAGTGTCCGGCCCATAGTAAATGCTATATAGTTAGCATTTAATGAGTTGGCATTATTATTATCCCAACTTCACAGATGAAAGAATTGAGGCCCACAGAGACTGGCCAACCATCGCTCAGGGAATGGAAGAGCCTAAGATGGTTTAGCATTTAAAAAATTCCAGGGCAGGGGCTTCCCTGGTGGCGCAGTGGTTGAGAGTCTGCCTGCCAATGCAGGGGACACGGGTTCGAGCCCTGGTCTGGGAAGATCCCACATGCCGCGGAGCAGCTGGGCCCGTGCGCCACAACTACTGAGCCTGCGCGTCTGGAGCCTGTGCTCCGCAACAAGAGAGGCCACGGTAGTGAGAGGCCCATGCACCGCGATGAAGAGTGGCCCCCACTCGCCGCAATTAGAGAAAGCCCTCGCTCGCACAGAAACGAAGACCCAACACAGCCAAAAATAAATAAATAAATTAATTAACAAAAAAAACCTCCAGGGCATCCCCTAGCGGTCCAGTGGTTAAGGCGCCGCACTTCCACACATTAGAAGAGTAGGCCTTGAGGACGCGTACCTGTGTAAATGCCCATGATCCATGTAAGGACATTCCCCACCCCTCAGAAGGCTCCCTGGGGTCTCCTCTCCGTCAATACCTCCCCCAAGTTAAATGCTGTTCTGATTTTTCACAGAAGATATTTTGCCTGTTTTGAACGTCGTCCAAATGGAGCCATACAGTATGTTTCTTTTATTATCCGCGGAGTTTGAATTTGAAGTCCAGATGGTCCCGCCCTAGGAACTGCCATCTTAACTATTATACTGTACTGCCTGTTAAAGCAATGACTGCTTAGGCTGCTCTCATTTTCCCCACCTCCTCATCCGGTCCCCTTTCAGCTCCACCCCTGAATCCTAGCTGTGCTTCAAGCCATCAACGAACGCTAATTAGTCAATTCTGTGTTAGAAGGTACCCCTCCCCCCACGCCCCGCGGGGGCCCCCCCCCCTCCCCGGCCCAGCAGGCCCCTCCGCCAGGAAGCATATGATAGGGCACATGTTGTCAAGAAGTGGGCCAATGGGAAGATGGCATATTCCAAACCGTCCACCATTCCACCAATAAGAAGGTGATGTTCCCACCCCCTCCAACTGCCTCTGTAGAGCTGCCTCCGCCTCGTGCCCTTGCAGTTTGACGCCTTCCTTGTATCCTGAGAAGGTCCCCTCAAAGCTGCTTAAGGGGTGCAGGATGGCAGGCCCTGACTCCCTACATCTCTCCTGGGCCTTCTCCACACCTCCCCTCCCTGGAGTGGATGGGAGGGGAGGCTTTTCCAGACAAAAATAACATATATGTAAATATATATGTTTTCAGAGGTTTTCCCATGTTTTGTTTGTTTCTTTAATGGGATAATGCTTTGAGTTTTCTTTTTCTTTTTAAAGAAATATTATTTTAAAAACTTCAGTTATCTTTACAATTTGAACACCCTTCCTTCCTTTTTTTCTGAGTTCTGGGCGCTGATGAGAGCCACCAGCCTCCGTCTCTAGCCTCCACCTTGCCCCTCCGAGGTGAGGACCTAGGAGAGGGGAGAGGTGACACAAAGAGCTTGGGGTGGGGGGACAGAGGATGGGATGGGGTGAGTTAAGAAAGAGCAGGCACATACTTAAGAGTTGAAAGAGAAAGAAGGAATTTTAAGGTGTGAGATGGACTGGGAGGTGTAGACCAGCTTCAGGAATTACAGGGAAAATGAATAAAAGTGTAGGAAATGGATTGATAACCAAAAATTAGGATGTCCAGTTGCTCTGGATGAGGCATATTTAAAGTGCATTAAGGATCTCGAAGAGATTGGGGAAGAGCTACGCCTGATGGCTTTTGATGGTTATGAAAGATGGATCCCATAGGCCTTGAGTTTTTGGGGTGAAGGGAGGGTCTGAGGGACACTGTGTTGAGGTGTTCTCACAGTCATCTTTTCTCACCTTCTCTACCCCAGACAGGCATGACCCTGCTCTTTGTACTGGGCTGCATCTTCTTCCCGCTGAGCTTTGCTCTCCTCTGCTGGGGTCTGCAGAACCACTCCAACCTGCAGATGGAGAGACCAGAGGCCGTTCTGGTGGCATCCAAGTAAGAGGACAGGGTGAGGGCATCCTTCCTGGGGCCAGGGCTGGTGGAGCTGATCTCCTACTTTCAGGAAGAGTTAGTGATAAGAGCAGAAGCAAACTATGTGTGTATGTGAGCGTGGGTGGGTGGGTTGGAAATATAGAATCAAAAGACACTGTCTATGAGATGTCTTGCAAGTCATTTAACCTCTCTGAACTTCAGAGCCCCCATTTGTTTAATAAGAATACTCACCTTCCATTCTTCCTGGAGATGTTGTGTGAGGGTCAGGTGGATTCACGTCTGTAGAATAGGGGTAGGGAATTCCCTGGCAGTCCAGTGGTTAGGACTCAGTGCTCTCACTGCCAGGGGCCTGGGTTCAATCCCTGGTCGGAGAACTAAGATCCCACAAGCCGTGTGGCCAAAATAAAACAGGGGTTGCAAACTCCCGCAAGTGACACGAGAGATGTAAGCTCTGTGGGGACTGTGTGAGCTGGAAGACTACTTTCATCCCATCCAGTGGGGGCAGCAGCTGCTCGGCTCCAGCCAGACATCATGGAGTTAAGAGTGTGGGCCCAATGTTGTCTGACCTTCTGATATTTTTCTTAAAAGAAGTTGAGCTTTTATGTGAAATCTAATTTTTAAACACTGACAAATAACTTAGAATTTAAGAAAATACTATACTGGCAACACCATACTGGCCAAACGAAACATGTTTATGGGCTGGCCTGGGCCCTTGTGCTGCAAATCTATGGCCTATTTGACAACGATTAGTAAAATACCTGTGAGTTATCACCAAACCTTAGGGAGGAGAGGGAGCCGGCAGAAGGCAGAACTTACTTGGGTGTCTGGAAGACAAAAAACCCATCTCTATCTGCTTTAATGCCCACTATCCAAAATGAAGCCACAGCTCCTTCACCAGGTCTGTGGCCCTCCCCACAACTCAGCACCACCCTGCGGCCTTGCTCATCTTTGGCTCTGGAGCTATGCAAACATGGGTTTGAAAGCCAGCTTTGCCAATTCTCATAGCTAGGTTATCTTGGGCAAGTTTTTTGTCTTTTTTTTTTTTTTTAATCTCTAAGCCTCAGGTTCCTGTCTATAAAACAAAGATACTACCATCTGGGAAGATTAAATAAGAATGAAATAAACCACCTCACCCCGTCCCCAGCACATAGTAAACACTCAGGAAGTTGGGTCCCTTTTCCGCTTAAGTGAAGCGCTGAGGTCAGGAAGCTAGGTCCACTATTGTCTCTAAAATTGTCCCCCACTCTTGCTGCCTAAGGCCAGAGACCTCTCAGGGTCTGTTCCTGCAGTATGCCACAAGAGGGCAGCACAAAACTGCAAATCCCAGTCCTTTGGGGAGGTGATGGCATGGGCTTTGGACAGGCAAAGGCAAATCGTAGGGTTACTATTGAGGCGTATCTTAGGACAGGCTTGGAAACCAAAGTATGGTTTGGGTAGCAGGGCCCCACGTCATGCAGAAGTCTACAGGGCAGTTGGTTTCAGGACGAGAAGGCCAAATTCCAGGGAGGCAGCATGAAAGGGTGAGAAGCAGCTCAGAGGCCAGCGTGGTTCTGGCGGGGCCTCTGACCTGCAGCGGGACTCTGGTCAAGTCACTGGGCCTTGGTTTCCTTGCAGTGGAATGAAGGGCTTGAATCAGCCAATCCCCAGGGTCCTTTCCCACATGGAAACTGGGCTGCGAAGTTGCGGAGGAAGGGGAGCCAGGAGCATAATAAACCTGAAGAAAAAGAGAGTGACCAGGGCTCAGGGGAGGCCGGGCAGCCTGAAGGACACGGGCAGCGGCATCATCGGGCTTGAAGTGGGTTTTCAGAGAGGCAGCACTTCCCCACCCTCTTCAAACCCTGGCGCCTAGTATGAGTGGTCTCTTGCGTTTTCTGAATTATGTGACCTTGGGGAGGGTCACTGAAGGCCTCAGGACCATTTCTTGACCTGTAAAAAGGGGACACATGTCGTTACCTCAGTGCTGTTACAATAGTTAGAGGAGATCATAGGACAGTCTTGCAGCGGAGTTGGGACCAGAGGCACCTCATGCATATATACCTCAGAGTTTCCCTCCCTCCCATTAGGGTGAAGGACGTGGGGGTCTCTGAGCCCAAAGGATACTGCGTTGAGGTGTTTTTATTCCCATCTGTTCCTTAAACTCATCCTTCAGAGACAGCAAGATGCACCAACTTCTCCCGCTCCCCCCTCCAGGGAATCCTCTTTCTCTCTGCCGGAGTGGGTGCCCCTAAGCTGGGACCCCAAGGCCGCTGAGGGACACGTGTTGAGAGGCCTTGGCAGAGGAGGAAATGGCAGGCATTTGCAAAGTACTGGTGGGAAATGGGGTCAGGCCCATCTGGCGGCCCAGGGCCTCCTCCCAGGTGGCCAAGGAGCCCCAGGCCGCCTCCCTCCCCAAGAGGAGAGCCGACCCTCCCCTGGCCCTCCCAGGCCGACCCTCCCAGGCAGCCCCCTGTGCCTGCCGCAGCGGCTGTCTCTTTAAGGGCCTCCCCCTCCCTCTTTCTCTGCTCCCCCCCACCTCTGTCGCAGCCGCTGCTGTGGTTCAGAGCTGCATGGGGAGATGCTGCTGCAGGTCCGGTTTCTTGGTGTCTGGTCGGTGCCATCATTTCCCTCCCCCTCCCCCGCCCTCCCCAAGCTGGTGACTTCCCGTCCCCCTCCCCCTCCCCACCGAGGGGGCAGGGGGCTGGGCATGAACTCTCCATAATGCCCCGTACAGCCTCCGGGCCGGGCCTCGGGGACTGTGGCGGCAGCGAGAGGCGGGAGAGCCGTGCTGACCGCTGACCACTTGCCCGGCTGCTCCTCTATCTCCCCTCCCTCCCTTTCAGAGCTGGCACCACAGGCCCACCCCCCACCTCCCACCCCGCCTCCTCGGGCCCTCCCAGCCTCTCCACGTAAGCCCCCCCGCCACCTGCCTCTGTCCCTCCCCTCCCCCATCCACATCCTCCTCGCCCTGTACCCCCTCCCTCTGTCCTCTCACCCGGTCCTCCCCTCCCCGGCTCTCTCCCAGCCCTCTGGCTGGCTTTCTCCTGCTCCCTTTCTCGGATCCTCCCTGTCCCCGTCTCTCCCCATTTCCCCAGTCTCATCTAACTCCCTTTCTCGGGTCCTCTGGTCTGACTCCCCAGCCCCATCCCGTCCCTGCCCTGTCCCCTTTGTGCCCCTTTCTCTTTCTCTCTCCTTCCCCGGCTTGGCGTCCCTTCTCCACCTCTAACTCCCTTCAGCTCGGCCTCCCTGTCCCTTCCCGGCCGCTCGCTCGGCTCCCTGCCCGAGGCCTGAGCACCATGCTGACCCCAATGGTGGCCGGAGGGGTGGTGTTCCCCGGACTCTTCCTGCTCTCCAAGAACACGCTCCAGCGGCTGCCCCAGCTGCGCTGGGGGGAGGCCGACGCGGTCATTGTCTCAGCCAGGTAAACTGCATCCCTTCCCCGCCGCCCCAGGCTCTATGGGGATGGAAGGGACCCTTGGCCCGGTGGGGACCGGGGGCTCCTGAAGTGGTCGGTGGGCTCTACCTCAAAGCTTCCCTCTCTCCTCGCTGCCTTACTCGCTGTCCCAGGAGACCTCATCCAAACCCAGCCATCTGGTCTACTAGTATTCAGACTGCTCTTCCTCCCTTTCCCATTCACCCTCCCACCCTCCAAAACAGGTCCGGCCTGTGACTAAAACATCCCTATAGGATATTAGAGAGCAAGGCAAGGGGCTCAGAGCTGTGTATTATTCGGGGCATGTGTTTGGGGGAATGAGGGACAGAGGAGTGAACAGTGGAACTCTGCATGACCCTGGAATTCGGGCCAGAATTGGGGAGGGGAGCGTGGTGGCAGGCAAGGAGAGAGCGGGAAAGTGACCAGGGAGAATCAGGGGCAACCGAGGGGCCGTGGGATAACCGGCACGATGACTGGGCAGCTGAGTAGTGCCAGAACAGGCCCGGGGGCTTCCCCCTGCCATCCTGTGCTGTGCCCCCCCCTTCCCTGGAAGGGACACCTTGTCATCAGCCACTCGTGCTCAGCAGCATCTCACCTCACGATGACCTCCCTGGTGTCCTCCTGAGAGGAAGGCGACTCAGTGTCCAGTGAGGAACGGTGAACTGAGGAGTAGCAGCCGGGCCGGTCCAGGAGCCTGAGGTGGTGTGGCTGAGTCCCGGGCAAGGCAGCCTTGGGGAAAGATGGGCAGGGAGCACCCAAGAAGTGTAGAAACTGGTCGGTAAGGAGGAGAAACCAAGGGGCGCGTCTCCTCCCTCTACAGCTTCTCCCTCTTCCTCCCTAGGCTAGTGTCCTCTGTCCAAGCCGTCATGGCCTCCACAGCTGGCTACATCGTCTCCACCTCCTGCAAGCACATCATAGATGACCAGTAAGTGCCATGAGACCACCTTAGCCCCCGTTCCAGCAGCCTGTGTGTATGTGTGACCCCTGAGTACCCCAGATCCTCTAGGGGACTCCTTCAGTGGTCCCCAAGCCCTTAACTTGAGCCTGAGCAAGTCAACTGCAGTAGCTGCAACTCAACACCCAGGGATAAATTTATCCACATCCTGTCCTTAAAGGTCAGAACCAGGAGGAGAAGGAGTGGGGAGCAAAAAGGATTCTCAAAGCAGGTCCTAGGTTTCCCGGCCTCTCGGATCATAGTAGGTTCTGAATGTTGTTTCCTCCCGTACCCCCTCCCACCCTTTCACCCCTCGGACCCCATTTCCAACCAGCACCCAACTGGGGTGCTTCTCTACTCATGCCAGGCTCACCCCTCTCCTCCTCCCAGAATCCAGGTGTCCAGCCCCAGCTCTATGCATGAGAGGGACAGATGACACAAACAAGGCCACCAATGGTTAGGCGGTGGGGTGGAGAGTGGAGGGTGAAGAGGCCAAAAATTTGGCACTGGGAGCTGCTGCAGTGCCTGGTGCTTGCCAAAAACACCCCAGGCCTGCGAGGTGGAGCGGGAGGAGGGAGGAGAGGGGCCCTGTCCGTGGTGCTGACGGGCCAGCTCTAGGTTGACCCACGGGCCGCCACTGCAGAGTTGCCGGTGAGGGTGCTGATGACGTCCCACGCTTCACTTCCGGTCCTGTTCCCCTCCTCTGGTGGCTGCTGAGCCCCAGGGACACTGTCTGGATGCCCCAACCTAGAGACATTCCCTCTTTCCCGCGAGTGCCTTCATCTGTGGAGTGAGGTCCATCCCTACCCGGAAGGGCTGCTGCGAGGAGGAATTGACTTGTGTGTGTCTAATGCCTAGAGCAGTTCTGGCCACACAGAGTGGATGCTAAACTCTTTCTTCAGACCCCCACCCTGGGTACTTGGCTTCCTCTTGTCCTCTCCCCCCATTCCCACCCCTGGGTCCAAGATGAGCCTGGATCCCCACACATTCCCTTCTCTCGCCTTCTTACAGAGGTCACTTTTCAGTTCTTACATTTTCTCCCCCGCCCCACCCGGTCTGTTCTTGTCCCTCCCCGCTTAATCCTCAGGTGGGTGGGAAGGATCAGGGTTAATCCAGGGGCGACAGCTGTTCCTACCTCTGAGCACCTAATTGCTGAAGAGGGTAGGAATGGGTTTAACCCTGCACACTGAAGCCCAGGGCCTGGAGGTCCTGGAGCCCCACGAGCTAGTGGTGTCACCGTGTCTGCTATGGCTGACTCTCCAGGCCACTCTCTGCTCTAACTTCTCTTGGGCCAGTTGGACCCCTTTCCGCCTTCCTGCCCTTCATCTCTAACCTGGGCCACTGCTTCCCCTCCTCTCTCTCTCCCTCCTGGTCACACACTCCAGCATGGGTCTCTGCTTCTCTTTTCCTGAAATCATCCCTGCTAGAGTGGGCTGCCTGTCCTCTTCCAGGCCAGCCTTCCCCAGGGTTCACCTTCTGTTTCCATCTCACCCCTGGTCCTCAGCTGGCCTGCCCTCAGGTCTCACTCCACTTCTCCCTTCAGCAGCTGCTCTTATTTTGTCCTCATATTTGCATCCCTTCTGGCTGACTTTGCTTTCATCCCTCCACCGAGCTGGGCGAGTTCCCCTGGGCCTGCCTCTTCGACCTCCCACCCCACCTCGGACCTGTCACAGGACTACAGATTTAAGAGAAGGTGCTTCATGTGCTGACTCGAGAAGAAAAATGCAATGTTGCATATGCATGCACTTTTCATTTTTGTTTACTCTCTAAGTGCATGGAACTTTCTCTGCTCTTGACTCCTTTTGCTCAGCGTTTTCTCCTTAATGCTTGGCTGTACCTGAAAAAACAAGAGATGGGGCCACTTTCAAGCAGAGCAAGCACTGCTGACAGCACCACCAGCTCCCCAATGGGGCCTGTCTGTGACCCCTGTCTCGAATCTTCTAGGGGACAGCAGGGCTGAGAGGGAGGGCTATGGAGCCAGACTTCTCATGTTTATTCCTTGGTCAGGTTACCTAGCCTCTCTCACCTGTAAAATGGGGTGACAACCATACCTACTTTTTATAGGCTTTCTTTTTTTTTTTTTTTTTTATTTTTATTTATTTATTTATTTATTTTTGGCTGTGTTGGGTCTTCGTTTCTGTGCGAGGGCTTTCTCTAGTTGCGGCGAGCGGGGGCCACTCTTCATCGCGGTGCGCAGGCCTCTCACTATCGCGGCCTCTCTTGTTGCGGAGCACAGGCTCCAGACGCGCAGGCTCAGTAGTTGTGGCTCACGGGCCCAGTTGCTCCGCGGCATGTGGGATCTTCCCAGACCAGGGCTCGAACCCGTGTCCCCTGCATTAGCAGGGAGATTCTCAACCACTGCGCCACCAGGGAAGCCCTTATAGGCTTTCTGTGGGGAGTAAATAAGTTTCTGCGTGTAAAAGATTTAGAATATTAGAATAGTGCCCGCATGTAATAAGCAGTCAGTTAATGTCAGCCAATATGCTCTCTCCCCACCACTCCCAGAATTACTCTTCTGCTGTAATTCGTCCTGATCTCAGCTGTTTCTCAGATCTGGTTTGGCTTGTTTTCTCACTCTATCTCGGCCCTCAGGTCTGTGGCTGTCTTCTGGTCTCTCTTCCTTTTTCTCCCACCATATTGCAGAGAGAGAGAGACGGAGGGAGAATATGAGTGAATGAATATGAAGAATGGGTGGATCCTGAGGTCAGTCGGTGTTTGAATCCCAGCCCTACTACTTACCAGCTGTGTGATAGTGTGACCTTGGGCAAGTTTTTCACTCTCTACCCTTGTAACTTGAGAGTCCACTTCTGTCTCAGGGTTGTTAACGAATATCACTTGAGATCTGACTCCCGTGCTGCATCCAGCATGGACCCCGGCACCTGGCAGCTGCCCTGTCCATCCCCTTTCCTCCTTGACCCACCTTTCTCTCTGTCCGACAGACACTGGCTTTCCTCTGCCTACACGCAATTTGCAGTGCCCTACTTCATCTATGACATCTACGCCATGTTCCTCTGTCACTGGCACAAGCACCAGGTCAAGGGGCACGGAGGGGACGAAGGGGGGACCAGAGCCCCGGGCAGCACCTGGGCCGTGGCACGCGGCTACCTGCACAAGGAGTTCCTCATGGTGCTCCACCATGCCGTCATGGTGCTCGTGTGCTTCCCACTGTCGGTGGTGAGTGGGGCTGCTGAGAGCCAGGGCCCCGTGTCCTGCTCATGCCAGCACTGCAGGAGCCTAGGAAGCCCTGGGTCCAGGTCCCAGCAGCAGGGCAGGCCCAGGATGGAGGGCCCCATGGAGGGTTTAATGAGCTCCAGCCCAGCCCCAAACAGCAAGAGGGTGGATCGCACCCAGCTGTGGTGCTTTGGAGCTGCGGTTACATGCCACTGCCTCTGAGACTCAGTTTCCTCATCTGTAGTATCAGGGATACCATCTCACCTGCAGGATGGTTGGAGGGTTACGGTGAGTTACTGCTCCCAGCTTAGCTACTGTTCACCTGTGCTCAGACTTTCAGAGTGAAGCATCCCCAAAAGTGACGGGGGTGGGGGGGCGGGGCAGGTGCTGCCCAGGAATCCAGGCTCAGGCCAGGCTGTTTCCTTCCTCTCTTCTCAGGTGTGGCGTCAAGGCAAGGGAGATTTCTTTCTAGGCTGCTTGCTGATGGCAGAGGTCAGCACCCCCTTCGTCTGCCTTGGCAAGATCCTCATCCAGGTGAGAGGGGCAATGAGGGTTTTGAGCGTGACAGGAGGACCGGGGAAGGGCGGGCACTTTTAGGGACCGATTGGAGATGCTTTAAAGGACAGGTGAAGAGTCGGGGCTATAAGGTGGGGTACAGGGGAGGCGTCAGGGCGGAGGGGGGCGGGTGGAGGGGAGCGGGGCCTGGGGCCCCCTACCCTGGCCCCTGTCCGAGGGAGGCAAGGCAGGGAGGTGGGCCGAGGGGGAGGTGGCCCGGGGGCTGAGCCGGGGGCGTGGCCGGAGGCGCCCCGCCCCTCACCCCGCCCCTGTCTGCCCGCCCCGCCCGCAGTACAAGCGGCAGCACACGCTGCTGCACAAGGTGAACGGGGCCCTGATGCTGCTCAGCTTCCTCTGCTGCCGGGTGCTGCTCTTCCCCTACCTGTACTGGGCCTACGGGCGGCACGCGGGCCTGCCCCTGCTCGCCGTGCCGCTCGCCATCCCGGCCCACGTCAACCTGGGCGCCGCGCTGCTCCTAGCCCCGCAGCTCTACTGGTTCTTCCTCATCTGCCGCGGGGCCTGCCGCCTCTTCCGGCCCCGGGGCTCCCGGCCGCCCTCCCCCTGTCAGACCCAGGACTGAGGGTGGGGCCGGGGGCCCTCCCCACCCCGCCCCTGCGCCGTGGGGACAGGGCTCTGGGGCTGCTGGGTGGGGGGCGGAGCCAGGGGCCTCTTGCCCTGACAGCCCCCGGGAACTGACAGATGGACTCCGAAGGGGTGGGGACACGTCCCCTCAGGGGCTGAGGGCTGGGACCAGGTGAGTTGGAAGGCAGGGAGAGGGGACCTCTCCCTACTGCCTAGCCCCTGTCTCCATCACCTCGCCTGGGCCCTGGAGAAGCGAAGGAAGAGGAAGAAGGCCCACCCCTTCCCAACCGCTTAGGGCCCGAGGCTGTGGGGAGCCTGAGGGGACCAGCACTCACAGAATTGTCGGGGAGGCCCTGCTGCCAAGGCCATGCCAGCCCCCCTGCTGCAAACTCCTCTCAGCTCCCTGTCACCTGGGAGGGAGGGGACACCCTATCTAACGCCCGTGGGCTCACTCAGGGCTGGCCGTCCCCACTGCTCCTCTCCAGGGGAGGCAGGCCTGAGGAATCTTATTTATTTTATTAATTCGTCCGAATGCAAACTCGTTTGTGGGTGTTGGGGGAGGGAGGCGGTGGCTGCCCCCCAGCCTTCCCAGTGCTGAGCGACCCCGGGGCAGGTGGGGGGCCCCCCGGTCCCTTCCCCCTTAGGCTGCACATCTTGCCCTCGGGCCCTGGCATGTCCCTGGTGCTACAGACCTCTCAAGGCTTCCTCCAGTCTGGGGTCGGGGGACCCTGGGAGGTGCTTTACAGACCGCTAATAAAGACGATCTGCGTGAACGCCACCAAGGCCCTCATCACCCAGTTCTTTGGGGCTGGGAAGGGAGCAGGCGCCTGGGGAGAGAAAGCACGATGACTGGTTGACTGCAGGACAGGGCAGGACCCCCGGGCTGGTCGCTGAGCAGTCAGGGAGAAAGAAGCGAGGACTTTTATTCATCAGCAGGAGAGGAAGGCGGGTATGGGCACTCAGGGCAGAGCCCAGGGCACTCGTCCGGCTTTTTAGGCCCCTTTCTCACAGCTCCTATGGGGTGTGGAGATCAGAGGTGGGAGGTCACGCTGCCGCCTCCCTGGGCTTTGGGTCCTTCAGCCTCTCCCAAGGAAGGTTGAGGTGGGCGGGGCTTGGGGAGGGGGACAGGCCTTACATGTGTGTGCAGAACTGGAAAAGCAGGAAGAAGAAGGCCACCACCAGAGCGCCCACCAGGATGTGATGGAAGAGCCTGGAGTCGGAACCTGCTAGACAGTGAGGTTGAGACAGGGGCCCTGGACTCACCTCCAACCGAAGGGCCAAGGGCAGCTGTCCTCCAGGCCCTGGCAAGGAGGGTAGCCCCTTCTCAAGCTGGGTCATACCTGAGTTAACAAAGATGACAGGTCTCTCTCCAGTGAACTGGGCCAGGGCCAGGAGCCTGGCTTGGTCCGAGTCTGGGTAATCAAAGAAGTCAGGTCTGTCTAGGAAGAGTGGAGACTCTGCTCCCCGGGCCAAGGCCTTGGCACTCTCCAGGCTGGGTGCTGGGGACCCAGAGCAAAGTCTGTGAAAGAGCCAAACAGACCCGTGCCCCCCACCCAAGAGGCTGAGGCAGACCCAGGGCCTGGCCAGGCCACAGAGCCCTAGTACAGCTGTGGAGGGCCTTGATTTTGTTCCAGGAACTTCTTGAGGGTCAGCTGAGCTCTCCATGAGAGAACCCACGCCAGGCAGGGAGGATGGGAGAGAAGCATGGAGAGCAAAGAGAAAAGCCCAGGCTTGGCCTCCCAGCCTCTCAGGGGCAGGCACCCCACACCCCAGCCTTCCTCCTTCCCACTGTTCCTAGGACAGCTTCCCACCTGATTCTACGGTCCCCAGCCCAGCCAGCCACATCCACACCTGCGCCCACTGCCACGGCCTCATCGCCCTTCCACTCTGGTGATGGGGTGAGGGCTCTGTGATGTCACCGCCCAGAGCCATTCTGATCACACCCTCTAGGGTGAGGGGAGAGAGAAAGTGCTAGGATCTGGAATCCTTCCCCCCAAGCCTCCGAATCCAAAGGGAAGGGATTGGGACCCACAGAGCCTTTGGGTTGATGCTGATGATAGAGCAATAACAGTGGAAGCCCCAGGATTTACAGATAGGGGGACTTGGTTGGGCAATCTTGCTGAAAGCCGGGACTAAGGAAAGCTGCATTCATATAGCAGGCATAGTGGATTTGCGGGGGGAGGGGGGACAGGGCTAAACATCTCCACTTACCCCTTGGATTGACCACAGATAGCATTTACTGAGCACTTGCTACTATGCCAAGTACTTTAAATGGACTGACTCATTTAACCATCATAAAATCCTATGAGGTAGGTACTGCTGCCCTTATCTTATAGAAGAGGGAGACAAGGCATAGATGGGCAAAGTGATGTGGGCAACACACTTCCCAATGGCATGTATTTTCCTCCCTGAGCCTACCCCCTGCCTCGTGTCCTCAAATGCAGGGGCACAGGGGTCTCCCCCATGCCCAAACTCTGTCTCTTAGTGCTCAGCTGAGGACAACCCTAGGGTTAGCAACCTAGACAAATAACAGGCATTTCCACTAGGTGGCAGCAGTGTCCATGCCTGCCTGATTGTTTCCCTGTTCTTGCCCAAGGAAGGCACAGCCCCCAGGCTCCAGGCCCTCCCGCCTCATCCCATCAGGTTGCATCAGGTGCTGCAGGGAAAGGTATTGCAGGCATGGGGGTTGTCAGAGGAAGTCCCCTGGCCCATCTCGGGGCAGGTCTCTTGGTCATGCACAGAGCCTTCACGGGCTCCCCCTCTCTGGGTGGGCTCCCCCGAGGGCCATCCCATTTCCCTTTTCTAGTTTCTGCTTTTCCCTTATTTGTCACTTCCCAACAGCCACTTTCACTCCTCTTGCCCCCCGCCCCCCCGCCCCGCAACCAGTGGCTAAGAATTAGCTCCCTTCTGATTGGCAGGTGGACCTGTCTGTCACACATGTGTCCCACCCCACCCAAGCCCAAGGACACTTCAGGGTCTCCTTGGTTTTATTACACAGTTGCCTGTTCAGCAGCCTCTGACAGTCCCAGTTCCATGATATGCCCCACGCCAGGCCTGTGTCTGTGGTGTGTATGAGGTCCTCTGTCCTATGGAAGGAGGCTCCTTCCTCCACTGGATTCGTACCCCTCATCTTTCCAATCCTCAGGGACTACCCAACCATTCTCCTAACAACAACCCTGAGACGTACTTGTCAGGGTCAGCTTCTACTTCCTAAACAAGGAAAAGGCGCAGAGAGAAAAAAAAGGGGGGGAAAGAGGAGACAGACTAACATCTATGGGGCCACCTGCAGGACTGGCTCTTGTGGGCGTCTTTTCCCTACTCTTATCTCTTCTAAGAAAGAGGAAGTGATTTACCCAATGACACAGGCATCTGAGGGGCAGCAGAGACTCAACCTGGTTCCAGGCTCTGGCCCAAGGCTCCCTCCCCAAGTCTGCATGCAGCTGCCCTTGGGGGCTTAGCTGGGAGACGGGGTCCTGGGAGAAGGGGTCCAGAGCCCTTAGCCTTTGGAGTGGATTTGGCAGTTTCCTCCATTGCCTCAAAAGAACACTGCTGTCCTCTCTACCAGAAAAGGCCCTTTGGACACAAGCAGTGAATTATCCATTCATTTATTCATCCAACCATTAAATAAATGTATTGAGCTCCTGTTATGTGCTGGGCTCCATTTATGGCTTAGATAGAAATCACCAGGGCATGGTCTCTGCCCGCGGGGACCACAGGGGAGAGAACTCAGGGATGCACATCGTTAAGAGTATAGACAGACAATCCCTAAGGGGCTGTCTACACTTGCTGTCACCGCTCCCTCACCTTTAGTGTATTCTTCAAACCCTTCAGACCTGGCTTTGTCCCTCCCACTCCACTGAAGCCACTTTGGCCAGGTCTGCCAATGACCCCATAACTCGCCACATCTAACGATTATTCTGTCTTTTTACTTCTGTCATCTAATGGTTGGTTCTGTCTCTCAGAATCCCTGCCTCCAGGCATGGGGGCCACACTCACCAGTTTTCTCGACTCCTCCTCCTCTGAGCTGCTCAGGCTTGGACCTTCTCTTTTCTATCTATACCCTCTCTCCCTAAGTGATCTCATCCAGTCTCATGGCTTTAAATACCATCTATATGCTGGTGACTCACAAATGTATATTTCCAGCCCAGCCCTCTCCTCTCCTCCAGACTCCCCTACCCAGCTTCCTGCTTCATGGCTCTGTATGTCCAAAAACATCTCAAACTCAGTAGATCCCAAGTGGAGCTCTTGATTCTCCTATCTCAAACCTACGCCTTCTTTCCATTGCAGCAAATGGGCTCACTATTCCTCTAGATGCTCTGCTCAACACAAAAACCTAGGAATCGTCTCAAACCCCTCCCTATTTCTCTCCTGACAAACCCATAATCAAGACTTGTTGGCTGCGACTTCCCTGGAGGTCCAGTGGTTAACACTCCATGCCTCCGCTGCAGGGGGCGCGGGTTCGATCCCTGGTCAGGGAACTAATGTCCCACATGCCACGTGCAGTCAAAAAAAAAAAAAAAAAGACCTGTTGGCTCATCTCCAACCTAAATCTCAAATCTATCCACTTCCCTTCCCCTCCAGCGCCGCCTTGCCCCCCCCTCATTCAAGCCAACCCTATGTCTCATCTGGCTTATTGCAACGGCCTATGCACTGCTTGATCTCTATTCCCTCTTCCCCCCAGCGAGAACAAACCAGAACACGTGGATCCACTACTTAAAACCCTCCAGTGGCTTCCCTTGGCTCCTGTGTTATTTTGAACTTCTTACCCTGATCTGCGAGACTCTTGTCTACCTACCCACCTCGGGTTTTCCCGAGCTTCCCTTCCTCAGCACACCCCAGCCTTTGCACACACCTCTGCCTAGGACACTCTTGCCCCCAACTTGACCCAGTAATTCCTCCTCATCTTCCAGGTCTCAGCTGAGACGACACTTCCCCTGGGAAGTGAACCTGAGTTTTCTGACCATCCCCTGTCACCGCATCAGTCTGACTGCACTAGAGTTGTCTGTGTATTTGCCTGTCTCCCCTACAAGCCTGTGAAGCCAGAGATCATTGACCTTGGTCATAGCTGTAGCACCACAGTATAGAATAAGTATTCAATAAATATTTATTGGCTTAATGGATGGATGAAAAGCCTTTCCACCTCTGGACAAACCAGGGCTCAGAACTGTCTGTATTTCCCCCTGCGACTGGCTGCAACTCCAGCCTCATCCTTGCCTTCCTGCAACAAGGCTTTCTGGAGGTGAGCTGCTGGGCCTGAGCTAAACCCCAGGAGAAGAAAGCAGTGCAGGAAGCAGGGCTGGGCTTCTTGCCCAGCTCGCCCCTCCTTTTACTGCAGGCCCAGGTCTGCCTCTCCCCAAACCCACCCGCCCCTGGACGGTGTCTCCCTTAGTCCTGCCTCCTCCTTTCTTATCCTGGAGAACCTCAGAGGAAACCTAATGGTTGCCTTTATCTAAAAAAAGATATTATTTTAGTGTATTCTTTTGAGTAGGTAACATATGCACATGGTACAAAATAAATCCTCTTCCTGCCCTCCCCTGCCTCACAGCAGCCTCCTCAGAGGTCACCATAGTTACCACTTTCTTGTGCAGCCTTCCAGGAATAATTTATGCACAAATAAACAAGCATATATAAGCGCTCTTTTTTTTTTTTTTTTTTTTTTACTGAAATGGCAGCATTCCATTCATGCTCCTCCTTACCTTAGTTTTTTCAGTTACCATGAGATTGTGAAGATGATTCTGTACAAGTACAAAAAGGGCCTCTTTCTTCGTCATGGCTGCATGTTATTTCACTGTGTGAAATTCTCATAACTGATTGAACCAGTCGTGGACATTTAGGTTGTTTCCAGTCTTTTGCCATTGCAGACATGCTGCAGTTAATAGCCTTGAACTTCTATTATTTTGCTCATGGGCCAAATCCTAGAAGTGGATTTTTTGGATCAAAGAGTCTGACAGTGGCTATGTAACTGAAAGTGGGGTCCGGCTGCTTGCTGCGCAAAAGCCAATAAAGGGGCAAGGTTGGTGCAAAGGAAAGTTTGCTTTATTTTGGATGCTGGCAACCAGTGGGGAGGGTGGACTCCTGTCCAAAGGGCGACTCCCCCCCACTGACAATCAGTGGGCAAGAGCTTTTATAGATGGAGGGAGGGGGCTACATGCAGAAACAGCACAGTCAGCTCTGACAGTCATGTTGAAATTGGTCCTGTGGTGGTCTGATCAGTGTCATCTTGATTGTTTTAAGTACAGTTAGTCTTTAGTTCCAGGGTTGATTTTTTCCCATTTCTTGGAGGCCAGTTCTTGGAGTTGTGGGAGCTTATGTCATGGCTACAGTCCGGTCATCATGTAGTTAACTTCTTCCACCTGGTGCGGGTTTCAGTATCTACAAGACAGCTCACGGGAGATGGCTCAGAATATTATCTATAGCCCTTGAGAAGGAACTAAGGGTCCTTAACTATGCTTAATGACTAAACTATTATTATTTAGTCTTGCTGGACTGTTTTCCTTTGTTTCTGCATTTTCTCACTTCTCTGATTAAACGCATTCTTTTTTTAAAAATTTATTTATTTATTTAATTTTTTATTTATTTTTAGCTGTGTTGGGTCTTTGCTGCTGCGCCGCGGGCTTTTCTCTAGTTGTGGCTCGCGGGCACTAGAGCGCAGGCTCAGTAGTTGTGGCTCATGGGCTTAGTTGCTCCGCGGCACGTGGGATCTTCCCGGACCAGGGCTCGAACCCGTGTCCCCTGCATTGGCAGGCGGATTCTTAACCACTGCGCCACCAGGGAAGCCCTAAACTTATTGTTTGGCTAAAGTTTTCCCACAGACAAAAGGCAGGCTGAGGACACGGAGGGGCAAAGACCATAGGGTCCTGCTCCATTTCAGCTACAGAGGTGGTGCTCATTTACCCACAGCCTCACCAACACTGTGTGTTAACATTTGCTTTGAATTTCACCATTTGATGGGTGACAAGTGGTATCTCAGTATAGTTTGGTTTTACATTTCTCTTACTTTAAAAAAATTGGGGTAAAAATCCACATATGAATGAATAGTTATATCTTAGCCGTTTTCAGTCACAAAGTTCAGCAATGTTAAGTATATTCACATTGCTATGCAACCTAAAATCACAATATTTAGTGATGCCAAACTAGTGCCAGGCCTAGCATGCGGCAGCCTTTGCTCCCCAGTAGTGGGGGAGACAGAAATGGAAACAGACATGACAAACCAGAGCTACCAGAGCTGAGACAGAACTGGAAGCTGGGGGCTGGGCTGGGGGTGGGGAGATGTTCCAGTAAGTCTCTTAGGAAGAGGGGGTCCAGGATGACCCCTGAAGAAAGGAAGGATCTTCCAGGCTGAGGAACTTGTATGAGCAAAAGTCCACAGGTCTGAGAGATCCAGGTGTGTTCTGGGAACCGCAAGTAATGTTCCTGAGAGCCAGCAAGATGAGCACGGGGGATGAGATTAGAGAAGTCAGGGTCTTGGGCTGAAGGGCCTTGAAGGTCACTGTGAGGACTTTGTCACTGGGGGCTGGCAAGTTTTGGACAAAGGAGAGCCAAGATCAAAGGCTGGAGTTAGACTGACAGGCAGGTGGCAGGGCTCAGGTGAGAGACAGCAGAGAGGGGAGGAAGGCCTGCAGGGCTCTGAGCCATTCAGAGAGAAACCCCACGCTCCACTCCACCTGAGGGACAACTGGAGATGGGAGGGTGAGGGAAGGCGGATTCCCAAAGGAGATGCCATCCCAGAGAGGGGGACTTGGACCCTCGGGGGCTGGGTTGGGTCACAGGAGAGAAGCCTGAACAGCTAAAGGAAGGAGGCGTGGGGGGAAGCCACAGCCTCAGACCTCAGACTGTCAGGTTTCCCAGCCAGGGTCCGAGACCCCGAGATTGCAAACCAGGGACCGCAGGCGGATCAGACCCCCTTCCCCAGCCCGTTCCTGGGTCACTGCGGATCTCTAAGCCCCGCCCCCACAGGCCCCGCCCCTACGGAAATTTGGTAGGGGAGGGCCAGACACCCTCCCCTCCTCCTCCAAGCGCTCTCTGCGGGGGAGGGGCATAAGGACGCGCGAGGTGGGGGGCGGGGGGGGGGGAGGAGCCGGCGTCGCCATGGCAACTAGGCCGGTGGTCTGCCCTGGAGACCCGGGAGGGGAGCTAAGAGAGAGGGGCGGAGGGAGGCTCCGCCGGCTCGGCGCGGGGGCGGCGCGGGGGCCCGGGTCTCCGGGGAGGAGTTGGGGAAACACCGGGCAGTTCTCACTGTGGGTTCCTGGCGGCGCAGGGAGCCCGTGTGTTGGCGAGCGTGTGTATGCGAAGTTCTCCGGGGTGAGTGTGTCAGCGCGTGTCTGGGTTTGTGCATGACTGTGGTGTGCGCACGTGGGCGCAGGCGTGTGCGCGGGAGTGCCCCTGCAAGATGCGTGTGCCAGCCTGCCCGTGAATGTGTGTGCACCCGTGTGCGCTCCTAAGTGTGCCCGGGCGGGCGCCGGCGGGAGAGTCCCGCCCCCTCCCCAGCCTCCGTCCGCCCCTCCCCGCCCCGCGCCGCCTGCGCCGGCTGCATCCTCGCCTCCACCTCGCTCACCCCCCTCCTCCCCGCACTTTCTCCTGCTCTCCCTCCCTCTCGGCTCAGACTGCCGGACTCAGCGCTCTTCTCGCCGGCCGCCCTGGGAATCGCCGGCTGCCACCGCCCAGCTCGCACCCGCTGGCCCCCCAGTGCTTGGGCACCTGTTGGAGGCGCAGAGACAGGTGCAGGGGGCTGGGCTACCGGGGGCGAGAGGGTGAGGGTGAGTGTGTGTTAGCCTGTGTGTGCCCCTGGGGGTGTTTAGCTCTCCGGAGGCTGTAATTTCTGGCTCCTCTGGAGAGCCAATTTCAGGAGGAGGCATCTGAGGCAGGGGTCCTCACCTTGGGTGGCAGTGGATGGGGGCCCAGGCAGGCGGGCAGATCCTGGGGCTGAACGAACGGACAGTGGGAAGTGAAAACCTAAGAGGTGGGTGACCCCCAGACCAGACAAGCGCCTGGTGCAGAAGGATAGTCAGAGCCTCAGAGAGACAGAGGAGGGGGCCTATGGGGAAGCTTCAGGGGTAGGCATGGCCCAGGGCAGACAGAAGCCCAGAATGAGGGGCTGGAGCTGGGAAGAGGACAGAGGGACAATCTAGAGGAAAGTGGGCAAGGCTGAGGTGGAGCCAGGACCTATCTGGGGGGAGTGGGCTGGCAGCCCAGCCCCCTGGAGCACAGCTTGGGGTCTGGAGGGCCCAGGCCTTCTGCCTGCCCGTCAGCGGGCACAGGCTGCCCTCTCCCTCAGCACCTAGGAAGGGAGGCCAGTGAGGGCCCACAGACCCCGGCGGGTGCCGCCTGGCCCTCAGCCAGCAGACGGGTAGGTTTGAGAAGTCAGCCCCGGGCTCAGGCTCTCTCGAACCTCCCTCCCCCAGCCAGGGGTGCTGCATGAGGGGCCGGAGGGGCGATCGCATGACCATCAACATCCAGGAGCACATGGCCATCAACGTGTGCCCGGGGCCCATCCGGCCCATCCGCCAGATCTCTGACTACTTCCCCCGCCGGGGACCAGGACCTGAAGGGGGTGGCGGGGGCTTCGGAGAGGCCCCTGCTCATCTGGGCCCCCTGGCCCTGGCACCCCCTGCAGCCCTCCTTGGGGCCACCACGCCCGAGGATGGAGCTGAGGTGGACAGCTATGACTCGGATGATACCAGTGAGTCTGCGGGCTTGAAGGGCCCAGGGTGCTAATGGGGGCCTCCAGGCTTGTGGGAAGGGGATGCGGCCCTGCTGGGGGTGGGGAGGTGGCGGGCACCACCACCACAGCTGCAGTCAGAGTGGAGATTACAGCTTCAGCTAGGCTCAATATTCAATATTTCTGCTGAGACACTCAACCACCCACAGAGCACCAGTTGCAGCTCAGCCAGGGACCCAGACGTGCACACACTCACAGGCTGACAAGCACAGACACGTACAAACCTTCAGAGCTGGCACACGTAGCAGGCCTGCCACCCGTCTCTCACACACACCTGTCTTTACTCACGGACTCAGGTTACCTCTTCCCTCTTCTCCAGCTGCCCTGGGCACGCTGGAGTTTGACCTTCTCTACGACCAGGCTTCCTGCACTCTGCACTGTAGTATCCTCAGGGCCAAGGTGGGTACTCCCTGCCTCCCGAGAGCCCTGGCCCTGTTTGTCTCCTACCCTGAGATGGGTGCGCTTCCATCCTCCCTCCCCTTCCCCAGGCCTGACTCCTGCTCCTCTCCCAGCACCCATCTTGGCTCTCCAGCCCCCAAGGGTCCACACTGCAGAGAGAGGGAGGGAGGGTGGGCAGGCTGGGAGCTCACATCCCTCTTCCCTCCCCTCCTCCCCAGGGCCTCAAGCCCATGGATTTCAATGGCCTGGCCGACCCCTACGTCAAGCTGCACCTGCTGCCTGGAGCCTGCAAGGTAACGGCCTCCCCCTCCCCTTGCCCCCCAGCCTGACCCAGCTTGTGGGTCTGCCCCCAACCTTCGTCTGCCTCCAGCCTCTGTGGGTCTGGGGGACATGTACTGTGAACACTTCGTCCCCACACCTAAGGCCAATAAGCTAAAAACTAAGACTCAGAGGAACACGCTGAATCCCGTGTGGAATGAGGACCTGATGTACAGCGGAATCACAGATGATGACATCACCCACAAGGTGCTCAGGTGAGGGGTCCGTCCTCCCGGTTACCAACGAGTCCAGCTCAGCACCTCCTTGGGGACAGCTGTCATTGGAACCTTCTTTGGTTGGTCGACCCACCTCCCATTAAGCCCTCAGATGCTCTAGAACCATCAGTGGCTCCCTATCCCCTTCAGGATTCCCCTGCCTGGATTCCTGCCCTCCAAATAGCTCCTACTGCTCCTCCAACAGAGGACCGCCCTCTTGCGACTGGTCGGGTTCCTATCTCCTGACCTTTGCCTGTCGTGTCTCTTCCTGCTTCCTCTCTCTGCCGGCCTAAATCCCACTCATCATTTGAGGCTCTGCCTCCTCCTGCAATCTTTCCCTGGTCACTGAGACCCCTTCTCAGAGCCCCTGACTTAAGTCAGACCTATGCAGCAGAGGTCTGCCCATTCTGCTGCCCGTGTCTCCCTAACATCTCTAAGGAGTGAAGTCTCAAACGACAGAAATGGGAATGAGGCTTAGGGAGGTTAAGTGACTTGCTCAAGGTCATGCGGTTGCTAGGTGGCGGAGCTGGGAATTGAACACCTCTACATGACACAGCTGCTCAAGAGTGTCACAGCAGAAGGCAGGGAAAGGGGCTGCAGACCAAGACGGATGGAAGTAAAAGCAATAATCTCTTAATTGCTGGGCTCATGAGTCTCTCCCAGGCTGGCTCCCTGCTCCACACAGGAAAGGACAGGGGCTCTAGGGGGAGGTATGCGCTCCTGGTCCAACTGCTCAAGGCTCCTTCAGGCCCTTCTAGCTCTTACGTCCTGGACCCGTGACCCACATCCACCAGTGCACACCCTGTGCATGTTCAGTTGGATCCTGTCCCCAGGCCCCCCTGAATGGAGGCAGTATGTGTGTGTGTGTGTGTGTGTGTGTGTGTGTGTGTGTGTGTGTGTGTGTGTGTGTGTGTGTGTGTGTGAGGTAGCGTTCCCAAGATTTGTGAGGGCTTCCTCAAGGAGCTGAGCAGGTCCTGATGGGCCAGGGACAGCCTGGGCAGCTGGAAAGGGAGGGGCAGAGGAAGAGGGCAAATCAAAGCATCCTCCCCCAGCTCCAGGCCTGGTGCTCCCCACACAGCCCTGAGACAGCCCATTTTACAAGTGAGGTGTAGAGTATTTAGGGCAGAGCTGGGACCAGCCTCGAGTATTCAGAGTTCAGTCGGAGGACCTTTCTCCCACACTGGAGTGGGGCTCAGGGACCCCAGGGGGCCTTGACCCTGCAGTTCCCCACCAGGATCTCCGTCTGTGACGAAGACAAGCTGAGCCACAACGAGTTCATCGGGGAGATCCGTGTACCCCTCCGCCGCCTCAAGCCTTCACAGAAGAAGCATTTTAACATCTGCCTTGAGCGCCAGGTCCCGGTCTGTGCCAGGCTGCGGGGTACCACGGGAAGGGGGCCCTGGGGAGATCAGGTTTCCAGAACTTTCTCTTTGCCCCCTCAGCTGGCTTCACCCTCTTCCATGTCTGTGGCGCTGAGGGGCATCTCCTGGTACCTGAAGGAGGTGAGCCACCCACAGGGACCGCATCTGGGCGGGAGGTGGTGAGGGTGGCGGCTGACGCCCGCGTCTGCCGGCAGCTGGAGCAGGTGGAGCAGGGGCCTGGGCTGCTGGAAGAGCGCGGGCGCATCCTGCTGAGCCTCAGCTATAGTTCTCGGCGCCGCGGGCTGCTGGTGGGCATCGTGCGCTGCGCCCACCTGGCTGCCATGGACGTCAACGGCTACTCCGACCCCTACGTCAAGACGTGAGCCCTCCCTAGGGACTTGCCACCAGCCCCATCCTCTTCTGGGCCTGGCCTGTCCCTGACTGACCTGCTCCCCCACCCCATCCCTCCTCCCCCTCGGCAGGTACCTGAGGCCGGACGTGGATAAGAAATCTAAGCACAAAACATGTGTGAAGAAGAAGACTCTAAACCCGGAATTTAATGAGGTAAATGGGGCAGAGGCCAGAAATCGAGCGGGGCTGGGGCTGGGAGTGGGGGCAGCGCCTCATGGAAGGTGTGGCTTGCCCCGTCCCAGGAGTTCTTCTACGAAATGGAGCTCTCCACTCTGGCCAGCAAGACTCTGGAAGTCACAGTCTGGGACTATGACATTGGCAAATCCAACGACTTCATCGGTGAGGGAGGAGCCCGCTGGGTGGTGCTGATGGAGGGCAGCCCGGCAGAGAGCCCGGCCCTGACCTTACCTGCCTCTACTGCTCCCAGGTGGCGTGGCCCTGGGGCCGGGCGCCCGGAGAGAGGCCCGGAAGCACTGGAGCGACTGTCTGCAGCAGCCGGACGCAGCCCTGGAGCGCTGGCACACCTTGACCAGCCAGTTGCCCCCGGCAGCTGGAGCCCTGCCCTCAGCCTGAGCAGGACAGCGGCCACCCAGCACAGGGCCCTCAGGGCCGGGCCCAGTCGGCAGCCTTCGCACGAGTGTGTTGCACGTTTACACGGGGTGGAGGCCCCACCCTGCACTACTTGTCTTGTTTTGTGAGAGTCTCCGTGGGTCTGTCTTCTTGTGAGGGACTGTGGAGATCTATATTCACATATGCAAACTTCCTCCTGCCTGACTCACCACAACAGACAAATATGCAAACCACCCATCCAGAGCACACCTGCAGGGGGATCCCGCAGTGCCCCTGCCCCAAGGCCCGGGCTGCTGCTCCTCTCTCCTGCCTCTCCAGGCTGCCCGTCCCCCTCCCCTCCAGGAAGGAGGTCGGATTAGGGGGGGTTTGGAGGAGGAGGTTTCCAAAAAAGAAAATGACACACGAAAAAAGAGCCACTCCTTTAATACAGAATCTTCATTAAAAAAACACCACCACCGAGCCCTGTACAGCTGCCCTTTTAAGCGGGGGGCCACCGCAGGGTCTCTGCCTCTCTGAGAGGTGGCAGATGCTCCCGGCCACTCATTTAAATAACTGTCCCCTGGACTGGGCTGGGATGTGAAGGCAGGGCCCCTGCCCTCCCTGGAGAGGGCCCACCTTCCGGGGGACATTTCATGCATGTTTACGCCTTTTCTGATTGTGTCAGTGGCCACAGCATGGCAACCGGGCGTCAGTAAACGTCTCTGCGGAAGCTGGGGGCTCATGTGTGCTGACACAGAGGGCGCTGGGCAGGGGGTCGGGCAGGGGGGTTCACTCTGGGATGTCGATCACCAGGTCATCATCCCCGTCCAGGGCGTCGTCCCCGCTGCCCGCGTCGCTGAACATCTGCCGAGGGACGGCGCTCAGGATCGTAGGGGGAGGCATCTTGGGCGGGGGCAGTGGGGCCAGGGCTGCCCCCACGCCGGCCCCAGAACCCCGGCCTGGGAAGGTCAGCGGCCCTCCCACGGGGCAGTCGGGGGGTCCTACCGCCATCTGCAGCAGGGGGGAGAAACACAAGGAGGGCCTATCAGGGAGGCACAGGGACCTCCAGGAGGCGGGCACTGCCCCTTAAGACAGTTCCAGAGGATGGGGAAGGGGGCAAAGGCTCATTCAAGGGGTAGTGGACACAGCCAGGCCAGCCACAGCTGGAATCAGGGAGCCTGCCCCACCTCAGCCCTGCAGAGTCTCACACCAGCAAGTGCGTGGGGGTGAGGGGTGGTGATGGAAGTGCTGATGAGGGTGGCGGTGGAGGGAGTCCCACGGGAAACCAGGAGGGAAAGACTGGGCCCTGCCCTTGCCAGTAAGGCACTGTGGCTGCCCCTGGGATAGCAGCCAGAGCCAGAGCCAGAGCCAGCCTGGAGTGCCTGCCTGCCCGCCTCTGGGCACCTCCAATACCACCTGCCACCACTGGCCTCCTCTCCCTCCTCCTCCTGAGGGGCTCACTGGTTCAGTGGAGGGTGTCAAAGGTCTTCACCCCCTGCCGTGTGAGGCTTCTGCCTCTTGTATCTGGGAGGGGCCCCTCTTTGGGATCCCCACAGCCACTGGCCTAGGCCAGGCCCTCCTCTCAGCTCACCTGGGCTACGGGACCAGCCTCCTAACTGGACTCCCTGCCTTCAGCCTCTCCCAGATCCAGCTCCTCCTCCGCACTGCAGCCAGAGTAAGCTCTCTAAAACACAAACCTGAGCGTGTCACTCCTCTACTCGAGGGCCTCCGGCTCCTCGTTGCCCTCAGGACAGGCAGTGCCTGAGAATAGGCCAGTCCTTCCAACTGGACTGTCCTTTTCTATTTGTCAAAGGTCCTGCTTTGTGCTCTGAGGCTGGGAAGTAGCCTCTGTCCTGCCCAACCCTCCAGCCCCACCCCTGCCAGGTCCTTCTGAATCCTTCCCAGAGCTCTGTGGGCCTCCTGCTTTGCCTGTGGGCACAAACTGAGCACTTACTATGTGCCAGGTGACTTCCATTAATGATCTCTCACCACTCCGACCACCCTGGAAGGGAGGAGAGGTCATCAGCCAGAGGAGGGAATGGAGGCTTGGAAATGGGAGGTTTGAAGGCATAGGCCTGCCAGGTCCCCACCAGGCAGTGTCCAGTCTGGCCCCGGGGTAGGGGGATGGCAGTGGTCTTCACAGTGGCCCTTCTGATTGCCTTAACACATTCGGGCCCCTGTGGCCTACTCTCTGCTTCTCAAGGCGGCCCCCTCACCGCCGCTGTTCCTAGCGTGGCATGGAGGGCCAGAGTGGGTTTGTACCTCAGGGGACCGGGGTCTGCCAGGACGGATGACAGACAGGAGGCCCAGCTCTGAACAGCGCCCTTGCACCCAGTACCAGGCACTCATGTGCACACACGGGAGCAGATGCGCATGCACGACTGAAAAGGCCGGCAGCATGACTGTCCCCCTCCTCTGGCCACCACCTCTTGATTACCTACCCGAGGCCCCATGTCCTACCCCTGCTTGGACTGACTTCATGGCCTCCTCAGCGGGACCCACGGCAGCGAATGCTTATCTGTGGCTTACTAGGGACAAGGCACTGGGCTAAGTGTTTTCTCTCTCTTAACTCATTTTATCCTCACAACGACCCCACCGAACAGAGGAGCAAGCGGAGGCTCCGAGAGTTCAATGACGCGCAAGTCGCACGGCGAGTGCGTGGAGGAAACCCAGCTAAAACGGGCGAGGCCCAGGCTCCTGACTGACCTGCTTCAGTCTTCACAGCGTCCCCTCCCCTCTCCTCACACCACCACACCCAGAAACTTCAGGGACCCCCACTCTCCTCACGGGACACCCAGCCTTCTATGACCTGACCCACCCTATCTTTCTTTCCTACGCTGTTTGCTCTCACCCCTCCGGCTCCAGCCCAAACACCACTTCTGCCGCGTCCCCGCCTTCCTTCCACAACTGCTTCAGCCTGAATATCCAAATCTCACCCTGGGCTCAGATGTCACCTGTTCTTTGAGGCCGTCCCTGATTTATCCCCTCCCCCATGCACCGCCACTGGTTTGGGCCCTTTTCCCCTGCCTGCCCCGAACGTAGCTCCCCGACACGCCTCTGCGCTAGGAGCCAGCACTTCAGAGCCCTGAACTGCCAAGCGCACACCACGCCACGCCTCCACCCGCTGCTCCAGGTTTCTCTGGCCCGTGCCTTCTCCACCAGTCCGCCCGGCCCAGGAAGCAAAACCCCTGCCAAGTAGCAGGAAGCAGGAGCTGAGCAGCATCGTCACCCGTTATCTACTCATTTTCCAGGTTCAAGGACCAAGGTCACGTGGGAGGAAGTGGCAGAGCTGGGGTTCGAACTCCAGAACCCACACTCCTAACCACCACAAGCAGGGCTCCTGTTTCACTTCTGGCTCCAGAGTCTCGAGTCTACGGTTCACCCAACTTGAGAGCTGCCAGCCCGGCCCCTATTTCACTTTGACTCAGAGCTGGAAGGGCACTGTGCCTTCTGTGTCCTCATCTGTCCCGGGGCTCGGTGCAGAGACCTCTTCTCCTCGCCATCCACCTCCCTGCCCGTGACTTCCAAATATGCCCCCTGTGCGGCCCAGGCTCACGTTACCCAGTTGTCTCGTTGACACTTCCAGACAGCATCTCAAGACGTCCAAAGCCAAACTCGCCTGCCTTCCCAAACCTGCTCCTCCCACAGTCCTCCCCGACTCAGAAAAGGGCCACTTCTTTGGCTGCTCAGGCCAAAACCCCTGGAGTCACCCTCAACGCCCCTCTCTCTCACAGCCCACACGGCTCTTCCTGGGGCTCATTCTTTGAAAGAGGCCCATCATCCACTTTTCACCCTTCCCCCCGCTGCCTGGTTGACTGCAGGCTCCTCACTGGTCTCCCCACTTCCATCCTGACCCCCCACCCACCAGCCTATTCGCTGCAGTGTCAAGCAATTTTCTTAACATGTCAATCAGATCAGACGCCCCTCTGCCCCACCTTCTCCAGTGGCTCCCGTTTCACTCACAGTACCAGCCAAACTCTTCCCAACACCTCCGAGGCCCTCCACAGCCTTGCCCCTCAGGTGCTGTTCTGACCTGCTCTCTGGTCACTCTCCCTCTCCCTCTCCTCCGACCACACTGGCCTCCTTCCTGGTCCTTGAAGAAGCCAAACACGTACCCACCCCCAGGGCCCCTGTGCTGGTTCCTCCTGAATGAAACACTTTGCAGAGAGCCAGAGGGCTTTGCTCATTTCCTTTAAGTCTCTGACCACCCTACTGTAAATATCAGCCCCATGTACTCTGGTGTTTCCCACGCTCTTTACCTGAATCCATCTTTCTACACTGTTACCTATTTATCTTGCTTGTTTCCTGCCTACCCTTCAAGAACGCGGGCTCCATGAAAGCAGGGATTTCTGTTTTGTTCGCTATTGTATCTGCAGCACCTAGAACGGTGCCTGGTACACAGTAGGTGCTCCACAACACTTGCTGATTACTCGTGGTTTGATCACTCACTTTACAGACACACAATCTGAGACTTAGAGGGTCACGGTCACATGGTTTTTAAGTGGTGCAACCTTGACTTGATTCTAGATCCCACAACTCTGCCCCTCCTTGGGGGCTGCCTGGCAATACAGAACACCTGTGAAAATGAGCCTGGCCCCCAGCCATCTTCACTCGGAGCTCCCCCAGGCTGGGCCTGCCCTGACTGGTCTCACAGGGGCCTGTGAGCCAGGACTTCTGGGACCCGCCCCTCAGCGCCTAACCCTGGGCTGGGTCTCCAGCAGCAGCCCCAAATCGGCCCTTCAAAGTTCTCGGACAGGCCCCCAGCCGTCCTGAGCCTCCCTCAGATGGCTGTCCTGCCGTTCTGGCCCCTCCCTAACGTCCCCCAAACAGGGTACCTTGAGTTTCCGGGGCAGGCGGGGCCGTTTCTCCCGCTTGGGCCTCAGGGGGCTGGGCTCGGGCAGCTGCAGGGCCAGGTAGTCAGAAGGGAATGGGGGGTAGGTGGGGGAAGCCAGCTGCAGGCGGGAGTGAGGGGATGGAGATGGGAAATGGAGTGGATGGGGTGGGGGTAGAAGGAAGAAATGCAAACAGGAGGAAGAATGGAAAAACAAGAGATGGTGATGAGTGTGGCTCCTGAGAACAGACGGGAGGGGACAGCAGCAGGACTGTGTCCTGGGGTCTCCTCTCCTCAGTCACGTCTGTCCCCCATTCCTACACCAGAGAGAAGTAGGCAGCCCCGACTCACACCCCTCCGAGGGACGCTTGCTGGCCACACCCAGACAGATGTTCTTGGTGCTGGGCTGGCTTCACCCTGAGGCCTGGACCCTCTGCCCAAATGATGCCCACCTTATTCCCAGGCATCTGACCATTTCCCACCCATGACCCCAACTCACCGAGCTCAGGTATGGGGAGGGGGCCCCAGAGGCCTGAAGGGGAAACCCTGTTGAAGGAGGCAGGGAGAGGCTGGTGGGGGAGGGGGCACCCCCCAGCGGAGGGCTTCTCTTCCTGGAGAAAGGACAGGGGAGGGGGTCAGAGGCAAGAGGCAGCCCAGGTACCCTCTCCAACCGCCCCCACCCTCCAGGGAAGAATGATGGCTTCTTCTCACCTCTTAGGGGCTGGCGTGTCCGACAACTTGGGTGTCCCCTCTGTCTCGCTGTTATCTGAAGATGCAGTGGCATCTGAGTCTGTGAGGGGGAAGGCTGGTAAGTAGTGGGTGGGAGTCTCCGTCTACCCCAGAGGGGCGTAATCTCAACTCTACGGAAGGGTTCTGGGGAATCTGAAGGGCACACAGGTGCTATTCTGGGGAGGCCCACAGCTTCCCCGGCTGCTTAAAATGTCCTTTACAACCTAATTCCTGCCTGGACTCCTCCACGGTAACATATTGTCAAGCATTTTCTACGTGCCAGGCTCTGAACAGGCGCTTGACATTCACTGCCTCTCCTTGTCTTCAGAACTATCCAAGGAGGAAAGGGAAGACATCATCTCCGCTTTTCAGATGCAGTCACGGGGGCTCAGAAAGGAAGGTGTGGGACTGGGACTTGAGCCCAGGCCTCCAACTCCTGACCATTTTATGCTATTCTCTCCTTATTCGCCTCTAAGCTGTCCAGCGCTTACCTCTGCCTCACTCCCCATATGCAGGGTCCTGGTAATTTGCCCCTCAAATCTCTCCTACCTTCACCCACTGCTCCCCATTCCAACTGTCACGAGGTCAGGTCACCACCATGTCAAAATCGCCTGCTAAGCAGTCTCACCTCACCTGCCAACCACTGTCCTCCCCAACCGCAGAACCACCTAAAACGCAAAACTGATCACATGCTTTCCAATGCCTGGAAGCATTTTAAGTGCTTCTTAATATAGCCCCAACCCACCTTTCTGGTCTCCCAACCAAACTGTATTCTTCACATCACACCAACCTATTTTCTCAAAACCAAAATTCATTCCCCAGATTTGTGTCTCTATCTAGAAGGCCCATCATTCACTTAACAGATAACCATTTACACGTAAAATACGCTATTCCCGATTTCTCTGCTCAGATAGATCCTTTAAGAAGCAGATTAAATGCCACCTCTCTGAGAAGTCTCCCAGAATCCCTCAGGCCCAGTTGATGGCTGACTCTTCCAGAACTCTCTACTCTCACTGGTCACGGCTCTCCTCACTCTGCTAGGACGTATCATATGTGGGTGTCTCCCTGACCACACTGTGGCCTTCTCCAGGAGATAAGTGGTGGCTTATGTCTCTGGCTCTTGTTTCTCAACTATATCCCACTCTGATCATAAACAAGGTGGGTTCCCTCACGCCTCCTATCCTGAAGTCCGCCTCCAAAAGGAAGTTAACTGAAAGACCTCCAGGAAGGAACATGAAGGCAATGAGAAGCTAGAATGAAAGCCAAATGTTTTGCCATGACCTACATGAGTTGGCTCCTACCTACTTCTTTGACCGCATCTACTGTCTTCCTATAACATGTAAATGAGTAAGTGTTGCATGTTCTAATAAAACATTATTTACAAAAACAAGCAATCTGCGGACTTCCCTGGTGGGGCAGTGGTTAAGAATCCGCTGGCCAATGCAGGGGACATGGGTTCGATCCCTGGTCCGGGAAGATCCCACATGCCGCGGAGCATCTAAGCCCGTGTGCCACAACTACTGAGCCCGCGCTCTAGAGCCCATAAGCCGCAACTACTGAGCCCACGAGCCGCAACTACTGAAGCCCACGCGCCTAGAGCCCGTACTCCGCAACAAGAGAAGCCACTGCAATGAGAAGCCTGCGCACCGCAACGAAGAGTAGCCCCCGCTCGCTGCAACTAGAGAAAGCCCGCGCGCGGCAAAGAAGACCCAACGCAGCCAAAAATAAATAAATTAAATAAGAAAACCAAAAACAAGCAATCTGGCTGGCTGTTTGCTGACTCTTGCTCTAGACACCATGGAGAGAGGTGATTGCGTGTGACATGGCTTATGAGAAAAACTGGGCCACAAAGGCTCACCTTAAGACTTTTTCAAATTGTGGGTATCAGCCCAATAGTGGGTCACAAATTCAACTTATTGGTTTACAACCAGCATTAAATGGGGGAAAAAAAAAAAAGCAGTCTAAAAAGTATCAGAACAAACTGCACATAGGGATCTTAACATTATTTTACTTAATTGTTTTATAAGCAAGTTAAGTACGTGGGGGTTGGTCACGATGTAAAATATATTATTGGTTGTAAACAGTGCTCAAAAAAAGTTTGAGAACAGCGCTTTATGTGCTTCAGCCCTTCTCAAAAAACCTGGTACGTTTTTACCTCAGGGAATCTGCATCTGTGACTCCCTCTGTGGGAAATCTCTCACTCATCTTCACATCTTCTTCTTATCTAGGTCCCAGCTCCAACATTACTTCCTGAAAAAAGCCTTTCTTGAATTTTTTATTAAGATGTTGCCTGCCATCTGCTTTTGTACGCTCTGTAAACTAAGAACGGCTTTTACATTTTTAAATGGTTGGGGGAAAAGAAACTCCAAAGAAAAATATTTCATGACGTGAAAGTTTTATGAAATTCAAATTTCAGTGTTCATAAACAAAGTTTTATTGAAACACAGCCATGCTCACTTATTTACACCTCACCTGTTGCTGTTTCTGCACTACAGAGGCAGGGCTGTATAGGGGCAACAGAAATTGTATGTTCTGCAAAGCCTAAAATACTTATTACTTGGCCCTTTACAGAGAAAGTTCATCAACTCCCGTTCTACTCCAATCACTACCACGTAACCCTGATTTTCTTCCTCAGATCTAAAATTCTAGTTTATTTCTTTGCTTACTTACTACCCCCAACGAGAATACAAATTCCAAGAGGCTTTATCCATCTTGGTTACCACTGTATCCCCTGTGCAAAGCTCACTGCCTGAAATACAGCAGATACTCAGTCATACTTGAGTGAAAGAATAGTGAGGAGGAGGACAAGCGACTAGGCTTAAGAACCACTGGAGGCTGTACTGGCCTCCGCGGCCTAAAGGGAGGGCCCAGGGAGCCTGCTGGAGTGCCAGGAGCATGTCCTCCACCAATTTTTCATGACCTTGCTCACCAGAAGAGTCTTCATCCACGTTCTCGTACTGCAGAAGTCGGTCTAGGAGGAAACTGAGGGAAGGGGCGGGGAGAACAAGAGTGTTTATTCCCATCTCTGCAATGTTCTCCTGGGCCCTCGTCCCTTCTAGCTGGCCTGTTGGAGCCTCCCAACAGCCCCGAGGCAGGCATCATGCATTTGTGGCCCATTCCAGGATGGGGTCCGAATGCAGATCCACAGAAGCCACATCACCCACTGGCCTCCCTCCTCCCCTCAACGTGTCTCACCTCTTGTCCCGGGACACCTTCAGCAATTTCCTCTGCGCCTTCCTCAGTTCCTCCTGGAAGCACTCGTGTTCCTGTATTACGGGCAAAGTGGGAGCTGAGCCAACGGCCGTCCGTAAATGGGGCCCGGACGCCGGCCACAGCTCACCCTACTCCCTTTACACACAGGTAAACTGAAGTCCTACGAGCACCAGGCCTCACCCCTCACCGCCTCACCACCCCGGCACTCACGTAGATGAGGAATTTGAGCTTCCGCTTCAGGTTCCGGTATTTCTTCTTGTAGTCCACTTCGCCGTCCGCCGGCCCGTTCATGACCCGCCGCGGGAGAAGCGCCCCAGCACTCGCCGGGAGCCGGGCTACCCCGAGCCGGCTCAGCCCGGCCTCTCCCACCTCCACTTCCGGAGAGTCGGCAGGGCTGTGTCCGCTGGGACTACAACTCCCGGCGTGCCCCGCGCCCAGGGATCGTAACCACACCGGCTGCCCTGCTGGGGAATACCGGGAAAGGAACTTTGCTTCCAGGGGATACGCTAAAAATGGCGCCGCGGCGACGCGATGATGTCACAAAGATGGCGGACGCTGGAGGGCACCCTTACTGATTCGAAATGTGCTTAGCGATTTGAAGCCACGGGAAGACATTCCTCCTGGGATTCCTAGTCTCCTGGCGAGGACGCCCTTTTCCTTCTGTCTTTCAAAATCACAGATGCCTAGTTGCTGCCCGTGACCACGAACGGAGGCCTCGTCGCGGGTTGATTGTTACATCCAAAGGTGTAGCCGGCTCCCAATCGGTTGCTAACGAGAATTCTCCTTCAAAAGAGATTCGTTCTAAGAAAAGGAAGGAACCGCGAGACTCTCCAACTGCCCGGGGAAGGCAAGTTTTGTCTGGCAAAGTTCTGGGTCCAAGCGGCCCGTAACGGACACTCAACGGTCCTCCACCTCACGGCGCCACGGTACTGCGCGTGCGCAAGCTCCTGTCAAACGCGTGGACGGAGGCCGAGAAGAAAAAAGGCGGGAGCCGCCGATATCAGGTGGAGCAAAATGGCTCGGGAGAATGAGATGCAGGAGTTCACCCGCAGCTTCTTCCAAGGCCGCCCGGACCTCAGGTGCACCGGAGGTTGGAGGCGGGGTTGTAAAGGGCAGGGGCGGGACGGGGACTCCGTCGTGACACGTGTTTCCGCAGCACGCTTACGCACTCCATCGTGCGGCGGAGGTTCTTGGCTCACGCTGGCCGCGACCACCTGGAACCCGAGGAGAAGCAGGCGCTGAAGCGGCTAGTGGAGAAGGAGCTGCTGAAGATGCAGGTGTGGGCCCGAGCCTGGGCCACCGCAGGCGGGGGTTGTGGCCGTGGAGGAGGGGCCTGAGAGGGGTGGGGCAGAACACAACCTTGGTACACGTGATGCTCTCTTGATGCACACACAGGTGGATGAAGCGGGTGGCAGGGAAAAGAGGCTCGACGTTGCCAAGAAAGCCAAGAGGTCTCCCATCCCCTGCCGTGACCCAGCGAGAAAAAGGTTCCGTTTCAATTCGGAGTCAGGTTAGTGCCTTCTGCATAGTTGGTTCATGCTAAAAGTATTTATTGTGCGTGTGTTATGTTCCAAGGCCTTAGGTGAGGGCGCGTGGCCCGTGAGTCAGGAGCCAGGAACAGGGTGGACTGAGAGCTGTTTCCTACTGCCCTTCCCTCCATCAGAGCAGGATTCGAGGCAACCAATCCCAAGTGGAGGGAGAAGGGACAGGAGGAACCTGTCCCAACCTTCTCTTCTCTCCACATTCCAGAGCCCAGCTCTGCAGCCTCCAGTCCAGACTGCTTCGGCCTCCCAGCAAAGAATGGGATGGCAGCAGAAGTCAGTCCAGCTGAGGATGAGAATCCAAAGCGAGCCTCAAAGAAAGCAATTGAGGAGAGCAGTGATGAGGAAGAACAGCAGAGAGACCTGACTGCAAAGATGGGATTAGAGAAGGAGGAGGTGAAGGGGAGCAGTGAGGAGGAGGAAGAGGGCTCTGCCAGAAAGAGTAAGGTCTGGAAAGAAGAAAGCAGTGAGGAAGAGGAAGATGAGGAAAAGGAAGAGAAGGAGGAGGAGGAAAAGGAGTCCAAGGGCAGGATTAGGAAGAAGGCTGGGACAAAGAACAGGCAGGCACCAGGCAAGGCCTCAGCCAGTAGGAAACAGGCCAGGGAGGAGAATGAAGACAGTGAGGAACGTGCCCAGGGGCCAAGAAAGAAGGCAGAGGGAAAGAAAGGAGCTAAAAGCCACCAGGAAAGTGAAAAGGAGAGTGAGGAGGAGACCCTAGCCAAGAAGAAAGAGAACAGAGAGGAAGCAGAGGATTGGAAACTCACAGCCCAGAGCAGTGGAGGTCAAAGGTCCTCCTCTCGGGAGGAGAGGAGCTGTAAGCAGAACAGCAGGGCAGCAAGACTGCTGGGATACCCGGGGGACAGAGAGGAACCGAAGGAAAGATCAGCAGCAGGCAGTGGGGATAGCAGTGGGGAAGATGAAGAGCCCCTAGTGCAGAGGAAGAGCAAAGACAGCACCCAGTGGAAGGGTGGGAAAAGGCAGAGTGGAAGCAGTGAGGAGGATGGGGAAGACAGCTGGAGGAAGATGACACCAACTACTGGAAAGACAGCCAACGTGGGCAGTATCAATGGTGAAGCAAGTGACTCGGAGAAGGAGGTGAGTGACAGCGAGGCAGAGGGGACCCCCAAGAAGGAGAGGAAGAACCGCTCTTCCAAGAAGAGCTCCAAGAAAGGCAGGACACGAAGCTCCTCCTCCTCTTCCACAGATGGCAGTCCAGAACATAAAGGCAGGAAGGTGAGGGTTGAAGATGGGGTGGGAGGCTACCATCAAGGAAGAGGGAGACCCTGACTGAAGCCCAAAAGGCTTGGCCTTCAGCTGCTATCTTCCCTTGCCAGGCTGGCTCTGGTCGCCCTGGTGAGGACCACCCGTCTGTGATGAGGCTAAAGCGCTACATTCGGGCCTGTGGGGCTCATCGAAACTACAAGAAGCTGCTGGGCTCCTGCCGTTCACACAAGGAACGCCTGAGTGTTCTCCGGGCAGAGCTGGAAGCCCTGGGCATGAAGGGTGAGGCTGGGCGTGCCCTGGGGGCTGCAGGAGAAGGCCTTGGCTGCTGGGGAGGAGAGGATCACGAGCTTCTTCTGCCCTAGGTAACCCTTCCTTAGAGAAGTGTCGGGTCCTGAAGGAGCAGCGGGAAGAGGCAGCTGAGGTAGCCTCCTTGGACATTACCAACATCATCAGTGGTTCAGGTGAGGGGCTTCCTTCCACTCTCCAGGAGCAGATGGGGCATGGACTTTTTCAGACAACTCATCTCCTGCTTTCTCCTCTCCTCTAGGCCGGCCACGCAGACGCACAGCCTGGAACCCTGCAGGAGAAGCAGCCCCACCGGGGGAGCTATACCGCAGGACCCTGGACTCAGAGGAAGAGTGGCCCCGCCCCCCACCCCCAGACTGGTCACATATGCGTGGCATCATCAGCAGTGATGGCGAGAGCAACTGAGCTCCCCCTGTCCCCAGGAGGGACTTCCCACTTGTAGAAAGCATATAGAGCATACCCACCCCCAACTCTGCCTGCAGAGCAGAAGCAGCTTTCTTCGGAGAAGACTCGCAGCTCCCAGGGACATAAGTTATTGGGATTCTGCTTCTCAGCTTCACATTCCCAGTTTAAAGTGTTTACAGGGATTTATTTTTAAAGACTCAAATAAAGGAGTGTTTGAATCACCTCATCAAAACTGGTCCCCCACTCTCACCCCCTGTACTTTGGTCCAGGAAGCTGAGGAGTAGCCACTGTCCCCCTTATCTGGTTCCTTTTTTTTTTTTTTTGGTTCCCTTTAATTTCCCCCAGATTCTCCAAAGAAAGTCCCAGCCTCCTGACCCTGCCATCCAGTCTGCCACCAGGCTTGATTCAAAGAGAGTGTGGCTCCTTTCTCCAGCCTGACCAGTGGACCCCTATGACCACCCTGCTTTTATTTATTTACTTAGGCCACGCTGTGTGGCATGTGGGATCTTAGTTCCCCAACCAGGGATCAAACCCATGCCCCCTGCAGTGGAAGCAGGGAGTCGTGATCACAAGACCGCCAGGGAAGTCCCTGACCACCCTGCTTTTAGTTGTCTGATAACCTAAAGCTTAGTTGGGAGGAAGATCTGAATAACTGGCCTTAAGAAGAATGTGAAGCACAAAATGAAGTCTTGGGAACAGCTGTTGTTTATGTCTTTCTTCCCTTTTCTGGAAACAGCCACTTAGTCCACGGGCCGACTCTTTCAGCCTTAAAGCGGTGGGTACAGGGTCTAAACCTGACCAATCAGAGCACCCCAGGCCTCTGGCTACAGATCAAACCAATGAAGTCACTTCAAGACTGCTGGAATTCTTGCTGTTGAGGTTGTTGGTAGGTTGTAAGGTTGGAGCTGCCAGGGGCCTGTGGGTAAGGTGAACCTTCTGAAAATCTGAAGCCAAAGCAAAGGGAAGCAGAGCTCCAGAGACTGATGACTTCCTTTGAAGCTCTGGATTCAGTCATGTCCAAAGTCAGTAAAGTCACTGAAATTTTTAGTTAGCCCAGTGAGTTCTCTTTTTAAATACAAGTAATACTATCAGCTGCCACTGAACATTCCTTAATGTACACCTTAGACAGAAAAGGTGAGTCCTGGGATCTGTTAGAATAACCAACAGTTTATTAAAAGCTTGCCATGGGGCTCTGTGCCAGCCCCGTAGCTGGGAGGGGCTCTCATGACTGCCCCCAGGCCTGGGAGCAGCCCCTTCTAAGGTTCTTATTTTGTTCCCCTGCCCCAGCTCAAATCTCAATTTAAAAAAAAAAAAAAAGGATAAAGGACAAGACGGCACAGGACGTCAGACAGCAACAGGGGAATGGAGAGACCCAGGCATCCTGACCCCAAGACCCCATTCTGATCTTTCTTTCAGGAAGACCTTTTCCTCCCGTTCTCCCCACCCCAGGCCCCAGACCTGCTCTGTCACATCCCAGGTCTGGGGGGCCTGGCATCCCCAAGTCCATGGCCCCATTCCAGGGGGTAGTATAGTTCTCTTTATATAATATATCTAGACCCACCCTTCCCCTCCCCCAGGGGACTAGATGAATATTTGACACGCATATCTCCCTCCTTTCCCGAGGCTGTGATGGAGAGAAACCCTGGCACCATGGTGGGGAGGCAGGGGCTCCTGGTCAGCCTTGAGGCACCTATGCCCAAGCTGGCCTTGGGCCACTGGCCAGCCCAAGAAGCTCATGAGATGAGGTCTGAGGGGAGCTGGAGCCAACTTCCTGTCCCCCACCCTTGGGTGGACCTCAGGCTTACAGCCCTCCAGGATCAGGCTCCACCCACCCCTGCCTCATTCATCGGCTTATCCACCTTGTACTTCAGGAATAGAAGTGCGAGGAACCATTGAGGATGTGGGAAGCAACACTGGTGCTGCGGCTCAGAGGCCCAGGCACTGCAGCAGCAGGTGGGCCCACACTGTCACTGCCACTGCCCCCCGAGGCTGCTCGTCGCAGGGGCTGGGGGCTGTTTCTTAGCAGCAGCAGGGCTCCACCACGGGGTGTCCCACTCTGTGCTGGGGGCCCCAGCCAGCTTGGGGGACCCGGGGGAGCCAGGAGAGAGGGCTGACGCCAGGCTGGGGGGGGCATGCCTGGTGGAGGAGGGCCATGGCTCCAGTGCGCCCCTGAACGGGGAACAGGACGGGAGGGCCAGGCGGGGGCAGGGGGTGGAGCAGGATAGCCCTGGGCAGCAGCCTCAGCTGGGATGCCCCCCAGAGCCATACTGGAGAAGCCCAGCCTCATGCTCTCAGCATCGAAAGCCTCGATCTCACGGGCCTGCCGCTCGAGCAAACTCCGGATTCGCTCAGAGCGCCCCGTCTGCAGGGCCAGCAGCTCCTCTTCCACCTGAGGTACCCAGAATAGAGGTCAGAGGGTCCGGGGGTGGGGGCTGCCCTCCCCACCCCACCCTGGAAGCCCAGCCCTCTTACCCGCTGCTCCAGCAGTGCCCGCCTCAGAGCTACTCTCTGCTCCAGCTCCCGTAGCTCCCTCTCGTGTTGACTCTCCGTGCGGATCTTGATCTTGCTCTGGTAAGCGTTGAGCAGCTCCAGCTCCTGTTGAAGCTGCTGCCGAAGGGCCTGGAACTCTGCCTCCTGGGTCTCATCAAGCCGCAGCTAGAGATTAGGTACAGCAAGTTTTAGGGGCCTCCTCCCCTACCCCCACAATCCTCCCCTGCCCCAGTAGGCCTGGGCCCTCAGGTTTCAAGAAGCAGCCAGTCTCAACATCTATCAAAATGAAAGGTCGTCATACCCTGTGACACAGCAATTACACTTCCAGGAATTTATCCCCCAGGTATACTTGCACATGTGCTTGAAGGTGTTCACTGAAGCGTTGTAATAGCAAAATACTGGAAACAACCTAAATGTCCACCAATAAGGGATGGGTTAAATAAATTATGGTACATCCATACCATGGAAAACTCTATGCTCTTAAAAAATGAGATATGTGTACTGACATGGAAAGATGTCCAAGAAATACAAGGTGGAAAAAGAAGTTAGAGACCAGTATATAAAGTATGAGTCCACTTTTGTTTAAAATTTTTATATAATTTTCTAAATATGCATAGGAAAAAATCTAAAATACAATTAATTGTTAACAACAGTTACCTCTGAGAGGTGGGTTAGGTGAGGGAATGGCAATGAATAAGGACACTTTTACTTTTTACAGTGTTATTTTAAGTGGCCTATTCCAGTGTGATGTGTGATCACTTTTAGAACAGCAACCTTCAAAATCCTCCAGAAGTCTGAGCAAATTGGCCTGAGGGCCACAATCATTTTGATTTGTTCCCTGTTCACAGATTAAACTAACTCAGGCCCAGGAAAAAATTACAGCCACTCTTTCCTTGGTGGTTCTTGGTGGAGTAGGCAGTCTGGCTTTGTCAAGACCTTAAGAAAATACTTAAGAGAAATAATAAAACCATTGCAGAGAATACCAACAGTGGAAGAATACCTGAGTTTCCCAAGAACAAAATGCCCTATCTCTGTCTACACCCCCCACCTGCAGTGCCCACAGCTAAACTGGAAATACAAAGGCCAACCTCCACCATGCTCCCTCCCTGGACCCCAGGCCTCA
Source organism: Eschrichtius robustus (assembly GCF_028021215.1). Lineage (NCBI taxonomy): Eukaryota > Metazoa > Chordata > Mammalia > Artiodactyla > Eschrichtiidae > Eschrichtius > Eschrichtius robustus. The sequence continues at coordinate 76,695,527 of NC_090839.1, forward strand.
CCGCCTGTGAGCTGAGCATCTCTGAGATGGACTGGTCGTACTGCTCAGCTAGGATTGCCAGCTTGCGGGTCTGTTCTTCCTTGAGCCGCTTAAGGAGGCTCTTGTGCTGAGCTTTGGGCGTGGTCTCCAGCAAGTGTGCCCGCAGAGCCTTGTACTGCCGAGTCTGGATCTTACACGTCTCCTGGAACTGCTTCTTGATCTGCAGCTCCTTAGACTATGCAGTGGACGGACCAAGGGGAGATGGGGGCAGGGGGGAGGAGGAGGAGGAACAACCAGGGGAAAGGGAGAAGAAAGAGAGGAGGAGAGGAGACAGAAGCAGAGACAAGAAGAGGGAGAGAAACAGAAAACATGTTAGACAGAGGGGGCGGGGGGAGCTGTATACAGACAGACATGGAGAGATGGGATTGTGTTGAGAGAGATCAGGAAGATTCTCAATGGGCAAGAGATGCAAAGAAAACAAGACAGCTTCCAAGAGCACGTTCACAGAGTTGGGTGGAAAACTCACAAGAAACAGCAGGAGAGTTCATGGACAGGGAACTGAGAATCTTTAGAGTACTGAGTGCACACAAGAAGCTTTGACCATGCAAAGAGGGAGAAAATATAACCTAGAGATAGACGCCTGTGAGCAGATACAGAATATGCACAAGTGAGGAAACCAAGTCTCTCAACACACACATGGAAGACAGCAACACAGCTGAGGAAAGACAGAGGAAGTCCCAGGTTCAACACCTCAGGGTGGGAGGGAGGGAAGGATAAGCACCAAGCTAAGAAATGGATAAGATGGGTGGCCCCATCTCGGGCCACATAAGGGAAAGGGGCAAAGGAGGTGGCCAGAAAGGGCCCAACAAGTTCAACAGGCCAGCAGCTGCCACCCTGACCAGATTTCCACATTCCAGCCCGGCCCCTTGTGTACTCAGCTCCCACTCCAAGCCCACAACCAACCCCATTTCCGCGGCCCCCACACTCTTGTCTGGGCCCCCAAGCTCACCACCCCCTACTGTGGACGGTTTGCAGTCCCATCCCCCCAGCCCTCTAGGGTAATGCCTGATGCCAGGAGAGAAACTCAGCTCCCAGACAGAAGGGAACCACGTAGGGAGTGGGTTGGGAGGAAAGGCAGTGAATGAGGACAAAAAGACCCAGAACCTGAGGACTCTCGGGGAGGAATCCACAAACAGGGGAACTGTGGGACCAAGAAGTTCTGGGGAAGCTCAACAGGGGCCCAGACCCCTGAACTGGTGGTGGTCATGGTGCAACGAAGCTATGAAGGTAGAGAGGATGAGGCTGAGGAGTGAAAGGGGTTGAGATAACGTAGATGGGGTGAAGAGGTCATGGAACTGGGGGCCAAGGGTCCAGACTGGGGGCATACCGGGGAGGCTAGGCGGCAGGACAAAGCAGACAGAGGCAGCCTGGGCCAAAGGTACAGTTCCGCTCAGATATTTTATTTGTGTTTGTCTTTTTCTTTTTTTGGTGGGGGAAAGGGGACAGGTTGGAAGGGAGACAGAAAAACAAAATCAAAGAGAGAAAAAAAAAAACATGACTCTTCCCACCCACTGCCACCCCTGGCCCCAGGCCTGAGTCGATGAGGGTGAGGATGAGCACACACAGCGGGAGAACAGCAATAACTTAGGGTGGGGGGGGGGGGGGAGCATCAGGAGAACACAAAATATAATCTCCAGACTCCATGGTGGAGGAGGCTGCCTGCCTAGAGGCCCAAAGGGCTAGGGGTGAGGTGGGGAAGCATACCAAGGAAGGAGTGGTGAAAGGGAAGAGAGGACTGGGACTGGAGAAACTTCACTGAGTAGTGGGAGATAAAGTGCTCAATGCTCTAGATTTGGGCTGGGGAGGAGCTAGAGTTGGTTACCTCCAGGGAGGCAGGGCCCGGGACTGGCGGGTTCGGGATCTCCGCCCAGCTAGAGTCTCTGGTGGTGGTTGGTGGGAGGCAGGGGGGCCTAGCCGGCGCTGGCTGCGTGGTAGCAGCCGGGGGATACGGCTGGGCCGCTCACCCCGAAGCAGGCCCCAACTGGCCAGTGTGTGGATGGCCCAGGGGGGCAAGCGGGTGGCTAAACCCTGGCTGGCCCGTGCCAGGCGCCAGTTCCAGCCCTTGCACAGGGCCCAAAACCTTGCCAACAGGGCTAGTGGGTGTCGGGCAGTGCGAGGATTACCCCGCCGGGGCCCAGGGACAGGCAGACGGCTGCGGAAGCCATCCTTGTTGGTCTTGGGGTAGAGTGCAAATAGGCCCCGATCCCCCACGGCCCCACAGCCCTGTAGGGCCCTGAAGGCCATGGGCGACAGACGCAGCAGAGCACGCAACCAGAGTCGAGAGATGCCCCGGCGCATCCGAGGGCCCTGCTGCCGCACCCATTTGCCCCCAGCTGCCACAGCTGCCAGAGGTAGAGCCAAGCCTGGCCAGGCTAGGAGCCAAGCAGCCCCAAGGCCCAGAGGGACACCCATAAGACCTCGGCGCCAGCTCAGACTGAGGACGGCCCCCAGTGCGGTGCCCTGAGCCAGGAGTAGGAATAGACTGGGGGGCATGTGCAGAGCTGTACAAAGCAGTAGGTAGGAGGCCCCCAGGCCCACCAGCCCCACCTCAAGGGCCAGCAGGGCTGCCTGCAGGCCACCCCCACCCTGGGCCGCCAGCAGTGGGAGCAGCAGCAGAAGTAGTAGGGGCAAGAGGCCAGAGGAGGACCCCACTGCAAAGGAGAGTCCAGCCAAGAGGCCATGGGACAGGAGTCCAGGGAGCTGGCTAGTAGGGCTGGGCCTCAGATGTGTTGGAGGGGGCTCAGGGGGGATGTCTGGTGAGGGACAGCCATCTCCAGGATCCCTCGGGGTCCTAAATGGAGCCCCCTCCTCCTCTTCCTCCTCCTCCTCAGGGACTGGGGTCAGTGTTGGACCCTGGACCCAGCCAAGCTCAAACTCCTCATCCAAGAGGCTACCATCCTCCTTCCCCCACAACCTCCATTCCCCGGATGCCTCCTGGCCCACAATGCTCCTCTCCTGGGGTGCCGGGGATGGAACTCTAAGCTTCTCTATCTCCTGCTCAGGTAGCCCCCAAACTTCCTCATCAACCAAACTCCTACGTTTCTGTGGACTGGGACTAGGGGCTCCTGACTCTTCTCCCAGAATCCTCTGCTCCTCTGGCTCCAAGGCAGCCCCTTCCTTCCCCAGAATCCTTCTCTCTGGAACTGCTTCCTCCTCCTCTCCCAGAATCCTTTGGTCTGCCTCCTGGCCAGATGAGCAGGACTGCTCTTCTCTAGGGGTGCCTGTGTTAGGTGGTCCCAGAGCCCCAGGAATGGGGAGCGGGAGGCCCAGGGGACGCTGGCCTGCACGTACTTTGAGGCTCTTGGGCTGCTGGCGAACCTGGGCCGCATGCTTCTGCCGCAACTCTTGCTCACGCCGCTTATTGTACTCCAGCTGGTTGCCCAGCTCCGTCTGGTGCTGCAGGCGGGTGAGCTCAGCCCGTGTGCGCTGTACGGCCTGGAGCTGCCGTAGCTCCAGCTCCCGTGTGGCCTCATGCTGCCGTAGCAGCAGTGCACACTCCAAGTCCTTCTGTGTCTGTTTCTTGTTCAAGTCCTGAGGCAAAAGGGAGGCAGGGCCCAGAAACTGGTCAGAAAGCCTTGTTGGTGTCAAGGAAGTGAGAGCCCCAGGACTCCTTGGCAGAGGGAGCCGAGGGTGGGGAGATGAGGGGTGTAGATGAGAGGTGTAAGGGAGCCAAGCTCCTAGCTGGCCTGGGAACTCTAGCAGGGTCTAGTGGGCACGAGAAGCGAAACAGGTGTTGAAGAGAAGCCGAGCTGTGACACGAATGAGGGCAGAGGGGAAAGACAACCACAAGTGCAGCAAATGGAAAAGGGTAGGTGCCTGGGATCTGGGAGGGGAACAGGGAGGGGGTGGCCTACCTCTCGAAGCAGGTCCTGGTCCAGGCTGTGACGAGCCAGCAGCATCTTGCGCTTGTACTGGCGACACTGCAGCTCAAAGTACTGGCGCTGCCGCCGCAGCAGCCCAGCCTCCTCCTCCGCCTGGCACTGCTGTAGCTGCTCCTTCTGCCGCAAAAGCCACTCCGCCTTCTCCCGCTTGGGTGTGCTGGGGTTCTCCTGGAGCTCCTAGGAAAGGGCAGCAGGAGAGCAAGGAGGTCAGGGCCCGCCTCACCCTCCATCAACCCCACCCACTGCTGCAGCCCTATCCCACCTCCTTCAGCTGCTCCTTCCGAAGTTTGTAGGTTCGCTTCTGCGCCTCCAGCAGGGCAGCCAGCTCCTTCTTCTGCTGCCCGAGGATGTGCTGCTGGAACTTACGCTCCTCAGCCTGGGCAGCTCGCGCCTCCTTCTCACCGATAGCCTGGTGCCGCCTTGACAGCTTTTCGGCCTCAGCCCCAAAGCCAGCCCGCTGTGCCTCGAGCTCCCGCTGCAGCCGTGCACTGTGCTCCTCACGCTCACCCCTCAACCTCGACTCCAGCGCCAGCAGCTGTTTCTGGTGCTGTCGTCGCATCCGCTTATAGCCACTCAGCTGCTCCCGCAGGGCTGAGTCCTGCTCATGCTCCTGGATCTGACGGCTGACCTGGGGGCGGGAGAAAGGGTGAGAAGTGGGGCGCAGCCCTGGCCCCCATTTTATTAACACACATAGTCTTCGTGCTCTATGGGGGAAGAACATGAGTTTTAGCCTCATGGGTTTAATTCTCATTTGATATCTTCCTCACACTTAACCTCTCTGAGCCTGCCACCTCAACTGGATCATGGAGATATCTCCTTCAGAGGTTGCTGAGACTGAATGAGACAAGAAAAGGTGCTGAGCACAGGGTCTTGCATAAAAGTAGGAACAATTCAGATTAATTCAAAAGAGTAAAAGAATCAGACAGACCTGGGACCAGATCCCAGCTCTGCCACTGACTAACCCTGTGACCTCAAGCAAGTTAATGCTGCTAAGCCTTAGCTCTATTAAATGGGACAATACCACCTCCTCACAGCGGGCTGGGAAGATTAACTTTGCTACCTATGTAATAGTGTCTAGAACACTCTGAACCAGTAAGTGATGGTTCCTTCCCCTTCAGCAAACACTGAAGACCCTTTACAGCTCAGATACGGAGCCAGAATATGGACCATGGGACACTGGAATAACAAGAACACTGGGCCTGGATGTCCTCATCTGAAGTTTGAGCTCAGATCTCACTGTCAAGGGGCTATGTCAATGTACCCCAAACTAGTCCAGGTGGCCAAACCCCTGGAAATCACAGACCTCTCTGCACAGTACCACAAAGCACCAAGCATCACAGGGTCTGAAGAGTTGTCCTAAAAGAACAACCAGCCACAAGCAGAGGTTACAAGAACATACTAGACCAACCAGTGGCCTCCAAGGGGACCATCGAAGCTTACAGCTAAACAGGAATGTAATCTAAAAGTTTATTAAAAGTATGGACGAAAAACTATGTTTTAGGAAAAATATACCCCTTTTCCTATGAACTGAGAAAAACATCGCTGTGACTTTAAGAGAGGACCAAGGTCCTGGTAACAGAATTTGGGAACCACCAAAGGTAGCCTCTCTGAGTCACAGCTGTTTCATCTCACAAATGGGATCATACCCTCACCCTCCCAGAAGAGCTGGAAGAATTAAATACAGGGATGTGTGTGGGCCTGAAAGCCAATTACTGGCACAGGCAGATACCTGTACACCATCTCTGCCCTCTAGGGGCACAGAATCCAGCAAACCTGTCATCATGCTGTTCAGGAGTACCACAGCACAGGATATGAAGCACCTGGCTGGCCAGGAGCCTGGGAAGGCATGCCAGGAGATGCTATTTAAGTCCAGCCACAAAAATGGAGTATGAGCTGGGCAATGTGACCAAAATAGTCTACTGGGAGAAGGGAGGGGAGAGGGGAGGGTTTAGGTGAGACGGTCGAGGTGAGAAGGCAAGAGACAGCAACACAAAGCGAGGGTGGACTCTGGACTTAATCGTATGCCAAAGGGAGAAAGTCATTTCTGGACTTAGATGGTCTGGGGCATCCAGGATGGCTGCACTTACCAGGGAGGCAGTACGGATGGTGGCAAAATGGTCCCGGTTGCGGCAGTAGGCCCGTCGGCGGGCAGAAGAGGTGGTGGATGTGGGAGCCGGGGCTGCAGGTGGCTGGAGAGGGCCTGGGGTCATCTCTGGCTGGTAGGGGTCATCATAGAGGTTGTCAGAGCCCTAGAGGAAGGGAAGGTGGAAGGAATGCCCAAGGCTCAGAGGTCAATGGGCCCACAGGGAGTTCCCTGGAGACCCAGTCAGACTTAGAGAAGGAGCAGTCACACATGGGAGGGAGAGCAGGGAACCAAGGTGATTCCTGAGAAGGAGAGCTGGGGCTCAGCCCTGCCGCTGTCAGGCCTACACAGGGTGAGCTGCATACCGGCAGCCGGTGGATGATGGAGCTGTGGGAGGTGACTGTGTGCTCGCCCTCCTGCATCATGGCCATCTCCCGGGCTTCAGGGCCTTCTTCCTCCTCCTCCTCCTCCTCCTCCTCCTCTTCCTCCTCCTCATTGTCAGAGGCATCTGCTAGGCTGTTGACTGAGCTGCTCTGGCTGGAGGCGCTGATGGACATGCTGGGCACTGAATGGCTACTCTCTAGACTGGTCAGCGTCCCGGCCCGGTGCATGTAGGGCTCTGCCTCCTGTAGACAAGACACAGGCTGTTGGGCAGGGAAGGGGAAGGACAAGGGATGTGCATACGGAGGTAGCACAAAGAGACAGGGGGTATGGAGAAGGGTGGGGAGGGGTGCCAAGCAACTGCTAGGAGGCAAGCACAACATGGTGGTGAAGAAGGGTGGCAGGGCAAGCCGGGTCACCTCCTCCTCCTCTGGGGCCTCAGCGCCAGGGCCATTGGGTGCCTCTTGGAACAGTATCTTCTTCATTTTGCGGTACTGCAGGTTGTCCAGCTCCCGAACAGCATCCTTGGTCCTCTGGATTAAGTCCATGATGACTGTGGGTGGCCGCTCCCGGAGCACAAAGCGGTGCTGGGGGAAGAGAACACTGAGGCCTGCCGCCAAGCACCTCCCGCATCCCAATATCCCGTGGATCTTGGCATTCCCTCTGGCCTGAGGCACTCCCCTGGGGCCCATGCCCACCACAGGTTGATGCTGGGCTTGTCCCAACCCCTCCTCCCACATTAATTTTTACCACCCCGTCTCTACTCCCCAGACAGTCTCTTGTTCCTCCAGGCATGGCTGACAGGCAAGAACAGCCAGGAGATCTGGATTCTAGTCCAGGTCTTCTATCAAAGTGCTTGGTGCCCCTGGACACGTCATGAGGCCTCTCTGGGCCTCATAAAGCATCCCACGATTATAAAACAAGTAGGTCAGGGTAGACAATCTAAGTTAGTTCCCAACTAGGGGTCCTTAGGCCCCTATGGATCTCTGAAGGGAATGGGGGCCCCTCTGCTTTTGATAACTCAAAAAACGCCTAAGGGAAATCATACATTTACCCACGACAAGGCTACACAGGCTTTTGGCTTGAATTACACATCAGATCAGTGTGGTAACCCTGGTTATTGCACACTGACCAGAAATTCTGGCTGGCAATTATATATATCTTTGATTAATAAAAGACGGGAAAACAAATGATTACTTAATAAAGGTAATCTGGTAGACAAAATCTTGCAAAACACAGAGTCCACTGGGCACTGGGGATGGGGGTAGGAATTTATAAATGAAGTTCTCAGTGGAGGAAGAAACAGGAATCACTAATTTCACTGAGGGGTTTCTGTGGCTCCAACAAGCTACAGTTCTAGGAGAATGCTAGGCCAGTGAGCCCTCACCTTCAGAAGAACCTCTGAGGTTGGTCTGTCTTGAGGGATTTTCTGAAGGCAGGAGTCGACAAAATTCCGGAAGTACTCAGACCTAGAAGTGACAGCAGGGTGAGGGTGGGGAGGGCTTGAGCCAGGCAGCCTTACCCCTATGGCCTAACCCCTGGGCCCAGGAATCCCAGTCCTCACCAGTGTCCTGACTGGAGCACGGGGGACTCGTTCTGTGCAATGTGGTATAAGGCACTCATCGCATTCATGTTAAACAGCGGTGGTTTCCGTTCCGCTACAGAGAAAGGTCAAGGGGGAGAAGGTGAGAGGTGGCAGGTGGACAGAGGAGACTGGAATGGAAATCAGAAGACTTGGGTTCACACCCCAGCTCCCTGACTTCCTCACTCCATGACCCTGAGCAATTCCCATAATCTCAATTAATTCCTTCCTCTGTAAGACGCAGCACCCATCCTCTCCACTGCACATGGGTGGAATAGGTATCAAAGAAAATAACACATGCAAAAGCACGAATGACGGCAGAAGGAAGCACATTCAGTTGCCGACCCAACTAATATTTATTAGGTGCCAAATCAGAGCAAAAAACTCGCTTAAGTATTACGGGAAAGATGAAAAACAATAGACAGGCCCTGTCCTCAAGGAACTTCCAGTCTAATAGGGAAGATTAAATGGGATTGAACAAATAGCATCAAGTTCAAAGTGCTAATTGGCACAAGAGGAAAACAGGTAAATGGCTGGGAAGCTGGGTGTGTGGTGGGACTTCAAGCTGGTACATTCGCAGGGGATTCAGGGAAGCTATTTTGGAAAAAGGGATATTGGAGGCAGGCCTCAGATCAGAAGTCACAAGCTAGAAACCCCTTGTGGCCCAGACAAATGTTTTGTGTTGTTTTTGGTTTTTGCCTAAACAGTGATTTTTAAATTCTGATAATAATAATGAAATAATAACCTAAATTTCCAGTTTCTCTTAAAAAATTAGATCTGGTGAAATGGAGCTTACATTCCTGCATAACAATGGGCTGGAGCTAAGCAACAGCTGCCCTCTTCAGGTGGGAACAGCAACCTCCGGTTTGCTGTAGTCTCCTCCATCTTGCTTCCCTGATACTGACTATCAGTTGCCATTTATAATAAAGATTGATGGGTTTTTTCAATAGTAGAGAAACAGTTCCCTGTACCCATGTCTCTACCAAAAACTAGGAATAAAATGGACAGCTCCAGATTTTTCTTATACCTGGCCTGCTTCACATATTTCCATCGCCTATCTGATCATGGCCTTTAATGGTAAATGCAGACATGTGTAGATGGAGAGAAAGGCAAGTCCAAATCTCCAACCTTGGGCACAGGAAACAATACAAACAAAGGTAATTAAGAGGAAAAATTCAGAACTTGTTAAGAGGAAAGCCAGCCTTTAGGAAGCAGAGCCTTTAGCTTGGTGTAAGCAAGGATGGGGATGGCTTTAGTCTTGAAGGCAACGGGGAGCCACTGACGGCTCTGAGGAGAAGAGAAAACAATAGCACATCTCTCTGACGTAAAAGAGACTGGAAGGAAGAAGAGACTGGCAGTGGGAGAGATCACTGCAGGCAGTTGTTGGTAAGAGTTACTAATAACATCTCTTTCTTGGGCAACTATTTTGTGCCTGGCACCGTGTCGAGGGCTTTACAAACATTATCTCACTAAAACAGTTGTTTCAATAGCATTGGCTGGCAGAGATGAGAACCTCAACATGGCTTCAAGACCTCGTGAACTCACTGAGCCTAACTCTCCGGCCTTATCACTCACTGTTCTTTGTTAACACATGCAATATTCCAAACAACTGAGGCTAGTCTCAGCTCCCCAGGCATGCTCCTCTCTCTGTCTGGAATACTTTTCCCTACAGTCTTTCAACAGCTACCTATTATTTGTCTTGTGGTTGTTTAGACATCTCTGCTACAAGGAGATCTTCCTCAGCCCTTAACTAGGTCAAATGCCTTGTTTTTTGGTTGTACTGCTCTCGTATCTTCTCCATTCAGCTTTTCTTACATTGAAAGAAAACATGCCTATTTCCTCAACTTGAATGTAAGCTCCAAGAGGGCAAGAACCTCATTCACTGCTCTACCCCCAGACCCTACTAGCACAGTGCATGGCACACAGTGGGCACTCAAAAAAGATTTAGAACTAGAGTAGTGGATAGGAAGAGACAAATGCTATGAAAGCTTTAGGTCTAAGAAATGGCAGGATTTGACAGCTGCCTGTACTGGGGGTCAAGGGTAGACTCAAAATGGACAGATGCTTGGAGGCCTCAGAGGATGGGATGGTGTGGGGACAGTAAGAAAAAGAGAAAGGAGTGGAGAGAAAAGAGGATAAGGAGCCAAGAGGAGAATGTCCTTACCCAGCTCGATGCAGGTTATGCCCAAGGACCAGACATCCACCTTGCCATCGTACTGCCCCTCATCCATTGCCAGGATCACTTCTGGAGCCATCCTGGGAGAATGGTCAGGAGAGAGAGGCTAATCACCCGCCCAGACCCTGCCAACTCTTGCTCCCAACATCCCGGGAGCTCTCTCCATTCACCACCACTCCCACTCACCAGTACGGGGTGCCCACGAAGGAGTTGGCAGGTGCCATGATGGATGCAGAACCGAAGTCCCCCAGTTTCACCAAGCCTGGCTCTGACAGCAGGATGTTTCCAGCCTTCACATCCCTGCCAGAGGCAAAGCACAAGGATAAGACATGCATCTCAGAAAGGCTGGGCAGGTGCTTTTGCACCAAGTTTCCAAGAAGACTGGAGTCCAGCAGAATGAAGAGTGGTGTAAAGAGCACCACCCCCGCCCCCCCACCGCCAGTCATCGTCAGTGCTGCCTGTACCTATGGATCATGTTGTGGGAGTGCAGATAAGCCAGGCCCTGAAGGGCCCCGTGGGTCACCGCTGCAATCTCCACCTCCTGAAGGGGCTTCTTGTGCACTGGGGAGTAAGGGAAAAACATCAAACTGAGGGAGCCCAAGGGTGGGACTGGAGCTATCTTCCCTTAACCCTTCCCCTACAGCTTCTCTGCTCTTCTCCCTTCTCCCACTTGTTGGCCAAAGAATCACTTACCTTCTAGAAGGTCAGAAGCTGAGCCCAGGCAATACTCCATCACCAGCTATGGAAGGGTCAAGGGTCAGAGATCAGCAGATCTGGCCACCCCTGGCCCATCTCCCTTGGAGAGAGATCCAAAACAGAGGGCCTCCTTGCCTAGCCTCTACTCAAGCAATGGTCTCGGGGTAATAACAGGGAGAAACGACAACTGAGAAAACGAGAGGGTGGGGGGAAGTCCCTGGAGTCAGGGTCTCCCTTAGAAAGAGCCCAAGACATCACTACCACCTCCATCTGAATCCCATCGTTCAATCTCCAGCTCTCCCAACCCATGTGCCCTCTTTCAACTGCTAACAGTCTATGTCACTCTTCAGCCTCTCCCTCTGGACACACAGTGCTGCTTATGAGTTTGCCTGAGGACTGCAGAGGTTGGGAAAGATTTCCTCCTTCCCAAGATCTGCTCAACAACACCCTGAACAGGGCCCACCTAAGAGACTAGACCAGGACAAGGATGGGCCTGAGTACCGAGTACAAAGATCAGGGCAGAGTCAGGGGGCCAGCTCACCCAAGCCGTGTGCTCCCTCAGGTAACAGCCCCGGTACTGAATGGTATTGGGATGCCGGAGCTTCTGTAGGAACCGCACCTCCTTGATGATGTCCTGCCATTTCTGAGAAGGTCAGGGGAGGAAAGGCTTACTTAGCCTGCATCTTGAGCCTGGGGTCCCCTGCCTCCTACCAGTCTGTCAAGCCTGACCTACCTCATTTGACTGCTTCCCACTGTAGGACATCTTCTTGATGGCCACCACCTCACTATTCCGGACATCCCGGGCCTAGAGGACCAGACCAGAAGGTAGTGAAGGCCCCCAGTGAGCACTGGGTAGCAGGAAGACTTGCTGGCCCAGCAGGAGAGGGCAGGAAAGCCTGGTGTGGTGGAATAGTGTACAGGGCTGTTTGGAGGTCCACAGCGGGAAGACAGTCCCTGCCCCACCCTCCCAAGCCTCAACTCACAAAGTACACAGCTCCAAAGCTGCCATGGCCAATTTCCCGGAGGTCAGAGAAGAGCTTTTCCGGGTCATCCTTGAAGAAGAGCTCAGCCACATCAGGGTCCTTCAGGCTCCCGGCCCGGCCCCCAGCTGGCATGGTGGCCCCTGGGGGCCCTGAGAGTGGGGCTTGACCTGGTGAAAAGATGGGACTCTTAGAACAAAGATGGGGCCCTCAGAGGGAGAAAGGGCCCTTCCTCCCCTAGTTCCGATGAGGGGGAGGCACTACCAAGGAAGGGCAGGGGGAGATTAGGAACAATATCAAAGCTCAAAAAAAAAGAAAAAAGAAAAATGAAGTTGCCCTGGCAACGACTGCACTAGGGCCGGGTCCCTGGAGTCCCTAAAACTAAAGGAAGACTGGGAGCTCAGCATCCTCACCAACCCCTCAGCCCTCAACAAGTTCCATTTCCCTACAACCCCTAAATCTCCCCTCAAGAATAAAAGATTCTGCCTCCCAGCCAGAACCCCAGATCCCCAAGTGTCGTGTCCCACAAGTCCCACGCCCCAAATATTTCCAGGTACCTTCCTGTTCCCCTTGGCGTTGAGGCCCCCTCCTCCCTCAACCTCTCACACTCTGGAAGAGAGCAGGAAACAGCCAAGGCCGGAGGCAGTGGAAATCCGGCCATTGTTACAAGTGGGTACTGGCCCACAGGGGCCAGGAGACTCGCTCTCAAAAAGGGCTAGGGACACTGTGGCAAGCGGGAGATCTAGAATGGGAAGGACAGGGATAGAAATGGTGTCTGGCTCTGGTGGCCTGCGATCTGGGCTGCCTTACTTGTCCAGTCCAATGGCACACGCCACACACACAGGTACAGGACATTTGCAGTACAAAGAACATTTATTAAGCATATATAGTAAGCACCTTACATGCATTATCTCTCATTCAATCCTCACCACAACCTTATGAGGTGTTACTATTACCCCTATTTTACAGATGAGGAAAGGCACTCAGAGGGGTTAAGTGACTTGCCCAAAGCTGGTCCTCTACCACTGTGCTTTCAAAATAGCCCTATGAAACAAGCAGGGCAGGATCATGATCACCATTTCATGGATGAGATCGCTGAAGCATAGTAAGGAAGGACTTCTCCAAGGTCAGAGAACAGGATCTTCTCCTCTCCAGTCAGGCCTGTGTACTCATTACTCTCTCAACAACTCACCCCAAGCTCAGCCCCCTCCTCTAGGAAGCCTCCCCTGACCACCCCAAGCCCTTGGGGAGAAGAACTCCTAGAGCACCCAGCCAGAAATGTACTGAAAACTCCAGCAGTACCTCAGAGCCAAGACCTCCTGAAGGGATTCCAGGCCAAGCTCCTGGATAAGCACTTGTTGGAATTTAGGCACAAAGGAGTTTTTCAGCAGAGCTCAACTCCCAGGGCAGAGTTCTAGCTCCTTAAAAGCACCTAACAATCTAGCATGTAATTATATTCTATCACACATTGTTTCCTGTTGTGTTGTTAATTTTGTCTCCTCAGCCCCACTGGAAGCTGGAGGGCAAGGAGTAGGCCTGACTCTCTGGTGGGCCCGCAGGGTGCAGAGGGCTCAGAATAGCCTGGGAGTTTGATTGATTGCCCTCAGCCCAGCCCCAGGCAGCTCCCAGGCTGCTCAAAGCAGGCCCCTTTCTCCATTCTTCTGCCAGCAACCCTGCCAAGCACCCCTCACCCCCACCACACACCCACACACAAAGGCAGGTGCTCACAACTTGCCAAAGGAATCTTCTTGACCTCTTTACCAGCACCCAACCAAGAATGCCAACTGAGGACCCCAGGTCACATATAAGAGATGCCGGCAAAACATCACAAGGGGCCTCTTCCTCAAATACCAAACATTTGAGTGATTACCAAGGTCTGTGCTAAATCATTACCACCTTCTAAAATGGACAACGTTACCTCTATTCTACAGACGAGGAAACCCAAGCCTGTCCACCCTAAGCTTCACTACCAGTGCATTTCATCTGCAATATACAGCAACAAGGCTTTGAGTAAGTTCCTTACACTTGGTCTTCCCTTCACTAAAACGGATTACAGTGTGGAGCTGTTGTGAAATTTTTAATGAGATCTCGTACTTAGGAACACTATGCAGACACTCAGCATATGGATTTTTCCTTCCCTGCCTCCAGAGTCGCCACGACAAGGCTTTAATACTTTGGGGATCATCCTACCCCCCGGCAGCTTGGCTTTAACTGCTAAGAGACACCCCTATCATTTGTCAGAAGAGATGGCCCTGTCAGGAACCCAGGCCACAGACTGGGATCAGGGTAAAGATGAAGGTCACAGTAGAGAGAAAAATCCATAAGGCAGAAGGCAGGGGCCAGAGCCTCCCATCAGGAAAAGCTTCTGAGTATAGGCCTCCTAAAAAGGAAGCTCTTCTCTCTCCCATTCTTAAATCTCACCCCAATCCATTCTCTTCTGGACCCATGGCTAAACCTAGGCACAGAAGAAAACAGATGACAAGAGATAGGTATGGAGCACAGGCAAGACTTGTTCAAGGACCTGGGTTCCAATCCTGTTCTGCCGCTGTGTGACCTTGGGCAACTTCTCTGGGCCTCAATAGCCTCAACTGTAAAATGGGAAGAAGGCAATAAAAGAGCCCCCTCACCAGATGAATGAGAGGGGGAGAGGTCACATGAGAGAATGGATGTAGAGCACTTTGTAAATGATAAATCGCTTGACAAATTAGATTACTTATACCATCACAGCAAGAGGCTGGAAGGTAACAATAGTTGGGGGAAATACTGCCAAGCACCCCTAAACACAAATGCACATATACACTTCCTTGAAAGGACAAGAAACCCAACCAGACCATGCCTAAAAAACAGATAAGCAGACCCACCATGGGGACCAGAGGCATGGGAATTAACACCCCAGAGGAAAGAGAGTTACAATCATGAAGGGGTAGCTGTGAGGGGCAAAGTGAACAGGGAGAAAACCAGAAGGGTACAAATCCATCTGATTAGCTCAAGCACCTTAGGGTGTGACCCCCGTGACATCAGAGACCCTGTCACCTGAGGTCCCCCATCAACCAGACATAATGAAGGGAAGAGGAAGGGGAAGAGGGTGGCAGCAGAAGGCAAGGCTAGCCAGAGGCTGACCACTGGCCCAGCTGGGCTTCCCCATCCTGAGGAGAGAGCCTACCCAGGCCCAGCTTCTCAGAAAGCAGCACCCTTTCTTCTCAAGCTAGACACAGGGACCCGCGCCCCTGCACCCCGTGTCTCACCTGGTAGGGGTCACTATGGTGCCCCAGCGCCTCCGCCTCCTCCTGGGGTCCTCCAGCGGCTCTGCCAAGCAGGGAGAGGGGCAAGGAGACCTTTCCCCTTGCCACCTCTTCCTCGGCTTTCGCCCTTCCTGAGGGGCGGGCCCGGGAAGCCTCCCCTGGAGGGGAGGGGGTGACAACCTGATCTGACCTCGCGGTCCAGTCCTCCTCCTCCTCGAGGGCGACAGTTGCTGAATTCCGGATTTCTGATTGTGGGGGTCTGAACTCCAGGTATTTGAACAAGGGGAGGCCGAATCTGATATTTGAACTTGTGGGGAATGAACCCCGGATACTGGTGCACGCAGGGTCCTGAACCCCAGATATTTGAAATCCTGTGAAACAGAGCCCCAGGTTTAGAGAGGTTGGGACCCGAGTCCCGGATATCTGGAATCTCAGGGGCTGAGACCCGGATATTTGAGAAGCGTGGGGTCAGGCCCGGAAATTCGGGACCGAGGGGACTGAGCCCCAGGTCTTCGGCCACCGACAGGGGGCCTACCCCGAGGACGTCCGACCGCACGGCCCCTCTCACGCCGGGGTCCGAGGGTGACAGCCCCCACTCCCGCCCCGGTCCCCTCCCTTTCCCCTTCTCTTTCCCGAGGACAGCTGAAAGATTGTAGCTAAGGGCGGTCCCCGTGCCCTCTCCACCTCTCCTCAGTCTCAGCCTCTCCGCACCACAGCCCCGGTCTCGTCCCAGTCTCCCTCTCCCTCTTCCTCCCAATTCCAAGATGGAGACCGGGCGGGAGCGCGCAGGCGCGGTATGGACGCCGGGCCAAGGGGGCGGGGCCCCAAAGGAAACAGCCCCGCCCCTCTCTCCTTAAGGATGCGGCCAGAGAGCTGGGCAGCAACCCAGCCAGAGTGCGCGCGCGCCCCGCCACGCGGACCCTGGGTGGGAGGAGGTGGGGAGCAGGGCTAGTCTTGGAGGAGGAGCCCAGCGCGCTGTCCGACAACTGGTGGTGGAAAGGGCTGCAGCGCATGCGCTCGCCCCGCCTTAGCGCGGAGCCCGAGCTTGTTGCTAGGGGAAGCTTTGAGGGGGCGCGGGTGGAAGGAAATAAGAAGCCGTGATCTGCGCCTGCGTGCAGGGTAGAGGTTGGGAGGGGTAAGGGAAGACTGCTGCTGGGCGCAGAAAAGGCGGGAAAACGGACTGTCCTGGTTAGTAACTATCCAGCCTGGTCGTGGACTCCCAAGTTCGAGGAATCTTTGCTGAGAAAACTCGATCTGTCATATCCCTTCAGGAGACTGAGGCCCTTCACAGCAGCATGACCTGCACAAGGTCACAATGCATTTATGTCAAAGCATTTCCATGACCGTACCCAAGAGCTGCAGTAACCTTATGCCCTATACCAACCCAAACTAAAGAGTCAACAAGGAAAAGTCCCCTAAACCTCCCGAGCCTCTCTACCTTAAAATTCCCACCTCAATCCAATCCCCAATAAACACCCTGGGAAACACTGGGCAAAAAAACCTTTTATTTCCCCCACATTCCAGCTCTCCACTTTTGTAATATCTCTTCCAACTCAGAATCAAGGCCCAAGAAGTTGATTCACACCTGGAGAGAAACAAAATAAAAAAACAGGGCAGGTCAGAGGACCTTTGGAGGAAGCTCTGGTATGGCTGCAGAAATTGGGGAAGGAGCAGAGGAAGTGACAACTAGAGATAGGTACAGGCACTTATTCCAACTGAGATGGCCTCAGGATCCCAGGATCTGCCAGGAGCCAGAAAGCCTTCCTTTCCCAGTCTGCTCAGATCTAAGAAAGGCTGAGAGGGTTCCACCTTTTCCCATCCCAAGTAGGTGGCTGGAGCAGTCAGGCCTAGCCCTAAGCAATATAAGCAAAGTTGATCTTGAGGGTCCAGCTCCTCTGGTCAGCACCTTCCCTGGGTCTGAGCTGTTTCCTATTCTCCCACAGTTATTTCCTAGGGCACGACAGCCAGCTGAAGCTGAGAACAGTTTAAGAGCTGGGTGCACAATATATGACTCTCGAATTATATGACTCACCTTGAAAGGGTGAGATTTTTTTATAGAACTTTTTTTTTTTTTTTTAACCTTAATGAGCTGATGGACTAACTAGTTAGCCAATATGTCCTACCCCCACTTTGGAGGCTGTGTCCCTGCAAAGATCCTGCTAGCAGAATCAACTTTTTCTAATGCAATGATGGCTAATGTAAAAGATCAGGTGCATGTGAAGTGCTTGGGCACATAGTATGTGTCCAGTAAAAGGGCATCATCAATCCTTTTGAGCAGTTCAAGATGAATTTTACAAAATTTGCATCATAAAACTGGGTATCAGAATTTCAGGACAAAAGCAAGACAAACATGATTCATATCCAGGACACAAAATCAAATTTGAACCCCCTTAATTCACCGCTGTTGCCAAAAAGCTTGGAAGTGAACTACAGCTATGGATGAATCTTAAAATCAGAATGTTAACCGAAAGAAGTCAGTTGCAAAAGAATATGTATGATTCCACATATATAAAGTACAAAAATAAGTAAAACCAAACCATATTGTTTAGGAAAAGCTGTCTCAGTTACAACTGCCACTCACACCCCATCCCCTATTCCCACAGGACTGAGTCAGAGAACCTTACCTGAGAACGAGACGGGAACTAGGCCAGTGCCCTCAGAACCGGGTTCTAGACCAGTGGGACTCCCGGCGTGGGTGGAAGCACACAGCAGTGAGACAGCAGAGAAGGCCACAGAAGAGAAGCAGGAAGGAGCCCAAAACCAGCAGCCTAGAGCCACACAGAGCCAGCTCCTCCTAGGGGTGGGGACAGGAAGGGGAGGAGGAATGATGGAGAGAAGGGACTGTGGAGAATCTTCCCTTGGGAAGATATCTTAGATAGCCCCAGCCCAAGGGCTATAGAGAGAAGCATCCATGGGGGAGAGGGCTCTCCACATCCAGGGAGCAACTAAAGGGAAAATTCTATTCTTATTTTCATGCAAGCTAACATTTGTCTCAATGGTCTACAAACCGCTTTCTTGCCCAAACATTTAAACTGAGCCCCTATAATGACTCCAGGAGATAGGAAAGTTCACTATTGTCTACATTTTGAAATGTGCAAGCAGGGCCAGGTCTGGAAACCAAGGTCTCTGATTCCAAGCTCCCAGGTCAGGCTCCTCACCACGGTCTTTGCAAATGTGAGGGAACAGTATGAAGCAGCCTCCTAACTGGTCTCACTCCTCCACTTAGCCAGTCTTGTCCACCCAGCACCAGTGACTCCCATGGCCTGCAGTATCAAGTCACAGCATCTTAGCCAGGCCTCACGGTGCCTCATGACCTGGCCCCTGCATCTCTTTTGTCTCTTCCCCTATGTCATTCCTAAGCCCTCGTCGTGGAGTGCTCCTGAAGCCTGAACACTTTTCAGTCCCTAGGCCTGTGCTCATGCTGGTCCCTTTGCCTGGAATGTATCTCCCCCCTCCTGAACCGCCTCTACTGCATTCCTGCCCATGTCTTCCTCATTCTTCAAGGATCATCCTGACAGAGCAGAATGAGCCTGGGACTTGGAAGTCAGAAGGCTGTAAGTTGCAATCCTGGCTCTGCCACTTAACCAGTTGTGTGGCCTGGGGCAATTCACTCCCTCTAAGTCTGTTTCCTCATCTGTAAAATGAGATAATAACAGCTGCCTCATAACAGCCTTAAAAAGGCTATTTTAAGATCAAATGAGATAATGAAACTGAAAGCACTTAGTAAGGTATAAACTACTGTAAACAATTCCCTTTCTTAAATGCCACCTTCTTGGTGAAGCACTCTCCATAAATGTTCAAGTCAGAGTTAATTGGTCCTTACTCTGTTTGAATAACACTTTGCCTATGATAGCAATTAGCCCATTCTGCCTCTTATTACAGCTTCTGAATTCCTTTGAGGTGAAGATCATGTTTTATTGTATCTATAGACAATTGTTAATAGTAATAGCTGTCATTTATCCAATCTCTATTATGTACCAGGCGCTTTACATTCATTCTCATTTATCCTTATTTGTTGGTACTAGGAGAGAGTATCATGTTTTCTATTTTACAGCTGAGGAAGCTGAGGTTCAGAGAGGCCCACATGCTTGCTCAAGGTCACACAACCTCTGAGGCAGGATTATAAAGCCTGTGCTTTTCTACTAGGTAAAATTGCCTCCAGAAGCCATCAAGACACAGCATTCAGCATGGCAGTTTATGAAACCCCAACAATCTGAGGCTCTTACGGAGGTGAGCAACTTGGTGAGCACAAGACCTTCGTGGCTCCAGACACTGACACACTCCTCAGCCATCCTAGGGTTCAGGGTGGCGTTTCCTGCTCCCTCTTCCGAGCAGGACATGGGTGGCTGGCTGGAGGGCAGGATTCCTGGAGCAGCACTAAAATACAGGCAGGTTCCTGGGGTCCTTTCCGTGGTCACCCTGGCTGTAATGAGGACCAGCTCTCCTGCAGAAGATCCTATGAGAGGCACAGGGGAGGAGATGGAAGAAAATGCAGGGTGGGATGGGAGTCATCAATCTTTAGACAGCTATTCATTTATGTAGGCTTCCTACTGTACCAGGTATTTTGGCATTGATTCTATTCAGTAAAGTCCTCTAATACCATCATTTGCATCACTGAGAAGTGAAAATAGCTGTGTACCGATATAAATAAAAATTAATTTAAATTAGCTCACAATCAATAAAACAATCATACCAATACTCGGAAAGCTGCAGCAAGACTGGGGTAAATACACATTGCTGATGTCAATTTGTATAAACTAGTTCGTTCTTTTTAAGAAAGCAGTTTTCCACTACTACCCAAATCCATTAAAAGGTTCACATCCCATTTCAAATTAGTGAGAAAAGGATGGCCTACTCAGTCAATGGCCTTGGGACAATTTCCATTTGGGAAAAAAAAGTCAGACTCTTACCTCACACTATAAAGTCCAGATGTATTAAAGACCTATGCAAATAAACTAAAACAAAACAAAACAAAAACCTAAGCAAGTATTAAAAGAAAATACAGAATATTTTCTCATTTTAAAGTGGGAAAGAAAGGCCTTCCAAAAAAAGACACAAAACCTAAAAGACCAAGTAGAGGACAAGAGCAATAAATTTCATAAAAACTAAGAACAATGAAAGATAAGTTCTATCTTACCTTAAACTATACAATGAAAGATAAGTTAAAAAAAAAAAAGAAGTCACAGAATGGCTGAAAATACCTATAACATATTTAATTGGCAAAAGGGTTTACTATCCAGAATGCATAAAGATCTTCTAAAAAAATTCAGAAGATAAAGACAAATAACTTAAAAGAAAAATAAGTAAAGGATATGAATAGGAAATTCAGAGAAGACATGAAAATGGCCAATAAACCTATAAGAAGATGCTCAACCTCACTAGCAATCAGGGGAAAGTAAATTAAAACAATCAGGTAATTCCTTAGACCATTAAATTGGTAAAAATTAAAAAGACTGACAATAACAAGAGTTGTTGAAATGTGGAGAAATGGGCGCTCTCCACTGGTGACACTTCTAGAAGACAATTTGGCTGTTTCTGTTGCAATTTTAAATGAAGACAGAGAAGGACTGAGAGGATGCCCACCAAACTGTGGACTCTGCAGAGACGGTAAGGAGGACTTTTACATTTGCTTTGTACACTTCTGTGTAGTCTGAATCCACAATAAAATGAATTTGTGTATTTAAAAAGAAAGGTCCATACTCTTTGACTCAGTAATACCACATGCAGAAACTAATCCTAAGAAAAAGATTCAAAAGAAAAGTGCAAAGTATACCAAATGTTTATTGTGTTTTCATAAAAAATACCAAAAAATAGAAAATAATAAAAATGTTTATCAATAAAGAAAGAATTAACAAATGATGGCCTAACCAATTAACAGATCAATTTACATCCGTTAAAATAATAATGTTCTGGCCACTCAGTAATACAAAAAACATGATGTCATAAAGTGAAAAAAGAAATACAAACCAGTATATACATCATAATTGCAACTGAGAAACATATATGTAAAATTCTGTAAGAGAACTCCCCTTTCTTCTATGTTCCCCTGATCGAATCTGTCACCAAATCCTGTCCATCCCACACTTCTATCGACTCTCTCAAATCAGTCCCCTTCTTTCACACCACTGTCTTAGCTCAGATAAGTCACCTTTTTATCGCAACCACCTCCTAACTGGTCTTTGTACATCTGGACACATTCCTTCCAGGCAGTCAGCCAACAGAGTATGATCTTTTAAAAAGAATAATAACAAAATTCTATTTTCCTGATCAAACTCTTTGAGCTAGCCAAATGTCCTGGATAAAGTCCAATTACCTTGGCTTGGCACAAGGGACTCTCCATGGGATTCTGCCTGCTTCTTCAGACCCATCTCCTGCCACTCATTCAACACTCCTTCCCCTGCACCAGTCAAACTGAACCCCTGGAAGTTCCTAAATGTGCCATCATAATCCCATATGCATGCCTTTGCATATGCTCTTCCCTCTGTCTGGAAGAGCACATTCCTAAACCTCCCTCAAGCCTCAGCTCAAGCCCCGTATCCTTGGAAAAGCCTGTCTTCGCCATCCCTGCTTGATGGACTTATGAGTACTCTCACTGTACCTTGTGTTCTACTGCACACACTGAAAGGTATTTACTTCTGTTCACATCTGTATCCTTGCTAGATTGTGAGTGACTTGTGGTGAGGATCCACATCTTACAGATCTCTGTATTCCCCATGCTTGGTACATAGTAGGTGCTCAACAATTACTGATTAGATGACATAATCATACGTGATTACTTTTTACTTGGTCCAAAAATCTTTGATGTTATAACTTTGTTTCTAACCATGAAGAAGCAGAAACTGACAAGCTGATCCTAAAATTAATATAGAAGTTCAAGGGATCTGGAATAACCAAAACAATCTTAAAAAAAAAAAAAAAAGAACAAAGCTGGAGAATTCATATTTTCTGATTTCAAAACTTACTACAAAGCTACAGTGATCAAAACAGTGTGGTACTAGCATAAGCATAGACATGGATCAGTGGAATAGAACTGAGAGTCCAGAAATAAACCCATATGTCTACGGTAGATTGCTTTTCAGTAAGAGTGCAAAGGCTATTCAATGAGGAAAGAATAGTCTTCTCAACAAAACATGCTGGGACAAATGAATAGTACCTGCAAATGAATAAAGTTGGACTCCATCCTCACACCATACACAAAAAAATTAACTCAAAATGGATCACAGACCTAAATGTAAGAGCTAAAACTATAAAATCCTTAGAAGAAAATATAGGAAAACCTATATTTAGTGACTTTGGGTTAGGCAAAGTCTTCTTAGATATAATACTAAAATCACAAGCAACGACAACAAAAAAATAGATAAACTGGACTTCATGTAAATTAAAAACTTTTGTGCTTCAAAGCACACCATCAACAAAGTGAAAAGACAACCCAGAGAATGGGAGAGAAAATCTGCAAATCATACATCAGATAAGAGGCCGGGATCTAGAAAGCATAAAAAAAACTCCTACAACTCAATAATTAAAAGAAAAATTATTCGATTTTTAAAATGGGCAAAGACTCTGAATATACATTTCTCTGAAGAAGATATACAAATGGCCAATAAGCACATGAAAAAATGTTCAACATCATTAGTCATCAAGAAAATGCAAATCAAATGATGCAACCGATAAGGGCTTAATTTCCAAAATATACAAACAGCTCATACAACTCAAACCAAAAAACAAACAACACAATCGAAAAACGGGCAGAAGATCTAAATAGACATTTCTCCAAAGAAGACATAAAGATGGCCAATATGCACATCGAAAGATGCTTATCATCGCTAATTATTAGAGAAATGCAAATCAAAACTACAATGAGGTACCACCTCACACTGGTCAGAGTGGCCATGATTAAAAAGTCTACAAATAACAAATGCTGGAGGAGGTGTGGAGAAAAGGGAACACTCCTACACTCTTGGTGGGAATGTAAATTGTTGCAGCTACTATGGAGAACAGTATGGAGGGTCCTTAAAAAACTAAAAATAGAGTTGCCATATGACCCAGCAATCCCACTCCTGGGCAGCATATATCCAGCCAAACTATAATTCAAAAAGATACATGCACCCCTATGTTCATAGCAGCACTATTCACAATAGCCAAGACATGGAAACAAACTAAATACTACTCAGCCATAAAAAAGAATGAAATAATGCCATTTTTCAGCAACATGGATGGACCTAGAGATTATCACACCAAGTGAAGTAAGTCAGAAAGAGAAAGACAAATACCATATGATATCACTTATATGTGGAATCTAAAATACGACACAGATGAACATATCTACGAAACGGAAACAGACTCACAGATATAAAGCACAGACTTGTGGTTTCCAAGGGGAAGTGGGGGTTGGGGAGGGAAGGATTGGGAGTTTGGGATTAGCAGATGCAAACTACAATATTATATATAGGATGGATAAACAAGGTCCTACTGTATAGCACAGGGCACTATATTCAATATTCTGTGATAAAGCATAATGGAAAAGAACATGAAAAAGAATATATATATGTATAACTGAATCACTTTGCTGTACAGCAGAAATTAACACAACATTGTAAATCAACTATATTTCAATAAAATTTAAAAAAAAGAAAATGCAAATTAGAACCTTAGTTAGGTATCACTTCACACTGACTAGGACAGCTGTAGTCAAGAAAACAGGAAATAACCAGTGTCGGTGAGGATGTGAAGAAATTAGAACTCTCATACACTGCTGGTAGGAATATAAAACGGTACAGCCACTTTGAAAAACAGTCTGGCAGTTCCTCAAAAGATTAAACATAGGGACTGCCCTGGTGGCGCAGTGGTTAAGAATCTGCCTGCCAATGCAACACAGGTTCGATCCCTGGTCCAGGAAGATCCCACATGCCGCAGAGTAACTAAGCTCATGCGCCACAACTACTGAGCCTGCGTGCCTAGAGCCCGTGCTCCTCAACAAGAGAAGCCACCGCAATGAGAAGCCCACGCACCACAATGAAGAGTAGCCCCTGCTCACTGCAACTAGAGAAAGCCCACGTGCAGCAACGAAGACCCAATGCAGCCAAAAATAAATAAATAAATAAATTCATTTAAAAAAAAAAAAAAAGATTAAACACAGAGTTACCATATGACCCAGAAATTCCACTCCTAGGTACATACCCAAAAGAAATGAAAACATATGATAATGCAATAACCTGTACATGAGTGTTCAGAGCAGCATCATTCATAATAGACAAGAAGTGGAAACAATCCAAATGTCAATCAACTGATGAACGGATAAATAAAATGTGGAATACGTGTATAGTGAATGCTCTTCAGCAATAAAAAGAAATGAAGTACTAACATATGATACAACATGGATGAACCTTGAAAACATTATGCTAAGTGAAAGAAGCCGGTCACAAAAGACCACATATTATATGAAATGTCTGGAATAGGCAAATCTGCAGGACAGAAAGTAGTTACTCGTTGCCTGGGGCTGGAAGGTTAGGAGAAAAAGGGAAGTGCGTGCTAATGGGAACAGGATTTCTTTGTCAGGTAATGAAAATGGTCTAGAATTGACAGTGATGCCAGTTGCACACTTTTGTGAATATAAAAAAGCCATTCACTTGTACATTTTAAACAGGTGTACTTCATGGCATGTGAGTCTTACCTCAATAAAGCTATTATGTTTTTTATATAAAAAGAACAGGAGAAATTGTCCTGAGTCTATATAATCAGACACATTCCTTTTCTCTTGCTCTCTAATCACACACATGTACACTTGGCAATACAGAGACCTACTCTCACCTGGCAATATGCGTATGTGTGCCTCCACACACATACACCTATTGACCCATAGGAGAATCTTAGAACGATAGTGTTGGAAAGGACCTCAGAAGTCTAAGAATTCCACCTTTCTCTCCTCCTTCTTCATCTCCACATTTTTTAGATAAGGAACTTGAGGCCAAATCTCACACAGGAATTAATGGCACCCTCTGACTCACTCTCACTCATCATCTTCCCAGAAGACTCTAAGCAATTTGGGAATGGAGGATGTCTGATTTTTCTGTATCCTTCATAGCACACAGAGCTGTGCTAAGCACATAACAGGCACTAAAGACACTAGTTTAAATAAATAGAACATGTTTCTCTGATATCCCTGAGGAAAAAGAAAGTGCCTCTAACAGAAGCCCCAAGGGATGAACAGGGTTGAGAAAGAACTTTAGGTCAAATCTTGCCCATCTCATCACACCTCCAAGGATAGAATCAAAGAACCTCAAAGTTGGAAGGGGAGAGAGAAAACATTTATAGAGAACCTACACAGTGGGCATTGTGTTCACTGAAAGTATCTAGTCCTATTACAGCAGAAGTGACTAACGCCCAGAGATGTGCCCAAGGTCACCAGGATGGTGAGGTCAGGGGCAGGACCCACCTGTGAATGTTCTGATATGCAACCCCACAGTCCTCCTTGGTCTCACCTTTCAATCCCATATGACTACCCTGGACCTGGGTTTGGAATGTCTGGGTCTTGTTCCTGTCTCGATCATCTCCGAAGTTCAAGGTGGTCAGTAAGCCCACGACGTGAGACCCACGCCACTTCCCTTTGACTGTCCCATTCACGGGGCACAGGGTCAGCTGGCCAAAAGATCTCAAGAAGGAGACCCAGTCCTGTGTGCAAAAGGAAGGTGGGGAGAGGTGAGAGGAGATCAGCAGCAAGAGCTGGCCTGCAGGGGAAGGATGAGCAGGAGGGTGAGTACTCACCTGAGGGATGTCAGGGCTGCGTAGGCCAGTCTTGTGGGTGAGGAGGAAGCCACCAAGGCCCAGGCCAGAAAGGCCAAGAAGCAGCAAGATCAAAGTGGCACAGACCAGAGGTGGGTGGTGGGCCAGGCAGAGATGCAGGTTGTGCCCTGCCTGGCAGCTGCCCATGGGGAGCAGAGGGGTCTGGGCCTCCAGGGAGAGCCTGCTGGAGGACAGGAAGGGAGACCTGGACAAGAGCCTGCCAGTAAGAAGGCACTTACCCATTTTATTCAAAGGAAGTGAAAGCACCAAGAAGACAAGGGACTTGGCCAAGGCCACACAGCCAGTTAGTGGCAGAGCCAGGACAAGAACCCAAGGCTCTTGACTCCAAGTGTTCATCTCCATGCACCACTCAATAAATGTTTGCTGCATTTCATTTCTGAAGTAATCAAGGTGGAAGCAGAGCAGAGCACGCTGTACTGGAAAAAGGAACTCAAAAAGGAGAATTCTCAACGGGAGAAATTCAGGAAGCAGCTGTTCTGGGGCTAGGGTTTGGCTGAAGAACAGTTCCAGCTGATAGCCCAGACAAGGGAAGCATCTGATGAAAAAGAACTCCACTTTGGAGCTAAACTCAATTTGAGTCCTCCTCTGCCACTCACTGGCTATGTGAGAAAAATGAGCGAACCTCTGCGAGCTTAAGAATCTGTGAAATGGGAGTTCTAAGAACATCAAGTAGTGAGGACTAAATAGAGCAGATAAAACAGTTTGCATAGTACTTGGCCTTGCAGGAACTGAACAAATGTCCATTTCCTTTCTATTCCTCTGGGTCATATTGATCTTCAAAACCAGATGAAGCAAGGCAAAAAGACTGTGGGGAAAACTGAGGCTCGGGCACTTTAACAAAGGAGTGGTAGGGCCAAGGTCTGAAACCCGTCTCCTGCTTCCAAGTGGAGTGCGCTTTCCCTGGCGAGAAGCAAGAGCCTGATGAAAAGGAACATCTGGAAGGCAAGATAAACATATGGGATGGGGGAGAAGGAGGGCTCCAGGGAAATGCAGGTGTCACAAACGCACAGCCCTGGCCCTGCCTCCCGTCCCGGAACATCTGTAAAGGGGGAAAAGGCAGGAAGGAGGAGGGTAGAGCCTGAAGATCGGAGGCTGTTGGTGCACCTAGGCCTCCCCTCCCCCGCAAAGCCCCTCCAGCAGAAACTCAACACCCATATCCCTTCCCGCTGTAGCAGCATCGAGTCCGCCCGCCGCTCGCTCTCACCGCTCGCAGCCGGGCGGAGGCCGGCGCCCCCCGCGACGTCACGCGAGGAGTCGCGAAGGGGCGGGGTCCGTGCTCCCACCCACCCCACCCCCAGTCTGCGGGATTCGCATGCGCAGTGCCCACGCGGGCAGCCGCCTCGCCCCTCCTGGTCAGGGTGGGGGCGTACCAAGAGGACATCCAATGCAGGGGCAAAGGGGAAAAATAACACCGCGGGAGGTGAGTAAAAGGGAGAGAGGCAAGGGAGCTAACCCTAGAGACGTTGTGAAACTGTCAACTCTCCATCCGGAGAGACCATGGGGGCATTTCAACGAGACTCTCGTCGCAGGCAATTTTCTTTTGCTCGTCTCCCACCCGCACCAATAGCACAGCCCAGCCGCGCCCTGGTTCCGGGTAAGGACTTGGGGTCCGCCCGGGGGCGGGGCTTCGGTCCTAGGACTCTGGCCTTCCGGGTTGGGCTTGGGGTTTGGGTTCCGTTCTTCTCTGCAGTCTAATAGTGTTTAACGTGTACACCTCACGCTTGGTCCCTGGCTTTTGGCGACTCCTAATGCGTAGCTGCCAGGATCCTACATAGATCTGCGTAGATCCTACAGCTGCAAGGCTGCTCAATAGAGACCTCTCATTTCACTTCTGCCCGCATTTTAGAGATGAGAACACGAGGTCCATCTTAACCTGAAATAGCAGGACACGTGGAGCCAAGAACTTTGGGTTCAAATCCTCACTGTGTCCCTGCCCCTACATAAGACATAATCGTGCTCTTCTGGGGACTGAGTTTACTCCTCTGTTAAAGGGGATCATCTTATCTATCTCACTTGTTGGATAGGAAGATTAAGAGGTAAAGTGTGGGAAAACATGAACCCACTGAGCACACAACCGGCACTGGACAAATGCTGTTTGAAACATAATCTGAGTATTCAATTCTACTGAGGCTTTCTTAAAGCAGAGGCCATGTCTTTCTGTACGACCACCCAAAATCCTCTCATATATCGTCAAATGATATTCAACAAGGGTGCCAAGACCATTCAGTGGAGAAAAGCTTGTCTTTGCAACAAATAGTGTTAAGAAAACTGGATATCCACGTGCAAAAGAATGAAGTTATTAAACTCTTACTTTACACCCTATGCAAAAGTTAATTCAAAATGCATGGAAGGGGACTTCCCTGGCGGTCCAGTAGGTAAGATTCCTGGCTTCCACTGCTGGGGGCACCAGTTCCATCCCTGGTCGGGGAACTAAGATCCTGCATGCCGCATGGCCAAAAAAACAACCAAACAAAAAAAAAAAAACCCCAAATTCATGGAAGAACTAAATGTAAGAGCTGAAACTATACAACTGTTAGAAAGAAACATAGGGGGAAAGCTTCATGATGTTGGATTTGGCAATGATTTCTTGAATATGACACCAAAAGCACAGACAGCAAAAGAAAAAAATAGATAAATTGGACTACATCAAAGTTTAAAACTTCTGTGCATCAAAAGACAACAGAGTGAAAAGGCAATCCATGGAATGGGAGGAAATATTTGCAAATTGTGACTCTGCTAAGGAGTTAATATCTAGAATATATAAAGAACTCCTACAACTCAACAACAACAGCAAAACCAACTTGATTAAAAAACGGGCAAAGGGGCTTCTTGGTGGTGCAGCTGTTAAGAATCCTCCTGCCAATGCAGGGGACACGGGTTTGAGCCCTGGTCGGGGAAGATCCCACATGCCGCGGAGCAACTAAGCCTGTGCACAACAATAGTTGAGCCTGCGCTCTAGAGCCCATGAGCCTCAACTACTGAAGCCCGCATGCCTAGAGCCCATGCTCTGCCACAAGAGAAGCCACCACAATGAGAAGCCCGCGCAGCACAACGAAGAGTAGCCCCCGCTCGCTGCAACTAGAGAAAGCCCGTGCGCAGCAACAAAGACCCAACTCAGCCAAAAATAAATAAATTAATTAAAAAAAAAAAAAAAAACGGGCAAAGGACTTGAACAGACATCTCTCCAAAGAAGATATACAAATGACAACACATAAGAAGATTCCCAACATTACTAATCATTAGGGAAATGCAAATCAAAACCACAATTAGATACCACTTCATAGCTATTAGGATGGCTACTATCAAAAAAAAAAAAAAAAAAAGGAAAATAACAAATGTTGACAAGGGTGTGGAGAAAGTGGAACCCTTGTGCATTGTGGGTGGGAATGCAAAATGGTACACCTACTATGGAAAACAGACCAGTGTACCTTTGAAAATTTTTAAATAGAATTACCATATTATCAAGCAATTCCACTTTGGGGCATATACCCCCCAAAATTGAAAGTAAGGTCTCCAAGAGATATTTCTATACCATGTTCATAGCAGCATTATTCAAAAGACATAAAAGGTGGAAGCAACCCACATGTCCATCGACATATGAATGGATAAAAATATATGATATATACATACAATGGAATATTATTCAGCCTTAAAAAAGGAAGGGCATTCTGACACATGCTACAACATGGATGAATCTTGAGGACATTATGCTAAGTGAAATAAGCCACTCACAAAAAGACAAATATTGCATGATTCCACTTATAAGAGGTACAAAAAGTAGTCAGAGTCATAGAGACAGAAAATAGAGTGGTGGGGGGAGAGGGGAATAGGGAGTTATTGCTTGATGGGTCCAGAGTTTGAGTTTTGCAAGATGAAAAGCATTCTGGAGATGGATGGTGGGGACCACTGTACAACAAGGTGAATGTACTTAACACTACTGAACTATGCACTTAAAAATGATTAAGATGGTAAACTTTATGTGTATTTTGCCACAAGTAAAAATAATGATTAGAAAACCTTGGACGGGGGGACTTCCCTGGTGGCGCAGTGGTTAAGAATCCGCCTGCCAATGCAGGGGACACAGGTTCGATCCCTGGTCTGGGAAGATCCCACATGCTGTGGAGCGACTAAGCCTGTGAGCCACAACTACTGAGCCCACGTGCTGCAACTACTGAAGCCCACACGCCTAGAGCCCGTGCTCCACAATGAGAGAAGCCACTGCAGTGAGAAGCCCGCGCACTGCAACGAAGAGTGGCCCCCGCTCGCTGCAACCAGAGAGGGCCCGTGCGCAGCAACAAAGACACAACACAGCCAAAAATAAATAAATAAATTAAAAAAAAAAAAAACCTGGGGGGGATTTATGGCACAGTCTCCTAGGGTATAGTGGGTGTTTTATAAATGCCACTGATTGTTGCAATTCCAAGTGTAGGAAGTATTTTCTTCTCAAAGGAAAAATAAGTGTAGCTGTCAGAATTTTAGAATCTAGGAATTGGAAGGCACTTAATAACTGAACAAGTTCAACAATACCACCACCCTCCTTTATTTTCCAGATGCTAAACTGATGTCTGGAGAAGTTAAGGGACTTGCCCCAAGTCTCCCAGCCAGTTAAGCCTCAGCCAGAACTAGAGCCCAAGTGTCCCAACACTGAATCCAGTCCTTTCCCACTAAATCCTCCTTCGTCAGCTCTGCCAAGAGATCTCTCCTGAAAACCTACAAAAGTCTCCGCCCATTCACTCTCAGTCATGTCCAGCCCAGTCTGGGCCAACTAGGTAAACTTCCCCAGTCTTGATCTAGTCTCCCCACCTGCACCTCAGCTCCTGGAGTACTATGTTCTCACAAGCCCCAGGTTTTTTCATAGTTTGAGCACATAGTATTCACTCAGTAAATATTTGTTGATTAATTTACTAAAAACAGCTTCATACAAGCCAGTTTCCCTGAGAACTCACCCATTTTCAGTCTCATTTTATGGTTGGGAGCATGTCTGCCCGTGCTTGAATGTTTGTGAAGTTTAGGTTAAAATGTAAAAGAAAGTTTATTTGGTCAACAGTTATTTTTTTAGTGCCTTCTATGGTCCAGGTACAAAATTAATATCCAAATAGCAAATATTTTGTTAATGCTTCTACTTAATGACAAGTCTAATTTGTAGGGTAAGATAAGACATGAAAGTGCCCAGTAGTGCTGGTATACAATAGGAAGTCAAGAAATGATTTCCCCCCATTATTCTTGTGCTACAATTAGGCGTATTTGGACAGCAGTTTCTATAAATGACAATAATTGATATTTACTTGCCAAACCAAACAAATCCTATGGACCAGTAGAGGCAGACTGGTTAGAGCAAGAAACTGCCTCGAGGTCTGAGAATCAGGGTAAATGGATGTGAACAAATGTCTTATATATTTAAAAAAAAAAAAAAGTTGGAGGAGAACCGGTGAAGACACAAAAATTGGTTGCGCACTATAATGCTCCAGTATTACACCAACATTCTGAGTTAATCCACTCAGCAGGCCCTCAAAGGATGTTATTGTGGAAACCTGGTCCTAGACATGTTTAATTTAACCAAGGTCACACAGATAGTAGGTGGCAGAAGTTGGCTTATGATTCAAGCTTGACTACAGCCTATCATGTGAGAATCAGAAAGCTGATGGATAAGGGAATCAACCAGTTCCTTGAAAGGAATCTCAGGAGGGATTCCTCAATCACTCCACAGTGATAAATTCCTCTCAGAGCTCTGGCCCAGATAAAGCTGCTCTCAGAGACCTGTTTGATTTTTTTCCTTCCAAATTATTGTCTTAAAATTTGGGGGGACTAAAGACCCTTTTGAGAATCCAATGAAAGCTTTTCATTTAGTCAGGCAGATATTCATTCAATAAACATCTGTGAGCTGCCAGGCTCTATTCTGTGAGCTAGGAATACAATGGGGAACAAAGCATTCAGGATCCCTGGCCTCCTGGAACTATAATCTGCTTCTGGACCCTCTCCCTGGAAAAATGCACTTTCATCTAAACATTTGCATGCAGTTTAAATCAGTGGAACCTCAGTCCTCTTGGAGCTCATCCTTGGACAAGAGCCCCTAGATACTTAATAACGTTCCTTCTACCCTAGTTAAACCTCAGTTTTGTGTTTAGTTTCATATCAGAACTGCTTGATAACATTACTGCTTTCTCCCTTTATGACTTGGTTTCATCCATTCAATCAACCAATTCATTCATTCAATAAATATCTGAACACTTGCTAACTGCCAGGCACTTGGTTAGGTACTAAGGGAAGCCATATTTCCTACCAATGAAATGCCTTAGTGAAAGAGGCAGACACACAAAAAAATTATGATAAAATGTCTAATACCGTAATAGATAAATAATCACATAACATATAATAACAGTAGCTACCCACTACTGAATAACTTCTAAATGGGTCAAGCATTTAATGGCCTTTAAATGTTACCTCGTTCAACCATGCCAATAACAAAATATTATCCCTACTTTACAGATGAAAAAACCAAGGCTTAGCAATGTTAGGAAACTTGCCAATGGTCTCCAGCTAGTCAATAGCTACATGTAATACACACACACACACACACACACACACACACATAATAAAAATATTGGGGAAAAAAGGAAAACATGTCTATAAGCCTGGGATAAGAGATACTTTCTCAAGCAGGACACATATATACAGAAACCATACATGAAAAAATTGATAAACTTAACTGTTTAAAATTTAAAACTTCTATATGATAAAAAAAAACATGTAGGGCTTCCCTGGTGGCGCAGTGGTTGAGAATCCGCCTGCCAATGCAGGGGACACGGTTCGAGCCCTGGTCTGGGAAGATCCCACATGCCGTGGAGCGACTAAGCCCGTGAGCCACAACTGCTGAGCCTGCGCGTCTGGAGCCTGTGCTCCGCAGCGGGAGGGGCCGCTGATAGTGAGAGGCCCGCGCACTGCGATGAAGAGTGGCCCCCGCTTGCCGCAACTGGAGACAGCCCTCGCACAGAAACGAAGACCCAACACAGCCAAAAAATAAATATAAATAAATAAATAAAATTAAAAATAAATAAATATATTTAAAAAAAAAAAAACATGTAACTGAGAAGTGGGAGAAAATAACTGCAATATATATTAATAGTCAAGAGATTAGTAGTAACTAATATGTTGTCCCCCTGAGGTAAAATTTATATAGTGTGAAATGCACAGATCTTTAGTGTAAAATTTCATAAATTTTAACAAATGTAATGCCTATGAAAACACCTCAATCAAGATATAAAACACTTGCATCACTCCCAGAACTTCCCTCATTCCCCTTCACTCCCTACCTTCTCTGTCCAAAGGCCATCACTATTCTGATTCTATCACCAAATCTTTAATTTTTTTCCTTAAAATGTCCAAATTCTCTTACTAGGTCGTAAGTTTCCTTAAAGGAGGACCTGTTTCTTTTTCTCCTTTAGGTTGTGTGTGTGTGTGTGTGTTAAAATATATATAAAATTTGCCATTTTAACCATTTTCAAGTGTACAATTCAGTGGAATCAGTTACATTCACAATGTTGTGCAACCATCACTACAATTTATTTCCAAAACTTTTTTATCACCCCAAACAGAAATTAGGTAACCATTAAGCAATAATATCCCCCCTGACCCAGACCCTAATAACCTCTTATTTACTTTCTATCTTTATGAATTGCCTATTCTAAGATATTTCATATAAGTGGAATCATAATATTTGTCTTTTTGTGTCTGGCTTATTTCACTTAGCATCATGTCTTCAAGGTTCATCCATTTATAGCATGTGTAAGAATTTCTTTCCTTTTTAAGGCTGAATAATATTCCGTTGCAGATACATACTACATTTTCTTTATTCATTCATGTGTTGGTGGACACTTAGATTTTTTCCACATTTTGGCTATTGTGAATAATTCTGTTATGAACACTGGTGTACAAGTGTCTGTTTGAGCCCTTGTTTTCAAATCTTTATATGACTAGGAGTGGAATTGCTTGGTTATATGGTAATCCTATGTTTAACTCTTTGAGAAACTGCCAAACTGTTTCCCACAGCAGCTGCACCATTTTACATTCCCACCAGCAATACACAAGGGTTCCAATTTCTCCACATTCTTACCAACACGTTATTTTCTTTTTGATAATAGCCACCCTAGTGCTTTGGAGGTGGTATCTCATTGTGGTTTTTATTTGCATTTCCCTAATGACTAATGGTATTGAACACTTTTCACGTGCTTATTTGTCATTTGTATATCTTATTTGGTAAAAAAAAAAAAAAAAAAGATATTAAATTGTCTAGAAGGACACACAGGGCCAGTCATTAACTTTACAGAGGTAGGTGGCAGTAGTAATTTTGCTTTGTCCTAAAAAGGGATTTATTTGTTACTAATGTGATTTGAAAACAACTTCTTTTTCATCAGTGGCTTCAGTTAGTGTATGATTAGTGTATGATTATGATATACACCAATGATTCAAAAATCCCTATCTCTAAGCCATACATTGAAGTTTAATGTCCATATTTTCATATTTTTACTATAAAGCTCCATTCATTCAACATACATTTGTTGGGTACCCACTGTGTGCCATGGACTGTTCTAAGTGCTGGGGATCCAGTAGTGAACATAACAAACAGATCTCTAGCCTGAGGAATTTATATCTTTGTTTACACTTGGTGTCATCTAGGCACCTCACTTAGCATGTTCAAAACTGAACTCAGGGAGTGACATCAGTGAAAAGGACAGAGTAGGTACCTCTAGTAGCCTATACCTCCCCAGAATTACTGAAAAAACCTGAGAAAAACTGTCAGAATGAACATATCAGAACTCTGGGAGATAGTCAAAGGTTTATAACAACTAAGTGAATGCTTAATCAAGAGAAAGGTCACAGAAACAGGGTAGGAGAGCTTTGTGGTGTTTTAATGTTAGCTTTGCTCCATTTCCCTCCTGGCACAGTGGCAGTCTTAAAAACAGAAGCCTGTGTTCCTGGTGTGGATATCTGGCCCCAGAGACAACCGAGTGAATCTTGTTCCCAGGAATTATGTTTGTTTGTTCTGACCTACCCATGGGTTCCCTGAAGGACTGATGTACCTGTTTTGCCTAACTCAGAACACCCTCAGGGCAGAGACATACCTTCATGGAGAATATTCCTAGAAAACATTAAAAGCCAAATGAACAAGCCAATGCCATCCAAGACAAAAGATAACAGGTGAGACAAACAAGAGACATACAAAACTCCAGAGAGGAAAAAAAAAAGGGAAATGAGGATCTTTGGTAAATAGGGCTTTGAAAAGCTCCCACATCCAGGACAGGATGCATGCTCATAAAATACCTGAGAAGACCATAGCTTTCACCTCTGGCTGGTCTTTAGGTTCAGCACAGCAGGAAGTGAAGGCTAAGGCAGAGCTGTAAATGGCCTGGCTAAGTGTTGAAGGAGTGCACCAACACAGAGACAATCTGCAAAGACCTGGAAAGTATTTTTTCTTTTCCTCTCCTCTCTTCCCCACCCCTTTCTTCTCCTTTTCTCTCTCTTTTCTCCACAACATAATAATTTCAAAATGTTCAGTTTTCAGCAAAAAATTACAAAGCATGCAAAGAAACAAAAATATACAGCCCGTTCACAGGAAAAAGAAAGTAATAGAAACTGTCCCTGGGAAGCACAGATTCTGGACTTACTAGACAAAGACTTTAAATCAACTGTCTATAATGTGCTCAACAAGCTAAAGACATGGACAAAGAACTAAAGGAAACCAGGAGAACAATGTCTCAACAAATAGAGAATATCAATAAAGAGGTAGAAATTATAAAAAAAGAACTAAATAGAAACTTAGGAACTGAAAAGTACAATAATGTTTTTAAAAAGTACAATGATGTTTTAAAATGTACACAGAATTTCTTTTAGTTGGGTATGATAAGACGACACAGAAATTAATGTCATGAAAGGAGAAGTTTTTATACTCAGAGATACCTAGAAGCAAAAGGCAAAGCACACCACACAGGGCAACATGGGGGAGCACCAGGGTCAGTCAGGAGGCAGTGGGAGTGGGAAAAAAATGTGGGGCAAGACCCCCACATTTTGTGGAAACATGAGAAGGAATGGATGAAGCAGGGTAAGCATACTCTGGATTGGTTAGTTTGAAAAACTTCACTGGGTTCTTGGGTGTTGGAGCTGTCCCTGTTCCCTGGTATCTGGCCCTGGGGTGATTAGGACAGAGGGATAGTGGCCTAGAGTGTAAGAGGTTTGATAAAGGAGGTGGTTGGGGGTATAGGCTTTGGTTTGGTTGATTTGCATATGAAAGACACACTTGCAGATGAGTCCTTTACTCTCTCTAGGAACTGGCTAGCCCTGGGAGGTGCAGTATCTTCCAGGTCAGCAAGACCCCAAATGTCAAAGCATCAGGAAATACTAAAATGAAAAATTCATTAGAGCAGTTCAACAGAAGATGTGAGCAGACAGAAGAAAGAATCAGTGAACTTTAAGATAGGTCAAATGAAATTATCCAATCTGAGGAGCATAAAGAAAGAAGAATGAATGAAAATAAAGAAAGCCTGAGAAACTTGTGGGACACCATCAATAATACCAATATGAAAGTAATGGGAATCCTACATGGAGATGAGAGAGAATAAAGGGCAGAAAGAATATCTGAAGAAAGAGTAGTTGAAAATTTCCCAAATTTTATTTTTATATATATGCACCCAAGAAGCTTCATGAACTCCAAGTAGGATAAACTCATAGATCCACACAGACACGTTATAATCAAGCTGTCCAAGGCCAAAGATAAAGAGAAAATACAGAAAGCAACAAAAGAGAAGCAACTTGTAATGTACAAGGGATCTTCAATAGATAAATAGCCAATTTCTCATCAGAAAACATGGTAGTCAGAAATCAGTGGGATGACACACTTAAAATGCAGAAAGAAAAAAACTGTCAACTAAGAATTCTATATCTTGCAAAACTGTCCTTCAAGAATAAAGGAGGGGGCTTCCCTGGTGGCGCAGTGGTTGAGAATCTGCCTGCCAATGCGGGGGACACGGGTTCGAGCCCTGGTCTGGGAAGATCCCACATGCCGCGGAGCGACCACGCCCGTGAGCCACAATTGCTGAGCCTGCGCGTCTGGAGCCTGTGCTCCGCAACAAAAGAGGCCGCTACAGTGAGAGGCCCGCGCACCGTGATGAGGAGTGGCCCCCACTTGCCACAACTAGAGAAAGCCCTCGCACAGAAACGAAGACCCAACACAGCCATAGATGAATGAATAAATAAATAAATGAATAAATAAAAATTAAAAAAAAAAGTATTTGTTCCTTCTTCCCATTTAAAAAAAAAAAAAAAAAAGAATAAAGGAGGGACTTCCCTGGTGGTCCAGTGGGTAAGAATCCACACTCCCAATGCAGGGGGCCCAGGTCTGATCCCTGGTAGGGGAACTAGATCCCACATGCATGCTGCAACTACGAGTCTGCATGCCACAACTAAGACCCAGCGTAGCCTAAAAAAAAAAAAAAAAAAAAAGAATAAAGGAGAAATTAAGAGTCCCACATAACCAAAAGTTCACTACTAACAGACTTGCCCTACAAATGCTAAAGGGAGTCCTTCAGGCTGAAATGAAAGGACACTAAACAGTTACTTGAAGCTATACAAAGAAGTAAAGAATACTGGTAAAGGTAACTACATAGGTGAATATAAAAGTCAGTATAATTGGCTTTGTAACTCCTCATTTTTTCCTATATGACTTATAAGACAAATGCATAAAATGATAATTATAAATCTGTTAACTGACACACAATGTATAAAGATATAATCTGTGATAATAACAATATAAAGGGAGAGGGACAGAGCTGTATAGGAGCAGAATTTTTGTATGGTATGAAGCTAAGCTGTATTAATTCAAACTAGGTTGTTATAAGTTTAAGATGCTCATTGTAATTCTGAGGGTAACCACTAAGAAAATGATTATAAAATATACAGAAAAGGAAATGAAAAGGGAATGAAAATGGTACATTACTAAAAAAAAAAAAAATCAAATAAACGTAAAAGAAGGTAGTAATGGAGGAACTGAAGAACAAAAAATATACAGAAAATAAATAACAAAATGGCAGAAGTAAGTTCTTCCTTATCAGTAATTACTTTAAATGTAAAAGGATTAAACTCTCCAGTCAAAAGGCAGAGATTGGCAGAATGGATTTAAAAAAAGAAAAAATCTATATGCTATTTACAGGAGACTCATTTTAGATTCAAAGACACAAACAAGTTGAAAGTAAAAGGATAGAAAAAGATATTCCATACAAATAGTAACCAAAAGAGAGCCAGGGATGGCTATGCTAACATCAGACAAAATAAACTTTAAGTCAAAAATTGTTTCAAGACACAAAGAAGAACATTATATATTGATGAAAGGGTCAATTAATCAAGAAGATATAACAGTTATAAACTTTATACACACCTATCAACAGAACCCCAAAATATATGAGGGCATGGGACTTCCCTGGCAGTCTACTGGTAAGACTTCACGCTTCCAATGCAGGGGGCACGGGTTTGATCTCTGGTCGGGGAACTAAGATCCCATATGCCACAGGGCACAGCCAAAAAAAAACAAAAACAAAATACATGAGGGCAGCTGTATGGCCTGGAGCTCCCGCCATAGCAGCAACGTACACTCCAACGTACGTCTGTTTCTTGTTCAAGTCCTTGTGTGGCAAAAGTTCTAGAGATGGATTGTGGTGATAACTGCACAATGTGAATGTATGTAATGCCACTGAACTGTATACTTAAAGATGGCTGAAACGGTAAATTTTATATTCTGTGTATCTTACCACAATAAAAAACTGGAGGAAAAAAATGAAACACCGACACATGCTACAACATGGATGAACCCTGAAAACATTATGCTAAGTGAAAGAGGCCAGACACAAAAGTGCACTTATTGTATTATTTCATTTATATGAAATATCCAGAAATGGCAAATCCATAGAGACAGAAAGCAGATTAGTAGTTGCCAGGGGATGGGCAGAAAGGAGACTAGGAAATAACTGCTTCATGGGTTTAGGGTTTCCTTTGGGGTGATGAAAATATGTTGGAACTAGATAGCTGTGATAATTGCACAACACTGTGAATGTACTTAATGCCACTGAATTGTACTCTTTAAAATGGTAAATTGTACATTATGTGTATTTTGCCACTATTTAAAAACCTGAGCTTATTACTTTTCCTTAATATATACTCCTTTTACTGCATCTTCATCCCAG
Organism: Eschrichtius robustus; assembly: GCF_028021215.1. Lineage (NCBI taxonomy): Eukaryota > Metazoa > Chordata > Mammalia > Artiodactyla > Eschrichtiidae > Eschrichtius > Eschrichtius robustus. The sequence continues at coordinate 76,734,613 of NC_090839.1, forward strand.
GTAACAGGAGAACCATCGACCCAGTCTCCCAGGTAAGAAACCTCTGAGTCAGCCTTGACTCCACCCTCTCCCTTTACCCCACCCATTCCATCCACCATCAGAATTGTCTCTGGTACCCTTCTCCTCCTCTCCATGCCTACTGCCTTTGATTGTTTCAGGCTCTCATCTCTAATCAGGACTACTGCAGCTATCTCCTAACCCTTCTCACTGCCTCCAGTTTCTCCTCCCTTCAATACATCACGCACATTGCCTACTCAATTAGCTTTCTAAAAGAGCAATCTCAAGATTCCGCTGCCCTCCTAAAGACCTCTGCTGACTCCAGGAGAAAGTTCCACCTCCTGGGACATCCTTCACAACCTAGCCTCAATCACCCAGCATCATCTTTCCATTTTTCACTCCAGCCACATAAACATCTTGCGATTCTAGCTATTCCACACCACCATAGTTTAGGCTAGCACTGTACTCTTCATGGAACACACTTACGTACTTCTACCTTGTACACACTTTCTCTTTCTTCAAACCAACCTCAAAGGTCACAGCCACTGTGATGTTTTTCCTCCACCCTCAGAATTGAGCCCCCACCCCCATCATGCTTCTACAACACTCCTTTCATTACAGTACACGGCACCCTGCATTTTAACTTTCTTGTAGAAAATCTATCTCCTTTGGGTTGTGAATTCCTGAAAGGCAAAGACTGCGTCACATCCTCCTCATCTCTATAACCTCAACACTCAATACAGTACCTGGCACATGGTAGTCTCAAAATGTTGGTGAGTTCTCTCTCCCATTCCCCCCAGCAACTGTTCTAAATCTCTCCCACTCTCCTCAAATCCTTTTTCCAACCTCTGAAACGTCCATCTGAACTGTCAGCAGATGGCCTTACCAGAAAGAGGCCATCACTTATGAAATCCTTTATCATCTACACTTGTCACACACCCCCTCACCCTACATAGCCTGCATACCTGTCCAAACTTTCCTCCTCGTCTCTGTTCACAGAGGAAGATGTGTCCCTCCTCCAGCCCAAAGCCAACCCCTCCACTGTGCTCCAGATCCCCTCTCATCTCTCATTGCTTCCTCAGTCATCCTTCTCGGGCTTTCCTGGTGGTGCAGTGGTTAAGAATCTGCCTGCCAATGCAGGGGACATGGGTTCGAGCCCTGGTCCAGGGAGATCCCACATGTTGTGGAGCAGCTAAGTCCGTGCACCACAACTACTAAGCCTGCGCTCTAGAGCCCGCGTGCCGCAACTACTGAGCCTGCATGCTGCAACTACTGAAGCCCGTGCGCAACAAGAGAAGAGCCCATGCTCCACAACAAGAGAAGCCACCGCAATGAGAAGACTGCGCACCGCAACAAAGAGTAGCCCCTGCTCGCCGCAACTAGAGAAAACCTGCACGCAGCAACGAAGACCCAACACAGCCAAAAAAATAAAAGAAATAAAAAGAAATAAATTTTTTTTAAATGTTAAAAAAAAACCAACTATATTCCTATTTAAAAAAATCATCCTTCTCTCCTTTTCCACCCATATTCATTCAGCAAATACTTACAGAGCAACTCTTTGTGTCTGGATGCTGGGCTTATAATGGCGAATGAGTTAGATAATGCTCCAGACCTCATAAAGCCTCTACTGTAGTGAGAAAGATCGACAAGTAAATCTGAAATGGATAAAAGGAAATGAATATGAAGATACAGGGAATAAGAGACAGGTCACTTTAAATAAGAAGATCAGAGAAGGATTTTTTTTTTTTTTTGTGGACGTGATATTTGAGCTGATGCCTGAAGGATGTGAATGAGTTTTCTGTGTGAAGGTCTGGGGGATGAGGATTCCAGGTAGAAGGAACAGCAATGCGAGGACCCAGAGACAAAAAACAAACCAAGGTTGTCTCAATGGCCTATAAGGCTCTCCAAGCTCCAGCCCCCTAACACCTCTCTGACCCCATTTCCTACTGTCCTTTCCCTCCCTCAGTCCACTGGCCTCCTTGCTGCTTTTCAATTACGTCAGGTCTACTCTCTTCCTAGAGCCTTTGTGCTGCTGGCTGTTCTCACTGCCTGCAGTTTTCCTTAGATGTCTGCTTGGCTAACTTGCTCACTTTCTTCAAGTCTTTTCTCAGAAGTCACCTTCTCGACAAGGCCTACCCGACTACTTTACTTAAAATTGCGATTCATGTCCCCCTCCACCACAGACACTCCTGATCCCCTTACCCTACTTTGCTTTTTATTCTTCTATAGTGCCCATCACCTTGTAACATACTACATAATTTATTTATTCATTAAGTCTACTGTTTACTGGCTGCCCCCTCACTAGAACATTAACTTCATGAGGGCAGGAATCTTTGGCCACTAATGTATCCTAAGGACTCAGACAGTGCTTGGCACATAGAAGGCGCTACACACAAATCTGTTAAATAAGTGAATTCTTCAAAACTTATTTCAGATATCATGTTCTTCACAAAGTTTTCCCCGGCCGTGAACAATCCCCACTTTTCCCCAAACATGAAATTAACCCCTCCCTTCTTTGGGCTACCTTTGTACCTTGTACCACTGTTGCATTTTCCAGATAATATTATAGTTTGAAAGAAAAAAAATTATAGTTTGTATGTCTATATCAAGGCAAGGTTCGGGACTCATCTAATTTATTTCTACATTCTTGTAGAATTATTATTCTTGCCATCTCAGGGCCTGGCAATAATATATGTGTATTATTTTGATGAATAAACTAATAAAACCACACCAAGATCAAAAGTCTGTAAATACTCTGTTGGTGAGGTTGTGGGAAAATAGGCCCACCCATAATGCTGACGGGAGTGTAAACTGACTGACTTACGCTCTCTGCAGGACAAAGTGAAAATATCTATCAAGCTGAACATAAATTTTGACCCAGAAATTCTACTTTTAGGAATTTATCACATTTACTCATTCAAGTATTCCAAGAAATATTACAAATATATTCACTGAGACATAGTTTATAATATTAAAAAAAAAACCTTAATTGTCCCACCAGTAGGGCCTTATACAAATTATAGTATATCCATAATAGAATACTACTCTGAAGCTGCTATATGGGATGAGACATATCTATTTGTACAAACATGGAATAAGCTCCAAGATATATCAAGTGGAAAGAGTATAATGCAGGGAAACGTATAGTATGCCAATATGTATGTTTCACAAAAGGGAGGACATTAGGTACACACGTGCTTATATGTACACAGAATATCTTGGAAAGATAAACAAGAAACTGAACAGTGGCTGCCTCTAGAGAGGAGGACTGGAGTATTAGAGGTCAAGGTGAGGGGAAAACTTATTTTACGCTGTATACTCTGTTACTGTTTGAACTTTTTATCATGTATATTACCCTTCCAATAATAATTTAAAATTTTTTAATGATAAAAGAAGCCTCAAAGGTGCATATTGGGCAAGGATGGATAAGGATTCAACCCTCCATTGCCTTAGGTGACTGATTGATAGAAAAATGTCACATCGTTTTTAGGACTTTCTGTCTTCAGCCTGTCTGTCTGTCTCTCTGTCTCTCTCTCAGTGAGAAAGGAGATAAGAGTGGGACTGGAGACTTGGACTGGGAACTTGATCTTGCCCCTGAGCCACTCCTTGAAAGATGGTGGCCATGGCCCACTGGACAGTATCCAAAGTATCTTGATTCAGGTGTTAAGATCCATATATTATGTGAGAGGCATTCAGAGGTTCCCTGTAGTGGCTATATTCTGAGTAATCAGTCACTTCTACAGTAAGGCCAGGCCTGACATTATGAGCACAGGAAGACTGTATTGAGCCCAAGAGCCAGCACTGGCCAGGGGACTCTGGGCTGCCAAGGGGTTGGGGCTAGCTCCAGTCCTAGGGAAACTGTTTTGTCATGCAGGGAAACTGAGGCAGAAACCTTGGCCCATGAAGCAGAGGAAAAGGGAAAGGCAGGGGTCTGGTGGGCTTAAGGGTTCCCAGGACTCACCTCAGGTAGTGAGAGGAAGGCTAAAGTCCCTGGGCTTTTTGGAGAACAGAGTGAAGGATGTATGGTATGGGGAATGGCAGGGATACAGAAAGGGAAGTGAGTTAGTGGGGTATAAACCATCACTTGGCCTAAAGCCTTTTCTGTTCCTTCCCATCTTCACAGGCCAAAGCAGATATCACAGAATTGGGTCCCTTGCTCCTATGATTCCAGGGCTGGCAGAGTCCTTAAAGATATTTTAGCCAACGTCCTGAGTTATGCTAGAATCCTTCTAGGCTCAATTCATATACTCACAGAACTAGCAATGCCCTCAGAGACCACAGGACCTGGTATACAAGGCTCTTCTGCTTTCTTCTCAGGAGAAGCAGGCCTGGAAGGATTCTCCCCACAGCCTTTCTCTGCCGGGCTCAAGTCCCAGCTCCCAGTAAGAAGCCCATACCTGAGACAGCTCCACTTTCTTCTTCTCCAGAGCCAGCTTAAAGTCAGGAGGCGGCACAACGCTGAGAAGCCCAGAAAGTCCCCCAGATTCCTCTGTGATCAGGCTAACTTCATTAAAATGAACTTTGTTCCCTGAGGATTCAATCATGGAGGTGTTATTGTTTGCTTGATCACAGTTCCTATGGCTACCGGCTGACAGTGAGAAAGGAACAGGTATACATCAGCATCTTCCTGTAAAATAGGGATCTGACCTCATTTATAGGCAAACAGGCAGCAGGCAACCTTGCAAATGGCACAGCACGAATAGAATCAAGAGAGTTCTGAATGATTTAAGTAGAAAAGAACATTAAATGAAATAGTACATGTGAAAGTATGTGTTCTATCCCTGGTTCAGCTTACATCCTGAAGCTGTTAACCATTCACAGCAGTATCAACCTTCATATCCAGAGGGGAGATCATCCAACTGAAAGGTTACAACTGGCAGCCCTCAGGCCAAATAAAACCCATAAACCTAGTTTGTATGATTTCATAGTGCTTAAAACTCGTTTTGGGAGATTGGGATTGACATATATACACTAATATGTATAAAATAGATAACTAATAAGAACCTGCTGTATAAAAAAATTAAAATTCAAAAATTCAAAGAAGAAAAAAACTTGTTTTGAGTCAACTTTTAAAAAATCAGTATCTTTTCAGGACTTCCCTGGTTGTCCAGTGGTAAAGAATCCTCCTTCCAATGCAGGGAATGGGGGTTCGACCCCTGGTCAGGGAACTAAGATCCCACATGCCACGGGGCAGCTAAGCCCGCGGGCCACAACTGCTGAGCTCATGCCCCTCAATGAGAGAGCCCGTGTGCCGCAAACTACAGAACCCACACGCTCTGGAGCCCACGTGCCACAACTAGAGAGAGAAAACCCACATGCCACAACTAGAGAGAAGCCCGAGTGCTACAACTAGAGAGAAGCCCATGTGCCGCAAAGAAAGATCCCACATGCCTCAACGAAGACCCCACATGCCGCAACTAAGACTGGATGCAGCCAAAAAAAAAAAAAAAAGAAAGAAAGAAAATAAATAAATTTTTAAAAAATCAGTATCTTTTCAGTGAAAAAAAAGTCCAGTTTGCAGTGTCAATGCCCTCCTGTCAAAGGCTATCAAGAACAAACCTATAATTGAACAAAGTTGGGTTTACTGACTCATTGCAATGAGGGAGACCACACAATACGGGAAACTGTGAGGCATCTCAGTAAGAGATGTTGTAAATGACTTATTACAGGATTTGAGCTTGTGTTAGGTTTCTGGGAAGGATTCAAGGAAAGGGGCTTTGTTCTGATTTGGATGCTGTGAGGAAGTGGGGAATAGTTCTATGATTGGTATCTTAAAACTTTTTATCTAAATGGTGGGAAGAAAGGAGCAAGATTAAAGCTATCATTGATAAAGAAAGTGAAGTAATTTATATTAGGCAGAATAGGGATACTTGGCATTTCTGTTGTTTGGATAATGTTCTTGTTTTTTTGTTTTTTTTTATTTTTAATTTATTTGTTTATTTTTGGCTGTGTTGGGTCTTCGTTTCTGCGCGAGGGCCCTCTCCAGTTGCGGCAAGCGGGGGCCACTCCTCATCGCGGTGCGCGGGCCTCCCACCATCGCGGCCCCTCCCGCTGCGGAGCACAGGCTCCAGACGCGCAGGCTCAGCAGTTGTGGCTCACGGGCCCAGCCGCTCAGCGGCACGCGGGATCCTCCCAGACCAGGGCCCGAACCCGCGTCCCCTGCATTGGCAGGCAGACTCTCAACCACTGCGCCACCAGGGAAGCCCCAATGTTCTTGTTTTTGACTGTGTTCAGACATAACGACAGGGTGGTCTTGTTTTTATCTTGATCCATCACAGTGACAGAGTGGCCTTGTCTCTGTGATACTGGTGTTCTGTAAAATTGTTTATGTTTCTCAAGAGAAAACAACAGTCTAGCTGTGAGTGTCATACTAGCTCCTATCAACACCAAGGCCTAGATGATAGTGCCAGGCCAGCTCCAGGCTGTCAGAGGATGCTTTCTCTTTCTCTGTCTCCCTCTTAGCCAAAGGCAGATGGAGTCAAGCCTCAGAACTTTAGCCTACTAGCCAGCTCTTCACCATTGCCAAGATTTTGTTCATCAGGAGACTGTCAAGAGAACATCTATAGTGAGCCTATGGTTAGTCTTTCCTTCTCCTTTTGTTGCAGAATGAGTTCTCAAATCCTCTGACATGATGATGGTTGCACAGTAGCATTTAAAACTCTGACCAGAATACATCAGCCAACTGCACCACAGGACATTACCAGAAACTAAATAGTTATTAATCCTTGTAACAGATCTTGAAGACAGGGGCCTAGAGTATCAAATCCAGGCAATGAAAACATGTCCCAAAGTCCAGCTTGCCTTTTTTAGCGATTCAAGTGACTTTTTTTTTTTTTTAGCATAGTCACAGGCTGTTCAACTTGACCTGTATCTATATAGGGGCAGCAAGCAGTGTTTGCCAAAGCATAAATTTCCCCTTGGTTAATGAATTTAAATTTAAACTAGTTGTTGGGCTTCTGAGTAGAAGTTGGCATTTATGATGTCTGCTGAGGTTAGAGGCAAGATTTGGATCACCTTTTCCAGTACTATTACCCCCCTCTGGGAAGTATAGCTCATACAGCATACATGATAATGAAATAGGTTATCCCTCCTGGGAGTTTTCCTGAATAGCCTGTTCTTGAACAGCCTGCCTCATTTTGGAGATTTCTGGAGAAGTGGTAGTTTAAAATATCTGAAAGGCTCTTAACAATTACTCTGAATACACAGGATAAGTTAGAGTGCAGCAGGCAGGTAAAAGCCTGATGTCTGCATAGGAAGTCGGACCCTACTGAGGCATAGGTTGTATTGGGAGTACCCAATTTTTGGACTCTTGAGGTGGACAGATTCCTTGAGTGGAGTTACATAGTGCTTGCAAATAGGTTGGAGTGTCTCAGAAGAGAATAGACTGACTATTATAGCAAAGATAGCCCCAACCTTATATCCCATTCCTGATGACCTAGGTTTTATGGGTAGGGTTATAACGACCTCAGCAGAAGCATTTCGTTCAAGTACAAGTTTGTAAGACTGAACTTTGGAATTAATTATGTGAGAAAAACTTAAGACCAGAAAGGACTTGTAGAAGGATATCTACCTTCTGAAGTGTTTGAAGTTATTACATTTTTTTGTCAGCAGGATTAGATGGGGAGGCAACGGTTCCACGAATGAGTTAAATTCAGAGCAATACCTAAGGTCTGAGAAATACACACCAGCATTTTTTTTTTTTTTTTTTAAGCAGTGAAAGGAGACCACAAGGGGTCAAAAGTAACAGGATGAGGATAGGGAAGACCATATTAAGATAACTTTTAATCAGTTAAAGAGGATGTTAAAGACAATAATAGGCAATATTACTAGGAGAACAAAGGGTATGGAAGAGGGCACTGAAGAAGCAAAAAATCTTGTTCTGCAGAAGCTATTCACATGTGCGGTTAGCACCTTTTCCCTTCATCTTGGACAGAAGCTGCCCACAGTCAGCAACTTCCAGAAAATGTCTAACAATCCTCAGTTTGAGGTCCCCCAGTGGACTGGATGCCCAGTACTCTGGAGTAAGTGATGTACCTCTTTTCACTTAGGAAATACGAACCGAAAGATCAACAACTTGGAGTTTTATTGTTATGTCAGTTATCTGTTAAAGGTTCTTTTTGTAGAGGATCAAGGGCAGTTTTTTTCTGATTCTTTTCCAGAAGACCAAATCTCCAGGTTTCAGATCATGCAGAGCTGCTTAGGTGGGTGTTTTGGAAATGCAGCTTATATCTATTGGTGCTAAATCTGGAGGTATTATATGAATCCCTGAAGAAGTTAGTCACGTAAGTATAATGGGGTCAGTCTAGGATTGGAAGTGATTCCCAAATGCATGGAGCAGTTAACTCAGAAGGAGATAACCTGTGGGTCCTGGAGGGACCCACAATTGATCTTATTTTATCAAGGGCAATGGCAAAACTTTGGGTTTCTGAGAGTTTTGATAATTATGAGTTTTTTCATTCCTTTAGTTCTCTTTCTTTTTGCTGAAGATAGTGGATGATATGGACAGTGTATTTTCCAAGTAAAAGGTATAAAGAATTTTTTAAAAATAATGGTACCAGTGAAATATGTCTCTTTGTTACTAGAGAGATAAATTGAGACCCCTTTCCCCAACGGTGGGAATTTAAAAATCAAGCAATTTTTTCCCTGCTAATATGTCCATAGCTCTCCAGCAAGAAAAAGTCTCAATCCACCCTGAGAATAAACAATAACTAGAACATACTTATAGTTCATTTGGAGGTGTTCACAGAGCCTCAAGGCTTTGGTTCTTGTCCATGTCCTACCTTTGCAGTCTTACCAGGAATATGTCACTGGCTGGTAAGATGTGCATTGGAAAATCCTCAGCAATACCCTTAAAGTTACCCCCCACCAATGTTGGTTCAATGTTGTCAATTTATCTCTGCTATTCAGGCAATATCAAGAAGCATTCTTGCTGAACTCCATTTTTACTATGGCTACTTCCTTAGATAACAGAAAAACATCTACAAGTTTTTAATTTGCTGTCCATTTTCTAGGGACTACTATAGATGTCAGGGAATCTTTCTTTCTTTCTTTTTGGATTAAAAAAATTTTTTTGAAATAATATTAGATTCACAAGAAGTTGCAAAAATAGTATGAAAAGGGTACCATGTACCCAGTTTCTCCCAGTGGTAACATCTTACATAACTGTAGTACAGTATCAAAACCAGGAAATCGACATTGGTACAATCCACAGACCTTATTCAGATTTCATCAGTTTCATATACATTCATTGCATTTGTGTGTATATATACAGTTATATGCACACATGGAATTTTGTCACATGTAGATTTGTGTAACCACTACCACAATCAAGATACAGAACTGTTCCATCACCACAGAGATATCTCGTGTTATCCCTTTATAGTCACACATCCCCTCTCCCCACCCCACCTTGCCCCAGCCTTGTCTTAACCTTTGGCCACCACCAATCCATTCTCCATGTCAATAACTGTGTAATTTCTAGAATGTTGTATAAACAGAATCATACAGTATGGAACATTTTGAGATTGACTTTTTTTCACTCAGTATAACTCCCTTGAGGTCCAACTAATTTGTTGCATGTATCGATAGATTGTTCCTTTTTATTGCTGAGTAGTATAGTAACCAATAGCTGAGAAGCCTAACAGGAGACTGTGAGGCAACCCCAAAATTAACAGTGGAAGAAAGCTGTTACCACTCCTGGAACTAGAGGAACAAAGGGCAGTGTTACCAGATCCCAGGGCCAGGGTCACCTGTAGAAGCCAGAATTGTGGCCAACCTTCCTTGTGGGAGCTGGACCCACGTGAGAGCTATTGCCATCACGGGAGATGATACTTAATGTGGAGATGGGAGTTGGGGTGGAGGAGGGTGCTGGTAGAGAAATGCCCTGGCTTCTCCCTTCCCCCTGCTTTTCATTCTCCTTCCATGGACTTGCATTTGCTGAACCAACTGGAAGCCAGCTGACATGACTGCCTGAGACAGGTAGCCTGCAGCGGTCACCTTGCCACAAAACTGAGCACATCAGGTTTTGACAGTTCCCTAACAAAGAAAAACAGCCATGGGCTTCTCCTTCTTCACGTTAGGAGGGTGGCTGGGTTTACAGAGTTGCAGTGATGGACAGTGATATGTAAAAGGAAACAATAATATTTCACAGGCAGATAGGCCACCAGCTGAGAAGTACTGAACATTTTCTGTCAACAGAAGAGTCTTTAGAATGGGTAACCATTTTAGTTAGTAGAGACCTTAGAACTAAATCAAGGGAAAATTTCCCATACTCTGCTATTGTTGCTATAGTTCTTAGATGAGGCATCTACGTCTTGACTACTGGGTCTAATAAAAAACTGAAATAAGCAGTAGGCCTCTGATTATCCCCCATGTAACTGACCAGTACCCCAAATGCTTGATCACACTTTTCATGAACAAAAAGGGAAGGGGCTTGTGAATCTAAAATTCTGGAAACAGATCTTTTTGTAGACAGTTATCATACCAGTCTTTGTGCTTAAATATGTATGCTTTATTTTTTAACTTGAAAAGTATACAATTCTTGACATATATTCATATTAATATACTTTACTTATGTGTAAATAACTTAGAAAGATAACCTCTCTTTTCAATTTATTATTATTTTTTTAAATTGTGAGTTTAGTAGACAAAAGAGCTCTCACAATAGTTTTGAATTAATTAAATTTGGTAAATTCCAGATAAACCTAATGATTCCTATTGTTCTTTTTATAGAAAAAAGGAGCAGATCTTTGTGCTATTTGATGGCTATTTTAGGAAACCCAAACATAGCTTAGGCACACAAAAAAATATCCTAATAGTTTTATTAGCCTAAATTTGGGGCCTGAATTTAGGAAAGGCAAAATCAAGAACAGTTGTAGAGGAAACAACATATAAGTAATAAATAAATATCTAAAGAAAAGATATATTTATAGGCAATGTTGTAAAAACACACAGCAATGAACAACAATGGTTATTAGGAATTTAACTTTCAAAAAAACACAACTCTTTTCAAAAATGATTTAAGGACTTCCCTGGTGGTGCAGTGGTTAAGAATCCGCCTGCTAATGCAGGGGATACAGGTTCAAGCCCTGGTCCCGGAAGATCCCACGTGCTGCGGAGCAACTAAGCCCATGCGCCACAACTACTGAGCCTGCGCTCTAGAGCCCGTGAGCCACAACTACTGAGACCACGTGCCGCAGCTACTGAAGCCCGTGTGCCTAGAGCCTGTGCTCCACAACAAGAGGAGCCACTGCAATGAGAAGCCCACACACCGCTATGAAGAGTAGCCCCCGCTCACCACAACTAGAGAAAGCCTGCGCACAGCAACGAAGACCCAACACAGCCAAAATTAATTAATTAATTTTTAAAAAATGATTTAAGAGTATGTCAAAAAGCACCAAGAGTTAATAGGATATTTTTAGTGACAAAAAGGAAAGAGTAGACTTTCCCTGCTCGCTGCAACTAGAGAAAGCCCATGCACAGCAACGAAGACCCAAAGAAGAAAGAAAGGAAGGAAGGAAGGAAGGAAGGAAGGAAGGAAGGAAGGAAGGAAGGAAGGAAGGAAGGAAGGAAGGAACTTCTACTAGTCTGGACATTAAAAAAAAAAAAAGCCCCAATTCTCATTTTCCTCCTTTTATATATTATTCATGTAACAATTTTCAGTAAATGATTTATTAATATACCTTTACATATATGTGTATTTAGGCATTCACAGATATATAAATACACAAATAGGTAATAAATTGAAAGCCTTAAAACATAATTAGGGACTTCGCTGGTGGTGCAGTGCTTAAGAATCTGCCTGCCAATGCAGGGGACATGGGTTCAAGCCCTGGTCTGGGAAGATTCCACATGCCGCAGAGCAACTAAGCCCATGCGCCACAACTACTGAGCCTGCGCTCTAGAGCTCGCATGCCACAACTACTGAGCCCGCGTGCCACAACTACTGAAGCCTGCACGCCTAGAGTCCGTGCTCTGCAACAAGGGAAGCCACCGCAATGAGAAGCCCACGCACCGCAACGAAGAGTAGCCCCCGCTCGCTGCAACCAGCGAAAGCCTGCGCACAGCAATGAAGACCCAACGCAGCCAAAAATAAAAAAGTAAAAAATAAATAAAATTTAAAAAAAAAAGATAAATAAGTTCTGGGGATGTAATGTACAGCATGGTGAGTATTTTTAAAAATTTCAAAAGATAAATCATATATGAAAACTAAGATAATTTACTTAACTTATAAAATCAATATAAAAAGTAAAAAGGTTTAAATCATAAGAAAACTAACCCTGATCTTGTACAAACCAAAATATTGTGCTGGCATTATTTTTACATGGCAAATTAAAATGCAAATACACTGGATCACGCCAAAAACTCTTCTTTTATCTTGGAACTAAGGCCTTATCTATAATTACAAAGCCTATTACATAAATATACTTTTCAGAGCCCACAAAGGAAACATATATAGTTTAGCAATTCTTTCAGACATTTTTGATTACAGGTGACCCTTGAACAACGTGGGGGTTAAGGAACTTAAGAAACAACACCCCCCAGTCCCCCACCCCCCAAGGCACAATTGACCCCCTCCTCAAACTTAGCTACTAATAGCCTTACTGATAATATAAACATTTAACACGTATTTTTTGTTATATGTATTATATAATGTATTCTTACAATAAAGTAAGCTAGAGAAAATGTTATTAAGAAAGTCATAACTTCAATAAAGATGTTTAAAAAAAAAAAAGTCATAAGGAAGAGAAAATACACTTAAAGTACTGATTGTATTTATCGATACTGATACCATATGTTTACATGGTCTGTTTACAAGATGAATCATCTGTCAGTACCTACGTCAATACTGCCTTATGTTACATTGTAGATAGTAAATGTATTAGTAACACTAGACATCAAAAATGAAAAGACAGGGAATTCCCTGGTGGTCCAGTGGTTAGGGCTCCGTGCTTCCACTGCCAGGGGCATGGGTTCGATCCCTGGTCAGGAAACTAAGATCCTGCATGCCGCACAAGGCAGCCAAAAAAAAAACAAAACAAAAGATAGTGTGAAAAAGAAATTTATATTTATTTACAGATAAAACGATTCATGCATTGATAATGAAGCAGCAATATGACTGCCTTCTGGTAACCTAGTATAATCGATAGTGCCATGTATAGTCTGTAAATGTTTGTGTGTGTGAGTTTTGATAAATTTTTGCTTTTTCTTTATATATATATATATTTTTGGCTACGTTGGGTCTTCGTTGCTGCGCGCAGGCTTTCTCTAGTTGTGGCGAGCGGGAGCTACTCTTTGTTGCGGTGCGCGGGCTTCTCATTGCAGTGGCTTCTCTTGTTGCGGAGCACGGGCTCTTCTCTTGTTGTGTGCTGGCTTCAGTAGTTGCAGCACGCAGCCTCAGTAGTTGCGGCACGTGGGCTTCAGTAGTTGCAGCGTGCAGGTTCTAGGGTGCACGGGCTTCAGTACTTGTGGCTCGCGGGCTCTAGAGCGCAGGCTCAGTAGTTGTGGCACAGGTGCTTAGTTGCTCTGCGGCATGTGGGATCTTCCCAGACCAAGGATCGAACCCGTGTCCCCTGCATTGGTAGGCGGATTCTTAACCACTGCGCCACCAGGGAAGTCCCAAATATTCCCTTTTTATAATAGATTTGGTATATTTTATGATAGTAAATAATAAAATACACTAGTATCTGTTTATAATTTATGCATTCATGATATACCTTTCTCTTAATTTTTTTTGATATTTTTAGGCTACACGTTTTCTCAAATTGTTACAAATCCCCCCACAATTTTTTCCAATATATTTACTGAAAACAATTCACGTATGCTTGCGGACCTGTGGAGTTCAAACCCATATTTTTCGAGGGCCAACTGTATTTAACTGGATTGCCCACATTCAATGAAATATTTTTTTGATAAGTTAATCTTTAAACTTTTCCAAGAGAGGAAAATGGACAGCAAAAAAAGTGAGAGGGAGCTACTACAGACAAATATGAAACTATCACTCTAAAAAGCTAATCCATGTTCCCTTCTGCAAGTAAAGATGAAAGTTTAAATGCAAAAACCCTCCAGATTTTGACATATACATACACACACACAAAGAGTGACATTCCACCTAATTTTAAAACTATCTTAGGCGCTTGACAATTTCATAGAGCTATACAATTTAAAAATCAGTACTTATTAATCTCCAAAGTACGGAAATGAAATATCACCTATGTCAAACAAAATAATCTCTCTTTTTGACAACCAAGACAATCTCCTCATGAGGGTTTCTTATCTTTTTGTTCTAAGGTAACTCTCAAATAAAGAATCTTGTTCTTGTCCCAAGTTCCCCAACATGGCCACTGCAATTCTAAATTGTCCCTAGTGAAATTGGGTCAGTTAGAAAGATAAGGGTACAAGTTAGTGTAATTGTGAGAAAACATGAAGGAATCAGGTATTTGGGCCAGTTTTAGTTGAGACAAGAGTTCATAAGGCCAGTGCTGTGCAACCTTGTATCTCTAGAACTTGGCCAAAGACCAGTCATCACTGATCAGAAGCCAGAGAAAACGACCTGATTCTGGGCAGAAGAAATGAAAAAAAGGAGTTCTCAGGGACACAGACAAAACTGAGAAAGAAGTCCTTATAAAGGTTTGGAATGGCAATCTGAGGCAAAGTTTATTCAAAGCACACTGGTTTGAGGATACCTTCTGAATTCCATAGTCTCCAGGGCTTGCTGTAGGGCAGACTTATTGGGCCTTGGTTGATGGAGTGATTTGTCTGGTTAATTCTGATAACAAAGGACACTCCAGCATGCTAACTAGTTACATGACCCCTGAGCGGCTGGCATCCCCAACTTCTTAGAGGGATAAGTGGTGTTCAGCCACCAGAGACTGAGCAATAAATAACAGGTTCGTGTTGCCCTCAGACATCCAGGGCTACATACCCATCCTTTCCCTATAGACTTTTCCTCTTATAGACAAACAACATTCAAAACACTAGACGGGGGGAACCATGGGAGCAGATAGATGTAGAAAGCCAGAAAACAAATTCCCCAAGGAAAAATAAAAATATAATTGGATAACCAAAAAAATGGAAGAGGACCTTACTCCAAGGAAAATAAACAAAATAATCCCAACACTCAAGGGTCTCAATGAAACATCAGAGCTCAATTCAGCAAGAACTTACCTCCCAGCCATGGGTAGGATGGCACCTCAAATAGTTAGAGACACAAGGGGTCTCAGACGTGCACATTATTACTAAAGTCAAAGGTTCCAGTCCAAGGTAGTGAGGGCCTCAGCTGAATCTCTGTGGATCCTCCATTTCTGATAATGCCCTCCAGCCAAAGACTACCAGGAACACACCTGTAGTAGAATGAGGGAGACGGCACACCATGGGGAACCCATTCTGGGCATCTCAGCAAGTGCATATTAAAAAGGACTTATTAAGGATTGGGGCTTGTGTTAGATGATTTTCTAGGAGGGTTTGAGAAAGGGGAGATTTGCTCTAGGTTGGATGCTGTCAGGAAGTGGGGATAATTCTTTCTGGTTATCTTAATAATTCTTATCTAGAAGTTAGGAGGAATGGATCGGCGCTAAAGCTGTAGTTGGTAAAGAAGCAGCAGTCACTCAAACCGTGGAGAGGGTTGTGTTTGGTCACTTTTGTGGTCTGGACAATGTTCTCATTTTCGTGTTCAGGCATGATTATGGAATGGTCTTTCTCTCAATCCATCAGCGACTGGTTTTGTCTGATGTTGGTGTTCTGTAAAATTGTTTATGCTCAACAAGGCAACACCACAGCCTAGCTAATAGTGCCAGGCCCCCTACTAGCAACACTAAGGCTTCTGAAGGAAGAGTGCAAACTAGCTCCCAGTTATCATGAGCTGCTTTTCTCTTTTTCACCAGCTACATTTGAAAAATCAGAATTGGCAATCCTTTTGGTAAAACATGGGCTCTTCAGGTCACCACAGGCGTCATGACTCCCCAGTACCTTGTAACTGGTCTGCCCCACTCATTTACACTCCTACCTTGTCTTCTGGCATTTAAATTTGCACCCCTCACTAGCAGAAAAGGAACCAAGCAAGCCCAGAGAGAAGTGACTTGCCTGATCACCCAGTGAACTGATGGCAAGGTGGAAACTACAACTTTGTGCTGAGTTTTCCCTCCAGCGGATCCACCTGCTAGACATTCAGGTCGATTGTTAAATCTCTGAGGTATCAGCCTCTCAACTGAATGTGGATGGGATCGGGTAAAAACACTTCTCACCACACTTTATCAACAACGTGTTCCCAGCTTACTTCTCCTTTCTTTACGGATTGGGTGTCTCACGACATCGGCTGGGATTCTAAGGCCTTTGCTCAGCTGCTCCAGCCACCCCTGACCTTCTTTCTGCTTCTCAAATATGCCAAGTGTGTTCCGGCCTGAGGATCTTTGTATTTGCCCTTGGCTCTGCCAGTAACTCTCCGCCCTCACACCTCCACGGGGCCGCTTCTTCTGCGCTTCAGCTCAGTATCACCTCCTCAGGGAAGCCTTCCATGACGACCTTACCTGCTCACACCCTGCATGCCCTAGCACTACCGCCATCTCCTCTGCGAGGCCACATCCCTCTGGCCTCCTTTAAGAGCGTCCCTTGGTGCTTCGTTCGCAGCTCCCCTCAGTCTGTCAAATGCGCGGGGATGGGAGGCGGGAAACTGTGCCCAATCCCCTGCTTCTCTGGGCCACAGTTTTCCCTTTACGCCCACGAAGCGCTCTGAGAGCAGAGACACGCGGCAGGGACACCGCTTTCCACAACAGTCTGGTGGCCAAGCGCCTCCTACATCGGGCCTCCAGGACTGCCTACCAGACCGCACTTCCCACGGCGCCCTGCCCCGCGACAGCCGGCGCTCAACCCCTCCACCGGCCCAAGGCCACTACGCATGCTCCGCACTTCCGGCCCCGCGAGGTCGGGGGCGGGCGCTTGACGCGCCTGCGCAGCTGCTCGCCCGGTTTCCGGGCGGTGCAGGCGCGATGGGTCTGAGAGCCAGTGTCGTTGAATAGCGGCGGTGTAGAGGATTGCGGGCCCAGCGGTCCGGCCCGAGGGCTCAGGACCGGGGTCTTTGGGAGCTCCCGGGGGGCGCAGAGAGAACGTAGGATCGCTGCCCGCCGCCACCACCAGGCATGTCGGCCGAGGCCTCGGGCCCGGCGGCGGCCGAGGCCCCGTCCCTGGAAGTCCCTAAGCCCTCAGGTTTCGAGCCTGGCTCCGCCGCCTACGGTCTCAAGCCACTGACCACGAACAGCAAGTACGTGAAGCTGAACGTGGGCGGCTCGCTGCACTACACGACGCTGCGCACCCTCACGGGACAGGACACCATGCTCAAGGCCATGTTCAGCGGCCGCGCGGAGGTGCTCACTGACGCCGGAGGTACGCGAGCCGCCCTTGCTTACTGTCCTGCGTCCTCCAGATCCACGTCTCCCTTTCCCGTGGTCTTTCCTGGCCCAGTCTCCTCATGCCCGTTCTCTGCCACCGTTCAGTCGGTTCATTCTCACCCCCTCCAGCCCCCACATCCCGTCTCATCTCGCCTGTCTCGGTCATGATCTCCCTCCTCCCCCGGTCTTTACCCCCAGCGGTAGTAACCAACGTTCATGGACACCCCCCCGCCCCGCACCATCCCCCCCGCCCCTCCAACTACTCTGCCGGGCGCTGTGGTAAGTGATTCAACATGTCAGCTCCCAATTTTCATGACTGCTGCCCACTGACTCTCCCACCCTTCACGCCTCAGCTCAAAAGACTTGGGAACCAGCCCAGCTGCCAACAACATCCTTCCGGCGGGCACCCTTCATCAGTTTCTTACACCTGCCCAGCCTTTTGTTCCCCTCTCTACCTCAGCGCTGCCAACAACCATCCCCGAGAGTTGGAGGATCTTGTCGGTCTCCGTTACCCTAACGCAGGTTCCTCTACACTCTAGGACTCCATCTGTAAATACAGACTGTGGAAGGAGAGGGCTGCTTTGGGTTTGCCAGGGACGCCAGAGCGGAGAGTGGACAGTTCTCTTTGGCAGGCGAGCCCCTTACCTTCCCAAAAGTGTTGCATTCAGGTCTGGGCCCCATATGCCCAAGTGGAACCTTAAAGTTTGGTGGCAGGGTTGGGGGTGGTGGAGGTGGAGTGGATTCAGAAGGGGTTAACAAGGGCTGTGAGAGCAGGAAAGTAAAAATTGGGGAGGTAGAGCTCAGCCTTCAAATACCTGAAGGTGAAGAATTTATTTATTCAATAAGTATTTGTAAAATGCCAGTGCAGGAGATAGTTTGGTACACAAATCTGATAAGCTAAGCCTTATGGAGTTTTCTTTTTTTGTGGGGGCAGGGGGAGAATAAGCAAGTAAACATACTAAAACAAAAGCGAAATATGTAATTTCAGATAGCAATAAGTATATTATGAAGAATAGAAGGACGAATATATATCTTTATATTCTATGACGAATATAAAGGTTAAAATGGTAGTAAACTGGATGGTAGGGTAGACATTCTAATTAAATAGGATGGTCAGAATTAGCACAAGAGGTTAGAGGTTTATTGATAAGGTAATCTGTACGAACTCTGTGATGGTGAGAACCTTCTCAGTGTAGCACAGACTTGAGAGGGAATTAATTCTCTGTGGCTGGCTGTGTTAAAAAGGGGCTTATGGGAGAACTCACTGGAGATGTTTTAAAGGGATTTTCTTAGCTATGGCACAGGCTTGAGACAGATCAGTATTAAGAATTGTGGCTTTCGAATCCTTCTTTCATAAAAATTTAGTAGCTCCTCAGCCTTTAGCAAAGCCATCCTTCCTCCTGCCTCTCCCCACCGCACCAGGTTGGGTGCTGATTGACCGGAGCGGCCGCCACTTTGGTACAATCCTCAACTACCTGCGGGACGGGTCCGTGCCACTGCCTGAGAGTACCAGAGAACTGGGGGAGCTTCTGGGCGAAGCACGCTACTACCTGGTACAGGGACTGATTGAGGACTGCCAGCTGGCACTGCAGGTGAGGGTCCCTTCCCCACCTCCTGAGTCCCACCCCTATGCTCATGTCCCTGGGAGACCTGCCCAAGCAGTTAGCTATTAAGATACTAAAGAAAAACAAAAGGAAATACGGGGCACTGCCTGGAGGAGTTGCCTCTGGCCTGGCTCTGACTGGCCATGACACTATAGAGAATTTGGGGGTACTGTCCTCTGCATTTCTGCTGTCTCAGGCAGGGCCCCCCTCACCACCTCATGCCAAGACTACTGCAGTGGTTAAATGACTACTGTCTCTGTTTCTTGCTGTTTCTACCCAGCCAATCCAGCTGTTACACTAGCACCTGAATAATGATCCTTAAACACAATCCCAATTTATTCTCTCCCTTGCTCAGAAATCCCAAATAATGCCATTGTCCCACTAAGGGAAAAAAAAAAAAATCTGAATTTAAATTGGAATATAATGACCTCCATGATCTGGTCCTATCCTGGGAGGCAGCATTCCATCCCTCCCAGGGCTTTAAATAATTTTTTTTTTCTAGCAGTGAAATACTATAGAAGCAGTCACACCCAATAAAACAGGGTTGGGGGTTCCAGGGCCCCACCTGCTGGGCTTCTTTTCTGGGGATCTCTTAGGATTCTGAGGAGAAGAGTTTGGAAAGCACAGCCAGGAGATATGAGTTAAGTGTCACCTCCACCACAGCTGACTGAGTGACCTTGAGTGAGTCAATTCCTACTTCTGGCATTCTGTTCTCATGTTCCAAAAGATAGGGAAATGAGAAAAATATGTGCAGTGTAGTGAGTTTCACATAAAGCCTTTTATTCTGTTCTATTTTTACAATGTTAAAAGTGTCCTTTTATGATACAATATTAATAGGAGATTGTAAGAATTTCTTTTTTGATGCCCTTTATATTCAATATATTAAAAAGTGGCAACTATGAACAACTTTCTGTTATCTTGGGGAATACTTATTGGACCTTGAAATCCAAAAGTATAGAATTCCTTTGGGCAATATCCATGTTTTTCAAGCTTTTTGACTGCATCTCATAGAGAAAAATGCATTTTATACTTGCATATATATGACTGAAATAAGTTTTATAAAATGATACTTTTAGTGAAATACACTCTGAGATATTCTGTTTTCTTTCTTTCTAATGCCGTTTGGGACCCATTAAATTTATTTCATGACCCATTAGTGGGTTACCACTTGCAGTTTAAAAAACATCAAACTAGATGATTTTGGAAGTGCATTCCTGTTCTGTAACTTTACATTTATCTAATGTTATCTCACATCCACTGTGTGTTAGGATTGGTTGTTACCTTCTTGTACCCCTGTTTGACATAAAAAGAAACATGAGGGAAGCTGGGGATATATTCAAGGTGAAAGAGCCGGTAAGCAACAAAGCTCAGAGCCAACCCCAGGTGCCTGACTCCCAAGTGCAGTGCTTTTTCTTCTGTGCTCAGCTGCCTCCTTTCCAAGCTTCCCCGAGACCATTCTCATTCGCCACTCCGCTCAGCTAGAATATGCTTGTTTGTTTGGAGGTTTTGGGTTTGGAGTTTTTTGTTTGTTTCTTTCTTTCTTTTTGGCCACCCCACGTGTACCATGCGGGATCTTAGTTCCCCAACCAGGGATCGAACCCGTGCCCCCTGCAGTGGAAGCTGGGAGTCTTAACCAGTGGACCACCAGGGAAATCCCGTTGTTTTTAAGATTCCAGTACAGAGAATTGAGTTCACCATACTTCTCAGTGTGTGGCACTCAACATCATTAGTCTGTGCAGATCTTTTCTGTTTTTATTTTTTCCTTCATTCCCAGTCCCCTGCCCACTTCCCTTTTCCCCATAGGTACCCCTCCAGTTCTAATGTTTTAATACATTTCCTTGGATTATGTTTGTACCCTTAAAAAACTAAAACATTATTTTGTATACATATGTATTTTAAATTTCCATAAATGTCATTGAGCTACGGATTGTATGTTCTGTTTCTTAATTCAACACTTTTTCCAAGTTCTATTCATGCTGCTGTATGTACATTTAGTTCTTTGCTTCTGACCGCTGCACAGGAATCTGTGCTGTGCATTCAACCATATTTTATTTATACATTCCCCTGAGGTTGGAAACCTAGATTGCCTCCCGCTTCCTGCCCCCACAAACGATGCCACCATGAGCATCTTTGTACGTGTGCCCTTGTGGGTCCTGGGTCAGTGTTTCTCATGATTGTAGCTGGGAGTGGAATTGCTGGGCCGCAGGACACATGCAAACGAATTTCAGCAAGTATCATATTACTCTCCCAAATGGCTGTAGCACCTTGTACTCTTGATGAGCAGTGCATAAGGAATCCTGTTTCTGCATATCCTCAGCAACTCATGGCATCACCCAGCATTCTAATTTTGCCAATCTGATTGGTATAGAGTGATTTCATTTTAATTTGCATGCTTCTGATTACTAATTAGATTGAACATCTTTTCACATACTCACTAGCTTTTTTGGTTTCTCCTTCAGTGAATTGCCAATTCATATTCTTTACCAAATTTTCTACTGAGTGTCCTATCTTTTTCTTGTTGTTTTTCAGGAGATTCTTACATATTTTAGCTTAGTTCCTAGGGAGAATTAAGCCCTATTACTCTAAGGCATGTATTTTACATAATAAATTAACTTCTCCTGTGCATCTAGAATGGTACTATTTACCTGACGTTCTCAGAAGAGTTGAGAAAATAGTTACTCAAATTATTTGCTGGGTTTTGATATTCAATGAGGAAGCCCAGTTGAGAAAGTCTGTTAGATAATAATTTCTAGTCAGTTTTAGATGTTGCCGATAATTTCTCTTAGAATGTCACCTGTATGTGTCATCTGTTGTTGAATAGAAATTATTTTTTTAATTATAAATAACTTTATTATTTTTAAAGCAATCTATAAGTATTGTAGAAATTTAGAAAACACAGATCATCAAAAAAATAAAAGCACCAAATATCCTTCCAGGTCTTTTCCTGTGTGTGTGTTTGCCAAAATATGATTATGCTGTATGTGCTGTTTTGTAGTATGCTTTTTTTTTGTTTGTTAATAATTGCCATCTTTCCATGTCAGTGAAATTTTATGTAACATCAGGGACATACACAAATTTCTCTGTTTGTTCCAGAAATGTCTTTTATAGGTGGTTCTTCTAAACCAGGACCCAATCTAGATCCTTGCATTACATCTGGTTATTATGTTCTTTTTCCAACCCAAGCAGTCCCTTTTTTCTCAGAATACTGACTTTCTTATAATACTGACCATCAGTTGTCCTTCACAGTGACCTACTTTCCAAACTCGCCTGATGTGGTTTGTTACCCTACCCTATCCTGAGTTTTCTCTGAATTAGATGGTAGATTTAAAAGCTTGATATTAAACATTTTGGTTAGAAAACATGTTAAGTAATGTTACATATATCATACTGTGTTATATCAAGACCTACAATATTGTTAATATGACCCATCATTAGTGATGCTCAGTAGTGGCCCCTAGGTTCAGGTGATGATGGTTTGATCCCTCCATTGTAGTTACATTTCCTTGTTGCCAACTATAAAGTAATTTAGGCACTTTATGAATGGCAGTTACCTATCAACCACACATCCATTTATAATTCTCACCTGAATCAATAATTTCATTAGGGTTGTAGAATAATTGTAATTCCTTCAGCATTATTACATGAAATTATTTATAAAGTCATGCTTTTCATTGTCAACTGGAGAGATTCTTGATTTTAATATAGTCACATTCCTCTTTTTTTTTTTCTAATGATGTATCCTCTTAGGATCTTGTTTAAGAAGTTTATTCTACATTTTTTATTAGCTTTATAGTTTTACCTTTTGTATATGGAATTCACTGTTGTAAATGCGAATTATGAAGGGATTCAACTGTTTTTTGTCCTCTGTGGAGTGAGCTAGCTTTCTCAATGCCATCTACTACACAATCTGTGGTAGCCAGCATCCAAGATGGCCACCGGCAATTCTTGCCTCTTGCTTATTCAGGCTCTTGTTTAGTCCCCTCCCACACTGAATAGGGCTGACCTATGTAACCAGTAGGAGATTGCAGAGATGACAGTGTGTGACTTCTAAAGCTAGGTCATAAAAGACCCATAGCAGTTTCTGCCTCTCTTGGATCACTCACTCTGGGGAAGCCAGCTGCCATGTGAGCATATTCAAGCAGCCCTAAGGGAGAGGTCCACTTGGTGAGGAACTGAAGCCTCCTGCCAACGGCCAGCACAGACTTCCAGCCAAATGGGTGAACTATCCCAGAATTGGATCCTCTAGGCCCAATCAAGTCTTCAGATAACTACAGCCCTGGTCAACATTTGGACTCCAACTTCATGAGAGACCCTCGGCCAGGACCACCTAACTAAGCCAGTCTCAAGCTCCCAACCCACAGAAACTGTGTGAGATAATAAATGTTTATTGTTGTTTTAAGCTGCTAAGTTTGTACTAATTTGTTACCCAGTAACGGATAACAGATTTTGGTATCTGGAGTGGGGTTCTGCCATAACAAAAACCTAAAATGTGGGAGTGGCTTTAGAACTGGGAAGAGGGCAGAAGCTGGAAGGACTTGAGAACAGTGTTAATAAAAACCTAAAGAGCTTTAAAGAGTATTCATAGAAGTCTGATGACCTCTGAGGAGGCTGCAGTGTGGAACATGTTTACTGGAAAGTGGTGGAAAGGGGATCCTTGTTATATAGTGGCAGAAGTAGCAACACTGTCTCCTACAGTAATGTAGAAAGTAGAAAACATACTAATGATCTGGGTGATCTAGCTAAAGAAATTTCCAGGTAGAATGTTGAAGTGCCACAGGTTTCTTGTTGCTTATAGTGAAACAGAAGAGGAGAGGGTAAGCTAAAGGAAAAAGAATTGAACAAAAAGGAGCCAGGAATTTTGGGGGCTTGAAAATTCCCAGCCTTTCAGATAACAACGATGTTAAAATTAGCAAATGGCTTCCAGGCAAAGATCAAACACAGGGCATTCTCAGTAAAACATGGTCTAAAGATGAAGCTGAGGATGTGATTGTAAAATCCTTTAAGACCTCAGAAATATCCAAGAAGATGCCTCAGAGAACCATTCAATCAAATAATAGCACTTCTAAGAAGCTTAAGGCTATTGTCAGGCAGCAGTCTCAGCATAAGCCCAAAGTAGAGAAGAGCTTATCTCACAAAGATGTGTGGGTGAGGCTTTTGTCTAATGAACTGAAACCCAGGACTCACAAGACACCCATTAAGTTTTTAAGAGAATTATATTGGCAGAAACACTGCCAGCTTAGACTGGAAGGGACAGACACAGTACAAGAGGAGAAGAAGCCTTTGGACCCTCGAAGTTCTACAGGCAGAAAGCAGGCTAAGGAAACTATGGAGCTGCAAACACGACTGTCTTTCATGGAAATGGAAGGATGACTCAGGTCAGAGCCAAGAGCCATAGAGAATCATCCCTGGACAGGAGTAGACATCAGAGAGCTCCCAATATTTGTCCAATTGGATTACAGAATTTCTGTGAAGCAGTGACTTCTCTGTGCCTCCTGCACCCCTCCTCACCTTTTGAACAAGAGTGTTTATCCTAATGCCTGTTACACATGTTGCATGTGGAGTGTGTGGAAGAGATAACTAGTCTCTTTAGTTCACAGGTCATCAGATCCAGAGAAAATGTACCTAAGGAGCTATAGTTAAGGAACACCTCCCAAGGAGCATTGTCCCCACCTGAACCTGATTTAGATGACCAGATTCTGTACTTCAGTGCTGTAATAGGATGGGACTTTGGGGGATCTTTGGAGGGCGTGAGTGTGTTTTGTGTATGGGAGGGATTTGAATCAATGGGAGCCAGAAGGTGGACTGTGGAGCCAGCCTCCAAGGCAGTCCCCAATGATTCTTGTTCCCTAGTACTCATTGCCTTGCGTTGTTCCCTCCCACACTGAATAGGGCTAACAAAACTAGGTCATAAAAGACAGTGAGGCCTCCACCTTGCTCTCTCTTGGATTATTTGCTCTGGAGAAGCCAGCTGCCATATTGTGAGGACACTCAAGCAACCCAACGGAGAGGTCTAAATGACAGGGATCAGATATGTCCTGCCAATAGCCAGCCTGAACTTGCCAGCCATTTGAATAAGCTTTCTCAGAAACAAATCCTCCAAACTCAGACATACCTTCAGATTACTGCAGCCCCAGCTGACTTGACTATAACCTTGTGAGAGACCCCATGCCAAAAACATTCAGCTAAGCCACTCCTGAATTCCTGAATATCCATTGTGACCCACAGAAATGGATAATAAGTATTTGTTGTTGGTTTAAGCTGTTCAGTTTGGGGACAGTTTGTTACACAGCGATAACTAATACACACTTGCCCCACTGATTTGTGATGTTCTCTCTATAAATATCAGTTCTCCTGTATACACCAGTCTGTTTCCAAGTTCTCTATTGTGTTTCATTGTTTTTGTTTGTTTCTGCACCAGAACTACATTGTTTTCATTATTATGGCTTTGTAAGATATTTTAATATCTGGGAGGGTCAGTCTCTTCTCTTGCTTGACTCTTTTTAAAAATTGACCTAAGTAAGAGTAGACTTATTCTTCCAAATTAATCTTAGAAAAAGCCTTAGGAGTTTCTCAAAAAACAAAAATCTTCTGGAATTTGTATTAGAATTGCACATCTAGTTTTTAGGTTGGGAGAGGTGAGAAGGGTTTTGGCATGAAGATTCTAGAAAGCAGAGAAGAGGAAAGAAACCTATGTGTCTGGTTCTGATTCTCCCTCCAACCTTCCAACCTAGCCCAGTTCATTCGTTCACCAGATATTTATTGAGCATCTACTGTAAATTGGTACTTATTGCCTAGGAAGAGACCATGAGCAAATATACCAAAAAATGAGAAAATGTGAGGAACTGAGTCCCATGAAGAAAGTGAACTGATAGTGTGAAAAGGAAGAAGTAGAGGAGGCTGCTTAGCCAGGGAGCTTAGGGTAGAGGACCAGCACCCTCCTAGGGGCACTGTTTGAGTTGAGATCTGAATGGCATGAAGGGGCCAGCCATGCAACCGAGCGCAGGCTGTTGCCGGCAGTGGCAGCTGCAAAGGGCCTGGTGGGCACAAGCTGGATGCGCAAAGGAACAGGTGGGGCTGAAGCCCAGCAGGCAGGGGAGAGTGGTAGAGACGAGATCAGAGAGTTCGCATCCTGCACAGTCTTGTGTGGACTACTAAGGAGTCTGGATTTTTTTCCCAAAGGCAACAAGCAGTGTTTGAAGGCTTTTAGGTTGGGGAGTGAGTGACCTCTGGTTGTGCTGTTAATCACCTTCCGCTTCTTCTCCAGCAAAAAAGGGAGAACCTGTCCCCGCTGTGCCTCATCCCCACGGTGACATCTCCCCGGGAGGAGCAGCAGCTCCTGGCCAGCACCTCCAAGGTGAGGCCCCTGAGCCCTGTCGGGTGGAGGCTGGGGGCCTGTCCCGGCAGCCTGACCCCCACCCTTCTCCATCCTTTCTCCCCCAACAGCCCGTGGTGAAGCTCCTGCACAACCGCAGTAACAACAAGTACTCCTACACCAGGTGACCCCCTCAGGGGCGGGGAGGTGCACTGGGTGGAATCCTGGGCTCAAGCACAGCTCTGCTCCTGGCCCAAGGGGAGGATTATGGCCGCCTGGGGGCGGCGGGGGCGGGGGCGGGGGTGGGTGGCGAAAAGAATCCTGCCTGGATGCAAATTCTAGCTCTGCCACTTACCCACTGGGTACTTTGGACAGGTCATTTTCACTTCTGTGCTTCAGTTTTATCATCAGTAAAGTGGGGTCCAGGTGAGGATTAGATGATAATTACTAGCATTTCTTATAAGAGGCATGGCTGTAAGTGCTTTACATATATTTACTCACATAATCCTCACAATTGTTTGAAGTAGGTATTGTTGTGATCTCCATTTTACAGATGAGGCAACTGAGGCACCGAGAGGTGAAGTGACTTGCTTAGTGTCACTCAGTTAAAAAGTGGTGGAGCTAGGATGCCAGGTGAGGTAGCTTGGCTCCAGAACCTGCACGGGGTAGCCACGCTGCTGTGCTGGGATTTGCTGAGCCAATGCTGCTTCCATTCTGAGGCCTCCTTGGCCTGGCCCCAGGGATGGAGGATGCTCCCTTCTGGGCACCAAACTCCTAGGTAGGACTAGAGTGCTAGATATCTGGGCCCCTAAGCTTGGGGGAACAGAGGGAGGAAGCCAGTTGTGCTGAGCCTCTTGGCCCCCTGGTCCTCAGCACTTCAGACGACAACCTACTTAAGAACATCGAGCTGTTTGACAAACTGGCCCTGCGCTTCCATGGGCGGCTGCTATTCCTCAAGGATGTTCTGGGGGATGAGATCTGCTGCTGGTCTTTCTACGGGCAGGGCCGCAAAATCGCCGAGGTGTGCTGCACCTCCATTGTCTATGCCACGGAGAAGAAGCAGACCAAGGTCAGAAGGGGTTCAGGGCCTGGTCAGGGAGGGCTGTGGTGGTGGGCAGGACGAGCACCCTGGACAAAGGCAGCTCAGCAGATCAGGCAGGGGAAATCCATCACCGGGACAAGGAGCTGGAGTTCTAAGTTCTGGGGTCTTAGTTCTGTAACCTTGGGCAAGTCATCTGACTTCTGTGGGTCTCTGCTTCTCTACCTGTGAAAGGAGGGTGTTGGATTAGAGTGGGATTCTTAATCTAGGCCAGTTGGGTTTCAAGGCTATCTTGAAAGAGTGTGCAGTTTGGGGAGTGGGTATGCATTTTTCTATATAGAAGGACCATAGTTGTCATTAGAATTTCAGAAGGATCCATGACCCAGAGTAGGTTCTTAAAACTTCAGGTGCTTGGAACACACTGAGATTGTAGGCCCTGAGTCATTAACATGGCAATCATCAGCAGATACTTCCTGAGCACTGCAAGAGGCTTGAAATCAAGGTGAATAAGATGCTGAGTAAAGTACAAGCCCTCTGTCATGATGTCTGGCCCCTGAAGATCTTATCAGCCTGGTCCCTTCTGACCTTGACATGAAGGATGTGCCTCAGATACACTGGAGATCTTGAAAGTCTCTAAGCACTCAGTGCTATTTCACACCCCCCTACCTTTGCACACACTACTCCCTCTTCTTGGAATTATTTTTCCTCATTCCTGTCTGCCTAATGGACTTGTGCTTAATCTTTAAGACCTAAGCCAAGCATCACTTTCTTTGGGACACCACTCATGAACTTTCAACCCAACAACCCCAGACAAAGTTGGTCATACCCCCCTGTCAGCTAAACACAATGTTGATTGTAGTCTGCTGGGGATGGGGGGAGTAGGAGTGTTTACTTCAGCAGCAAGGAGTTAGCTTCTTGAGAGTAGAGCTGAATCTTTTTTTTTTTCCCTATCTCTGTAGCACTAGCCAGGCCTTTATCACACCGCAGAAGCTAGGAGACATTTATTGAATGCATGAATGAATGAATAATCCAGTTTCCAAGTAGCTTCCTCTGTAATTGGGAAGACGGGAAGATAAACCAGTAATGCGAATGCAGCTTGTTAAAGTTTTGTTGTTTATATCCCTCCAAGCCGCACAAGGGGAACCCCTAACCACCTCTTCATCCCTTACTACTCTCCTTCACTCTGCCTTTTTGCTTTGGCCTTGTGCTGATCTGCAAATA
The DNA here is from genome assembly GCF_028021215.1 of Eschrichtius robustus. NCBI lineage: Eukaryota > Metazoa > Chordata > Mammalia > Artiodactyla > Eschrichtiidae > Eschrichtius > Eschrichtius robustus. The sequence continues at coordinate 76,763,167 of NC_090839.1, forward strand.
CACTAAGCGAATTCCTGACCCCAGAGCTGTTCCCTTCCCAGACTGATCTTTCTCTAGTTCTCCATCTGGTTCCTTCCCTCCTTTCCTTTGGCTATTGGTCGGATGTCACCTTCTCAGTGAGGCCTTCTCTGAGCTCCCTCTTTAAAGTTGTAACATTCCTGGCGGTGGCCATCCCCACACCCTTTTCCTGCTATAATTTTTCCATAACATTTATCGTCATCTGACACTTTATATCTTATTACATGTATGTCTGGGTCCTCCCCCTAGAATGTAAACTTCCTGCGGACAGGAACTTTGCCTGTTTTGTTCACTGCTATATCCCCAATGCCCAGAACAACACCTGGTACAGTGCAGTCACTCAGTAAATATTTGTCAAATGAAAAGATATACCTAGACTTGGCAACAAAGGACAGAAAACAAATAACTCTCTGCCTGACTTCAGAGCTGGACCTTGAAGTATAAGTGTGACTTAGCTGAGTAAAGAAGTTGCAAAGAGGACAGTCCAGGCTAAAAGAACCTGTGACTGTAGAGGCTAGGAGGCTACAGAGGCTATAGGAGTCGAGAGACAGTGCAGGAGCAGCCTCGGGGAGGGGATGGCTGCATAGTAGTCGAGCCAGAGGGAGGGAGCTGGGGGTTGCTGGCCTTTTGCAGGTGGAATTCCCAGAGGCCCGGATCTTTGAGGAGACCCTGAACATCCTGATCTACGAGACTCCCCGAGGCCCAGACCCAGCCCTCCTGGAGGCCACAGGGGGTGCAGCTGGAGGTGGCGGGGCAGGCCGAGGGGAGGACGAGGAGAACCGAGAGCACCGTGTCCGCAGAATCCATGTCCGGCGCCACATCACCCACGACGAGCGTCCTCACGGCCAACAGATTGTCTTCAAGGACTGAGCTTTGCCCTGAGTCTTCCTCTGGCTGCTGGGACCCAGTCCCTTTCTCTCTTCCTCCCCTTCCCAGACCTTTGCCCCGGCTTTGCTGGCCAAGTCGTGGGTCTTTCTTCCATCCCTTCATTGCATGGTACAGTTCACTTTGGCCCTTTTCCATCCATTCCCACCTCATTGCTAACCACACGGTACATTCCAGCCCCTGCCCTCAGAGGCCTTCAGAAGGCCTGCATTGGTTCCCTCCTCCCCATCCTTGTCCTGCCCTCTTCCCTCACCAGCTGGCTTAGAAGGATTTAGAATTCCCTTTGTCTTTTTTTAGTACATTGTACACACCAAAGTGTCAAGCCAGCCCTTAATAACCCACCACATTCTGAGCCGCCTCCTCACCATTGTGCAGGGCAGTTTGCCTCCCTCCTGCTTCCCCATCTTCCTCCCTACCTCCTTAACTTTGTACTAGGCGGGCCTGGGCCTGCACCAGCTCAGCATCTTCTCAAATTTTTTCATATTATTTATTATTTTAATTTTCTATTAAATTATTGGAATAAAGTTGAGTTGAGGGTCTGGTGCTGGCTCCCAGGGAGAGGGCCAGGTATATGGCTTGTTAGGGAGGTACCTGGCTAGTTGGATGGGAGAAGACACAGATCCCTGCCCCCAGCCTTTCCCTGGGCTGGTAGCTGGGAAGAAAGTAGTCAGGAGTTAGGAGAGGATTTAAAAATCTATATTTCGGCGTTCACTGGCCAGTTCCCACCCTCAGCCCCACCCCACCCCCTGCAATGGAGAGGTGGTCCTGGCTACCACTCAGGCCATCCCCGAGCGCAGCATCTCTCCAGCCCAGTTGTCTGAAGGGAACACCTTCCTTCAAGGGTCTGGTGCGAAGACAAAGTCGAGGGCCTGGCGTTCGGCCCCAGCCACATTGGGATGCCAAAGGTCCACGATGAAGACCACTCGAGGCCCATCTTCGGGAGAGCCTAGGGCACGTGGGATGGAGACAGCAGAGCAGCTGACATTAAGTACTTCCATGCCAGAGCACTCACCAAATACTCATAAATGCAAACACTTTGTAAATAAGTGCCAGACAGTGTTCTAATCCTTTATATGTATTAACTCTTAATCATCAAAACAAACTGTGAGGTAGTACCATAAGTATTCTCATTTTATGCAGAGTAACTGAGGCACAAAGAGGTTAAATAACTTGCCCAAGGTCACACTGCTAATGCCAGAGGTAGGACAGGAACCCAGGTGGTCCAGGCCCAGGGTCTTGTGCTATGAACCACTTTGCTGTGCACTTACACTAACTTATTTAATCCTTGCAGTCACTTGATAAAAGAAGGCGGTTGCCCTATTTCACGGGTGATTGGAGAAATCATGTGACTTGTTCAAGGTCATGCAATTAGAAAATGGTGGTGTAGGACAGGAAGCCAGTTGGGCCCGATTCTGCAGCCTCTACTCTATTCCCCTTCACTCTTCAGTCACTCATCCCTCCTAGCAGAATGGGAGCCCCATTACCATTATGAGCCACTGTATGCAGGAAGGAGTCGTCCACCAGTAGACAATGTCCCTCAGCCCAGCACTGGGGCTCACCCCCGACCACCAGCTCACAGCCAGGGGGGATCTTCAGGCCTGTAGAAAGAGATCCGGGCCTCCAACACTCCTGCCTCCATCGAAGGGGCCCACCCCATTCAGTCAAAAAGCAGATCTGAGAGTCTTAAATGTCAGGTTCTATGGTGGTCCCTCCTCGCTCTCTGGAAGGTGACCCACGTAAAATTACGATACAGTACTGGAGGAAAGAAATGCTAGGAGACAGAAGATGCAGTGCAAAGCACAATCTATTCTGTTTCAGAGAAGAGGGAAAGCTTCCTAAAGGAAGCAGCATCTCCTCTTGGGCTTCTGACAGTTTAACTCAAGAACTTACTGTGTGTTAGGCCCTCTCTCCCCAGAAGGTATAAAACATGGCTCCAACCTGCCAAGGACCACACACTGGGGTGCAGAAAACTGAGGAGCCAACTCAAATGATGGGGAAGAGGAAGACATTCCAGAGGAGGTGTGGCATTTGAAAGTGCGAGTCGTGAAGGCTACGTAGGAGTTTTCCAGGAGGTGATAAGGGGGAAAGACATTCTAGGTTAAGAGCATGTGTGTGGCATCTGCCAGGATCAGCCAGAAGGCGTTCATGATTTAGGGCATGGTGGGAGGGAAGGGGAAGAAGGGAACAGGTAGGAGATAAGGAGAAAAGATCTGGCCTTGCTCCAGATCTCTTCAAAGCCAGCGTGCTTTGAAGTGTAGAACACATTCAACTGGTAGCACAGGAGATGACTGTAGGCAAAACAAGGTCATGGCATTAAACAATCAGAAAACAAATCTTTTTTTCTCCCCATTTTCTTTCAATCTCTAAAACATTGAAAAGAAAATCTCAGTTTGGTGCTACCATAACTTTAACATCCCCCCTAACATTGCCCTTTTTATGTTTATTTTTTCTTTGGGGCCATGCCCTGCAGCTTGTGGGATCTTAGTTCCCCGATCAGGGATCGAACCCAGGCCCTCAGCAGTGAAAGCACAGAGCCCTAACCACTGGACCGCCAGGCAATTCCCAACATTGCTCCTTTTTAAAGGAGGAGAGTGTAGGCTTCAGCCTCAGACTAGGACACTTCGCTAGAATTTTTAAAGCTTTCTTTTTTTAAGTTTAAACTTATTTTTATGAATAATTCTTATTTAGGTCAATTAATACTGATTATCATTTTTCTATAAAGATTCCTTTTAAATAAGTAAAAACATGGGGGGGAGTCAATATGAAGAATCAGTACAGGTGGTAAATGACTATGGAAAAGCTTATGAAGATGGTTTGCAGATCATTGAAGCTCAGGAAATGCTGCTGTGGGCAACAGGGAGTCAAGGAAGATATCCGAGAAGAAAGGCGTGATCAGAGTCACAGTGTAGAAAGCTGTGATGGCAGAGAAGAGAGTCTGGAGGGGGAATCGTGGAGGCGAGGAAGCTGTCTGTAAGCAGCATCCACTTACCCAGGTGGCATCTGACTCGGGCATTGGTGGGCCCACAGCGGCCCTCGAGCCGGGCCCCGGGCAGGAGGACGGAAAAGCCAGCATTGCCGAAGGTGTTGGCACTCATAAAGCTTCGCAGCCCCCTCAGTGCCCGATAGGCCCCCGGGCACCGGCGGCAGCTGCTGGGTTGGCACCGGCCTGCTTGGTATAGCAGGAGCTGGTAGCACCCAGGGGCCAGTGGTGGGGACCAGCCCCGAGGCAGAGGGGTAGTCCCTGAGAAGTCCCAGCTCACAGCCCCAAAGTCCCTCAAAATGGCAGGGAAGCTGCTTTCCAGGAGCTCCACATCATGCCGCTGGGCATCCCGTGGCACGAAGGGGGCTGAGGGCAGGTCTGGCAGGAATAGCAGGCTTGGGTGCTGAATGCCCAGGACCCCTGGCCCTCCCCCAGGGCCTGGGCTACCCTGAGCTGCCCGCCTCACCCTACCCATCCCTGCCCAAGAGTAGCGCCTGGCGTAGGCCCGAAGGCGACGGCTCACTAGGCCTTCTGTCCTAGGTCCTTCCACAGACTCCCCAGAGCTCCGTGGGCTTGGTCTGCCAGCCTCAGAGCACCCTCCAGGCCTACCACTGACAGCCCCAGCCCGACTCCCAGCCCCTAGGGCCTGCATATCTTGGGAGCCCAGGCGGTAGCAGTACCAGAGGAAGAGGGAAGTGAGAGCTCCAAGGAGCAGGGTAAGGGCAGACGAGGCCAGAGGCAATGGCCATGCAGGCATGATGGGCAAGGAGGCCCTGGCCAAGAGGCCTGGGGCATCTTCCAGACCCCAGTTCCCTTGTCCCCCCAGTTCTCCACCGGTTCCTTCCATGGCTGCTCCCTGGTTACACCCTGGGCTGTTTCCCTTCCACATTCCTACTCTTGGTTCTCTCTCCTTCTGAGGTCCTCTCTCCACCTTGTACCTCCTGCTTTCTCACTTCCTTCATGTACCTCTAACTCTCCTTTCCTTCCTCTCCTTCTGCCTCTCTCTCCTCTCTCCTCTCCTTCTTCTTTCTCCTTCCAACTCTCTCCTCCTCCTCTTTCGCCTCTTTCCTCCTCGTCTTTCTCCTTAGGGCAGTTTCCTCTCTCTCCAGTTTCCTGTCTCTCCCGTCAGTCTCTCCTTTCCCCACCCTCTGTCTCCCTGTCTCCTTTCTTCTCTCCTCCCTCCACCACCGCGCCCCCCCCCCCCCGCCCCTCTTTTCGCTCTCTCTTTCCCTCCCCGCTCTGCCTTTCCTTCTAGCTTCCACGGACAGCAGTTCCTACCCCACCTGGACCCGCAGCCCCGGGAACCGCAACCAGCAGTCCGCTGCAGCGACTTCTCTCTCCTTCCTCCCCCTCTCTCCTTCCTGCCCTCGCTTCTCACTCGACCCGACCCACGGGTTCTCTCTCTCTCTCTCTCTCCCGCCTCCCCTACTCGCTCCTTCCTTGGCCCCCACTCACCCTGACGTCACCCTCCCCACAGTCCTCTCAGCTTAGCTACCCCCGCCCTCGCCCAGTGGCCACCGCAACTCAGCCGGGTTAGGGGTGTCGTCTCCGGATTTGCCTCCCCTGGCCCCGACGGGGCGCCACGTGGGGCTCAGGGGGCACAGCGCCAACCTCCAGCGCCCCGCAATGCGAAAAGAAAGGGCGGGGCCTTGGAGGGGCGTGGCAAGTAAGGGGCGGGGCGAGCGCGCGAACTGATGGACAAGACCGGTGCTCGAAGACTGCGGACAGGGACGCTGAGGCCTGTCCGTGGGTCAGCCGATCCTTCGACCAGTCGGCCTGTGACTCCACCTCCCCCTTCGCCTTCACAAGAGCCAACCCCCGCGGGAGCCCGATTGATAATGAAGGCGGCTTCAGCCAATCGCCTGCAGCGCCGCGGGCCGGGCCATCTCAGGCGGGGCCGAGAAGAGCTGTCCTTTCTGGTGGTGCTGAAAAGGGCTCTCCAGCGGTCTTGCGAGATGAGGCCAGGAGAAAAAAAATCAAAGTTGAAGCCGCCAGGCAGCTGGCTGGGGTCATGTTGTACGTAAGAGGAGGGATCTCCCCTCCCCAGATCCTGGCCTGTCACCCCTTAGACTTCTCACAAACGTAGGAACTTGTCATTCTTCTGGAGGAGGAGGAAGCGCATTCCACATGAGCTTCTCTGAAAGGGTCTGGAAGTGGGCCGGGGGCATATTGGGGGCGCTGAGCAAGCGCCAACCCAGCTATGCTGCCCCTCGACACCCTGGGAAGAGAACATTCAGTTTCCAAGTGTGCTGGAATGGTTGGGGGAGGGGGCATAATTACTGCTGGGACCAGAGTTGCCTTCGCTTCCCCTAGGGGCCGCGGGAGTGAGGATTACGACCCTGGCTCATGTGGTCCCTCCTTCCTCCATCTGCACTTCCTCCTCCTCCCTCCCCCCACAGCCCCCAAATAAATCCCAAGCCCCTCCCTTCGCCCGTCCCCAGGATCTGACGTGGGCTTGACACCTTTCTCAGCTCTCCCTCCCGCAGCTCCAGTGCCCGAGCCTCGGCTCTCCAGGTTCTGCAGCCCCCTCCTCTCCCCGCCAAGCCCCACTAGAGCACAGTAGGGACCCTCCCTATCCTCGACCCCACCCTAGGTCCCCGGAAGCTGTTTTGCCTCGACCCACTTCCCCAGCTTAGAATCCAGCCAGCCTGGCGGACCCAGGTGCCTGAGCCAGAGGGTAACCCAGGCGACCCAGCTCCTTCGCCCTTCTTGGCCCCACCCGCTGCAGCCGGAGCCGCGCCCCCTCTCCCGCAGACCGGAGAGCAGAGGACAGAGGAGACTGGCCAAAGAGGGGTGGGCTCCAGGCGACCCCCAGCCCAGTTCTGCCCCTCCATCCCAAAGGCAGAGACACTGTCTCCCTTGCTAACTGCCAGTAGGAAAAAAAAAATTAATAAGAAAGATAAAAGAAGACGGAGGAAAGGTGACAGCTAGATTATTTAGGAGAGGCGCAGAGGAGAGAAATTGGTGTGAGTCGCCATGGGGACTCCCAGGGCCCAGCATCCGCCGCCTCCCCAGCTGCTGTTCCTAATTCTGCTGAGCTGTCCCTGGATTCAGGGTAAGGACTTGGGTGCGTGGGGGTGGGCCCCCGGGAAGGGCCCCCAGCGGGGTCCTATACCTTCCTTTCTCCGAACATCCTGCGCCTTCTGAGCTCCTGGGGGAGGGGAGGGGCACAGCTGACGGAGAAGGGGCAAGCCAGGGCTTTCCAGCTTGCACCTGGAGCCCCTAACCTCATATATTGAGGAGTTGGGGAGATTAATGAGGGGAGCTTTTAGCAGCGTCTCAGAGGTTAAATCCAGGAAGAAGGGCTGGGGTCGTTGTGGCGGGGCCGGGGTGGGGGGGATGTCTGCGGAGGCGGCAGAAGCAGACCGGGTACCTGGGTGGGAGATGGAGGTGCCGGGAGAGATGCCAGGCGCAGCACACACGAATATTCTTGGACGTATGGACAAAGACAGATGAACAGAGGCAGTGCTCAGAGGCCAGATATTCAATCCCCAACTCTGACCCCCCAGCGAGACTCCAGGGAAGGGGGCAGAGACTGCAGAGAAAGAGAGGGAGGAAGGGAGGGAGGACCACACTGCAGAGACAGAAACCCAGAGAGACAGCTGGACACTGCAGAAGCAAGGGCTGGGAGGTGCTGCCAGACCCTCCTCAGAGCCCCGGGGTTGGGGGGAGAGCATCACCGAGGGGAAAATGAAGGTAGCGCCCTGCCTCTTCTCGGCCCTGCTGGCGCTGTCCGAGGCGCTCACCGAAGGCCCACACAGCCTGGGGGAAAAGGGGGAGAGGAAGGGGTAGGAGTGTGATGGGCAGCTGGGAGCCCCTCCTTCAATCTTGGCTCTCAGCCCAGTCTGGGACCCTCTGAGCTCCTGCTGGCCCAGCTGACTGAGGAGAGAATAAGCGCTCTGGAAAAGATCTTTCTGGAGAAGGAAGGAATGTGGGGCAGTGGAAGAGCTCACACAACTTCATCTCCCAGGTCTGCCCCTGAAGGAGGAGGAGGCACTGCCGGAGCCTGGAAATGAGACCCCCACCGTAGCCTCTGAGGCCTTGGCGGAGCTGCTCCATGGGGCCCTGCTGAGGAGAGGCCCAGAAATGGGCTACCTGCCGGGTGAGGCCCCCAGAGTGGCAGGAGCAACATAGAGGCAGAGGGAGGGACATTAATTCGGGGAGATGGGGAGCCAGGCCAGTGAAACTCAGAGAGACAGAGAGAGATGGTTCGAGAGAGTCAAAACTGGACGTAGACAGTCAGAGGGCCAGAGAAATTGAGGTAGAATGATCAAGAAACAGCACAGAAAAATAGACAGAGAGAAAGACAGATGGAAACTCAGAGAACCAGAATCAGAGACAGAGTGGAAAAGAGACACAGAAAGAGAGAGAAATGCAGAGATTAGTAGATCTAGAATCATAAAATCAGAGAGGGGTAAGAATACTAAACATAGACCAAGAGTTCTAGAGAGTGCAAAAGAAAAAGAGGAAAGAGAAAGGGGTAACCAGGAGAGGGAGCCAGATCTGAATGGGGGGACAGAGAGAGAAGCTCAAGGAGACTGTCAGAGTGGAAGGGCCTGGACAGAGAGGAGAAAAGAAGGGGGTGGGGGGCAGGCTGTGGAAGCCTTGGCAGGAGGGGGGTAGTTTGGGTGGGGAAGGGAGAGGTGGGGGGCCTGCGCCTCGTGGGGGAGGTCTTTTGGGTTCAGTGGGGAACTCGAAGTTTCTCTCAGCCCTGCTCCCCAACCAAGGCCCATCAATGTGCTCCTCCTGTTCCCTGCCTTCCCTCGCACTGTCCCAGGATCTGATCCAGACCCCACACTAGCCACCCCTCCAGCCGGCCAGACTCTTGCGGCACCCTCCCTGCCACGGGCCACTGAGCCGGGCACAGGGCCTCTGACAACAGCCGTAACCCCTAAGGAGGGCAGGGGGGCAGGCCCCACCGCGCCGGAGCTGCTGACCCCGCCCCCGGGAACTACGGCCCCGCCCCTTCCCGGTCCCGCCTCCCCAGGCCCGCCCCTCGGGCCTGAGGGAGGAGAGGAGGAGACCACGACCACCATCATCACCACGACAACTGTCACCACGACGGTGACCAGCCCAGGTGAGGCGATTGAAAGGGGATGTGGGAGAAGAGGAAGGTGCGGATGGGGGAGAGGCTGCCGGGAACGTGTGGAAGAAGGCGTCTAGATGGGAGAGGGGCTTCTGCTTAATTATAGTAAAGGCTAGCGTTGATACACCCTTACTATGTGCCAGCACTGTTCTATGTGTTTTATCTCTTATGACAGTTGAGGAAGGGAGTTCTGGGCACAGATGGGAGAGTGAGCATTGGATAAAGATGGTGAGGGGTGCTGGGGAGAAGACAGATGAGGACCCCCAGGGTTACTTGGCTGGGAGGGCAAGAACACAGAGATTCTCTCAACCCCAGCACTTATATCTCTTTAGTTCTGTGTAATAACAACATCTCCGAAGGTGAAGGGCATGTGGAGTCTCCAGATTTAGGGAGCGCGGCCAGCCGCGCCTTGGGGCTCCTGGACTGCACGTACAGCATCCATGTCTACCCTGGCTACGGCATTGAGATCCAGGTAACTGGACTTAAGCATATGATTGTGAAACCTCCCAGCCCTTCCCTCCGGGCCCAGGGGTGCGCACGGGTTTGGCCTAGGAGCCAGAGAACTTGTTTTCTGACTCAGATGGACCTATTTTCTGAGGATCTCACAGACTCTCCTAAAGTTCTACAACTTGGCCAACGTTACCGTGGTTCTTGGTCTGCTACATACAGGGAAAAGGAAGGCAAGGGGCGGGGGAGCTTCGGGGGTCACACACCCCGGCTGACTTCCCTGGCGGGTCTGGGTCTGGCTTCTTTAGGTGCAGACGCTGAACCTGTCTCGGGAGGAGGAACTCCTGGTGCTGGCTGGTGGGGGGTCCCCAGGCCTGGCCCCCCGACTCCTGGCTAATTCCTCCATGCTGGGAGAAGGACAGGTCCTTCGGAGTCCAACCAACAGGCTGCTCCTGCACTTCCAGAGCCCACGGGTCCCAAGGGGTGGTGGCTTCAGGATCCACTATCAGGGTGAGGAGTTCGGAGTGCTGGTGGGAGGGCAGGGGCCACACTGGGCACAGGGAACATCTTCAGGAGCCTTCTAAGCACAGGGTAATGTTGGGGCCTTTTCCTCCTGACTAGGACCATGGGGGGCAGAATCCTCAGAGGAGACCTATACACACTTATCTCACACACTCACAGACCTGTGCCTGGGTGTGCACACATCCAAGTGACAATTCATCCATTCACTCAGCAAATGTTTATTGAGCGCCCACTTCATACCGGCCCTGTGTTATCCTTGGGGAGAGGAATAAACAAGCCAGATGTAAAGGGAACTCAGAATCTAGGTAGGGAGGTGGACAGATAATCAGGATGATTATAATTCAGTGAGATAAGGACCCCCATCCCTATGATGGAGGAATTACTGTCAGAGAGAACAAATGTCAAAGGGACCTAAATTTCCCCTATAAGGAATATGGGGACACCTCCTTGGAGGAGGTGATGACTAAGCTGACACCTAAGATGAATTAGCTAGGGGAAGGGTGGGAGGGAGAGAAAGAGGAAGGCAGACGTCTAGATGGATGGAAAAACACATTCCAAGACCCAGAGAGGAGAAAAAAATGTGACCCCCTTGAGGAGTTGAGGTAATTCAGCATGGAAGATAGAAGTGTCTTAGCTGTGTGAGCTGGGGTGAGTTACTTAACCTTTCTGTGCCGCATTGTCTTATCTGAAAAATGGGGATCAAAATACTTACTTTGTGGTATTATTAGGAAGATCAAATGAATCAATACACGTCAAGTGCTTAAAATAGTGTCTGGTACACAGTGAGGGCTCGAAAATGTCAGTCATTGCTATTACAGTAAAGCACAGAAAGTGGTGGGGAAGTAGGCTAAGAGGCTAGACTGGGAGGTAGGTTGGATTTGGATGACAAAGGGCCTTGCCAGCTTCAGTGAGGAGTCCTCGGACTACTTTATCCTGCAGGGGAGGAGGAGACACTTTGAAATGTTTTAAGCAAGATAGTGACAGCCTCAGATTTGTGACCTAAAAAGATCCTGCTGACTTCTGGGGGTAGGAAAGAGGGGATGTATCTGCGCATGCTTGCATTCGCAAGCACCCACCCACAGACAGCCTACACACACGTGTGCATCTATATTTGCCTGTGTGTATGGAAACCTTCCCACGATGCAATGTACATTCTAGCATACACGTGTGCATGAGGCAAGGGGCCCAGCCCAAGGTCCCATTCCAGACACTGCTGCTGTCTCCAAAGTCCCTTCCTTTGCTCAGAAACAGAGAGGGAACTGTGTGTTGGGCCAGTGTCCCCTTCACTTCACCTCATGGCCTTGCTGCCCACTTGTGAGCTCTGCTGACACCAGGTCCCTTGTGACTTTATCCAGGACACAGACAACCCGTATCCCTTCCTCACACACTCTCCAGCCTCTTCTGAGGCCTCTGCTCTGGACTTGCCCCAGGAGGTAAGGCATGCACGGTGGAGGTGCCCAGCAGCAGACCTACTCGTGGAGAGACCAGTGAGCTGGGGGACATGTAGTTGGTGGTCAGGGCCCGGTTGTTGGGGAGCAAGGGCACGCCTTGAAGGCCCAGGGCTGAGGGCTGGGCTTCAGATATTATAGGATGTCTTCCTGCTGGCTCCTTTAAGCAGCCACTTCCCTAGGGCATTGAAAATAGGACTCTTTAGACGAACTGGAACATTTAAGGAAGCAGGGCTATTGCATAAATGGGCCTTCATTACCTGCCTCGGTCTTCCCTGCTCTGCGGCTTCTCCAGGCACCTTTGGGACGGAAGCCCTGTTCAAGCCCTTCCCAATTTGCACTAGCTGGGCCCTCCAGTCTACAGTGGCCTCATTAGCTTCTCTGGAAGGTCAAAGGCTCCATCACCCCTCACCTCAAGTCCAGCAAACGTTCCCATTTACAAAACTCTTTCACCAACTCTTATTTTGGTTGCTTCTCACAGCAGCCCTGGGGGTGGCCACTGTCAACACCATCTCTGAGAGGAAGACAAAGCCTCAAAGCTTATATGGATTGCTCAGCCACCAGCAAATTCATTGCAAAGTCAGAAGTCAGATCCCCAAGTCCCTGACCCCTGGTCATTTATTAATTGAAGCTGAGGGGAGGGTGATTAACATTTTCTGAGTGCTTTCTATGTTCCAGGTGCTTGATTCCAGGTTTCTTTTCTTTAAGGCCAATCCTCAATGATAGGAATTGTTATTGCCATTTACAGATGAAAGGCCCTACAGGTGAAGTCACCTGCTCAAGGCCATACAGCTAATAAGTTGTGAAACTAGAACTGGAACTTAGGAATGCCCATCTCCAAATCCAGTGCTCTTTGCGCTGTTCGACATTGCCTCTTGGCGGCATCAATTGATCAGCTAGGCTAGGTTTTTAGGAGACAAAATAAAAAACATTTGATTCAGTCTCACAATGGCAATAAGCAGGTGTTAATGTGATGATAAGTTTATGCATGTGGATTGTGTATAGGCAAAAAGAAAAAAAAAACCTAACTCTGTGGGAAAGGGGAGGGGTCAGGAAGACTTCCTGGAGGAGGTGGTACTTAAGTTACTCCTTGAAAGATGAGAAAAAGTGAGAAGAGAGCCTCTCAGGTAGGGGAAATTGTGTGGAAAAATATGGAAGTGGGACTGTAAAGAGTCACAAAACTGTATCGTGTAAGATATATGGGCCATGGGTGCGGAGAACTGAAGCTGGATGGGCTGGGCTGGAACCAGTTGTGGAAGGGGCTTGAATGTCAATCTAAAGCATTCAGACTTGATTCTGTTGGTCGTGGAGAGCCATCACAGAGGCTAAAGTCTATTCAAATCTCTGTGGGGTTTTTTGGTTTGTTTTTTGTTTGTTTGTTTTGTCCACTGCTCGGCTTGCAGGATCTTAGTTCCCTGACCAAGGATTGAACCCCAGCCCGGCAGTGAAATCACCAAGTCCTAACCACTGGACCGCCAGGGAATTCCCAAATCCCTGTGTTCTAAAAGGCTGTTTTTATGTCTATCTTAGTAGACCATGAACTCCTGAAGGCAAGGCCTCAGTCTTTTTCACCTCTGACCCTAGGACCCAGCCAAGGAAGTGCTTGTTGAATTTTGAAACAGGGAGAGACCAGGTCTCTTACAGAATCACTCAGGACTGGAGAGTCAGAAAAAGCAAAGGCCCAGGCAAGCTGGACCCTCTGCTAACCAGAGCCTGCCCCTAGTACAAGACCCAGCTTCGATGTACTTCCTCCAGGAAGCCCTTCTTAATGAACTCTGCCTAGTCTTAAACAGACACACAGAGCTCTGTCAGGATCAAGTTCAGAGTCTATCACTGATTACCAAGTCACTTTCTATTTGTTTGTTTTATCTCATATGTTTCCACAAGAATTTCAGGAGGCTTTCAAAAAAGAATGCAAACAATAAGATTAAACAGAATAAGTAAGAGGGAATTCCCTGGCAGTCCAGTGGTTAGGACTCCACGCTCTCACTGCTAAGGGCCGGGGTTCGATCCCTGGTTGGGGAATTAAAATCCCACAAACCGTGCAGCGCGGCCAAAAAAAAAAAAAAAAAAAAAGAATAAGAGAAAAATTGGCACCAGATAATGCTTATTAAATTTGAAAAAAATAGAATGTGGATGGACAAGCCATTGTTACTAGGGACAAGCCTCAACCTGGTTCTGGGCTTCCTAGCAGCCAGTATGAAAAGAGAGATTACACAGTTCTCATTGCAGGCAAAAAGATAAACCAGTTCCTTAAGGAAAGCAAAGCTTTCCCTAGCACTTCACTTTCACTGGGGGATTCATTTAGGGGACACTGGGTATTAAGGTCTTTAATGACAGAATCGTCGGTTTCTAAAGGAGTTTCTTGTGAGTCTTCTGGATGAAAGCTGAGGGTATAATACCACAGTGACACCTCAGTGGAAGAAAGTCTGTGTGTGTGGAGGGGAGAAAATGATCTGAGGCACTTAATAACTTGGAGCCTCAATTTCCACATCTGGAAAGTGGGTCACAGCCTTTCTCTGACTACCTCAAAAGCACTGCGTGAACTCATTTTGGAAGCTGAACAAGCTCTGCAAATACTATTTGCTATTATTAGAGCTGAATCAGTTCAGAGTGGTCAACTGATTCGCCTGAGTTCACACAGTAAATGGGTGCTAGGGTCCAAAACTTCTTTGAGTCTCAGGTTTCTCATCTATAAAATGGGGGCCAAAGTGGGTAGATTACAAAGATTAGGGGAGATAAGGGATGTTGACATTACCTCTTCATGAGACAGTGTGTCCATGTAAGGACTCCAGTATGGAGCCAGTTTGTGCCCTGGAGGGTGAGGGGGACCTGGAAAGAGGGGAGGAAATGCTAGGGAACCAGTGAGAGAGGATGGCCTGGGAGAGTGAATTCTCCTTCTCCTGCTCTGCCTGATCCAGCCTACCTCTTGAGCTGCGGCTTCCCTCCCCGGCCAGCCCATGGGGATGTGAGTGTGACAGACCTTCACCCTGGAGGCACTGCCACCTTCCACTGTGATTCGGGCTACCAGCTGCAGGGTGAGGAGACCCTCATCTGCCTCAATGGTACCCGGCCAGCCTGGAGCAGTGAACCCCCCAGCTGCATGGGTGAGTCTCTACCACAATAGGTGTGGTTTTCTGTCCTGGGAGCCCCACTGGAGGGTCCTACCTTGGGGGTCTCTATCTTTGGGAACACCCATCTTGAAGGGGTTTGTGCCCTGAAGAGTCCCTATCCTGGGGTCTCCATCTGGAGCTCTTCACCCTGAGGGTCTCAGTCCTTGGAGTCTCCATCCTTGGGGGGGCTCTCCATCTGGGGAAGTGCCACCTCGGGGGAGGGGGTTCCCTTTTTTTTTTTTTGGCCGTACCGCATGGCTTGTGGGATTTTAGTTCCCCGACCAGGGATCAAACCTGTGCCCCCTGCAGTGGAAGCGCAGAGTCCTAACCAATAGACCACCAGGGAATTCCTGGAGGGTTCCCATTTGGGGAGTCACCGTTCTGGAGGTCCCTTGCTTTTGGAGACTCCTCATCCTAGAGGAAACCATTCTTGGGGTCTATATCTGGGGGTGTCTATCCTGGAGAGTCTTCATCCTGGGATCCTATCCTGAGTATTTTCCATCTGAGAGCTTCAGTTTGGGGGACTCCCCCATAACTCCCCACCTCAGGGTGTCCACGTCTGGGAAGTCTTCATTTTGATCGAATCTCCATCCTGGGGGTGGGGGTGTCCATCCTGGGGCTTTTCTATTCCAAGGCTGGTTCCTCACCTGGTAGTGGCCTGAAAAAAGTCCTGGGGGTGAGCCTGTAGGGCAGAGGTCATCCCAAGGCCAGGTCCCAGGCCAAGGTGTGGGTGCAATAGCTCTGCAGATGGGAAAAGGACAAGTCACCTTAACCTGCCCCCTTGCACCGTCCACAGCATCCTGTGGTGGCACCATCCACAATGCTACACTTGGCCGCATTGTGTCCCCTGAGCCTGGGGGAGCTGCAGGGCCCAACCTCACCTGCCGTTGGGTCATCGAAGCAGCTGAGGGACGCCGGCTGCACCTGCACTTTGAGAGAGTCTCCCTGGATGAGGACAATGACCGGTGAGGGTCTGGGCCTTGCGTCAGAGGTCCTCACTTCAAGGAAATAGGGAGGCTGCAGTAGACAGTCAGACAGACGGGGGGGAATCCCAGTTGGGATCTATGTCAAATGCAGGTTGGTCCTTCCCCTTTCTTAGGCAGTATAGCTGTGCAAACTGAGACAAATCACTTAATCTCTCTGTGCTTCAGTTTTCTCATCTGTAGAACGGAGATAATAGTACCTCCCTCTTAAGGGAGTGCTTGGAATGGTAAAGTGCTTGGAATGGTGCCTAGCACACAGTAAGCACTATAAATGTGTTTGCCATCGTCATCATCATTATTCTCACTCTTTATCTAACAAACTGGTATCCCAGCTCTGACATTAGTTGCTATGTGTAGCTGGACAGGTTACTTATTCTTTCTGTGCCTCAATTTTCTCATCTATAAAATGAGGAATAATAACAGTATCTAACTCAAGGGTTCTTGTGAGAATTAAGTGAGATAAAATGTGTAAAAGCTTAGAAGAGTACATGGCATATAGTTAATGTTTGAAAATAATAGCTACGAAATAAGGTTAGGAGAGCAGGCAAGAGGTGAGGCAGTTTCTGAGGGGAAGCTGAGCTCCTGGCCACCTCTGTCCATCCCAGGTTGATGGTGCGCTCAGGGGGCAGTCCCCTATCCCCGGTGATCTATGACTCAGACATGGATGATGTCCCAGAGCGGGGTCTCATCAGTGATGCCCAGTCCCTCTATGTGGAGCTGCTTTCAGAGACACCTGCCAATCCCCTGCTGCTAAGCCTCCGATTTGAAGGTAACTGCCCTTCCCCCGGGGCCCCAACTGCCGCACCTTCCCCTCTTCCTGACGCCCAGGCATGGTCACAAGCACATAATCCATCTCTGCTTATCTCCACGTTTGGATTCCTGAAAACTGACTTGTCTCCCCATCCCAAATCGACAAGGACACATTCTAATTCCCTGAGGTGGTCTTTTCTACTTAAGCTTCAGGTGTGGCTGGATCCAGGTACACAGCCAAGAGACCAGTTACTTAAATCTCTTCATTCTTTCCTCTCGGTTGGCTTCATTCTCAGGCAGACTCTCAGTCTGTTGTGTACCTAGCAGTTACAGATTTACATACCAACAAGTTTAGTAACTCCATCAGAAAGAGAGAAAGCATACCACTTTCCTAAGAGCTTTAACAAAAATGCCAGGAAAGGCTTTCATTGTCCTGGCTTAGGTCATCTATCTATGCCTGAGCCAATCACTGTAGCTAGGGGCAGGTGGTGTTATGATTGGCAGATCCACATCACATGGCCATCCCTGGTTGGCTCCAGCTGAATCTCATGGACTGGAAGTGGGGAGGACATGTGACCCAAAATGAAAATAGGAGTGCTGTTAACAGACGAAGGGGGCTGGATGCTGCATAGGTAGGAAGGAAGGAAGTCAGTGATCATGGGGGGAGGCGTTTGAACTGGGACTTAGAGGATAGAGAGAATTTTAAAAGAGGAAGATTGGGAATGAGCATCTCAGGTGAAAGGAACAGTGTGAGCAACAGTAAAGAGGTGGAGAAAAGCCTGGTATGTTTGGCAAGCAGAGCGTTTCACTGTGGCTGGAGCAGAGGATTTGTGTAAACAGTAGCAGGAAAGAGACAAAGAAAGTAAAATGCTCAGAGATGGGAGGGGCTAGTTTCTGGTATGAATCAAGGGAGAAAGGGAATTGGCACTTGGCCCTGATGGATGCATAGGATTTGGACATGACACCTTATCAGGTTAAGTAATGGTGAAACAGAACAGTGGATCTGAAAAATAAATTGCATTTTAGATTCTGAGAGTGCAAAGAGAATTTCTAGGTTTGAGGCCTGCTTCCATAGTTGTGGGCCACTGCTGCTCCATGGGCTTCAGACTCTTTCTGTATCATAGGCACCTGAGCCTTACCTGAGTCTAAGATATGATCAGATGGGCAAAAACTAAAACACTCTACAAATGTTAATTTTTTTGCTGACTTAGACCAAAGTTAAAACTGAGTAGCTTTTGTGTTTGCCTCACTTTTGGATTCTAGCCACAGTATGGATAATCAGGGTTGATCAGAAACCAACAGTTATTTTTGAGGAGCGAACACACCTACATGAGCCAGGTCTCCAAAGGCACCGTTTCCCCCCACTCCATTACAGCTTCCAGAGACAAGTGTCTCTGGCTGGGAATCAAGGAATCTGGGCTTGAGGTCTGGTTCTGCCACTGCCCTACTGTGTGACATGGAGCAAGTGGCTTTTTGTCTGTGGACCTAGTGTCCTCATCTGTAGAATAGTGGCTGGGACTTGACTGACCTTGGGGTTTCTGTCCAGAGGCCGGGGAGCTAACATAAATATGTGAATGAGGAATGTTAGGTTTTGGGGGAAACTGGAGAGTGAAAGCTAAGCCCAAGGGCATTTCATTTTAAATAGCCCACTGTGGGGCCAAACCACACTGGAATTCAGCCTGGTTCCTCAGTCTGAGATCCCTGGAGGCCTGTCCTAATGCTTAATTCCTGTGACTGACTCCTCTCTAGCCTTTGAGGAAGATCGCTGCTTTGCCCCCTTCCTGGCACATGGCAATGTCACCACCACGGACCCTGAGTACCGCCCAGGGGCACTGGCCACCTTCTCGTGCCTCCCAGGATATGCCCTGGAGCCCCCTGGCCCCCCCAATGCCATCGAATGTGTGGATCCCACAGAACCCCACTGGAACGACACAGAGCCAGCCTGCAAGGGTGAGCCCTCCGCCTCCTCAGGACATCCTTCAGTTCACAGACTACCCCCTGAGCTGGGGATCCTAGGAAGGCCGTTCAGGAAGGAGGACCTAGTAAACTCAGGATCAATCCCTGTCCCTTTCAGAGGCTTAGTTTTCTTAGCTGAATAGTTGATGGGCTTGTTACAGAATTCAGGGGTCATAACCCAAATATCTTCAAGAGCTAGAACTGGAGTTGGGCTAAGTCATGGATTGGGTGGTGATGCTTAGGCTGGAGACTGGGCGGGGTTAGTTAAGACTGGGGCTGGGGATTGGACACAACAGAACTAGGCGTGGCAAGAATCAGGTGGGTAATAGATAATAGGAAACCGGGGAGGCAGTCTGGTGCACACAGTTGGGAGTGGTGAGGATCGTAGCGAAATAGAGACTGCATGCCCACCTGGGTCCTGAATCTGACACCCTTTCTATCCTAGCCATGTGTGGAGGGGAGCTGTCAGAGCCAGCCGGTGTGGTCCTCTCTCCGGATTGGCCCCAGAGCTATAGCCCCGGCCAAGATTGCGTGTGGGGTCTGCATGTCCAGGAAGAGAAGCGCATCTTGCTCCAAGTTGAGATGTATGTTTGGGTACTGCAGAGGGTGCAGTGGGTGTGGGCTCAGCCAAGTGCGGTATGACAATGCACTGGCCTGCATTCTGATCCTGGCTGGCTCGAGCGTCTACACGAGATTCAGTGAATATATGTTCGGATGAAAGAAGTGGCTAAGGATTCAGGATGGGGGTGTGGGACATCAGGTAGACCCAGGTACAAATCACTTATTTGTCAGGCAACCTTGGACAAGTAAATGGGGTAATGCAGCCTTCCTCGGGGACTATTGTGAAAAAGGGGCTCTGGTTTGAAATCTCACTCTTTGGCTGTTTCTGAGGCCCCCCTGGAGTGATTTCCAGGGACCCAGGCCCAAGCTGTTGCATCAGCAGCAGCACACAAGGTGGGCATGGATGTGGGGGAAATCCAGTGAGCTACTTTGGTGTGAGGTGGTCATGTGCCTGGACAGAACCAGAAGTGGGCGTGGCTCAAAAAGCATGTATTCGGTTGGGGCCTTGAGTTGGGCTGGGTGGTAATGAGCATGGTCTGTGACTGGTCAGAGCTGGAGCTGAGCCTGGCTGTGCATCACCTGGTGATGGAGGAGGGACTGGGAAGTGGGAGGCGTCAACAATGATCAGGGTTGGGGATTGGGAAGCAGGAACCGGGAGGAGCCACAGACCAAATGGAACCTGGAGCGACTAGCGTGGAGGAGAAGCCCATAATTGATCCAAACTGAGACCTGGGATAGGAGAATGTAAGGTGGGACTGGAGAGTAGGTAAGGTTGCTAATGAGCTGAGTTAGTGATTGGGCAGAACCAGATGGGAGGGGGGCTGATCGTAACCCAGCCCCCGTATCTGGTCCCACTCCCTGCAGCTTGAATGTGCGCGAAGGGGATATGCTGACGCTGTTCGACGGGGACGGTCCCAGCGCCCGAGTCCTGGCCCAGCTGCGAGGGCCTCAACCGCGCCGCCGCCTCCTCTCCTCTGGGCCCGACCTCACGCTGCAGTTCCAGGCACCGCCCGGACCCCCAAACCCGGGCCTGGGCCAGGGTTTCGTGTTGCACTTCAAAGGTACCGAGGCCTAGGGTCCCGAGATGGGAAGGGGTCCTGCAGGTCAGAGAGGCCCCCGAGGCTGGAAGGGCGCCCTGGGTCGCAGGACAGCTTCCAAACTCGCCGTCTCTCCCCTGCAGAGGTCCCGAGAAACGACACGTGCCCCGAGCTGCCGCCCCCGGAATGGGGCTGGAGGACGGCTTCCCACGGGGACCTGATCCGGGGCACTGTGCTTACTTATCAGTGCGAGCCTGGCTATGAGCTGCTCGGGTCGGACATTCTCACCTGCCAGTGGGACCTGTCCTGGAGCGCAGCGCCACCCGCCTGCCAAAAGAGTGAGCCCGGGCCCCGCCCCAATCCTCTCGTGGCTCCGCCCCTGCCCACCTGGGTTTCATGGCTCTGCTTGGGTTCCGCCCACCCCCTCTGCGCCCCGCCTCCGTATCTTCTTCTTCCCGCCCCCGTTCTGTCTGGACCCATCCCTTCGCTCTTGGTCCTGCCTAGATCTTCCTCAGGCCCCAACCATATGTCCAGTGGGTTCCACTCCTCTGTTCCTCGGTGTCCCGAAACTGTCCCCTCTGGTTCCCACTCTCATCTTCCCAGGGCTGCATCCCTCTCTCTTGCACTGTTCTGGGTCCTGAACCTGGTTCTTCTGGGTTCCTCCCCCATCGTCTCCTGGCCCTGCCTCTGCCCAGTCTGAGTCCCGCCCCCCTGCCCCCACCCCCACCCCCCCGCCTGCCCCGTCATCTCTTTTCTTGTTCTAGGCCTTGCTCCAGTCTCTCAGTCCCCAACCCTTGACATTATGGGGAGTCACTTTGCAGGGGCCTAGGCTTGTCAGAGAACTCGGTTTATTTTAATTCAGTTATTGAAGTCCCATGATGTGTTGGGGCTGGAGTTATGCGGAGGTGTTGGGGACTCTCCCTACCCTGACAGAGCTCACAGTCTGGGACAGGGACACATACTTAACTCAGGATATTAGAGTAGTAACCGCTGGGTGACTTCAGGCAAGGTACTTAACATCTCTGAGGCTTTGGCTTCTTCCTCGGTGAAGTAGGAATAGAGGATTGTGAAAAGCAAATGAAAAGCTTTTCACGTTAGTGCCTGGTGCAGGTAAACAATGAGTAAGTAGTAGTTGCTATAAGTATGAAGAAGGGCTGTAGGAAGGGGGGGTGGGTTAATTGTCCCAGGCATAGGGCAAGAGATTTCACAGAGAAGGTGACATTCAAAGGAGCTGGGAGAGTTTATCTTTTAGAAGAGCAGAAAGGGGTGGCATCTTGTGACTTCCTCCAAATTTTTGGAAGCCTGTCACCAAGATATGGGATTGTAGGTCTTTCACCTGGCCCCTAGGAGCAACGGTGGGACCAATGAGGATAAGTTTCAGGAAGCCAGATTTGGACTGGACACAAGGAAAACTTTCTAGTTGACACAGCTCCCCATCCCTGGAAGGAGTCACAGGATGTCCAATCTGGAACCCAGACAGCACGGGGCAGGGACAGGAAGGGATGGAAGCGGGGCCCAGAGGGGAGAGGGCGTGGCCCAGCTGCCCAAGACTCAGTAGGGAACCTGCCCAAGGCAGCACATGGAGCCTTCAGCTGAGCTGAGACCTAAGTCTCTGAATCTCAGCCCAGTGCCCCCTGGCTGTGACCCTGAACAGTTCCAGCTTTGCCACTCCCTGGCTGAGTGACCACAGACCAGTCATTTGACTGCCCTGAGCCCTGAGCCCCAAGGGAGGTGATAGTGACGCTGACCTCTCGAGATCACCAGGGTATATGATATCATGTTTGTAAAACACTTTAGCGAGGTGCCTTGCACAGGTCTATATATAAGAAATGGCTTTGACTGGGATTCTTCCACAGCAAGGTTGTAAACAAATGCCCGCAGAGGCCAGGCAGGCAATACAAGTGAGCAGAATGGGCTGGGGATGACAGGAATGAGGGGAGCAGGAGGGCTGGGCCCCTCTAAAGAGGGCAGCTGCTCTTCTGCTGATGATTTGCCATGCAGGGCTGACACGGTTGGGATTTAGCTTGTTTGCTCTGGTTGAGTGGTTCAATACTTCAAATTTCACCCTAGGATGGGGGCCCAGGTTGCCCCAAACGTTCTGTTTTCTGGAAGAAACCTGATATGTAAAATACATTGAATTTTAAGTTTTCCAACTCCTACTCTGTTCATTCTGAGGAAGAAGTGGGAGATGTGTGCGGAGTGTTGCCCAGAGGAGATGGCCCACGACTCAGGCGTCTCCCAGCTCTAAGCTTCTGGCAGATCTTTTAAGGCCCTGGCTCCCCCTGACTTTGCCCTCCTGCCAACAGTCATGACTTGTGCCGATCCTGGTGAGATCACCAACGGGCACCGCACCACCTCAGATGCCGGCTTTCCTGTTGGCTCCCACGTCCAGTACCGCTGTCTGCCTGGGTACAGCCTGGAGGGGGCGGCCGTGCTCACCTGCTACAGCCGGGACACGGGCACGCCCAAGTGGAGCGACCGGGTCCCCAAGTGCGCCTGTGAGTCTGGGGACACCCTAGGACGGGTGGCTAGGTGGCCTGCTCAACGGTGCAGCTGGCCCATGACTGACCTCTTCCCTGCAGTGAAGTACGAGCCGTGCCTGAACCCCGGGGTGCCAGAGAACGGCTATCAGACATTGTACAAGCATCACTACCAGGCGGGCGAGTCTCTGCGCTTCTTCTGCTATGAGGGTTTTGAGCTCATTGGCGAGGTCACCATCACCTGTGTGCCCGGCCACCCCTCACAGTGGACCAGCCAGCCCCCACTCTGCAAAGGTGCCTGGGCAGGCAGGGCAGGAGGGGGCACAGCAGTGTCCAGGATGTGACAGGGCTGGGAAAGTCAGGTAGCAAATTCGAGACCCTGCCGAGCTCCCCATTCACCTCCTATGGGCTCTTTTCCTCAGAGGTATAGCCAAAAGCCCTGGAGAAGTTCAAGGGCATGGAATTATCCTAAGGGAAGTAGTAGAGGGGGCTTTGGTTTGGCAGTCCCTTGCCCTCTGGATACGTCTCAGTTTCCGTATTTTTGACAAATCCTACAGACCTGGTTGGTTTAGACTGCCCAGGGGTCTGGAGGAGGAGGACCGAGGCTCTGCTCTGACTATTCCTCCCCTGTCCCCAAGGGAAGGATCAAGTTTAGGTTGAGCAGAGGGCAGAGAATCCAGGCTGTCCAGCCCAGCCCCACTGGGCTCCCGGCCCTCTACCCAGCCTCCTTCCCTCCCTGGCTCAGACCCCGTCCCCTCCTCCTCCTCTCCCTGCAGTGGCCTATGAGGAGCTCCTGGACAACCGAAAACTGGAAGGTCAGTGAGGGCACAGGTGGAGACCCAGGCCTGGCCAAGTTGGGAGGGCAAGGCAGAGGCCGGGGGCAGGAGGCCAGGCCCCCGGTGGGGTAAGGCCCAGGGTTCAGGGCCCAGGGCAGGAGGCTGGGAGAGCCCAGGGCTGGGCCCAGCCCCAGATCACTGGCCTCTCCTCCTCCTTCCAGTGACCCAGACCACCGACCCGTCACGGCAGCTAGAGGGTGGGAACCTCGCCTTGGCCATTCTGCTGCCCCTAGGCTTGGTCATCGTCCTCGGCAGTGGCGTTTACATATACTACACCAAGTAAGTACCTAACTCAGGGAGCTGCTGGCCAGGGCAGACGTCCTGCCTGCCTGGCACAGAAGCCCGGGTGAGGGGGGGTTGGGGGCTCACTTCTCGATAAGCCCCTCTATCTCCTTCCTTTCCCAGGCTACAGGGAAAATCCCTCTTCGGCTTCTCAGGCTCCCATTCCTACAGCCCCATCACGGTGGAGTCAGACTTCAGCAATCCACTGTATGAAGCTGGGGTGAGCCCTTCCCCTACCCCTGGAGTGCCACATCCCTCAGCTCCCCTGGGACTCCATAACCTTCTCTCAAGGTCTTTGTAATATCTGTCTTGGGAATTGCAAACTCAGCTGCCTACAAAGGCCACGTCAATGAACAAAGCTAAGTCAGGTGGGCCAATCGGGAGTGGTGAGGGCTGTGACTAACTGGGAAACCTGTACCCCATCCGGTCCGTGGAGGAAACCTAGGCCCAACTGCCAGAGCTTCCAACTGTTCAAGACAATCCAGAAATTTAGATTTTTATGTGACTTTAAGATACTGTAGGATGAACCAAATACATCCATTGGCCAGATTCAGCCCCATTCCCATCCCATGGTCCCCAAACTCCCAGTGATCAATGTTATTTTAAAAACACAGAGTCTTTCCCCTTCCTTGTGGATGCCTCCTCCCATTTTGCTGCCTCCTCCACCTCCATCCCATTCTAGTGACTGATGCCATCTCTCTGTTTCCAGGATACACGAGAGTATGAAGTTTCCATCTGAACACCAAGACTAAGGCTGCAGGACCCAGGACGCCCCTCCTCTCCTCATTCTGGGCAGGAAGGAGTACAGGACCTGGCCTCTGGCTCCTTTCCTCCCTGCTGTGTAAATAATCTCCTGGTCCCACGAGGGGGCTTTGATGGCCCTGAGGACCCTACAGTAAATAAACCAGCATCCTGTGCCCAAAGCCTCCTCTTCTCAGTTGCCAAACAAGGGGCCTGCCCCCCACTCACTCTACCCGCTTTTGGACCCTAGGAGGGGAAATCAGCCCCTGATGCAACTCCTGGGGCCCCTCCAGCCCAGGGCATCCCACAGGGACTACCCAAGAGCTCTGCTGTTCCCTTGGTCATGAAGGCTCTACGCTTCCCAGATGCTCTGTCCCCGGGCCTAACCTCTGACCCTTGGAGGGTCAGAAGAAGAGGGATGAAGGGGAGAGCTGGGACAAGGCCCCTACCCCCTTCCTGCCATGTCCCCTACCCACAGTCTCCCCACCTTTGCTTCTGGATTTTTGTTTTTGAGCAATAAACAGAAAATCTCCGTTTGTAACTGGGCAGGTGGGGTGTGGGAAGGTGGGTCACAGAGCACTGGAGACGGTGATGGTGGCCTCTCTGGAAAGAGGGCTGGGGAGAGGGGAACACTTGGGGAAAAAGATGGAAATTTAAGATTGCATACAGGGCAGGGTTGAAGGGGCTGGCCTGGGGTCAAAAAGCCCGACTTTAGGCTCAGCCTCTGGAGGACCCGCTGGGCCCACTCCTGGCCTCAGCAGTCTCTCCACAGGGCTTGGCGTTTCCAGGCTCTTCTAGCTGGGTGATAAATGACAGTAGCTGCCTCTCCTCCTTCAGTGTTTGGCAGGTGACAAACAGCGCTCAATTTGTTTCATGACCAATTGACCTAAAAGTCAACCCCCTTTTGAGAAATCTTGTACACATCCAAGTGTACCATTTTTCCCCCCAATCTTTTTGGCATTTATTTATTTATTTTTGGCCGCGTTTGGTCTTCGTTGCTACGCGTGGGCTTTTCTCTAGTTGTGGCGAGCAGCGGCTACTTTGTTTGGTGCGCGGGCTTCTCATTGCGGTAGCTTCTCTTGTTGCAGAGCACGGGCTCTAGGCGCACGGGCTTCCGTAGTTGTGGCTCGTGGGCTCTAGAGCGCAGGCTCAGTAGTTGTGGCACACGGGCTTAGTTGCTCTGTGGCACGTGGAATCTTCCCGCACCAGGGCTCGAACCCGTGTCCTCTGCACTGGCAGGCAAATTCTTAACCACTGCGCCACCAGGGAAGTCCTTTTTGGCATTTTAAGCATATTTGCTGTTACGTGTCTACCAAGCATTAGATTTGCAGCTTTTCATAAACAATGAGCTTGTTTGGTTTCCCATGGGTGTCCTTTTCTACTTTACTTTTGAACG
This sequence comes from Eschrichtius robustus, assembly GCF_028021215.1. NCBI lineage: Eukaryota > Metazoa > Chordata > Mammalia > Artiodactyla > Eschrichtiidae > Eschrichtius > Eschrichtius robustus. The sequence continues at coordinate 76,788,688 of NC_090839.1, forward strand.
TTATAAGGAATTTACAGCCTGTTTTTTTTTTTTTTTTTTCCTGCATTGGGTCCTCGTTGCTGCGCGTTGGCTCTCTCTAGTTGTGGCGAGCGGGGGCTACTCTTCGTTGAGGTGCTTGGGCCTCTCATTGCAGTGGCTTCTCTTGTTGCAGAGCATGGGCTCTAGGAGCGTGGGCTTCAGTAATTCTGGCACGTGGACTCAGTAGTTGTGGCTCGAGGGCTCTAGAGCGCAGGCTCAGTAGTTGTGGCGCATGGGCTTAGTTGCTCCACTGCATGTGGGATCTTCCTGGACCAGGGCTCGAACCCGTTTCCCCTGCATTGGCAGGTGGATTCTTAACCACTGTGCCACCAGGGAAGCCTCAGCCTGTTTGTCTTAAAGTCTTTCTCCAAATCAACTGAATTTTCCTTAATTAAAAATTTTTAATTAAATATAATGAAACATTTTTAGGACACTCAAAAGAGGATTGGATTTTAGAACACGAGGCAAACTGACCTTGATAATAGCCTAAGTTTTTTTGGCATTTACTCTGTGCCAGGCATTGTGATGAGCACTTTGTATGCATTATGCTTTTAACTCTCACAAGGCCCTTGTGAGACAGGGACAATTATTCCCATTTTTCAGATAAGGAAACAGAGGCTGGGAGATGTGAACTGACTTCCTTAGGAGGCTCCAATAAGTGGCCAGACTGGGATTTAAATGCAAACGTCACAAAGCCTACTGCACTGCCTTCTGGTTAGTAACAGGCATGATGTGTTCCATAGCCATGCGGCTCCAAAACGTGGAGGGGAGACCTCAACACTGACACTGGTGGCCAGGGTGGCTCCTCAGAAGCAAAGGTGGACCCTCTAAGATGTCACAGGCACCTTAAGGTGCTGGAGTTTGGCTGGGAGGCTGGATCTGGACCCATGAACTCATCTCCTCCAGCAGGTTGATGGATAATAGGTTGATATCTGCCTGAATTAAAGCCATTCCAGGGGCTTCCCTGGTGGCACAGTGGTTAAGAATCCACCTGCCAATGCAGGGGACACGGGTTCGAGCCTTGGTCCAGGAAGATCCCACATGCCGTGGAGCAATAAGCCCGTGCGCTACAACTACTGAGCCTGTGCTCTAGAGCCCGCGAGCCACAACTACTGAATCTCGCGAGCCACAACTACTGAAGCCTGTGCGCCTACAGCCCATGCTCCACAACAAGAGAAGCCACCGCAATGCGAAGCCTGCACACCACAACGAAGAGTAGCCCCCGCTCTCCACAACTAGAGAAAGCCAGCGCACAGCAATTAAGACCCAACGCAGCCATAAATAAATAAATAAATAAATAAGTAAATTTATTAAAAAAAAAAAAAAAAGGCATTCCAGGGGAATTCCCTGGTGGTCCAGTGGTTAAGACTCCGCGTTTCCACTGCAGGGGGTGCCGGTTTGATCCTTGGTCTGGGAAGTAAGATCCCACATGCCACATGGTGCTGCGAGAAAAAAAAAAATTTAAAAAAGAAAAATCACTCAAAAAGAAAAAACAGCCATTCCAATAATATGCCCAAGAAACTAACACACCATTGTAAAGCAATTATACTCCAATAGATGTTTAAAAAAAAAAAAAAAAAGGAATAGGAACATTGTAAAACAATTATACTCCAGTAAAGATGATTAAAAAAAAAAAAGGAATAGGAAATAAATAAAATAATATGCCCACATATCTGGCAAAAAGGAGGAGGGGCACGCCTCCCACATCACCCCACAGAGAGCACTGCCCAGCCTGGGAGGAGGGAAGGATCTCTGTCACTTTATTAAAGTTTTTGATTTCTGGTGGCGTCCTTGCTAGCTGAGGGTGGAGAGGTGTGTGATGGTTCCAGAACCCTTTGGAGGCTTCAGGGGTGATGTTGCTCATGACCAGGAATCGCCCCAAAACCGAACTGTTGAATGAGTTGTGAAAGAGGAGCTTTGATGCATGTTCTAGAGGAACAGAGCGGGGCAAGGGCACGAGAGGCCAAGAGCAGCACCAGAGTTGGGATCACCCTCCAGATGTCAAGCTGCTACGCAGAGCTCCCTAGAAAAGAATAAGAGTCTTTCGACTTTAGATTCAAGGTTCATGTCTTTTTATCTTTCCATCCTTCACCTATCCATCCAACCCCTATCCCCCATCCATCTATTTATCCATCCACCATTCCCCACCTATCCATCTATCCATCCACCCACCATTCTCTTCCATCCATCCATCCATCCACAAATCTACCCATCATTCCCTATTCATAACAGACACTCAATAAACATTTGCTGAGACTTCCCCGGTGGCGCAGTGGTTAAGAATCCGCCTGCCAATGCAGGGGACACGGGTTCAAGGCCTGGTCCGGGAAGATCCCACATGCCGCGGAGCAACTAAGCCCGTGCGCCACAACTACTGAACCTGCGCTCTAGAGCCTGCGAGCTGCAACTACTGAGCCCGCGTGCCACAACTACTGAAGCCCGTGCACCTAGAGCCCGTGCTCTGCAACAAGAGAAGCCACCGCAATGAGAAGTCCGCACACCGCAAGGAAGAGTAGCCCCTGCTCGCCGCAACTAGAGAAAGCCCGCGCGCAGCAACGAAGACCCAACACAGCCAAAGATAAATAAATAAATTAATTAATTAATTTTAAAAAGTCATTTTAAAAAAATAAAATAAACATTGCTGTCAGTTCCTTCTCTACCTTCTTCATGAACCCCTCTCTCCTCCTCTGCCAACCCCTTACTTGGAGAGGTTCTCCAAGGCTCCATCCTCAGCGCCCCTCATCTTTCTCACTCTGCACAACCCCCCATCCCCCCACCCCACCCCCCACCAGGGCAACTGCACACCCTTCAACTGCCAACTTCCTCCTATATCAGATCTCTATCACCAGCCCAGACCTCGCCACTGAGTTCTGAAGCCATATTTCCAACTGTCTACAGAGCATTTCCACCTGGAGTTCCCAGGGGCCCCTCACACATAATCTGTCCAAAGGCAGGAGCGTGCCTGCCATGCCCCAGGAAGAATGAGAAGGCTGGCATGAGTGGCAGCAGGGGCTGGAACTAGGGGTATTGGAGGGTCTCTGGACACAAGGGTCCTGGCATGGGGTTCACCGTGTTTGGATATCTGAGTCCCTTGGTCTTGTGTCTGGTTTTCCTTGATGGGCATAGGATTCATGCGGTAGGCAGCGACAAACAAGGCCTCGTCAGTGAGTTCTGTGCTGATCTGTGTCAGGAATTCCTCAGAATGGGAAACCTTCTGGAAAAGGGAAAGTCAGAGGGGCTCAGCCTGGGAGTTCCTACATGGGAGTCCTGGGTCTGGAGGCTCCCAGGCTGGGGGCTCTGGGTCTAAGGAGTCTGGTATCGGACGGCTGGGCCTTGCAATTTAGCCTGGAAGGTCCTGGAAGTGGAGGGCAGCCTTTGGGGACCTCAGGGGCCTAGTGCTGGGGGCTCTGGGCTCAGGGTTGAGGCTAGAGTTTCCAGGCTGGCGGTCTCAGTGCCCTAAGCCTAGGAGCTCTCCACTTCACTTCACCCCCACCCCAAGAACTCCTCTCCAATGCTCACCGGACCTCCACCCAAGGAGGCTGCAGAGGTTGTAGCTTGGGATTGCCCGCTGCCCTTTTTCTCCACATTCCTGGTAGCACTGGATGCCATCCCCCTGGGGACAGTGGAAGCCCAGGTTATGCTGCGAAACCAGCCCACTTCTCCCAAACCCAACACACCACCATTCCCCGCGGCCTTGGAGAACTGTGTCAGTTCTCTCTCTGAAAAAAAGGAAAAAAAAAAAAAGAAAAGAAATCGTTGCCTTAAATCTCCCTGGGGGAGGGAGGAGGTGGGACTCCCACAACACCCGCCTCCCGCCCCCCTCACTTCGCCCAGCAGGGGGCCTCTCTTCCCTTCTTCCCACCCAAGACGCTTCCCAAGACAAGGCAGCCCACTTGCCGCCCCCGACCTGGCAGATGGGTCGAAATCTTGGGTTACTCGTCAGGAGGGGAGACGGGGAGGTCTAAGGAGCCCTTTTATGGGCCGGGGGATTTGGGAGCTGGGGAGGAAGGTTGGAAAGAGGGGACCTGGAGCAGCGCCGCTACCCATTGCTATAAAAACCTTGGCGTCTGCGGAGGTTCAGCAGCCCCGTTGCCAGGAGAGTAGGGATTCTAGAACCAAAGCGGGGTGGGCATTTTCCCAGCTTGTCGCATTTGCTCCTCCGGCCTCTCCTCCACCCCCTCTAGGTCCCTCCTTGGGGGCAGTGACCCCCGCGCCCGTGGCCTTGAGGAACTTGGGAAGATCACGTAGGGTGGAGACTGGCACCTAACCCTCCCACCACTAGGGGCACGCGAGAAGCAACCCCGCCCGAGGCCGCCCTCCAACCTCTCTGGCTGTCATCTCTTTGCCTGGAGCCTGCGAGAGCAAATGGGGGCAGAGAGAGGGGGCGGGGAAGAAAAAGTGTGGGCTGTGCCAAATAACCTGGCCTCTCGGGGGTGCAAAGAATCGGGAGGGCGGGATCTTTTTTCTTTATCTTTGTCTTCAGGAGTCATAGCCTCCGCAGAAAGGAAAGTAAAGACATTTACCTAGGCCTCCTTCTCCTTTGACCTCTCCTTTTAAGTTTCTTCCTTTGCTCAGCGTTGATGGTTCTTTGCCCCCTCTCCTCCCTCTGTACTTTGGTACGAACCGATGGAAAGGGGCGGAGGGAAGAAAAGGAAAAGGAAGCGGGCAGGTCTTAAAGGGGACGCAGCCATTTCTTAAGCCACTTCTTCCTTTCTCCAATTTTGCAAGGGCGAACGCTGAAGAGTAGGTTCCGGAAGCTAAGCACAGCTGGAGCAGCAGGGGCCGCAGCTGGAGGCAGGAGCGCCGGCGGGGCAGGCGGAGGCCAGCGTCTGCCCAGAGGAAGGGCTGGGTGTGCGCGCCCCCTGTGCCCCGCGCACAGCTGGGTCGGCCCATGCTACGGCAGGCAAAGAGCTTTAACATCTGGGACCCGGCTTGGGGAGCGGGGACCTGCGCGCTGTGGGCGCGGCTGATGAGCCGGGCTGGAGGGTGAGCCTTGCGCCGGGGCTGGGAGCGAGCTGGCACCTCCAGATAAGGCCCAGGGCGGCCAGGGGACCTCCGCGATGCCAGGCGAAAATATCTTCCTGTTTGTGCCTAACCTCATCGGTGAGTGCTACCCGCGGCTCCGGGCCGAACGGGAGGGCTAGGGACCTTGGGCAGGCTCCCTGATCCTGCCCTGTCTCCCCACGCCGTCTCAATCCCAAGGTTATGCCCGGATTGTCTTCGCCATCATTTCTTTGTACTTCATGCCCTGCTGCCCTCTCACGGCCTCCTCCTTCTACCTGCTCAGCGGACTTCTGGACGCTTTCGATGGACACGCTGCTCGAGCCCTTAATCAAGGTGACAGACACCTTTTCTCAGCCAGCCTTGAGACCCAACAACCCTCTGCCCCCTTTTCCTGCTTCCTCAGGACCTCGGGGTGGGCAGGTACTCGGAAATCAGAGGGCTCTGTCATTCCCATCTCTGTAGAAAGCAGAATAGAATGGCCTGATTTTGTAGCAGAAGGGATTTAAGCTCGCTGTGGAGAAGAACTCATTGATATCGAGGGGTGTGGGATACCAAGACCGGGCATGGCAGTGCAAGTGCTGGAGGCCTCTCTGAATAAAAATCCATTCAACAGGTGTTTTGGGGGCATCTACTATATGCCAGGCATAAGCCATAAGGATTCCAGAAAGCATGTTTAGAGGGAGGATGGAGAGGGACGGGGGATGGTTTCTGGAGAGATGATTAATTTTTTTAACCTGTTCTTCAGACCCACCTCTAAGACTTCCCTAAGACTTCAAGTCTCCTTGTCTTGAGACCTGGATCCTTGGTTCTGGGATTGATGAGTTGTAGAGCTCGCTTTCTCACTCCCTTCTACACTGTTTTCTCTACACTGCCATGCTTCCTTGTTTTATGGCACGGTGACCCTTGCCCTTTGACCTTCATACTCCAACGATAGCAGTCTGCTTTCCTCCCCAGGCAGTGGATTGTGGGCCTTTTCTCTCTTAGACTCTGCGTCAGAGTGATACACTAAATGTGGCCTCTGTCACAGATCCATTGCCCCCGTACAGCCCCTTTCCACCTAATAGTTGCCATTTTTCAGGAACCCGATTTGGGGCCATGCTGGACATGCTGACAGACCGGTGCTCCACAATGTGTCTGCTGGTCAACCTGGCCCTGCTGTACCCTCGCGCCACCCTTCTTTTCCAGCTCAGCATGAGCTTGGATGTTGCCAGCCACTGGCTGCACCTCCACAGGTCTGTGATTCTGGGGGTGTTGACCGGTTGAAGAAGACACTACAGTGGGGAGGGGTGAGACCACATGGGAGGTGTCTTCAGGCTTCTTGGGAGGTCTCCTTTTTAGCTCTGCTTTGTTTAAGGACCCTAGGCAAATCTTCTCTGAATTAGCGTCAGTCCTGTTTTACAGTTGGATTAAGTAATCCCTAAAACTCTTCTGAGGATTCCAAAGAGTTAACCTCCCTTGGGAAGGGGCATGGGGCTTTTGAATCCTGATTCTTCCCCCAGCTACCCAGCTAGGTAGTGCGACTTCGGGCAAGACAGTGGTCCTCAGCTGTGCCCCAGTCCCTCCTCTGTTCGACAGAGGCAATCCCAGTACCTACTTTGTGTGGGTTGAAATGTGGATTAGGTGGGCATTCGTAGTAATGAAAGCTCATGGATTCCGCCTACTTTCTCCCCAAGTTCTGTGGTCCGAGGCAGTGAAAGTCACAAGATGATTGACCTGTCTGGAAATCGAGTGCTTCGCATCTACTACACCTCCAGAGTGAGCATTTGCTGCCCCTCCCTATTCACTTAGCTTACGGGCAAGTCCTGGGCTGAGCCCTGGGCCCAGGGTAGGATTGGTGGGAAGGGCTCCTGGGCTGAGCCCGAGAATTGCTGGAGAAAGCAAGTGGGCCTGAGGCCCAGGTGCACCCAGGGAGAAGGAACTGAGTGGCTTGAGGGGAGGGGGAGGGAGGAAGAAGCCAGAGAGGTGTGCAGAACCAGCTCTCAAAAGGCCTTAGGCCGTGAGAAGGAGTGTAGTCTTTACCCTGGGTGGGCTTGAGGGTGTAACACCTCCAGGTAAGGCCCAGGGCTTCAAGGGGGCAGCCGGGTAAAAATATCTTCCTGTTGGTACGTACCCTTGTGGTGACTGCTGCCCACAGCTCCGTGCGCAAGGGGAGGGTGAAGGGCCTTGGGCAGGTTCCCTGATCTGCCCTGTTCCCCCTATGCCCACCCACATCCTACCCGTATCACCCTGCACCCCTCTTTCCCCAGTACAGTTCCTGGCCCCCCGGCCCTTAGTTGGGGGATTGGGGGCACTACCCGACCCTCTTGCTTAAGCAGCCTTTTTGCTGTCTGTGCAGCCCGCTCTGTTTACCCTGTGTGCTGGAAATGAGCTCTTCTACTGCCTCCTCTACCTGTTCAGTTTCTCCGAGGGACCTTCAGGTAGGAGATGAGGGGCTGGGCAGGAGGATGGGAGGGGGTCGGGCCTGCCCGGGGAGACGAAGGTCCCTCCCTCACCCGCGTCCTGTTTTCTCTGTATCGCCCTTGCTCCCTTCCCACAGTTGGCTCTGTAGGTCTTTTCCGAATGGGCCTCTGGATCACAGCCCCTGTCGCCTTGCTCAAGTCCCTCATCAGTGTCATCCACCTGATCACAGCCGCCCGCAACATGGCTGCCCTGGACGCAGCAGATCGTGCCAAGAAGAAGTGACCCTGGAACCTCCAGCCCCTGGCTGCCCACCTGCCCTGGGAGTCTCACTGTGCCACGCGGCACCCCTGTCCCTCCTAGGAGGTCCCAGGCTCACGTCTTCCCAATGTGTCGTCCAACCTGCTGGGAAGGGGGACCAGCCTCTTTGGTGATGTCATGTTCTCCGTCATCCTGGGGACCAGTCCCACCCCTGTGATCTCCAGGGACCTGGACTTCAAATCAGGAAGGATGCTCAGGAGGCCCCACCCACACGGGCAGTGCTCCCGGGGCCCCAGGAGAGCTGTCTGAGGATCGGGCATAGTCACACCTGCTGGCTCAGCCCTGGGATCTGGCTTGGCTGAGACCTTAGGGACACTTGAGTAAGGGAGGTGGGGTAGGGGCCAGATTTCCCAAAAGGCAGGGGTTCAGACCTCTGCCCCCGGCTAGATAGAGGAAGCCTGTGGGTACCATGGCCCGGAGAGAAGGTGCTGTCGAGATCCCCACTGCAATCTCTGTCCTGGCTCCGAAAGCCTTGATTATAAAGGCGGGAGCCTCACTTTTCTGGACCTGGTTTCCTTTGAGATGGTCTTGGGCCAGGGCCTGGGTTGAGGGGAGCTTGGGGGAAGATGATGATCCATCTGGATGCTTCGCCCGCATCAGTTTACTGGCCGGCTCCTTCCTGCCATTCCTCAGTGACCTCAGAGAGGTCCCCTCCCTGCCACCCAAGCGCATTGCACGTCCCCTGCCCACCTGCTTTATTTTCCTTACAACACTGTCACTGGCTGTCTACCCTTACTTGTGTACCTGATATTTACTGCCCTCACTAAAGTGTAAACTCAACGAGGGCACAGAGTCTTCTTCTTCTTTCTCTATCCCTACAAAGAAGATTAACCTTGACCTGGCATATCATAGCGGCTTAAATACGAATAGATCGGTTGGTTTCTCAGAGTGTGGTCCTTAGACCACCTGTGGGATATTTCTTGAAAATTCAGCTTCTTGGACCCTGTGCCAGACCTTCAGAGTCGGAAATTCTAGGGATGGGCCCAGAAGTCTGAAGTTTTAATAAACTCCAGCTGATTGATTCTTCTTCCCAGTTACACTGAGAATCACTGTTCCCTCTTAAACATTTTTTTGGGAACTTATCATAGGAGACATTGTTCCGGGCATCTGTCCCTGCCAGCTATCCCTACTATCTGAGCAGAAAGCTGTCTGGCACCAGCTTTCTTTTTAAGGCTGCATTGAGCCTACCATATGCCAGACCCTGTGCTGGAGTTTCTTTGCAGATATTACTTATTTTATCCTTGTAATAGTTTAGCCAAGAGGGCTTCATGTCCGAGAGGGCTGAAATTTATCAGATGTATATTGAGGGACTTCCCTGGCAGTCCATTGGTTAGGGCTCCACGCTTCCACTGCAGGGGGCCCAGGTTTGATCCCTAGCCAGGGAACTAAAATCCCACAAGCCGTGTGCCACTGCCAAAGAAAAAAGATGTGTACTGAGCCTCAACTGCTCTAGGCCCAGGGGATTCAGTGGAAAGGAGGCCACAGGATAGCCAGGAAGGAGATGATGCAGTTAGGGAGGTGCTTGTTGGGGGATAGGGTTAGAATGTGCTGTAGTGCTTTGGGTGTCTTAAGTAGAAAACTGGGCGGGAAGGGTTAATGCAGAGGAGAGGATTGATTCTCAGCTGAGGGAGCCGGGAGGCCAGAGAGCGCCCTGAGCAGTTGCCAAATGGAAGCCGATTGATGTGCTGGAACACCGAGCACTGGGGGTTGGTGGCTGGAGAGCTGATGAGAGGTGGGGTGGAAGCCAGCGGCAGTCTGAGGAACCCAGGAGGGCTTTTGGACTTCACCCTGAGGGCCACATGGAGGCGCTGAAGGAATCTTTCAAAATAATAGGTAAATTATTCACATGTAAAAATAGTAAATTGCACACATTACGAAAGGATGACGAAGTCTTCTGCCATTTTAAGCTCCCAGTTCTCCCCAGAGGCAACCACTGCTACTCACTGCTTCTGTGTCTAAATAAATTCTTCACGTCTACACGTATTCTGTATTTTAAAATTCATTTAGTATATTTTCTGGTCCGCTAATGAAACCCAGCAGGACCCTGTGGAGCTCCCAGGTACAAATCCTTTTCGTGTCTCCTGTTTCTTGTTTGTAGGAAATAGGCTTCATTCAGCCTCCGTGACCCCTGAGTTCCAAAGGGCAGGTTCAAACAGTTGCTAATCAGAGAAGGGAGGGAATGCGGAAACAAGGGAGGAGATGTCAAGAGACAATTGTGCAGCCTTGGGGCTGGGTCATGGTTCCTCCTCAAGGAATATACGTGGTTTTTTTTTTTTTAGTTTATTTTACTGCGCACGGGCTTTTCTCTAGTTGCAGGGAGCGGGGGCTACTCTTCGTTGTGGTGTGTGGGCTTCTCATTGCAGTGGCTTCTCTTGTTGTGGAGCACGGGCTCTAGGTGCGTGGGCTTCAGTAGTTGTGGCACGCAGGCTCAGTAGTTGCGGCTCGCAGGCTCTAGAGCGCAGGTTCAGTAGTTGTGGTGCACGGGCTTAGTTGCTCCGCGGCATATGGGATCTTCCGGGACCAGGGCTCAAACCCATGTCCCCTGCATTGCCAGGCGGATTCTTAACCACTGTGCCACCAGGGAAGTCCCAAGATAGGTTATTTTTAACTCATGTTAAGGCCTAATCAGGAGCTCCTGACTGGGAGCTCCTGAAGCAGAGATTCAGGGACTCAGGCTCCTCCCGACTTATAGTTCTGTGATTTTCAACACACAGCTTCCAAGAGCACCCTGCTTGCCTTCATCTCATGCAGGCAGAGGTGCACCTGGAGGACTGCACCAGGCTGGTTTATGGGAAGGCAGGGAATTGGCACGTGCTACTGCCACTCCCATTCCACTGGCTGCAACTCAGTCACGTGGCCACATCTACATGCAGGGGAGGTTGGGAAAGAGATTAGTTGTGGGACTAGGAGGAAGAGCAGATAGATTTGGTAGGCAGCGTCTTACCATATAGAGTGTGGTTTTGCTGTTTAAAGACAAATTTTTCTTATACAAGGCGTACTTCAAGAAATCAATTAATTTATTTGGTATTCAACCAAAGAAAAGCCATTTGCTCCAGTGCTGGAGGAAAACAGGCTATGTTGATCTTCATCACAGATCACACCATTCTGTATTTAATGGGCAATTTAAGGGAACTTCAAGGATAAATTTGGTACCAAGGGACTGACTGAGAATTGGGCTCTGGTGTGAGCTGGAACTCCACTATATTTCCAGCAAGTCCTGTTTTCCAACCACAGAGGTATATCTTGTATCCCCCACTATACAATAAGTGCTGGGGAGACAGTGAAAACCTGTCTTCATGCAAAAAGCTTCTATTACCTTATTGGATTTCACAACTTTATGAGGTACATGTAGTCAGGATAGGCTAGATTATGCTGTGGTAACACCCCCCCTCCACCCCCGCACCAAATCTGTTACTTAATACAGCAAACATTTCTCCCTCCTGCTGCATGTCTATTGCAGGTCAACTGTGGCTCTGCTTGGACATTTTTCTCTGGGACCCAGGCCAATATTTGAATATTGCTGGTTAACATGGACAAGGAAAAAGGATGGTGATGTCACTCCCTCTTAGATTTCATTGGCCTGAATAGGTCATATATGTGGCCAAGCCCAATGGCCATTGGAGATCTATGTGGAGACATCAAGTCATCAATTGGAAATGAGCTTAGAGCCCAGGGGTGAGATCAGGGATGAAGAAACGGATTTTTGAATCTAAAGCCATAAGACTGGCCAAGAATGTAGCTGAGTAAGAGAACAAGGCTCTGGGAATTCCCTGGCAGTGGTTAGGACTCCACGCTTTCACTGCTGAGGGCCTGAGTTCAATCCCTGGTCAAGGAACTAAGATCTCACAAGCCGCACGGCATGGCCAAAAAAAAAAAAACAAGGCTCAGAGTGACTCATATTTAGCGGCTGAGCAGAGAAAGTAGAGCTGGCCAAGGGAACTGAGACACAGCCAGGGAGGTGGAAAGAAAAGTGCAGCAGGCCAGGTCATGGGAGCCTGGGGTGGAAGAGGGGTGACCAACTGTGCTGAATGATGGGAGAGGCTGAACGAGAGGACCTAACTGCTGTGTTTAGCAACAAGGACATCACTGGTGATGCCAAACAGAGCCATTTCCATGAAGCAAGGGGTGGAGACAGAAGCTAATTGGAGTGGTTTGAGGAGATAATGAGACTTGAGGAATGGAAACTGAAGACTTTGGCCGTGAAGGAGGACATATGGCAGCTGGAGGGAATGTAGGGCTGAGAGAGTTGGTTCTCCATGGGAGGGAGCAGAGCATGTTTATATACGGGTGACCCCGATCCAGGAGAGGGAGAAACAGACGGTGCAGGAGAGAAAGGAGTTGGGGACGGAAGAGGTGAGAGAAAGTGGGCAGGGGTGTGGGAGGTGGAGAGGGGAGAGGGTGTGAACAGCTGTTCTGAAGGGGATCTCACGCAAGCTAGACAAGCAGAGTCAGAGGCCGTTAGGTCTCCCGAGATTTGTTGCCGTGAGTTTCAAATGAGACCAGTCAGTAGGTGGGGTGTTCTTCCTCCAGGAACACGCAGCTGGTCAGGGCCGGTGGAGGGGGCAGTAGCTGGTTCAAGTCGGGATGGGGCTTTTTCCACTGAGCATCGTTGGGTGGGGGAGAGGCGAGGAGTGAGGGAGGGTTTTTTTTTTATTGAAGTATAGTTGATTCATTTTTATTTTTATTTTTTTAGCTCTCATTACTTATGATCACTCCTCATACATAATCTTAGGCAATCAGTCATGGAACGTAAGTTTTTAAACCTTTACCCTATTGCCCACCTACCTCTAATCCAGCTTCCCCTCTGGCCACCCCAGGGTGAGAGAAAGGAGATTGCCATCCAGAAACAATCTGGTTTGGAATACAGGGGGACAATCAAACATCCTCAGTGGGATGTCAGCGGGGATCTGCCACCACTCAAAACTCAGCCCTTATGTGGTCTTGAAATTATTCCTGGCTGCTCCATGTAGGGGCAGATCTAGGCAAAATTGTGTAGTCCGTGAAGTCTGGTTTCTGCACTTCTTCCGTGGCCCCCAGAGCTGCGCTGCTGTTCCCTGCAGCTGAGAGTCCTCCTCTGTGGCTTGTGCTTCACAGGCAGCTCTGAATCAGTATGATGTTAATTTCTGCTGTACAGCAAAGTTATACAGTTATACATATATATGCATTCTTTTTTTTAATTCTTCATTATGGTTTATCATAGGATATTGAATATTGAATATAGTTCTCTGTGCTATACAATAGGACCTTGTTTATCCATTCTGTATATAATAGCTTACATCTGCTACCCCCAACCTCACACACCATCCCTCCCCCAACCCCCTCCCCCTTGGCAACCACAAGTCTGTTCTGTGTCCATGAGTCTGTTTGTTTCATAGGTTCATTTGTGTCATATTTTAGATTCCACATATAAGTGATATTGTATGGTATTTCTCTCTTACTGACTTCACTTATAATCTCTAGTTGCATCCATGTTGCTGTAAATGGCATTATTTCATTCTTTTTTATAGCTGAGTAGTATTCCATTGTATATATGTACCACACCTTTTTATCCAATCATCTGTCGATGGACATTCAGGTTGCTTCCATGTCTTGACTATTGTGCATAGTGCTGCTAGGGACATAGGGGCGCATGTAGCTTTTTGAATTATAGTTTTGTCTGGATATATGCCCAGGAGTGGGATTGCTAGATCATAGGTTAATTCTGTTTTTAGTTTCTGAGGAACCTCCAAACTGTTTTCCATAGTGGCTGCACCAACTTACATTCCCACCAACAGTGTAGGAGGGTTCCCTTTTCTGAGGGAGGTTTTGACTGAGAATGAGTGAATTACACAACAGACAACAGAATCTAAGCTGGGCAAGATTGAAACGAAAGGGGTGTGGGGTTCAACGTTGAGAAAGTGGTTGAGAACAAGGTCACTGAAGCCTGGAGTCGGAGGAATGGTTGTTGGAAGGCAAGGATGAGGTGGCAGGAGTTGATTTCAGAGGTGCTGTGGTTATCAGTAATGACAATGTCAAAGGATGGCCACGGGAGCCGTGGCCGAGACAGGAAGGAACTTACCCTCCATGGGCAACCTTACCTGCTGTCACTTATCCCCCGAGGCCCTTGGCTATAAACAGTGCTAACACAGCACTTAGCACATGCCAGGTACCAGATGAAGAGCTTTAAATCAGTTACCTCTCCTAAGGGAAGATGTAGGGGATTTGTAGGAAGCAGGGGTGGATGAGCTGACTCGCTTGCCTATTCTGTCCACACTGAGATGGCACCACCAAGTGCTATGGGCTAAAGACAGCCCCCGGCCCCAACCAGCTCAGACTTGAGTGGAGCTACTGGTCACCAATGCAACTTGAGCTGGAAGGAGACAAGAGCTCATGGGGCCAGGGCCCAGTGGGGGAAAAGGAATAAGACCCTAAAAAAGCTTCAGCCCTGCTCAGGAGGGGAACTGCTGGCCCATTTCACAGATGAGGAAAAGATCAGGCAGGTTGCATTCTCGTTGCACAGCCAGTACACCCAAGCTTCTCTCTCTACTCCGAGATCTTTTTGCTTCCTCAGCAGAGACCAGGCAGGCCTGGCACCTACAGCTGTACCTGGGTGGGAGGGCTGGTGCACCTTGCAGCCTCCATTTGTGTGCCCAGACTGATTGTACCTGGATCCGTCCCCCAAATAAGGGCTCCTCACTAGTCATGGGGGAGGGTGAGAAGGGGGCACCCCTTCCTCAATGCTCCGAAGAGCCCAAATCAGAAGCCCAGGGAGGTGCTCCAGTTCCTATGGCCCTGGTGCAGTAACTTCCTCTCAGATCTGACACCCCCATCTGAGAAGGGACGCATGCACAGACGCCATGTGCAGGTGTGTGATTCAACCAGCAGGTGGCGCCAGAGAAAGCCTCCCAAGTGCTGGAGGTGGGGAAGCCAGGATGGCTACACCCACAGCCAGAGGGTTAAGACTCCAGAACTCCCAGGCCGAGCTGGGGTCTGGGAGGAAATGGCAGTGAGAAGAGATGGCACAGGAACCATCCCAAGGGTTACAGGCCCATCCTCTCACCTGTGGCATCATCTCCCCCAGCTAGTGTCTAGGAAAGCTGACTGCCAAAAGGATAGTCTGGCTGTTGAGCCAGACTTTGGGCCCACATTCCCATCAGCCTGACTTTGGGTTAGTCTTCTTCCTGCCTCAGTTTCCTCTCCACTTTACAGATGAGGGTAGCCTCTAGTAATTATCAGGATTTCAGGGGTATCTCTTCCCTACTACCATTAAACTCCCTTGTGATGCAGACTTATGGCAACAGAAGAGGGTTTAAATGCCCAGAAGTGTCAGTTTTATTTGTCAGTGCAGTAGGGAGCTAAGGCATGACCTGGTTGCTTCCAAGAGTTAGAGGGCCAGCGGTGGAGGGGAGAAGCAGGCCCTCCTGGGCGCTGGGCCCCGACGCTGCCTTCTTGGCTAGGGGCTGGGCCTCAGACCCGAGTCCCAGCAGACCCAAAGCTGTGTTGAAGAGGTTGATGGGAGCAGAGCCATCGGTGATGAGGGTTGATTTTAGGCCCAGGCTCTGGAGCAGTTTTACCTGGAAGGAACAAGAGGCGGGCGAAAAGATAGTCAGACCCTGGTCCCTTCTGTCATCCCCTCGGCCGCCTCTCCAGGGTGGGCTGCCCCCCGCTCTGGTCTGACATTGTAGCCCAAACCATCCTCATAGGACTAGTCAGTGACAAGCAAGGAACATAAGGGGAGCCTGAGGGTTTCATCCCCTCCCAGGCCTCACGGGCCTGAAAGTTCTGGGAGCTTCCAGCCAGGTTGCAGCCGTCCAGTCCTTCCTGTTCCTTAAATGCACCAGGTTTCATTCTTTGCACTTGGACCCTCTCCTGGGAAGCTCTTGTCGACTCTACAGAGCACTTAAGTATCCCCTCTTCAGAGGGGCCCTCCTTCCCCAGCTAACTTGACATGTCACCTCCCCCTTCACCGTATCACCCTGTTGACTTCTTTCGAAGGGCTTGTCACAGACTGATGTCCCATCAGTTTACTGCCCTCGCAGGAGCTCCCGCTCACTGCTGAGTCTAGTACTGTGCCTGATAGGACACCATGCTCGAATGACACGGGATACAGAGATAGTCCAAGTCACCACCTCCCCTCGCCCCTCTGTCCCCGACATCTTTCTAGGTGTTGTGTTTGCCTCCCCGGCCCTGCCTTCTTGGTTCCAAATATGGTCCCAAGACACACACACAAAGACATATACACACACACCCATGCCTGCACTCTCCCCCCACCTCACCTGCATCTCCGGTCCTGCCACAGCGAGGTCCCTGATGGTGCTGGGACCCAGGGCCTCTGTCATCTGCTTGAACTTCTTCACCTCTACCTCAGCCAGCTGCTGGGCCTTGCTCACCTCCAGCTCCAGCTGGGCCCGGGCATAGACCAGTTCGAGCTCTCGCACTTTCTTTACACGCTGGAGCTCAGCCTCCTGGAAGGGGAAAACCCAGCATTCTTTCGATTGTGTGGCTACTGGACATGTCCAGCAAGTCCCCCAGCCAGCAAGCCTGAGGGAATTCAGATGGAGGGGATGGAACGGTAAACTTACCATCAGTTAGGGGTGAACCCTGGCTATGCCACCTTTTAGCTAGTGACCCTGGGAGCCCCTTAATTCAAGCCTCGGTTCCCTCCTCTGTAAGATGGAGAGAACTCCTACCCTTAATGGGATTTCAAGCATTAAATAAGATCTTGCATGTAAAACACAGGCAATACCTAGCATAAAGTGGGCCAGTGTTGGAGCACATATATGTAAGATGGGTGTAATCATCATCCTTACCTTCAAAGCAGGTATTAAGTGAATTGAAATAGGGCAAAAGACTTCGTAAACCACAAAGTATTTGGACAGGGCTTTCTGTTAAGGCACTTGGTATCCCACATGGCTTCAGGGACTGCAGCGATCGGGCTTCTTCCAGACCCCAAGGCCACACCCTTCCATGGGCATCTCCCCCACTCACCGTCTCAATGGCCAAGGCCTCTGCCTTGAGCTTGGCCTGGAGCACGGAGCCTTCTCCCTCAATGCGCGCTGCCTCTGCTCGGGACTCGGCCTCTGCCTTGGCGGTCCCAGTGCTCTCCACCGCGGTGCTGGAGACAGCGCAGAGTCAGGGAGACCCAGCAGGAAGCCCAGCCCTGCCCTTCTCCGCCCTTGACTTATGCTGTAGCAGCACGAGGACACCTGTGCACACCCCCCCACACACCCCCCCACACCCACACACCCACCCACACCCACACCCCCACACATCCCTCCCATCAGCTGCTCTTCCAAGACCCTCTGCTATCTTTTCTTCTAGTTCTCCACCCACCTCAGAGCCTCCAGCTCCAAGAGTTCCCTGCGAGCTTTTTCAGCTTCTGATTGGTCTAAGATCTTCTGTCTCTCAAGCCGGCCGCGGGCTTCTTGTTCTAGTCTCTGAGCCTCGTGCCTGGGTAGGAGAGGGGATAGGTAAGACGCTGGCATGGGGCCAGAGCTGGAACAGGAGCTCCAAGGGCAGGGACCCCTGGCCCATGGGAGGCCCTTGACGTGCAAATGAAAGCACAGCGTGTGCACTGTGCAAGCCAAGTGCGATTCTAGGTGCAGGGCCACGTGGCTGTGACCGTGGCTCCTGCTTTCACTCGAGTTACTTTCCAGTGGGGGAAAAAAGGACAAGTAAACAGGGGTGATTTCAGATAGTGACAATCTCCTTGAAAAATGGGTGCTACAATAACGTGACTGGGCAAAGAGGGTGCTGCTTCAGTTGGGGTAAAAAAGAAAAAGGCTCTCCGACGAGGTGACCTTTGGAGGCCAGAGGAGGAGGCTGCCCGGAAGTGCAGGGAGAACATTCCGGCCAGAGGCAACAGCCCGTGTGGAGCTCCCACCTTGAAGAGCAGAAAGGAGCTGGTGGGCCTGGAGCACGTGAGCCTGGGGAGAAGGCTGGAAGGTGAGGAGGGGGAGGCAAGGCTGGACCCCAGAGTGCCTGGAGGGCCACAGATACGAATCTGGGTTCCAGCACAAGCAAGGCGAGAAGCCACAGAAGCAAGGGTGGCATCTATTCCCACCTTAAGTAGCCCAGGCTGTCTGCTGGGTAAGGAGGACAGCAGGCTGACCACCAGGGTGCCGTGTTATCCAGGTCCTGGCAGCAGGCTAGAGACAGGGAACCTGGAGAGGTCGGGCCCACAGTGGGCATCGTGGAGAGCCAGGCCCCCAGGCCTCACTCACTTGGCAGCTGCCTCCTGGGAGTTGGTGGTGATCTCAATGGCCAGCTGGACGCTGCGCTGCAGGGCGTCCCGGGTCCTCTGGTCCACGGGCTCCACCGACTGTACATCCACACTGCTGACCACCAGCCCATTTTGGGGGAAGACAGCCTGGTCCCGGGGCTGGGGCAGGGCCATGCTGTCAGGCCCCTTGGTTTCTGGGGTCTCAAAGCCAAAGACAGCAGTGCGAATGATGCGGGCCGAGTTCTTATGGAAGTCATCAAAGGTGACAGAGGCCACGGCCCCTCGCACCCGGGACGCGATGGCCTTGCAGGCATCACCCACGAAGTCGGGCACTGAGAAGAGCTTGGCCGTCTCTTGGGGGTCCTTCCGGTCACTCAGCTCAAAGTGCCTGTGAGCAAAGACAACTCTCTCATCTTCAAAAAGGACACTGACACCCACCTTCTGTGGTTGGGAAGGGTCTCACGATAGAGAACGCGAATTAGCATCTGCTATGTGTCAGGTGAAGTCCTAAGAAACTTACGTGCTCCCATTTTATTTGCTCAGCCACCCTATGAGGTGGGCATGAGCATTACCCCCATGATAGACAAGGAAATAGAGGTCCAGAGAGGTTAAGCGACAGACCCGAAGTCACACAACAGGTGCCAAGCCAGAAAGTTGAACCCAGGCAGTGTGGCTCCAGGGTCTGTGCCCCCAAAGATATCAGTGCCCAGCTGCCTTTGTCACAGTCCTGGCCACTCAGCCAAGAGGTGAGGAACGCATGCTTGGGAGTTGTTGAGTACTGCTTCTGCATCTGACTTATCTCCCCCAATTCTCATCGTTGCCATTTGAGCTCTAACTATGGACCGGTCACGGTTCTAATTCCCACAGCATCCTTTCCACAGCCCCATGAAGTTGATGGTTATGTCCTTAACGTCATTTTACAGACTGGGAAACCGAGAAACACACCCAATACTTGCCCAGGCCCACAGCTAGCAAAGGGCAGGGCTGGGATGCACGCCCATCAGCCCAGAGTACTTGCTCTTCACCACCCGGCCACTCCCACCAGTTGGGTCTGATTAATCTTTTTAAAACCTTGTAGTTACATGTTTGGCTGAAGTCACGCTAGGAGTTTAGCTGAGGAGTGTCCTCCTGTCGTTTCCCCCTAAATTCTACCCCCAGGTGAGCCCTCATCTTTCCTGTCGTTCCACTTGGGCGTCAGACTGGATTTGCATGAACCCCTGGGTTTCCTCCTTGACCGTGGCTTTGAGTCAGGCGTTCTGCCCTGATTGTGAGCTCAGCGCTCGAGGTGGCATCTCTTCTCTTCCGGGTGCCCCCGGGGGCTGCACCAGCAGGGGCCCTGGCCCTCCCCTCTGCCCCTTACCAGTTGTAGGCAAGCTGCAGCTGGAGCCTGGCGTGGTCTGCGGTTTCGATGGTGATGATGTCCGTGAAGAAGTCAGGCCCCAGCAGCAGGCAGAGCACGCGGCGGGCGTGGGGACGCTTGGGTCGCCCAGCCGAGAGGGACAACACCGTGAACTGCTCCTCGGGACCCAGGGACACCAGCTCTGGCCCAAAGACCACACTGCAGAGGGAGCCGGGAGTCAGAGGCCCGGAGAGGCCCTCCCGCCGCAGCCCCACACGGCACAGCCCCCCAGGCCGCCGCTCACCGGGCTCTCTTCTCCCGGTAGTCGTACACCTGCACCGCGGCATTGTGGGGCACACGGTAGCTAACCACGTGGGTCTTGTTCCGGGGAGCGGAGGGCCTAGGAGTCTTGGATGTCTCTTTCTCACCCCTGTCCGCCAGAGGGTCCTGCCCCTTGTTCAGCAGCTCCTCCACCCCCGGAGGCAGCTCCTTCTCCCACAGGACTTCATCCTGGGTCAGCATGTAGGTGCTCCCGATCACAGCACGCACCTCGAGAGAGGAAGACGAGGAGGAATGTCACCGGCAAAGGGAGGAGGGAAAGAGTCCTACCCAGCAGCCCTAAAGCGGAACTGGTCCAGGAGGTAGGACAGCATCGTGGTTAAATGTGGTCTCTGGAAGGAGGCTGCGTTCAAGTTCGCTCTCTGCAAGTTCTGTCACCTTAGGCAGCTCTCTCACCCGTGTGCAAAATGGACCTGATAGTGGCAACCTCACAGGGCAGAGGAATGAATGACATCTCACATGTCTAGTGTCAAGAATTTGGCGTATAGTAAGTTCCCGATATTATTTCTTCTGGAATCTTCCTTCATGGGGCAGCCTGGAGGGCATCCCAGGGACAGATGCAATCCTAGGAAATAGGTAGCACACACTAACATTTCCTAGGATTCTGAGCTCTACTTGTAGGTTGGATTCTTAAAGAGGTTGGAGATGTGGTCCCAGTTCTAACCAAGATCAAGGCTTAGGTGAGAGGCAGAGAGGAGGGATTCCACCAGGAAAAGGGTGTGGGAGGGAGGTCAGGTCTTACTGTTCCTAGGCCACATCCCAGTCAGACCTTTATGCTGGAGGCCAGATCTGCATTGGGGACTACGCTTCCATCCTAAAATCTGGTTCATCTTCTTGCTTGAGAGCTCTAACATTTGAAATTAGATACTTAAGACAAAGGGAAGGCAAAAACTCCAGAGAATGCCCTCATATTTAGCAGCCGGCTGGCTTGGATTCTACTAGCAACACTGTTGAATCCCTTCTGTCACCTCCGCCATGCATCTCCCCATCAGCACCACCCACTTGCCCAGACCAAGCCACCACCAGGACCACATGGCAGCGATGGCGCCCATCCCTCAGTTCTTACCCTTCCGGTTTTGACATCCTGCACGTAGATGCCCTCGTTCTCATCCAGCGGGATGGCCTGACGCTCTTCTACCACCTCCACCTTGGCAGGTGGCACGTACTCCAGGGGTCCACGGATGAGCCAGCGGTCCCCCGCCTGGTGGGAGACCTTCTCCTCGCCCTCCCCCTCCTCCAGGGGCCGCAGGGCCCTCAGCAGCAGCCCCTGCTGTTCCGACAGCACATATACGTTCTGGATGCCTCGTTCCAGCTTCTCTCCGGGCTGGAGGAAGAAGGACTTCTCTCCCTAGTGGCGAGAAGCGGGGTCAGGAGCAGTCACCACCCAGGGCTGTGGGTGCCTCTGATGGTACCTCCTTCAGCTCCGTGTGACCATGGGCTTGTGCTGAGGACAGGAGCCCCCAAAAGCACCTTCCCCACCCTTACGTTATACAATGAATCATTATCTAGACTGTGAGGCACTCTACAATAATGCCTGTAGATCTGGTCAAACCTGCCCCGGGACTTCCCTGGTGGTGCAGTGGTTAAGAATCCGCCTGCCAATTTAGGGGTCACGGGTTCGAGCCCTGGCCCAGGAAGATTCCACATGCCGCGGAACAACTAAGCCCGTGCGCCACAACTACCGAGCCCGCCTGCCACAACTACTGAAGCCCGTGCGCCTAGAGCCCATGCTCCACAACCAAGAGAAGCCACAGCAATGAGAAGCCCGCGTGCAGCAACAAAGACCCAACGCAGCCATAAATAAATACATTAATAAATTTAAAAAAAAAAAAAAAACCTGCCCTGAAAAATTCTGTAAACTGTCAAGGTCTGGGTTCTCACAAGCTCAATAGTTAAGAATTAACCTATTATTGCTTTATTTCTCCCATGCTTTGTTGCCTTGGGATGGTGTAGTCCAGAGTTGGTAATCTCTGATCTTTGGGCCAAATCTGGCCTGCTGCCTATTTTTAATATATAATATAATATAAATACATATGTGTATATATATATTTGAGATATAACCCACATATTATAAAATACACCTATTTAAAGTATACAGTTCAGTTGTTTTGGTATATCCAGAGCTGCCCAACATCACTACTCCCTAACCCCAGAACATTATCGTCCTGAAAAGAAACCCTATACACAGTAGCAGTTACTGCCCAGCCCCACCCCACCCACTATACATGGATTTACCTATTCTGGACATTTCATGTAAACAGAATCATACAATATGTGGTCTTTCACGTCTGGCTTCTATTGCCTAGCATAATGCTTTCAAGTTTGTCCATGTTGTAGCACATATTAGAACTTCATTTTTGATCTTTACATTTTTGAATTATTTCAAGAACATGAGTGCCCTCAACCCCAGAAAGATTATCTATCATTCTTTTGACTGATATCCCATTGTATGGATATACCATATTTTTCATCAATTCATCAGCTGATAGACATCTGGGTTGTTCCTATTTATTCTACCTCCTGTTTTTGCAAATAAAATGTTACAGGAACACAGCGGCACTGGTTCGTTTACAAGCCGTCTACGCTGCTTTCACGGCACAACAGCAGAGTTGAGTAACTGCAACAGGGACCATATCGCTCACAGAGCCTAAAATACCTACGATCTTCACAGGAAAGGTCTGACCAGCCTTGCTAGTCCCACATATAGTTCAGAGAGGGGATGAGGTAGAGGATGCAGAGAAGGGTAAACCAAGAGATTTGTTTGACACAGGATGACAAAGTTTCCAGAACAGAGGGATGTGAAATATTAGAGAGAGTTTCCAGGTTTACAGACACAGTGCAGGGCCAGGGAGGCACTCACAAGAGAGGCCACGTGTAACCTCAGGTCAGGGATGCCAGAAAGATCAATGAGACAGTGTCTCAAGGGACAGAGACAAGTGTGCACAGAGGGAGCCAAAACAAGCCTGGTGTTTCTAGAACATGTACCGAGGGTGGGAGGAGGGCAGGGACTGGGGTCCAAGGGCCTTAGGCCACTCCAAAGGCATTCACCTCTGGGTGAGGCGGAGACACTTACCTTGACCACACGCTTTTGCCCCAGCTGGTTCTTGCCATCCGGTCCCACCGGGTCGAGGATCACACAGTAGTTGTGGGGATCCAAGGTGGTGATAGACACGACCCCCATCACCTCCTCATAGACATCTGGTACGTGGGCCTCTGTGTCCTGCGTGGTCACCAGCCACTCCTCCCCAGTGTGGCGGGTCACTCCCCTGAAGTCTCGGAAGTTCTGCCGAGCCCGGAGGTGCAGGGCTGTCTGTAGAGCGAGATGTTGGGGGGTTTGAACAAACCCACCTCTAACTTCCTTGAGGGATCTGGGAACCCTACTGGCCACTAAATGATCCAGGTCTAAGTGATAGTGTCTACCAATCCAGGAGGACTTCTTAAACCCTTTCAGGTGACCCAGGACACTCCTCAGGTGATCTTATTTTCACATTCTCTGGCACCGTTCTCTGCCACTCTGAGAGTCTCCCACCCAGGTTCCTCCAGAGCACAAACCTTTTCCGTAAGGATCACAGCATCTACCACGTCGAGAACCTCCTCAAACACTGCGGGAAGGTATGCACCCACGGAACGGACCAGCCATTCTTCTCCTGAGCCAGGGGCAGAGAGGCAAGGGTCAAAGGTCACCCAGCCTGTTCCCCAGCTGCCCCTTCCTGCAGCCTAGACAACAGGGGACCCGCAGAACTTTGTGGGCCACTTTGAGATGCCACTGCCCCTATGCTCAAGGGCCTGACAGGAGTCATTGTTTTCCTTTTTTGAGGCCAGAGGAAAACCAATCCCTACCCCAGAAAGATTGAAAAAAAAAAAAAAAGCCCTTCCAAGTGCCCAAGTTGCTACATGCCAATACTCTGCTAGGCCTTCTCTAAGCTCCAAAGACCGACTTTTTTCCTTCCCCTAAAATGGGCAGAACTGCCTCTATTATAGCTGCAGAGGTCATTGAGCCTATTGGAGAAGCAAGAGTGCCGGGGGAAAAGTTCCAGTCTGGCCCTTCCTGGCCATAAACCCAGGCCTCAGTGATGTCATAGGGAAAATGGGAGTCGTGGTGCCTCAAGGTTGTTGGAGGACTAAAGAAGTTGCCATTTGTAAAGCATTTGAACCACACCTGGCTCAGTAAGCATGGCCTTTGTGAAGACCTTATTTAATACATCACATTTGTCAAACACAATTGCTAGTTGTATATGAACACCTGCTTTGTTGACCTAGAAACAGACATGGCCGCTGCCCCCAGCTCACGGTAAAGGGTTGGGGGGAAGGAAAAGCCATGTCAGCATGATGGTGATCACAGGATCCGGGTAGAGCCTCCTGAAGGGGGTGGGGGGAAGCAGCAGGGGGCAGCCCAGAACAGCTGGCAAGAGATACCAGGGAAGCACTTCCTCCAGGCTACAAGTGGCTACCCCCAAACTTCCCCACTTCCCCTGTGGTCGAGGCACGGCCTGCCCCCCCCAACCCCACCCACCCACCGTCAGCATCCCTTCAAGACCCCACCTGTCACTCTCTCCTTGCCCTCCCGGTCCCAGCATTCCTTGCGGGCCCTCAGCCGCAGGGCCTGGTTCTGCTTGATGATCGTTGCCTGAATGATCTCCACAACCTCCACCTCTTTCCGGGGGATATACGTGCCTGGGAAGGGAAGATGAGATGGGTGTTGAAGGTCAGAAGATATCAGGGCTAGAATGGGAGGGCAGGAAACCTCTGACCCTGACCCGGCTGGAGAGGAAATACTTACCAGGTCCTTCAAATAGCCACTCATCTCCTGCCACCACCTTGTCTCCGTTCTTATCCTCAAAATCCAGCAGTGCCTTAAGATGGAGGGCGGTGTTGGGCAGAACCACCTGCAGTGGGGTGATGTCCTAATAGGGGAAGAAGGGGGGGGGTCGTGGGGTATTCAGAGCTGGGCCCCTGGAGTCAAACCTGACACCGTGAAGGTCAGAGTCCACAGCATCAATCTCTCCATGTCCCAAAATAAGACTCCGAGTGGAATGTACAAGGTAGGTGTGGCCCCCAAGCCATCTGGTCTGAAGAGCTAAGATGGAGTTGAGAGCAAGAGGCTGCCACTGCTGATGGGCCAAGGACACACCTTCCTCTGAAGAAGTGCTCAGAACTTGTTATGAACTAGAAATCCAGGTGGGAAACTGGGTAGAGGGCTTGATGGGAGACGTGGGAGAAACATCTGAGAAGCTGAGTAAGTGAATATCTCATGGCCCAGTGTGCACTGGGGCTCTCAGGAAGTATAAGGTGGTGGGAAGGTATAAACTTCTATAACAGGCACATTTGAAGCATGAGGCTTTGTTTTCAAGGTTGCCTCATGGTCACAAGACAGCCATTGTACTCCAGCCATCACATCTCCTTCCATCAGGAAGGGGGACCCAGCCACAAGCTGCCAAACCTTTTAAGAGGTTTGTACAAATATTTTCTACAAATAGGATTTCACTTGATCTTTGATCCGAGGGAAGCAGGAAGGCAAGGAAAGAGGCTCATAGAGGCTAAGGGACATGATCAAGGTCACACAACTAGTAAGAAACAGAATCAGGATTTGAACCTCAGCCTTAGTGAAGGCTACCTGCCACTCCTTACTCCAACTAGGGTAGCCCCCCGGGAGGAGACGCTCACATAACTCTACTTCACCCACCGACCACACTCTGGGTTGGAGAGGCAGAGCTGGAGGTTTACTACCCGGGCAAGCCTTTGCCTGGACACCTTCTATGTGCACGGCGCTCAGCTGGTTGTGGTGGAGTCAAGACATACCCCCTTCTTCGTGGAGCTGAGGTTCCAGTGGGTGATAAGACAAACAGACCAATGCCTCCAAGCAGACTGTGGACCGGGTCAAGGGGAAGAGGTTGCAGAAGTCCAGGTGAAGAAGTTAGGAAAGGCCCTCAGAGAGTAGCATTTGAACTGGGGCTCAAAGGAAGAGCTGGCTTTTGATATAAAGGTGTAGAAGGAGGAGGGGGTGAGCATTCTGGGAAGAACGTGTAGTCCAGTATGGTTTTCATTTCTCATATCTACTCCATCGTCACTTCCTGTCTGTCCACTGCAAATCCAGGTCTGCCTTTATCTATCCCTGCCACACCCTCACCTAAGCCGCCAACACCTCTCGCCTGGATGATGGAAATATCTTCCTAACTGGTCTCCTGGCTGCCTCCTTTGTCTCCTTCCAGTTTGTCCCGCACGCTGTTACAGGCTTTCAGCACTAGGTCCAGTAGTTATCACCAAGTGAGACTGGGAATATGGGACAAGAACAGATTTGGGGGTAAGGGGAAGTGTTAGGTTTGGATAGCCAGTATGAGGCGACTGTGGGACATCCAGGAGAGGGCTTCCTATAGGCAGCTAGGGGACTCACAGCCTGTAGTTCCCAGCTAAGGTATACAGTTGGGTGTCTTCAACACAGATGAAGTGATCAAGGCCATAAAAAAAAAAAAAGAAGGCACACAGGATATTCAGGACAGAACCTGAAGGCAGAGAGGACGGGGAGAAGATGGAAAAAAAAGACGTCCACAGAGTAAAACACAGACAAGTTTTAGTAAGAGGGCAGATCAACAATGGATGTGGCAGAGAGGGTCTGTGAGACACAGAATGGCAGTCCACTGGGCCTGCAGTTGGGATGTCTTGGGGTTTTGCCAAAGTGGGGTCAGTGGAGGTGGGGGGCCAGACGCAGGGGCTTGTGAGGCAACAGGGCAGAGAACATCAAGTACAAGTTGTCAAAGTAAATAGGAAAGATTGTAAAGCAACTATACCCCAATTAAAAAAAAAACTAAAAGCAAAACAAACAAACAAACAAACAAAAAAACTAAATAGGGAAGAGAAAGCAAATAGCTAAAAATTCGATTCACAGGGCCATTCATAAAAGCCCTTACAAATTTAGTGTGCACATCCTGGGACCCAGAAATTCTTATTAGTTTCTACTCTTAAAACAAAAAAGAAACTAGGCCTTCCCTGGTGGCACAGTGGTTAAGAATCCGCCTGCCAATGCAGGGGACATGGGTTCGAGCCCTGGCCCAGGAAGATGCCATATGCCGCGGAGCAACTAAGCCTGTGCACCACAACTACTGAGCCTGCGCTCTAGAGCCCACGAGCCACAACTACTGAGCCCACGTGCCACAACTACTGAAGCCTGCATGCCTAGAGCCCGTGCTCTGCAACAGGAGAAACCACCGCAATGAGAAGCCCGTGCACCGCAATGAAGAGTAGTCCCCGCTCGCTGCAACTAGAGAAAGCCTGAGCACAGCAATGAAGACCCAACACAGCCAAAAATAAAAACAAACAAACAAATAAATTTATTAAAAAAAAGAAAAAAAAGAAACTAGCATGCACAAGGGCACACACACACAAGGATATTCACCACAGCATTGTTTTTCCTTATAAATTGGACACATCCTAAATGGTAACTCAGGAGAAGGGCTGAACCTCTATCTATCATATGGAATTACAAACAATTAAACAAGAAATGACTTATGCACCTAGATGAGAAGTTCATTCAGAATACACTGGCAAGTGACAATGTGCTAGCCCTTATGCAAATAAGTTATAATCAATACTTTTTTGGATACATACTTACATGGATGCACAGACATATCTGGAAGTGTATACCCTGAATGGATGATAGTAGATACCTCTGGGGATGGAGAGCAGATTCTGGTGGTGGAAGTCAGAGAGGACTTTACAGTCTTATGAATGCATTCTTTAGATGAAAAGTGCGCACAACTAAGCCTTCAAGGCCAGAAAAGTATGGAAGAGGCAGAGCACGTTTATTGGCCAAGAGAAAGGCACCCGTAACAGAGAAGTTAAAGACAGGAGAGAGAAGCTCTAGGTGGGGATAAGATCAAGAAATAGAAGGATGCATCTTCCTGGGTCCACGGATGGAGGGGAACCTCCTAGAGGCTCCAACAGGTAGAAAGGAGACACAGGGAAGGAAAGGGGACACAGACCCAGATCCTTCCAGATGGCCTCAGTTTCTAAGTAGGTGACCAAGTTGTTTAAGAGTGAGAGGGCAGAAAACAGGAAGAGAGTCGAGAATGATCAATATTTAGAGGCATGCAGGGGGGAAAAAATGGAGAGAAAGCTGGTTGGGAAGGAAACATTAATGAGCAGGGCTTGGGTTGGAATGAACCACTTACCCCACTAGCTACTTATAATACTGTTGGGGTGGATCTACCTGAGTGTGAGGAAAGATCGGGTGGGGGTAATACCGATCGAGGACAGGGTTTGGGCGCAGGTCTAGCACACGAAGAGCGTGTGTTAAAGCGACAGGGCTCCGCTGGGGTAGGGAGAGACCAGGAAGAGAATCTGAAGGATAGGAGAGAAGTGGGATTCAAAAGCCTGGAGGCAACATGACAACAGAGGAGGACTAGGGAGGGAAGACTGATGGTTAAGGAGGAGCTGGGTTTAATTTCAGAGGTGGGGCAACAAGGACCTACTGCATAGCACAGGGAACTATACTCAACATTTTGTAATAACCTACAAGGGAGAAGAATCTGTAAAATAGATATATATGTATGTATAACTGAACCACTGTGCTGTACACCTGAAACTAACACGACACCGTAGATCAACTTTACTTCAATAAAAAATATAAATATTTTAGCTAAAAAAAAACTTCAGAGGTGGGGCAGGTGCGGGAATAAACCACCCATGTCCAGAGTGGACACGGCACTGGGCGGGACTGAAGCAGAAGATGTGAGGGTCAGACTTGAGGTCAAGAAGGCCAAGATGTTGACAGGGTCATCGCATGGACATTAGTGAGGCTCCCAGGAGGGCGGGGGAAGGGAGGCCCGAGCCAGGTGGCGCCTCAGTGAAGGGAAAGAAAGTGGTGCGGGTAGGGGCCGGTGCCTCCAAGGAAGGCGAGTGACGACTCTCTGGTAGAAAAGGAACATCTTGGTGGCACTGGGCTCAGAGGAGGGGAAGGCCCTGCCCTCCTGGCCTGGAGCACGTGGGGTCTGAGAATAAGCCACTGTGAGCTGGGGCTGCCGGGGAAGCAGAGGTTAAAGAGGCAGCGATGAGGAAAGCTCTCTCCACACTAGGGAGCTTTTAAATGCTGGTGCCCACCCCCCCAGAAAAAGGGGGGGGTGCTTTCCCTGGCGGTCCAGTGGTTAAGACTCCATGCTTCCACTGCAGGGGGGCGCCGGTTCCATCCCTGGTCAGGGAAATAAGATCCCACATGGCCGGAAAAAAAAAATTCTGGTGCCAGACCACCCCCCACAGCTCCCTCCAAGAGAGGGATTTAGTTTGTCTAAGGCAGAACCTGGATATGGGTGATTTTCAATTTGTGACAGGTTGAGACTTCCATAAGAGTTGCAAGACTAGTACAAAGAATTCCCCTACACCCTTCATCCAGATTCCTTAAGGGTTAACATCCGAATCATTCTTCATCACTTACTATCTCCACACACATTTTCCCCAAAGTGCCTGCAGCTAAGCGGACAGGAATGCCTCAAAGCTCCCGGGTCAAGCTCTTATGCTTCCAGGATCAAGAAGCACTGCTTGGTAGAGGAGCCCAGAGTGAACAGTGTAAAACGGCAAGGAGGTAAAGGTAAAGAAATGTTATAGAAATGAAGGCGGGGTGCCCTCCCACTCCGGCCCAGGGCCTTAGGGCAACATGGACGAGGGCCTGGCTGGCACTACAGGTCTGCGATGCCTCCCCGTGGAGCAGCCACAGGCGTCCCGAGCCTGGGCCTCACCTGGTCCACCACTGCTATCACTGCCCACCGGCGTCTGGCACTGTTTGAGAGAATGAAATGCTTACTCTTGGCACAAGTCATTTAGTGTCAGACTGGCCAGGAGCTTCAGGCAGGCTCTGGAGCCTGGAAGATTAGGTCCGGAGATGGGCCGACAGCTCTCAAAGGTCTGACCTGGGCATGTGAAGAGGAAGGGGATGTTTGGGGAAGGTGAGTGGAGGGGCAACAAGTCAATTCTGTCCCAGTGAGAACGAGCAAATGTCACCTCCCATGGCCCCAATTTGTTTTCCCTCCAGAAAGCAGTGCTAAGCCCTAGGTCAAGGTAGCAGGACCGGTAGAGTGGGTACGGGGAAGGTGAGCCAGGTACCTTTTCCAGCACCTCCCCCGGATACAGGGGGAAGGGGTCCTGGGCCAGCCGGATCTCTAGGTCAGCGTGGCGGAGCCGTACTTGTCCTGTGACGTCGAACAAGACGGCGTTCTGGGCGTCCCGGGCCACCGGGTTGGTTACTGTGCAGTAGTGGCGTGGGGGGATCGTCACCATGTGCTTGGGGGCAAACAGGACCCTGTTGGAGGGTGAGAAGCAGTGTGAGGACCCAGGGGACCCCCCGTTCCTATTCCCGAAGGAGGCGGCGAATGGGAAAGAAAGCTTCCTGTCACCCAAGCCAGGGAACAGGAAGGAGGAGATGGACAATCATGCCAGCCAGGCTACCAGGCCCTCCTTGGCCCCAGGTGCCCCCATAGCCCAGTCCCAACACCAACCTCTCATTGTCCTGCCGGATGTAAGTCTTTGGCCCGACCTCCACGCGGGACACGTTGCTGTTCTGGTCCAGCACATGGATGTAGTGGTATGGCGGGATGCGGATGATGGACTCTTCAGTTGCCATGGTGACTCCTGAGCCCAGGGCAGCACAGAGTGTGAAAGACAGATGGGGAGAAGACAAAAGATGAGTCCAGGGGGCTTGGGATGAAGTGGGCATGAAGACTGGCTGGCGCTGGGGGAATGGGCCCATCCTCCTCCGGCTCAGATTATGCCATCCTTCACTGTCCCCACACCCATCTGTTCCTTTCTTCCCACCCAGGGCAGCCCATCCAGACCTCATCCCTGCCAAGAGATGCTTGATGCAGTTAACCACAGAAGCCCAGGGTTCTCCGCCAACTCCTTTCCCTCATTCCCATCTACTTTACCTCCCCCAAGCTTCCTGAAGTACTGGGAGGGGCTTAAGATCAAAACTTTCCCAATCTCCAACCCCCACAGTGTAGGAGGCAGAAGCACACCAAGCTGGGAGAGGTGGTCAGCCTCTGGCGGTGCTGTGGGTCTTCGCCAGCACGGTGGGGGGCAGAGGCTCTGAAGAGCTCCCTGGCTCCTTTATTTCAGGGGATCCCAAGGGCCCCAGCTGTATGCAAACATTAGCCCATAGCCCAAGAATGTTTGCATGATCTTTGCAGCCCTACCCCCTTGCGCTTTAAGCAATCCTTGGATGAACTGTTTAGATGTGGGCTGCCTCTCAAGGAAGGGGTCCCTGATGGAACTGACGCTCCCATAGAATCAGCTGGATTAGAAACACCACAAAGGGGACTTCCCTGGTGGCGCAGTGGTTAAGAATCTGCCTGCCAATGCAGGGGACACGGGTTCGAGCCCTGGTCCAGGAAGATTCCACATGCCGCGGAGCAACTAAGCCCATGAGCCACAACTACTGAGCCTGCGCTCTAGTGCCCGCGAGCCACAACTACTGAGGCCCGCGCGCCTAGAGCCCATGCTCCGCAACAAGAGAATCCACCGCAATGAGAAGCCCATGCACCGCAACGAAGAGTAGCCCCCGCTCGCCACAACTAGAGAAAGCCCACATGCAGCAAAGAAGACCCAATGCAGCCAAAAATAAATAAATAAATAAAAATTAAAAAAAAAAAAAAGAAACACCAGAGTATTCTAGTCCTTTCCTCCCCAGTTCTCTGTGGTCTGTTGCCACCTGTGACTCCCTGCCATCATGGGTAGGGGTGGGTGGGAAGGAGAAAGCGAGTGAATGAGTACTGCATTCTGTCCACCCCCACCCTAACTGCTTCTGAATCCTGGGTGGTTATCTCCAGTGCTTGGCCTGTTCAGGAATGTCACACCACCTACTTAAACCCCATCCCTGCCTCCAGTATGCCTTGGACTTTGGACATGTCCCCTGGAGTCACACAAAGGGAACCAAGTTTACTAAGCGATTCAAAGCCTTGCCCTCTGAGACTTTGGTCCAACTTTTTTTTTTTTTTTTAATTTTTTGGCCACGCCTGCATTGGAAGTGCAGACTCTTAACCACTGGACCGCCAGGGAAGTCCCGGTCCAACATTTTTGAAGCCACAACCAAAAAGGAGCGGTACCCCATCTAGTCCACCATCCATCCAGCTTCCAAACTGGGTGACAAATGTGAAGTGAGAAGGAGGAAGGGGGAGCGGCTTGGCACAGGAAAAAGAGGCCAGAGCCACAAAATTACAGAATCAAGGCCCAAGAGTTTTACTTGATCCACACAATCTGTAAAGTTTCTTTTGTTTAGAAATTGTGAGTTATCACAAACTTCCGATTCCTGCTTCTCTTGAAGAATGAGGAGCCAGGCCCTACATTCCCACGTGGCAAACTGATGAGAGCCACATAGCAGCCGAGCCCTTTAGATGGGCCACAAGCTTTCCTGCTTAACCACAGTCCCCACCACTCCCAGTTGTCTTACCCCTGCGCTGATGCACTCACATCACCTGTGTGGCTCCTCTCTAAAACCTTCCAACTCAGCATCATCCAAAAGGACTTTCTACAATGATGGAAATATTCTTAATCTGTGCTGTCTTTGGACTGACCACATGCAGCTATCGAACTCCTGAAATGTGGACAGTGTCACTGAGGAACTAAAATTTTAATTAATTAGTTAATTTTTTTTCAGTTCAAACTCATTTCCTTTTTATTAAAGTCCAAGTTATATTACATGGTTTGGTACTCAAAGGAAAACTTGTTCAAATAAGGTAATATGTTATCATCAATATTTCCAGGTGATTGTTTACAATCAAGTAGCACTATCAATAAATTCTCGGGAATCCCATCCATGGGGTTTACACTTTGTCAAGGCCCAGTTCCTCTGGAGTGGAGATTTTCAGTTCATTTAAAGTTGGTCTAAGTTCCTGGATGACATAGGGGGAGATTTCCTTATGAGGTTCTGCTTTGTCCTTAACAACCTCTAGGATGCAAACTGCACTAGCAAAATCATTTAAGCGTCTGCATGCCTGCAAAGCAACATCAATGATTTTGGGTGCTGGAACCAGATCATAGCCAACAATCGTGTTCATCCCTTTACGCAATTCCCAAGCATCAATATCTGGCTTATTGAAGTATATCACCCAGCGAGCATCAAACTCCTCCATCTGTCTCATGTGACCCACGGGAGTAGCAGCGAATTGACTGGGTAACAGCAGCGGGACCCGGGGGGGCTGGTCCGGGAGACTGTGACTGCTGCTACCGAGCATTGCAGCGGCAGGCAGCGGTGCCTAGCGTAACAGTGATGGCGGCACGCAGGTTAAGGCTGAGGAGAAGCTGGGTGTGAGCTCAAGACCGCTCGAGAGCTCGTGTTTAATTTTAATTTAAATAGTCAAATGTGGCTGGTTGATCCCATATTAGACAGTGTGGCTCTAATTAGTTGAGTCCCAGGTAGGGACAATGAGTCATCCAAGGCCACACAGCAAGCTGGTGGTACCATCAGGATGAGAATCCCGATGGAATGCCTGGTCCTGTCTCTCTCCAGTGGCAGTGCAGTACAATGGTTAGGGGCATGGATTCAGCCAGACTACCTGGGCTTATTTACAATTCTGATTTGCTGCTTTGCCTGGTATTGTTTCCTAATGTCTTGCCTCATTTTCAAAGAGGTTACAGTTTTGATCTGTTTTCTTGGTACACTTTCTACATCAGGGGGATATTATTCTGCTCCTCATTCTTTTTCTTGCAACTTTGTATGGGATTTGACCTTGATACTATTCTGTTGCCTGTTTGTCAAGTTAATTTCCCTTAACTTTTCTAACATCAGAGCTCCCTCTTCTGTTGATTTCAGGGAGTGTTCGAAAATCCAGGTGTTAGTTTTCTGCTTTCTGTTCTCCCCACTCTTACCTGGACCTTCGCTTTCCTTCCTCTCTACTGCCCATCCTGCTCAGCTGTGCTTCCATTCCCCAGGAGAGGGCCCCACAAGAGCACCCCACCCCCACCCCGGGGCTAGGACTGCCTGGATCTTGGTTCTAACCCTTACTGGATGGGTGATCTCAGACAAGTCCCTTGCCCTCCCTATACCCGTTTCCTGGCCTGTGAACTGGGGATGGATAGGTCATCAACCCAACGTATGAGGACTGAGTTAATCATAACAGCAGCACTATGTGTGTGGCTTACAGCTGAGGGCCAGCTTCCTTATCCAGTTGGAGGATGTGACCTAGCACCAGAGGCTCCCTACCCCATCTGGCATCTCGGCCTTAACCCTCACTTGTTTACTGATCAGGAAGGTGGCAGGTTTTTGTGTCACCCCAGCTGTGGGCCTAGAATAGCAAAGGAGCATCCGACAGCCCAGCGAAGCCTCTTCCCGGTTCTTTGCAGGGCGAAAGCCTGGCCAGGAAGCCAGATGGGGGAGAGGAAGGGCTAGGGCTGCAAGAGGAGGGTCTGTGAGGCCCCACAGGGAAGATTTAAACTCTAGAAGGCCACACAAGGCTGGGAAGCAGGCTCTGGGAACAGCCTCCAATGGCTCCTTTGGACGATCCCTCACCCCCTACAGCTGAGGCCTCTCTACCATCTGTCACCCCAGCTGGGCCCAGTCAGGGGGGCCGAGAGCTTCGCCCAGCTCACTGACTCAGCTGAGAGTCATCCTTAAAGCTAATCAGGCTGGGCTCCTGCCTTATTCCGAGGCCATGCCCTTGCCAACTACCCTTGTTTCAGTACCAGGACCCTGTCTCACCTCCCTGACCTACCCAGCCCTAAAGCTGTGCCTTCCATGTAAGTTCACCTGCTAAGTTCACCCAAGAACAGGTTTTGCCTTTTCAATCTTGCCATCCCCAGAAGTGAGCCTCACGAGAGGCCTCTCAGAGATCCAGGGAGACCACCCGACTCAGGCAGCATGTTTGTGTCTCAGATTTAGACTTCCGTGGTTTACCAGATAACGTGTACAGTTAAGAGCATTTCACTTCCAACATACCAGGGCCCTCAAAAGACAATGGCTAAGGATCATGTTGACCTTTGGAAGGTCCTGCCCAGCCCCGAGTTTGGCCCCAACTCCCTACATTCACCGAGCCCTCCCTTCAGTGTCTGCTTCCAAGATCTGCCCCCTAGTCTGCTCTCTGGGGACCTGTCCAACCTTGCGTGATCACACTGATCCTCATGTGTCATGAGGCTCCTGCCAGAACCAGTCAACTTCTACCCAAAGTCTCAGAGACCACTGGCTCCCCAACTGCACCCCACACACCAAGAAGGGAGGGGTAACGGCTGGATGAGCAGAGAACAAAACAGCCTGGGAGAAGAAGCTGGCTTCATCCTCTAGTGAAGAGGCAATTCTTGCCCTGTTTTGGCTCAAGAGTAAACTTGCTAGAGCAAAATTTAATTAATGAATGAGTCATATCATTACATATCAGATTTTCAGTGTCAATTGTGAGTGAATCTTACAACAGTGAATCTTAAACAGCAGATGCCCAGGCGACCAACCACACTGGGTATCAGTCTGCAGCATCAACATCTCCTGGAAGCCTGTTAATAATGCAGAATCTTGGGCTCCCCCGACCTGAGAGCTGCTGAATTAGTCAGCATTTTAACTAGATCCCCAGTGATTTGGGCATACATTAAACTATGAGCAGCTCTGGTCTATAACAGCCTCTCAACCCTGCCTGGCTGTACATCAGAATCACCTGAGATCTTTTAAAACCACCCATCTCTGGGGATTGATTTAACTGGTCTGGAGTGGGGTCCTAGCATTGCTATATAGAAAAGTTCTTCCACTGACTCTAATATATAGCAGGGATTGAGCTTTGTCACTGCCGATATGACCTTGGGCCATGTGCTAGCCTCCAAGCCTTACTCTCTTAGACTGGAGTGGGAATAAAAGTGACTGTTTCCTGAGGTTAAAGGGGTTAGAGACTGGAGCATGTCTAATGCACAGTAGGAGCGCGACAAAGGGTGGCCTGGAGGAGGCGGACCAAAGATGAACCCAGATGGCAAACTGTTCCTCAAAAGCAGGGAATGTCATGTATTTTCCCCCAGCTCCTCACCCTCAGGTCCAAGTAGACCCCCAGCCAGCACAAGTCCCCTTGTCCCAAGGCCTGGGCAGGCCTGAAGTTGGAGGAACAGTTGGAGACAGCCTTGCCACCATCACGTCTATCAAGCTTAGGTTTAGGAAAATGCACAGGAAATTCAGCACAGACAGGGAACTCATCTTTGCAGTTTCCCTTCACTGATTTTAAACATTCTAGTCTTTGTTTAGAGAATGCGAGAGTCACATTTCTCAGGGACTGCAGAGAGGCTGTTTTTACCAGACAGCTTCCCAGTTTAGGGAAATGATTTCCTGCTCTGGGGGACTATAGTGGAAATTCTTGAGAATTTGTTTCACATAAATCACTTCTTTAGTAGCAGCAAAGTTGTAGGACCTTTTCTTCCTAGGAAAATCTTATCTGAGCTCTAGCCCAACTGGGTCACTTTTCGGGAGCAGCAGCTTTTTCTGGGGACAGAACCGCTCTGCCAGCTCAGGATGATGCTTGTCCTAGTTCTATCCTACCTCCAGATGCTGCCAATTAATGCCAGTCATTGAAGGCGAAGATTGGCTAGATTGGAAGTGAGCCAGGAACCAGGTTTCAGAACCCCTGTTTTCTAAAATCGCCCAATCATAGGACTCAGCTGGTCGTATTGATGCCCAGGCCTCACCCCAGACGCACTAGGTTAAGGTTTCCAGGAACGAGACTCTGGAATTTCTATCTTTGGCAAGTGCCCCCCCATAACAGCTCCCACTTATTAAGAACTTAATCTGTGCCAGGTATTGTGTTAAATGCTTTTAATTAACTCATGTCATCCTCATAAGAACCTAGAAATTAAGGAATTTGCTCAGGATCACACAACGATCAAAGGACGGAGCCAGAATTCCACCTCAGGTATCGTGACTGCAGAGCCCCCAAACCAAGAAGTAGTGTGGTCTCCGGCAAAAATGGCAATAAGATTCTAAACTAGAACAAGGACTGAAGGACCTGGGAGGGGCTGGCTACTCTCCAGGAGATAGTGCCAGCGCAGTTCAAAGGTATTTTCGGTAACCTAGGAGAGCAGCACCCAACAAGGGGGCCAGAGTAAACTTGGAGCTCTCTGGCTTTCCCTGGGCCAGCCATTCAAGGTGGCTGCCCCGACCTGCCCATGGCTTTAGAGAGCTGCCCTGTCCAGAAAGCCTCACCCTCAGGGGAGGCTGAGTATACTGTGTGCCAGGGGTGGAAACAGGCAGAAGTTTCTGGCAGTCAGTTGGCACCCGTGACAGCCAGCCTTTCTCCCCATAAAATCTAGGGCCCCACCCAGACAGGGAGCAGAGAAAACAGGGCGCACCTGCCTCTACTACTATCCCCCAACCCTCCATGCTGCTAAGATCCCCAGAATCTTAGAAGCATGGCGGGTGCAAGAGAGCTTCCTGTTTTCACTTCCCAGTCCCAAAATGAAAAAAAAAGAAAAAAAAAGAAAAAGAGCCTTGCTCACCAAACTCCACGCCTTCTGGAAATCAAGCCTACCTTAAGATTACTCTGCCAATGATTTCTCAAATGATCTGCAAGGCCCACAGCTGGCATAGCCCTGAGTGGGGTAGTAGGAAAGCCTCGATGTCTGCAGAGTTGAGGAATCTCAACGGGGACAAGTCACATTCTAAAAGCTCAAGGGGACAGGCCAGAGCTCAGGTCCCCAGGGGGAGTCTAGCAGGGACCAATCTCACTCCAGGAGGGAGTCTAAATGGACCCCTTAAGTTTCCTCTGCCCCTACTGCTGATGGGGGAGCTTAAGGTCAGAGAGGCCTGAGATTTGGAGGGGTGAGGGTGTTGGCAAGATGACAAGTTGATCTACCTTTACTTCAGAAGCCAGAAAAAACTCCAAGGAAAGCAAAGCCTCCCAAGGCTAAGCTTCCACCCATCTTCTCCCGGTTCTGGTTCAGAGACCAACTGCCCCGGATGAAGCAAGCCCTAGAAGGCAGGATAGAGCTAGAGAGGGTCTTGAAGGACGCAAGGTCCCACCAACTGGTTTGGGGCTTTGAGGCCTGTATGAAGTACTCACATCCAGAAGTGTGGCTGGCTGCAACGGACTCCCCAGATCAGGAAACTCCTCCACCCAGCCCTAGAGATGACTTCCCAGCAGGGCAGGGCGGACGCGGGGGTGGGGCTTGGGCATTTAAAGGGCCCTTGCAGCTGGTTCTCGTTTGTTTGGTTTTGTTTTTTTCTCCTCTGGGCTGCTTCTACTGCAGCTGAAGGCACTGCAGCTCATTCAGTGCTCAGGAATTCCCACCTCAGAGCCAGCTGGCAGCACTGGCATGAGACCGGGAAGGGTCCTCGGCCCGAGGCAGGGGGGCAGGTGCCGACTGAGTTCACTTCTACCCCATCTGGCTTTAATTTCCCCATCTGGGTGCGTACAATTTTGCCTCTCCGCAGCTGTTTCGGTTCCAGCTGCAGTCCCTCCTCTAAGAGAAGATAACTTGGTATTTTTTATTTTAGATTCAGAAAATTCAGCCCAGGTCTCCAAAGAGATGTTCAATAGAAAACATAAACACATACACGTATGTCCTCTTTCTGGCAAGGTGCTGTGTTGGGAGCTTGGAGTGTCTCTCCTCTTCCCAAGTTTCCCAGCGGCCTGGGTTAGGGAAGAAGAGCCAAGGCCCCAGCAGGTAGACTCTGTACCCTAAGGGCAGCAGCACTCAGTATTTCCGCTGCCGGGGGAAGAGACTACTTCCTGAGGACCGGAGTGGGGGGCTGGTGGGGCTGGCATCCTCTGAGTCCAGGCTGAAGAGGTCCCTGCCAGTACGAAGGATCTGCTCCTCCAGCTTCTTGTGTCGCTTCATGTCTGAGAGGACCTTGTCCAGGC
The DNA here is from genome assembly GCF_028021215.1 of Eschrichtius robustus. Lineage (NCBI taxonomy): Eukaryota > Metazoa > Chordata > Mammalia > Artiodactyla > Eschrichtiidae > Eschrichtius > Eschrichtius robustus. The sequence continues at coordinate 76,827,101 of NC_090839.1, forward strand.
GCGCTTCCCGTTTCTGGCTCCGGGCTGAGCTTCCTGGAGAAGGGGAATGAGAGAAATGTGGAAGCGAGTTGAGGCAGTGTGCACCAGACCTGCCTGGATCTTACTAATCACTTGGGGAGCTCATTGAACAGAGATTTCCAGGCCTGTCATGGAGGTTCTGAGGTTTAGGGATGGGGCCTCAGATGGGGTGGGCAGTGAAGATCTGAATTATGAGAAGGGGCTAGAAATATGAAGACCGGGGAGGAGCATCCCAGGTAGGGGACGAGCAAGTGCAAAAGCCCCAGAGCAAGAACAGGGAGGTCTGTTCAATGAGAAATGTAGAGCTGGGGGAGACAGGAAAGATAAGGCCAAAGATATGACCTACAGGTCACGATAAGGGGTTTGGATCTTTTAGTTTACATGGAAGCCCTGGGGGGGGCGGGTTGGATTCTCAATTGACGCACTCATCCACCCGCCCCCCCCCCCCCCCGCCCCCCAGAAATGGACTCCTTTGGAGAATTTAAAACAGAGGAGTGACACAATTTATGTTTTGAAACATAAACCCGTCTCTGGCTGCTGAGGCTGGTGACAGGAAGACCAGTTAGGAGCTACCACAACTACCTAGGCAACAGAGATGGTGGCTTGGATTAAGGGTGCAGGCAGAGCTAACAAGACTTGCTGCTGGCTTGAATGCTGGGGTAAAAGAAAGAGAAATCAACACCGGCTCCGAGGGGGCACTTCCCTGGTGGCGCAGTGGTTAAGAATCCGCCTGCCAATGCAGGGCACACGGGTTCAAGCCCTGGTCCGGGAAGATCCCACATGCCGCGGAGCAATTAAACCCATGCACCAGAACTACTGAGCGTATGCTCTACAGCCCGCGTGTCACAACTACTGAAGCCCGTGTGCCACAACTACTGAAGCCCGTGTGCCTAGAGCCCGTGCTCTGCAACAAGAGAAGCCACCGCAATGAGAAGCCACCGCAATGAGAAGCCCGCACACCGCAACGAAGAGTAGCCCCCGCTCACCGCAACTAGAGAAAGCCCGTGCGCAGCAACAAAGACACAAAGCAGCCAAAAATAAATAAATAAATAAATTTATTAAAAAAACAAGCAAACAAAAAAAGAATGGCTCCGGGGGTAAATTCTAGGAAGGCACATGGGATGGGAAACTGGGTCAGATTACGAGATGTACACAGTAGTGTAGGGATGTGGATCTAGATAATAATGATAATGACTTGGACTTCTGGGGGGACTGAGATCAAAGGAATGGGAAGCATGATGGAATTATCTGCAGAAGATAGGGGACCACCAAAGCTGGAAGGATGGCACCACTGGGTGCATGCTCTCTCCTGAAACAAGTTCTGAGCTATCAAGGCACCAAGCAAAGGCCTCTTTTAGGGAGTCACTTTCTGAGTAAGTGGGAGCAGAGGCCCTTCACCGCCCCCCCCAATTCTCCCCTCTTGTCTGTACCTGGGGTGCGTCTCCGGTCAATCAGGGAGTCCTTTGGTGTCATTGGCTCATCATCAAAGTCAAATTCTGTGGGCATGTGCGGTCTGGGACAGGGGGATAGAGGGTGAAAGGTGAGGGTGGTTCCCCCCAAACACCCACACTTCACAGCCTGCTGGCTCTTCCTCTCCGGCTCTCTTCCCTCCCTCCACTTCCCATGCTCCTGGGTCCCACCTCCCCTCCCTACTTCCTCCCGGCATCAGGGGAGCAGCCTCCAGGACAAGGTGTAAGGGTGTGCCCTCACTTTTCCTCTTCCTCCTCTTTGGCCTCTGGCTCCTCATCGGATCTCTCCTCTTCACTCTGGGCCTCAGGTGTGGGTGGCCGGCGGGGCAGGATCTCAGCCTGTAGCTCCAGGGTACCGTGGGCAGCCAGCAGTTCATAGAGCCTTTGGATTTCCGAGGGGGGTGGCATCCAGGACTGCCCATCCGCGGGCAGCTCCACCTCTTCATCGCTGCAGGGCACGCACCAGTCCTCGGATTCTCCCTTGGCATGCTCTTCCCCCTCAGTGCTGGGGGCTTCTCCCTGCACCTCCTCGGCCCCGGACCCCTCATGCTCAGCCTCCTCCCGGCCTCCTTCCCCCTCTTCCTCGGCTTGATCGGCCGAAGCAGAGGGGCCTCCGGTATCCTCCACGGCCAGAGCCTGGAGGCCGGAGGTCACTTCCCCTTCTTCAGACAGAGGCGCCGCCGTGGTGGCTGCAGTGTCTCCATGGCCCCGGACAAGGGACATATGTCACTAGGGAAGGGGCCCTGCGATGATAGGAGATGCAGGAGTACTGAGCTGGGGATCCTCCAACCCCAAGGGTTGGGCTCCCCAGGGGTTTAGGGAATGTCTCTCTAACCAATCAGGCTCCAACAGCAGTCCCTGCGAACAGACCGCCTGTTCCCAGGAGGGGGCGCTCCGTCCCCTCCAAGGACCCCGCCCCCACGGATCGAGATCCGGTACTCCGGTGTTCCCAGGGACCGGCAGAAACCACTTTCCAGGCGGGAGAGGGGCGGACTCGCTCTTCTCGCCTTGATACCGCCGCTCTCTACACCTGGATCCGGCACCCTCTCCCCGCACCTCGAAGTTTCGCCACCTCAGCTGCCATACGCACCTAGGAGCTAAGGCCCGCCTCCCGGGCTGCGTAGGGTCACAGCACGCAGGCGCACAGAGATCGCGCGGGAGGCTCAGTTTTAGTCAAAGCTACTTGGAAGAGGAAAGCAAGGGAAGGCTTGCACATGCGCAGGTAGGCGCTCCGGAATGATAGGCTTCGGCCCACAGTAAAGATGGCCACCGGGGCGGCGCATGCGCAAACCACCCAATAGGTTCTGCCCGAAAGGAGGCAGTACCTCGGGCCCCAGCGGCGCACGCACGTACGGACCAACTGAGGCTGGAGGCGAGTCTCATGCAGTCTCCGTTTATTGGTGTTTCAGACTCATGCAGCATCCGGCATACAAAAAGGGAGAATCTGTTTGGTGTATCCTTTTGTTTTGTTTTGATTTTAGACTTTTAGGTTTTTTCCCTACACTTTTCTTTTTTTAGGGGGAAAAAAAACCCGCCAACTCGGAACCGCGTTGTGGTTCGGTCCCCGCCCCCCAAACCTCTCTCGTCCTCTTAAAAAATCATAGACCTCTCCGCCTCTCCCTTGCTCCCTGCAGCTGGGAGCTTTGGTCCTATTTTTTGGGTTCTTTCGTTACAAAGCACGTGAATGACCCCAACCCCAACGAGTTCTCTGACTGGGTTAAAAAGCCCAGGTGGGGTAGGTCAACTCAGGCTGACCGGGGAGGGTCAACAGCCGCGCCCCTCCCTTCTCCCAGGTGCGTGTTCGGAACAGTACTGGCCACCCCTGCACAAGTCTCCAAACGAGGCCTGGCTTGCCAGCGCTGCGACCCCGAGGCACCATGGGGGCGTCCGGACCTGGGTGGTCCCAGCTGAGAACAGTCGGAGCCCGGGCTAGGGAGCCCTCTCCTGACACTGCTCCCCTCCCCCAGCCTGATCTAAGTGCTGGAGTTTTTGCAGAATGAACGGTGGAGGAGGGTGGAGGAGAGGATGCTGAGGGGCGATGAGGAGGCAGGAAGAGGAAGGGGGTGGAGGATGTGGAGAGGGAAAGGGAGATGAATAAGGAGAGAAGGAAGAAAGGAATGGGGGAGGATGCTGAGACAATGAAAGTTGGGAAAGGGAGACCAGAGTTGAGGTGCAGGAAATTCTCGGGAGGTTGTGGTGCAGGAAGGTGGGGAGAAATGCTGGGAGGCTGAGAGCAAAGAGAGTTTGGGAGATGTTCAGGGAGGTTTCCAGAAGTGCAAGGAGGTTTCCAGAAGTGCAGGGATAGGGAAGCCAAGAGGCTGGAGGGGATGCAGGCAGGAGTGCAGGGAAGTTGGAAACAGTGCAGGGAGAAGGGAGGCCTACGGTTGGCAGTGGAGCCTGGCAGGATGCAGGAGCAGGAAAGAAGCTGTAAACAAGGCCGCTCAGGCTCCCTTGGTCCCTATGGGTGCGGGCCTGGGCCATGGATTGGGCTCCCCCCAGGGGAGGTTGGGCCCAAGGCAGCTCCCAACAGGAAAAAAAGTCTTGGAATGCAGGGCAGAGCCCCTCACTTATACACTGTGGGAGAGGAGAGGGAGGGACAGACAGAGACGGTTGGGGGGGGGGGGAGACAAGGAGAGACAAAGAAGTAGGGAGGACAGACAGGAGAGATCAGGGGCAGGGGTTAGTAAAGCTGCCCTTGCCAACCCTTCCATTCCTCCCGGCCTGTCCCAGACCCCCACTCACCGCCTAAGTTGATGACGCAGGAGGCGATGATGATGAGGACCCCCCCTACCAGCGCCACGATGCTTAAGAGCTTGGCCACGCGACCCAGACGCTGGGCCCCATCCACGTCCCCCTGCTGCAGGCTGTTCCGGGACTGGGGTTAGGGTGAGGGGTGGGGGCACCAGCCCAGCCGGGATCAGGTGTGAGAGTCGTCCAGAGGAGACAGGCCAGTTGGTAGCAGTGGTTAAGGGAGGAAGGGGATTGGAGAGGCAGCAGGAGGAGGGCACAGGTCAGTAAGGCTGTGTGAAATGTCTCAACTTCCCTCCCACCTGAAGGGGTAGGGCTCAGAAGGTGAAATCCTAGGAAGAGGCAAGGAAAGGCCCTGTAATTGGGAAGTGAGGTCCATGCAGAGAGGGGAGGGAAGGCAAGGTTACTCCTGGGGCTCTGTCCCAGCACTGGCAGGAAGCTGGGAGCCACAGCAGGCCTGGGCCAGGGTCCCTTGGGGCTCACCATGACGGCATAAGCGAAGGCCACGATGTTGACAGGCCACATGGGGCAGAAGCAGGACAGGATGGCGAGGATGATGTAGTCCCGAGGTTTCTGGGTGCCTTCACCCCCCTCCACCCCAGACCCTGCCAGCTGGGAACTAGGGTGGCGGCTCAGGCTACCTCGGGGAGATCCTGAATGCCCACTGTGAGCCCTTCCTAGTCTATCTTCCTCAACCAGCTGCTGCAACACACGGGGTGGAGCCCCATTGGCTGGGGGGGTTTTTGTTGAGGATGGTGAGTGAGGCTGGGGGGCTGGACCCTCTTCCCCATCACCATCACCAGCCTGCAGGGGAACCACTGCCCCATTCTCCTGCTTTTCTCCCACGTTCTCAGTCAGGACCTCAGAGGTGGGGTCCTCCTGGGTAGGGGGCTCTGGCTGAAGGACTGGCTTGGAGGTGGGCTGGGAAGCTGGCTGGGGTTCTGGCTGAGGGTCTGGCTGGGGGTCCAGCTGGGGGTCTGGCTGGGGAGCAGGCTCTGAGGCTGGCTCAAGTGGGGCTGCGGATTCCAGGTTGGACCCCTGGTTTGCAGTGGCCTCTTTGCTCACTTCTGGTTTGGATGGTAGCTCTTGGCATGTTTCTTCGGTGCTGGAGTTGGCCTTTGATTCCCCTCCTGGGCTTGAGCTGAGGTCTCTGGCCTGAGCTGTTTCTGGGGCCACGGTTGGGGTCTCTGTGGTTTCTGGAGCCAGCCCAGCCTTGGGCTCTGTGTCCACAGGGGCCCCAGTGATGTCTGGTCCTGGCTGCAGGGTCTCTGGCTCATCTGGGACCCCAGCTGGGATCTGGGGAGGACCAGTTCCAGCTTCAGAATGGCCAGGCCCTTCTCCCTGGGTCTGGGGACCCTCCTCTACCCCCTTCATCTCAGAGACCTGAGAGCTGCTGGCTGCCATCTTGAGATAGGAGAGGGGAGAGGGCCTCTGTGGGAAGGATAGAGCAGCAGAGACAGCAGCAAATCCTGGAAGAGGAGGAGACAGGCTTAGTGTGAGGAGGGAAGAGGTAGCTCTCAGCACTGCAGCCCAAGAGGGCAATGCTCCTATCTCAGGGCCAGCCTTGGGCTGCCTCTGGGGAAAGGAAGAAAAGTTGGGGTTTCCTTTGCTTTGGGGTGGGACATCTCTGGGGAGGAGTGCTCTGCTCAGTCTTCTGGTTAGAGAGCCCTGGGAAGATGAGCCCTTTTGTAAACAGGATCCTCCCCATGGTCTCTTCCTGGGTCCACCCAACAAGATCCAGACTCTCAGATCCTAGTAGATACCACAGCACCCCAAAATCAACAAGCTGTTCAGAGACCCATGCACTCCGGTAGGCAGACTGGGCAGAGAACCCCGAAACTCGCATTCCACTCCCTCTGCATCAATCCTCCCTTCCTCCCTGGGCGCCCAGCGGTGCGGTTTGCTTGATGCGCCTTTGGGGCGTAGACGCCCGCGCCCCTCCCTGGGGGACCTGGGCATCTCCTCTGAGCCCCTTCCCAGCCCCTCTCCCAGGGATTTCCTCGCCCCCGGGGGACCGGCGCCGCCTCCTCCCATTGGCGTGGTGCGCCCAGCACCACCAGCCAGTCCGCCAGGCGCCCGAATTCCCGTACAGCCCTCCCGGCGTCCGCTGTCTGTCCGTCCACTCCTACCCGCAGCCTCAGTCCATTCCCGTCTCACCTCGACGCCGGCCTCCAAACTGCTCCCGCTGCTGCCGCCGCCGCCGCCGCCGCCGCGGTTGCAGCAGCCGCAGCCCGGGAGGGAGCAAGTCAGCGAGCGAGGGAGGGAGGCGGCGGGTCTCCCCTCCCCTCTGCTCATCCCCTCCTCCCCTCCTCTCAGGTCCCCTCCCCTACGCTCCGCTGCCGCGCACCGCCCCCGCCCCTTGCACGCCTCCCGCCCCTCGCGGCCAGCCGGAGGGAGCCACGCGTGCCAGGTCCCGCGTTACCTGGGCAACCGGCCGGGGGACCACTCGCACCGCTCTCTAGCCCTTCCCCCGCGCGCCTCCTGGGGGTGCCTGCTTCCCATGCCCCGGCCCCCTCCCGCCAACGGTCACCGGGGGTCCTGGCAGAGGCAGGGGGTTAGGGGAAACGGAGAGGGCTCTGCGAGGAGAGACAGGACCAGTGGGACAGGCAGGACCAGGTGGAGGCACCCCTAGAAGCAGAAAGAAGGGGAGATGAGGCAAGATTTGTGGAGGCTGCAGAGGATGACCAGGGTGGGGTTTCAAGAGAAGGGAGCCTGCAGAACAGGAAGTCCCTCTACCCCCAAGGAAGCAGCAGCAGAAATGGGTACTGGAAGGCTCAAGAAAAGGTCCTTGGAAGGGTCAGAGCAAGGACTGGGAAGGGAATTGCAAGGGGCAGGGTAGAGGCTGCAAGGGCAGTCTGGAACAGCAGGAGGGGGCTGGGGCAGAGGAGCCCGCGTAAGAGCAGGTTGGACCACGCCAAGAATGAAGAGAAAAAGTGGGGAGAAGTGCAGTTTTTATTCTCAACCTCATTGTTCCCAGTCTTAGGGCTCACAGTTGCCCAGTCTTTTCGCAGCTACATCATCCACCATCAACTCTCAGGGCCTTAAGGGTATGTAGGCATTTGGCTGAGCAGCAGGCAATCGCTCCGGATGGGGGAAAGCAGCATGTATGTCCCACAACTGTTTGGGTTTCTGACCCAGGCCTCTTCAAGCCTCCAGGGGCTATTCTGGGCCTGTGCAGACTGGGTATTCCCCAGAGACTCCGGAGTCCTGGAACGTGCTCTCCACAGTCACCGGAGCCTCAGCCCCACCCTGAATCTGGACTGCAGCCACTGATGCTGCCTCTGGGGAGGAAGGAGCCAGAGCCCCAGAGCTGCACAGGGCAGAGCAAGACTGGGACAGACAACAGGCCTAAGAATCCCCTTAGGGGTGGGGACAGGGGGCTTGGTGAGAGCAATTCATTCATTGAGTCTGAGACAGGTTTTTATTTAAAATTTATTGTAATGGGGTCCGCGCAAAAGGAGGGGGTGAAGGGTGGGGAACATGCAAGGGACACAGGAACACGATGACATGGCCAGGGCCACAGCTTCTGTCGCGGGGGGGGAGGGATGAAAAGAAAAGGCCAGGGATGGAGCTGGGGTGGAAGAGGGAAGGGGGAGACACTGTGGCTGCATTCCCCCCACCCCCAGGAAGCACCTCTAGTCCCTGGATCCCCCCCCCATTTACCCTGGCCCCCTAAGATTCCATCTCTTGTTCTGCCTCTGGCCCTAGTGGCTCCTTCTTTTGCTCCCCTTGACTTGTTTTCCCCTGACAGATTCTCAAGCAGGATGATATTTAGGGCCTGACCCCAAACCACCCCACCTTATGAAGGTACAAACTCTGCCTTCCCTGTTTCTGCCCCTCCTCAAATCTCACCTTTCCTCCTCTCTGGGACAGAATCTTTGATTTCCCTCCTTCCTCTCCTCCCTCCCCCTGGAAAAAAAAAAAAAAAGCACCAACTCCCCAGGGAGGGGCAGCAGACAGTAGGGGGACACTGAAAGGAGGAGAGGAAGAAGGACCATCGAGGGAAAGGCTCACAAATCCCTGGAAGGGCAGGGGGTTACAGAGAGGAGAGGGGGTGAGGGCAGTGGCCACTCCTGTCCTCTGCCACCCCTGCCCACTGTCCAGGGGGCCTCAACACAACCGAGGGGACAGGTGTGTGTGGGGTCAAGTCTGATAGGGAGAAGAGAGGAGCAGGAGAAACAAATCATTAAAACCTAGCGAATTCCCCTAAGAAAACACTTCTTCCTCCTTTTCTTCTGGAGGCTCCTTGGTTGATGGGGGAAATAGTGAGGAATTGGTGGGAAGAGAGAGGGGAAGAGGAGATGGTACCAAGGGACTTTCCTCCATTCTCCCCTCTCCCCCCCACCAACTTGGAGCTCACCAGGGTTGGGAGGGAAGTGGCTGAGAGCTCACAGGCACCCCCTCGGCCCCCGAGAGGGAGCCCACAGCTGTGGGAGGGGCTGCCACTGCCGCCGCCGCCGCCGCCGCCATTGGACAGACCTCACCTGTACCTGCAAGGTGAGAAACACCAGATCACAGCGCAATCTGAATGGCAAGAGCCTTGCCCCTTGCCCCAGACTCTTTCCCAGACAACCTCCCGTGGGACACAGCCGTTGCTCACTTCCTGTTTGGTCCCCAGAGATTTTAGCCCACATCCTTACCCAGTTCTCCTGAAAGGCCCTCCCTGTCCCCAGAAGTCTCCCTAACTTGGGTGATAGATGGGCATCCCTGGCCTTCCTAAGATCCCCTATTGGGCCCTTTGAGCCCCCTCGTCCCACACGCCCCATCCCACCCCCCCCAGCCATGCCCCACGCCTTGCCTTGTGGGTGCGGGGGTCCCCCTCAGCAGGTGGGCTGTGGCTGGGGGGCGTCTCCCGGGACAGGGGGGGCGGCCCCCCCCAGATGGGTCTGCATGTGGCCGGCCAGCTGGGCAGGGGTCTTGCAGTGCACGCTGCACAGCTTGCACAGGATGCGGTCAGCCCGCGGGGCCTGGAGCCCATGGTCCTTCACCGCGTGGATGCGCAGGTATGCTGCCGTGGTGAAGCCTATGGGGGGGGGGTGGATTGGGATGGGGGGGTGGGGGTCAGCCAGGCGGAGACCCCAGAGACGGGGTTGTTCTCCTAGGCTGGGGACACCCTCCTCAGATGGCCCTGTCCTCCTCCCACCACATCCTTGGTAGCCTGGGGCCAACTACTCTGCTGGGGCTGGTGGGGCATAGCTCCTCCCTGAGCTTGAGAACTGGTTGAGTGGTGTTGGCTTTTGGGCCTTGGTATCCACAGAACCCATCCTCTGTGGCTGGGGGATCTCTCCTGGGGTGACCGGACACTGATTCCTAGCCACTTGAAGAGTTGACCCTCAGCAGAGACGGCTGTGTCCCCTCCCTCCAGTGCCCCATGCAGTCTCAGACCGGTTACTCAGTGAAGAAGTGAATTTGTTTAAAAGCAGCTTGCTCTACTACTGAGGCATGGCAAGTACTTGTTAAATCCCTGCCATTGTACTCCACTTGCCCCAGGAGCTGAAGACAAGAACTTGTGGCTGCACAGCTGAAACCTTGCCTTCTGACCCTTGGGAACTGGCTCCCTTGACCACTCCTTCCCCAAAGCAGTTGTGTCCCCCTCCCATCTCCCCACACACACCCAGAAGTGGACTCTTTCTGGTAGATCATCTCCTCAAGCCATGACCTCTACGAACTTAGTGATGATGTTTAGTCATCCCAATGTTGCTTCTTTTGCTTTCTAAAGGGCTCTAGATGCCACGAGCTCTTGGCTACAGCACCTTTAACCCACATCTGTGGAAGGGCCTCTGGTTCTGTCCCCACCCTTTGTCCCCGGCACCCCCCCGGCACCTCTCAGCATGTACCTTTGTTGCAGAGCTCACAGACATGGTGAGGGCCCTGGCTGTGCACCTTCATGTGGTCCGAAATATAAGCCGAGCTCAACATCTTGCCACACACATGACATGGCACCTTCTCCTCGTGTCGTACTGTGTGGGCCCGCAGCCGATCCTTCGTAGCAAAAGCTGCCTCACATTTCTGGGGAGGGGGGAGGGGCGTGGGGGGGTGTCAGGAGAGTTAAAGCTTCGGGGAGTAGGGAGAGGGGGGCAAGAGGTTAAAGGAATCAGAGCCTTGGGGATCTTTGATCTGTAGGAAATGGGAGTGAGATGATGAGGCCTTGAAGGGATGAAAAAAATGGAGTGAAAAAGCAAAAAGAAGAGAGAGAAAAAGGGGGTCTGAGAGGCTGAACTCAGACAACTACAATGAGGATCAAAATCATGAAAACCAGGACAGGAGGAGGCGGGCTTCCTACCTCACATTTGAAGGGCCGTTCTGTTGAGTGCACTTGTCTGACGTGACTGTTGAGGTGATCCGGCCTGGGGATACGTTGGGGTTGGGGTTAGGGCCCTGGGGTGTGGCGGTGTCCCCGAGTCTGCCTAACACAGTACAGCAGGCCTTTCCCTGGGTCCCTACATTTTCTCCCAAGCCCGGGGTTTCAGAGTCCTGGTAAGGCAGGAAATCCCTCCTCTGGCGCAGGGCTGCCTCGGCCTCCTCCCACTCGAGGCTGTCCTACAACCCAAGGACCCACCTCCTTTGCTAAGTACCACCCCCTGCTCCCTGGTAACCAGGAGAGGCTGTCCGCCCTCCTCCCTGGGAGTGGCTCCCTGTCCCCATTCTCAGAAACCTCCCTCCCTCCCCACCAGCCAAGGCCAGGCCACCTCCATCGCCGACCGTCCCTCCCTCCCCACCCGCCTAGTGGGCGGCCGAAGCCCCGTGCACACCGGGAGAAGCTCTTGCCACAGTGGGAGCAGTTGTAGGGCTTGTGCACAGCGCCGTCATGTGAGCGCACGTGGTAGCTCATGCGGTCCTTGCGCTTGAAGCGCTGCTGGCACACCGGGCACTGGTAGGGCTTCTCGTCCGAGTGCGACAGCTTGTGTCGGTTCAGGTGGTAGACGTCGCGGAAAGCCTTGCCGCACATCTCGCAGGCGTGGTTCTTCCGGATGCGCTTTCCCGAGGCGGTCGTGGTCACCACGCCACCGGCGGCCACTGCGGCCGCTCCGCCGCCGGCACCCGCTTCTCCCCCTCCCCCGCCGGCTCCGCTCAGCTGGGGCACGCTCAGGAGGCTCAGGGGCACCATGGTGGGCATCTTCATAGCACCCGAAGGGACCCGGCCGGCTTTGGCTCCCGTGTGGATGGCCTCGTGCCTCCGGAGATTGTAGCCGTTCTTGAACTCCTTGGCGCACAGGGCACAGATGTAGGGCCCCTTGCTCTTTGTCTTCTTCTCCAAGGCAGATGCGACCGGGGCCACGGCGACCGTCGAGGTTGGGGCAACGACGGCGGTGGCCGCGGCTGCGGCGATGGTGGCGGCAGAGACAGGGGGCGCGGCCTCAGCGGCGGGCGCCGACACCGGCGGGGGCGGCGGAGGGGGCGCCGGGGGCTGCTTCAGAGCCGCTGTGTCCACAGTGGAGGCGGCGGCCGGGGCCGGGGGCGCAGCAGCAACGGCGGCGGCGGCGGCGGCGGCGGCGGCCGCGGCTGCGGCGGCGGCGGACTCCTGGGCGGCGGCGAGAACCGGGAGCAAGTCCACCTGGAGGGGCTCGGCCGCCGGGGCCTGGGGCGTGGGTGGGGGCGCCGGCGCGGCCTGCGAAAACAAGGCGCCGTGTGGGCCACGGCCGCAGGTCGGCGCCCTCCCAGCCCGGCCCGCCACGGCCGGCCCCTACTCACCTGGAATGGACTCTGGGCGCAGCCCTGGGAGGCAAAGAAGCGGGACTGGAGCTCAGCCCCGACCTGCAGGGGGTTCTGGGCGTGACCCTGAGGTGGCGGGAAGGAGTTCATGAGGCCGCCCACCCCCCGGGAGTCCAGGCCCAGCACGGGGAAGGGGGGGGCCAGCAGCGTGCAAGGGAACACGGGGAACATGGCCTCGGCCACGGCGGGGCCCCCGGGGCTCAGCGGGGGCCGGGGGCGCGGGCCGCGCGGGGCCCGGGCTCGGGGCGCCGCCCCCGGCCGGCCGGGCTGGGCCGCGCCGAACGCATGGCCCGCGGGCCGCCCCGCCGCCCGCGCACCCCGGCCGGCGGGAGGGAGGGAAGGAGGGCGCCTGGCGGGCCGCGGAGCGCGGCGGAGACGGCGGCGGCGACGCCCCCTGGGTGGGGGCGGGAGGCCCCGCGGGGCCGGGGGCCGGGGGCGGGGGCCCGGGCGGCGGCGGCGGCGGCGGCGGTTGGAGCCTGGCGGGGCGGGGTGGGGGGAGCGAGGGAGCAGCCTCGGCCCCCGCCGCGCGCGCGCCCAGCCAGCGCCTCGGGGAGGGCGGGGGAGGGCGCGAGGGAGGGAGGGGGACAGCTGCGCGCGCACCGGGCGCGCGGAGGGGGGGTGGGACGGGAGGGAGGGCGGGCGGGAGGGGGTGTGGGGAGGGGGGGGTGGGGCGGGGGAGGGGGTTGTTACCTGGAAGATGAAGCTGCTCCAGTTGCCTGGATCCATGGCGGAGGGAGGGAGGGAGGTGGCTCGCGCTCACCCTGGGGCGGGAGGAGGAGGAGGAGGCGGCAGTGGGGGAGGGGGAACCCGGGGAGGAGGTGCGCGGGGCGGGCGGGAGGGGGGGAGGAGGAGGAGGGTGGGGGGGGAGCGGAGCACACGGCGCGCGGGGAGGGAGGGAGGGCGGGCGGGCGGGGGGCGCGAGGACACACAAGAGGCTGGAGCGGGCGCGAGCGCGAGCGCGCGCGAGGCCAGCGGGAGGGGGGAGGTACGAGAGGGACTCTGGCGGGAGGAGGGACGGGGGAGCCACCCAGCAGCTGGAGTCGCCCTAAGCGCGAGACCCCTGAGACGGCCGCTGATTGGCTGACGATGGCGCAGGTGGTGGGCGCGCGGGAGACGGGGCGGCTTCTCTTTCCCCCCTGAAAGATTCCACCCCCCGCCTCCCTCCACCAGCGGCCGTTACTTCGCGCGCACGCGCACAAGCTCGCTGTCGTTGCCGAGCGAGAGAGTAGGGGAGCGCGCGCCTGGGGTACGGATGGGGCGGGGCTAAGCTCTAAGCGCGCGCCCGCCTAACGGTTGTCGTCCTCGGACTCTCGCGGTAGCTTTTTGTGTCCTCTGGGCCACCGTCCCTGCCCCCTCCCACTCCAGCGGTTTGTTTACAATCCTGCGCTGCTTCGTGTTTTCCCAAAGATGGCGCCCAAAGAAGTTAACCCGCGAAGCTTGTGGCCCATCCCAAGAGCAATTATACCCCAGCCCCGCCCTCGCAGTCCCAAGAATCAGGCTGAAGCAACGGAGTGAAAACTGTATTTACAGGACAAGCAATTACACAAGGATTTAAAAAGAGAAAAAAAAAGGCAGAGTGAAGAGGGGAGCCGGCAGTCAGGAGGGCCCGCAGCGCTGGCCCGCGGCAAGACCCAGGATGTTCGCCTGCAACACAGGAGGCAAAGGGAGAGCAGCGTTAGGGCCGGGCAGGGCACAGGCCAGGGGGAGGAGGGGGCCCGAGTCTCATGAGCTCACCTTCAGGAACGACTCCATCTGTTTCCCGGATATGCCCTCCACGCGTTCCAGGTCCTCCACCTGGCAGGACAGCAGCGATGGGGAAGGGGTCTAGGGAGTGCCAGGCTTCCCCCACCCAACTCCATTCCGGGGCTGTCCTCCCTGGGTCATTACCTGGCTGAAGGGCCCGTGGAGCTCTCTCCAGCCCACGATGAGCTGAGCCTTCTTTTGGCCAATGCGCTGCAGGCTGCGCAGATCCCGGGCTGACCCTTCATTCAGCAGATCTAATATTTTTTGGCGCCCATGGGCCAGTAGCTCCGGGCTGATCTGTAGCTCCCAGCAGTCCTCACCCCTCTCCTCCGGCTCTGAGGCATCCAGGGACTCCAGCTATGAGGCAGGAGGAGGTGAGTGACAGAAACAGCAGTAACAGCAGTAAACCACTCTGGACTCCTCTGCCAAGGATCGGAACCTAACAGCACCTACCTCCCCGCCCTCCCCAGCCTCTTTCCCTCCTGTCCAGTGTCTGTCCCAAAACCCTTCCCTCTGCTCACTCTCTGGGTTGATTCTCATTTTATCCGACCTGTGAAAGAGTAGAATAGTGTTGCTGTGAAGATCAAATGAGTTAATGAATGGAAAACACACAGTGAGCTCTTAAATCTGGTCCCTCATTTCTAAAAGGAAAGAATAAGCTCTTTCACCCCTAGGAAAGCACATAGAAGGTACTCAACAAGTGACACATTCCCGATGTCATCTCAGTTTTTAGGTAGGTCTTTCAGTGTTGTTTCATTTCTTGACTATTTAGGCTGTTTGCCTAAATGGGCTCTGAAGTTTGTAGAGGGCAGGACCCAGGCTGCACAGTGTACCTAGTAAGTAGCTACTGACTGAGAGTAAGAGCCAGCACGAAGAAAGGAAAGTAACAGGTGATGGACACCCACCCCACTAAGTACATTCATATTACTTACTGCATTTCATCCTAAATGCCCTGTGAGACATCACTGCATTCAGAGGGTAAGCAACTTGGAAGAGCTGTAAATAGCTGATAAGTGTTCTGACAGGCCATGTAACTCTTTGGCCAGTACTCTTCCCACTAGAGCTCTCTACCCCTTACTTCTCCTGGGTTCTAGGTAAAGCCTAAGCCTTCGGCTACTCTCACCTTTCTTTTCCGGCCTTTCTTCTTCAAGATATGGATCTCGGCACTTGGGTACGCTGCCTGCTCCTGAACTGAAAGCAAGAATTGTGAGCTGGAATCACAGCAGAGGCCACTCTTCAGCCCCCCTGGTAGCTACTTGGTTCTTCCATTACTGATTCCCCAGTTCCCCTCCAGCCTGAGTTAATCTTCTTTTGTTCTATTTCCACACGACCTTTCTTATACCTTATTTGAAACTAATCTCAGTTGGTCTTTCATGATAATCAGTCATGCACTGGTCAGTCTACCCCATGGTACTAAATGCCCGAGAGCAGTGCACCCAGCTCTTATTTCACATCCTCCTCCCCCTTCCCGTGGTGGGAGGACATGAGTGACATGAGGACAGCTGCTCCAAACACCTCCTTCCTTCTAAGATCTCTGTTATCTGGGCCCTCCTGGCCGCCAGAGCCAAACTTACTCAGTTGTAGGGGCATCACCACAGCCTTTTTGAGGGGCTTAGCCACTGTGACTGTGCGGCGGGCAAGGGGTCGGAGCATTGTGGGAGAGTAGTTCTCTTTCTCCTTCGGGTCTGCAGCCTCCTGGGCCAGCACCTTGGCTTCCAGTTCTTTTTGCTTCATCTTAAGCCTCTGTTAGAAAGGATCAGGGAGAGATATGACCCAGAACCAACTTTAGGGCAGTAGATTAGGACAGTGAGTGTTCAGGGCTCTGAGGCCTTAAAAGGGCAGGGCGAGGACCAACAGGAGAAATTACCAGGAGACAGCTGGAGCCCAATGTAATTAAGGGCTTTCTAGTGATCAGGGCTGTCCAGAGGTGGAACAAGCTTCCTTGTGAAATACTGAAGGGAAGTTCAAGCAGAGAGTCCTCACTTAATATGAACTGAGATTTAGGAAATAGCAATGTCTTGCATTTGTACTTTTACCTGGAATTTTTTTTTTCTCTCACCTCCTCACATCTGACCTCAATTATTTTTCAAAGTTCAGCCATGTTAAGGACATTCAAGCAGAAGCTGGAGAACTGAGGGATTCCAGTGTTGGGTGAAAATTGGATGCTGGTCCAGCCTTTCAGTGTCCTTCCCTATCTGAAGATCCTCGGGCTGCTTCTCAAGGCCAGTAGGAATCCCAGCCCCAACCCCCAACACTTACCTCAATTTCCAGATCCTTCGCCTCCACTGTCTTCATAAGCACCATCCGCTCTCGCCTCGGGGTGCTCAGCAGAGGGGTCCCCTGGCTCCCCTGGGAGCCCAGCAGACGGTCCAAGCTTAGAAGGCGCTCCACCATAGCTGGGTCCATGCTACTTAGCTTCTGTAGGGGGCTGAGCAGACAAAGAGGTTACTCCCCACTTACCTCTTCTCTCATCACCCTCTCCAGCCGCAGATTCCTCTCATCCTGCCTTAACTTGGTGTTTCTGTGGTTCCAGAACCCTGGTGTTAACCTGCTAGGCAACCCTGAACAAGTCATCGAGACTCTCTGGGTGCTGTGCCTTCTTCAGGCGAAGGGGGGTTGATCACTACCTACCCAAGTAACTTCTCAGGGATGCCAGGAGATCAGATGAGAAGAAGCATTTAATGAACACCTGAGTGGCAGGTGTTCATGGGGTCTAAGACATCAGTGCCCTGCCCTGAAGGCACTCACTGTCTAACAAAGTAAGAGACCGTGATAAGGTGACAGCAAGGGCCAGGAGCCTGTCCATTTGGAGGGGCAGTCGGTGAAAGATTCACAGAGGAGGTCATCTTCAGCAGGGCTCTGAAAACCTTCACCTCAAATGCCAAGCCTTTCTCCTGTGAGCAGTAGGAAAGGCCCATTCAAATAGAGTCCTGACTTAATCTGAACATGATAATGCCTAACATTTGTTCCTTCTGTCTGGAATTTTTCCCCTCACACCTGATCTCAATTATCATTCAAAGTCAGTTTGATGCCCCCTTTCCCATGATGCCAGCCTGATTGTATATCTTCTTTCCTACACTGTGAACTAGCTCCTCGAGGACAGAGACTCTCCTGTTCTTTGTGTATAAGTGCCTAGAAGAGCAGGATCAGAAAATACAGGTGAACACAGAAGTCATTTCTTCCTTCCCGGCTCTCACAGAACAAGAGGATCCTCCTTCCTTATTGTGCTCTGTACTATCGACCTTGCATCATATACTGATGTTCCCATCTTGCTTCCTCTACTGAAACTTGAGCTCCCTGAGGTCAGGGTCTGTCTAGGTCTGATGTGCCCCATTCTCTGAGATTACCCAAGTTGCCTATCTGACAGAAACCTTGCCTGTTTCACACATAATACAGATGTACGGGTGTGTATGTTTCTCTGAGTCTGTACACATAGGAGAGGGGACTGCTGACAAATGGCTTAAGAAGGACAAGATAGAGAGATGGGGTTCAAAGTGAACACAAGCACCAACCACCTTTTTATGTATGCCATCCTTCCTTAACTACAATAGTCCCCTGGGGCAGACTGTGCACTAATCCTTGGCCACCTCAGGTCACCTCTAGTCTTAGGACTTATAGAGTTTAGAGGAGCTTTATTTGGGCTAGGGGTAGAAAAAGGACAAAGTTCAAACTGCAGCTGGATCCTTGAAGGGCTAGGTGGCCAGACACAGAAAGCAAGACCACTAAACAGGGGTGACCTGAATATTAGTGCATACTGGGCCATGAGGTGGGGCTATCAGAACCAGGGAAGGAGGCCACACACCTCCCTGGTTTAGAAAGGCTTTGTTCGGATTGAGGGTAGAAGCAGGGCAAAGTTAGGACAGCAGCTGACTCCATGGAAAGTCACAGAAAGGTTGGACTCTAACATACAGCCTGAGTCTCCATGAGACATCTCTCTTCATCTCTTATCTCCTTTGCTTTGCTCTTACCCTTGGGACCTGAAAGACCGGGTCCTCATTACTCCTTGAACCAGAAGCAAAAGTACTCATCCTTGAAACATCGGTGCCAAAATGTGAGATTTTGCTGACTGCCTAAAGGGGTTGGAAAACAGAAAGGCGGGGCTAGGAGCTCAAGGAGGAGCCTCCTTATGGCCCCCAGCTGCAGCGTCAAGGCTGGAGGTTGATCTTAGCACTTCAGTGAATTCAGTAGAGTAGGATTTTGGGTGAATCCAGTGGAAGAACAAGTTTACAGCTCAAGGATCCGACAGGCTAAACCCAATGCTACTCTGCACCCAACCCAGACACAACAGGAAAGGGAATATGCCCAAGACCCCTCCCTCTCTGCTCACCTGAGTTTCTGGGAGGCAGAAGATGCTGCTGCTGGGGCTTCAGGGCTCCCAGTCTCCTCCTCCTCAGGGCCTCGGGCTCTCTTTGCTTCTGATGGGCCTAGCAGTTCTTTCTTAGACAGTTTAATAGGTGCCAAGACTAGGGGAAGATGGCAGGGTAGGGGAAAAAGGGGGTGTCAACTTCTTTGCTGATGCTTGGTGGATTCAGCAAACTCCCCAGTTGTCCAGACTGGGCCTTTCCACTCCTACCAACCCCCAGTCCTCACCATGAAGCTGTAAGCTCTCATTGGTAAAAGGCCGATTGATCACCTCCTTGGACCTGGCTGCAAAGTTGAGTGCAGAGACTGTGTCTAGGTAGAAGCGTCTCTCAGGGGCAATGTTGGCGATCAGGATGCTGTGGGCCGAGCCACCCAGAGAGTCCTGAGGGACGGGGATGGGGCAGGGTGGGTGGGTCAGAAGCCCCACCTTCCCCTTCCCTGACTGCTGTCCCCCAACACCCCAGCAGGCCTGAGAACCCCCTTCTATAGCTCCTTTTACCCGAGATGGGAGGCCTGACCTGCAACAGGCGAGTAAGCTTGCTGTCCCGGTAGGGCACCCGAGGGAGGCCCTGGTTCAGCGCATCGACCACCTTGCCCAGTACAAAGAGGGAGGTGTTGATGGCTCCACTCTCCTTCAGCCGCAGGCCCTTGTTGCCTGTGCGCCGGTTGTCCTCTGAGCCAGCCAAGTCAATCAGGTAGAGTTTTCCCTCCCGCTGGCGAAATGGGGCCAAACGTTCCCGCTGATCCACCTGGGGGTAAGAGCAAGGGCTCCAGTTTAGCTCAGGCTTCAGGGGCTTCCCAGGTCCTCACCCCTGTCAGTGGGTCTCACCTTAACCAGGAGCACAGCGTGACTGCGGGAGGAGCGCTGGTTGAGCCGGGTGGCTCCTACTGTCCGATTTCGACTGGCTGGCAGGAAATGCCGCTCAAAATCAGCAAAGCTAGTGATGGGCTTCTGCGTGAGGCCCGGAATCAGGATGTTTCCTCGGCAGTCTTCTCGGATCACCAGGTCTCCTGATGAAGGTTCCAAGAGGTCTAATACCTGTTTGAGCAGTGGGAGGCAGGGCCAATCCTCCAGTTACAGGCTGCTTACTTCCTGGCTATTGGGCTCCTTTTCTCTGCTGATTCTCAGAGTTGTGCCATCCACTACCCCAACCTCTGTCTTTCCAGGTCTTACGCCTTCTTGCTAGAGCAAAGCTTCATGTTCCAGAACTGGGTCTGATTTTGACCCTTTGTCTCTTCCCTCCCTGATCAGAAAGGGGCCTCACCTTTTCCTGGTAGATCTCTAAATAGGACATAGTGACAGAGAGGGCCCATGGTCGGCCCTCAGCGCTCTCCTCCCTTGTGAGCTGTAGGAGGTCCATGAGAGCCCGGGGAATCACCCCAGGTTGCTCTGGGCTGCCCAGCATTGTGTGCGTCTTCCCTGGAAAAGGAGTGGAAAGAGCTGTGAGAATTTCTTCCCCACTCCCGAGTCCTTTCTGACCCGTAGCTGTTCTGTATCTGGCTTCCTCACCTGCTCCTGTGGGCCCATAGGCAAGCACACTGGCATTCTGCCCTTCCAACAGGTGCCTTAGGATGGGCTGCACTGATCCTGCATAGATGTCCTGCTGAGAGCTCCTCTCCCCATAGAAAGCATCAAACCTGCAGGCAGGAAGAAAGGAGGGGATTAGTGGAGGGTTCCATTCTCGCCCAGACCTAGAGGATAAAACTGGCCTCAGATTTAAGAGTCTCTATCCTTTTTCTTGCACAAAGACCTAAGAAAGCACCCACTGAACACCGTTCCATCCCAGTCTGTGTATTGGTGTTGAAACACAGAGATGAATTTGATGTCCCTGCTCTTGGGAGTTCTGCAGCCTGGTGGCATAGATAGATACCCATACTTTGCTGCAATTCAGGAAACGAAGATGAGAACGCACTAGGAGCAGTAGCATTCTGCCTGGGGAAGGAGGATTTTGCCAGAGAAGAGAAAGATACTCTAAGTATCAAAAATAGCACACAAACAAGACATGGTATGAAAGGGCAGGGTATATCACAGGATATGTAGAAAGTAGTATTTGTACACCGTAATGGAGTAAAGAGAGGATGCTGCTTATGACTAGGTGAGACTCAACACACCTGTAGTCCATGCAGTGCACTCCAGCGGAGAAGCTGTGGCTAAGGCCACAGCAGGGATTAGTATAAGTGGAGTGTAGCATGTGTTAGGGGGAATGAGGTTGGAAAGAAACTGAAGCCAAATTGTCAAGGGCCTAGAACAGGGTTGGCAAACTTCTTCCATAAAAAGCCAGATAGTAAATATCTGGGGCTCTGTGGACCACATGGTTCCTTTCACAACTACTCAACTCTGCCGCTGCAGTCGGGCAGAAAGCAGCCACAGGTAATATGTAAATAAACGCGCGTGGTTGTGTTCCAATAAAGCTTTATTTACAAAAAGATTCTCGGCAGATTTGACCTGTAGACTGTAGTTTGCCACCCTCTGGCCTAGAATAACAGGCCAAGGAGGCTGAACTTTAAATCTCCAAAGGAATTTTAAAGTAGCTGCCCTTGTGAGTTCTGTCCCCAAACGTGGGTGGTTGTCTCCAACACCACCCAGCTGTAGCCTGGGTTGGCTAGCTGGTCTGTGCTCCCCCAACCCTTCCCACCCCTCCCCAAGACCCGAGTTGGGGCTCCCCTGCTTACCTTCGCTGCTCCTTCCCCACTTTGTGCCTATTTCCCCTGTAAGACTGTGAACAGTAACTTGTGTCTGATTCAGCCCCCAGTCTTCCGCACAGTATCCTACAGAGAACCCATCACAGTGGGCACCTATGAACACTTCCTGAATGAACAAACGAAGGTGTGGCGAACAAAGCTGTGCTAAGGAAGGAGCAAGGATCCTGAGGAGGAAGGTCTGAGAAACTGTCTGGGCAAGTGATAGTGTGAGCAGGCCTAGAAGAGAGAGGATAGGAGGGAGAGTGGCCTGAACCTTACTGGTATTTGAGAGTCTCCTGGTGGTTCCTCCAGTTGGCAATCTCTAGAGAACAGCTGTCCAGGCCCCGTACACAGGGGGTATCATTTTCTCCAGCTGTTCCATCCACAAATGGCCGCAGTCGCACAGCTACCCTTACTCGAGCTGGAGGCGGGCGCCGGCCAGCTCCCACCTTGCTTAGCCGACAGCGACTGGCTCCTGGAAGAAGATAATTTTTAGGTGTGAAGTATGGTGGTAGCTTTGCTGAGAAGTAAGGGTAAGGGTCTTGGAGGAGGAGGTAGTTAACTTAGCTGACCCCTGAAGGATGAGTAGGGTCACTGCCAAGCATTCCAGGCAGAAAGAAAGGCACGTGCAAAAGCCTGGAGGTGTGAAAGCACGGCCCCCTTGGAGAACTGGTGAGGCAGGAGAACTGTGTGTTCTGTTGGTGAGGGCGAGCACAGAAGGGCAGGATGGAAGAAAAAGATGAATCAAATACATGGTCTCAGGCAGAGTGCAGTGGGGCGGGGTGGGGGTGGTTTGAAGGAGAGAGATTATCTATAGGCTGGTACTGTAAACCAGATCGCGTACTTAGCAAACGTTAACATTTATGAAGCACTGACTACATGCTAGGCACACTTTAATCTCCATGGTGTCACTGAGAGGTAGCTTCTGTTAGTCCCGTTTTACCCGTGAAGACGCTCGTAGAGGCACAGCAGCTCTTCCAAGCACCTCAGTGTCTTATGCCTGGAGCATATTACCAGATATTGTAATCAGATATTACCTTATCTTGTGTCATAACCTACATTGTGTCTTTTTGCTCTTCAGAGGAATAAGCAGAACAAAACCCCAGCATCTTAGACTAGAGACCCCCGTAACCTTGACAACAGAGGCAGGGAAGGAGGCCTGGAGGCTGGGGTCCTGCGGATACCACTGGGAGGGCCGGGGGCCACAGCTCATTTCGGGGGAAGCTCTTTCCACCCTGGCCATGCTGTGGGTGTCCCCAAGCTTGGCCTCAGTTCCTATCCCACTCAGTAAGTAGGTCCAGTGGGGTGTAGACTGTAATGTATACACAAATAACCTGGAAGATCTAGTTAAAATATGGATTTGGCTTCAGTCCCTGGGGAGATGCCTAAGGTTCTGCACTTCTAGCAACTCCCAGGTGATGCTGCTACTGCTGGTGGGACCCACTTTGGTCAGTCAAGGTGTAGCAGACCAGGACCTCATGGGGTTGCTCTAGGGTTAAAAGAGTTGACATATGCCCCTATCTAAAATCAGTCAATGAACTGCCTGACCGTTCTGTGCCTTTGTTTCTTACCTGGAGCTTATTATACATATAAATACATACATACACACATATGCCCCCCGCCAAACTGTTAATGATGGTTTTCTCTCAATGGGGGATTATGTGGGTTTATTTGCTATGTTACCCAGTTCTGTAATGCTGTAATGTTTGCATTAAAAAAAATAATAATAATAATGACACTGTGGACATCTTTGGAAGGGATAAGGTTAAGAGGCAGCTCCCAGTCCCTTTCTGTCCCAGCTCAGTTTGCAAAGGCACTAACATGCAATCATCTATGGTAAGCTTTCTGTTTAGTTTGCTTCCCATAATTAAATCTAAGTCATTTAGCGGGGGGCTGGGGTGGGGGATTATGAATTATTTTTATCATCAGAAAACACAATTAAGATAAAACTAAAAAAAAAAAAAAAAAAAGCTGTGAGGATTTCTGTGAGGATTGAATGGGCTGAAAAAAATCTTACGAGGAGGGTATTTCTCTATTTTATATTGGAGGATACCATACTATAACTCACAGCTAACAGCAGAATTCAAACCTAGATCTCATCTCTAAAAATTTGCTTTTAATGAGGATGTCGTATTGCCTCCCTGTCATGTACCAGCTGGGTACATGGGAAAGTTCTTGGTAGCTCTGACTCTCTCCTTTTTTGCTGGTGGTAGCAGCTGGTTGTTGGGAACCACAGGCCTTTCTTGGCAAGAGGCTGGCCAACACAGAAACAGCAGGACAAAAAGGTGGACAGACTAACCCTGGGAAGAACCTTATGCATAAGTAAGGTATACACATAGCAGACAGTCCATTCCAAAAACTGGGCCTCGGACTTCCCCGGTGATCCAGTGGTTAAGAATCCACCTTCCAATGCAGCGGACGCAGGTTCGATCCCTGGTTGGAGAACTAAGATCCCACATGCTGCAGGGCAACTAAGCCCTCACGTCGCAACTACTGAGCCCACATGCCGCAACTACTGAGCCCGTGTGCTGCAACTACTGAGCCCGTGCACTCTAGAGCCTGCATGCCACAACAGAAGATTCTGCATGCCGCAAGGAAGATCCCACATGCCACAAGGAAGATCCCACATGCCGCAGTTAAGACCCAACGCAGCCAAATAAATAAATATTAAAAAAACCAAAAACTGGGCCTCTGTTCCTTCATCTGACAAATGAAGCTAGTAACACCATTTCTCACTTTAAGGTTTACAAAGCAATTGGGAATCTAGTTTTCATTTGACCCTCATGGCAATCCTAAAAGTCAGAAGTAGAAACCTGCAGATGCACCTGTGCAGATAAGAAAGCTAAGATGCAAAGAGGTTCACTGACTTGTCAAAAAATGTGTGCAGGAGCCTCTCCTTGCCTATCTTTCCCAGGTTTTTTTTGGTGAGAACAGAGAAAGATGGCAGATACAGAAGCACTTAAGGAAGTTCAGTGATCAATACAAAGGGAAGGGGAAGTCTGTGGTGATGAAGAATGAGTATAGACTCTGGCTAGACAGAGCTGAATTTAAATTCCAGCTCTAACACTTATTAGCTTGTGACCCTGGGCAAGTGATTTAACATCCATATGCCCCAGTTTCCTTGTCTATAAAATGGGGTGGGGAGGGCCTTGGAAGATCTTAACAAGGATTGAAAGAAGTAAAATGTCAACAGAGTAACTAGTACATAGTAAGTAGGTTGGTAATAATTCAAGGTTGGAAAAAATTCAAAGTAAGATGGCCTGGGTTCAAATCCCAGCTCTGCCACTTACAACTAACTAAATAACCTGGGGAAATGATTTTCCATTCCTGTGCAATTTCCACACCTGTAAAGTGGGAATAAATAAAAATAACTACTCGTTGGGCTGTTAAGGCAATAATAAGGTAACTCATGTAAAAGTGCTTAGCACAGCACTGGTACTTGATAAAAGCTCAGTAAGTGTTTTATTATATATTCATCCATCTTCCAAATGAGGAAACGTCAGTATAGAGAGGTTAGCTAGGTTGCCCATAGTCAACAGCTAGCTAGTGACAGTTTCAGATGAAGGTCTAACTCCAAAGTTCATTATGTGATTCCTCGGGCCTTCTCAGCCCCTTCATCTTTGTATCCCCATGGGCCTTAGAGTCGGAGACAAGTTCCATCTACTAGCTGTGTGACCTTGGGAAGGCTTCTTAACCTCTTCAAGCGTTAGTTTCTCCTTTTGTTTTTGGATAGTTACATTTTTTTAAAATTAATTATTTATTTTTGGCTGTGTTGGGTCTTCGTTGCTGCACGCGGGCTTTTTCTAGTTGCCGCGAGCGGGGCTACTCTTCATTGAGGTGCGCGGGCTTCTCATTGCGGTGGCTTCTCTTGTTGCGGAGCACGGGCTCTAGGCGCATGGGCTTCAGTAGTTGTGGCACGTGGGCTCAGTAGTTGTGGCTCAGGGGGCTTAGTTGCTCTGCGGCATGTGGGATCTTCTGGGACCAGGGCTCGAACCTGTGACCCCTGCATTGGCAGGCGGATTCTTAACCGCTGAGCCACCAGGGAAGCTGAAGCCTTAGTTTCTTGTTATAAAAATGACAGTGTCTACCCTCATAAGACTGTGAGGAGTCAGAGAAATAATGTACATACAATGTTTAGCACAGTGCTGGCAGTAAGTACTCAGCGATGTCAGCTATTGTTATTGTTATTATTACACTCTTTCTCTTGCTACTCACTCCCCTCAAGGCAGCAACTCACTTCTGCCCTCAGCAGGGTCACCAATGACCTCCTTACTGCTAAATCCAATAGGCAAGCTCAGTCCCCATCCTGTTTGACTTCGCAGCAGTATTCAACACCCTTGATCTGCTTTCCTTTGGGAAACGTACTTTTCCCTTAGTTTCCCTGCCACCCACCAGCTCTCTATTCACTCCTTCTCAGTTTCTGCCAGTCTTAAATGTTTTTCCTAAACTCCTTCTATCCTCTCTCTAGATCAGGGTTGCTCAATTTCTGCACTATTGGTATTGGGGGCTGGACAATTCTTTGGGGGTGGGGCCCACTGTGCACTGTAGGAAGTGTAGCACACACACCCCCTGCCCCATCAGTGTAACAACCAAAAATGTCTCCAGACATCGCAAATGTCCCCACGGGGAACAAAACTGCCCCTAGTTGAGAACCACTACTGACTGACTAATCATGGGCAAGGTCACCTGCTCTCTTGGCTTCGGTTACCACCTCAAAGCTGATGACTCCTAATTGACACCTCCACACCACAGGCTCTCCTGAACTTTGGATCTGCATTCCCAGCTGCTGCCCTGACACCTCTTCTTACATGGTTCTCAGGTACTTCAAACTCCACCCATCTTAAACTGAATCCTTCCCCGTCTCTCTGCAACCCCATCTTCCTTCTATGCTCTCTAATGTAAATAAATGGAACCAACCCCAAAGATGGGAGAGTTCTTAATTCCACCTCCTCTCTCATCTCCCACACCAGTTCTTCATTAACATCTGTCAATTCTACCTTTTTTAATGAGTCTACTTCTCTCCATCCCCACTGAACAATCTTTGCCAAGGTTGTCTTCATCTCAACAGCCTCCCAACTGGTCTCCTTGCCGCCAGTCTCATTCCCTTCCAATCATTCTCCCTCCACTTCCTTCTTTGTATTGTAAGCTCTCAGTCATAATGAATTTCCTTCAATTCCTACAACACACCAAGTTCTCTCACACCTTTGGGCCTTTGCATATGCTATTCTCTCTCCCTGGAATATCTTCCTTACCACCTCCTGCCGCCTCCCAAGCAATTGGGGTAAATCCTTACACCTTACTTCCTCTAAAAAAAAACCTTCCCTTGTAAAATTACTGCCCCATTAAGGCTCTGTTAGGTGAGCCCATGGCTCTCTTTAGCTTCTCCATCCAAGCACTCATCACACTCCACTGTAACTGCATATTTGTCTGTCTTCTCCAAGTAACTGTGAACTCTGCTCACTTTTATATTCCCAATGCCAGGCACAGACTAGGCTCTCAGGGAATATTTGCTGAACAAATTAAGATCTGACTGACTGACTAACATTAAACATTGGCTTGTTCGTTTCCTGTTTTCTTCATAAAAGTGGCCACTGCCATTCTTGCCTCAAAGCTCACAGTCCAGGGGAGGACAGATGGAGAGGCACATGCACACATCTGCCAATGGTAGAAGAGTCTATCCCTTTCATCATAAAAGCAACTTTGAGGTTGGGTAAAGCTAGTACTTCTAATTATTTCTCCTAATTTTCCCCTCTCCCACAATTCCCAAGCTTCATTCAACTTAACTCTTCTTTTACTGATGAGGAAATTGAGCCAAAGAGAGCATCTTGGCCTCTCTTTACATCATAAATAAGAAATTGATCATTTGGTGGTCTTTTCGTCCCACCAAAGCCTGGCGAACTCCTATCCAACCTTTGAAACCCACTTCAAATATCACTTCCTTAATGAAGTCTTCCCAGAATACCCAAGGGTTTACTTCAGCTTCTGTGCTCCCTATAGCAGTTTATACATATCTCTCGTTGCTTTTCATGTTATAGATTTATATGACTATCTACTGAAACAGACTATAAGCTCCTCTAGGGAAGGGACAATGTTCATTCAAGCATTTTTATGATATCTACTATGTACCAGACACAGTGGGTCTTAGAAGGGTGAGGGGGTGTTGTGCTCAGACAGCAGGAATATCATGTGCTTGGGCATAATGGTTAAGGGCAGAGGCTCTGGAATCAGACTGCTTGGGTGTGAATTCAGACCCCAATATTTACTAGTTGTGTTAACTTTGGGCAAGCTTTTTAACCCATCTATGCCTCAGTTTCTTCATCTGTAAAACAGGAACAATAATAGTAAACCACCTCATAGCATTGTGTGGAGAGTAAATGATTCATCACCATAAAGTACTTACAACTGTGCCTGGCACTTAGCAAGGGCTCAACATGTGTTTGACATCTTACTAGATAGCTGTTTCTTCACAGGGGCTGACAAACACTAAGGTCTCAAATAAATTACTGTGGTGCCCATTATAATCACTTATCAGAATTCAGTCTACAGGAAGAGAGCAGAGCAAGATTCTGAATGTCCTAACAGCCTTTCCAACCCTAAAATAGCGCTGACTGCCAAGGCTAGAGTGTAAGGAAACAAACAGTCCCTTATTTCCCTTTTCTGTGATCTCAGCACATCCTATGCTGTCAACTCACACCCAGCTGCAGCCCGTCTGAAACTCTGACCTCTCTCAGGGATCTCCCTGCACCCAAACAACACGTCATACATGAACCCTTCCACCATACGCGCATCCAGCTCCCTTTTGTCCCTGTGGTTAGAGTATTAGCTACTTTTCGGTCGCTTACTCTTGTAGTCTGAGATGGGTCATTGTCCCCATTTTACGAAGAAAACTGAAGCTCACAAGGGAAAAGTGCGCTGGGCTCAAAAGTGCGCCGGAACCAGGTCTCAACCCGGGTCTATTGATCTGCGTCGAGAGCAAGAAACAGTGAGGAGGAAGCAGCCTACGACTCCCACACTCCCAGCTCCCCCCGCCCCCGCCCCCGCCCCCGCGCTATTCCTGGGTCTCCCGGACAACTCGCGGAGCCGGGACCGGACTCCGACCTATCGCCCCACAAGTCTCCAGACCACGGCACCCACCCTGCCCGGGCTCGCGTACCCGAGGTCGCCGCCGCCATCTCGCGTCGCCTCCGCACCGGGACCCCCGCGTCCATCCTACTCCTTCCTTGGGCCCGCCTCTCCATTCGAATTTCCCGCTGCCCCGCCCCCTTTCCCGGGCTCCACCAATCACGGCTACCTGCCGCCGGAAGCCCCAGCTTGTGCCTCGCCCCTATTCCGCCCTCTAGGGCTCGCCTCCGGGTCCTGCAAGAAAAAGTTTCCCCTGGAGTAGAATGCATTCGCGCACGTCGGCTACGCGGCCGTTGACGTCCGGCTGGCGCTCCCGCGCAAACTCCGGAGCCCGACGCGTTGGCGACAGTGGCCGTCGGGGGAGCTGGTGAGCGCCGCCCGGCACTGGGTTCCTTTTACCGTCTGGGTTTCGAGGCATAGATGTGCGTTAAGTGTAGTTTTCGCCTCATTTTTTTACCCCTTCAAATAACTACGAATTTTGGTACGAATCAAGCAGAGGGTGATCGAAGGCACTTCATCGATTTATCCAAAAATTTCTCTGAATACAATTTTTGCTATTCTAGTGGCATAATAAGACACATTATAGGAAAAAGGAAGATGTTCGCGGAAACGGGATTATTCTAAACGACTAGTAGTGGTCTTCGGTTTTACAGTTTTTTGCTTCAGAAGTTGTTTCTCGCGCTTGTGAGGCGGGAATTGTTCTGTGGGTTTGGGGACTTGCCCTCAGGACAAGTCAACGGTGCTTCAACGTCTGGTCACTAATTTAGGTCAGGACCACGCTGGCTGGATTGTGGACAATCACGTTGCACTCACCTCTTGCTGAGCCCACAGCCACTCTGGGGTGCAGAGGCCAGGTGACATTTGTGTCCCCTTACGTCGCATGTCTGAGCCGAGGAGACCAGCTCGGATGTCCTTTACTTTGTAACTCAGCACTCAACACGTCGGAGTGAGGGTTAAAGCATTGCTCCGTCTGTTTCTTAGTCAACTTCACCCTTGGTCCCATGTCCTGTGGATTCAGTCGTCTGTTAAGTAGTTCCCTATCCCTTCTGGAAGCTTAACCAGGGATGATCATCCCATCTTTGAGCTCCTGGTAGGGCCCTGATTTAGACACTATGTCCAACCTATCAAAAAACAAATATTAGACCAGTGGGTCTCAAATTTTAGGGCCTTGGAATCCCTTTCAATTCTTAAAAATTGAGGCCCCAAAGATCTTCTGTTTATATGGACTTTATGTATCCATATTTACAGTGTTAGAAATGAATACAAGTTTAAAACATGTATTAATGCACTTAAAAATTACAGAAACAAATATGTAGGGACAGAAAGTTGATTAATGGTTGCCAAGGGATGGTAAGGGGTTGATGAACTGGGACTGTTGCCAATAGGTATGGAATTTCTTTTGGGGGTGATGGAAATGTTCTGGAATTAAACAGTGGTGATAGTTGCACAACATAGTGAATGTACTAAAAACCACTAAAATGTACACTTACGAATGGTAAGTTTTATGTTATGTGAATTATATCTCCATTAAAAAAATTGCCAAAAATTACAATAACAAACCCATTACATAGAACATAGAAAACATTTTAATTTTAAAAATGACTGTTTTCCGGGGCTTCCCTGGTGGCGCAGTGGTTGAGAGTCTGCCTGCCAATGCAGGGGGCACGGGTTCGAGCCCTGGTCTGGGAAGATCCCACATGCCGCGGAGCAACTGGGCCCGTGAGCTACAACTACTGAGCCTGCGCGTCTGGAGCCTGTGCTCCGCAACAAGAGAGGCCGCGATAGTGAGAGGCCCGCGCACCGCGATGAAGAGTGGCCCCCAACAGAGGCCGCGATAGTGAGAGGCCCGCGCACCGCGATGAAGAGTGGCCCCCGCTTGCCGCAACTAGAGGAAGCCCTCGCCCAGAAACGAAGACCCAACACAGCCAAAATAAATAAATAAATAAATAAATAATAATTAAAGGTGCTAATAATTAAAAAAAAAAAAAGACTTAAAAAAAATGACTATTTTCCAAAGCAAAAAAATAGTAAGAGTGGCATTGTTTTACATTTTTACAAATCTAATGTCTGATTCAAGACAAAATAGCAGGATTCTCATGTCTGCTTCTGTAGCCAGTCTGTTGTAATATCACACATCATATAACCTCTTGAAAGCTCGACAGTATACCCAAGGAAGAATGCAAGGGAAAAAGTCAAATGGCATCTCAGTTTTATTATGAAAATAATTTTGACCTTGGAGACCTCTGAAAGTGTCTCAGGGATCTCCAGAATTTCCAATACCACACTTCGAGAACTATTAGATGATTAGCAGTTTGGTCTTCCCTACACTTTACACAGGGGCTCTTAATGTTTTCACATTTGTTGCTAGTTCCCAGATATTTGGCAAGATACCTGCCAGAAATAGTGGAAAGAGCATAGGTCAGGGAGTCAGGGCTTCTGAGGTTGAAAAAATAGCTTATGTACGGGGCTTTGTTGCCAGGCCGCCTGGGGTAGAGATATTTAGCCTCTTTGTGCCTCCATTTCTTCAGCTCTTGAAAGGGAATAATGGTTGGATCTGCTTCCTAGGGATCTGCATCTGCCTGGTGGAAATTAGGATTGTTAAACAACTGATATTCAAAGAGAATAAGATAATTCCGTTCACAGTGTTCAGTTGTAGTGTGCTAGCCACTGTCTTAGGTGGTGGGGATACCATGGTGAACAAGAAGACAGATGTGGTTCTTATTTTCCTGGAGTTAATTTTTTTCATGGGGGACTGGGTGATGGTGACAGACAATAAAAAAAAGAATTATAAGGGAAGGGTATCAAGATCTGCATCTGCCTGGTGGAAATTAGGGTTGTTAAACACCTGATATTCCAAGAGAAAGAAACAGTAATTTTTAAAAAAACTTCCAAACTAGATCCTTAAGTAGCAAAGGAGAGCAGAGGAAAGTTGAATCCAAGAGCTTACGCCATAAAAATTGGAAAGAGACTAGTGGATGAAGCAGATGATTCTGTCCTTCAAGCCTGGGAAGATTAAATGAGGGTCATCTGGGACAGCAGGCGTAGTAACAGTGATGAGGAAGAGAACGCGGGCTGGAAAAGAGAGAACCAGACTTGGGGGGCGAGGTGGAGAAGGAGGAGTCCTCAGATAATAGAGCACCGTGGGTGTCCAAGAAGCCATGCCAGTCTCCCCCACGTGGACACCCTTTCCTTCATTTCATGTACAATTAATTATATAAGAGCCACGGGGGGTGGGGTGGACACTACCCACAGGAGCTCCCGGGGGTCCGGCCGAGCTGTACACAGGCCCTTTCCTAAAGGCACTGAGGTCACCTTTGGTGGCTGCTGTGCATGGGCAAGTTTGCTGTGCTCACTGGAATGATGAGACTTGCTCTGCAGAGGTTGCCTTGAGAAGACAAAAAAGAACATTAACGTTTAAAACAAAACAAAATATTGTAATCGCTAGAGCAGGTATTCTCAAAATGGGGGTCCCTGGTCTCTATAAAGTTAAAACTATTTTCATAACAATACTAAGATGTTGTTTGCTTTTTCACTCTTATTCTCTCATGAGTGCAAAGGCTACATGATATGTAATAACAGATTGAATGCAGAACAAGCTAAACTAGTCTGTGGTGACAAAGTCAGAAAAGTGATTGCCTGTTGAGAGTTGGGGGCAGGAAGTGGCTGGGAAGGGCCCAGAGGGAATTTTCTGGGGTGATGGTAATGTCCTATATCTTGATAGTAGTTTGGGTTACACAGGCATATGCATTTGTCAAAACTCGTGTGTGGAAGCAGGACATGATTTCCCAACTGTGTGATCCTCATATTGGGATTCCTTGTAAGATTTTGTTTCTAAGATATTTGAAAATCAAGGACATGTGAAAAATGCCCAGGTTTTAACATCAGAAAGACCTGAGTTTAATCCTGACTTTGCTACATACTATGTTTGTGACTTTGAACAAGTATAATAACAACATTTAGCAGAGTGCCTGGTACATCACAGGCACCTAATAAATACTTGTAATATGACCAAATGAAGTAATGTAATTTTTCTTAGCTCTAATTTTGTACTGAGAGTAACAGATCTCATTTTCATTTGCTCTACTAAGATTCATAGTGTTTCTGGGTGAATTTCCTTTTGATGGCAAACTGAAGCAGAGAATTGGAAAAAAAAGTTTCTTTTTGCTTGGGTTTGCTCAGTTGTTAAATACTACTGGGGAATAGGCAAGGGTGTAAGTTTGGGGGGAGGGGACACAGTGACCTCTGACATCTGTCCTTGTGACTCTCATCACCTACAAACATATCAACTGCCTTCTGTCTTGGTGACTTCATCTGAAAAATGGGAACAATGCTACTACTTTCCAATAGAATTGTTGTCACAATTAAATGAGGTAATTTTGAAGAGTACCGAACTTATAATGGATGCTCAATAAATGTTAGTTGTCTCTTCCATTTTTCATCTCTCCCTACTGTTTTCCCTGAAATAGATAAACATGTATGACATGTTAGACATGTAAACATATTAATATAGTCTTCCTACCTGAAGTCATCCTTAATGTTCTCTCGTATAGCCTATGTTAATAATTGGTCTGGGCTTCCCTGGTGACGCAGTGTTTAAGAATCCGCCTGCCAATGCAGGGGACACGGGTTCGAACCCTGGTCTGGGATGATCCCACATGCCGCGGAGCAACTAAGCCCGTGCGCCACAACTACTGACCCTGCTCTCTAGAGCCCGCGAGCCACAACTACTGAAGCCCCCGTGCCTAGAGCCCGTGCTCCGCAACAAGAGAAGCCACCGCAATGAGAAGCCCGTGCACCGCCAACAAAGAGTAGCCCCCCCTCGCCACAACTAGAGAAAAGCCCGCGCGTAGCAACCAAGACCCAACGCGGCCAAAAATAAATAAATAAATAAATAAAAATTTAGGGGGGGAAAAAAAAATTGGTCTGTATTTGCTGTCTTTCCCCAGCACATGCAGGTCCACATTCATGATAACACCAAGAATTGCACACTTTCATTGGCTAGATTTGAATTTTTTGGACCAAAAGCTTTCTTGAAATCCATGAGCTGTAGCCTAAAAGGGAGTCTTCTGTTACTAGAGAGTTGGTTCTGTTGGGATGGTTGTTTAGGGATTTGCCCTCAGCTGTCTCCTGGATGACTGCATCAGCTTGTGCAGGTTGAGGCTTCTCTATTCTTGGGGCTGCTCAAGAGGCCTGGCCCTGTGTTCCCTTGACATGGCTCTTCCTGTTGCACTCTGCAGTGGGAGCTTGGGGACTCACTATGTATATCAAATCATCACTTTGTACACTAAATATGTTACAATTTTTATTTGTCAATTATATTTTAATAAAGCGGTAAAATTTTTTTGAAAAATAAAATGAAGTTACTAAAAGTGTAGGTTTTGATAACCTAATAACATATTCTGAAGGGAAAAAAAGAGAGCCAAAGTGAGGTTTCCCTGAGGAAGAAGAAATTCCACCTGTAGACTGCAATATCTCCTCCTGCCTGGAAGTTTCCAGATTGCTGGCCTGCCCTACAGATTTCAGACTTGCCTAGCCAGCCTCCACAGCTGCATAAACCAATTATTTGCAGTAAATCTCTTCTGTATGTATATGTGTACGTATATCTCTTCATGGTTCTTTCTATTGTAGGACCTGACTGACACAGCAAGTAACTTTACTTATTTAACTGAACAAGTAAAGGCTAGTTGTTAACTCCCTCAAGTTTCACTCTTTACCTACTCCCCATACAGACGAACCTATACCTTCACTCTTTATTTTCTTCTCTCTTAAAGTTTCCTGCTCCAACACCTACATAAAGCATCCTTGCCAATCTCTTCTGAGACCTTGCTCCATCAATTATCTCCTCTTTCCTGAATCTTCAGTCTCTACTCTAACTCATGCTCACGTCTCCCCTGTCTAGGAAAAACAAAAAAACAAAAAACCTCCTTCCTTCCATTCCCCATAAATATTACTTACATATTTTCTGCCTTTCTAGAGCCAGACTTCTTGAAATATTCAGTTCTTGCCGCTGTATTTCCTCACTTCCCATTCATTCCTTAACGAATTGCAGCCTGGCTCCAACTTTCAGGTTCCAGCCAAAACTTTCTTTGTCAAGATTATAAATGACCTTCTGATTGCCAAAGCTAAAGAAACTGAAGTCTGTCCTTTTCTTGACTTCTCAGAGTCCTTGAAATTTCTGTCTTGCCTTTGAGTGCATCACTCCTCCTTCCCTTCACCTCCGAGACCACTCCATTCTCTGTTTCTTTAACTGATTCTTCTTTGGACCAGCTGTCAAACTCTGGTGTTCCCCAGTCCTCTCTGACTTCAGCCTTTTATCATTTTATATGCCTACAGTTTCCCTGGGTGACTTCTTCCACACCCATCACTTGAACTTCATTATCTATGTGCTGGTGACTCCTGAATCTAAGCCCTATATCAAACTCATGTCAAAGCTGTATTCCCAAATATCCCTCTGCCCAGTGTTGGATCCAGACACGTCCCCATTCCAGAATGTGCCACAGGTACTTCAAAACTCAATGGAGGAACTTCCCTTGTGGTGCAGTGGTTAAGAATACACCTGCCATTGCAGGGGACACGGGTTCAAGCCCTGGTCTGGGAAGATCCTACATGCTGCGGAGCAGCTAAGCCCATGCACCACAACTACTGAGCCCACGCGCCACAACTACTGAAGCCTGCATGCCTAGAGCCTGTGCTCCGCAACAAGAGAAGCCACCGCAATGAGAAGCCTGCACGCTGCAATGAAGAGTAGCCCCCGGTTGCCGCAACTAGAGAAAGCCCGCTCGCAGCAACAAAAACCCAACGCAGCCAAAAATAAAAGTAAATTTATAAGAGAAAAAAACCTCAGGGGGTCCAATGAACCTATCTACAAAACAGAAACAGACTCACAGACAGAGAACAGACTTGTGGTTGCCACGGGGGAGGGGGCGGGGAGGGAAGGACTGGGAGTGTGGGGTTAGCAGATGTAAACTATTATATATAGGATGGATAAACAACAAGGTCCTACTGTATAGCACAGGGAATCATATTCAATATCCTGTGATAAACCATAATGGAAAAGAATATAAAAAAAGAATGTCTGTGTGTAACTGAGTCACTTTGCTGTACAGAAGAGATTGGCACAGCATTGTAAATCAAC
The DNA here is from genome assembly GCF_028021215.1 of Eschrichtius robustus. Taxonomy (NCBI): domain Eukaryota; kingdom Metazoa; phylum Chordata; class Mammalia; order Artiodactyla; family Eschrichtiidae; genus Eschrichtius; species Eschrichtius robustus. The sequence goes on from NC_090839.1 coordinate 76,862,093, forward strand.
TATATTTCAAAACTCAGTGGGTCCAAAAGCTAATTAATTTTTCTTTTGTATTCCCCATCTCAGAGAGTAACCGTCTTCCCAGTTGCCCAAGCTACTGACATGGTAGTTCTCCTAGATTCTCCTTCACTCACCCTCGTGCATTCAGTTATCAAGTTCTTCTGAGCCTGTCTTCCACCTCAAATCTCTCAAATTCTTCCCTTTTCTCTTTTCCTCGTATTACTGCCTTTGTGTAGACATCATTTCTGATCTAGAACTAGTCTATTAACTATTTTCGTATCTCATCCTGCTTTACCTTTAGTCCATTTTCCCCACTTATACCAGGAAAATTATATATTCTTCTAAATCTTATCAATCCTCTGGGCAAAGTTTTCAGTGGCTCCCCGTAACTCATAAGATAAAGTTTAAATCGTTCAGTATGATATTCGCGGTTCCTGCCTTTCCGTGAGGCTTCATCTTTGGCCCAGTTGTGCTTTGCATTTTACCTGTACTGAACCACTTGTAGTTCTCATATCTTCATATTTCTTTTTTTTTTTTTTTTAATTATTTATTTGTTTATTCATGGCTGTGTTGGGTCTTCGTTTCTGTGCGAGGGCTTTCTCTAGTTGCGGCAAGCGGGGGCCACTCTTCATCGCGGTGCGCGGGCCTCTCACCATCGCGGCCTCTCTTGTTGCGGAGCACAGGCTCCAGACACGCAAGCTCAGCAATTGTGGCTCACGGGCCCAGCCGCTCCGCGGCATGTGGGATCTTCCCAGACCAGGGCTCGAACCCGCGTCCCCTGCGTTGGCAGGCAGATTCTCAACCACTGCGCCACCAGGGAAGCCCTATCTTCATATTTACGCATAAGCTGGGCCCAGTACTGTTCCCCTACACTACACACACACACACACACACACACACACACACACACACACACGAGTCTTCCCTGACCTCCCAGAGAAAGTTAGCCTTCCTTTAGCATCCTACGAAAAACACCTTTGTTATGGCACCAATAAAACAGTTTGACTAGAGGAAAAGAACCAGATCCTAGCAGGGAATATTTGGTAAATGTGTGATTAGCTTAATTCAGCAGTTTTAAAGCTTAAGTTTTTAAGTAAGGGGATATTTTAATCATAATCTCCTGCCAAAACCTAATGTGTAGACTAGATAAGAGCCAGCAATCCCTCCCTTAGTCCCCTTGTGCCATGCTGCCTCTGAGGTGCCAGTGCCTTAAGTGGGAATAGTGTGAAAGCAGAGGCTTTCCTACAGTTGACCAGATGTCTGATCTGTCAAAAGTCTGTCAGATTCAGCCATAAAAACGATTGAAGTACTGATACATGCTATAACATGGATAAAACTTGAAAATATTATGTTAAATGGAAGAAGCTAGACATAAAAGGCCGCATTGTTGTATAATTTGATCTGTATGAAATGTCCGGAATAGGCAAATCCATAGAGACAGAAAGTAGATGAGGGTTACCAGGGCCTGGGGGAGAGGAGAATGGAGAGTGACTACTTAATGGGGATGGGGTTTCTTTTGAGGTGGTAAAAGTATTCTGGGATTAGAGAGTGGTGATGGTTGCACAATTTGTGAATATACTAAAAACCTCTGAATGGCACACTCTAAAAGGGTGAGTCTTGTATTATGTGATTTATATCTCAATAAAAATATAATTACAGTGGCATAGTATTCCATTCCATGGAATTGAGAGAAATAAAGGAATTTCTATAAAAACAGGCTAGGCATAAGTTTGTGTAATGTTAATATTTCTTTATAAAATTACATGTACATAACTGTTATCTTCGTCTAAGTGTGAAGAAATGTGACTGGGATTCTCTGGGATGTGTATAAACTTATTGGGAGCAATGAGTAAGTTCCCCCACCCCCAATCACCACCACACGCACAAAAAAGAAAACAAACAAACAAAAAACTGTCAAAAATGTAGGACCAGGAGCTAGAGTCCTAAGAATTATTTCCAAAGCAACTTTGTATCCTTGCTGAATCTATCCAGTCACCCTAATGCTTCCCCTGAACTCTAACCAGCCCCTTCTCTTCATGGAAACCCATGATGGAAATCTCTGCCCCCCACCTTGGGATGCCCTTGTTTTGAGGGTGATATTGGCAGAGTAGAAGCTGTTGAGGAGGTGGTGGCTTCCTGAGGAAAGAACTGCGGTCTGAGAGAGCTGAGCAAGGACACCAGGGCTTATGAGTAAAGGTGGGGAGGAACTAGGCTGGGGTAATAAGCAAAGCCCTTGGCAGGAACTTAGGCTAAATTTTGGGAGTCAGGTGGGTCCTGGGAAATAACAAAGGATGATGACTCAGGCCACCCACGTACAGTGAGTGGGTTAAGGTCAGGAGAGTGAGGTGGCAGCCTTTTGGTGGAGAGGCACTATCTCAAGGGGAAGACAAAGGGGAGAAAAGGGCTGGAGAGTGGAACATCTGGGGTTTTGGCGATAAGCCACAACTGGGTCTTACCTTCAGCCTTAGAACTCCAGTTTGGGTAAACACTTGAAAAAAAGAATTGGTGCAGGCCAGAATCTTATCTCCTCTTGATAAATTATGAAGAAAAGCCCAGGATTCTTACACCTCTCTCCCTCATCCTCCCACTTCCCCAGATTGACGTCTGACAAATAGCCAGAAATGAGACTCACACATCCATACCCAGAGTCAAGAGGTGGATCCCAGCTGCAGGCACCCATACACACACTAGCTTTAGCCATGCCTTTTATTATTTTTTTTATTGAGACAGGTGGATGGTGGTTAGTGGTGAGGGGTTCCCATACCCCCACTGCAGTGTTGCAGGACAACTCAGCAGTTCTCGTGTTCACTGGGGTAGACATCCCAGTGGAAGCCAATGGCATTGATAATGGATCGGCTAGATCGGCCACTGATGAATCGTAGCACAGTGTTGGGGTACAAGGGGACAGCTTTGAAACTTATGCCTCTGTCTTTCCCAAAAGTCAAGAAGCGGAACTTGTCAGTCACAAAGACCAGCTTTCTCAGGTAGTTCTTGTACTTTCCCGACACCTGGACCACTGATTCCCCAGGGTTCAGAAAGATCTCCTTCAGCTCTCCCAACTTGCCACCCGCATATTTGCTCCACACCTTGCCGTAGCACACCTGGAGACTAGGGGCAGGGGTGAGGAGGGAAGGAAGGGAGACACTGAGTAAGGTGATCAGAATTCAGGACCTCTCGGCCTACAGGCTGAGACCTTCAGACTAGTGACAGGGATGACAAACCCCCTGCCAGTCCCACAGAATGTGAGGGTTGGGTAAGCCCTTGGGGATCATACATGGAACTTCAACTCCTCATTTTGCTGACAAACAGGCTCACAGAGGGAAAACAACTTGCGCAGAATCACCCAGACAGTGAATATCAGAGCTTGAAGTTGAAGTCTACACTCCCACCAGGCCCCCACCCCCTACTTGAAACAAGAAAAGGGATTTTTCAAACATCTGAAAGGCTCCGATAAGGGAGGAGACTTGTCCATGCTGTGCTAGGATACAAATCCAGGGTCAGAAGGATAAAGTTTTGGGAGAGGCATCAAGCAAAGATGAAGGATGCCAGAGGGGATTTAAACCTTGGGTGGGGGATAAACGAGACAACTTCCAGGTCACTCTGAGTTGATGGTATATGATTTACCCAAGGTCACAAGTGTGGGAGTGTTAGGGGTTTCGGCAGCACAGGTCTCAAATCCAAGTCCTCTAATAATTTTTCCATATCATGTTATCCCTGTGACTTGATTGAAACAGATGTGACCCAAAGTGACTGAGAAATTCACAATTTAGTAAGATCCTAGAAGGTCCCCAAACCACAGAAACTCAAAGAATCTTACCCTACGATGTAGTATCTGTTAACTCGGACACGAATGGCAGTGATGGGGCCATCCAGCTGGTTTCTAGAATGGGAGAATGGCTTTCCTCCACGGCCTCCATACTCTCCACGGAAAGAGGAGGACCTGGCCTGAACTGGAGGGAAAGGAGGAGTTGGGGGGAGAAATCCCCTGAGAGCTCAGTTTCTCCCCACCACCCTTATTCCTCCCGCAACTCAGTTCCCACCACCCCAAGTCAGCCACTGACAGCCTTGGCCACCAGCAGCACAGGAAGCTGCTTCCCCTGACTCTAGTGCTGGGCTCCTGGTTTCTCACTTACTCTCACTGGCAGAGGCTGATGCACAAAGAAGGGCAAGAAAAGCAATGGTCAACATCCTGGGGCTGGAGTGGGAAGAAAGGAGAAAGTGAACGTTTACCCTTATCCCTCCAGATATCATTTACCCAGGCACCCCTGACCTCCAGTTGAGGCTCGGGTTTCTTGGTCCTTCAACTCAGACCTCGTCCACCCAGTCTTGGTCTTAGAAAGAATTGTCCACAGTCTCTAGTCCTGTTTGTCACAAATACTATCTTATGTGTCCTCAATCCCTCTGCCTCTCTCCGGTCTGGCTACAACCAACCCTCCTCTTCCCTCCCAAGCCAGAAGATCAGTCGTGACCTTCTATCTGGATTAAGCTGTGTCAAGCCCTGTTCCCTCCTGGAACAAAGCAGGAAAGGAGTTTTCTAAAGAAGAAGTGAAAGACATCTCCAAATCCTAGAAATGGTTGAGTTTATCAAACCAGGAGTCAGAGCAAAACCTAACTGAAGTAGGCCTGTGGTAGATTGGCCCAGTCTGTGGGACATCTGGGGCATAGTTAAAATTCCTAGTTTCATCCTAGTCTCAAATCAGAAGGAAAGGAGCATTTTAGAGGTCCCTGGGTCACTTGGAGAGTGAAGGTGGTGATAGAAGAGACAGCCAACACCACTGTCCAAGCAGTTCTGGTGCAGGTGGGATAGACTGAGAAGTTGGAGAAGGAATCGGAACCAGCTTAAGATAGGAGATCCCAGGCACCTGGTCTATTTGTCATACCTCCTTCTCCACTAACACAAATCTGGCTGTAGGTGTATCCCAGGTGTCCCCAGTCCTTCAGCTGAGATCCAGATATCCTTACACCGAAGACTAGCTCACACCCAGATGCCCCGGTTAGCTGACACACAGGTCTCCCCAGCCATTCAATCCAGGAAGCCTCTTCTTCAGCTCAGCTTGAATCCCCTCTAATTCAAATCCAGGCATCCCTGTTACCCCTCAGCCCATGCCTCTGTCACCCCTCACCTGGCAGTTTCAAGTGCAAAGTAACCCCCTGGAAACTTCCAGGTCTTTTATACCTAGTCCAAGCCCTCCCCCTGCTCTTTATTGTGTGAACCTCACCTCCTGAGCAAACATGATCAAACTCTTAGGGTCAGTTGTCAGGCAGGGTCTGGAACATCTTATCCTGCCCCAAGGGTTACAGGTGGCAGGGTGGGGTCAACTCTGGACCAAAGCCCAGATCTCAGGAGAGGCAGAATAAACTTGAGAAAAGATCACCAACCGAAGGGCCATCTGCTTTGGGTGGGCAAACTTCCTAATCACCTCTGGGTGTGGTCCAAGGTTCTCCTTCCCCTATTTGGTTTCTGCTGGTGTCCTCACCTGCAATCTGCCATCTTTCAGGAGAAACATTGTCCTCTGCAGGTACTTGAAATATAGATTCTCCTGGAAAGGGATTACACTCCCAACACCTTATACTTAGGAATGCCTACGATTTGCCAGACATTTTTTTTTCTCTCCCCTTATATTTTATATGAAAAAATCCAGAGTGTAGAAAAGTTGAAAGAATTGTACAGTAAACATCCCTATGCCCACTATGTAGATTCTATCTTAATATTTTGCTGTACTATTTTTTCCATTCATCCATCCTCGATCTGTCAGACTCTTCACAAACTTTTTCTCTCTGAGAACGGTGACTTGAGGCCGCAGGACACCTGGAGATCCCCCTCCCTGGAACAGATAGAGTCAGTCCAGCGGGCAAGTGGGAAGCTGAGGAAGTAAAAGCAGACAGGTCCTCCTCTGGGGGCAGTTCTGGGCCCTCAGGACTCCTGGGCACCATAGCTGAATCTTCCTGGGGCTGTAGCCCACACAGGGCAATGGCTCCCTCCTGTAGGTCTGAAACTTCCCCAGGGTTGGTGTCATCGATTTCTTCTCTTTGCCAGGCCTTCTCTTCTGGGGCCCCTCTAGGACTGGCCCTCTGACCCACTGTGTCAGCAGGGCAGAAAGACAGAGCCCAAGGAGGGGCTGGAACCCTTAGCTTCGGTTAGTAATGGTCAGGAGCCTGGCATTCGGAGTACCCCACCCCCTTATAGGCTCACCATCTGGGACTGAGGACTCGTCCCAGGAAACACAGGGAGGCCCACCCTGAGGAGCCGGAAGTACAGTGGGGCTCCTGGCAGGGAGATTCCGGGAGCTAGGAGGGCAGCCAAGGATGCACTGTGTGATCTCCCCACCCCAACCTTCTGCATGTCCAAAACGAGCACATCCTGGTGACAACTTTTGCTTCATTCCAGCCATTTTGTTCTCTTATGGCTTTTGTCCTTTCTTTGTGCTTGCCTTTCTTTCCTGATTCTCTCTCCTTCCTTTAACGTCTTGATCTTTCCCTGACATCTCTTGCCCTGAGGTTTTCCCTTTATATTCTCTCTCTCTCGGTGCCTCTTCTCTTCTTTGTCTCTTCATCTCTCCCCAGCTCTCTCTCTAACTCCTCCCCCTCTCTCCTCTCTCATTATCATCCGTCTCTTCTTCTTTAATAGGAGCACATCACAGAGTCTGTGACCAAACACAGGGAATCAAAGATGGCAGCTCAGAGAGGTCTGAGGTGAACACCTTGGGAAAACACCCTCACATTTCCATGACTGACACATCTGGGACCCTCAGAATAGAGGCTCCTACGCTTGTCACAGGTTCAGTTTCATGCCGAGATCCAGAGTCTCCTCCATGCCTGCAGATTGGTCCCTGGGTTCCGAGCAAAAGTTCCTGAGTCCCCTTTCCAGAGTGACAGAGATACCCTTCCTCCAATGGGAGGGGTCTCAGGGTTCATCCTCTGTCGTCCTGGAGACGAGGAGGGCCACTGTGTAGCTAATGCTGGTACATCTTAGAGTTTGCTCTGATGCTGTGCCTGAGGATCCAGAAGGAAGAAGGTGAAGGCTGTGGGACACCAGGCCCCCCTCTGCTTCTACCTCATTAGCTCCTATTTAAACTAGTTCACATTTAACCCATGTGCCAGCTGGGTGCCTACCTGCCCCAGTCCCTATAAGCAGTGGAAGGTACCCCTGCTCCAGTGCTACAGGCAGGGAAAGTCCAAAGCCTTCCCAAGCTTTCTGCTATCCCAGGCAACTCACACTCACTGTCTCCTCTGCCCCCTTAGCAAAGCGACTAACTCAGCACATGTTTATGGAGCACCTCTATGTTGGAGGCCCCACCCCAGATGCTGGAGAGATAGCAAGGAGGAAGAGAGTCCAATCCCGCCCTCAGGAGTTTTCACTCCAGCAGACGGAGTCATCAAATGAATGTTACTACATGATATGTGCTCTGAAGAAATCATCAAAGCAGAGAGGGAACGTGAAGAGGGATGGGGAGACTGCTGCTCTGGCTTAAAGGGGCCTCTGCTCAGGTAACGTTTGCAAAGAGACCTGATTGCAGTGATGGAGAGAAATACAGATATTTGGGTGAGGAGTGGGCCGGGCAGAGGGAACAATAAGTACCAGAGCCCTGAGCAGGAAGCACGTGGGATGAATTCAGAAACAGCAGGGAGGGCAGGGTGGCTGGTGGCAAGCGAGGGAAGCCAGTGGGAGGCAAGGTCTGGGCAGCAGCCAGCGGGCGGAGGCCGCAGGGCCTGGGAGGCCATGGTCAGGAGTTTGGATTCCTTCCGAGAGTGAGGGGAGCCATTGAAGGATTTTGCCTTTTAAAAGGGTTCCTCCGGATTTTGATAGAGTGGAGAATGGACTGCGGGTGGGTGAGGCTGGGGAAGGGAGGCCACGGCAAGAGCGGAGTGACCCTCCCCCCATTTTGCTGGGTCCCTCTCGCCTGCCCTCCTGGACTGCCCGAGAGGCCCTCCCTCCCTCAGACAAAGCAGCTCTGTCTTCTCCAAGTGTTGGTGCATGTTCAGACCCCAGGGTGAGGATCTGCCCCTTCCCCCCATCAAGGATTTTTCACAATATAGTTCCAAACAACAGCAGATCTGTTTCCTGTTAAGAAAAAAACATCCTCCACCTTCTCATTTACACATTGGGCCTCCATGGAGGTTTCAAGTGAACAAAGGGTTTTACCATGAAAACAACTGTGAGCTTGCTTTTCTGCTCACCCTTCACTGTTCCAATGGATAAAGTCTAGAGAGCAGAAGTGACCTCACTAAGTTGCAAAAGGGGGTTCTACCCCCCTGACCCTCGTGCCCCACCCGCCAGCCCCTCAGTGGCCTGCAGTTTGGTCTTGCTACTCCAGCTGTTCCCGAAAACCGGCCTCTTCACCGGTGCCAAATAGAAATGCGAAGAGAAAGGAGGAGACAGAGTTTGGGGTGAGGTAGAAAAGAGTAGCTTTTATTGCTTTGCCAGACAAAGGGGGCCACAGTGGGCTAACATCCTCAAGACTGTGTGTCCCGCCCTGGAGGGGGTAGTGAGGAGTCTTATAGTGTTCAAGGAGCAGGGTGTGGTCAGGTCGTGGACGTTCTTCTGATTGGTTGGCGGTGAGGTAATCGGGAGTCAGCATCATCAACCTTCTGGTTCCAACTGGTCTGGGGTCTACGCGCTTGTGGACAGCATACAGTTAACTTCTTCCACCTGGTGGGAGTTTTAGTATCTGTAAAATACCTCAAAGGACGTGGCTCAGAATAATATCTATAGTCCTTGAGGAGGAACTAAAGGTCCTTGACTATGATTAATGGCTAAAGTATTATTATTTTGTCTTGCTTGACCGTTTCCCTTTCTTTCTGCATTTTCTCACTTCTCTGATTAAATTTATTCTTTGACAAGTTTTTCTACAGACAAAAGGCAGGCGGAGCACATGGGTGGGGGTCTATTCTGGGAAAGCCTCCTAGGGTCCTGCTCGGTTACATGGCTGCCCAAAATGCTCCCCTCCTCTGCCCACCCAGTGCCTTCTACCCTCAAGACATTCGGCCCATACCACCACCACACCACCACCTCGGCCGCCCCCTGCGCCCACCACCAAGCCTGCTCTCCTCAGCTCCCTTCTCTTCCCAGCCCCTCACTTTGAACAGAATTCATGGCTCCTTTCTCTGGCCTCCAGCTGTGCTTCCTCCATCACTAGTCTGGTTCTAATTACCCTGCACCGTAATTTATCTGTTTACAGGGAAGCCTCCTCCACTGAAACGGGAGCCCATCCTAAGGCAGGAACTGTGTTGTCTCTACCTCTGAATTCCCAGGTCCTGCATCTCACCTCGCCCAGAGCAGGCGTCCCCTAGAAAAGACTCAAATGCCTCGGCTGCAGTGAGACTCCTATGAAATGTTCCTCTTTTGACTCTTCACACAGCTATGTCTCTCTTCTCACAGTGTTGCATATGGGTTTTCTTCAATTTCTCATTTACACTTCCTCTGAAGAAATTCTGTATTCAGAAGAATACTGGGCATAAACACAGAATTCTGTGTTGAGGTCCTCCATCCAATACTTCTTAGCTGTGTGAATTTAAGGAAATTCACCTCATTCTTTAGAGCCTATATTTCTGCATTTATAAAACAAGAGAAAAGTATCTCAAGATCAACCAGAACCCTAAAGGACAGTGTTTTTCAAACGGTAGATCTTAACCCATTGGTGAGCCATGAAATCAGTTTAACAGCTCAAGATCAGCATATTTTAAAAGTGGAATAGAAAAGAAAATAAGAGCAGTGCATGTAACAAAGTTAAATATTGGGGTTTTTTGTTTGTTTTTTTGGGTTTTATTTTTGGCCCTGCGGCTTGCGGAATCTTAGTTCTCTGACCAGGGATCGAACCTGGGGCCCTGGCAGTGGAAGCGCCGAGTCCTAACCACTGGACTGCCAGAGAAGTCCCAATATTGTTTCTTGAAGTAGTGCACTTAAACACTCTATCTGTGTGTAGTGGGTCGCAATATGAAATGTTACTTCCTATTACGAATTGCAGTTTTTTAACTCAAAGGGTAAGGTTCAAATACAATTTCTTTATATACCAATGCTATTTGTTCAAAACTATCAGGCTAGAAGTGGATTGGGACACATCTAGGGTAACTAGAGTGGCTCTGGAGACCCAGATTCGAGTAGATAAGTGTACAGTGTTAATAATTTTTTTTAATTGAGATATAATTGACATATAACATTATATTAGTTTCAGGTATATAGCATTATGATTTGATATGTGTATATATTACAAAATGATTATATATTAATCATTTTTGAAGTCAGAAACCTATAGCAATGTACCAAGAATTCGTGGACAGAATGTTGTATTATAAAGAGACATGGGTTAAAGCTTGGGTCCAGTCCTTACTCTCTTCATGACCTACTGAGCCTCAGCTTCTTCATCTGTATATTGGAGATAAGGAGATCAACCAATCTCTGTTGACAGACCTGGCACGTGGTAAGTACTGGGTAAATGTTTATTCTCTTCTCCCTTGAGAATTTCACAAAACATGGCTTCCTTTTTGGTCTCTTTCAGATAAAGATGGTGTAGGCAGCCATATCTTTTTCATCTGCAGTTAGCTTTATCTTATGGTTTAGCTTGAGTTTAGATCCTGGAGATCTTGTCAAATGCATCATAAGACTTGAAAAAGAATTTTGTGTAAGTTGTCTTGAACAACTAAAGTCACTTGGGAATCTGGTTTTTATTTCCTTTTATTGAGATATAATTACACGGTAACTTTTTTTAAGCTCTGTTTTTGCTTTCAGTCTCCACACCTCTTACTGAATTATCAACTGCAACTTTTTATTTTTTTCCTTTGTTTAGTTTATTTTTCCTTCGTTTCCTTTAATTTGTTTTCCTCCTCCTCACAAAAATAATCACTCTCCAGAACATATGACAATATAATATTCAAAGGGATGAAATCCTTGTGCATCTGAGTTGTAGGATCAGCTATATCCAGTGCTCATATATGCTGGATAAGCTATCAAAGTGGGAGTCACTCCACCAGGAAGCAGTCATTCTTGCTTTGTGTCAGGAGGAATTCATCTAAAAATAGGAGCAGATTTGGTTTCCTTTACACATCACGTGAAGTTCAAACAGTCATCTGCACTCGTGCATGATGTGTTCTGCAAATGCATTAAGACAGAGATAGTGTGATGTGCTGGTGAAGAGCACAGACTGTGTTGGAATCCAGCCACCACTACACAGAGGGCGTGTGCCTGGGGCAAGTTATTTATTTATTTATTTTTAAACAGGAGAAAATCAAAGTTTAATAACATGTGTACATGGGAGAGACCCAGAAAAATTGAGTAACTCGCCAAAATGGGCGAAGCCCTCATCTTAAATGCCACCCTCAGCTAAAGACAGAAGAAGATGTTGAGGGTGGGGAGAGTCCATTCTGGGAGGTGAGCAGGAAAACACACAGTAAACAAGGGTGATTGTGATGCAGATCTAAGCATTGTCTTCTCCATGGATAAGAATTTGTAGAGAGTTGGTCATAAAAACATGGAATGCTTTGGACTTCTCTGGTGGCGCAGTGGTTAAGAATCCACCTGCCAGGGGGCTTCCCTGGTGGCGCAGTGGTTGAGAGTCTGCCTGCCAATGCAGGGGACACGGGTTCGCGCCCTGGTCTGGGAAGATCCCACATGCCGCGGAGCGACTAGGCCCGTGAGCCACAATTACTGAGCCTGCGCGTCTGGAGCCTGTGCTCCGCAACAAGAGAGGCTGCGATAATGAGAGGCCCGCGCACCGCGATGAAGAGTGGCCCCCACTTGCCGCAACTAGAGAAAGCCCTCGCACAGAAACGAAGACCCAACACAGCCATAAATAAATAAATAAAACAAATACTTAAACAAACAAACAGACAAAAACTAAAACCACCACATACACTTAGGAGGGAAGAGCACCAAGGGCAGAGCTCTGCACACAGCAGCCCATGGGCCAGCTTCACGGTGTATGAGAAACAGAGTTCTACAACACAACATTGTAAACCAACTGTATTTCAATTAAAAAATAAAAATAAGACTTCCCTGGAGGTCCAATGGTTAAGACTCCGTGCTGCCACTGCAGGGGGCACGGGTTTGATTCCTGGTTGGGGAACTAAAGATCCCGCATGCCGCGTGAGGTGGGCCGAAAGAGAAAATAAAGGGTGGGGGGAAATAACATGCATATGGAGTTCAAAGAAAATCCTAAAGGAGATTAAAGTGGAAGAGCTTTAAGGAAAAAAAAAAAGTTTTACTGGTTCCAAGCACGACCAGGCTCATCCCAGAACACTTGGATCCAGGAGCACCCCATCAACCAGAAGTCACCCGCACAAAGGCCTGTTTTCCAGACTTCTGACCAGAGACTTCCCTTTTAAACACACTCCTTGAGTAACTTCCTGATTCCTTTTTTCAGAAATTCTTGAGTGGTGGAGGGGGAGGAAGCTAGGGATCAGAATACCTGGGTTTTGCTCCCTACCCTGCAGAAGCCTGTAAAAAAACATGCAGATTTATTTGGGAGTGAGGAAATTGTAAGGAATCATTTTCCTCTTTATGTTTCAATTTTCTATACTGTGATTTAAAGTTTTCATGGTGGTAAAATATATATACCATAAAATTTACCATTTTAACAATTTTTGTTTTATTACCTATTTATTTTTTAATTTTTTGGCCATACTGCACGGCTTATGGGATCTTAGTTCCCCGACCAGGAATTGAACCTGTGCCCCCTGCAGTGGAAGCACTGAGTCCTAACCACTGGACCGCCAGGGAATTCCCCCATTTTAACAATTTTTAAGCGTACAGTGCAGTAGCATTAAGTGCATTCACATTGTTGTGCAGCCATCACCATCCTCCATCTCCAGAACTTTTTCATCTCCTCAAACTGAAATTATATATATATATATTTTGGCGGCACTGTGCAGCATGCAGGATCTTAGTTCCCCGACCGGGGATTGAACCCGTGCCCCCTGCATTGGGAGCGAGGAGCCTTAACTACTGGACCGCCAGGGAAGTCCTCAAACTGAAATTCTAGACCCATTAAACACGAACTCCCCATTCCCCTCCCCCCAGCTCCTGGCAGCCACCATTCTACTTTCTGTTTCCTGGAGCCTGACCACTCCAGGGGCCTCATATGAGTGGAATCCTACAGTATTTGTGTCTGGCTTATTTCACTTGGCATAACATTTTCAAGGTTCATCCATGTTGTAGCATGTTTCAGAAGTTCCTTCCTTTTTAGGCCTGAATAATATGTATCATATAAACAATAATTTATATATAATATAAACATTTTGTTTATCCATTCATCCATCAATGGACGTTTGAGTTCATTTGAGTTGTTTCCACCTTTTGGCTTTTGTGAATAACTCTGCTATAAACATTAGTGTGAAAATATCTGTTTGTGTCTCTCCTTTCAGTTCTTTTGCACATACGTAGACATATAATTGCTGGACATATGGTAATTCTATGTTTAATTTCTTGAGGAACCAGTTAAAGATTTTTAAGCCTTTTTGTAAGTGATGAAAAACAGTTAAGAATCAAAACAGCCAGTTTGATACCTTAGGAACAACAACAACAACAAATCATACCTGGTCTTTCTGGTTTGTTTGTTTTTGTTTTTTTTTTTAGTTTATTTATTTATTTTTGGCTGCATTGGGTCTTTGTTGCTATGCGCAGGCTTCCTCTAGTTGTGGCAAGTGGGGGCTTCTCTTTGTCATTGCGGTGACTTCTCTTGTTGCGGAGCACAGGCTCTAGGTGCGCGGGCTCAGTAGCTGTGGCACACGAGCTCAGTAGTTGTGGCTCGCGGGCTCTAGAGCGCAGGCTCAGTAGTTGTGGCGCACGGGCTTCGTTGCTCCGCGGCATGTGGGATCTTCCCGGACCCGTGGAAGGCCTGGAACCCGTGTCCCCTGCATTGGCAGGTGGATTCTTAACCACTGTGCCACCAGGGAAGCCCTGTGGTTTTGAATAATGTTTACTGTTCTAGAGCTTTAATTGTTTTAAAGAAACACTAATTACAAGAGAACATACATAACAATTTTCAGGTTTTATTTATTTGGAATTTCTTTTAAAAAGAAAACTTTTTATTGTCATGAATACATATCACACAAAAATTACCATCTTAACCACTTGTACATATCCAGTTCAGTGGTATTAAGCTCAGGTTTTATTTTAAGGCTTATAATCTCATCAAATTCTAATCTCGGTGGGTGATGCATATTAAGGCCGGAGCCTTGGGACTCTCCTTTCCACCTACTCCTACCCCTGCCACACTTTGTACTCCTTCTGGCCCTTCCCTCCAAACCACAAGGACAGAGCAATATGAGTCAGGCTGCCTTTGTGACCTTCTATGGTAAGACACTAACATTTCAACATATTTTCTGTAGCCTTTCACATTATATGGCTGTCATTTTGCAAAACAAAATCTGAATACGTAGGAAGAGTTCTGTTGTGTACCCGTTGTTTGCCAGAGAAGGAATTTATATCTATGCTCCCCCCATCCTCCTATATACATGAGGTGTGTGACTTAGAACACAACACCTCCCTTATTTAGGGCTTACCTGCCACCTGTCAGTGAGTGAGTCGATTCTAGACAGTCTCTGAAAGGCTCCCAGTCCAGGAGCTGACGACGCTCTGCTCAGCACTCAGCACCAGGAGAAGGAGCCGAGATGACAAATGTTCGTGGTCTTGGAGAGAGGCCTCGGCATATTTTTTAGCCTGGATCCTTCCCAGAGGCCTGACATTTTTGCTACCTGAGCCTCACCTCACAGATAGTTCCCAACCAAAATTGGGGCTAAATGGTCTGAGGACAAGAAGATATATGTTTGTGAAATGCATGGAGAAGGTGGGCAAGCAGGAGGGTGTGTGGGGACAGATAGCAGGAGTGGGTTTGGCGGGGGCCGAGTGGGCAGGGCAGGGACACAGCAGCCACCCGCGAGCAGGTAGAGCGAGCCACCTTGGTGCTCTGGATGGGCTCTGTCTCTCTCTCTTGGCTTCCGGGTAATTGTTCTGGGGCCTGGGGCCTGACTGTGGGGTGACACTTAGTTCAACAGAACCACTGCCCATTCCGGCCCCACCTCTCACCAGGAAACGCCTCCCCACCGCAGTGACCACATCCCCCCCAGGTTGCCTTGGAAACACTCTGCGGGGGCTGGGAGATCCAGGGCACAGTTGCCCAGCAACAGGTGGTGCCCTCCCTTCCGCCCTCATCTGAGGCAGCTGCCCTGCACCCTTGGCTCTCACAGGGAAGAGCGGCTCTGAGGGCGAGCCAGGAGCCCAGAGACTGACTGAGGTGAGGTGAGGAATGCAGGAGGCCCCTGCAGGTGGGGGACCTGGGGGACAGCCAGAGGCAGGCAGAGACTGGGCAAAGCCGGAGAGGCGGGGACAGGTGCAGAGGTGGCACCTGAGACCTGGCACAACAGCAAACTCAGGGGGGCCTGCAGAGAACAAGACCAACTCCAAGGAGAGTTGTGAGGGCAAAGGAGCACCCAGGGCGCCGCCGAGGTGGCCGGGAGCGGGGCCCACACGCAGGGGCAGAGCTGGGACGGAGGCTCTCATTTCCTCACCCAGCACTTCTTCCAAGCAAGACATGAGTGGGCTGAGACAGGAGGAGAGAAGTCCTTGGGTTCTTTGAGTTTGAGTTCAGTTTTGTCTGAGGCACCCTGGAGTCTGGGAGGAAAATGCAGCTTCCAGAAAGGGCCTGGGGATTCTGAGCAGGAGCCCCTGGCTGCAGACCGAGGTGGGCCCCATCTCTCTGGCCCTCTGGCTGCTTCCCGCCGTTTCTGGGTCCTCCGGGCTCCTCTGTCTGCCTGGGTCTGTTTCTCCAGCCAGATGTTGCTGAGCCCTGCTCCCCTGGCCCTCTCTCTCCTGATGGTGCCAACCCTGTGTCATGTGCTTCCTTTCCTGACCCCGTCTCTCCAGATGCCTCCGACCCCAGAGCAGCCATCTGGGCACATGGAGGGGCCCCCTGCATCAGAGGCTTCCTCATGGCCCCCGCTGCCCTGCGGGCCCTGTGTCCCCATCATGCTGGCCCTGGCTGCCCTGGCTGCTGTCCTCCTCCTGACCACAGCCGTGTTGGCCGAACGCCTGTTCCGCCGCTCCCTCCGCCCAGACCCCAGCATCTGCGCACCCACCCTGGTCTGGCGCCCGGGAGGAGAGCTGTGGATTGAGCCCACGGGCACCCCCCGAGAGCGCTCCGAGGATTGGTATGGCTCCGCGGTCCCGCTGCTGATGGACCAGGCCCCAGACCCGCCCACCCAGGGGGGCGCCTTGGAGGCACGAGTGACAGCCCCACCTGCCCCTTCAGCCCCATACTCCCCTCCCAGCTCCTTGGTCCCCCAGGCCCCACCAAACGCCCCAACCCATAGCACCTTCTGGAGGCCACCGGTCTGGGAGGAGAGGCCCCACACCCCAGGCCTGGTGAGCTGGGCTGAGCCTGAACAGAGGCCAGAGGCCAGTGCATATCCAGGGAGCCCCCAGGCCCGGAGGCTGCGGCCAGGAAGCCCTGATCCTGAGTGGGGCCTCCAGCCTCGGGTCACCCTGGAGCAGATCTCAGCTTTCTGGAGGCGTGAAGCCCGGACCAGCGTAGGTTTCTGAATCCCCAGGGCCTGGAGGACTGGCCTCCCAGAGACCCCTGGGGGAGGCCCAACCTCAGAGGGATCCTAAGACCCTGAGGCTCCTGAGAACCTGAGCTGACCACTGAGGCCCCGGGAAAGATTGCCCCTCCCTGGCCTTTTACTTCTGGATTTCGGTTCCCCTGGATCTGGGCCTGGACAACCTGGGTGTGGACGGAGCCTGTGCTGTGGGGCAAGCTCAGAGGTGCCTTTGCTTAGCTGCCCGGGGCGGTGGCTTAGAGAACTGGAGTTGGGGCCAACTCTGGGCCAGAAACTGCCAAGATCACATTCCAGATTAAGAACTCAAGGTACCAGACAGACAGGAAATAGCATCAACGCAGCGGCTTCCACCCTCCTTCAGTGTGTACCTAAGATGCCGACATTGGAGTGAGGGTCCCAGGGATGCTGAAGAACAGAGTGTGGTGATGACAAGTGTCAGCCGTGCGAGCAGGAGATGACAGGAATTCAGCTTCCCAGAGCCACGTCATCCCTCCAGAAGAACACATACAGAGAGGTCAAGATCAGGCAAAAGAGCATCTTATTACATACAAACTGCGGCTTTGACCCCCACCTCGCAACAAGAGGCCCTCTCTTGCCTGCAACTGGGACCCAGAGTAGCAAAAGGCCAGCGGGCAGCGTGTCCTCTTGAGGCCGCCGCATCTCAGCCCTCTGGATCTTACCCTTCCACGGTGAGGGAAGCCCAAGCCAAGGAGATCTGAGTTTGATCCAGTGTGGAAAGGAACATTGTCCCGGGGCAGGGCAGCTCCCAGAACGTGGCCCCTGGCCGTCTTCCCTCCCAGCTTCCTGGAGTGGCCCAGAGAGACACAGTTGCCCCAAGACAGGCTTACCTATGATACTCCACCCGACAAAAATGGAGCCCCAATGTCTGTATCAGCCGACCTCCCCTCTGGGCGCAGAGCCAGGTGTTGGGGGGAGGCGAAGGAGTTTCCATTCCCTGGGCTCTGACCTCTCAAACCTCAGTCCTGAATGTTAGGATTTTGCCATGTCAGTTACCACCTGTACTTTATATTTTTCTTTAAATTGGTTTACTATTTGCTTAATAAATTCATTTTACAAGGAATCTGTTTTGTATCACTTCTGTAAATGGAAAACCAAGTATCACTTGTCAGAAATAGAAGGTAAGACATGGAAATAAATACAGTGTAAACAAAGGTATAGAGTTCTAGGTAGACATTGTTTCCTGCTGGAGGCATTGACCCAGAGATCTGCTCTTTCTTTGTCAAAAGGCTCAGCAAGTATTAGGAAAGTGTTAGGCATACTAAGTGCTACCCTGAGACCACCCCCGAGAAGTGCTGTGTTGGATGAGAGCCCTGCATGGGGAGCAGCCATCCTGTGCTACTTAATGCTGGCCAGGAACCCCCTCCGCCACCAAGTTCACCCACACCCCGGAAATGCTGTCAGGCAGAGGCCAGCACTCTGCTCTTCCTGCTCAGAAGGGCCGGGGGGCACCTGGGCCCGGACCTCCCTTCTCACCCCTTGGATGCCAGGAGTCGGACGAGCAGCCAGGGGATTAGAAGCCCCCTGGCTGAGGGACATCCACCCCCCCCAACCCCCGGCTGCACTCATCCAGCCTGTGTTCCCAGCATCTTCCCTGAGCCAGGCCCTGAGGAGGGAGGAATCACACCTGGCCCCCGCCCTCAGGGAGATCTCAGCCTCTCTAGTGGCAGGGGTGGGGGTGGAGGGAGGTGAGATAAGACAGGAAGACATAACTGATGCGAGATCAGGGCTGCTGTCCCACCTCTGTCACTCACAAGCCAGGTGACTATGTCACTTCTCGTTGTCACCATCAGCTGACAGGACTGGGTTGTGGGGACTCTGCCCAGGAAGCATGAATAGTCCCTCAGGGACACAGAACTGAGATACCACACTCAGAGCTTAGAGGCCTGCATGCCGAGGGCTCAGCGGAGGCAGGATGGTGGGGAAGGGACACCAGGGACAAGGCCCCAGTTCTCGATCTGGTTCTATCACTCACTCTTGGAGAAAAGTACTTTTTGTATTACTGGGCCTCACATTCTTTCTCTTTACAACAAGAGAGTTGAAAGTTGAACAGATGCTCTATTGGGACTTTTCTAGCTGTGACATCTAAGGATACAATAAAATGAAAGATGGATACCTACACTCATGCATGGATGAATGTGATCTCCCTGAGGCAAAGTCCAGCTTGCTGTCCCCAAAGTCACCTTTATATCCCCAGACCCAGAACAGGATCTAGAACACAGCAGGAGCCCAAAGAAAGGGGAATGAATGAATAAGTAGGCGGATTCATAGATACATGTGTTTTACCCTTTCTCCTCTTTATTTTAAACATCTCCTCTTCATTTTGAACACCATCTTACTGGAACTTCCCTGGTGGTCCAGTGGTTAAGACTCCATGCTTCCACAGCAGCGGGCGTGGGTTCAATCCCTGGCTGGGGAACTAAGATCCCTCATGCCTTGGGGTGCGGCCAAAAATTAAAAACAAAACAACCCCACCATCTTACTACTTTCTCACGTTGAGTTCTTCCTTTATGATTTTTGGCATTTAAAACGCACTTCCTGGGCTTCCCTGGAGGCACAGTGGTTAAGAATCTGCCTGCCAATGCAGGGGACATGGGTTCGATCCCTGGTCCGGGAAGATCCCACATGCCGTGGAGCAATGAAGCCTGTGCACCACAACTACTGAGCCTGCGCTCTAGAGCCCACGAACCACAACTACTGAAGCCTGCACCTCTAGAGCCTGTGCTCTCAACAAGAGAAGCCACCGCAATAAGAAGCCCACACACTGCAACGAAGAGCAGCCCCCACTCGCCATAGCTAGAGAAAGCCTGCATACAGCAACAAAGACCCAACACAGCCAAAAATAAGTAAATAACTAAATAAATTTATAAAAATTTAAAAAATAAAATAAAATGAAACGCACTTCCTGTCTGGTCCTTTACTCAATAATTCTGGAGTTCCAAGTTCTAGGGTGTCTGCTCACTCTCCTTCGTGACAGATGGCTTCCTCTTATGTTTTCTAAGTTGGGGCTGTGAACTCAGCTTCAACAGGGCCTTAGTGGGAATCCAGGTGACTAGTTCCAGGGTGTCTCTCTAGAGAGCGTCTGTGTTTGATTCTGCCAAGGATGCTTCAGGGGAGTAACCAACCCTGGACCACATTATTTGTTCATTTTATTTGGGCTTCCGAGACTATGCAAATGGTGTAAATTTGAACCCCAAATTTAAATGAGGGCACACCTTTGGTTATGAATTCTCAGGGGAGACTTTCTATTGCCTCTAGATCTCAGGGTGAGACCCACGAGGTTCTTTTGTGCTTTATGGGCTGATGGAAAGACTTTTTTTTTTTTCCTAGTCTGCTTTTCCACTGAGGGTGTCACCCTTTAAGGGGCTGAGCTGTATATTAGGGTCTCAGTTTTCAACGCCCCAGGTAAGGCCTCCAAAATCTCGGTGGATATAAAACCCAAACCCTTCATTTTGCTAAGATCTACAACTGCCCATGAGCTCCCCTAGCTTTGGTTTTCAATTTCCTCTTTGTGTGTGGCTCCAGGGATTCCCCTTAGTTTCTTGAAACCCAGCTGCGCTTTGTAAAGGATGTTTGCTTGATTTTATGTAGCATTTCTAGATGTTTCACAGCAGGGATGTGCTTGTCAGGTTATACCATTCAAAATATCACAAAAAACAGATGATTTCCTCTATAACCAAGTTCAAATCTTTGCAGCCAAACTTCTGGAAAGAGCTGTCTGTCCTAGCAGTCTACATTTTCTCGTCTTCCCATCACTCTGCAACCTGCCACAGGCTTCTATACACTTCCAGCACTCTCTAGGAACTGCTTTCCCCCAAATCATGACCTACACATTTTAATCAAAGGATACCGCTCAGCCTCCTGTGGGCATTAGACGTTTTGATTCTTTTTTTTTTTTTTTTAACTTTTTGGCCACACCACGCAGCATGTGGGATCTTAGTTCCCGACCAGGGATTGAACCCACGGCCCCTGCAGTGGAAGCACAGAGTTTTAACCACTGGGCCACCAGGGAAGTCCTGATTCCCTTTTTGACATGTTCTCTTCCCTTGGCTTCTGTGACTCCACGTACATCTGATTTCCCTTCCCTCTGTCTGCCATCTTCTCTGATTCTTTTGCTCTCTGCCTTCTTCAGCTTTTGCTTTCCCTCGACACAGTCTTCCTGGGCAATCCCACTGACACCCATAGCTTCAGCTCCTGGCCTCCCTGATGATCCCCAAGTCTCTGCCTCTGACTGTGGCAGATATGGTCCTCCTACAGACATCCTGCCATTATTCTAAAGTAATAGTACCAGTGGGAGAGAAAACAAGATGATTAACTAAAAGATTATTTCAGGGACTTCCCTGGTGGCGTAGTGGTTAAGAATCCGCCTGCCAATGCAGGCGACATGGGTTCAAGCCCTGGTCTGGGAAGATCCCACATGCCGCGGGGCATCTAAGCCTGTGTGCCACAACTACTGAGCCTGCGCTCTAGAGCCCGCGTGCTACAACTACTGAAGCCCATGCACCCGTGCTCTGCAACAAGAGAAGCCACCACAATGAGAAGCCGCTGTACCGCAATGAAGAGAAGCCCCCGCTCGTCACAACTAGAGAAAGCTCGCGCACAGCAACGAAGACCCCAACGCAGCCAAAAATAAATAAATAAATAAACTTATTTAAAAAAAGAAAAAGATTATTTCAGAACCTCTCCACAGTCATCCTTGATTACAGAGTCAGTATTTACCCCAGTATTAAAACACGCCCCCCCCCAAAAAAAAACAACCACAGGGGTCGTGAATTCACATGCAGAAATAGGCCAAGTCAGAGATATAGGTGAAGAGTGATGTGGACCAGGGGACAGAGGTGAGAAAAGACTTCACACCTGTCTGTAAGGGCAGCTGCCCCTCGGCTCCACCAATCACATCCATCCTTCTGATTTTCCAGCAGAAGCTAGAAATTTGGTTTTTAGGTAAAATCAACCAAAATGTTAAGACCACTTTATATATATGTATATGAATCTATCAACCTATAAAATCCAATGAAATCAGCCTGTGGGCCACATGTGGCTCAGGAAACACTGGTCGGAGATCTCTTCTAAACAAACTTGAGGGATTTTCCTGGTGATCCAATGGGTAGGATTCCGCACTCCCAATGCAGGGGGCCTGGGTTCGATCCCTGGTCGGGACACTAGATCCTGCATGCTGCAACTAAGAGTCCGCATGCTGCAACCATGAGCCCGCATACCGCAAAGAAGATCCTGTGTGCTGCAACTAAGACCTGGCGCAGCCTAAATAAATAAATAAGTATTTTAAAAACCCAAAAAACAAAAAACCAAACTTGAACAAGTGCCTGGGAAGGTCCCTGAAATGGGTGTGGAGGGTCCCTCTTTGTGTTGGCCTTTGGTGGTTGGAGATGGGACGGCCTGCTCTCAGATGATCTTAAATCAGGGTTTTCCCCACCTTCACGCTGTTGACATTTGAGCCAGATAATTCTTTGTGCTCCTGTACATTGTGGGATATTTAGCAGCATTTCCGGCCTGTAGCAACTAGGTGCCAGTTGCATCCCCCTAGTTGTGAAGGGATGTTTCCAGGCATTGCCAAATGTCACCTGGGGTGGGGGCGGGGAGGGGGACAAAACCCTCTGATGCTTCTAAGTGAAGCATTTTAATCAATTAACACACCGGCCCACAGAGCTTGCAGCCTGTCCAGGGACAGGGCTGCTGGGGACCTAGAACCACTCAGCTGCCAAGTAGAACAATGTGGGCCTCCTCTTACTAATTTTCAGTGGCACCAAAAAAGGATTAAGATGAAGATACAAGACAACCAGCCTTGGAGGAAACAAATAAATAAGATAATACACCAGGAAGCCGGCAGAGGCTTCTAGGAAGGCAGTGCATCATAATGTCTTTTGTAATTGGAAATTCTAATATAATTTGGAAATTGCAAATTTGATTGCCCAAATGAAAAAGTTCCTTCTAAATCAAAGGAAGGTGTGGGAGGAAAAAGTTTTTACACATCTCTCAGGAGGTAGAGGAAAATGACAAAGAAATGGAAAATAGGTAAGCAACATTAAGAGATAAAGGATCAATTCATTCAATATTTACCTAATAGAAGTTCCAGAAAGAGAGAACAGAGAAAACGGAGGGGAGGAAATAATGAAAGATTCTATGCAATGGAGAGAAGTATTTCAGGCAAAAAAAAGAGGTCTGTGAGGTGGCTCTCACCTGCCTCACACCGTCACCACCTGAGGAGCATTAAGGAACAGGGACGCCACCAAGACTCCCCTTCATGCCAAGTGGAGGAACAGGGACTGGGTTTACCCTTCTGCCTGAAACAACCTCCACTGCCACCACCAAACCAGACAAAATACATGGAACAACAGTTTTCAAAACACTGAACACCAAGCAATGAAAGACAGTCGTGAAAACAACGAAGTCTCAGAGGGAAAGGAAAACAAAGGAGGGAGTTCCCTGGGGGCCTACTGGTTGAAATCTGGCACCATCACTGCCATGGCCCGGGTCCAATCGCTGGTCAGGGAACTGAGATCTGGCAAGGTATGCAGCACAGCCAAAATATAAAAAAGAAAGAGAGAGAGAGAGAGGGAAGGAGGGAGGGAGGGAGGGAGGAAGGAAAGGGGACTTGTCCTTTTAAGATTGTCCAGCTTACTGCTTGAGAGAGTTTCCAAACTGCAGGCTCGGAGAAGAGAGAACCCCAAGATCTGCTGAGCGTCCCTCTTGCGTATTATCCAGCAAAGAACTGATCAACAGACATGTGTGAGAAAACCACCTGAGGCCAAGAGAAGAGCCATGTGAAAGGACTAAGGCAGCAGTGCCCAGGGCCTCACACAAAGCCAGGGCCTCTTCCCAGCAGCCAGACTGGAAAATGTCACAAGGCCTTGGGCAGTGCACTTGGGAAGGTCTTGGCTTAGTAGTAGAAAATAATCCACTAGACTGAGCACTGCTTTGGGCCTGCCTAACAAATCATACAGATTACAAAACTATCTGGTGTTGAGCAAGGTGAAATTCACCACATCCGGCAAGCAATAATTAACGAGTGAAAACACAGGAGAGGATCAATGAATGAACTGTCAGAGAAGATGTATGGACCTTTTTTGGTTCTGTTTTAATTATCGTACCCAGAGCATCGCTGGATTGCTGCCTCAGATAGGTCACTGAAGCAGTTCTTTTGCATCTTCTATCTTTCCCCTGACGGACTTTTCATCCATTGGAATGAATTAGATTGGAATTTTAAAATGCAAGACTTAGTCTAGCCATTGAAATCTTCCATGCATTTGGGTAATTACTATACCAATAATACAAAAATACGTTAGTACAGTCCTTTACCTAAAAAGCTGCCAAATCTCAATGAATTCCCCTTCTGGCTTCTAATATTCTGAGAAAACAAAGCAAATCATGCAAAAAATAAAAATAAGATATTTTTGGTTCTTGGTGAGATTACAGTTAAGGGGCCTTTATTGTTTGTTTTTTTTTTTAATGTGGGAAGCATGATTTTTATCCAGCCTGTAAGAAACCAGCATTGTTCTTTATATACTGATGTAGTATTCCAAAAGAGAATCTTTCCTTTGGTTAAAAAGCAGCCAAATATCAAGAAGCAAGTGACTTATGGGATGGTTCTTTGTTGGTGCTAAGTCTTCGAAAAATTCTAGCTCAAGAGCTGGGAGAAGAAATAGGTTACCCAGTGACCCACCAAACTAGAGGTATACGTGAGGATCTCTGCCTCTGGTCATTTTCTAAGTGTGCTGTACTAGGTCCAGAGATCCAAAGAGCCCTACCTACCTGAATAAAGAAAGCCCACATTATCTGGAGTAAATCTGATGTGCACAGCGAGATGTTATTCACAGCTTCACGATCAGATTCTCTTCAGGTCTTTGTAGTCTGGTTTTACAAGCTGAGTTACTTAGGGCCTCAGAAAGCAGGTCTTAAAAGCAGTTACTTACTAACTGCCAAAATGTTCTGTTCCTCAGGAAGTGATTAGAGCAAAGTACGGAGGTACTGAAACATTTATGGAGTTTTACCTACTGTATTGTCTTGAAGGGCTAGCGATAAATTAGTATACGTGTCAACACCGCATAATAGCACAGTGGGATTTTTCAAAGGTCCAAAGTTGAATTTTTTTCAGATGTAGTGTGGTTTGCTAATAATGTCTTGCCATTTTTAAATGCTTTCAGCTTTCACTGGCCTTGGCTCACTAAAGCTCGTGCCCATTGAGTTCACTGACTCTGCCAACCCAGTCTGACCTCTTGTCTTCCCTGACCCTCTAGACTGAGTACCCCAGTAGGTGGGTGGGTGGAGGGGTGGGAAGGGGGATGGGTGGATGCAAGGCGGGGGTGGATGGGCAGGAGGATAGGTGGAAGAGGGGTGGGCAGGTGGGTAAATGTTAGCAGGAGGGTGAGGGTGGGGGGTGGATGGGTTGGTGAGTGAATGAGTCTTGGTCGTCTCCGGAGTACACAGGGCCTTGAAGTCACTCAGATACCCTGGGCGGTTGGATGGGGATCTGATGAGGAGATGAAGCTGGAAAAGTGGGTGGAAGATGAGACTGCTGCCCACCCCTCCTCAGCTTTCCTTCTTGAGCAGATGCTATACAGTATTCATAGCCTCCTTGGCTAATATCTTTGGAACCTGGAAGGAAGATGGAATCAGAGGAGATTGGAAGGTGGTGTGACTGAAGTGTCCTCTGGTGGCCATAGGGGGTTTGACGGTATTCTTAGGTATTTTTTTCATTGTCTGTTCTCCCCTCCCCACTCCACACCCCCAGGCTCCCACAGAGCCCCACTAGAATATAAACTCCATGAGGACAGGGCTTTTTCACTGTTTACTCATTGTTGTCTATCCAGTGTCTAGAATAGTGCCTGGCACGTAGTAGGCATTCAACAAATACTTATTTTTGAATCCTGCTCCACCATTTTATTGATCTATGACGCTGAGCAGCATTCTTAACTTCATAAAGCCTCAGTTTCCTCATGAGTAAAATGGAGACGCTAACATCCCTGCCCCCACCAGCATTAACTGAGAAAGAGACCTACACGTGCTGAGCAAGAGCCCTCGGTCAAATGTGTGTTCCCTTCTCACCCACCAGCTGGCAGTGATGATGCGTTACATGCTGACTTGATTTGCACCTGATTTGATGGGCACATTTGCTCTAATGGGCATGGGCTTTATACTGCATGTGGGGCAGCCTGGGGAAATCGTCCAAGCCTAGTCCCAGGCAGGTTAGGCAAGAAGGAAGTGTAGCCAGATAGACACCAGGTGAAATGTGAGATTCCTCTTCTGCCGCTCACCCCGTCTCCCCACCCTCACAGCCACACCCAGCTCTTCCCACTGCGCTGAACCCATCAGGCTCCATCTGCCCTCTGAGCTTTTGCAGATGCTGTTTCCCTTGCCTACCTTCCCTTCTTGCCAACCCATTGCCATGACCCACATTCAAGGCCTCTGAGTGGCTGCATCAGCCTCCTCTTGGTCTGCCTGCAGCCACCCTGGCCCCCTCAAATAGATCTCCCTGCAAATATGCTTATCTCACTTTCCAGCTTCAATCTGACTGTTCTCAGGACAGAGTCCATTTTGTGGTCTGGACCCAGCCCAGCATCTAGCCATCTCGCCTCTCCTGATCCCAGTTTCAAAGCTTACACCAAACAATCCTAGCCATTTCCCACTTCTGAACCTTTGCCCACACAGTCTCCTCTGCCTGGAAATCCATCCCCTGCAAGGAGGGCATGGATTGCTTTTGCCTGCCCAGGATCCATTTTCTTTTCCACTGGTGAGGGAATCCCCACCCAGGGCTCAAATCTGGGATCTTCCTGTAGGGCTGGTTCATTTCTGTGATCAAGGGTGAGCTGGAGCTTGCTTTTTCATTTTTTAATTGGGATGCTGTGGGTGCAGCCTGCATTCTCCAGTTGGCTACCTGGGCCCCTATGTCTTATTCCAGCCTCCTCCATCTGTCACATCTGCTTGGGTCCTAGAGGCATTTGAGTTTGAGACTCCTGGTACACATCTCCCTTCTGCCTCTACTAGGCTCTGATTCCCTCCTGGATCCCAAGGGTTTTGCCTTTCAGTTCCCTGCTCTTCCTGGGTGCCCACTTCCCTGTCCTGTCCTGACACCCAGAAGTGCCCTTAGTTCTCTGAAGGTTCAGTTAATTCCCCTTCAGATCTGAGGAGCTGAGACTCAGAGATCTAAATTCCCTGGAGAAGGGAAGGCTGCCTAGCTGAGCGTGTCCATGTCTTCCCTGGAGAAAGGACAGGAGGGCCCCGGGGTGGAGGTGTGTATTACAGAGCACAGGTACAGCCCCAGGTGGCATCTCGCGGCTGTGTCCTGTGAGAATGGCCCCTTCAGTTCAGGACATCACCAAACGCAGTGTCCACTTCTGCCCAACGTTGTTGTGGGTTTTTTGTTTGTTTGTTTTGTTTTTGGCTGCACCCAGGGATTGAACCCAGGCCCTCAGCAGTGAAAGCACAGAGACTAGGGAACTCCTCAGCATATGTTTGGTGCTTGAAGGGTGAAGGTCTTGGTCGGTCTGGGGCTTTCACATCTGAGGTAGCTCATCTGCCCCTGGCCCATCGCTGGTCTCCAAGGTTGAGAAAGGAGCAAAGGGGTAGAATAGCTCCCTCAAGGCAGACTGGCACCCCCAGACTCCCCCTGAAGAAGGAACCTCTGTGGATGAGACCCATTTTTCTCTCCTCCTGGCAAAGGGCGGAGGAGAGAGTAGGTTCTGGGAGGGGAGAGGCAGCTCCAGACTGGAGTCTTTCCAGGAGGAGTCACCTTGGGGACCACCTTCACCCATGGGAGCCCTCATGCTCTGGTTCCTCCCAGATCCACCCAGAAGGGTTGGAGAGAGGCGAACCCTAGGCTTGAGGTGAGGGTAGGAGGGGCCACACAGGTGGGCAAGACCTCAGGGGGGTGGGTGTGTGTATGCATATTTGGGGGACTGGATTTAGACCCACTGCTTAGACTTCTGAGTCCTGACTCAACATGGAAGGAAGTTTGACGTCTGAACACGGACCCCCACCACCCTCCCTTACCCCCTAACTGACCTTGGCTCTGGCCCCAGCTGCTCTGTACCTCTCCCAACTAATGATATCCCCATGGAACCAAATCCTAAAGGGACTTCAGCACCCAATGGGGGTTTCATTTTGGGAGGGATGCATGGTGGAGTCTGCTTGGGACCCCAGGAGTGAGGAATAAGCAGGTTTCTCACCTCCAACCAAAAAGGTGGTAACAGCAGCCACAGGCAAGAGGTGAAATACTTAGTAACCAGTACAACATGGGCATCAACCAAGTGTAGTGTTCCAGCTGAACATCAAACCGGGTATCACATATCCTCAAATATAAGATGCCATTGATTGTAAAACACACACACTATTACTCAAAAAGAAAATTGTCAAACCAGTGCTTTCTTATCACTTACAATTTCTATTTTATACTTGTTGACAAGAGTTCTTTTGGACTTATTTCCACATAGATCGTTATCATGTTGGATCTACAAGCCACAGGCACAGGCCACAACGGCTACGTGACAACCGATGCCTGGCTGACAGTGACCATTAGACACCCTTGATTACACCATTTTTTCCCACAGACCAAATATGACTTCAGTGTATGTGGGAAAAAAAGTGCTTCTTAGAACAGAAGAATGATGGTAATTTCTTTTTTTTTTAAATAATTTTATTTATTTATTTTTGGCTACTTCGGTTCTTTGTTGCTGTGCGTGGCTTTCTCTAGTTGCGGCGAGCGGGGGCTACTCTTCGTTGCGGTGCGCAGGCTTCTAATTGCGGTGGCTTCTATTGTTGTGGAGCACGGGCTCTAGGCATGCGGGCTTCAGTAGTTGTGGCACGTGGGCTCAGTAGTGGTGCCTCGCGGACTCTAGAGCACAGGCTCAGTAGTTGTGGCGCACGGGTTTAGTTGCCCCGCGGCATGTGGGACCAGGACTCAAACCTGTGTCCCCTGCATTGGCAGGCGGATTCTTAACCACTGTGCCACCAGGGGAGCTCAATAATGGTAATTTCTAACATTTACTAAGCACTCACTCTGCGTTAATTATCATCCAAAGAAATCCATAAGGTTGGCTAGACCCATTTTACAGATTAGGAAACTGAGGTGAGCAGAGGTGAAGTCAGTCCTTCGAGGTCCCACAAGCAGTACGTGACAGAGTGGGACTTTAGCCAAGGCTAACTCGAGAGTGTTCTGTTGGCCACTGGACTTAAAGAAGTGAAATCGTGAGTGTCGCATGAAACCGTGTTATCCCACACTGCCAGTGTAGCCTCCTTGGCTTTAGGAGCGGCGGGCGTAGGGCACTGGAGTGGCCCCTTTGGCAAACAGCTTGAGGGAGAAATCGAGGGCCGGGGCAGCCTGGGTCAGCATCCCCAAAGAGATGACATCGATATGGGGCCCACAGAACTGAGGGAGGCTGTCCAGCGTGACGCCCCCGCTCGCCTCCACGCCCACGTTCGGGAACCGGGCCTTCAGCGCCGCGGCCGTGGGGTGCAGTTCCTGCGGGACACAAGCCAGCGAGAGGTGAAAGCCCCCGCCCCAGCCCCTTCCCCTTCCCGGGAAGCAGACGCCGCCTCACCTCAGGCCTGAAGTTGTCCAGCAAGACGAGGTCTGCTCCTGCCTCGGCCGCCTCCACAGCCTCCTGCAGGCTGCTGCACTCGACCTCCACCTTCAGGGAGAAGTCGGCCGCCTGCCGGGCCCCCCTCACCGCCTGTCAGGTGGCAAGGGTGAGAGTGAGAACGGGTGGCACCCGGCCCTGGGCAAGTGAGCTGGGACTGGCATTCGAAAGGCTCCAGCTGGATAATGAGCTTGGGGTTAATGAGGAAACCAGGCATCGAAATGGCTTCTCGCATATTAGGTGAAACCACGTGAAATTACCACTTTTGTGGGTTAAGAAAATGGCCGAATTCAGCACTATTTGGCATTTGCACCTGAGTTCAATTGACTCAGAATATTAAGACTGGAAAGGGTCTTCAAGAACATTTTCACAGACGGGGAGCAGGTCCAGGGAGTTAGAGTGACCTGCCCAACACTGGGTTCCCAATAGTTCGTCCTTTTCCCTTGAATATCATACCGACCAGCAGAAGAACGCTGGTGAAGAAGCAAGTCCAACCCTTCATTTTACAGATGGAACCACTGAGGGGTCAAGGAGTCTTGCATGCCCCAACTCCCAGGCCGTCACTATTTGCCAGGGAGTGGTTGGGGGTCCCTGGTAGAGGGGAAGGGCAATGCTGGCGGGGTGGCTGGAGCAGGGCCAGGGCAGGGGCTCAGCTGGACAGACAGACACCTTTTCCACACCACCAGCTGCCATGACGTGGTTGTCCTTCACCATCACCAGCCCTCCCAAGTCGTAGCGGTGGGAGGCGGCCCCACCCACTAGGAGCCCATACTTCTCCACCAGCCGGAAGCCTGGCGTCGTCTTCCTCGTGCCTGCCACGTGCCCGGCCCAGCCGGTCCCCCTGGCGGTCTCCACAGCAGCAGCAGCAGCGGTGGCAACTCCACTGCAGCGGGCCAGCATATTAAGGGCCACCCGCTCCCCCAGCAGCAGGCAGTGGGCAGGGCCCTGGACCTCGGCCACCTTGGCCACAGGCACCAGCTTTGATCCCTCAGGGAGGAACCAGGAGACCTGGCAGTTGACTTGGGCAAAGATGGCATCAAAGAAGGGCCTCCCAGCCAGCACCCCGGGGGACTTGGCCCACAGCATCGCCTGTGAGGGGGCTGCCCCTGTGACCAAGGCCATGTGGTTGAGGCCTGGGCAGTCCTCTCGGAGCCAGCTTTCTGCCAAGGCGGCCAGAGTGGCAGGGGGCAGCAGGAGCGCCAGGCCTGGGAGGGAAAGAAAGAGAGCAGTGTTACATTTTGGCTGCCTTTCTGGTAGTCAGGGGTGATTGTCAAAATACCTAACAACAGGCTGAATTGGGCACTAGCCAGTCAGGGTGAAGACCTGGGGGTTCCAGGAGAGGGGCTGAGGCACTGGGTGGGCCTTGTGAGCTGAACAAGGTTGTCAGATTGACCAAATAAAAATACAGGACACCTAGTTAAATTTAAATTTCTGACAAACATCAAAGATTTTTTAGTATAAATATATTCTAGGCTATATTTAGAACATACTTATTCTTAAAAATTATCTGTCAGTTATCTGAAATTCAAATTTAACCGAGTGCCTTGTATTTTATCTGGTAAACCTAGTGCTAGACCAACAGCTATTCACCAGTGGAAGAGAAATGCAGCCACCTAAAAGCCACTCTGGGCTTCCCTGATGTCGCAGTGGTTAAGAATCCGCCTGCCAATGCAGGAGATACGGGTTCGAGCCCTGGTCCGGGAAGATCCCACATGCCACGGAGCAACTAAGCCCGTGCGCCACAACTACTGAGCCTGCGCTCTAGAGCCCACGAGCCACAACTACTGAGCCCGCGCACCACAACTACTGAAGCCTGCGTGCCTAGAGAGCATGCTCTGCAACAAAAGAAGCCACCGCAATGAGAAACCTGCGCACCACAACGAAGAGTAGCCCCCGCTCACCACAACTAGAGAAAGCCCGTGTGCAGCAAGGAAGACCTGATGCAGCCAATACATACATACATACATAAAATTTATTTTTAAAAAATTAAAAATACATTTAAAAAAAAAGCCACTCTGTTGCCTTTCCGTCTGCCTTGCATAGAAGGATCGGTTATTTACTAGCTGAAGCCCCCAGGAGACTGTGAGCTGTGTGTCTTTCCCACCCCTGCCTTCTCTATAGCACCAAGAATTTTAAAGCCGGAAGTTCAGCTTTTTACAGATGTGGAGACTGAGGACCAGAGAAGAAAGGCAAGTCAGCTGAGGTCGCACAGCATATTGACAGCAGAGCGAGACTGGCCAGGCCTTGTGGCCATGGCCATCTGTTCCTCCACCTTTGCCCTCTAGCTTGAAAACCTCTCCTTCACCTGATGTTTCAAAAAACCGTCATCTCTCTAGAGATGGGGTTGTATAAGGAGGAAAGAGCACAGGGAAATTGGGTTTGAGCCCCTGCTCTGCGAGACAGAGCTTCAGGAGTGTGGGTGAGCCCTTTGCCTGTAAAATAAGTGTTAAGGACAAGGTGGTCTCTGAGGTCCTTCCCGCAGGCGTGCCACGTTGATGGGCCGCTGCCTCTGTTGAAATGAATGGGGTGACCGCAGAGGCCGAGTTCAGGCGCGGTGCAACATCGCCATCTGTCGGCCAAGAGAAGACCTGCAGTCTCGTGGGCGGCGCCATAGGTGGACTTCGCTGCCCGGGGGAGGGGGAGACAATTCGATAACATGTGAAGGGGGATTATTTAGTTTTATTTTGTTTCCCCCACTTTTGCTCCAAGCTGAAGTTAAGGCCAGACATTCTGGCTTGCTCTACTCTCAGAAGGAGGGGCCCGTCTTGTCCAGCCCTTCTTCCCCAAAAACAAGCACCTGTCCCCCACCAGCACCCACAGACCTCAGTTATCGCACCTGACCCTCCTTCCCCAAGTTCTCGCCCACAGCTGCCCCACGTGGTTTTCATTCTCACTCAGAGCCAGCTGTGGGCCAGATGCTGGGAACAAAGTCGGTGATAGGGAGAAAAATATAGTCCCTGCCTCCACCGTTCGCGGTCCCGCCGGGCAAATAAACCAGTGAACGAACAGCAGAGATGGATGCAAAGGCCCCCACTCCATTCAGACCAGGTGCCGTGATGTTTGCTTTTTTTTTTTTTTAATTTTTATTGGAGTATAGTTGATTCACATGTTGTGTGAGTTTCAGGTGTACAGCAAAGTGAATCAGTTATACATATACATATATCCACTCTTTTTTTTTTTTTTAGATTCACTGTTTGCTTTTAAAGTGAATTTGAATCCTTGGACTGGTGAGTATTGGATAAACAAACTGTGATGCATGTATACAATGGAATTCTACTTGGCAATAAAAAAAAAAGGAACCAACTACTGGTATACCCAACAGGCACACATCTCAAATGTATTATTCTAAGAAGCCAGATTCAAAAGGTGACATGCTATTTGTGTCCATCTATATGACTATATTCTGGAAAAGGAAAAAAAAAAAAGATAGCAACAGAGAACAGACCAGTGGCTGCCTGAGGGTGGGGGAGGGGCTGGCCACAAAGGGGGCAGCACCAAGTTTTGGGATGTGATTGAACAAGTCTAGATCTTGTCTGTGATGGTGGCTATAACACTGATGCATTTGTCAAGACTCATAGAGCTTTACACAGAAAAGGGTGAATTTTACTGTCTGTGGTTATACCTCATTAAACCTGACTTTAAAATCAAACCATAAAAAAAGGAAATTTAAGCGGATCACTCTCCTGCTTAAAGCCTCACTTTCATTGTATTAGCGCCAGCTCTCTTGACTTCTTTCCATTTTTCATTGATTCTTTGGACAAATCCTTGTTGAGCCCCTGCTCTGTGCCAGGTCTTCATTGCTAGGTGACAGAGAGAGCAGCTCTTTCTCTTAGCTTTCAGGCCTTCGCTTATGCTGTTCCAAGGCTGAGCCTTCTCCTTTAAGTCCCTTTCCTCACCTTCACCCCAAACTGCCCCTTCACCTCTCACTCAACTTCAGACCTTCTCTTAAATATCACTTCCTCAGCCGGGGGCTCTCACAGACCCCCTAAATCAGGTCACATGCTCACGCAGCTCCTTGTTCATCCCCCAATGTCATCCTCTGCTGGTGTTTTCTGTCTGGGGCCAAAATGTCCACTGAGTTTTCTGCTGTATCCCAAGTGCCTAGCACGCTGACCCAGGCAAATGTGCTGCTTGTATGGGTCAACGGTCAGATATTGGCAATTTCATATTGTTTAGTTTAATACTAAGTGTTTGATGATAGTTCTCTGAGCAGAGAGGCCGCACTGTGGAATCACAGCCCAGACTCTGGGGCCACTCGGCCTGGGTTCCAATACTGCCTCTGTCACTTTTAGCTAAGTGATCTTGGGCAAGAGACTCAACCTTTCGGGGGCCTTCGTTGTCCCAACTGTAACGGGGATAATAACACTGATCACCTCATAGGCTTGTTATGAAAATTAAGGGAGTTAATATTTGCAAAGCCTTCAGGAACATTGTAGGTATGTTTGCTGGCTGAGTAGGATTCATGGGAGAAATGTCTTGGGCCTGAGGCCAGAGTGAAAAAGGGACTAAACCAATTACCTGAGGAATTTGGACAGAGCCCGGGAGCCATCACAGAATTTTAAATGAGGGAATGATATGATTATGATTTTGTTCTAGAAAGGTCACTTCAGCCACCAAATGGAGATGGGCTGGGAGGCAAAAGGAGGCTGGGGCGATTGGCCAGACAGAAACTGATGAAGCCCCGAATTGGGGCAGTAACCAAAGGAAGAGCAAGCAGGGGCAAATGGGAGAGTTGTTTCCAAGGTAGAATCTACTGGAATTGGCAGCTAATAAGATGTAGAACCCTGGGGTTTCCATCCTGGGTAGCTGGAAACTGACATAAGGAATTGTTCAGGGTAGGCTGGGGTGGAGGAGGGGTTCGGCAGCAATCAGCAACCCGCACGGGCTGCGCCCCTGTGATGGCCGGTCGAAGGCACCTCAGCTCCCTGACGCTCTCTCATTTGGAACTCACCACAGAGGCTCATTCCCCTTTTACAGGTACAGAAACTGGATCTCCAGGAGGGTCAGAGCGTATGACAGAGCGGCAGAGCTGGGGAAAAAGAATGACTTTGGGGGAATTTCCCGGAGCTCCAGTGGTTAGGACTCTGCGCTTCCGCTGCCAGGGGTGCAGGTTCAATCCCTGGTCGGGGAACTAAGATCCTGCAAGCCACGGAGTGTGGCCAATAAATAAACAAATAAACAGAATGCCTTTGGTCTTGCAGATGTTAAGGTCGAGATGCCATCAGGAAACGTGGGTGGCTGTGCACAGAGGACAGGTAGAAGAATGTTCTGGAGTTCAGAGGAGATTTGGGGGTGAGGAATGGAGAATTTGGAGCCACCAGCGTGTGCAGATGGTCACTGAGTGGGTAAGATCACCAGGGCAGGGTGAAAGAGGAGAGCTGTGGGAAATGCCAGGATTTGAAGGACACACAGAGGCGTGGCTGTCAAAAACAGAAGTCCCAACAGGAGGGAGTGGATGTCTGGAAGGAGAAGAGGGTTGCAAGTAGGATGTGAGCAGAAGCAAAGCAGAAGAAAGGCTGAGAGAAAAAAAAGAAGGAGAAGAAGAAAGAAGGCTGAGAGTGAGCATTGCACTTAGCCCCTGGGAGGGCTTTGCCAGGGCAGTCTTAAGGCCTTGTGGTAGGGGCAGAAGCCACATTGTCATGGTCAAGGAACAGACAGGAGGTGAGGAAGTGGGGGAGGGGTATGGACAACTCCTTTCAGCAGAAGTTGAGAAAGCAGGGCCCCCCCCCGCCTGGGCTGCACATTGGAATCACCTGGGGAGCTTTTTGAACTCTGCTGCTGGGGTCCATTCCAGATCAACTGAATCAGAATCTTTCTGGGGTGGTTCCCATGCATCCAGGTTTTGGAAATGCTCCACCTGGGATTCAGATGCACAGAAAGGTTAACAACCAATGCTCACACAAGACCATATGTTGTATCCCTCCCTTTATATGAAACATCCAGAAAAGGCAAATTAAGAGAGACAGACATCAGAATAGTGGCGGTCTGGGGCTGGAAATTAAATGACGTGGGATCTTACTGGGGTGATGGAAATGGTCTATGATGATGGTGGCATAACTCAGTAAATTTACTAAAGAGCTTTGAATTGTCCACTTGAACAAATGAACAAGAACCAATGCTCTGCCAAAAGGCAGGAAACTATTTTGCAACCCTAATAACCCAATGAATCCAGGTATTGGATCAAAAGCCAACATCAGAAGAAAGACAACCAGATACTGGGCGCTCCTGATAGAACATCCCCCGACCTATGCAATACTCTTGCCAAAACAGCTGAACCGGAGTCAGATCAGACTTCTAGATGCAACCACCAATTACAAGAAAACCAGAAGACAGAGGAACATGTTAAACTATACCACGGGGATACAACCATAGGAAACTCTCCAGAAGATAACCTAATTTCTTCAACACATACATTGCAAAGAAAACAAAAGATTAAAAGAGTCGAAAACGCATACTAACCAGTCACAGTGTATGGATCTTATTTGGATACTACTTCAAACAAACAAATTGAAACCAAATTAGAACTTCTATGAAACAACTGAAAATCTGAATGCTGACTGGGTATTTGGTAACATTAAGGAAATTTTTTTTCAAGTGGGTTATGGTTGTGATTAAAAGAAAAGTCCTGGGCCTTCCCTGGTGGCACAGTGGTTAAGAATCCGCCTGCCAATGCAGGGGACACGGGTTCGAGCCCTGGTCTGGGAAGATCCCACATGCCGCGGAGCAACTAAGCCCGTGCGCCACAACTACTGAGCCTGTGCTCTAGAGCCCACGAGCCACAACTACTGAAGCCCAAGCGCCTAGAGCCCGTGCTACACAACAAAGAGAAGCCACCACAATGAGAAGCCCGCGCACCGCAACGAAGAGTAGCCCCAGCTCGCCGCAACTAGAGAAAGCCCATGCACAGCGATGAAGACCCAATGCAGCCAAAAATTAATTAATTAATTAATTAATTAATTATTTAAAAGGCCTTATCTTTTAAAAATAATAAAATACTGAGGTTTATGTATGAAAGACTCGACAGCTGGTTTTACTTTAAGGTAATCTTGGAAGGTAGAAATTAGAAAGGGTATGGGGACATCCCTG
The DNA here is from genome assembly GCF_028021215.1 of Eschrichtius robustus. NCBI lineage: Eukaryota > Metazoa > Chordata > Mammalia > Artiodactyla > Eschrichtiidae > Eschrichtius > Eschrichtius robustus. The sequence continues at coordinate 76,898,335 of NC_090839.1, forward strand.
ACAGTCCAGTGGTTAAGAATCCATGCTTCCACTTCAGGGGGCACAGGTTCGATCCCTGGTTGAGGAACTAAGATCCCGCATGCCATGTGGCACAGCCAAAAAAAAAAAGAAAAGAAAAAAAAGGGTATGGATGGGACTGGCTTGGCCAGAAGTTGGTGGTTGTTGAAGCTGGATGATGGGTACATGAGGATTCATCATACTTTTCTGTCTATTTTTGTGTATGTTTGAAATTCTCTATAATAAAACAGTAAAATAAATAGATAAATAAGAAAAGGAGAGAGAGGGCCCTCACTTAAGATAGGGTCAAGGAAAGTTTTTTTGTTTTGTTTTGTTTTTTTCGGCCGCACTGCATGCCATGCGGGATCTTAGTTCCCTGAAGAGGGATCGAACCCACGCCCCCTGCACTAGAAACATGGAGTCTTAACCACTGGACCACCAGGGAAGTCCCAAGGAAAGTTTTTTTAGGATGAATAGAGCAGTGATTCTCAACCTTGACTACACATGGAATTATCTGGAGAGCCTTGCCAAATGCAATGTCTGGGTCCCACCCACAGAGATTCTGATATAACTGGTCTGGAATGCGGTAATTTAATTCTAATTTGTAGCAGAGTTGAGAGCTTCTGAACCGCAGGAAGAGAATAATAGCTACCATACACTGGTGCCTACCAGATGCCGGGCACTTGCTATATATGCAATGTCACAAATCCTACCTGCCCTTCTTCATGGTAAAGGCCATTTGTAGGCAGAGAACCTAAGCTCAGAAATGCAAAGGGAAATTACGTAAAGAGCAGAGCTAGAAAATGGGAATTCCCTGGCTATCCAGTGGTTAGGACTCTGTGCTTTCCCTGCAGGGGACACGGGTTTGATCCCTGGTCGGGAAACTGAGATCCCACAGGCCATGCAGCGAGGCAAAAAAACAAACAAACAAACAAACAAACAAAAAAACCTATTCAAAACATTAAAGAAAAAAAATGATCGAAGTGGACCCTGGTCTTCCCTGTCCACACACAGAGGTGGTTTTAGAACCACACAGCCTTCACCCAGGGGTTACTCTCTTGCCCACTTATGCAAGATCAGCTGTTCTGATCGCCTAGTGTAAATGCAGAATGTTCGTGAAAAATAAATACATCTGGTTTTCTTTAGGCCCCAACTCTCTTGTGCATTTCCAACAAAAGGGATTCCTGTGGGTGGCTTTGAAAATAAGGGCTCTCCTAATTAGCCGCTGTGGCGAAAGGAACTGCAGAGAGGAGTGGGGCTGTTTTTGCAGCTGCCTGAGGAGAAGTGGCTGCACAGAGGAAACAGCTGTAACGCCCTGTCCCCTTTTTATTCTTGCCGTTGTTATACGTAAATATTCTCTCAAGATGCCTGGACTTCAGAGATTATAGTGTTACCCTGTGGGGTGTAACCTTGATCTCTCAAGGCAATCCTTTCTTAATTGGTTATTCCAGAATTTTATTAAAATTGGTGCCTCTGTTTTTGAGGGGATCCAAAGCATCTGGGGAAATTTCCTGCATTTGTCTCTTTACAGATAATGTAAAAAGATATAGACAAACTGACTCTGGCAGAATATTTGAAGAATTTTTCCCCCACTGGCACTTGTGCCGTTCTTGTCTGGATTGTTGACTGACTTTTACTGTGTTTCTATATTGCCCTAACCGGCCAGTGGCTCTGTACCAGGAGAGACTGGGCCAGAATCAGAACTTCCATCCCTGCATCTTTCCTTCAGTCATTTAATAAACACTTATTCATGCCTTTGATGGACGGGCACAAAGTCAGGGTCTGCAAATGCACCTAAAACAAATATCACAAGTTTTTTTTCTTAGTTTGATGTGTAACCACGTGTAACCATGTGGCCTGCGCTTGCAGCAACAGTGATGTTGTATGAGGCTGACAAAGTGTTCCAGCTAAAACCAAGTAATGATTGTTTTCCCCAATTTACAGGAAAAAAAATTAAATAGATAGACATCAGTTTTAAAGGTTTTGCCTTTATAAGTTTTTCTTAAAACTCTGGTGCCTGCTACCACTTGTCTATAGTAGAATCTGGAGTGACATCATGTGTAATAATAATAACAGCTAACACTTTTATGGTCCTTCCCAAGCACTGTTCCAAACATATTCTATATATTAACACATTTAATCCTCACAACGACCCTCATAAGGTAGGTACCATTATTATCTCCATTTACAGATAAGGAAACTGAGGCACTGAAGAAGCAAGTAATTTGCCCAAAGTTCACACAGCTGGGAAGTGTGGAGGCAGGATCATAAGCCTAGGCGGACTGGCCCCAGAGTCCCCTCATGTACCCAACCTGAGCACAAAATTATACTTAAAATTATTATATATTTATTATATCACTATTCACAGAGTTCTACAAGCCACACCCAAGAATCCAGGGCTCTGTCCCTGGTGTAGTAGGAACAGCCTGGGTTGGGGGTTCAGAAATGCCTGGTTTGAATCCCGGCTCCATCACCTACATGCTGGGTGACCTTAGGCAATTTCCTAACCTCTCTGAGAGTCAGTTTCATGAGGAGGTCACAGGGCTGCAACGAGGAGGGAATGGGCGATTCACATCAAGTGCCTGAGCCAATGCCCAGCCAGATGCCTTTGAACCCAGGTGTCTGACTCCCGGCAATTTTGTTCTCCCATCTATTTATTTGTTGATCCATTTGGCAAACACCAGAGGGAGACAGAGGCTGGTTAGCACCCCAGCTTCCAGATAAATGTTCTTTCCTTTTCCCCTTCTCTCCCTAGAGAGGAGAAATGACCTCCAAATAGAGCCAGATGTGATTGCCCGTCACACAAGTGGTAAAATGACCTACAGGGTTTCAGAGCAAGGAGAGATGACCTGTCGTTAAGACACAAGAGCAGTAAGAGAAGGCTGAGGAAGGTTGGCTCTGAGAATAGGCTGGCGTTGGCCAGGTGAGAGGAAGGCCCCCCCAAGCAGAGAGAATGGGAGAGAGCAAAGGCCCAGCAGTGGGAGGCCTGGGGTATATGTAGGTGAAGTTGCACGTGGAGGGTAGTGAGAGAGAGGGCTGAGTGGTAGGACGGGGCCAGACTGAGCAGGCCTTGAATGATAGGAAACCGTTAGGGTCTCGTTCAATAAACAATGGAAAATCCGTAAGACTTTTGATCAGAAGTCACTTGATCAAAAATGCACTTGTGAGTTTAAATATTTAAGTTGTGCCTAGGGTTTTTGAAAGATGTAAGTTGCAAGGCTGTTGCAACAGCCTGGACTAGGAAGCAGTGAGTCAGGGTAAAATGTAAGGGAAGGGTATCTGTAAGGGGACGGCTCCCTGCACACCATGCCCCCAGACCTGGCCCCGCCCCCTCACACCTTGGCCACCAGCCTGCCATCTGCTTCTGCCCCAACTCTGTCCTCGCCCCTCCTTTGCCCCACGTCCCCAGCCTTTGCCTCACCCCCTGACTCGACTACTCCCCCCTGGTTTAATTCCCACAGGTCAGTGATCCCAGAGCCAACACTTCTGGCTTGGCCCAGAGTTAAACATCAGTGTCATCACGTGTGTGAAGGCCGCCAGGCAGAGGAAGGCTCCCTCAGAGGGAGGTGGGAACAGAAAGACGTGGAGGTAAATCCATAGGATGCAGCAACTGTCTGGATATTGGGGTTCAAGGGAGAGTGAGCTGTCAAAGGTGACCCTGAGGTTTCCAGTCTGAGTAGGAGGCTGGTGAGGCACGAACGGAAACGGAACTGGTGTAGGGGAGGACTTTGATTTTGACACGCCAGGGACATGTCCCCAAAATGGAACTGGAACCTGGGGCAGGCTCAGAACTGGAGAGACGGACTGGAGAGATGGATGTGACTCCAGCGTAACTACTGAGTGATTTCTGTGCCAGGCGCTTGACGTGTATGATCTCATTTCATCCTCACCACAACCCGAGGGAAGACACTGCTTTCACTTGATCAATGAGGAAACCGAGGCACAGTGAGGCTAAGCATTTTGTCTGAGGTCACACAACTAGCAGGTGGCAGGGATGGGACTTGAACCCAGGCTCTGACTCTGAGATCATTTCTAAACCAAGAAGTAGTCTGGACCCCCAAAAGCTGGTTCCATGGCCAAGCCAGAGGGGCCGGGTATGGGGCCAGCAGAAGCCCTAGACCAGGGGAGGAAGGTCAGAGCTGGGGAAGGAGAAGCCCGGGGAGGGGAATGTGAAACTGCAGGGAGCCCTCCATGCTCATGTCATTTCCCGCCCGCATCCCCAACCTGGTGAGCAGGTAACTATTATTGTCATTTTGCAGATATAGCAGTACAAGGAAATGAGGCTCTGAGACATCAGGTGACTTGCTCAAGGACACAGTCTGTTCCTGGTGGAGCCGGGATTCAAACAGGAGGCTTTTGACTCCAGAGCCTGGCCCTTATCATCCTGCATCCAGCCTCCTTCACAGTGTCACTCCCCACAGGCACAGGAATCACAGGAATCACAGGACTCAGGCTCCCTTCCCCCACCCCACTGCGGATGGGACAGGACTTTGCCTCACTCCTCCAGAGTTGCTAGTGAGGGGCAAAGTCCAGAGCTGCTCCAGGTCCAGCCTCCCACTGCCCGGCCCCTTCAGCCCCCAGGCGACGTGGCCTACTCCAGGCCACCCCTGAATTTCCTGGGGCTCAAGCCCCTTTCTTCCCCAGAGCTCACTTGGAGACCTGTCGTAGAAGGATAAAGAAGAGTGAGAAGAGGTCTTTGCAGGGCAGAAAGGAGTGCTTGGGTTCAGAGAGGTTGGAGGGAGATGGGGGAGGGGTGAGAGAGTAGTTAGAGACCAGTGAAGATTTGGTCTTGGGGAAGGGGGGGGATGGGGACGGAGATAAGATGGGATGGGTGATGGGCAGGAGAGGGGCAGATGGTGCCGTAGGGATACAGGGGAGAGAGGGCTGGGAGGCTTCTTTACCTTCAGGGCCCATGACAGCCTGGAGCTGGCCGACTGGTGCGTCCACTGCTCGATCTAGTGTTTGGAGAGGCCGGAGACTGGGAGAGGGAGTGGGGCGGGAGGGGGAGGGGGAGGGGCCGGTCTGACCAGCCCTGACCGGCCCTGCCCTGGTTCTCTGGGGCTCCCTCTGGCCTCCAGGACACTCAGTCACATAACTCAGAAGTCCTCTCCTCTCTGAGCCACGGCCCTGTTCTCTCCACTCACCCAGCCTCCTTGACCCTGCCCCAGGGTGTGCTCCCTGTGATGGCTGGAGAGCGTTTTTGATGGTGCACTGGGGAAATCCTACTTCCATTCTTTTTTATCTCAAATACCTCTTTACCTTTTTCTGCACCTCCATTTCCTTAGCTGTAAAATGGGATAATACCAATCTCATGGCTTCAACTGAGAATCAAGTGAAAAAACTCTGCGGGTGACACAGAGTAGAAACTCAACAAATAGCCACTTTCCTTCTCTTCCTTCTTCCCAAGGTACTTTAAGGGCCCTGAGCAGATCAGAGCCGGGCTTCTGAACAAGAAAACCAGGAAACTGCCAATTATTGTACTGGGACTTCAGGCAAGTTCCTGTCCCAGAAGTGCTGGGAACTCCATTTCTTCATCAGAACCACTTGCTAAAGTCTCTGGGACCACTGATTGCCAAACATTGGCCTCTTCCCAGCCTTCTCCCATTTCTGCCTCTGCAGCATGTGACCCTGCCAGGATTTGGACTTGGGTGAGGCAAGCAAGGGTCCTGGGGCACAAAACTGAAGAAGGCCTCACTCTCAAGCTCCATTTTGCACCTCACTGCCTTGCTTGCCTCACTCTAGTCCAGGTCAGCTCCTGACAGCCCTTCTCCAAACTGTTTCTCCCTTTTTCCCCCCAGACGTCATTTTCTCCTGGTTTCTCTCCTAAAGGCTCTTTTCTGTTTCCTGCAGGTCCTTCTTCCTACAGGCAACCCTCAAACTGTGGTGTCCCCTCAGTGTGGCGGGACTGTTCCTCTTTTCCTCTTGGGCACAAGCTAAACTACATTTCCCAGCCTCCTGTGCATGGAGGCCACCATATGACTGAATTCTGTCCAATGGAATGTGAGCAAAAGTGATGCGTGTCGCTCTAGTCTTCCCATGATCCTCCCTGGGAATGACAGAGCCACAAGATGGAAGGCGTCTGGGTCCCTGAATGACCTCATGGAAAGTCACCCTCCAAATGCCAACATTAAATTGTTACATAAGCAAGGAAAAAGCTTCTCTTGAGTTCTACCCCTGAGAATTGGGGGTTGTTTGTTACAGCAGTTAGCCTGCCCTGACTAACACATGAAGATTCTCTCCACAGCTCTCTCCTTTTCTCATTCTGCACAGTTTATGCATTTATCCACCAATGCCGTTATTTAAATTGCTATCTAACATCAGATGAGTCCTTAATCTATATCTCCAGCTCTGACTTCCCTTGCAACTTCCAGGCCTCTACTTCTAAAACCCCTCATGGGGAGTTCCCTGGTTGTCGAGCGGCTGGGATTCAGCGTTTTCACTGCTGTGGCCCGGATTCAATCCCTGGTCGGGGAACTAAGATCCTGCAAAGCGCGCGGTACGGCCAAAATATAAATAAATAAATAAATAAATAAATAAATAAATAAATAAATACTCATGTTTTCCCCCCAAACTGCTCATCTCTTTGCATTTCCACATAGTGATGTCAGCATCTCCTCCATTTTCCAAGATAGAAACTTTAAGAGTCTAACCTCATTCTTCCCCCATCACCTCAACAGTCAATTAGTTCTAAAAATCTTATTCTCTGAATAAATATATTTCAAACCTGACCTCTTCTTTCACCTTAGGCCAGACTCCCACTCTATCTAACTTGAACTAGACTAATGCTCCCACCTCAGGTCCCACTGCCTTCAGGCCATGCTCCTGGATGCCAGTTTCATTCAAAGGACAGATCTGACCTTGCCATGGTTTACTTGAAAACCATTGTTTGCTCATTCATTAATCCATATACCCCTCCATTCAGTAAACACATATTAGGTAGACATGCCAGGCTCTGGCCTCTGGAGCCACAAAGATGACAAGTGGACTTGAAGGGGCTACACTCTAATGAATGGGGGACACCTTCACATGATTACAGTCTAGTTGTTCGTACTGTCACACGAGGTGCTGTAAGAGTGGAGGAGAAATACTCTATCTGTTTGGGATGGAGGCAGCAAGGGCGGCTTCGCAAAGGCAGTGACATTTGAGCTACATCTTGATGGTTGAGAGGAGTTTGGTGGAAAGTCAAGATGTGTGTGTGGTTGGACAGGACGGGGGTGGGCAGGCTTCTGGCAGAGCATGCGCAAACGCAGGAGTGAGTATGTGGCCCTTTCCATGGCCGGCAGCTTTGGGGATCTGGGGCATGGTCCGGCTAGGCTGTCCTGAAGCCACTAGCTGGGCAGGCAGATGCTAAGCACCCCAGGGGGCTAAGGCACACAGGCACCCATTGGCAACTCATTGCTGGGGGCATGTAGATGGTCTCCAAATTACCCCGGGTTTTCTGATGGCTAATGGCTCGACCCCCAACCTCCCCAGAACAGGAGCAGAAATACGAATGCAGAGGAAAATGAGGCGTAAATGTCCATTTTCAGAAATGAAATGTCCTCAGAACCATGCTTTGAGGCCCTTTTCCTGTCTGCAAAAGTGAATTACATTAATAGACTTCTCAAGACCATCCCCATCCAAATCCTTCTTCCATCTGGAGTTTGCACTGGATGACAAAGCTGTATTTGTAACCGTGATCGTAATGTGCACTCTTGAAAATAAAATAGAAACATGCATTTTAAAATATAAGATGAAGAATAATACACTGTATATGGTTGTGTGTGAGAGAAAATCCTGTTATTTAAGAAACTAGAGTGTGCTGGTAGTTTTGCAAAAGAAGAAAAATGTTATTTTACTGTCAGGACAAAATTAGTATTTTCAATATTTTATTATTTATTTATTTTGGCGGGGGGGTGCAGGTTCGATCCCTGGTCGGGGAACTAAGACCCCTTGTGCCTGTGTGGCACATCCAAGAAAGAAAAAGAAAAGGCGCCCAGGCTTGTGTGGTGAAGGCTGGATTTCCACCCCAGCTCGCCCAGGCATGGGTGGCAGAACTCCGGGCGGATCCATGGCCACTTTCCGCCCCTTCTCTCCTCATCCCTCCTCCACACGCCCATGAACTGACCCACCTGGGGGCCCTTTCCCAGCCTCTGGTGTCCCCTCCAATCCAAACCACCTGGCAGTGACACTCTCATGGGGTCCCGTGGCCTCTCCTTTTGTAGGTGAATGCCTCTGCTCTCATCCACTGCTCCTCTGACTCAACAACTTCCTCTTTGCAAATTTCCTCTTTGCCCTGGGGAAATACCAACGACCTCTGGTCCATGCGGCGCCCTGGGCTCTGGCCTGGGCTGGTCTCAGAGACAGCACAGTTGGGTCTTGTCCCCTCCTCTCCATCCCAGAGCCACAGGGATGCCCCAGGTTCTGGAGGCCTGTCACAGCTCACTCTCTCACTGACCCTCCTTGGAGAATGGAAGAGGGGATACAGACAAACACATTAAACTTGTAACAGCATCAGCAAGACCTGGGACTCTCGTGTGTGTGCTGGGGAGCGGGGGGGTGGAGGGGGTGGGGGAGTGGGGAGGGCTTTGAGGAAGGGACATAGCGGCTGACCTGAAGAACCACACTTGGTCACACATGCAGTCTTTCTGTCAAGCCCTGCTGCAGACGGAATTAAATCTTCCACCTCCACCCCATCGGAGCAAAGACGAGGGCGCCTATGTTCTCAGCACCTCCTGAGGGCGGCAATTCCTCAGCCTCTGCAGCCCCTCCTGCCCCCTCCCTCACGCCATCTGTACTCGCCACTGCCCTTCACAAGCATCACCAAGTCCCCGCCTCTTGCACACAAACTGCATGCATGAGTGGACCCACGCAGATGCCGAGACTTCTAAGAACTACATCTGCCCAGAAACTCTTCTCACCTCTGCTCTTGGGAGGAGAAACAGCTGAAGCCTCTGGCTGCCTCGGTCCAGAGTTGGGGGAGAATGTGGTGGCTGGGACCGTGGGCCAGCCTAGGGTCCAGGGACCGTCTCAGACGCACCTGAGAGCACAGCTGGGTGACACCACCCAGCCCATGCTCCAGGCTGGCCCAGCACAGAGCACTGGGGCCTGGAGTTAAAGGCAGTTCATGGGCTGAGCCGGTAGGACTGTCCTAATCCATGGGGCCAAATGTACTTTCCAGAGTAATCCTAAAGTGGGAGTTTGCTGGGTTGCTATTTCCTTCTTCTTCCCAGACTCTGGTATTCCTGGGGAATCCTCTGAGAAATCATAAGTCAAGGAAGTTTGGCCTTTACGGAGACTCAGCAGCTGGTTTCAAGGACAGAAATGTGGAGAAAATGTGATGGGGAGAAGTAGGGGTTGATGAGGAAAGTTCGTTCATTCTATGTACAAGGGTTCAGTGGGTGTCAGCCCTGATCTACGCGCGGGGTGTGGGTGCTGCGTGGGCTGCTGGCTGGAAGAGCTGCATGAGGATTCAGGGTGAAGATGCTGGGTGAAAATCCAAAGGGTGCCGGGTGAAAATGCTGGGTGATGATGAGGCTGGACGTGATGACAGGAGGGAAGGTGATGAAAGCAGGAACGATTCTGAACTCCAGTCTTATTATTCTCAAACGTTAAGGGGCCTCCACATCTCTCTCTTCTGGTCCATCAGAAGCAGAGGTCTCCGCAGCCTCATCCTTGCTGCCCACCAGTGGCTCTTCCTCGCCCTTTAGGCTGGGGGCTGGCCCAGGCTTTAGCTCCTCCAGCGCCACGGAGCCCTGGCGAGACTTCCGTCTACCAAAGAAAGTGGTAAGTGTGGGCCGCTGGCCAGACCCCTCCCCCTGGGGGACCCCAGAGTCATTGTTACCCCCAGACGCTCCCTCTGTTATTGTCGCGGCCTCCTCATGAGACACCTGGGCTACCCCAGCCCAGGCATTTGCCACCCCGTTGTGTTTTCCACTCCTGCTTAGTGTCAGTACTCCTGTCTTCCGCTTCTGCCGCTGGCGCCACAGCAGGAGTAGTGCCACGAGGGCAGTGACCACCAGCAGGGTCACAAGCACAGCTACCAGCAAGGTGCCATTTGTCCCCCAACCTGAATTTGGGGAGGACCTACTGCTTATGTTTGTGGAGGACGTTGGGCTGGATATTTTTACACCAAAGATGGGGGAGCCACTGGTCCCCCTGGGGGTCTTCAGAGAGGTAGTTGCCATGGTGACAGGAAGTCCACTGGTCTCCTTGGAGGTCTTTAGAGAGCTAGTTTCCATGATGACAGGGGGTCCGCTGGTCACATTGGAGGTCTTCAGAGAGCTAATTGCAATGGTGACGGGGGGTCCACTGGTCCCATCAGAGGTCTCCAGAGAGCTAGTTGCTGTGGTGACAGGGGGTCCACTGCTCCCACTGGAGGTCTCCAGAGGGCTAGTTGCCATGGTTTCACCAGTCGTAGTGTGGAATCCTGTAGATTTCATTACTGGGACAGCAGGTATACTGGTTGCATTAGAGATTTCCAGGGGCATTGATAATTTTTTGGCCGAATCTTTCTGGGAGATTATTGACTCATTTACAGGAGGGCCCCTGCTGGCAGCAATGGAAGTCCCAGGAGAGGAAGCCTCATTGGCTGTATAGGGAGTTGAGGAAGGCGGGAAGATCTTGTGCTCAGTGCTGTCATCTGTCTTAGGGACCTCGGTTGTTGCAAAATTAGATGTCGTTGAGTTGAATTTTGTGGTCTCATAGATATTTGAGACCAAAGAAACAGAGGACGCTGTGGGTTCCAACCTCTGCAAAGTAACTGGGCCATCCAGAGACTCTGAGCTCATGTTTTGGGCCCAGACGCTCCCACAGAGGAGGAGAAGCAGGATCATTTCCAAAGCAACAGGCATGAGCAGGAGTTGGGACCTGAGGGTGGGGAAGTGGAAGAAATAGAATACATAAGGAGCTGGGGGCGGGGGGGAGGACCTAGCCAGGCCCTCCCCTCCTGCCCACTTCCCTGCCAACTGCCGGGCCGAACTCTGCGGTTCAACGGCTTTTTCCACCCTTGCTTTTACTAGTATCAGAAATAACAACACGCTGGCAGCTCCCCCATTGAATCTATCCCATAGGCCCCCTCGGGCTTTGGCAGCCCCCGCTCCAGCAATAGTCACCCCCTCCTGGCCCGCGCTGACCCTATTCAGCCCCAATGGTTCCTCATCCTCTTTTCCCATTATCTATCAAGGTCTTCTCAAGCCAGAGGCACATTCCCAGGTCCACTGAAGCCGCTGCCCCACCAAGTCACACCACTTACCAGCTCAGTGGATAAGGGCACAGGGCTGGGACCAGGCTGCTCCAACTCCTGAAGCTGAGGCAAGACTGGTGGAGGGGCCCCAAGGGGAAAGGAAGTGGCCCTGGCTCCACCCACCCCAGCATCCTGCCCCACCCGCCCTGCTCCTACATTGCCGTGTGATGAGAGAGGTATCACTCACTCTTTCAGGGTCTGAGATGATGACCGGGGCTCTGGGGTCTCAGCTGAAGCAGGTGGGGATGGTGGGCAGGGTCTGGAATGGGGATTCCCGGGTCTCCTCTGGAAAATGGGATGGCAAGCCGTGAAGCTGGGATAGGGATATGTGTCAGAGCAGGGGTGGTGGAAATGCATGCTTGAGAACCAGGGGGTGCGGAGGAGGAGATGGGAGGGGAAGGTGGTTTCCTTTGCCTTTGTGATCCCCAAGCTGTTAGGCCAGCACCCAAGGCTAACACTTCTTCTGCCCCAAGAGCTCCCAGGAAGTACCAGGGCAAGAGGAAGCCCTCGACTCTGGCTGGGGCAGTGGAAGCCTTTGCAGGCTGTGTGAAATCCCTGGTGGGCTCTTGACTTCTCAAGAAGCTTGCAGGGGGAGGTCACTACAATGGCCCCCAGTCATGGACTGCCCCACTAAATCAAGGTTGTTATTAAGCACCATATATGCTATGATCTTATTTTTGCAGAAGACTTACAAAAATGTGGGAATCTACATGGAAGGCAGTCTGAAAAGGTATTCATTGAGGTATTAACAAGTTTCACTGGGTTGGTATGAGTAGAGAGTTCTTTACTTTCTTCTTTGGGTGGTTGATGTTTTCTTACTTTCCTTTAATTTGTAAGCTTTGACTCTCAGTATGTGTACGGTTTTTTGCCTTTCTTTTTTAAAAATAAAAAATAAAAACTGATTTTTATGTTGTAAAAGTAATAATGCGTGTACATGATAGATGATTGAAACAGGCCAATGTCAGGGCCTGGGATTGTACCCCACTCACAAGCTAACGAGTTAGTCTGACAAAGACGTGAGACTCCTGGGTCACAGACATAGGAATCCACTACTCATTGCTCAGCAAACAGCAGGAGCACCGTCTGCTTCAGTTCCACTTGCCCCCCTGAGTCCCACAGGGGTGACAACAGAGAGGCTTGCCGCGCAGCTGAGGAACACTGAGCTTGGAGAATTTCCTTCTTTTCGAGTAGGTGGTAAGCAAGCTTGCTCTTTATCCTGAGGGGAGACATTACTTCATCCCTCAGCGTTACTCACTGCAAAGACAACCTTGAGAAACGGCCTGGATGTAGAGCGGCCAGGACCTTGTATTGCTGGCATATCAGCAAGACTGTGCAGGGAAGCTCGGGGCTGGGGTGGCTTGCCTCTCCCACCAGGCAGCAGTGTATAAAGTGAAAAAGCTCCGTACCGACACCACCAGATAGACCCTGGTAACAGGGTATATATGCATATACACATGTATGTTTTATAGTATTATTATACATAATGTTCCTTGCTTTTCTTTTTTTTACTGAACAGAAGGAAGGAAGGAAGGAAAACATTTCATTGTCAGACATTAGGTTGTCTCAACATTTTGCTGTTGCAAACAGAAAAGTAGGAATAATTGGCTGCAAAGTAATTGGAGGTTAAAAATTTTTTTTTAATTAAAAAGAAGATCAACAAAAATGTTTGTAAGACTGCATATAGGACTTCCCTGGTGGCGCAGTGGTTACGAATCCACCTGTCAATGCAGGGGACATGGGTTCGAGCCCTGGTCCGGGAAGATCCCACATGCTGCAGAGCAATAAAGCCCGTGTGCCACAACTACTGAAGCCGGCACACCTAGAGCCCATGCTCCGCAACAAGAGAAGCCACCGCAATGAGAAGCCCATGCACCACAACGAAGAGTAGGCCCCACTCGCCACAACTAGAGAAAGCCTGCGTGCAACAATGAAGACCCAACACAGCCAAAGATAAATAAATTAAATAAATAGATAAATAAATAAAGAGACTGTATATAGATTCCCAATTTCTCAACCTTTAAAAAAAAAATCACTGAAGCAAAACACATTGTTGACAAAATTGTCATTTCAACCAAATTGCTGCTGACAAAGTTGTACATTCCCTGGGCTCAATGTTGGGCTCCAGTTCTGGGGAGAGTGGAGAGGATGTGGACGGGTCCAGGCTCTAGCCCAGAGTGCTCAAGAAACAGTCTAACCAGCACAGAGTGTAGACCCTGGGGTAGAGGGAGAGATGATGAAAACGTGAACAAGGGGTGGTCACTGTCCTCAAGACATCCCAGAAGAACAATACTTAGAAAAATCTATAGTAGCAGTTGGCCAAGTACAGAAAAAAAGATTCTCTGTGCATGATTCCAGCCATTCCTCATGGCAAGCCCATTTTACAGGTGAGGAAGTCAAGGTACAGAGAGGTTAAGTAATGTGCCCTAGGCATTTAGAATGGGCCAGGCTGGAGTGCCCAGCACACTGCATTCACATAGCACTCACTCTTCACAACAACCCTGTGAGATTCATATCATTACCCTAACTATACAGGAGAAGAAACTGAGAAAAAACAGTTAAGAGACTTGCTGAGGCTCATACAACCAGCAATTGCTAGAGATGAGCTTCAAAACCATGTTGGTCTAAGGGATCGAGGCCAAGGATAAGGATCTCCCAGGTAGTACCACAAGCTGATACTTAATAACTATGATGTATTTAGAGACATGCTTGTGTATAAATAATGCAAATAATAGAATACTTGCTACAATAGGGGCAAGATTCAGCCTGAGGGAGTGTCTAAGAAGACTTCAGAGAAGCAATGTCTTAAAAAGCTAAAGGGTATCTGGTCGCATCTCTTTCTCTTATAGCCTACATCTCATCTGTAAATTCTGCTGTTTCTACCTTCAAAATGGGGCCATGCTTGACAGCCAAATCTTGGTTTCTAAAAACCACTCTCCTTGGAAAGGAACCAAGGCTCTTTGGAAAATGGCTGATTCCAGGGCTGGAGCAGGGGAAGAACAAGATAAACCTGAAGAGGTATCATGTTCCCTGATTTCACACTATACTACAAAGCTACAGTAATCAAAACAGTATGGTACTGGCATAAAAACAGTCACATAGATCAATGGAACAGAATAGAGAGCCCAGAAACAAACCCACACTTATATGGTAAATTAATCTATGACAAACGAGTCAAGAATATACAGTAGGGAAAAGACAGCCTCTTCAATAAATGGTGTTGGGAAAACTGTACAACTACATACAAAAGAAACAAACTGGACTACTTTCTCGCACCATATACAAAAGTAAACTCAAAATTGATTAAAGACTTGAATGTAAGACCTGAAACCATAAAGCTCCTGGAATAAAACATAGGTGATAAGCTCCTTGACATTGGTCTTGACAATAACTTTTTAGATTTGACACCAAAAGCAAAAATAATAAGAGGGACTACATCAAACTAGAAAGCTTCTTTTTTGTTTTTTTTTGTTAAACAAATTTATTTATTTTATTGATTTATTTTTGGCTGTGTTGGGTCTTCGTTGCTGCGCCCAGGCTTTCTCTAGTTGCGGCGAGCGGGGGCTACTCTTCATTGCAGTGCAAAGGCTTCTCATCGCGCTGGCTTCCCTCATTGTGGAGCACGGGCTCTAGGCACGCAGGCTTCAGTAGTTGCGGCATGCAGGCTCAGTAGTTGCAGCTCACGGGCTCTAGAGCGCAGGCTCAGTAGTTGTGGTGCATGGGCTTAGTTGCTCCGCGGCAAGTGGGATCTTCCCGGACCAGGGATCGAACCCATATTCCCTGCATTGGCAGGTGGATTCTCAACCACTGTGCCACCAGGGAAGCCCCCAAACTAGAAAGCTTCTGCACAAAGGAAACCATCAACAAAATGAAAAGGCAACCTACAGAATGGGAGAAAATATTTGCAAATCATATCTGATAAGGAATTAACATCCAAAATATGTAAAGAGCTCATACAACTCAATAACAACAACAAAAAAATCTGATTTAAAATAGGCAGAGGACCCAAATATACATTTTTTTCAAAGAAGACATACAGATGGTCAACAGACACATGAAAAGATGTTTAACATCACTAATCAAATCAAAACTGCAATGAGGGGACTTCCCTGGTGGCTCAGTGGTTAAGAATCCGCCTGCCAATGCAGGGAACATGGGTTTGATCCCTGGTCTGGGAAGATCCCACATGCCGCAGAGCAACTAAGCCCATCCACCACAACTACTGAGCCTGCGCTCAAGAGCCCATGAGCCACAACTACTGAGCCCACGTGCTACAACTACTGAAGCCCACGTGCCTAGAGCCGGTGCTCTGCAACAAGAGAATCCACTGCAATGAGAAGACTGCACACCACAATGAAGAGTAGCCCCCACTTGCTGCAGCTAGAGAAAGCCTGTGTGCAGCAACGAAGACCTAACACAGCCAAAAAAAAAAAGAAAAGAAAGAAAAGATATGTGCACCCCTATATTCATTGCAGCATTATTTACAATAGCCAAGATATGTAAGCAACCTAAGTGTCATACAATGGAATATTACTCAGCCATAAGAAAAGAATGAAATCTTGCCATTGTGGCAACATGGATGGACCTAGTGGGTATTACGTTTAGTGAAATAAGTCAGACAGAGAAAGACAAATAACACATTATTTCACTTATATGTGGAATCTAAAAAACAAAACAAATGAACAAACATAACAAAACAGAAACAGACTCATAGATACAGAGAACAAATTGGTAGTTGCCAGAGGGGTGGGGGGTGCATGAAATAGGTGAGGGAGATTAAGAGGTACAAACTTCCAGTTACAAAAATCAAAGAGTCATGGGGAATATAGTCAATAACATTGTAATAACTTTGTATGGTAACAGATGGTAACTAGACTTATCATGTTGATAAATTTTGTATTGTATAGAAATATAAAATCACTATGTTGTGCATCTGGGACTAACAGTGTTGTAGGTCAATTATACTTCAATAAATAAATAAGCAGGGGGAAGAAAAGAAGAGCCTGGAACATCTCGTTGCATCAGAAAAGTAAGGCAGTGCTCAAAGAATGATGGAAATATGTCAAAGGACAAAGAACCAGCTTGAAGGAGTTCCTGATGGCCAAGGCAGGGACACTTTGAGCATCAGAATGAATAACGGCTGTGATCAACTAAAGCATTGAATAAAAAAAGAACCCATGAGTTCATACTGATTCTGAAAATGTTAGAGAGAGACACAGAGTGAAGGAGGAAGGGAGGGGGTGGAAGGGAGGAAGGAGTGTAGGGAAAGTTCTTCTACAATTGGAAACCTAACATATAATTGTAGAGGAATGTAGAGTTTAAAAATGAACAATTTACAATCACCATAATAATAATGGATTCAGGTAAGAATGGATGTTTAAAACCATTGGGTAGGACTTCGCGCTCCCAATGCAGGAAGCCCGGGTTTGATCCCCGGTCAGGGAACGAGATCCCGCGTGCTGCAACTAAGACCCGGCGCAGCCAAATTAAAAAAAACAACAACAACATTGGGTGAAATTGGAGCAGAGAGGTGTGGGGTGCATATAGGATATTTTTATAGTCTTAAAGTCTTTCCCCACACGCTGTGTATTCATCACCAAGGAAAAGTAGCAACTTTATGGTGGAGAAAACTAACAGACACCATCTTAAATCAAGTGATGAAAGTTCATATCACCAGTGATGGGGCAACCCAACAACAGGAGGCTTCAGATATGATATGCACTGAGAAGGAGCCAACATCACTTCTGTCCTAGCAAAAAATGCAAAACAGTCTAATAGTTAAGAAATATTAGGCAGATCCAAATAGAAGGACATTTTACAAAACAACTGGCCCATACTCTTCAAAAATGTCAGTGTCAGGAAGAACAAAGAAAGCCTGGGACATTCTTCCACATCTTAAAAGAGTAAAGAGACATGATAATTAAATGCAATATGGGGGACTTCCCTGGTGGCGCAGTGGTTAAGAATCCGCCTGACAATGCAGGGGAGCCGGGTTCAAGCCCTGGTCCGGGAAGATACCACATGCCGAGGAGCAACTAAACCCGTTTGCCACAACTACTGAGCCTGCTCTCTAGAGCCCATGCGCCACAACTACTGAAGCCCACGCGCCTAGAGCCTGTGCTCTGCAAAAAGAGAAGCCACCGCAATGAGAAGCCTGCACACTGCAAGGAAGAGTAGCCCCGCTCGCCGCAACTAGAGAAAGCCTGTGCGCAGCAACGAAGACCCAACGCAGCCAAATAAATAAATAAATAAAAGACTTGACCTTTAAAAAATAAATAAATAAATAATAAATAAATAAATAAATGCAATATGGGATCCTGGATTGGAAAAAAAGATGCTATAAAGGACACCATAGGGATAACTGGCAAAATTCGAATAGACTGTAGAGTAGATAATAGTGTTGAATTAACATTAACTTTCCTGATTTTGATAAGTATGTTATGATTATATTCCTAGTTTGCAGGAAATACATGTTTGAAGAATGTAGGAGTGATGGTGCATAATGCAGCAAGTTCCTCTTAAATGTTTCACACACACAATAATAACAATAAAAAATTTAAAAATTGGAAGAGAAAACGCATATGTGGCAAAATAATATGAAGTGAGGGGGCTTCCAGGTTGATGAACACACAGATGCAGGAGAGATGGGGGGGCGGGGAGCGTGGAAGCTCCGCCCCTTTTCCCCAGACCTTGCCTTATACGTCTCTTCCATCTCACTGTTCCTGCGTTATATACTTTTATAACAAACCGGTAATCTAATATATCTTAACATTTTCCTGAGCCACCATTTCCCTCTATTTATTTAGCACCTGACCTGATATTTGAGAAGCACTCAACTTTGAAATGAAAAAGCAAGAATGCATATCTTGCAGATCTCAGATCTCTCCTCAGGTGCTCATAGAAGAAGAGAAAAAAAGGTCTCTAGTTAGTGGTCTTTAACAAAAACGCTGAATGGGGTCATATATTTCCCCAAAGTCAGGAACAAAGAGGACCCAGGCAAAGCTTCTGAGAACTACAGAGTTTTAAAGATGTATCCAGATGCCGTACTGAAAATGTAATTCCATCACCCGTCTATTATGTGCTCGGGCATCTAACTAAAGGGCATGTTTAAAAAAAAAAAATGGTGAAGCCGTGTGAAGGGTCTATGGGTATTAACTGTATTGTTCTTGTGACTTTTCTGTGTTTGAAATTTTTCAAAATAAAGGAACATACTGGGAATTCCCTGGCGGTCCAGTGGTTAGGACTCTGCACTTTCACTGCCAAGGGCGCGGGTTCCATCCCTGGTCAGGGAACTGAGATCCCACAAGCTGTGAGGCGGGGCGAAAAAAAACCCAAAAACATATTAAAAAATAAAAAGATCCAGAATCTGACTACTCTTCCCCACCTTCACTGCTGTCCCCCTGCCCTAAGCCTCGTCTTTCCTCAGCTGCTTCGGGCTCTTAGCCACAAAGCAGCCAGTGGGACCCAGATCAAACATCTGATCCCATCTGTCCCATGCTCTGAACCCTGAGACAGCTCCCACCCCACTCAGAACCTCAAAATGGACCACAAGACCACACCCAGTCTGACCCACCCTCCCCTCCTGTCCTCATTCCCTCTGCTCCTGCCACCCAGGCCTCCATCTCATCCCTGGAGAATCCAAGCCCTGGGGGCTTTGTGCCGTCTGTGGCTGTGCCTGGAAGGCTCTTCACCCAGATAGCTAAATGGCTCAAATGTCACCTTCTTAGTATGGCTTTGCCTGGCTACTTAAAATTGTACCCCTCCCCCCTGGCCTGCACTACCCAGCTCCCACCTCTGCTTTCTCTCTATGGCACTTGTCATTTACTTTCTTATTTTGTTTTGTCTTTCTACCCCCACTGGAGTGTAAGCCCCGCGAGAGCATGGGTGTGTGTCTGTCGGCTGCTGTACCACTGAAAGTGCTTGGTAAACAGTCGGCGCTCAGTGATGTTTATTGGCTGACGTGGAGTTCTCTGGCTGAGCGAAGGAAGAGGGTGTCGGGTGACGAGCTGTGCCCTTGAAGGCAAGGACCAGAAAGGGACCAGGCAGGGGTGGGGCACTGCGAGCACTGGGTGTGCCTGAAACTGTGAAGGCTCCACCCAGCCCACAGACCTCCAGGAAGGAGGTCATCAGAGGTCTGCAGGTGCAGCAGTGGGGCAACGAACTCATGTTCCATGAAGATATTTCTTCCCTCCCTAGGGTCTGGACTTTCAGCTCTGACCTCCTGCAGGTCTCTCCTGCTCCTCCCTGCCCCTGTGTGGCCTTGGGTCAGTCATGTCATCTCTTTGCCTTAGTTTCTTCATCTGTAAATAAGGATGATAATACTATTTTTCAAAGTTCTTGGGAGGATTAAGTTAGATAGTGTGGGGGGGTGGAATCCCTTAGTAAGAGCCTAATAAACAATAGCTGATGTTAAAAGAGGTGCGTTGTGTTGTCCCATCTGATCCTCCAAGGCCTGGGGCCTTTTCCTCCCATCCACAACCCTCTCTAGGAACAGGATTGACAAGTCAGGCAGCCATTGGCCGCCCCCCAACCCCAGGGAATTTCATTCTGGTCAGGGAGGTGTTTATGTACTAATCTATCGTTGAACATAATGGTTTCTTAATTTTTATCAAAGTATCGCATATTATAAGCACAGAGTGTTTATCATGAATGGTAATACTCCTCCCCTTTCCCTCCCAAGTCATGGTCCTGGAAAGGAACCATTTTTTAATCCCTTTGATTTGTTTTAGTCTCAGCTCTTCTGGTGGGTCCATATCCCTCAACGAGATGCTAATTCTGCTATTTTTTTATGTATCCATCCTGCCTGCCATTAATCTACTGGTTTCTAGCTCCAATAGGAGAGCATTTGACCCACTGGCCCTGTCCCATTTCCCGGGTCAGCTACATCCCTCCTTTTAGGCCCTTTGTAACCGTAGCTAAAGTTGTTTTTGTTGCTGTAAGTATAATAGCTCTCCATGGTCATTTTCAGTATCAGCTGTCATGTGTGGCGACACAGTGGTTAAGGGAGGGAACTCTGGGGCCAGACTTCCTGGGGCCAGACCCAGGCTCAGCCACTGACTGAGTGTGTGACCCTGGGCAACAAATGTCACCTTCCTGTGCCTCAGGTTGCAGATCTGTGAGAAGGGTTAGCCTTGTCCTGAGGATTCAGTGAGCTAGGACACCGGGTGCACTGGGAACAGTGCCAGCGACCTGTTAAACAACACAATTCAACTGAGGATCTAATTGGCTTTATTAAACGACTCATTAATTGGGCAGCATCCCACCTAGCAAGTAGAAAGGCTCTCTGAGGGGCTGTACAAATGGAAGGCTTTTATAGGCAGAAGTGGGGTGGGATGAGGAGGTGATCAGCAAAAGAAAAAAAGGATTACTTTAGGCGAGGACATCTTCCCTTAGAGGCAGGGGTCAGGAAAGGTAAGGAAGGGTCTTTTCAAGGAAATTACCTCACTAGTGTTGATCAAGAAGTTCCAGACTGGGCTTCCCTGGTGGTGCAGTGGTTAAGAATCCGCCTGCCAATGCAGGGCACATGGGTTCGAGACCTGGTCCGGGAAGATCCCACATGCCACGGAGCAACTAAGCCCGCAAGCCACAACTACTGAAGCCCACACACCTAGAGCCCGTGCTCCTCAACAAGAGAAGCCACCGCAATGAGAAGCCTGCGCATCGCAACAAAGAGTAGCCCCCGCTCACCACAACTAGAGAAAGCCCGCGTGCAGCAACGAAGACCCAACGCAGCCAAAAATAAATAAATAAAATAAATTGAAAAAAAAAAGAAGCTCCAGACTGATTATTTTAAAATTCCATGCCTGGGAGCAGCTGAAACTGCAATTAGGTTAGGTATTAAGTTTTGGTTTTGGTGACTCAGCTTAACACAAGTGACTCCATTTGGGCCTGTTGCCTCATTTTTTTTTTAAGTACTCAAATGGTTTTTTTTTGGCTGCGTTGGGTCTTCGTTGCTGTGTGTGGGCTTTCTCTAGTTGAGGCAAGCAGGGGCTACTCTTCATCGCAGTGCATGGGCTTCCCACTGCGGTGGCTTCTCTTGCTGTGGAGCCTGGACTGTAGGCGCGTGGGCTTCAGTAGTTGTGGTGCAAGGGCTCAGTAGTTGTGGCGCACGGGCTCAGTTGCTCCGCGGCATGTGGGATCTTCCCGGACCAGGGCTCAAACCCGTGTCCCCTGCACTGGCAGGCAGACCCTCAACTACTGCGCCACCAGGGAAGTCCCTACATTTACTTTTATAATGCTTGAAGTAGCTAATACTTGCATTCTCTTCTTTGCATTGTCTAGAGCTTCACTGTCCAATACAGCAGCCACTAACTATGTGGAACTATTTTAATTTAAATTCATTAAAATTCATGGATAAAATTCAATGGATAAAAAAGATGTGGTATATGTATACAATGGAATCTTACTCAGCCATAAGAAAAATGAAATAATACCATTTGCAGCAACATGGATAGACCTAGAGATTATCATCCTAAGTGAAATAAGTCAGACAGAAAAAGACAAATATCATATGATATCACTTTTATGTGGAATCTAAAAAAATGATACAAATGAACTTATTTACAAAACAGAAATAGACTCACAGACATAGAAAACAAACTTATGGTTACCAAAAGGGAAGGGGATGGGGGAGGGATAAATTAGGAGTTTGGGATTAACAGATACACACTGATACATATAAAATAGATAAACAACAAGGACCTACTGTATAGCACAGGGAACACTATTCAATATCTTGTAATAACCTATAATGGAAAAGAATTTTTAAAAGAATATATATATCTGAATCACTTTGCTGTACACCTGAAACTAACACAACACTGTAAATCAACTATACTTCAAATTAAAAGAAAAAAAAAAGATTTAGGGAATTCCCTGGTGGTCCAGTAGTTAGGACTCCATGCTTCCTCTACAGAGGCACTGGTTCAATCCCTGGTCAGGGAACTAAGATCCCTCAAGCTGCATGGCACGGCAAAAAAAAAAAAAAAAAAAAAAAAATTTAAAATTCAGCTCCTTGGTAGCAACTAGCCAGCCACATTTCAAGTGCTCAAAAACCACATGTGGCTAATGGCTACCACACTAGATAACACAGAGGTAGAATATTTCCATCATCTCAGAAATTCAGGATCAGCACTTTCTGGTCCAGAGTTTGAGTCTAAAAATGGAAAACTATTAATTTTATTTCCTTTTAAAGATTATATAAATGTTGTTCAGTGCACAACCAATAGTTTACTATGATTACCCACCCTTAATTATATATCTTTTAATTTTTCCTAGAATTTCTAATTGTTTTTCCTACTTGCTTGCTCTGAGTGGCCTATCTGTCCCCCTGCCTCTCCCTATGGCTGTACAGCTTCATGCTGGGACTGGTGGTTATTTCTCTCCGAAGTGAGATCCCCTGTTTCCTATACCTCTCATCCTCCTCTTTCCTGGCTTATCTCCTCATTTTTGCTGGAGCACATCCTCAAGTCACTTCCTAAGACAGTGACCTTCCTAAGAAGAAGTTAAACTTTCTAAATAATCTTGCACCCTAATATGTCTTTATTTTATTCTCACATTTGCTTGATATAGAATTATAGGTAGGCTAAAAAATATTTTCTTTAGAACCTAGAAGTCATTGACTCATTTTCTTTTAGGATCTGAATACTTGATTTTGCTGATGAAAAGTCTGATGCTAATCCAAGAGTTTTTTCTCAAAAGAAAAAAAAAAAGGAAAAATTTGAAAGTTCAGTCTTCAAACTGGGAAGCCCTATTCCAGTAGCTAAAACCCCAGTTAGCTTTTTATTAGCTCACTCCAAAGTATGAACGGACATTAAAGAAATACCAGACATCCAAAAAAGCACTGAAACATGAAAAGAAAGCACCCAGATAAACCAACCCTGTCATCCATCCTGCCTCCCTCCTTTCTAACAGAACCCCAGTTTGTTCATCAGGGACACTGCACATCAGGGACACTGACCCCCTCCTTCAGCTCCAGGAGAAAGTCTAATTAATCTAAAGTAACCACCACCACCTCCATCCACGATTAGATCAGGAAAGAGAATGTGACCCCATTCTAGCCACTGAGATGCAAGCTTCGTAAGGTTCAAAAGTTCTTCCTTAAAACAAAAACAAACACTTAAACAAAAAATAGGGGAAATGACTTCTCTTTCCCACCAGCCATGATTAAAGACACATCCTACAACTCTGAGAAGAACCAGCCCTAGGATGCTGACAACGTTGTGGGTGCAGAGAATGGAGTCAAACAGCAAGGGATCCTGGAGGCGTTATGAAAGCTGGATCAATGGGCCCTGAATCCCACCTGTCCCCTTCTGTGGGCCTCTTATTAGCTCATAAAAGTGCAGAATACAAAATCAATGTACAAAAATCAGTTGTGGGGACTTCCCTGGTGGCGCAGTGGTTTAGAATCCACCTGCCAATGCAGGGGACACGGGTTCGAGTCCTGGTCTGGGAAGATCCCACAGGCCTCAGAGCAACTAAGCCCATGCGCCATAACTACTGAGCCTGTGCTCTAGAGCCCGCGAGCCACAGCTACTGAGCCCGTGTGCCACAACTACTGAAGTCCGGGCGCCTAGAGCCCGTGCTCCGCAACAAGAGAAGCCACCGCGATGAGAAGCTCACACACCACAACGAAGAGTAGCCCCCGCTCGCTGCAACTAGAGAAAGCCCGCACGCAGCAATGAAGACCCAACGCAGCCAAAAATAAATAAATAAATTAATTAATTAATTTTAAAAAAAATAGGTGGGGAATTCCCTGGCAGTCCAGTGGTTAGGGCTCCATGCTCCCACTGCAGGGGGCATTGGTTCAATCCATGGTTGGGGAACTAAGATCCTGAAAGCCATGGAGTGTGGCCAAAAAAATTTTTAAATAAGGACTTCCCTGGTGGTCCAGTGGCTAAGACTTCACGCTCCCAATGCAGTGGGGCCCGGGTTCAATCCCTTGTCAGGGAACTAGATCCCATATGCTGCAACTAAGCATTCACACGCCTCAACTAAAGATCCCGCATGCTGCAACTAAGACCCAGCACAGGCAAATAAATAAATAAATAAATAAATAAATTTTGAAATTAAAAAATAAAATAAAAATGGGCGGAGGATCTGAATATACTTTTTCCCAAAGAAGACATACAGATGGTCAACACACGTGAGAAGATGCTCAACGTCACTAATCATGAGGGAAATGCAAATCGAAACACAATGAGATATCACCTCATACCTGTTAGAATAGCTATTATCATAAAACAAGAACTAAGAGTTGACAAAGATGTGGAGAAAATGGAACCCTTGTGCACCATTGATGGAAATATAAACTGTTGCAGCTAGTATAGAAAACAGTATGGAGGTTCCTCAAACAATTAAAAATAGAACTACCATATGATCCAGCAATTCCACTTCTGGGTATTTACCCAAAGGAAATGAAAACACTAACTCAAAAAGATACATTGTACCCTCATGTTCATTGCAATATTATTTATAATAGCCAAGACACTGAAGCAACCTAAGTGTCATATATATATAGAGAGAGAGAGAGAGAGAGGGAGAGGGAGATGTATATACTTATATACAGGAACATTATTAAGCCATAAAAAAAGAAGGAGATCTTGCCATTTGTGACAACATAGATGGACCTTGAGGGCATTATGCTAAGTGAAACATAGAGAAACACAATTACTGGATGATCTCACTTATATGTGGAATCTTAAAAATAAAAAACAAACAAAAAACCTCATAGATACAGAGAACAGATTGGTGGTTGCCAGAGGCGGGGGTGTCAGGGGTGGGTGAAATGGGTGAAGGGGGTCAAAGGTACAAACTTCCAGTTATAAAATAAATAAGTCCTGGGAATGTAATATACAGCATGATGACTACAGTTCATAATATTGTATTGCCTTTTTAAAAGTTGCTGAGTAAATCTTAAAATTTCTTATCACAAGAGACAAAACTACGTGTGGTGATGGATGTTAACTAGACTTAGGGTGGTGATGATTTTGCAGTATATACAAATATCAAATCATTATGTTGTACACCTCAAACTAATATCATGTGATATGACAATATATCTCAATTAAAATTAAAAAAAAAACTGGTGAAGTTAACAAAAATGAGAGGACAAAATCCAAGCCTAAGAAAGAGCAAATAGAGTAACCCACTTCACATTTGACTATGAGCTTCCTGGGGCTGGCCCTTAAAGGGCCAATTTACATGATGAGTTTTCCTAGTCAAAGAGGAAGAAACACAGTAGTTCCTCAGAGGAGTCAGTGCTTTCCTGGCACTCACTTATAAAATTAATTTTCATGTGAGAACATCCCTCATGTAAGTTGATGTCCATGACATCAACCGACAATGCATCAGTCATGAGTAAGGACCTGGGCCTTGAAGGCAGACATTCTAGCCTGACTCCATGTCATTAACTGTGTGCACTTGGGCACCTTTCTTTTTTCTTTTTTTTTTTTTTTTTGGTCACACCACTAAGCTTGCGGGATTAGTTCCTCAGCCAGGGATCAAACCCGGGCCCCCTGCAGTGGAAGCACGGAGTCTTAACCACTGGTCCACCAGGGAATTCCCTTAGGCACATTTCTGAGTCTCAGTTTTCCTGACCTTTAAAATGGGAATAAGGGATCCACCTCACAAGGTTATTTAATTCGTTCATTTATTCCACAAATACTTGTTGAACCCTAACCATATGTCAGGCATAGTTTATAATTATGAACCTGTCACCTGTCCCCCTGGAGGTGACAGTCTCCTGAGGTGAGACAGAATCTAGACAAATCTATAGTGTTTGCTCTTATGGAGGACAAAGCCAAGTCAAAGGCCCTATAACCAGATCATGCTTGGCTGTTCTAGGAACCACAAGGAAGCCAGTGTGTCTGCAATGGAGAGCCGTTGGGGGGCTTTGTCTTTGAAAAGGGCTTTTGGCTGCTGCCTAGAAGACAGACTATGGGGGGTGGCAGGGGGTGTGGCGGGGGTGGCAGGGGGTGTGGTGAGGGTGGGAGCTCCCGCACCCACATGAGAGATTAGGGTTAGGTTTAGGGTTAGGGAACCAGGATGATGGGTGATCAGCTGCTGACTATCTTCTGAGGTAGAACCAATGGGATTTCTTAACATATTGGATATGGGGGTGTGAGAGAGGGGATCTGACAGCACCAAGGTTTCTGGCCTAACTGTAAGAACCAAATTGTCGTTTTCTGATATGGAAAGGCTGGGGATGGAGCAGGTTTGGGGGAGAAGATATAGCATTGATCTGGGAACATGCTAAGTTTGATATGCCTATTAGACACCCAAGTGGAGGTTTCAAGTAAGCAATTCTCTGTGAGTGTCTATGAGCAAGTAAGGAACTCCCAGAAGAGACCCACATTGAAGGTGTAAATTTGGGGCCATCAGCATTTGGTTGGTGTTTAAAGCTGTGAGTCTGGATGAGCTCACCTCAAGAGTGAGTGTTGATTAACAGAAGAGGACCAGAACTGACATGTGAGATCGGTGTTACTCCAGTTACAGAGAGGGCCATGGTGGCTCAGAGAGTTTAAGTGACTTGCCTAAGATCACACGGCTACTAAGGGGGTAGAATCTGCATTCAAAACCAGGTCCCAGTTCGAATCTTTCAATACTCCTTTAGAGTCGTCTATATAAGCTTCTTTTGATCTAATTTGAGCCAGGGCTATAATTTAGAATATTTAGAGGATTTAACTGGTGTTCATTCAGGTTCCGAAGCCCTCGGTTGTTTCTCAGCTGAGCTTTGAGAACAGCTACAGAATCAGGAGTCCAAGGTTGGGCCTGGAGGTCTGATGGGATTCCCACACACGGAGACAGGGCAGATCTGTGTGCTTTGCAAAGCCAGAGGTGGTAGGAATCAAAATACTAGATTATGAAAGTTGGAGGTATTGAACATTAAGACATGATTTTGGATCCAGCCCAGCCCCAGAACAATTAGTGGAGTACTCAGTATTACACCCCTGCAGCCTTCCTCCAGTCTGGAAAAATGTCACCAATAGTTGTCACCAACTACTTGCCCTCATCCCAATCCTAAATTAAAGGTAATGGTGCTCATCTCTCCAGGACTGTTATAAGGTTAAACAAGAAAATATCAATGAGGTCACTCAGCTTATGGCAAGCCCTGGCACAGAGTTTAATTTATTTTTCATCTCCTGCCTCAGCCATTAAGAATATGGAAGTCATATGGAAGCCATATGACTTCCAAGGGTTCCCTCCTGCCCCTACTCCAGGAATTTATTCAGTTTGACTTGTCCCACCTAGGACAGAGTTCCACCCTGGGGTTCAGAGGTGGTGCTTTGGGCTTGTCACCCTGGGCTGGTTGACATCTGCCCTCCCCAGATCCCTTCTCTGCCCTGCTCTCCGCCCTGGAGACTCCCTTGCCCTCTGGCTCCCACTTGGGTTCAGCTGAAGGTAGGACAGCCTGGAGATCAGAGGGAGAGTGAAGAGAGTCAGGACATTTCTTCCCTGCTCTGGATCACGCCTCTGGCAGTGGCTTTATCTCCCTACCCATGTCTATAGCATCTGTGAGTTGGTCTCCTGTGAGATTGTGATTTGCAATAAGAAATATACATTTGACCTTTGTCCCCGTTTCTGGCATGGAGCTCCCCAAACCACAAACACACACACACACTGGAATTGATGATCAGAATTTTACCTCCTCCTCTATGTCTCCAGCTTTCACTGGAGTTCAGCGACACTATTTCTTCCTCTTCTCCTTTAGTCCTTGGGGGCAACATTCTTTGTAGGTTCCTTTTTTTTTTTTTTTCTTTTGGCTGCGTTGGGTCTTTGTTGCTGCACGCAGGCTTTCTCTGGTTGTGGCGAGTGGGGGTTACTCTTCGTTTTGGTGCTCAGGCTTTTCATTGCGGTGGCTTCTCTTGTGGAGCACGGGCTCTAGGCACACGGGCTTCAGTAGTTGCAGCACGCGGGCTCAGTAGTTGTGGCTCGCGGGCTCTAGAGTGCAGGCTCAGTATTTGTGGCTCATGGGCTTAGTTGCTCCACAGCATGTGGGATCTTCCCGGACCAGGGCTCGAACCCATGTCCCCTGCATTGGCAGGTGGA
Source organism: Eschrichtius robustus (assembly GCF_028021215.1). Classification (NCBI taxonomy): domain Eukaryota; kingdom Metazoa; phylum Chordata; class Mammalia; order Artiodactyla; family Eschrichtiidae; genus Eschrichtius; species Eschrichtius robustus. Next base: position 76,926,602 of record NC_090839.1, read on the forward strand.
TTCTTAATCACTGTACCACCAGGGAAGTCCCCTTTGTAGCTTCCTTTAACCATACACGTATCTCTACCAGGAGTCCCTATATTAAAGCCTCTGGAATTGTGCTGTCCAATATAATAACCACTGGCTACATGTAGGTATTTGAATTTAAATTACAATAATTAAATTAAATACAATTTAAAATGCAGTTCCTCCATTGCACTAGCCACATTTCAAGTGTTCAGTAGCCAATGTGGATAGTGGCTACCATTTTGAACAGTGCAGATATAGAAACCTGATCATGACAGATGGTTCTATTGGACAGCACTGCTCTAGAACCAGCTGAGTTAGACTCTGTTTCCTGCTGGGCTGGACTGGTACCTACCTTCCCCCACATCCGTCAGAACCAAGGCACTTTTATCTGGTTTATATATTTGGGAATCCAGTTTAAACTGTCATTTATTCTCAACTATTCTAACAGGTATTCAAGATATAATGTTTAGGGACTTCCGTGGTGGTTCAGTGGTTTAGACTCCACACTTCCACTGCAGGGGGCACAGGTTCGATCCCTGGTCTGGGAACTAAGGTCCCACATGCTGCGTGGCATGACCAAATAAATAAATAAATTCTTTTTTTTTTTTTTGGCATATGTACTTTCTTTTAAAATTTAATTTATTAATTTATTTATTTTTGGCTGCTTTGGGTCTTCGTTGCTGCACGCGGGCTTTCTCTAGTTGTGGTGAGCGGGGGCTACTCTTTGTTGCGGTGCGCGGCCTTCTCATTGTGGTGGCTTCTCTTGCTGCAGAGCATGGGCTCTAGGCGTGCAGGCTTCAGTAGTGTGGCACGTGGGCTCAGTAGTTGTGGCTCGTGGGCTCTAGAGCACAGGCTCAGTAGTTGTGGCACACGGGCTCAGTTGCTCCGTGGCATGTGGGATCCTCCCAGACCAGGGCTCGAACCCATGTCCCCTACATTGGCAGGTGGATTCTTAACCACTGCGCCACCTGGGAAGTCCAATAAATGAATTCTTAAAAAAAAAGAAGACAAAATGTTTAACCCTCATACACTGAGGGCGGGAACATGCAACAGTGCAGCCACCTTGGAAAAGTTTGGCAGTTCCTTTACATACTAAATGTTTATAACCATATGACCCAACAATCCCACTTTTGGGTATATACCCAAGAGAACTGAAAACATAAAAACTTATACTTATGCAAAAACTTGTTCACAATATGCATTATTTCTAATTGCGAAAAAGTGGAAACAACCTACATGTCCATCAACTAATGCATGGATAAACAAAATCCCAATTCTCAATTTTTCATGGTCCCTTGGACCCCAGGTCTCAGTTTCCTCCCTTGGGCTCTTATCTATCTGCTGAGACTGTTGGGTTATAAGCCGGCCTGGCCTCCATCTCAGACCACTCTTCAAAAACCTTTTCAATGAATATTTATTGAGCACCTACTGTGTGCCAGGCATGGCACTCAGTGCTGGAGGTACACGGGTTCTGCAGGGTTTCTGGCTCTCATGGAACTTACTGCAGCCATTGACAAGAGTTACGAAGGGGAAGCACAGACCTATGAGACCACATAACAGAAGTCCCTACTCAAACCTGAGGCTCAAGGAAGGCTTCCTGGAGGAAGTGATACATTCACTGTACCTGAAGGATGAATAGTAGAAGTGAACCAGGCAGAGAGAAGAGGGCAGAGAACTCCAGGAAGAGGTAAGAGCTTTAGCAAAGGCCTGGAGGCAATAAGGAGCCTGTGGTGTAGAAGCTGCTGGAAGCAACTCACTGTGACTGGCATGTGGGGAGGGGGATGTGCTGTGAGCAGTAAACACAGGGCTGAGGGCCTTGTTAGGGCAGGCGATAACAAACCTGTCAAGCTTCCTATTCTGTCGCAGGCCTGGGATCCACAGGCAGCCTTGACAATAATGGCACCCCAGGCAGTGTCATGCTGGTGCCCTGCCATTTACTGCTCACGTTAGAACTTGCAAAGACCAGTGTCTTCCTGAGACTCCCCACAAAAGTCAAGTCGGCACACACTGCTGTGGCTCTCCAATTGTTAAGATACTGGAATAGTTCTGTACCTCTGTGTAAAGAGCCACTGGCCCAGGGCTTCCCTGGCGGTCCAGTGGTTGAGACTCCACGCTTCCACTGCAGGGGGGTGCGGGTTCAATCCCTGGTTGGGGAAATGAGATCCTGCATGCTGCACAGCGTGGCCAAAAAAAAAAAATTTTAAAAGAGCCACTGGCCCAAGAAATCCCTCCAGTAACCCCCATATCAGGCACTCTGGCTACTCCTTCAGGAAACTCCAGAAGGCCCCACATTCCTGCTACTGATGCATTTACACACCTGAAGAGCAATAGTACACCTGCCCCTGTGTTATCAATAGGACTAATGTATATACAATTAAGCCTAGTGCCTAAATGCACATTATTAGTACTTAATGAATGTAGGCTATTATTATTATCACCAAGGCAACTTCAGAGCAAAGTCTGTTCCCCAGAAGACAAACCTCCTGTGGGTTTCAGGTAGATGTTACACGTCCTGCCTCCTCGTGAATCCCAGAATAGTTGGTGGCAGAAGGACCGCAGGGAGCCTGTAACTGAGCAGGACCCTATGGGGCCTTCCCAGGACAGCTCCCTGCCCCTTGCCCATCCTGTGCCTGCCTCTTTCCTATAGAAAAACTTTAGCCTCCTGGCCTTCCCCAAGTTCCAAAGAATAAATTTAGTCAGAGAAATGAGAAAATGCAGAAACAAAGGAAAATAGTCAAGCAAGACAAAATAATAATAGTTTAGGCATTAAACAAAGTCAAGGACCTTTAGTTCCTCCTCAAGGGCTATAGATAATATTTTGAGCTCTTTTGCAAATACCAGGTGGAAGAAGTTAACTGTATGTTGCCCCAAGAACTTTGACCCTGGACCGGTTGGAAGCAGAAGGTTGATGATGTTGACTCTCGGTTACCTCAACACCAACCAATCAGAAAAATGTCCACGAGCTGATCGTGCACCCTGCAACCCTCTCCTCAGCATGTAGCCCCTTCCTCATTTCCCTATATAATCTCCAAGCAAAACTTGGGGAATGGGGAGTTGGTTCTTTGGGACATGAGTCCACCTTCTCCCCCGGATTGTTGGCTTCCTCAGTAAAGCTATCTTTCCTTTTATGCAACACTTGTCTCTAAGTATCGGACTCTTGACCAACGAGCAGCCTTACCTGAATTCAGTAAAAAGCCCATGGCCATGACATTCAAGGCCCGGGTCCTTCCACCACCCTGCTCCCCCATGCCTGCCTCTCACCCACGTTGCATGGGTGCTCATGAACACAGAGAATGGGCCCTTCTGCTGACTTCCATGGAGAACTTTGGAGACATTTGTAGAAAACCAGAAGCTGCCGTTTACTGACTCTTCTGCCACTGATACTGGGGTGCAGCATAGTGTAATCAGTGGCCAAGTAACATAACTGTTTACCAGAACAAAGTTCAAAATATTTAAAGGAGGAGATTTCCGGGAATTACCGGTGGTCCAGTGGTTAGGACTCCATGCTTCTACTGCATGGGGCACGGGTTTGTTCAGGGAACTAAGATCCCGCATGCTGTGTGGCACAGCGCCCCCTGCCCCAAAAAAAGGAGGAGGAGATTTCCACCTCTGGTTGAGTGAGGTGGTCAGCAAATCCTCTCTCCAAAAATAACTATAAATCTGGGCAAACTAGACAAAACAGCCACTTCAGGGCTCTGAAATCGACCAAAGGCATACCCCAATCCAAGAAGCAAATTGGGTTGAAAACTGCTCAACTCTGAGTTAGAACAGTGAGAGTCTGTGGTGTTCTTGCTTGGGGTTGCTCCATTTTGCCCCCTTCCCAGCTTGATAGGTTCTGCCAAGGTGGGGCAGGTCTTGAGGACCAGCAGCTTCACTGCTGAAGGGGACTCATTGGATTTAGAGACCCAGACAATGCCCATGCCAAGTGACGTTGCCGATATAAGTAGCTAAATGTGTGGCATGCAAGTGAAGAGCCTGACGCTGTGGCTGTGGACGAGGCAAGCATACTCCTAGCTGAGGCTGTGTGCATTTGCCGCAGAGGGCAGAGGGCCCGCTCCACCCTTACATGCTTGGCTAACCCTGGGGCTACATGTACAGAGAAGACTCAGAAGGGCTCAGTGGAAAGTAAGGCTGGGGCCAACTTGAAAACAGCTGGAACTTTGTGCTCTCCTACCCACACACAGATCCATTGGCAGAGGACAGAATTCTCACTGACGCAAAGTAACTGAGTACAACCTCCATCCAATAATTGGCTGACCATTAAGCTACACTGACACAGAGGTCTACCTAGGAACCCAAACTTAAAAATTTTTTAAAAAGGATTTTTTAAAACAGGGTAGGGACTTCCCTGGTAGTGCAGTGGCTAAGAATCTGCCTGCCAATGCAGGGGACACAGGTTCGAGCCCTGGTCCAGGAAGATCCCACATGCTGTGGAGCAACTAAGCCCATGCGCCACAACTACTGAAGCCCACGCATCTAGAGCCTGTGCTCCGCAACAAGAGAAGCCACTGCAATGAAAAGCCCGCGTGCCACAACGAAGACCCAATGCAGCCAAAAATAAATTTAATTAATTAATTAATTAAAAAAAAACAAAACAGGGTAGAAAGGTCAGTGGCCACACACCATGAAGGAGGCAGATTTCACAGATTTTGCCTAAGCAAATTATTAAACAAACAAACACACCATGACAACAATAACCTTTAGGGGACATCAGAATCCAGTCCAAACTCAGGGGAAAAAAGTAATCAGTAGAAGTTGTCTCTGAATGCCCCCAGATGTTGCATTTAATAGACCAAGGCTTTGAAGTAGCTATTATAAATATGTTCAAAGAACTAAACAAAGAAGTGTGACAGCAAAACAAAGATTCAAAGAAAAGTGTGACAACGATGAATCAAAAATAGATCATCTTGATAAGGGGTTAGAAATCATGTATTTTTTTTTAAAAAAAAAGTTCTGATACATGCTACAACATGGATGAACCTTCAGAATAGTATGTTAAGTGAAATAAGCTGGACACAAAAGGACAAATATTGTATGATTCCACTTATATGAGGTACCTAGAATAGGCAAATTCATAGAAACAGAAAAAATAGAGATTATCAGAGACTGGAGGGAGAGAGGAATGGGGAGTTTTGTAGTTAGGGTACAGAGTGTCTGTTGGAATGATGAAAAACTTCTGGAAATGGACATCAAGGTGCTAAAGAAACTCAACAAGAATAAGAAACTGGTCAAGAAGCTGGCCAAAAAGTATGATGCGTTTTTGGCTTCAGAGTCTCTGATCAAGTGGATCCCATGAATCCTGGGCCCAGGCCTGGATAAGTCTGGCAAGTTCTCTTCCTAACTGACCCACAATGAGAACATGGTGGCCAAAGTTGATGAAGTGAAGTCCATGATCAAGTTCCAGATGAAGAAGGTACTGTGTCTGGCAGTGGCTGTTGGCCACAGGAAGGTGACAGATGATGAGCGTGTGTACAACATACAGTTAGCTGTCAACTTCCTGGTGTCATTGCTCAAGAAAAATTGGCAGAACATCCGGGCTTTGTACATTAAGAGCACCAAGGGCAAGCCCCAGCGCTTGTACTAAGGTGCAGCTTAATAAACCATACTCCCATCATTTAAAAAAAAAAAAAAAGGAATTCTGGAGTTGAAAGTAACAATAATAACTGAAGTGAAATATTCACTAAAGGGACTCAACAACAGATTTAAGATGACAGATGACAGAATCAGTGAACTTGAAGATGGGTCAGTAGAAACTATCCAATCTGTAGAACATAGAGGGAAAAGGCAAATAAAAATGAGTCGTGGGACTTCCCTGGTGGTCCACTGCGTAGGACTCTGTGTTCCCAATGCAGGGGGCCCTGGTTTTATCCCTGGTCGGGGAACTAGATCCCACCTGCATGCCACAACTAAGAAGTCCGCATGCCACAACTAAAGATCCTGCGCACCACAATGAAGATCTGGAGCAGACAAAATAAATAAATAAAATAAATAAATAAACAAATAAATATATTTTTTTAAAAAATAAGTCTTTGCTCAGTTATCTATGGAACAACAGGTGTCCCAACATAAGCATAGTAGGATTCCCAACAGAAAAGGAAAAAGAGAAAAGGGCAGAAAAAAATATTTGAAGAAACAATGGCAGAGATTCCCAGTTGGTGAACATATCCACATACTGGGAGGGTGGCACATCCAGTTTCATGGGGACAGAATCTCCTGTGCTCAGGACCCTTCCAGACCCTGCCCTGTGTACTTCTTCATCTGGGTGTTCATCTATATCCTTGATAGTATTCTGTATAATAAACCAGTAAACAAAAATCTAGACACAAAGCAATGAAGTGACTTGTCTGCCACTAATAAGTAGCAAAGCTGGAATTCAAACCCAGGACTATCTAAGAAACCAAAATCTTAATCATTTTGCTCATGGAATATGTCTTCGTAGAAACTAGTAACATAAAGTACTTTATCAGGGAAAAGGAAAAAAAAAGACACGATAGCCAAAAACTTCCCAAATTTGATGAAAAAATAATCTACACATCTGAGAAACTCAATGAATACCATGTAGGATACATACAAAAAGATCCATGGTCAGACACATTATAGCCAAACTGTTGAAAGACAAGAAAAATCATAAAAGCAGCAAATACAAAAGACTCATCATGTGTAGGGAAGCATCAATATTGATATATGCCGACTTTGCATCTGAAACAATGGAGATCAGAAGGTAGTAGAATGACTTATGCAAAGTGAAACAAACAATTCAAAAATGAAATTAAGAAAGCAATTCCAGGGAATTCCCTGGTGGTCCAGTGGTTAGGACTCCACACTCTCACTGCCGAGGGCCTGGGTTCAATCCCTGGTCAGGGAACTAAGATCCCGCAAGCTGCACAGCAAAAAAAGAAAAAAGAAAAAGAAAGAAAGAAAGCAATTCTATAAATGACTTTGTGCCAGTAAATTCAACCACATAGATGAAATGGAAACATTCCTTAAAAATAATAAACTACCAAAGCTCACTCAAGAATAGAAAACTTGGGGACTTCCCTGGTGATCCAGTGGGTAAGACTCCGTGCTCCCATTGCAGGGGGCCCGGGTTCAATCCCTCGTCAGGGAACTAGATCCCACATGCATGCCGCAACTAAGAGTTTGCATGCCGCAACTAAGGCCCGGCGCAGCCTAAATAAATAAATACATATTTAAAAAAAAAAGAAAACTTGAATTAGCCTTACATAATTAATGAAACAATTTGTAGTTAAACCTTCCTATGAAATCAGTTTGAGCACTGTGCCTAAAATAAAAGCTTTATCTTCAAAACTAGCACAGACCTCTAGGCATTGAGAGGCAAAGTTTTTTCTTTTTCATTCCCAGAAATACTCTTTCATCATACAAAATTTCTTGGTTTGGAGGGTTTTGGGGTGTGGTTTTTTCTGTTGTTGTTTTTGTTTTTGTCTCTACATGAGCCAACTTTCAAAATATTTGGAAGCATAAAGGATTCACCCTCAGGTTTCCAGCATTTCTTTCCTGGTGACATTGCAAAGTCAGTTGAACTCCTTCACATTCCCCATAAACTGGAGGTAATAAATGGAAATATTCAGGAAAGGAAAAAAATTTTCCTACAAAGAAAACTCCAGGCACAGATGGCTCCATTGGTAAATTCTACCAAATATTTAAGGAAGAACTCAATAATATCAATAAATATTATTAGGAAGAAACAGATATCAATTCTACATGACTTAACATTATCCCAATCAAATCCCAACATGGTTTTTGAGAAACTGACAAGCTGATTCTAAAATTTATATAGAAAGCCAAAGACATAGACTAGCCAAAACAATTTTTAAAAAGAAAAAAGAGGAAGTACATTACATGATGTCAAGACTCACTATACAGCTACAGTTATCAAGACATGGTTTTGGTGTAGAGATAAACATATAAATTAATGAAATAAAATAAATAATTCAGAAAAAGATGAACATATATGTGGTCAATTGATGTTTAGCAAAGGTGGTAGGGCAATATGATGGGGGAAAGGAGAATATTCTCAACAAATGGTGCTGAAACAATTGGATAGCCATATGCAAAAAAAAAAAAAAAAAAGAATCATATACAAAAGCTACGTCGAATGTATCATAAACCCAAATGTTAAAGCTAAAACTATAAAGCTTCTAGAAGAAAACAGAAAATCTTAGTTACCCCGGGTTTGATGAAGATTTCTTAAATAGGACACAAAAAGCAGAAACTATAAAAGAAAAAAAAATTACCAAATTGAACTCATCGAAATTAAAAATTTTTGTTCTTCAAAAGATACTGATTTTTAAAAATGAAATGGGGCTTCCCTGGTGGCGCAGTGGTTGAGGGTCTGCCTGCCAATGCAGGGGACACGGGTTCAAGCCCTGGTCTGGGAAGATCCCACATGCCACGGAGCAACTAGGCCTGTGAGCCACAGCTACTGAGCCTGCGCATCTGGAGCCTGTGCTCCGCAACAAGAGAGGCCGCGACAGTGAGAGGCCCGCGCACGACGATGAAGAGTGGCCCCCACTTGCTGCAACTAGAGAAAGCCCTCGCACAGAAACGAAGACCCAACACAGCCAAAAATAAATAAATAAATAAATAAATAAATAATTAAAAAAAAAATGAAATGAAAAGCTATGGACTGAGAGAAAATATTTGCAAAATATGTATCTGACAAAGCCCTTGTATCTGAGATATATTAAGGTCTCACAACTCAATAAGAAGACCCAATTTAAAAATAGGCCATAAATTGGAACAGAAAGCTCACCAAAAATTCTGGCTGGACTTTAGGATCACACAGGCCTGGGTTCAAATCCTGGCTCTACCATTTTCAGACTTTGCCATATTGGGCAGGTCAGTTTACCTCATCTCTCTAAGCCTCATTTTTCGCATCAGCAAGATGGGGAAAATATGTAACTAAATAGTAGGTAGTCGGGAAGATTAAACATAATATTCCTAACTTATTTAGATATTTAAGGAATGTCAGGAGTTCCCTGGCGGTGCAGTGGTTAGGACTCCACACTCTCACTGCCGAGGGCCTGGATTCAATCCCTGGTTGGGGAACTAAGATCCTGCAAGCCTCGCAGCACGGCCAAAAAAAAAAAAAAAAATAGAATAAGAGGATCTGAGTACCAGCCTGTCACTTTATTTTTTTAATTGGGGTATAGTTGATTTACAATATGATATTAGTTTCAGGCGTACCTCATAGTGATTCAAAACTTTTACAGATTTACTCCATTTAAAGTTATTATAAAATATTGGCTATATTCCCTGTGCTGTACAATACATCCTGTAGCTTACTTATTTTATTCATTTATTTATTTATTTGTTTGTTTGTTTGTTTTTGACTGCTTTGGGTCTTCGTTGCTGCACGCGGGCTTTCTCTAGTTGCGGTGAGCGGGGCTACTCTGCGTTGTGGTGCGCGGGCTTCTCATTGCACTGGCTTCTCTTGTTGCAGAGCACAGGCTGTAGGCGCGTGGGCTTCAGGACTTGTGGCACGCGGGCTTCAGTAGTTGTGGCGCACGGGCTTAGTTGCTCCACGGCATGTGGGATCTTCCCGGATCCGGGCTCGAACCTGTGTCGCCTGCATTGGCAGGCAGATTCTTAACCACTAGCTTGCTTATTTTATACATAGTAGTTTGTACCTCTTAATCCTCTACCCCATCTCGCCCCACACAACCGAAAAAAAAAAAGAAATGTCAAGCACCCTCCTCTTCTCTTATCAAGTAGAGATGGGTTTAGCCTCAGAAGTCTGGGTCAGATAAGAGGCAGCAGCGCCCTTAGGCCAGAGGGCAAAAGCCCACATTGTGTCCAAGTGAGTGTGAAGAGGCTGAGACAGAGAAATGTGTCCAAAATAGGGCATGGGAGCCGCAGGGCCTGATGCCACTGAGAGCTGCAGAGGTACTCGGGGTAGAGATACGTGGGGTAGTGGGTGGAGAACAGGAAAGTGAGAACAAGGATGATAGCATCAGAACAGGAAAACCAGAGGCTGCCCAAGCAAATCTCAGCATCAGCATCTGCAGCTAGGTTTTACACACTTGTCACATGCAGTATTTACACAGGGAGGTGGGGTCTTACCTACAGGGCAGGCTGAGCCAGACAAGCCTCCTAGAGAACAGGGCTGCAGCAGCCCCCAGCCAGCCAGCTGGAGATGTGTGCTGGGAAGCTCCCCCGGGAGGAGGTTGAAGCTGGTCTGGGACATGGTGAACCCACCACAATGAAAGTGTATCATTGAACTTGGGGAATGGCCAAAAAGGACCAGGGGCAGCCCAGCCTCCACAGGGAGCTCAGAAATGGCTACTGACTTGAAGGAACATTATCCACCCTGGAATCCTGTGCAAAACATCTGCTACTAAATCCACCCTTGAGGGAATTCCCTGGCGGTCCAGTGGTTAGGACTCCACGTTTTCACTGCTGAGGACATGGGTTCAGTTCCTCGTCGGGGAACTAAGATCCCGAAAGCCACAGGGTGGGCTAATAAATAAATAAATAAAAAATAAATCCACCCTTGAGAGGAATTCCTCTCGGGTCTCAGCATCAGAAAGAGCTTGGCATCTCCAGGGCTCCAGCTTGGTTCTGGCTAGGAGCAGAGTGGAAGGCAAGCTGCCATGTTCAGGTCTCCCCACTGCCTGGGAGCTTGGGGTTCAGTGACTGTGTAATGGGACTTCCAACCAGCCAGGCGGGTCTGGAAGGGGTGGCAGGTGTGTCAAAGGTGTGAAGGTGCCCAAACTCCTCAGGCTTTGTGGATCCTGATTCTTCATTAATCTTAACCCCTTTTGGGCTATTTCCCAGTCCTTGTCTCCCCCAGGGCCCCACCAGATGCCCAGGGCAGAGTGATACCCCAGCCCTCCACCAGGAGTGTCTAGACTCACCCTCCCCCACTCTCGCTACTCTTCTGCAAAATGGCCTGCCAAAGGCAAGAGGCTGCATTTCAGAGGGTCTGGTGTCCCAGATGCAGTGATGACACCTGCAGCGTTGACCTTGAACCCCTCCTGTAAATTTGCCCATGGCTCAGTGACACCCCCAGGAGTTAGAATGACCCTAAAGACCCCTCCATCCTGCCCCTCTGGGGGACGCTTGGGTCTAGACACCCGTACACTGCCCATCCAGGTCACACCTCACCCCCTCTGGGGCAACAAAGACAAACAGCCCCACAGGTTCCCACTTCCCAGTCTGGCTCGGGAAGGCACTGTCCCCCTGACACACAGGAGGGGGAAAGAAATGGCTCATTTCCTATTCATTCATGAGCACTGATTCCCTGTCTCAGGCTAACTGGTGAAGACAGGCCAGGAAAAGCCGCTCTGGGTGCTGCGTCAGACGTCTGTGCTACTGGGCGCTGTGGAAGAAATGCTGACCAACCTGGGAAGTGGGAGTGGGAGTCAGGAAGCCTTTAGGAAAAGGAGGTCTAGAGCTAAGTTGCGACAGACATAGTCACTGGTCTCCCTGGAGAGTCTGAAAAGAGAGAAGGGCATCACTGGCCAGGCCTGGAGAAGTGAATTATTTGTCCTGTTCTGGGAGCAGGCTGGAGCCTAGAGCCTGGCGTCGGGGGAGGCCGGAAGGAAGGAAAGCAAAGGCAGTTGTGGAGCTGGAGGGGCTGGCTCAGGCCAGGCCATGGAAAACCTTCTATCAGCTTCAAGCTTTTTAACTTTGAGGGCAATGCGGAGCCTTTAAAAGTTTCAGTGAGGGGCTTCCCTGGTGGCACAGTGGTTAAGAACCCACCTGCCAATGCAGGGGACACGGGTTCGAGCCCTGGTCCGGGAAGATCCCACATGCCGCGGAGCAACTAAGCCCGTGCGCCACAACTACTGAGCCTGCACACCACAACTACTGAAGCCCGCGTGCCTAGAGCCCGTGCTCAGCAACAGGAGAAGCCACTGCAATGAGAAGCCCGCACACCGCAACGAAGAGGAACCCCCGCTCGCCGCAACTATAGAAAGCCTGCACGCAGCAACGAAGACCCAACACAGCCAAAGATAAATTTTTTTTAAAAAAGTGATGCCTGTTAAAAAAAAAAAAGTTACAGTGAAAGGCAAGGGACTTCACTTCTGTGGTCTTCCTCCCCCAGACCCATAACCCAAATCTAATCATGGGGGTAATACCAGACAAGCCCAAACTTTAGGAATTTGACAAAATACCTAACCAGCACTCCTCAAACTGGTCAAGGTCAGTGAAAACAAGTCTGAGGACCAGACAGAACAGAGGAAGCTAAGGAGACATGACAGCTAAATGTCCTGCAGTGTCCCAGATCGGGACACTGAAACAGAAGAGAGGCATTAGGGAAAAGCTAGTAAAATATAAAGTGTGAGGTTTAGTGAACGGTAATCCACCCATAAAATGGAATGTTAGCCAACAATAAAAAAGAATAAAGTACTGTTACACATTACATGGATGAATCTTGAAAACATGCCAAGTAGAAGAAACAGACACAGAAAACACAGAAGACCACGTATGGTATGATTCCATTGTAGGAAATGTCCAGAATAGGCAAATCTACAGGGACAGGAAGTAGATTAGAGGTTGGCAGGGCCTGGAGGGTGAGGGGGGGTGGAGAGGAATAGGGAGGAACTGCTGACGGGTGGGGTTTCTTTTAGAGAAAAATGTTCTAAAATGAGATTGTAGCAATGGTTGCACAACCCTGTGAATGTAAAAACAATGGTACTTTAAATGGGTGGATTCTATCTCAATAAAGCTGTTTAAAAATAGCAAGGTCATTGGTTCATTGGTTGTAACAAATGTACTACTGAAAGATGTTAACAATAGGGGAAGCTGGGTGAACTCTGTACTATTTTTGTAAATTTTCTGTTCATCTACAAAACTATTCTAAGATATACAAAGCTTATATAAAAATTATATATGTACACACACATAAATATATACACAGTTTGCTTTTTTTAAAGGCAAGGGAGTTAAGCGTTGACAGGGGCTTGAAACAGGGACATGGCAAAGGGAGAATTTACTGATGCTCATGAAGGAGAGGCATTCAGCTGCATGGAGTGTTAGTTTCCTATTGAGGCTATAACAAATGACCCCAAACTTAACAACTTAAAACAACACGATTTTATTAGTTCTAGAAGAGGTCAAAAGTCCAAAATGGTTTTCACTGGGCTAAAACCCACAGTGGGGCTGCATTTCTTTGTGGAGATTCTGGGAAGAACCCGTTTTCTTGCCTTTTCCAGCTTCTACAGGCTGCTGCATTCCTCTGTACATGGCCCCTTCTTCCATCTTCAAACCCAGCCGTGGGTATAACATCTTCATCCCCCTCTCACTTTGACCCGCCTCAGTCCCTTTCATGTAATAGGACCCTTGTGGTTACACTGGGCCCACCTCAATAATCCAGAATAATCCCCCCATCTCAGTCATTAACATAATCACATTTCAAGATCCCTTTTACCATATGGTCATATATTCACAAGTGGCCATCTCTGGGGGCCCTCATTCTGCCTACACATGGTGTCTTCAGGGAGGTGAACACAAGAGGCTGTACGGGTGGGGAAGGTGAGGTCAGCTTTGGATTGTGGACCCCGGGGTGCCTGTGGGACATCCAGGGGAACTGCCCCCCACGGCTTCCATCTATTCACCAAACACTAAGTACCTCCCATGAGTCGGTCATTGGGGATATAAACGTGAACACTGTTATTTCACTGGTCCTAAGACATCTGTTTTTCACTTTGGAACATTTCTGAAATCAGGAGGCAGCTCTTAATCAATGACATCTTACAACTGCAATGCGCAGGCTTTTCTAACTGACACATAAAGTAAGACATCTTACAACTGAAGGCGTCTTGAAGTCAATGAAATCCAGGTCTGGGCTGGCACTAGAATGGGCCTAATTATGGTAGTAGTTAATTGTTATACAAGTTGGGTGCCTCACTAGAGCATCAAGTATCCCCACGTCGCCCGTGCAGCCTTCCCTGGTTCCAAGCCTGACTCCTTCCACCCTCCCATCTGCCCCCATGGCTCTGGTGCTTGACTCTCCCATAGCTAACGGACTCCACCAGAGCCCCGGCCACACCCACGCTCAGCTCCACCACAGCAGGGTCCACGAAACGGCCCCTTTCCCCAGGTGTAACCTCAGTCCTGGAGTCAGGCCCAGTGGTTTTCCACCTGGCTGCACATGGGAAACACCTGGGAGCTTTTTAAAGCCCCAAACACCAAGCCAGTACCTAGATCAATTCGTTCAGAAACTCTGCGGAGTGATGTTACAGCTCCCCATAAAACTCCAACAGAGAGCCAACGTGGAGAGCTAACCGGTGTGAGTGAGGAGAGGCATGAGGCAGCACCGGTGGGAGGTGGGAGGTGTTTGGTTCAGACTATACAGTTATGCGTATCAGTCTTCCTCCCAATCCCTCCCCCTGACTCTGAATTCCTGGGAGGGGACCAGTCCAGTTCTCTCAGTTCCCTCAAGGCACTAACCAGTGTCAGACACATTGTTGGGGCCCAGGAAATGTAAGCTACAGGGCTTCCAAGTCCAGACAGAAAAGGCCTGGTGCCAAGAAAGGTCTTCGAAGGGAGCCCACTGGGTCTGGGCCCGCCCTCTGACGCGCTGTGTAACCTCCAGTGAGACACTGCCCATCTCTGTGCCTGTACAAAGCATGACTGGCCCAGGTGGCCTTGAAAAGTCCTTCAAGTGCCAACATTGAGTCTAGACTTTACCTAAGAGGCCGTTTCTATCCACTTCTAAGAAGTCTGAGGCAGTGGGGAGCCAGTGAGTATCAGCTTTCCTGCTCACTCCCAACAGATGTCCCAGCCTTTCCAGGCCTAAAGTCTCCACTTCTGGGGCTCTGTCCTGCACTGGCTGAAAGGCAGAGCGTCTTAGGTCCTAAAAGCCAAAGACCTAAGAACAGCGAAACAAGAACCGCCAGAGGATTCTGGAGAACGGTATGTGAGTGGAGAAATTTTTAGATGGTGAACAAAGTCCAGGTTGGGAGACCACAGGACACCTGACAGGCCCAGCTCTGCCCCGAGGACTGGTAAACAAAGGTGAGGTGGTTCAAGGGACCAGAGACAAACTCCCAAGGAGGAACTTCAGGAGAGGAAACACTCAAGGGCCAAAGCAAGTCCAAAGGGGTCTGGAAAAGGTCCCCGGCTTCTGGCCATCAGCCCAGCCAAGGTCCTAATATACAACTAAAGGCTTTTATTGGGAAAAGGAAGCTGACTGAAAAGTGGCCCCCAATATCCTCACTGCCTAAGGCAGCCGGGGCCTCCTCCACAGAATCCAGGAAAGAAGGGGCCACCAAACTCGGCCCTCAGTAGGCTCAGGTGTAGAGGTCAAAATCAATCCGTTTGGAGTTGTAGAACTGTCCGCCGGGGGCGTCCAGCTTCCGGCAATAAACACCGTCCGGGAAATAGCCTTCATTCACCCAGGTCTGCAAGAAGAGAGGGCAGAACTCGGGGAGGACTAATGGGGTGGGGGGAGGGAGAGAAGAGGCAAAGTGAAGAAGAAAGGAGCTTACCTGCATCTGGGTGCTGGAGAAGGGCCCATACAGCTCAGCATCCCCTGTGTTCTCCCACTTATATTCCCACATCACATCGGCCAGACCATCTCCAGGCGACTCTGTTTCTAAAATAACAGGCAGAGCCATCTGGGCCTCAAGGGGCCTGCCCCTGCCCACAACACCCCTCCTCTGCCCTTCAATCTTACCTCCTCTCTGGGCAGGGGTTGGGGTCTCCAGCTCCCCCTCCGCCACTTCCTCAGCAAACATGTCCAGGGAGGGTGGGGCTGTGGGGTCACGGGGTCCCTGGGTCTGGCACCCCAACCCCTTCAGCCGCATGGCCAGTCGTTCCCTTGTCTCCTGATACACTCCGAGGTTGCCCCGAGCCACCATCTGGTCAGCCAACCCGGAGAGCCGGTCCAGGCGCTGGGGGGAACTGGGCCGCGCAGGCCCCTTGCTGCCCCCTTTGCCTCCTCCTCGGGCTCCCAGGCGCCTCAGTGCCCCAGCCACTGTCTCTCTTGGCAACATCAGCTCCAGAAGGCCCTCCAGGAGGGCTTGGGCGCTCATTGGTGTCTGGCCCAAGCTGTCCTCCTCCTCTGAGTCTGACGGCGGCCGCTGATTAGGCGGCCGCTCCCTGATCTTTACCTGCAACGTGAAAATGGGAGGGTTTTATTTCTGACACACTGCCAGCAAGGCCCAGGCCCAGCCATGCCAGCCTCTGGACCTCACCCAGTCAATGTTGTCCAGCCAGCTGTCTCGGATCTGAGCTTCCCGGTTCAGGAAATAGTTGCCATCAGCATCAAAGTGGCCTTCCTCCATCTCTTCCTGCAGGTTGAAGGGTGTGATCCGCACACCTCCCTCACTGGGGAGTGTGGCTGCTTCCTGACCTGCACCAAAGACACAGGCGTCCCATGCTAGGAATGCAAAAAAAAGACAGGAGCCTCCTGTGCTCTATGACCTCAGAAGCCCCTATTTGTTCCTCCAGCAGAAAGTCAACTCTTGGCTATAGCTCACCTTCTACATCCTCTGAGGCCAAGATGTCATATTTGCTGGACCCTTCATCATCATCCTCCTCATCGCTGTCCAAAGAGTGTTTGCCTTTGAAGCGGCTCCCAGGACCTCCTGCCCCAGCCACAGGGTCCACCAACTGTGGGCAGGAGTCAGAAATCGAGAGAGATGCAGGTTACTGGCTATTACTCAAAATACTCTAGGATCTAGACTCAAACTGAAAATCCTGCAAATCCATTTCTCAGAGCACATAGAAAAGCTAGCCCTTTCCACCTTTTCTTTGTCCCTCCAGATTTCTCTCCTGGCTTCTAGCTTTTTTTCCTCCCCTCACTCCTCCCCAGAACGCAGGAATCTGGCCCCCTCACCTTTTTCTTGGGGGCACTGGTTTCATCCTCATCATCCTCATCTCCCACGCCTTGGAAGGTCACTTTCCTCTTTGGCATGACTGGACAGAGGGGCCTTTCTCAAGCTGAGCCGAGGAAAAGGGTGCAGATTAAAGGAACTGGGTGAGGAGAATACTCACCGCGAGAGAGTCTCCCGCACAACAAATCTTTCCCTTGGTCGGTACTGGATCCAGTTTGCGAGGGGAGGGAGCACAGAATCAGGAGCCAAAAGGGCAGATGGCACCCAAGAGGCCCCCAGGACTTGGTCTGGCATCCGAAAGAGCTGCTGGAGCGGGGATGGAGAGGTGGACGCGGGGAGGAGCTCCCCACGGGCACCCCCACCCTTGAGACGGGCTCCCCCGCGTGACCACCACCATTCCCGGCCCCCGCAGTCCTGGGCGCGACGTTGCTCCGCGAGCAGATACCCGCTCAACCACCTCCAGCTTCCTCGTAGCCCGCGGGGCCCCGGCGAACCCAGGACCTGGCACCCTGGCAGCCCCGCTCCTCCCTGCGCCGAACTCCCAACTCCGTGGGGTGACCCCCAACTGTCCTGGGCTGTGTACAAATCAGAGAGGCGGCAGAGCCACGAGGACTCCAGCAATCCCGCCGGCGCGCGCTCACCTAAAGACCCAGGAAAGGCGGGGGAATACAGGGAGACAGGTTTTCCCCAGGTCTACATCCGGGGCACCCGCCCGCCACCACCCGGAAGAGAACTGCGGAAGGCGCCAGGGGAGGCCGGAAGTGGCTTCACTCGTGTTAGACGACTAACTGAAGGAGCGGGCGGAAGTACGCGCTGAGCGGGGAAAGACACCCCCTCCCAGAAGTGACGTGAGCCGTGTGGGGCGACGATGGCGAGCAGAGGGGACGTATGAACGCCTAGACCCTGATCGGACGAGAGGGATGGCCGGAAGTGGTCTCGATTCCCTCCTACAGCAGTAGAGGCTCTGGGGAGAAAGCGGAGCGCGCTTTACCTAAAGGGGCGCCCAGAGTCACGTTGGAGGGGCAAAGTCCCAGCAGGGCCGCTGGGTCCCTGCCCTTGTTTCCCTTTCCCCGGTTGAGTCTCCTTTTCTCCAGGTCTGGCTCTGCGCCTTTCATCATCTCATTAGAGATCCTGCCTTCCTACTCTCAGCGTCCCGTTGCCCGCCCTCTCCTAGTTCGAGGTGCGGCCTTGCTCTTGTCCCAGAAGGGATGCTCGGTTCTCCTGGGGCACTTTCCCAACCCAGCTCCTTTTAGGACCCAGGGGAAGTCATTTACCCCACGCCTACCCCCTGGGCAATTTCCTGGTTTCTGAGGTGGGAAGAGCCATAATAGGAGAGGTGGCAGTGGCACCTGTGCCCAGTACCGAGGCCGTAAGTTCCTTGTGCCCTCATCTCAGGTAGGCCTGGAAAAGGGCAGTAGTGGATACCTGTGCCCCGCCCCCTCAAACAGGACCCCAGCCCAGCAGCCCCTGCCCAGGTTTTGTAATCTGTCCCAAGGGGCAGAGCTGGGGTTGGGAAGTGGCAGTAGGTCCCAGTGCTCAGGGTACAAGACCTCTACCTCTTGAGGATACTCAGTCTGAATCCCAGTAGGCCAAGGCTGTGCCCAGAAAGAGCCTACTGGAGCCAGAGGAGGGCACTGGGGGCAGCTGGGGTCCCTAGGATAACCAGATGGACCACCCCTCCTTTCTCCTGCCCCTAGGGTTTCCTCCCAGATTGGACTACCGTGAAACTACACCACAAGTCCGTGCTCAGTTTCTTCCGTGGGTACAGAACACAGGCTCCGGAACGGGAAGGCATCCTGCCGAAGAAGGGGGCCAGAAATACCAGCTACCAGCACCGCTGGTTCATCCTCCGGGGAAACCTCCTCTTCTACCTGGAACACCAGGCTGACCCACACACCCCTGAGCCTCATCCTGTTAAGAGAACTGCCAGGTGGAGCCACGCCTTGGGGCCACAGAACCCTACGCCTTTACCATCCTGACCCCAGGGGTAGAAGTGGGGCAGGCCTACAAGCTGGCAGCAGAAAACCAGAAGCTGGGAGCCTGGCTGTGCTGCTACGCCCCCTGGAGGCCCAGCACCAGGAGCTGTGCCAGGCAGCTGGACAAGAGACCAGCTCACCCCCAGAGGACTGGGGCTCCCCACAGTACAGAGAGGGCGGTACCCTCTCCAGCTTGCAGGAGTTGCACGAGCACTTTGGGAAGGAGATCCGGGTGCTGCAGGCGGCGGGCACACAGACGGCTCCAGGAGGCCAGTGCAACGGGGCCAGCGGATCCCAGGCAGAGGTGGAGCGGGAGCTCAACCACTGTCTGTTGATGAGTGACTAATAGACCAAAGGCCAAAAGGTACCTACCTGCCGAGACCAGGAGACCAGCCGATTGCTTCAAGAGACACCCAGATCCTGACTAGCTCCATCACTCCCTCCCTTCTTCCTTGTCCTTATTCTAACCCCCTTCATCAAATACCAATGCAGGAGACAGGCCCAGGTACAACAGCAGGTTCTTTTCCGGTTCCTCAAAGCGCCGCACAGGGTGGGGGCAGAGACAGAAGAAAATGTAAACATTGGGTTCCACCCCCTGGAGCTCAAGGGAAGACCCCTTACCCAGGTAGGGGCTGGAGGGTTGGAAGGGAACAAGGTCAAAGGTGGGAGCCCTGGTGAGACAAAGCAGGGGAGGCCTGAGAATACAGAGAAAGGTAGGTGAAGAGGAAGGAGAGCAAGGAGGGTGGTGGTGGGGAAGTGGGGGACACTTCCTGCTCCAGTGCATGTCCCCTTAAATAAACCAGCGTGCAAGAACACGGTGGAGGAAAACCAAAGGACAGAAGAGAGTGAACACCCCCACCCTGGGCCAACCAGGTCCTCCGTACATAATTACAACACGGAGATGTCCAGAAGGAGAACACGAAGAGCCTGGGCCCCCCGCCAGGAAGTGGGGGGAGACAGGCAGGACTGAAGAAGGGAAAAGGAACCCAGCTCCACTTCATGGGTAAGGGGAGTGACTGGAGTGTAAGAATCTGAAAACCGCTGACTCCCATCGCCAAAAGTCACCCCTGTGGTGACAAAAGGCCAATCAGGACAGCACCTGGGAAGGGATCCCAGAGGGTATCAGGGCAGGAGAGACAGAGACCCCAGCTGGGCCTAACTGGAGGCGAGGGCTCCAGACTTGTTCACTGCTGCCCCAGGGAAATGCAGCTGCCCCACGTACTCTGGCTGTCCTGGCCATGTAGGAATCAGCAGCTGGCAAGGAGATGGGGAATCAAGCCACTTTCCTCAGAAAGAGGGACAGCCTGCCAAGGGGGCTGGGAGCAGCACCCCAGGCCAAGGCCTGCTCTCGGCTGAGGGAAAAAGAGGGGCCCTGCAGTCCAGCCCCAGGGCAGAGGTCAGAAGTAAGCATCCTGCCGGGCCTCTGATGCTGAGGGCCTGTCCCCGCCATCCTGGGGGGCGGGGGGTCCATCTGCCTTCCGACGCAGCGAGAGCTTCCTGCCCTGAGCCTTCTTCTCCTGCTTCTGCCGCTCCTTCTCCTGCTTCTGCCGCTCCTTCTCCTGCTTCTGCCGCTCCTTCTCCTGCTTCTCCCGCTCCTTCTCCTGCTTCTGCCGCTCCTTCTCCTGCTTCTGCCGCTCCTTCTCCTGCCTCCGGGCCTCCTTGCTGGGAGCCAGTGGGGTGCTGTTGCCAGTAGGCGAAGGAAGGGACGGATGCAGTCCCTCAGCGGTGACCAGAGGCCCTGGGGCAGGCCCAGCACTGGCCCTGCGGACAGGAGGGGGTGGAGAGGGGGCCCCTCCAGCTGCCCGGGAGCCTCGGCTCTTGAGGCCAGGGAGGCTGAGGAGGCTGGAGGAGGGGCCCAGGGGTGGCTGCTGCCGCCGACGCTCCTCATGGATCGCCCGGGAACCGTGCAGTCTCCGTGAGGGCCGATACTGCAGCTCGCCCCGGGTTTCCCGCCACTTCTTGAGCTGGGCTGAGTTCTCTCGCTCAATCAGCGCTTCTGTCACTGGGAGGTTGGTCACCTAGATGGAGAAGAAACGGGTACCGGAATAAGGTTGGGGATGGGGATGGGCCAAAGCAGGTGTGAGTTATGCTAAGGCTAGGACCTACCTCATGCACCAGGAAGTCCTCCTGCATGCACTGCTGGGGCAGATTGCGCAGCTGCTCCATGGTTTCATACATGCCTTGGCAGGAGCGCAGCTTCTCCACAGAGCCCAGCGTGTGCCGCAGCAGCACCAGGGCCACCCGGAAGATGATCTTGACGCCTGCAGGGTCCAAGGAAGAGAGGCTGGATGATCAGCCCGGGATCTCAGCCTGTCCCATTTAGGAGGAACTCACAGCCCCCATCCCTGTCTACTGCCAACCTTACAGATGAGGAAACTGAGGCCCCAAGAAGGCAAACAAGCTGCCATGGGTTTTAGGTTCCTGGGAGGTAAAGCAAGCTGTGGGCTGGTGGCAGAGCCAACAAGATCAGGCCTCAGTTTCTCCAGCCCCCAAGACAGCTTCCAGTGAAGCCTCTGTCAGCAGGCCACCCTCTGGCAGCCACCATGGAAACCGCAGCCCCGTCATGGCCTGAATGGCTACAGAAGTACCTTCACAGAAGAACATATCCCAGACACGTAGCACTGAAGCCCAGGGAAGGGTGCGGGCAAAGATGCACATGAACCATTCTGTCATGTACAGCACGGGGTCAATGCGCTGCCGTCGCAGGTGCCGATGTGCCAGTGGGGAGGCCCGGCGCAACAGCGCAAAAAAGATTTCTCCATCCAGTTGAATGGCCTCCTGGAAGTGGGACAAACCATGAGAAGAGGCCTGCTGTGGACCCTTGGGGTAGAACCGGCCCTGGTAGTCAGTACCCATCCACAAAGTGGGATCCTCACCTCAGTGGGAGAGGCCCAGAACAGAGGGACAGAATGGTACAGCGTGGGGCAGGACAAGGACCACCCTGCAGTCTTGGGGAAAAGTCACAGCCCCAGTTGCACCCAGCCTCCAGACACTCACCAGCCCTGCACTATAGTAACCGGGGAGGTACTTGTCGCAGATCTGCACCAGGCACCAAAAGGCTTGCTGAGAAGGGCAAGAACAAGGAGGGAGTGATGGGGCCTGAGAAACAGGGAGGAGGGAGCTCCCCCATCACCACTGCAGGCCAAGATCCTCCCAGCCCCTCCCCAACCAGGCCCAGCGTCTGCTGACCTCAGCAGGCATGTGCATGAGCAGCACTGCGGCCACGGGGGCCTGGGCCTGGCAGTAGCCCTCGTCAGGCCGGTAGATAGTGTAGGCCTTCAGGATTCGATACAGGTCCTGTTGCCTGTGGGTATGGGGAAAGACCATGAGGAAAGTCACAGGAGTTGGGAGCTCTCGCCCCCAAACTAACCCGCACCCCCCCCAGAGCCCCCCTATATCCCGTGGCAGATCAACCCCAGAGCTTTACCACCACACACCTCTATCCACCTTCCTAATCCTGCCTATCAAGCTTAAGCCAAAGACTCAGACCGTAACCTAAGCTTTGTTCCAGGCTCTAGGCTTCCGCCCTTGCCTGCACACCCACGTGCTCCCCACCCATGTCCCCACACGGGCTGTGCTGTCTGCCCCCATCCCGTAAACCTTCAAGGTCATCTTCTTCAGGAAGCTTTTCAATAGCATCAGCCCTCCTCTGGCACTGTCTGAATGCTTTTACTGCCCCAGAGCAGGCGCTCTCCCAGGGCAGGCCCTGCCTTATCTGTCTGACTGGATTTCATCAGTTCCCCCGGGGCAGAGCCCTGGTTCTCGGTGTAGGCTTGGGAAGCCAGCTGTGCCTCAGACCTTTCTCTTGTCTCTGCATCCAAAGAATAAACTCTCTGCCCTAGATCTGTTCCTCTCCCCTGAGGGTGCCCCATCGCTGTGTGTGGGAATCCCATCCCCTCAGCCCCACATCAGAAAACAGCGAGCCTTCCATCACTCCCCACAGCTTATCATCAAGTCGTATCAGCACTACCTTCTGAATTTCATTCACGTCTATTCCCTCTCTCCGCCGCCACAGCCACTGAGCAGCTCAGACCTTCATCCCTTAACCAGGACAATGTAATAACCTCCCAGATCCTCTCCCTGCCTCCAGTCACACACTCTTGACCACTGCTTACAGTAGTGTTTCTCAAAATTCAGTCACTGAAGTGTGACCTTCATTTGTGCTTTATCTGCACACCACCCCACTATTATTTATTTTTTCTCCACTTTGTAATAACGTCCATGAAATGACAGGTTTGATATACTAGTTATTTCATCTAATATGTATTAAAATAAACATGTAACTTCCCTAAGCTCCCAAGCTACATTCACCCACCTGCCTGCTTCTGTGCCCCTGCCTTCTCCCCCGTTGCTATGGGTGAACTATCTGTGATCCTGGCCAACCACAGCCTTTCCACTTGGGCACTGGGTCCCATCCCCTCTCGCCTACACAGGCCATCCCTCCAGCAACCTTCCCATTGTTTGTGCGTCATCCATTTTTCTCTAACTACAGAGGCTGGCATATCAACATGTCATTTCTTCTAGCTTAAAAAAAAAACACCTCTTGTGACTTCCCTGGCGGCCCAATGGTTAAGACTCCATGCTTCCACTGCAGGGGGTGAGGGTTCGAGCCCTAGTCAGGGAAATAAGACCCCACATGCCACAGGGCATGGCCAAAAAACAAACAAACACCTCTCTCTAACCAACCTTCCCCTCTGAATACCACACTGTTTCTTTCCTACCTATTCAGCCAAACCCACCTAGAGTACAGACTTGCTA
This sequence comes from Eschrichtius robustus, assembly GCF_028021215.1. Classification (NCBI taxonomy): domain Eukaryota; kingdom Metazoa; phylum Chordata; class Mammalia; order Artiodactyla; family Eschrichtiidae; genus Eschrichtius; species Eschrichtius robustus. The sequence continues at coordinate 76,950,153 of NC_090839.1, forward strand.
TCTTCAATTTCTTTCCTCCCATCCTCCAGTCAGGCTTTAGCCCGCTGCTCCACACAAAACTGCTTTTATCAAGGTCACCAATGACCTCCACATTGCTAAATCCAGAGGTCGATTTGCAGACTTCACTTTACTTGACCCGTCAGCAGCATTTCATACAGCCGATCCCGAAACCCCTCTTCACTTTGCTTCCAGGAATCACACTCTCCTGGTTTTCCTTATACCTCACCAGCTTCTTCCAGGCTCCTTTACAGGTTCTTTCTCATCTTCCCATTCTTGAAATGTTGGAGCTGCAGGGCTCAATCTTTGAACAGCTTCCTTTCGTATCTACACTTGCTGCCTTGATGACCTCATCTAGTCCCATGGGTGAGATCTGGTCCCATCTAGAGCCTGACAACTCTCAATTTCCAATCTGTCTCCAGTTTAAACCTCTCCCTGGATGTTGTGTCCATTGTACATCCAGCTTACTTGGCATCTCCATCTGGATATCCAGTGAGTATTTCAAACTTCACATTCCAAAAATGAGCTCCTGATATACCCTTCAAGCCTACTTTCCCCCCAGTTTTCCCCATCCATATCAGTATATTGCAACTCCATTCATTCTAGTTTCTTTCTAAGACCAAAAACCTTAAGAGTCTTCCTTAATTACTCTCTCTCTCTCTCTCTCTCACACACACACACGCACACACACACACACGCACACTCTCCACATCTAATCCATTGGCAAATTCTTTTGGCTTTACCTTCAAAATATATCCAGTTTCACGGCTACCATCCTGGTCTATCTATCATCATCTCTTTCCTGGATTATGGAAATAGTCTACCTGGTCTCTCTGCTTCTGGCCTTGTCTCCTATAGTCTATTGTCAGCACAGCAGCCAGAAATGATCCTTTTTTTTTTTTTTTTCCAGCCGCACTGCGCAGCACGTGGGATCTTAGTTCCCCGACCAGGGATCAAACCCATGCCCCCTGCAGTGGAAGCACAGAGTCTTAACCACTGGTCAGCCAGGGAAGTCCCAGAATGATCTTTTTAAAACACAAGTCAGATCAGGTCACTTGTAACCCCATCTCGGCTCACATTCTCTTTTCCCCTTTCTTGCTTTAAACTCTTCTATTTACCACCATTGTACATACAACATACTTTCATTCTTTATTTTATTTATTGTCTACCCTTACTAAAATATAAGCCCTGAGGGGGCAGCTGTCATCTGTAGCTAAAACAGTACCTGGCAGATAGCAGGCGCTTGACAAATATTTGCTGAAAGGATGAACTTACTGTTAAAAAAATGTCCATCAACATGCTCCCACAAGGAGCTGAGAACCACCTAAAAACATCGCACACCACTAGGCAGCGATATATAGCCTTCGTGAGGAAGCCGGGCAAACAGAACAAAGATCGAAAGGCCTGGGCACAGCATTTAAGGGCCCTTAATTGCTCTTCCAGCCTCAGCTCTACCCAACCCCACTGCCCAGACACAGCTTACATAACCCCCAAGCCAGGAAAAACCTGCCCCTTGCTCTGCTCCCATCTATCCTTTAAAACCTAGTTCAAATGCAACCTCTTCAATGAGCCCTTGATGTGCCTCCCCTTCCCCTCACCAGCACCCCACCCCACCCCCATCACCCTGAGTCAGAGTCTCCCTCCCAGGAGACTTCCTTCAACATGGCTAGACACTCAATCCATTAAGGACCACTCCTGTAGAAGTTCTGGAAGGCAAGAACTGCTTTCAACCCAGCCCTGTATCCACCACTGACTCACGTAGTCAGGTCGCCTTACCCATGCCCGCCTCGAGCAGCAAACATCTCATGGAAAGGGAACTGACGGTGCAGGTCCTTCTCAATCACATCCAGCCACTTAGGGTCCCCAGGAGCCCGTTCCAGCTCCTGCAGTGGGACAGCTGAGATTATCTCAGGATCTGGGGGAACTGATGATACCCTTCACACAGACTGTCACACGTCCCCACACCCTGGAGCTGTGCGCACCTCAAACTTGCCCGGGTTCTGCTCCAGGAGTTCCTTGCTATTGGACAAGTACTGCCAGGCCTTGGCTCTGAGGGAGGATGGGATCCCCTTCCGGCAGCGCAGTTTCACCTAAGGCAGAGTGGCAGGCAGGGGAACAGCTTCAGTGGCAGGCACAGCCTCCAAGCTTTCCCCAGCAGTCCTCAGGCTCCCTGGGACACTTGTCCCACATCCCATAGGCTTCACTCCACTGGACCCCGCCTGGCCTTCTATCTTTAAAGCTACTCCTCCCCCCAGGCCCAAGTACCACCTACCCCCAACATGGTCCGGAGAGCAGATACTATCAGGTTCCTGGGCTTCCCCAGAGCACAGGGGCCCACCCTGTCCTCCCCACCCCAACCATGTCCATTGCCCTGCCCACCACAGCCTTCTCAAACCTTCTGGAAACGCCGTGACAGCCACTTATCCCAGTGACTGAACATCTCCAGCCATTTGAGCTCCCGCTGCCGAGCCACATCCACAGGAATGGAGCTCTCTCTGAGGATATGGGGAGTATGGAAGAGGTCAGTAGCAGTAGTATAAAATCTAGATTACTGGGGGAACTGAGGCAAGCCACCTCCCCAAGCTCAAAAATGAGAGATCAGACCATAAAAGCATTTTGTGAGCTACCAATACCAAACATTAGGACGTCTGGTCATTCTGGCCATCCAAGGTCCTAGTTCACTACACTAAATGGAATTTCCTTGGAATCTCTGAACAGAGATCACATTCTCATGTTGGATCGCTACACAGAGGCTGTGTTCAAATCCCATTTCAGACACATACAAGTTTGGGGAGAGAGCACGGAATATTGAAAAGCTACACTTTGCATTAGACCTGGATCCAAGTTCTAGGTTTGCCACCTATTCACTGTGTGGCCTTGGGCAAGTCACTCTCTAAGCCTCAATCTCCTCATGTGTAAGATGGAGAGAAAAACAGTATCTACCTAAGAGGTTATATGAGATAACACATAGCAGCGACTCAGTGAGTAACAGCAATTATTATCCATAAAATAAAATACATAACAAACATACTTCCCTTTCCCCTTAGAAGCAACTGTCTGAGTTTCCTTCTACCAGACTCAAGATCCCTTGCACCATCTGCAATTTCCGCTACCTCCTCCTCCCTGAAATCACCCCACGTTCCCAAGCAAATGAAGCTCTCCTTGCACTGTTTGCTCACTGTTCTGTCAGAGCTTCGCACTCACGATACCCCATCAGTCTTGAAACAGTTAGTTGTAGGAGCCAGTACCAGGTGAGTGGAATGGAAGAAAGAGCTTGGGTTTCCAGATAGACCTGAGCTCAAAGCCCAGTTGTCCCTTAGAAGTTGGGGAGTCTTGGCAAGTGATAACCTAAGTCTCTTCCTTATAAATGTAAAAAGGAATGCCACCACCTACATCACAAAGTTATGAGAGGACTATTGAGAAACTGTATATAAAGAACTGTTAAATGGGAGGTTTAATGTTAGTTTCTTTTGTCCCAGAAGCTCCTTACACTAAAAGGTGATTTCTCATTAATCTCTATCATAAGGCAATTCCAAACTCTACTAAAGGCCAGGAAGAGTAAGGTAACTTTCCTGCCCTCAAAAGGTCACAAGCTAGCAGGGGAGATAACTGCAATATGTGAGGGAAATGCAATGACAAAGATGCACAGAAGAGTCACCTAATTGGAGGAGGGTTAATGGATATCAAGGAAGGTTTCCTGGAGGAAGGGACATCTGAGGTAATCCATGAAGGACTGAGTAGAACATGGCAGGGAAAGACCGGGAGAAGGGCATTCCTGGCTGATGGTACAGCCTAAGTATGAAGGGAGAAAGACTACAATCACTTCAACAGGACCACAGCACGCAGTGCATGGTGAGAAGGCAGTGGAAAAGAAGACCAGAGAGGCTGGCAGAGCCAGATCATAAGGAGCCTGTGTGCAGGCTAAAGCGCTTGGACTTTATCCTGTGGACAGTGCGGAGCTGCTAACAGCTTTTAAGGTAACGTGTGCCACAGTCAGCCTTGCCTCAGAAGTAGATTCTGCCAGCATGGAAGATGGATTTTAGAGGGACAAAATTAAAAGCAGAGAATTAGCACCCAGCACGGTGCCTGGTACACAAGAGGGGCTCACTAAAATCCAATTCAATCCAAGTTCCTCAGGGCAGCAGAGTATTGAGGAGAGTGCCATTGGTCACACAGATCCAAATTATTTGAGTGGGGCAATTCACTCAACTGCTCTAATCCTGTTTCTTCATCTATAAATTAGGTACAGCAATGCATTCCTCATGCATGGGAAAGCACCAGGGTCAAACTTCAGTTGCCCTCCCCACACAGGACCGAGAATGTTGGTACTCAAAGGTTTTATGATTTTTTTGTTGGATTATAATCCCTCCCACAGGGCTTCCCCCAACACCAGGCAGGTCCCCCTCACCCCAACACGCACAGCCATGACTAAATCCTACTCATTCTTCACGATTCAGATCAGTCCAGCTGAATTCCCAGACTGGGCAAAAGATCCCTTCCCTAGCTGCTCACAAAACCTTGTGATGATCTCCAGGCTAAACCTAACATATTATATTGAAACCAACTGTTTAAGTATTTGTCTCTCCCTCTAGATGATGAGCACCTTGAAATGATTATTTTATCCTTAGTACCCAGCACAGGGCCTGGCACTAGGGGTTCTCAGGCACTGCTGTAAACTGAACTGACCAGCAGGTTAAAGGGGTACAGGAACAATGATCCAAAGAGAGGGAAGGAAGAAGTCAGAAGCAATCACATCCTCACCTCAGAAGTGACTCAGGCCCCTGGAGGGAACTAGGAAAGAGTAAGCCCGGCTGGGGAGATGAGGAAATGGGGAAGAGGCCTCCTCCACCCCCTTTCCTTCAGTGAAAACACAAGACTGCTCTTCTGTTTCACACAGGGGCCCTACCTTCAGAGTCTCTCCTCCATCAAACAGACTTCCTCACCTCACCACCCCATCAGACCTAGAGCTATGGGGGAAGGGAGGTGCCTGCATCCCTCCAGACTTTCTCTCTAAGGAACCAAAGATCTCTACTAGAACCCCTGTCCAGCCAACCCTCCAGAATACCTGACCTGTAGCTGGAGTTTCCCATCAAGGAGCTGGGACAACCTGAGGTATCATCTCATTCAACCTTTCACTTCACAGAGGAGGAAAGTGAGGCACTAACTCAAATGTGGAAGGCACCAACTCAAGGGCACACACACACCAAAGGCAAGGCTTAGGCTCAAACCCAGAACTCCCGACACCTGGTCTCAAACCCTAACACGCTGGTGCCACAGAAACCTCAGGAAGCTCTAGGCATGATAAGGATTGTTAAGCATGCCATTCCCACTAATCACCCCGTGGATCCTCAGAGGAGGATGGGCAGCGAGAGTGTGGGCAAGGTGTATCATCCCCCCACCCTGCAACCTCTACTTCCCTGAAGCAGGCCCGCTGGGTGTCCACTGGGTACTCACAGGCTGCCCGAATACTGGCTGCCCCCAAGGAAGCCGTACTTGTCCGTCTTGCGCAGGGCCAGCCCATTTATCTCCGAGTCTGAGCCCATGGAGCTCACATCATCCGCCAAGGACTCTAAGGTCCCAGACATGAGGCTCACGGAGTCCAAGTAGCTCAGAGTGTCTGGGGCCTGCCCTCGAGGCCCAGAGATGCCAGGTCCCAGGCTGGACGTGGAGCCTAGGTCCTGAGAGTTTTCAGCAGTCTCCGGAGCTGGGGTCACCGTCACGACAGCTGCCAGAGCCTCACACGTCCCTGAAGGGCCTGTGCCAGGCCCTGAGGGGTCCTCTGGAGCCTGTCCTGTTGATGCTGATGCTGCAGCTCCATGTCCACTTGTCACCTGTCCTGCTGTCACTGCTGCAACCCGTGCAGTCACTCCTGAGGCCACTGTGGTTCCCGGCTTGGGGGCAAGCGGGGGTTTGGCGGTCAGGGCCCCAGGAGCCGTTCTTGAAGGGGTCCTGGTGCGGGTCCCGGTGAGGGTTTCTGGCCCAGGATCGGGTGAGGTTCTCGTCTCCTCCGTCTTCGGAGAGTCTGCCCCTGGGGCCAGAGCCATGGACCTCTCGGCTCCTGCCACAGCCTCGGGCACCAAGGGCTCTGGGTCGGAGACTTGCGCCCTCAGGGCTTCGGGTGAGGCCTCCAGGGTCAGCCCCACCTCCGTGCTGCCGGTGACTGTCGGGGCGGGGGCCAGGGCCGAGTCCGAGGTCTGGGTTGGACCCGGTACCCATGCGGGCCGCGCCTCCCCGGGGGCCACCAGGGTGACCGGGGCCGAAGTGGCCGTGGTCACTGGCGGCCCCGGAGCTACCACCACGACGGGCCCGGCCCGGGAGCCGCGGGGCGGCGGCGACGGGGCCGCGGGGGCGCCATGACGGCGCGGCGGGGCCACCAGGGGCGCCGGGCCCGTCTCCATGACCGCGGGCCGCCCCTCACATCCCCCCGCCGCGGCGGCCGCAAAAGGCGCCGCCCCTCAGGCCGCTCCCCACCGCCCGCCGAGGAAGGGGAAAGGGCGAAGGGCGCGGCCCGGCGCGCGCCGGGGTCGTTGCTGGCGCGCGGGCGGCCACCCGGCGCGCGGAGCCAGGGCACGGGTCCCGGGGCGCCAGGCGCCGGGGTCTCGCTCGCTCCCTCTCCCCCCCTTTCGCACTCTCGCCGCCACCCCCTCCCTCCCGCTTCGGGCGAGCGGCCCACCTCGCGCCTGCGCACAAGCCCCGGTGCGGGCCAAGCGGCCAGCGTTTCGGCGCTTCACGCCTGCGCGCGGGCGGCCCCATCGCGCTCCTTGTTTCTCCCGCCTCGTCAGAGGGCTTGGACGAATAATAGGAGAGAGAGAACTGGGTTTCTGCCAATCGTTGGAAGTGTGGGTGGGGCTGGAGGTGGGAAGGGGGTGGGTAATTTGGGAAGAAGAAACAGAGAAGGCGGAGGTTATAAAACCAATGAGAGGGCGAGTGAAGGCAGGAGGAGGCGGGACGAAGGGAGTAACTAATAGAAAAGCGGGACGTTGAACGTCCTGGCCAATAAAGATGGCTGAAGAGTGAAAAACTGTGGAAGGAGGCGGGTGCTGTGCGAGAAGAGGCGGGCCTGCCTAATAGGAATGGTTAAAAGGGAGCCAATGAAAAGGGGAGTAGGCGGAGGTCAAATTGACAGACAGTGATGTCTATTTGGGCGGTGACAGACAGCATCCGCAGTCAATAGGAGCTGAGGGATTCTTTGGGTCTCCCAAGAAGGTCAGGAAGAAATGACAGCTGGGAGGGGAGGGTCAAATTTGCGATTAATTTGCCTCGTCAGCCAATGAATGCATTCTCTCACTTTAGCAACAGGAGGAAGATAGACAGCTGTCTCAGCCAATGGCAGCATCCAAAGGGAAGGGGTGCTGCCAGCAGGCAGTGCCAAGCCAGGGATGTCGGTGACAACCGGAGACAAGCGCGGGAGGAGGGGGTGACAGTTGGGGACAGCGCGGAGAGGGGGCGGGGACCGGGGGCATGGGTGCAACCGTTAGCCAATAAGAGCGCCACGCTGCCCTGCCTGAGTCCTCTCGTGGGCCCCATTCTCTATTCAGCTCGCAAGCCCACCACAGGGCACTTGATCCAGTGCTCTGATCGGGTACTCTTGCCTTTCACTCAGTCTCTAATTCTCATCCCAGCCCGCAACAGATCCCAGGCGACTATAACCAGAGCCCCAAAATCCTATAAGTGACTCATCTCTCTGGATCCACCATTTCCTGTGGGTATCCCAACCGCCAAGTCCCTCTCCTCAGCCCCTTCTATCTGAGCTCTTCCCCAGGATCTGGGCTCCAGTTCCTCGGAACTCATCCTCTGAGTGCCCCCTCCATTCTAGTGGGGATCCCAGACCCCAAATCATGAATTCCCAATACCATGAATTCCCACATCTGTGTTCTTATTCTTTTGGGGATCCAGGACCCATTCCATCAACTCCTCTCTCCTCATTGATACACCCCTCTGTGCTCCTCATTCTCTGCTAAGAAATCAGACCCCAATCTCATGAGCCCTCCAGGCTACCCTAGACCACAAACACAAAGCCCTGACTTTACCAGCCCCTCCTCTCTCTGGCCCTCATTCCCCTGAGGTCTAGGATTCAGGATTCAGCACCAGGAGGGCTCCAATTTCCATACAAAGTCCACCATCCTGAAATTTCAGTCAGGCCTAGCTCCCAGCTTCCCAGTTACTTGGTTGCTGAGTTCACTGAGGCTCCTTACTCCCAGCTCAGACTCAGATCCTGTGAACTCCAGTGTCTGAGATATGCCGCTCCCGATCTCCTCCTCCTCAACTTCTCCACTTTCCATTTGGCCCAAGCTTCCTAAGCACTTCCCCCATCCCCCTCTTTGGAGTTCTCCTCCCCTCCCAGAACCCAGTAATAAGTGGGCTTCTCCCTGGGCCTGGACCCCCATGGTAACCGTATAAGGTTAGGCAGCTGTCGACTGAGGCAGGGAGGGGCCAGTGCAGGAGGCCAAGGGCAGCTGCTAAGTTTAGGGTGGCTCTGTCTCTCTTCTTAGAGACAACAGGTGCCTGGACCCCAGTGACCAGAAAAGCAAATGTCTTAGAGGCATTGGTATGAGGCTGGAGGAGGGGGAGGGGAGGAGGAGACTTCCTCAGGACATCAGGTCCTAGAGGGAACAGGAGGAGGAGGAGACACGGGTGTCCTTGCCAACCTTGGGCCTCCTGGGGCTTCCTCACCCACAATTTCCGCAGACCTCCACTGTACAGAATGGACTGGGGCACTGAGGCCCAGAGGGGTGGGAGAGCGTACCTCAAAGTCACACAGTCAGCCTAGGTGGTTCTTGCCCACGTTGGAGAGAGAAGCCATTGGCCATCCCAGCCACCAAAGAGGAGGTGACCAATTAGCTTCCCTCTTGGTGTCTTTGACTCCCCTCCTCTGAGTTCCAACTTTCACACCAGTATCCAAAAAAGTGATTATAGACTCACACTGGACCATGTCCTTCTCCTGTTTCAAACCCTTCCAAGGCTCCCAAGGTCTCAGCCCTCAGCATGGCGTTTGAAGACCCTCCAGTGTCTGATGTCCAGCCCCTTGTATCCTCTGCTCGAGCCCCATCCCAATTCTGGCGAACTGAACACTTCTGATCTTTCACTTCTCCAGGCCTTTGCCCATCTGTGCCCTCCACTTAGCATGGCTGTTCCTCCACTTTCACCTGACTCACTTCTACCAGCCTTCATAATGTCATTCCCATACTCCTAGATAGGGCTGCTATGCCCTCTACTTCTGTACTCCTGACTAGCTGGTTTGTCATTTTCTGCATTTACCCTGTCTCCACAGCTAGACTGTAAGTTCTACCAAGGCAGGGCCTGAATATTAATTATAATGATTATGGGAATTCCCTGGCAGTCCAGTGGTTAGCACTCCAGGTTTTCACTGCCGAGGGCCCGGATTCGATCCTTGGTCAGGGAACTAAGATCCCACAAGCCATGTGGCGCAGCCAAAAAATAAAAATAAAAATAATGATTATACTTCACTAACTGTTTCCAAATAGTGTTCACATCCAGAAGTTCTGTGGGATGGGAATTACGTCCCCATTTTATAGAGGGGGAAACCAAGGCCCAGGGAGTTGGAGCACAAAGCCCAAGGTCACAGAGCAGCCTCTCTGCTCCAGGCTGTCTAGTCTCTTCATACCTAGTGATTCCATGCCCCACATCTTTCCTCACAAAATCCCCCCTCTTCTTGAAGGGGATGTAGCAGACTTCCTGATCCTTCAACTTCCCCAGGCAGCTCTCTCCCACCTGTAACCTCTGTCACTACCCCCACATATACATACCCTTGACTGTGAACTCCACAGTGGGGGGACTGTGTTTGTCAAAGTGCACCTGCAAAGCATGCACCAGTGCCTGGCACACTGTAGGTACTCAATAAATTTACTGTGTTTAAATCTGGGCCCACCCCACACAGGGGTACAGGAGGCTGGTGCATCTCTTTCCTAGTCCTGTGTCTCAGCCTGGGCCCTCTCTGAACTCTGGCACATTCCAGCCTCCTTTGGGGAAAAAGAACATCCCTTCCTGCCCAGGTCCTAGTGAGACCTGCATCCCAAGACTCACTCCCTCCTCCCTCCCTCCTTGGGCTCCAGCTGCTGCCAGCCCAAGAAAGGAGAGGCCCTGAGCTGGGCTATTTTGGTATCTGGGGTGGGCACCCACAGGGCTAAGGTTACCCTGGTATGTTAATGACTCCCTGGGGCAGGACTATATAACTCCAGAGGGACCGCCCCAGGCTGACTCTCTGCTCCTTTCCAGCCAGAGCCACTGCCTGGCCCCCAGGAGACCTAAGACATGGTGAGTGAGAATCCCCCAGCCCCTGCCCAGATCCCTCAGACCTCAGGGCAGCCTCATCCTTTGAAAGAAAGTAGCTGGTTCCCAGTCTGGCAAGAGGAAAAAAGATGAATCTTCCCTTTCTTGATATCACTAATGGGGAATGTACAGAATGATGCCCTAAAGGATCCAACCAAGGATAATCTGCCTAGACACTCCACTCGCAGGAGCCCTGTCCCTCCCAAAGCATGCTCCATGCCGTCCTGCACTCCATCTTCCTAAAACCCCCAGGATCAGCCAGACAAGTGTTCCCACTCCCATTTTATAAATGAGAAAGTAGAGGTTCAGGTGAGTGAGTGATCAGGGTCACACAGCAAGTCTGGGACTCAGAGGAGGCAGGGTCAGGGCACTGAGAAGGGGAGGTACACTCCACTTGTTGGGTAGGATGGAAGGATGGGGACTTGAGGGCTACACAGAGGAATTTGGGGGTACAACTGCAGCAGGTCTCCTCAGCAAAGAGGTCATAAGGAAGGGGAAGCCTAGAGCCAGAAGAGTTGCTTTAGAAGAATGGACTCAAAGAAGCCTGAATCTAATCCATCGCCTCTAGAGAGGAGTAGGGATTGGTCCTTGAACCCCTCTGCCCAACCCTCATCCCTCAGGCACCCAAGAAGGCCAGGAGAAGGGCAGTGGCAGAGGGCGGAAGCTCCAATGTCTTCTCCATGTTCGATCAGACCCAGATCCAGGAGTTCAAGGAGGTAAGTGCGGGGAGAAGGGAGACTGAAGACTGACCAAAGGCTCCCCTTGCTGCCCCTCCCCCCACCCCTGCCTGGAATGTGCACCTGTTGGGGGGAGGGGGAGGGTTTAGAATTCCTTGTTCTCCTCCCTGCTTGGAGTGTAAGAGGACAGCTGGCTGGGGGCCAGAATCTCAGAATCTGATCTGCCTGGAGTAAGGATGCTGAAGCCTGGCCATGGGGGACCTAACCTCTCCCTACGTTGGCCCTCCACAGGCCTTCACAGTAATTGACCAGAATCGTGATGGCATTATTGACAAGGACGACCTGCGGGAAACCTTCGCAGCCATGGGTGAGCCTACTTCACCTGTAAAGATTCAAGGCTGCAGAGTCCTGGGAATTCAGCAGCCTTAGGTTCCAGCCCTGCCAGGTCCACCCTGGGCCTCAGTCTACCCAGATAAAAAATGGATGGGATGATGTGAATTTATGGGAAGCGTTATTCCCTGGCCCCTAGACCCCACTCCACTCCATGCTTCCCCCACCCTGTTCCAGGGCGTCTCAATGTGAAGAATGAGGAGCTAGATGACATGATGAAGGAAGCCAGCGGGCCCATCAACTTCACTGTCTTCCTGACCATGTTTGGGGAGAAGCTCAAAGGTGAATGAAGTGTCCTGGGTCCAAACCCCCAGATGCCTCTCCCCAGACCTTTCAGGGACTGACCCTTTAGCAACCCTTCAGCTTCATGTGCCCTCTGACCACCCCCAGGTGCCGACCCTGAGGATGTGATCACTGGAGCCTTCAAGGTCCTGGACCCTGAGGGGAAGGGCACCATCAAGAAGCAGTTGTAAGTGACACCCTCCAGCTGCTCCCACACAGAAAGCCTCCGTAAATTCCTACCAAGAGTTAGGCACTGCCAGAGATAAGGGAAAAATTAGAACTGTGGTGATGGGATTAAATTTTCACAGCACACAGCGGGAAGGGCAAAAGGGGGGAGGCCAGAGTGTTTGGGAGACCAATGAGGAATCCAGAGTAACCCCGGTTTTCAAGGCGAGACTGGGAATGGCAACGGGGATGAGGTGGGAGGGACTGGAGAGGAATCACGAAGCCCAATCTCTGTCACCTCTCTCCAGCCTGGAGGAGCTGCTTACCACGCAGTGTGACCGCTTCTCCCGGGAAGAGGTGAGTGGGGAAAGGGCCTAGGGGAAGCGGAGGGATGGGGGAAGGGGAACGTAAGGAACCGGTTGGAGATACCCCTGCGTTTTTTCCCCAGATCACAAATATGTGGGCGGCCTTCCCCCCCGACGTGGGCGGCAACGTAGACTACAAGAACATAAGCTACATCATCACGCATGGCGACGCCAAGGACCAGGAGTAGCGGACCCTCTTAGGCCTCTGCTGGGCAACGCCTTCCTGCCAGTGCGACCACCCCACCTCGACTCCTAATAAATTGAACTGGTCTCGTTTCTTATCCGCGACGGCTTCAGTGCGTTTGTGTGAACAGGGCTCAGGCGGGAGGCTGCGCTGAAACACCGGCTGGCACGAAACGAGTGCCCAGCAAATGAATGAATAAATAGTGGCCCGGAGGCCTGGGTGGAACGGTTCCACCCGCTACGCCCGCCGCTTATTCCCGCTGGGAGAGAGAAGACTTGCGTGGCCTCAGGGAAACTCAGTTTTTATTGAAGTCGCAGTTTGGGTGAAGTGGGGCGGGGCTGGGAGAGTTAGGGGATGGGAGGGAAGCGCTGGCTCGCTATGTGGGCCGAGGCGGACTGGGGCGGAGCCAAGGCGGGGTCGGGGCGGAGCCAAAGGCGGGGCTACACACTCCAGGATTGGGAGAACCTGCTAGCCCACTAACCCCTTGCAAGGGCGGGCCTTACATGTTTGGGCTCCGGGATTAAGCGCCGGGCAACCTGGGGCTCGAGGATTGGACAAGATACGAACTGAAGGCGGAGGCGTGGTAAAGTAGGGTCCGGGCGGGGGTCTCAGAGAGCGTCCGACTGCTCGCCCTGAGCCTGGCTCTGCTGCATCTGGGCCTGCATCTTCTCCAGCATCTCTTGCATGCGGCGCAGCTGTGCGGGGCAAGATTGCAGGCGGTGGGACTGGGCAAGGCCAGAAAGGGACTTCGAAGAGGATTTGGGGCCTTGATCTGGGGGAAAGCGAGGTGCTTGCTCACCTCTTCGTCTTTCTCGCGGATCAGCTTCTCCGTGTCGGCCAGAGGCAGCATGGGCAGCGGGATCTCTGTGGCGCTCTGGCGGGAGAGCTTACTAGCGGGTGGGGGAAAGGGACAGGGATCAAAGTCGAGAACCGTGGTTGTGAGTCACTGCCGCGAGGCAGGGCCTGGGGTTTGGCGGGACCATGTCCTTCAGGTTAGGGCCATAAGCAAAGTGGGTGGGGAAAGAAAGGCTCCGGGAGAGGAGTCTAGAAGGTGAAGGCGGGGGTCATGGATGGTGAGCGCGGAGCCTTGGAAGCACCTAGGAGTCAGCTCTGGCTCTCACCTACGGCTGGCTCGATCACGCGCCCCAGGCCGGGCCAGGCTCTGTAGGCAGCGCGCCCGGTAGCCCTCGTAGAGCAGATCATGTGTCACCTCCTTCAGGTCCTGCAGGTGTGTCTGCACTAGCATCCGTCGCAGGTTCAGGAAATCGCAGTGATGTGGGTTCTCCACTGGGGGGCGGACCGGCGAGAGTCGGGGAGCTTGGGTCGGGTCTGCTGCCCAAGGACCCCTCTTTTGACTTTTAGGACCCCCGGGACCAGAACTCTCCCCAACTTCACCTGTTGGGTGCGGTTGACTCGGAGGCATCCTGGGCTCCCTGCTGGCCTCAGAATGCGTTCCTGGCCTTACTCACCCTCCACGGTGCCCCAGGAGTAGCGGCGTCCCCTCACCGGTCGGGTCCCGCCGTCCCTCACTACTTCGCAGGAACCGACGACGGCGAAAGGGATGCTTTCCTAGAGGGCAGGAGTCAGCGATCACCGTTGGCCCCCTTTGGGCAGAAACCTCTTTCTCAGCTCCCACCTCCACATCCGCCTCCCCTGGCTTCTCTGCCCCTTCCTCCTTTGCCTCTGCACCTTCATCTCCGCATCCTGCCTCTTGAAGTCTTCATCCTCATCAGAGTCACAATCGGGGAACTGGTAGATATTGATCTCCTCCTCCTGCAACTGTTCCCGGATCTTGGAGGAGACAGATGCAGAGACGGTGAGAAACACAGAGACTGTGAACCACAGACATTGCATGACCAGAGACAGTGAGATATAGATACAGACACGGGGTGGAAGAGACAGAGAGGAAGACGTGAAAGACAGAGATGGTGAAAGATGGACATACGGGATGACTGAAAACGAAATCTCAAACGAGAGACAGAGACGTAGATGGTGAAAAACTGAGACAGTTACCCTAATGGGAAGTTTTGAAGATGAGCAGACACCAAAAGACCAGGAGAGAGAGGCATAAGCGGAAACAGTGGGAAAGGGCTCTGAAGACACAGGGGGGTGGGAAGGTGGGGGGGGGGGGCAGTCAGCATCCTGGGGCCAGAAGGATAACCTTGGTCATTATGTCTACACCCCTGGCCTCAGACAGGCCTTAGGCAAGCATCCAGCCCAGGGATTCTATTCCGAACCTCCAGAGACATGGCTTCCTTAGGCAGCTTATGACCCACCTTCCTCAGAAACTTTCTTCCACAGTCTAGCCTGACACATCACGCTCCAAAAGGGCTACCCCAAGATCAAAGAAGTCAAAGCTGAGTTCGATTTTGATCATGACTTTTGGCTTCATGTGAGGTCAAATGTCAGAGGCCACCACACACCTTCTGCTTGAGGGCCTGTGTTTCCTTAGGCATCAGGGCATCTGCTTTGCCAATGACTGGGATAATGTTGACCTTCTCATGCACCGCCCGGAGGAAGGCCACATCTAGGGGCCGGAGCCTGCACCCAGGGATTGGTCAGGGCTCAGTTTCAGGGCACAGAGACACTCCCCCTCCGGCCCTCCCCAAATGTCCCAACTCCCCAGGGTGCCCCTCGGACCCCCGGCCAAAGGGTGAGATGAAGTAGAGGCAGCAGTGGACACGGGAATCCTGGATGTTCTTCCTGTTCAGGCCACTCTCATCCCGAAGATACTGCTCAAATTGCTCCTCAATGAAGCGCACCACGGGCAGCCAGCTGGGGTGTGGGGAGAGAGCGGAAAGTCAGAGAACAGGGACCACAGCACAGGGAAGGGGACAAGGCTAGCCAGGACCGTGGGTGTGGGAAGTAGTTTCTTTGGCTCCAACCAAAGACATCAGAGGAAACTGGCAGGTGAGATGTTGGGAAGCACAGGGCACTTTGGGCCACAAGGCCACCAGAAACAGGCCCCACCTTTGGCGGGGGGTGGGGGGTAGGGCAGGGCAGACCAGCCCTGAATCTGACCACTCAGTCTCCACAGAGTAGCCACATTGGGAAGCTGAGCCCCAGGTCCTCCCCCATTCCTCACCAGTCTGAACAGTCCACTGAGTCCCCAAAGCCAGGTGTGTCCACCAGGGTCAGCTTCACCTTAATACCCCCCTCCTCGATCTCCACGCCCCGGCGCTCGATGGTCAGTGTTTGTGTCAAGCGAGCTATGAGGATGGGGAGAGGTCAGGGAGCTGGGTAGGGGCCTGAGGCAGGACTAATTTCCTTTCTCAGACTCACAGTTGCCTCCACCCATTTTTCAGGGGAGGAGAGTGAGTCTCGGAGAAAAGCAGTGAGCCGCCTGAGTCCCCCAGAACGTCATGGGAAACCCAGAGGGAAAGGAAGAGAGTGCAGTCTAGGGACATGAGAGGAGGGGGTCAGAGTGCCTGGAGAGCACGGTGGGGAGGGGGTCTTACCCCTGGCCTCTGGGACTTGCCGATCCTCATAGAGGTTGGTGAGAAATAGGCTGTTGATGAGGGTAGATTTTCCCAGGCCTGACTCCCCTGTAGACAAGACAGGCCCAACTGGTCAGGTGAGAGAACAGCCAAGGTCTCTTGAGGACCCCTTGCCAGGCCCCTCTCCAAAACCCCCAGACCTGCCACCATGAGTGTGAAGTCAAACCCCTTCTTGACGGACTTGCGATGCAGCTGGTTGGGGAGGGCGGCGAAACCCACATACTCCTTGTCCTGTTGGCAGGGGATGGACAATACGAGGCTGCTGGGGGCAGCAGGCAGGGCCCTCAGGATAACCTGATCTCAGCGGCTAGGAGAAGTCAGCCTATTGTGGGTTGACCTGGCTAGCCTGGGGGTTGGGGACTGGGGGCAGAGATACCTGGATTCCTGGGCATAAAGACTCACCATGGCCCCGATAGCTGTCGCTGCACCTGCTGTCTCTCCCCACTTCCTCTGGTGGGGCAGGAAGTTGAGGGTGGCAAACAAGGGGGCGGGCAATGTAGGAAGCTGAGATGCTCAAATTGGCCCAGAGAGGTGGGAAAAGCCGAGACCAAGAACAGCGGTGATCCTGAATTCATGGATACCTTTGCCCATAACCCCAATAGGAAGTTTCAACCCCTCTGTTCTCTGTACACCTTTATTCCAAGCCCCACTGTAACCCCATCACCCTGGTGGGAGGTAGGGTGTAAGCAGAGAGGAAGGAAGTGGGTTGGTCTCTCTAGCAAGTGAGATGAAGGCTTTGACAGAGGTGGTTAAAAAAAAAAGTTCCAAGGAGTGGACCAAAAGCCATAACAAAGATTGAGGGTGGGAGGGGCCATCAATTTTCCTCGCCAGCTCATACACTGGATTCTTAAAAGGACTTCAGGTTTTGGACGCCACAGCCAGAGAGACTGTCCTTCAGAATCCTGGCCAAGGCACTCCCCTGCTTGAAACCCTTCATGGGCTTCCCAGTGATCTCAGAATCAAGTCTGAGTCCTGACTTGGCAGCCAAAGCCTCCTCCATCTGACCTCATCACCCCATCTTTCACTCACCCTTACTGAGTGCCCATATCCTAGCCTCTGTGTATATTGAACTTTACCTTCTTCTGCACCAGGTGAACTCCTCTTTACCCTTCTAGGGTTTGATTCAAAGGGCTCTTCCTCCTCTATGAAACCTTCCCCACCCACCCCAGGCAGAGTCATTTTCCATCCTCTGGACTCCCCAGCACCTTTCACAGGCCCCTCCAATGCCCACCTTTGCTTATCTGGCTGTCTCTTCTACTCCCGGCTGAATTTTCTGAGGACAGGGACCATGTCTTCCTAATTTCTATATCCCTGGTGTCTTGCACAGGGCCTGGAACAAAGAAGGCGCCAATAAATAATATACTAGATAAATGAATCCATGAAAGAGTGAGTGATTGAAGTTAGTCCAGGACAAAGTCTGGCAGGCTGCAGAACTTGTAAAAGGAGCTTGGCTTTGGAGTCAGAAAGAACTTCCCAAACCTCAGCTCTCCCACTTACTGTGTGACCTTGGGCAAGTCATTTGCCCTTTCTGAACTCTCTCTATATATACACACACACACACATACCCTAGCTTTAGCATTTATGAACTGAGTGACCTCTCTGAACCTTTAAAGCGAGTCCACTTAGTATGACCTATAAGGCCTTGCTCAATCTGGATCCTGCCTATTGCTCCAACCCCATTTTCTTTCTCTATTCTTCATGGTTCTATTTATTATTTCCCATTTAGCCCCTGTTATGGACTGAATTGTGTCCCCCTACTCCCCACTTCATGTGTTGGAGCCCTAACCCCCAACGTGACTATATTTGGAGGTAAGACCTTTAAGGAGGAAATTAAGGTTAAATGAGGTCAGAAGGGTGGGGCCCTGATTCTATAGGTCTGGTGTCCTTATAAGAAGGGACACCAGCAATCTCTCTCTGCGCACGCACAAAGGAAAGGCCATGTGAGGACAGAGTGAGAAGGTGGCTGTCTGCAACCCAAGAAAAGAGGCCACACCAGAAACCAACACTGCTGGCATTTTGATCTTGGACTTCCAGTCTCCAGAACTATGAGAAAATAAACATCTGTTGATTAAGACTCCTAGTCTGCGGTGCTCTGTTATACCACCTCATAGCTCACTCATTTCCTCTCCTCAGCCTAAGGCAACCACTCTAATGTGCTTAATGTGTAATTTTTTAGTTTGTACACATTTTGAAAAATGTGCAGTGCATAGTACATGTTTACACAAATAGCTATATATGTATATATTAATATGTATTTCTGTTTGTTAATTTTTTTCAATCAGCACTATCTTTTAAGATCCATCCATGCTACCACCTTTTCCTTACTTCAACCTCATTTCTAGTACTGCTCCCTTCATGTAACCTTGGAAAAATCACTTCTCTGGGCCTTACTTTCCTCATCTACCATATGGGATTGGATGCTCCCACCACACTGAATTCACAGAAGTTGTTCAAGTTTCATGATTATAAAGACATATAATAATTAAGAGCCGTGTGACCTTGGGCATCTTTAACCTTTCAGTGACTTCGTTTCTGTATCTGTTAAATAATGCCATTAATAATTTCACTTCATAGGGGCATGATGAGGATTACATATCTAACACATATAAAGTTCTTAGCAGTGCCTGGCATAAAAGATGCGCTCACACATAACGCTAGTTATTGCTATTACATGAGCTGATGGGTGCAACAGTGCCACTAGCTCCAATCTAGCGACTGCTCTTCTGGATTAGTTGCTGAGAATCCAGACAGCGTGAATCAGCCAGGGTTGCCGCCCTCTGGGGAGACGGAGACAGCCACAAGCAAGTGTGACACACAGCACTGGTGCTAAAAATGTAGTGTAATAAGGAGATAAACAGAGTACTTTGAGAAGCCAAGGGAAGGGATAATTATACCCTTCCCCCTGCACCACAACCCTTCCCCCTGCATTTCTCACCAGGCTGAGCAGCCCTACCATCCTAGTTAAAACTCTGAACTCCTTCCTTTGCTCTCCACAAGTATATCCAATTGGTTTCCAAGTCCTTTCTATCGATGAGAAAAATTGGCCCCTCCTCTCTACACCCTTCACTGTCTTGCCCCTGCCCTGGGTTCAGACTCTAATCAGCTCTTCCCTGAATTATTCAATAATATTTAAGAAAATAACATGCACACACCTGTCAGAATGGCTATCATCAAAAAGACCACAAATAACAAATGTTGGCAAGATGTGGAGAAAAGGGAACCCCTGTACACTGTTGGTGGGAATGTAAATTGGTGTAGCCAATGTGGAAAACAGTATGGAGGTTCTGCAAACAACTAAAAATAGAACTACCATATGATCCAGCAATAGCACTCCTGGGTATATATCTGAAGAAAACGAAAACACTAATTCAAAAAGATACGTGCACCCCAATGTTCATAGCAGCAGTGTTTACAATAGCCAAGATATGGAAGCAACCTAAGTGTCCATCAACAGATGAATGGATAAAGAAGATGTGGTACTATATATACATATATAAAATATATATACATATATATATACATACACAAACACACACACACGCAATGGAATACTACCTACTCAGCCATAAAAATGAATGAAATTTTGCCATTTGCAACAATATGGATGAACTTGGAGGGTATTATGTTTAGTGAAATAAGTCAGACAAAGACAAATACTATATATTATCGCTTATATATGGAATATAAAAAATAAAAAATAACTATCAAATACAACAAAACAAAAACAGACTCACACATCTAGAGAATAAACTAGTGGGGAGAGAGAAAGGAGAAGGGCAAGATAGGGCTGAGAGATTAAGAGGTACAAACTAAAATAAGCTACAAGGATATATTGTACAGCACAGGAAATACAGCCAATTTATAATAACTATAAATGCAGTATAATCTTTAAAAATTGTGAATCACTGGGACTTCCCTGGTGGTCCAGTGGTAAAGAATCCGCCTTCCAATGCAGGGGACGTGGGTTTGATCCCTGTTTGGGGAGCTAAGATCCCACATGCCTCGGGGGAACTAAGCCCACGCGCCACAACTTTTGAGCCCACGTGCCGCAAACTACAGAGCCCACGTACTCTGGAGCCTGCGCGCCATAACTAGAGAGAGAAAACCTGCACGCCACAACTAGAGAGAAGCCTAAGTGCCACAAAGAAGAGACCGCACGCCGCAATGAAAGATCCCACATGTCTCAACAAAGATCCCATGTGCCGCAACTAAGACCCAACGCAGCCAAAAAGATAAGGAAAATAAATAAAATAAATATTTACAAAAAAAATTGTGAATCACTATGTTGTACACCTGAAACTTACATAATATTGTAAATCAACTATACCTCAATAAAAAAAAGAAAAAAAGAAAAAATGGCATTTATATTCATTTATTTACTGTATAACCAATACATATTCTCATGGAAAAATTAGCAAATGCAAATGGTTAGAAAAATTTACATCTAATATCATTCCATGATATATCCTCATTTTGATTTTCATCCTTCTAGATTTTCTCATATGCCTATACATATGAATAAATATACATTCACAAAACTAGGATAACATAATTTTGGAAACCTGTTTTTGTCACTTCATATGTTATGTCTATGATCATAAATACACATCTACATTATCATTTTTCTAGATGCTTAGTATTCAGGCTGATTCCCATTCTTCCCTGTGATAAACAACGCTGAGCTGGGATGACTGTGTTTATGGTGCTATCATTGTGCACTTGTCCAACCATTTCCTCGGGCCTCATTTCTATAAGGGGAGTTACTGAGTCAAAGGAAGTCACATATTTAAGGCATTTGTGCATACTAATAAATGCCCTCAGAAAAGGCTCTTGGCTTGGTTAAGTGCAGAGATGATATGAATTAGCAGTGACACAATATTCTATTTACATGCTTATTAACTCCAACAAATTATGCCCAATCATTCCTGTGATAAGGTTTGGGGCCTGTTTGTAGAAAGGAAGATCCCACCTTGAGTTCCCTATGGGGCAGTGAATGGTAGACAGCAGTCTTTCCATTTAATAATCATCTGGATTAGTTCTTTTTCATCTCTCCATCATATCTTCATAGCTACCTATGGCCCTACCAGACGTCCCTGGAAGGGTTTCTGTGTCTTTAGACCTGAGTTCAGGTTCAGACCCAATAACTCCAGGCTTTGTCTTCTCAAAGTCAGAGCTAGCTCTCCAAGTGAGTATGGCATGTGGGCTGGCCAGCCTTTGGGGGTTTCCTCCAAGAGGGGCTGGCTCTTTGCCATTTTGGTACCCTCTTACCTCTGTTTCCCAGCACATGTGCCTGGCACACATTGGACCCCCGGGAAATGTTCATGGAACAGATGATTAACTTACCATCTCATCTGCAGCTTCCACTACTTTCCTATTATGTAAACTTTTGACACATTAAAACAGAACTATTATCTATCTTCCTCTTTGAGGATAGATATTAATCATCTTTGGATCCCAAGCTTCTAGCACATAGTAGGTTTTCAATTAGTATGTGGGCCATTGTTCATTTCATTCCCTCTGCCTGGAGTTCTTCATTTGAGGCCCACTTCAGCCAGACTCTGGACTTGGCTGAAATCTTACCTGTCCTGAAAGGATCAGCTCAAAAATGCCACCTTCTTCCTTGGTTACTTCAGCCCAAAGAGTAATAACTGATATTTTTTACTAAGTACTTTACACCTCAACCATTCAAATTAAGTATTATCCCCATTTTACAGTTCAGGAAACAGAAGTAACTTCCCCACCCAAGGTTAAATGGGAGCAAATGACAAGGTCAGGAATCAAACTCTGCATGAATGAACTTAAAGACAGTGTCTACAGCCACTAAACTCTACAGGTCTCTCTCTCTCTGTACTACATTCCTATCACATCTTTATTAGGTCAGTGTACAATCTGTCACATCATCTGTATGTCTCCATGTTCTACTGAGTAGAGAGAGCTCCCTGAGGGATTTCTTTGTATTTCCAGGGTCTAGACTTATGGTTGATGATCCGTAAGTATGTGTTGATTGATTTGTGCTCCATCTTTATCCGTGTCTAACATTCATGCATACCAGGTACACAAAACCACACAGATTCATTCCCACAAATGAGAACTCTTCCTACTATCTTGAATTGGTGAACGTAACTCTCTCACGCCCTTAGAGTTCTTATTTATCATGATTTGTGTGCTTGCCCCTTTAAACTGGTAGCACCCCAAGGACAACTCTTAACACGTTTCATCTCTTTGTCAAACTCTTGACATAGCACTGATGTGCTAATAAATGTTAATATACAAACCTTGGTTACCCCTCTCCATCATTAGATGGGCTGCAGACACTTACAGGCACCCCACCCCCTCCCCAAAGGCAACCTTGCCCAGAGTACAGATACTGGGGCTCACACCCCTGGGACCACTGGAACACAGCCCCAGCCAGGGCCCCACCAAGCTGGGAAACAGGGTTTAATGTTTTAGCCTCTCCCTGGGCTCCCTTGGTAGGGCTGTAGACCTGTCCCTAGTCTCCCCATGGCCTCTTTCTTTGTGTCCCTGTTTCTCTTTGTCTCTGCCTGTTTCACTCTTCGTTCCTCTGCCTCTGTTTCTCTCCGGGTTCCCTGCCTTTTCTTGTAGTTCTTCCGACTCTGCTTCAACGACTTTATGTCTCTCTTATCTGTTTCTACATGTGTTTGTTTCTGGCGGCCAATCTTTTGCTCCTGTGTTTTTGGTCTGCTGCAGTCTCTGTCTCTCTGCCTTTGCATCCTCTCTGATTCAGGGCTCTTAGATTACGACTCCGGATCCAGGTCTGTGTCCATCGGCCTGCTTCTCCTCAGCATTTATCTGGCGTCTGCCACTAGCTCCCGCTACTGCCTCGGTCTCCCCCAGCCCAGCCCCCACGCGCGGCCCTCGGCCTCGCCGATCGGCCCCGCTTTGTTTCCCGTGTCTCGGCGCCCCGCCCCCGCCCCATCTGGGGTCTCCGCCGCCCTCTGCCGCCCTTTGTCTGCCTTGGTCTTTCCCCCACCCCTTTCCCTGGGTCTGCCTTGGGATCTCTCTTTGTCTCTCCGGGCCGGGGTGGCTGGCGCTGTCGGCCAGCTCCGGAGGTCGGCGCGGGTGGCCCGACACAGCGACAATTAGGAAGTCTTCGGCCCACCACATCCAGCTCCAGCCCAGGAGGCACACGGTTAATACCACCGAGTTCGGGCAACTGTCCTCGGCTCAGAGTAGCCCTCTCCGCGGCACGCGGCGCCCGCCGGCCACCGAGCTCTGGAGGACGCGGGCAGCCCCCACAAGCGTGCAGCTCCTCCAAGGTCCTAGAGCGGCCGGGTGCCGCCCGGCGCTTCCGCTTCCCGTCCCCGCCCCCGGCGGCCGCCCCAGGGGAACGCCTGGGACTGAGCCCCCCCTCCCCGTTTGGCGCCGAGCCCGCATCCCCGAGCCGTCGGCGGCGCGGGCACCGGAGCCCCGCCGAGGAGCTCCGGAGGGCGCCGGGGTGGCGGAGGCGGCTGCTGCAGCGGCGGCGGCGGGAGGAGAAGGGGAGCGGCTGCGCGCCGGAAGGAGCAGCAGGTGCAGGGGCGGCTGGCGGCGCGGGCGGGGATCACCGGGAGCCGCGCCCCGCACCTCGGACCCGAACGCTGCCCGGTGCCCGTGCCGGCCAGCAGAGGGCAGGGCGCCGCCGTCCGCACATGGCTGTGTGACCGTGAAATTGTGTCTGTCCCCTTGCTCAGGGCGGCGTGCCAGCGATGGAGCGCTCGGTGGGGCCCTGGGGCGCGGATCTCCGTGGCTCAGAGGACAGGGAGCAGCTGAGAGGCACCCGCACAGGTGAGGGCCAAAGCGGTGCACCGCCGTGGGTAGGTAATGGCTGGGTGGGGACCCCGGTGCTGGGCTCTGCCTGGCCCAGACCCAGAAAAATCGGACATGAACTGTGCTTCCTGGGGTGGGGGTGGGGGGGCGGGCGGGGAGGAGGGGAGCAAAAGCCGAGGGACGGAGCCAGTGTTTCTGAGCACCTACTATGCGCCAGGCCTTGAGGGGCATCATTTCAAGGACTCCCTCCCCGTCCCCGACAGTGATCAGCAGGCTTGCTGCCTCTGCCCTACTTCAGGCCTCATTCTGTCTCATCCTGGCAATTGCAGCAGCCTCCCCTCAGCCCTTTTCTCTCCAGTGATGCACTGTGCAGCCACATTGATCTAAGTCCAGATCTAATCCTGTCTCCCTTAACAAAAACCTTCCCTAGCTCCCTTCTGTTACTAATTAAAAGCCTTAGTCTAGTGTTCAATCTACATCTTACATGCTTAATCTAGTCTCAGCATCCCTTTCCCTGGTTTACTCATTTCTCTGCTGTGAAAGCCCAGCCCTGTCTCTTTATTTCCTCTCTCTCGTGACAGCACAGTTATTCTGAGCCTGCAATTATAATTTTTTGTGCCTTATCTTATCTCTCCTCCCCATCCTGAGGGACAGGTGTGTGTCTGGATCCTCTCAGGTACACACAAGATGATTGAAGTAATAAGTTACAGACTGGGCTAATATAAAAAGATATAATGTAATTAGCAAATACCAGGCTTTCCAAATAGAGGCAGTATAATGTAGGGCTTAACACAGGCTTGAGAATGAGACAGACCTGAGTTAGAAACCTGGTTTTGCTACTTTATAACTTTGAGCAAGTGACTTAAATTCTCGGAGTCTCCATGTTGGTAAAATGGGGGTAGTTAACAGTATTACCTCATAGGATTGTTTGCAAGGATTCAGTAATGCTTGGTTAAGTTATTGGCACACGTGAAGGGCACGGTAAAAGGAAGTTACTGTTACTGAGAGGCACAGACAATAATAAGTGCTTCAGAAATTCAGAGGAGAGAGAGCAAGAGAGATCCTTGCAACCACAGATGGTCAAGGACGCCTTTCTGGGGAGGTTGCTATCAAAGATAGGGGCTGAGCCAAAGGGCAGGGTCTACAACTCCTTTTTCTTTCCCCAGGTCTAGGGAGTGAGAACGTGGAGATTTCTCAGCCAGATGAGTTTGAACATGCCCCACAGGAGGATGACTTGGGGTTCAAGGAAGAGGAAGATTTGGCCCCAGGTCATGAAGTAGGAAATGCCTCTCTCAAACCCGAAGGCATTCAGACCTGGGATGACTTGTGGGTCCAGAGAGTGGGACCTGGGAAACCACAGGCCCGGGACAGAGGCCCTCGGCTCCTGGGAGAACCACGCTGGGGCCAGGCTAGTGATCGGGCTGCCGTGTGTGGCGAGTGTGGCAAGAGCTTTCGGCAGATGTCAGATCTGGTGAAACACCAGCGAACCCACACAGGGGAGAAGCCCTACAAGTGCGGGGTCTGTGGCAAGGGCTTTGGCGATAGCTCTGCCCGCATCAAACACCAGCGAACTCACAGTGGTGAAAAGCCCTACAGAGCCCGGCCACCAGCCCAGGGCCCCCCAAAGATTCCTCGGTCCAGGATCCCTGCTGGTGAGCGCCCCACCATCTGCGGTGAGTGCGGCAAGAGCTTCCGGCAGAGCTCTGACCTGGTGAAACACCAGCGGACACACACGGGTGAGAAGCCCTACAAGTGTGGGGTCTGTGGCAAGGGCTTTGGCGACAGTTCTGCCCGCATAAAGCACCAGCGGACACACCGGGGGGAGCAGCCTCCCCGGCCCGTGGTGCCCCGACGGCAGCCATCTCGAGCAGCCACGGCAGCCGCACAGGGACCTAAGGCCCAGGACAAGCCATACATCTGCACCGACTGTGGCAAAAGATTTGTGCTCAGCTGCAGCCTCCTGAGCCACCAGCGCAGTCACCTGGGGCCCAAGCCTTTTGGCTGTGATGTGTGTGGAAAGGAGTTTGCCAGGGGCTCAGATCTGGTGAAGCACCTGCGGGTGCACACAGGAGAGAAGCCTTACCTCTGCCCCGAGTGTGGCAAGGGCTTCGCTGACAGCTCTGCCCGGGTCAAGCACCTCCGCACCCACAGTGGCGAGAGGCCTCATGCCTGTCCGGAGTGTGCCCGCACCTTCAGCCTCAGCTCCACCCTTTTCCGCCACCGCCTCACTCACGCGGAGCCCCAGGACTTCAGCTTCCCAGGCTACCCCCTCGCCCCCCTGATCCCCAGCCCACCCCCCAGCTCAAGCCCACCCCCACCTCCCCTCGGCACCAGCCCCCCGCTGACGCCTCGAAGCCCTTCGCACTCGGGTGATGGCCCTTTCGGCCTACCTGGCTTGGAGCCGGAGCCTGGGGGCCCACAGGCTGGGGAGCCGCCTCCACCGCTGGCGGGTGACAAGCCCCACAAGTGCCCTGAGTGTGGCAAGGGTTTCCGCCGAAGCTCGGACCTGGTGAAACACCATCGTGTACACACGGGGGAAAAACCCTACCTCTGCCCTGAATGCGGCAAGGGTTTTGCCGACAGCTCCGCCCGAGTCAAGCACCTCCGCACCCACCGTGGTGAACGGGCTCGGCCACCGCCACCATCCACTCTCCTGAGGCCACACAACCCCCCTGGCCCAGCACCCACGGCCCCTCGATCCCGAGTCCGGGCTCAGCCCTCTGGGCCCAGCCAGCCCCACGTGTGTGGCTTCTGTGGGAAGGAGTTTCCCCGGAGCTCAGATCTAGTCAAACATAGGCGCACACACACCGGGGAGAAGCCATACAAGTGTGCAGAGTGTGGCAAGGGTTTTGGTGACAGTTCTGCCCGCATCAAGCACCAGCGTGGGCACCTGGTCTTGAGGCCCTTTGGGATAGGGGATGGTCAGGCAAGGCCCCTCAAAGAGGAGCCACCAACGGGACTGGAATGATGGGGTCCAGGGAGGGTGGAGGCCCAGGAGACCAAAGGGGGGGGGTATCTGCCGCTTAAGCAGAGAAGAAAGGGCCTGGGAGGCGGTGGGAGGGAGAAGGAGGGGAAGAAACAAATGGGAGAAAGGAGTGGATAGATAGCAATAGAGATTTGGAGACAATGACCTTGAAGCTCAGGAAACTCCTGGCTGGGCTCGGTCAGGACCTTGCCAGTGTGGTTTATACCCCCAGCTTCTAGAACACTGCCTAGTATACAGTAGGCAATAAATATTTGTTGATGAATAAACTGACCTTAGCCTGAGGGCCCTTAAAGAACTCTAAATTCCTGCTGCCTCTTAACCTGTAAATTGACCCCTCCCAACCTTGCCCCTGAGAGACCAGCACCCTGAACCAGGGTTTGTTAGACCTATGAGCTGCAACAATGAGACTTCTGAGGTTTAGGGTGACAGTGAGGCAGGGCCATCTTGACCACCCTACTGATGGTGAGAGTATTGTTGTGAGGCAGGCAGTACCCAGCCTCAGGCCACTGGACGTGGTCTTAGCCAGGAAGAGGACACTTGGAGAGGCCAGACCTATCTGCCCTGGAGAAGCCCAAACTGCCCTGACACCTGGACACGGCAGAATAGGTCAGAGACAGCAGTAAGAGCAGTCATCTGCCCTGGATGCTAAGCCCAGGTCCTGGTGGACGGCAGCAGAGATACACTGGGAGAAGGGCAGTACAGGGGTGAGGAGAAGCCAGGGAAGCACCAAGGCCTGACAGCCACATCTCCATGTGTCTCGCCAATAAACTGCTTCTTGTCTGAGGCGTGGACTCGTGTGTGCGTGGTGAGGGGTGAAAAAGGTGCCGAAGGGTCACCACAGGCAAAACCCACAAGCCATGTTGTAAACTTGCTCTCTTTGAGCCCTGTCAAATAAAGAAGTTGGGTTGTCATAGCTGCTTTTTAGCTCTGACAACGGGTTAAGAAAACGGCCACCAGGCCTGTCAGCTGATGCCTCAGACCTGAGTTCTGGCTGCCCACGGCAGACACCTACGCCACAGGCTCGAGCGCGACCCTTAAAAGGAAAAACACTCGGTGGGAGCGTGGGGGGTGGGGGGGCGGGTGTTCTGCGAGCGCTGTTGCTATGGCGACAGGTACTGGGAGAAAAGTGGCCGGCAGGAATTGGTACCAGCTCAGAAGACCCCGACACTGATGTTCTGCCTTCTGGGAAACCCCACCTCCCTGCGACCCTTTTTTTATTTGTCGAGAAACAGGTCATTTGGCTGCATAGCCCAAAGGCAGGGCAAAGGGGATGTCTCTATCCCCCAGAAAAGGCAACCGTATTTCCCAGCCACCCATGCGTCATTAGGTGCAGGACTCCAACTCCTAGCTTTTTCCGAGGAGGGCGCAATAGGGAGGAAGGGGAAAAAGGAACTGACCTGATTGGCCAGGGACAAAAAAGACTAGGGCGGTTCACCCATCTAAGAAATGAAGTACAAGACTCCCTACAACTTCGCTGGCTTGGCGTCTCAGCTAATTTACGTGCGGGAACGGTCCCCGGGTAGAAGCTCTCGCGACATCTTAACCGTCGGCCGGGCTTCCTTAGAAACCAATGAAAGCTTGCTGCAGCGCGGCTCCTCCCGGTCCTCGCACCCCTGCCAAGTTGTTAAACAGATTCGAAATCCCAGAATTTTGAGTTCAGGCCTGGAGTTCTCAGCGGCTTCTGTCCTTAAGTGCACACAAACACCCATAGACCTGAATGGAGGCCTTTGGGGCTTTGGGAAGATCCTCCCTGCTGGTTGCCGTGTCTCACCTCCCTACCAGGTCGGCCTCCAAGCTAGTCTGCAGTGAACTTTGTAAAATCTGACCACTTCACTCCCCTATTAAAAACCCTGCCGGGAGCTTCCCTGGTGGCGCAGTGTTTAGGAATCCGCCTGCCAATGCAGGGGACACGGGTTCGTGCCCCGGTCCGGGAGGATCCCACATGCCGCGGAGCGGCTAGGCCCGTGAGCCACAACTACTGAGCCTGCGCGTCTGGAGCCTGTGCTCCGCAACGGGAGAGGCTGCGACAGTGAGGCCCGCGCACCGCGATGAAGAGGGAGAGGCTGCGACAGTGAGGCCCGCGCACCGCGATGAAGAGGGGCCCCCGCTCTCCGCAACTGGAGAAAGCCCTTGCACAGAAACGAAGACCCAACACAGCCAAAAGTAAATAAATAGATAAATTTAAAACAAAACAAAACAAAAATAAAACCCTGCCGTATATGCGCATGTCCTCTCTATAAAACTTAACTCCTTAGATGGCATTCAAGGCCTTCCACTTGTGTGGTTTCAGACCCGTGCCTCTTAAATATTCTGTTTTTGTAACTTGGAATGCCCCGCTTCCCAACGTGTTAACCTATCCAAACACCTCAAGTGTTACTTCCTCCCAGAAGCCTTCCCTAAACCTCCAGCCTGGGTTAGAACCCCCTTCATCTGATGTGTTAAGCTCCCTGAACACATCTAGAGCTTCTTTAGGATAAAGAGACACTCAACAGCATTACCTACTGTGTGCTGGGTACTGGGCATAGAAAGATGAATAAGACAAAGTTTCTGCCCTCAGTTTCTACGCAGAAGCTAGACATTGAACAAATATTTCCAAGCGTGGTAAAGACTATGCAGGAAGCAGGCATGCAGGAGAGACTCCCACATGATTCAATGCCTCTCCAAAGAAGTGGCAATTATGTTAAGACGTAAAGAATGATTTGGAACAAGCCAAGAAAGGAGGAGGTGGGAGATGGGATGGCGGATGGCGTGTTCTATGCACCAGTCCTTGGGATTCAAGAACTCAAGTAAACTTCTAGTGAGGCTGAAGGCAAATAGTGAAATGCAGAATAGTGAGAAGTAAGATAAAGACTTCCAAATTCAACTTTCTACCTCCCAGTCCTAAAAGGGGCCTGGCACACAATAAGGCTCACTCAATACTCTGGTGAACGATGTCCTTGGAACACGATGTGCTCTTCACGAGAGTTTACAGTCCCACAAACTGCTACCTCTTTGTCCATCTGGCAAACTCCCACTCATCTCTGAAGGTCCTTTACGTTTATCTCTTTGGTGAGGCCTGCACCCAATATCCACTCCCTTCCAGGGAGTTGCCAGAACACCTATTGTTTCCTTTTCATATGTATATAATATATATATCATATACATATATATTTTAAAATCACCTTCTTTACTAGACTGTGAGATTCTCAAGAACAAGAACTAGCTCTGATTCCAGACAGATACTTGTACATGTTCCTCCTTTTGCAAGCATCTGTTCCAAAGTCCTCCCACAGTAGGAGGACCTTCCAGTAGGGACTTTCGCTGCTCCCAGCTGAGTCTCCTCACTGATTCTCTGAATTAGGGGAAGCACGCCTTGCCTTTTGCTAGAGTTCCAGCCATAATCTGGCCCTGCCTGCCTCTTCTCCAACTCCCACACTACATTTCCATTAACTCACTTGGCTCCAGCCACACAAGCCTTCTTTCTTTTCCTCAAACATGCCAAGCTTAATCTCACCTTAAAGTCTCTGTAGTTCTGTCTGGAACATTCTTCGTCTAGATTTTCAAATGGCTAACTTTTTCTCATCATTCAAGTTTCATCTCATATATTATATCCTAAGAGATGCCTTCCCTGCCCACATTAAAGAAGCTCCCAACCATAGCCACTCCCTGTTGCATCATCTGGCCCTATTTCCTTCTTACACCTATCCTTATCTGAAATTACCTTATTTACTTGTTGACATTTTTTACACCTTGAGAAGTGCCATGGTAGCTAAGATTTTTGTCTGTTTTGTTCACTACTGCATCTCCAATATCTAGAATGGTGCCAGGTACATAGTAGGGTTCAATAAATATTTGATGAGAGAATTAACACAATCAAAGTGGCTTTCGGGATCCTGAGGGTGAGTATCACACTCATTTACCCCCTTTTCCCAGCTCTGAGGAAGAGCAAAACTTTGACCAGATGTAATCCCAACATCCAAATTATGTTCTGGGCTCTGCAGACTGAGGATCAGGCTTGAGTCCTGGCTCTGCTACCAATTTCCTCATGTAACCTCATTTCTGAGAGAGAATTTGGTGCAACAGGAAGAGCATGAGGTTTGGAATTGGCTACTTACCAGCTATGTGACTTTGAGCAAATTACTTAAGCTTTTAGTTCCCTAGTTTGTCAAAGGAAGGTAATATGATTGATCCCCACAGGGTTGTTGTAAAGAGACAACTAGGGACTGTAAGCACTTACTGAATGTAATTTCTCTGTCATCATTTCTGAATCTTCGTTGCCCCATTCATAAATTGGGAGAATTGGGTATCTTTTTCAAGAGAAGTGGGAAAATACAGATCTTTACATGAAATATCTCAATTTTTAAATGTTGGAAATTAAATTTTGTAAAAGACCTCTCGTGCTTCTTTTGAAGTTAACTTTTAAACTTGAGAGCCAAACAAGATACTTCTGTGGACTCTGGTCCGTGTGCTATAATTTTCCACCTAGGCTACTGGGTTGCTGGGGATGCTGTGACAACACTTACTGTGTAACTCAGGCAAGTCAGTTAGCTTCAATTAGCTCATCTGTGAATTTCAATTAGCTCATCTGTGAAATGGACCCACCTTTGTGCGGATCGAGATCAGATGTGCAAAAGGCTTAGCATAACGATGGCGCGTAAGAGGCACAAGGCACACCACGTAACAAACAGCAGCGGTTGCTTGGGTGGCTGTTGGTAAGTATGTATTCAAGGAGCAAGATATCCCAGAGACCAGGAGACCGTGAAGGCGACGCTGCGAAAGGAGAAAAGATGGGAGAAGAGGCAAAAAGAGGGAAGGGAAGAGGTGAGGAGGCAACAGGGTCCGCCCTCCAGGCGGGGCGCCAGCGAGAGGCCCAGGCAGGGGCGGGAGCGCACGTGGCCTATTTCGGGCGGAGCAGACGCGCTTGGCCGCAGCGGAGACCTCCGAGCCGGCCGCAGGAGACGAGCCTTTAAGGTAGGTCACTACCGGACTGTGAGGACGTTGAACACCGAGTAGGGCGGCCCGGGGTCTTTGGGAGTCGGGGTTGAGCGGAAGGCACTGGGTGTGGGCTCGCCACACTCCCGGGGCAGTTTGGGCCGGACGCCTGGGTCCTCTGGCCCCTCCCCCTCGGGGCGGGGTTAGGCATTCTGACCAATGGCCAGTCGTCACCGAGGCCCCGCCCACGCCCCGCCCCCGGAGTCGCGGCGTCGCAGAGTGCCCAACCGCCCGGCGCCCTGGCCTGGGGCAGCGCGAGCGCCCGAACCTGCGGCTGGTGAGTGCTCACCCCCTCAGGGTCTCCGCCCCGATCCCGCCTCCAGCCCGTGCCCTAGAGCTCCGGGCCGCGGACCCAGGCACCGGGGAGTGACTCAGCGCGGGGAGGGTGGCGACTCACTGGGGCTAGAGATTCGAAGTGTTCAGGGCCTTGAATGCCGGGATGAGTGGGGTGAACGAGAGTCTTCCGAGCTGGTCCCGGGATAGGGCTGGGGCCTAGGGCCGGGCTGGGATAGAGGGAAGAAGGTCAGACACAAAGATCACAGGAGAAGCCACGGCTGCACCGCCTTGTGTGGGCCAGAGCCATGGTGGGGGGGCGGGTCCTGAGCTTCTGACTCAGCTCCCTGCCCCAGGACACCAAGATGCCCGGTGAACAGCAGACAGAGGAGGAGGAGGAGGAAGAGATGCAAGAAGAGATGGTGCTGCTGGTGAAGGGTGAGGAGGATGAGGGTGAAGAGAAGTATGAAGTGGTGAAACTCAAGATCCCCATGGACAACAAGGAGGTACGTGTCCCACACCCTGGGGTCCCTTCGCCCCTAAACCTGGTGCAGGTCCAGCCTCCCTCAGACAGAATCCAGGGATCCTGTCCCTACTTTCCCTTGACTCTCAGGGTTGGCCACCCGTCTTTCTGTCCCACAGTCCATGCTGCCATCATACAGATGTCACGCCTACTGTGCCAGGCTCTGTGCTGGGTGCTGGAGAGTAAACGCTCTCCTCGGTTCCTCGTGGAGCTTGATGTCTAGCAGGGTTAGACTGATAAGGGTGTTGAAGGTTTAAAGAGAGGGGTTTTAAGGAGATCAAAATATGAGTTAGATTTACCCATTAGAGACCCTAACTGCCACTAGGTATAGTTCTACTTCCCAAAACCCTACAGGACTCCCACCCACAGCCAGAGCAGCCCTGAGTCCAGCTGGAGGACTCCTGGGCCAGACTTATGGGCCCAGCCAGGCTCCCTCTGATTTCTTCCTGCACAGGCGCCAGTTCCCAGAAAAAGAAAGTTCTGCTGCCCCCTAGTGGGTGTGGTGGGCCCAAGGGGGAGGGGGCTGGCTGCTGTGGCCTCCTCTTCCAGTCAAAATAACTATTTAGGGAATTCCCAGGCGGTCCAGTGGTTAGGACTCCGCGCTTTCACTGCCGTGGCCCGTTTAGTTCTGTTTTCTCAGGCCTCCTTGGCCCATCCTCCTAGCTCAGCCTGCCTCTTCCGGCTCTGTGAATCCCCTGGTCTCCACCTTTGGCCTATAAGTTAAGAACTCAGACTCCAGAGTTTAGGGTGGTCTTCCAACTCTATCACTTACCAGCTGTGTGACCTTAGGCAAGTTTAACCTCTTTGTGCCTCAGTTTCCTCACTGGTAAAAGGGAAATCATAATAACACCTACTTCTTGGGGTTGGGAGGATTAAATGAGTTAATACGTGTAAAGAGTTAGAACTGTGTCTGGCACATAATAAACACTATGTAAGTATTTGCTGCTATTATTCATTCTTCTCCCTAAAGTTCAGGACCTTGGGCTAGGTCATCCTTCTGGAGATTTTTCTACTCATTTTTATCAAGGCCTTTCTGGGCTGAATCCTGAGGCTGAGAGTGAACAGGGAAACCCAGAACATGGAGGCCTAGACAGAGAATTGAGGGCGAATAACTCAAGGCAGTGGGGAAGGCTTCATGGAAATGACTTTGACGTGGGCCTTGAAAACTTAGTGGGAATTTGGCAAATGGAGGAGGAGGAAGGGCATTCCAGGATGAGGAAACAGCAAAAGCAAATGCTCAGAGAAGATAAGGCCAGAGAAGTAGGCGGGGCCAGAGAGTAAAAGGTGTTGAAAGCCAGCTTAGGAATTTGGACATACTCTGTTAGGTTATGCGGTGCCATCAGAAGCCTCAAATCAGAGGAGAGACATGATCAGATTTTCTATTTAGAAGAATCGTTGGCTGCTGTGGGGAGACCAGGTCAGGTATGGCTGGTAGCCTGCTCTAAGGTAGTGGCAGCAGGGGAGAGAAGATGGAAATAAGGGGGTTTTGGGGAACATTGATTGGACTGCATGGAGCTAAGGATGGGAAGGGTGGGTGTAGGCATGGCTAGTCATGAAAAGGCTGTAGAGCTAGACTCTAAATGGTATCATGTAGCGGTTAAAAGCATTGGCTCAAATCCTTACCACTATTTACCAGTTTTGCCTCGACAGCTTTTTCATCTATAAAATGAGATAATGAAAGTAAGATCCTTGAAATCCAGTCTAAGTATCACGTGGGTGACTGGATTTGGAGGAGGGTGGAAATGAGAGTTACACACACACATCCCACAAAGATTTAGCACTGTGCCCACAAGATAGCTCATCAACTTGCTGTGTGGTCTCCCTGAGTCTCGGTTTCTATGAAATAGTGGTCTCCAAAGCTCCTTCTAGTGTCAACATTCTGTGACTCTTAGCTCTCACCCAGTCCCATGGCCGGTCATTGTCCAGAACAGGCCTTAATTATGCTGCACTCAGTAGCTGGAGTATTCTCTCACTGCCTATTAAAATCCAAACTATCTTTAATGAATAGAAGGGTTTTCTCAGAGGGCTCTATGTACATCCAGTCCTGTCTCTCCCTGCTTAAAATTGAACCCTTGAGTGGTATTCTGTTTCCCTCAGCTCCTGCGCCTGGCATTCAAAGGTCTTCATCGTCTGACCTCATGGCTTCATCTCTAGTCACTCAGCACCCATCCCATGCCCCAGCTTCAAACACACCTGACCCTTCTCACTTCGAAGACTTTGCCCATGTTGTCTTTCAGCCTGGAAAACCCTCTTCACCTTTCCCACCTGCTTTCCCTGGGAGTAGTGCGTCTCCTAGATCAGGTTTCTTCATTTTTAACACGCGTACATATCACCTGGGGATCTTGTTAAACTGAAGATTTTGATCCAGTAGGTATGGGGGCGACTTGAGATTCTGTATTTCTAACAAGCTTCCAGTGATGCTGCTGCTGCTGGTCTGTGGACCACACTTGCTTTAGCAACGAGCGAGAGGATAGGGACTGTATTTTATACTCTGTACTCAAAAGAAGGGAGATTCTGACGGCTAAAAAAGTCCAGGTGAGGGAGACAAACTGTGTAGGTAACCTTAAACTTGTCAGTGAGATAGAATTGCATCATTCTATGAGAGAAGAGGTGTTTTAGACAATGACAGACTTCCAGTGTAAATCCTGACCCTGCCGATGGATTAGCTGTAGGACCTTGGTAGTCACTTACTTCTGAGTCTTATATCCTTATTTTAAAATGGTGCTAATACAGCCTAACCCAAAGGGTTGTGAGAATTTAAAATAAGAACATGGGTGAAAAGCACTTAACCGCACTTCCTGGCACATAGTGAGTGCTCAGTAAATGGCAGTTATTGTTATTAATTAGAAAAGTAATGGCTGAGGAAAAAACTGGAATGTTTGCTCTGGTTTAAAACAAAAACAAAAACACCTTAAGCAGGAAGACAAAATCACTAACTTTATTTTTTATTTTTATTTATTTTATTTATTTTTTGGCTGCATTGGGTCTTTGTTGCTGCACTCAGGCTTTCTCTAGTTGTGGTGAGCGGGGCTACTCTTCGTTGCAGTGCACGGGCTTCTCATTGCGGTGGCTTCCTTGTTGCAGAGCACGGGCTCTAGGCACGCGGGCTTCAATAGTTGTGGCATGTGGGCTCAGTAGTTGTGGCTTCTGGGCTCTAGAGCGCTGGCTCAGTAGTTGTGGCGCACGGGCTTAGTTGCTCCGTGGCATGTGGGATCTTCCCGGACCAGGGCTGAAACCCGTGTCCCCTGCATTGGCAGGCAGATTCTTAACCACTGCGCCACCAGGGAAGTCCCAAAATCACTAACTTTAAATACTTGGATTATCATATTCTTATACTACATGTATCCCCCTAGTACCCTCATGTTATAGTGCAGATACCCTGTATTCTAATTTTTAAATCTAACAGCTGTAGAACTTAAAAGGCATGTAAGTCTGGTATTTGCCAAGCTTCAGTCACATGTATACTGCTCACCTGTTTGCTCATTTATTTAATGCTCTTCTTCAGATAGATTCACATTGCTTTGTTAAATAAATTTACCTTCATCTGAGCAATAATACTGATGAAATTGTGGGTTTCATGTGATCTGTTGTTTTTCTAATATCCATGAAAATACATAATGATCATAGTAAGATAAGAGTTAGCCTACATAACACTTAGAATCCTCTTGCATTCTGTGATGTGCATACCTCAAGTCGGGAAATATTGATCTCACCTAGCCTACCTTGCCTTCCTTGGTTCACTGAGGCAGGGGAAGGGAGGGACTTGCCTGGGGTCTTAATGAGCTAGACTCAGCCCCTCTTACCAGGATTCTTCCTAGGGCACCCAAGGCCCCTCCTCCTGGAGCTGGAGATACCAAGGGTACTTGTGTGAAGAATTTCTTTTTCACAAGATAGTGAATACAGCATAAGGAAGTCCTCAGGCTGGTCAAAGTCACCTTAAAGAAGGGTGCCAAAGAAAAACAGGCCAGAAAAATATAATGAGAAAAATTCTCTCCGCGATGGCTGACGTGATGAAATAAACCCAATAGATGTCAAAACCAGGGCAAGACTGGAAAGTGTGACCTTGAATTCAGACTGTGCCGAATTTGCTGTGGGGAGTTTCTCGATTTAAAGTATCAAGTTGTATTTTAACCTTGAATCCCTCTTGGAGAGTGCCAGGCACTTGGAGTCCAGCCGCTGTCACATCTTCGTGCTTTGTGTGCAGGGAAGCAGTGTTAGCCTACTGGTTAAGGGTGAGAACTCTAAGGTCAGTCCTGACTCCCACTGGCTATGTGAATTTAATCTCTCTGAGCTCAGTTTTCTCAAAAGATAACGCCTGACTCAAGGGGGAGTGACAGGAAGATTTAATACAATAATGTACATAACATAGCACTGTCACATCTTTACGCTGTAATGTTATCACTATTATCATTATCGTGATAATAGTATTTAAACCAGAGTTCCCTTGGCTGGTGACCAGTTTCCCAAACTGCCTTGTTTTCAAATTTCTGAGGTGGTTACCAAAAAGCTACTGTCTTTTTAACAAAGAATCTTGAAGGCCCTGAAGGTGCCCTCCTTACAACTTAAGAAAGAAGAGGCCTCGCTACTCCCTAGTTGTCACTTACCCTCTCTTAACCTGTTTCCTTATCTATAAAAGAAGAATAGTGATAATCACTTGGTGGAGATGGAGTATGGGGAGAAAGAAGCTAACACTGTCTTATCCTTAATATGTGCCTGGTTTTTCATTTGGTCATGAATTAATATCCTATTTGCTTAGTCCATAGTAGAGATTCAACACCACTTTTGCTAGGATGAGCCTTCTCTTTTCTAAGAAGGAAGCAATGTTTCCTCAGTATTCCTCTTTACTGTTAGTACAAACTGTTTTCCCTTCATCTGCTTTTTTTTTTTTTTTTTAATCTGCTTCTTATAAAGCATTTCTTTTTCTGATTTTATCTCCAGAGGCCCAGACCTCATGAAACTGGCTTATTTTTGAATTTTTTTCATTTCAGGCCTCAGAATAGTATTTGGGTTTCACCCTGGCTGCCTTTTTTGCAGCTTAAAAAATGATAGGTGCTTGCTCTTGAAAGTTTATTAGAGAGCCTGGACTTGATGGTGGCCTGGCTTCTAAGACACTGTGCTCTCCTGGGTCTCTTGCCTCACCGGCTGCCTCTGCTCAGTCTCCTTTGCTGGCTGCTTTTCGTCTTGCCACCCCCATTTCTCTCTGCCTATTCCTTGGGCGAACTCATCCAGTCTCAATGCTTTAAAAACCACCTCCACGCTGATGCCTTCCCAATTAACATCTCCAGCCTGGGCCTCTCTCCTGAGCTCCAGATGTGTCAAGGATAACTGCAGATAAGATCAGAAACGGATAGTAGGTACCAACTTGCTCCTCCCTCCACCCTCAGCTCTGTAGATGGCAACTCCACCTTTGCAGCTGCTAAGCTCAAGATCCTTGGAGTCATTTTTACTCCTCTCTTTCTTTACACCTCATGTCTAATCTACTGTCAAATTTGCTGTCTCAAACTGCAGAATATATCCAGAAGCAGACCACTTCTCACCACCTTCACTTCCCACCTCTGTCACCTGGGTCCAAGCCACTGTCTTCTCTGGCTTGCAGTACAGTAGCCTCCTCACTGGGTTCCTGCCCCCTCCCCTCCTTCATTCTTTTTTGTTTTTTTAAATTAATTAATTAATTTTTTTTGGCTGCGTTGGGTCTTTGTTGCTGCGCATGGACTTTCTCTAGTTGCGGCGAGCGGGGGCTACTCTTTGTTGTGGTGTGTGGGCTTCTCATTGCGGTGGCTTCTCTTGTTGCGGAGCACGGGCTCAGTAGTTGTGGCTCACAGGCTTAATTGCTTTGCAGCATGTGGAATCTTCCCGGACCAGGGCTTGAACCCGTGTTCCCTGCATTGGCAGGCGGATTCTTAACCACTGCGCCACCAGGGAAGCCCTTGAAACCTTTTAAAATATGAGTCTAATCTGTTCCCCTCCTTGCTCAAAACCGTCTAACATCTCTGTTGAGTCCTCACCTCATTCACATGCAAGGCCCTATGCTAAGATATCCCCTTCAGGACCACTCCATGGATTACTCTTCCCCTCCTGCCGTCCGCCCTAGGCACTGTTTCTGGCCATTCCTAGAACAGGAAAACTCCTGCCTCAGGGCCTTGCTTTTCCCTCTGGAACCTGCTCTCTCACCTCCTGAGGTCTTCGCTCATGTGACATCAGCGAGGTTTCTCAACCCTATTTAAACTTGCAGCACCCCCTCCAATACCAGCACTCCGTATCCATTCTTCCTGAAACTAGGAATTTTTTAAAAATTTTAATGTTGAATCCCCAGTTCCTAGAACAGAGTCTGGCACATTGTACGCGTTCAATAAATACTGGATGAATTAATAAAGAATAGCTAGAATGACACTAGGCATTGTGATATGTGCGTTTATGTTAATCTCATTTAACGCGCACAACCGTCCTGAGAGGCGCACCCCGTGCCTTTTCCTACTGTACAAACGGGGGACGGAGAGGCTGCAGCCGGCAGAGCCCCAGGTCTCTGGCTCCCGAGCCTCTCGGTCAGGGCTGACCTGTCCCCCCCTCTCCCCGCAGGTCCCGAGCGAGGCGCCAGCGCCGTCGGTGGACCCGGCGCGCCCACACGCGTGCCGGGACTGCGGCCGTGCCTTTGCGCGCCGCTCCACATTGGCCAAGCACGTCCGCATACACACGGGCGAGCGGCCCTTTGCGTGCACCGAGTGCGGCCGGCGCTTCTCGCAGAAGTCGGCGCTGACCAAACACAGCCGCACGCATACGGGCGAGCGGCCTTACGAATGCCCAGAATGCGACAAGCGCTTCTCGGCCGCCTCGAACCTGCGGCAGCACCGGCGGCGCCACACGGGCGAGAAGCCGTACGCATGCGCACAATGCGGCCGCCGTTTCGCGCAGAGCTCCAACTACGCACAGCACCTGCGCGTGCACACGGGCGAGAAGCCGTACTCGTGCCCGGACTGCGGACGCGCCTTCGGCGGCAGTTCGTGTCTGGCGCGCCACCGACGCACGCACACGGGCGAGCGGCCGTACGCATGCGCCGACTGCGGCACGCGCTTCGCTCAGAGCTCGGCGCTGGCCAAGCACCGGCGCGTGCACACGGGCGAGAAGCCGCACCGCTGCGCCGTGTGCGGCCGCGGCTTCGGCCACCGCTCCAACCTGGCGGAGCATGCGCGCACGCACACAGGCGAGCGGCCCTACCCATGTGCCGAGTGCGGCCGGCGCTTCCGCCTCAGCTCGCACTTCATCCGCCACCGTCGCGCGCATATGCGGCGCCGTCTCTATATCTGCGCGGGCTGCGGCCGGGACTTCAAGCTACCCGCCGGAGCCACTGCCACTGAGCGCTGCCCAGATTGTGAGGGCAGCTGAATCGCCATTCTTATCTCCGCGGGGTGCGAGCTGGGGAGGGGCACGCTAGTATCCCGACCTGGGGCTGCGTTAACCCGGACAACTCCCCGCCCCGCCACCTGCCTCTCAGATAGGGTGAGACGGCGGGCCTGGCTGCCCTGGAACTGGGAGACAGGGAGGATCCCCTACCGGGGTCCCTGGAAACGCGCCCACCTCCCCCTCATTACATCCCCTCGGCCCGTGTTAGAGTGAATAAAGTATTATACTCTCACCCCACCCGTGCCTGTGAATGAGGTGGGTGGGGTGTGAATTAGGAAAGTTGGGGGTCTCCCCAGGCTTAGCTGATTTAGGTGGATTGTCATGGAGTCAAGTGGGGCTATAAGCCCAAAAGTGTTACAGGAACTGGTTTTGTGTGTGTGTGGAGTCATTCCACGCTTGGCCCTTGGTTATGTCTTCATGACCTCAGACCTAGAAGGGTCCATAAATTTAGCGCATTCGTGATCAACAGGCACTGCATTCTGCAGAGCTTTGAGTGAGCCGGCATGAACCTCATGGAACTCGGTCTAGTAAAGAGAAGCAATAGTGGAAAATTTAGCACTAGCTTCAGTGCTACATTATTATCAGCTCATTTTCATCCTCAAAGCATCCCAAAGTGAGGTAACTCTTTTACCTCCATTTCTGCAGATGAGTAAATAGGTACTGACAGCCAGTGAATGGCACAGTGGGGACAAGTACACAGGCAAGTGCAGTCCCTTGTCATTGGAACTCTGATGGGGGCGTTGCTGGATAGGAGAGGTCTTCAGTGCAATCTTGGAGTTTAGAGAGGCTCTTCTCAGAGGTGGCATTTAAGCTGGTCTTAAGGTCAAGAGAGTTGGGGTTGGGGACGTATGGAGAGAACCCCTGAACCTGCATGCCAGACTTGTTAGAGCTTGCAGATGTCCTCTGGGGTGGAAGGCAGGGACAACAAGCAAGGACGTTGGCAGGAGACAGACCACTAAGGACCCTGGAAGCCAGGTTAAAGGTTCCAAGGCCACAAAGAAGCCTTGAGGGATTAGAGGGGAGGGAGGGATATGGCATATTATTGAGCTAGAATTAATAGGAGTTAAAGTGGACGTGGAGAAAGGAGAGATGGGGCTGATTTCATTTCTTAGCTTGGGTGACTGCAGGCAGTGTCATTGAGATGGGGACACGGGATGAGGAGCAGGACCAGAGTTGAAGTGGCAGCAGTTGTTACACCCCAATCTGGACACATTGTGAAGTAAATGTGGACGGGTCAGGGAGGTGATTGGAAGTAACACCTTGGGGATATCAGGTCTAGAGGGCATGGCACCACATCCAGAAGAGGGTAGTAGAGAACTTGAGTCTGTGACAGAATAGCCAGAGGTAGAAAAGCAGAAGTGTCTTGTCTGGGAAATCTAGAGGAAAGTGTTTTATGGAGGAAACTTAGCTCAGTCAGATGCTGCTGTGGTGTCCACTGTGTATGAATTCGGGGAAAGTGATGAGAACAGTTTCAGTGGAGGGGTGGGGGGTGAAAGCCAGCGTTGAGTGGGTTAGGGTAGAAATGAGAGAATGAAGAAGCAGAGTGGATCGGTGTAGATCCATTTCAAGAGGTTTGGCTGTGAAAAGCAGGAGGGAAGTAGCTGGAGTTTTGTTGGTTTTGTCTTGTCAATAGGAAAGAGACTCAAGTATGCTTTATGTGCTAATGGGAAGGGCTAATGGAAAGGAAAAGACTTTGATTATATGGAGGAGAGAGGAGATAATTGATCAAGGAGACAGGATGAAATAAGAGATCAATAAGATAAGGCTCCTGCTATCACTGGTGGGCAGGGGAAAGGAGGGTTTGGGAAGATAAAGCTAAAGCAGTTCCAATCTGATGGATTCTCTTTTACCTAGGAAGTAAGAGAGGTCACTGGTTAAGAGGAAGTGAGGTCATTAATAAGAGTGAGGCCAGTAAAGGGAAATGCTTTATTGTACTGATGTGGAATCAGGTTTCACCCTGTGAAGGAGGCAGGCTGCTAGTTCCCTGGGTAGCTCTGAAAAGAAAGTGATGTGCCTGGGGTCACACAACGGGTGAATCATACATACCCAACACTATCTTTAGGTGTAGAAGTGGAACAAGCAAATTGGCCTTGGGAGAGAAGGAGGGGGCTAAGGGGTCCAAGCCCCAAAAGAGAGGAAGCCCTGTTCTGCTTCATATCAGACAGACCTGACCCTGATTTGTGCTGGGGGCCAAGGGAGAGGGCCAGAGGGCTCTCACAGGGCTGGGGTCCTGATGGACAAGGCCCACGCCTGCCTTAACTGCTGAAATTTCCTGCTCTGGGCCCCTGAAAGTTTTGAGTTGAAAAAGCAAACAGATAATGACAACTGCAAACTTACACTGTCCTAAGCACTCTACTTAGAATAACTTAACTTAAACCTTACAACCCTATTAGGTAGATAACATTATTTTCATTTCATTTTATTTTATTTATTTATTTATTTTTGGCTGCACGGCATGTGGGATCTTAGTTCCCCGACCAGGGATGGAACCCATGCCCCCTGCAGTGGAAGCGCAGAGTCTTAACCACTGGACCGCCAGGGAAGTCCCTTATTTTCATTTTAAATGAGGAGATGGAGGCACAGAAAGATGACAATATAATCCAGAACATCATCCAGTATCAAAGATGGCATTTGAACCCAGACAGCCTGGCTCCAGAATCTGGGCTCCTATCCAACACTACATAAAGCCTCCAGTCTTGTTTAGAGAAGGGGAAGGGACTTACTTGCATGAGGTCAGACAGAGAACTTACTAGAAATCAGATCTCTCTGCTCTGCAGGTGGGAAGTATAATAGAGAAACATGGGCTTTGGGCTCACAGGTATCCCTGGTACCCCTCTCCAGCATGTGCTGAGACAGAGAGCCTCCCCAGCTGCCCCAGGAAGAATCCAGAAGTTGCTAACCAAAACTTTTATTGAGAGAGAAAAAACCAGGAGGCTATCTACTGGAGGTTCTTGGGCCTCAGACCTCAAGAAGGGTAGCCCCCAGGCCCATGATCTGTTAGGAAAGGACTAGAATGAGGTAGCATGGCTGGAGCATCCTCTGCTCCTCAGATGCCGTACTGCGTTGCAGGTTCTGTGCCCATGTTTCTAGGTTGAGGCCTGACCTGTGGACTCACAGGCAAGGTCTGCAGGTCCCACAGCCTGGTTTTCAGAGGTGGCCCCATGGGGCAAGTCTGTGTACTTGCGGGCAGAGCCGCGGGACAGATGCGCTGGGTAGCGTCGCCGGTTGGTGTCCATCTTGGAGAGCACTGCTCGGGGCAGATCTACACGGCAGCGGGCTGCCAATGCTACCAGGTAGATGAGGACGTCACTGAGCTCCTCTTGAAGGGCTGCTCGTTCCCTGGGAGGCCAGGCTTGGGGCCCAGGCTCCTCATCCGGCTTCCACTGACTGAGGACAGGACACAAAGACAGGCACACACACATAGATGCTAGCTAGGACAATGGGTTCCACCTCTCTTAGGGGCACACCCCAGACCTTGCAGCAATGAACTCCCACCTCCTAGGAAGTTCCTCCAAAGACAAGTCAACCCAGCTGGGCCCTGGAATCTTCATGGTGGGGAGGAGACCCCATCAGGTGATTCACCCAGACCTCTGTGTCCCTACCTGAGCCAAGGAGTAGCCAAAAGGACATTTCACTTATCGAGACACAATTCTACTCCTCCCCTGCCGGCCTTAGCCACTGCCACCCCAGACTAAACCTTAGACCTGGACCACTGCAGAAGCCTCTAACTCATCTTCTACTCTTACCCTGCACCATCTTTTAAAAGCACAAATTACATTTTGTCCCTCCCCTGCTTAAAACTGCCCCAAGTGTGCTTGGAATAACATCCAAACTCCTACCATGCCCTCCAGGTCCTGCATGAACTGACTCCTGCTTCTTCCAGTGTCATTATCCACCATGCTCCCTCTCACTCCCCACCTAAAGCCACTCTGGCCTTTTCTGCCTTGCAAACAGGCCAAACTGTCACAGGACCTTTGCACTTACTGCTCCCTCTGCCTTGAATGCTCTTCCCCCCATCCTTCCCATGGCTGGCTGTTACTGAGGTCTCAGCTCAGATGTCACCTCCTCAGAAAAGCCTTCTCCCTCTGTTACCTTCTTTCTCATCACCTTGTGTTACTTTCCTCATAGAACTTGCGACAATTCCACATCTTTTAAAATTAGTTCACTTATTTATTGTCAGTCTCCTTGCACTGTGATGGTAGGAACTGTGTCTATCTTGTTCAAGGCCATATCTTGATTCTAGAGGACATAGCACACAGATGGTGGTCATA
Source organism: Eschrichtius robustus (assembly GCF_028021215.1). NCBI lineage: Eukaryota > Metazoa > Chordata > Mammalia > Artiodactyla > Eschrichtiidae > Eschrichtius > Eschrichtius robustus. The sequence continues at coordinate 76,994,189 of NC_090839.1, forward strand.
AATCTGTAATGAACGAATGGCTTGCCCTCACACACATCAGTGCCCTCATTTGTCCATCCCACAGTGACTGCCCTGACTTAGGTCTCACCACCTTTTGCCTCATCTACACCAGCTTCCTCACTGGTCTCCCCTGACCCAGTTCTCTTGGGGATCCAATCCACCCTGCAGACACAGTGACCTTTCTACCATTCAAATCTGGTCTGTCCAAACTCCATTACTTCCCAGCCCTGATTCTATCATTCTGTGTTCCTATCCTACCCCTGTCCTCCACAGCCACAGTATATTGAGTGCCTATTGTATCCCAGCCACTTGGGACACACCAGAGACCAAAACAGACAAAATCCTTGCTCTTCCTCAAGAAGCTTACACTGAAGGAATCTTATATTCTCCCTGAATTTAACTTGCCCTTCCCACCTCACTACCTTTGCAAATGTAAACTCCCCCTGTCTGGAATGCCATAGGCAGGTCTTCTGTAGAATACCTGCCTTTCCACCCCAGAGGCAGAGGTAAAGGACAGTTGCCACTGTCCCCTCTTAGACCTGGACCTGCCTTGCTGTTTTCACACCTTTCTCTCCCGGGAGACTGGGCACCCCTAGAGGGCAGGGACCCATAAGTCATCTTTGTATGCCCAGCAACCATGTACAGAGCTTGGTAGTGAGGAGGGGAAATTGGATCCAGGGATATCTAATGGTCAAATAAATCCTCCCCTCCCCTCCCCAACACACAGACTCTTCCAGAAGCCTGTCATCTACTCACAAGAGCTCTGCCAGCTCCCCTACTTCCCCCACCAAGGCCAGGAGGAGGTTCCGAGGTTGGTGGAACTGGTCCCAGTCTCGTTCAGCAGCAAACTCAGCATGGAGGCGGCGGCTGGAATAGGAGAAAGGGGTGGAAGTCCAGGTCCCAAGGTTAGGGGATGGGGGAGGAGATGCAGGGCCCTGGCAGGTACCTCAGTGATATGTAATGGGGGCATGGGTATCAGGGGGGATTCTGCAACTAATTCCTTGGGTGGCCTAAGCAAGTCGTTTCCTCTTTAGGGGACTTGGTTTCCTCATCTATAAAATGGGTGGGACCTTACACAGACCCTAAATTATCGAAATCTAATAATACTTTCTTTTTCATTTTTCCACCTCCTGCTGCTGCTTCTGCAGTTTTCCTCCATCTGGAATAGCCCTATCTCTGTATATCTAAATCCTATTGATTTTACAGAATACAGCTCCAGGACACTTCCCCTGAGAAGCCCTCCTTGATTTCCTCCAGCAAGAAATGTCTCCCACCTCTCAACACTACATTTATCCCCCGTCCTACCTCCCGCTCCTGGAGGGCAGAGACAGGGCAGAAGCAGCATCGTACTCCGGTATGTCCCCTGCCTCAGGTGTGCATTGTTAAGCCCATTTTACAGAGGAGGAGGTTAGAAGGCTCGCCTGCGGGGGTCAGCCAGCAGAGCTAGGACCTGAGCACAGCTGCCAGCCTTCTTCCCGACCACGTGGAGGGACCCTCCCCAAATGGAGGGAGAAAGGGGGGCGATCTCCCCAGCCCAGCGTGGGCAAGGACGGCTTACATGTCCTCGAGCGTTGGTTCCGAGCTGAAGCTGAAGGGGGCGGCAGCAGCAGTGCCCTCTCCTCCTGCATCCCCACGCGTCTCCCCACGCGCGGACATACCGCCCACCGCGCCGCAGCCCTGACTTGCTGAAGAACCTGGAGCCAAGCTCGGAGCCCCCGCCTCCAGAGCGGCTGACCAATCACAGGCGTTCATGACTGCTTCACGGGGGCGGAGCCGAAAGAAGGACCAATTTCTTACGTGGAGTTTGCTACAGCCCGCCCCTTACCCGGACGGGACCAACCTAAGAGGACTTCATGCTTGCGTTCTTTGGCCCCGGCCCCCGAATTCTTCAGTCTTGACCAAGCATCTTAAAGGTATAGGTACCGGATTCGACCAAGGGAAGAGACAAAAGGCAGACAGTGGAGAACGCAGGCGCATCACTTCTCTTTTGGGCGCCAGATGGCGCCAAAGCAAAATGATGGCGGGGAGCCCCGTGGAGAACCCCAGCAATGAAGGGTTTAAACGAGAAAGGGGAATTTATTAAAAGGATACAGGAATGTCTCGAGGATACAGCTGAGCCTGAAGAATGAACTAGAACTAGGGTAGCTGTTTCAAGCATTTTACATATTTATTTATTTTTTGGAGACCCTGCTAAATCTATAGCAAAAAATCAAAAAAATCTATATTTTTTAATTTTTATTTATTTATTTTTTATACAGCAAGTTCTTATTACTTATTTTTTACATATTAGTGTATATGCGTCAATTCCAATCTCCCAATTCGTACCCCACCCCCACGCCGCTTTCCCCCCTTGGTGTCCATACGTTTGTTCTCTACATCTGTGTCTCTATTTCTGCCTTGCAAACCAGTTCGTCTATACCATTTTTCTAGATTGCACATATATGCATTAACATACGATATTTGTTTTTCTCTTTCTGACTTACTTCACTCTGTATGACAGTCTCTAGGTCCATCCAGGTCTCTACAAATGACCCAATTTCGTTCCTTTTTATGGCTGAGTAATATTCCATTGTGTATATGTACCACATCTTCCTTATCCATTTGTCTTGTCAATAGGCATTTAGGTTGCTTAAGCATTTTACATATTTAATCCTCACAGCAACTCATTCAATCCTCAAGTCAACCCTCTGAGGTAGGTAATACTATAATAATCATCCGCATTTTACAGATACGGAAACTGAGAGATTGAGTAGTTTAACTCAACACCTAGTAAAATGGTAGCCAGGTTTCAAATTCAGGCAGTTTGGCTTCAGAGTCTGTGTTAACCCCTACGTCATATCGTCTCAAATGGTGATAAGTACGATGAAAAAAGAATCTGGGACTGGTAGGTAGCAAGACAGAAAGGACCTGGATCCTTGATAACATTGCTGAACCACTTACTTTTACAAGTTACAGAGATGCCCTGATTTAGGACTCTGGTTATATAAGATAATAAATCCCTTTATAGGGGGACTTCCCTGGTGGTCCAGTGGTTAAGACTCCATGCTCCCAGTGCAGGGGACCCGGCTTCAATCCCTGGTCAGGGAACTAGATCCCGCATGCTGCAACTGAAGATCCTGCACGCCACAACTAAGACCCGGCACAACCAAATAAATAAAATATTTTTTTAAAAATTGCTTTATTGGTCAAGCCACTTTTAGGGGTTTTTGTTGTTTGTTTTGGGTTTTTTTGTTGTTGTTACTCGTCTTTGAGAAAGTGATATTTAAGCTGAGTAAAAGTCAAGGGGAAAAATCAAGAGTACTAGGTAGAGAGAACACCAGTGCTTAAAGCAGGAAAGGCTTGGCATGTTCTAAAGGCAAAAAAAATTCCAGAGTGGCAGGAATGCAGTGAGCAAGGGGGAGAATGGTGGGATATGGTGTTGGAGAAGTAAAAAGAGGCTAGATCAGATCAATCAACCATGGATTTTATTTCATATTTTATTTTATTTTGGATTTTAACTATTATGGGACCCCTTTGGAGGATTTTAGGCAGGGGAGCCGTATGATCATGTGTTGTATTTCTGAGCCCTCTGACTGCTGTGTTAAGAATGAACTGAAGGGGGGACTTCCCTGGTGGCGTAGTGGATAAGACTCCACGCTCCCAATGCAGGGGGCCCGGGTTCCATCCCATGTGCTGCAACTAAGGAGCCCGCCTGCCACAACTAAGACCCGGTGCAACCAAATAAATAAATAAATATTAAAAAAAAAAAAAAGAGTAGCATTCTATGTAATTTGACCTTATATTTAAAAAAAGAAAAAAGAATGAACTGAAGAGGGCAAGAGTAGAAGCAGAGAGATGAGTTACTGCAGTTTTCCAGCAACAGATGTTGGTGCCTTGGGCTGCTAATAGCCGGTGAAGATGAAGAGAGGTGGATGCATATTTTGGAGATAGATCTATAGGCTTTGGTGGTTTTGAACTAGTGAGATGGGAGAAAGGGTAGAATCAAGCATGGCTTACAGGTTTTGAGTGTTGAGCAACTTGGTGGATGGATGGTGACTTATACTGGGATGTGGAAGATGAGGTTCAGGATTGAACACACGAGGCATCAGAAGAGTGTTTTAGGACAAAGCAAGTTGAAGGCGCATATCGAATTGGCGGGTGGATTTATGAGCCTAAGGTTTAGAGGAGAGATCAGGGCTAGAGATTCAGATTTGGTAGTCTCAGTCATTTAAACAGTACCTAAAGTCAGGGAATTGGAGAAGAATAACTAGTACAAGAATCTAGGTAGACGAGACTAAGATTTGGGGTACTCCAACATTTGGCAGTTGAGCAGAAGAGAAAGGTGAGGTAGGAGAAAAATTGACAGAGTGTGAAGTTACGGAGCCTAAGAGAGGAAAGTGTTCCAGAACGAGTGGACATCTGATGCGGCTGAGCTGCTGGGTAAAATGAGAGCACAGAATTTGCTAGATTAGGCAACATGGAAGTTGGATATAGGGTGTGGGAGATAAGAGGGAGTCCTGGGTAACTCCTTGGTTTCTGGCTTGAGTAAATGGATGGATAGTTTTGTCATTTGCTGAAATGAGGACACAGAAGACCTGGGAGCTGGGGTAGGAGGGAAGATAACGAATTTTAGTTTGGAACACGTTGAGTCCGAGATGACTCTAGAACATCCAGATGATGTCCAGCAGGCAGGTGGACAGACAGGTCTGAAGTTCCGAGCATTGAACTGCCTTATGGATCTGGGTACTGAAAGTTTCAGGAGCCAAGTACCACCCCTAGCACCTTCCCTGGTGTTTGCTAAGCTTCTCCAGACCAGAACCCAAACTCTTACTGGAATATAAAGCACCACTTGGAGAGCAGTTTTCTCAGGAGTCCTCTGCATCTCAGATTTTTGAAGAGTCAGGTTTCCAGGACTTCTAGAGTTCCCAGGTCAGATGGTCCTTGGAGACTGACCTGAAGGAGGAGGCGCTCTCTCTGAGACTGCCTCTGCCCATCTCCCCTAGGAGATTCCCTGGCTGAGCTGTAAAGCTCTTGCAAAGCATCCTGCAGGGACATCCAAGTTCTTTGCTCCAACGGCATCATCCTCTAAAGACCAACCAAACTCAGCATCAGCACGGCACGGAGTTGGGGGTGGGGGCGGGGGAGACCCTCACGAGGGAGAAGGAACAGTCATGAACATAGGATTGGCCCCATCATCTAGACTTCTCATCCCAGGCTCTTCCTGAACCTTCACCCCACATCCTGTTAGTTTTCTCCATTCTCCTCAGTCATATCTAGGCAACAAGACTTCTCTGCTTTAGTCAGGGCCTCAGTGTACTTGGTCTTGCTTTTTGGTCCACATTTGTGATTAGCCCTTTAGAAGCCTATCCCCCCAGAGACTAGGTGCCCTAGTCTTTTCAAACCAAAGGTGTTTCCCCAGTGCAGGCTAATAAATGTTTAATGACAGGGTGGACGGGCTGGAACAGGCAAATGTGTAAATGCACACATATGCCCTTCTGGTACTCAAGAGTTTGGCCACCTTCCCCACTACAGCCAAACAGATGCAACTGGTTCCAGTAAGGCTCTTTGGGAAACCCTGGAGTAGAAGTGTCAACAGCAGCTGGAGAACAAAATAACAGAAGCCCATAAGCTGGGTAAGTGGTATCAGGGTGGGAGAACCTGGGCCAGTCGGAGGTCCCAGAGACAACAGAATGTGATGGGAAACTAGGAGTCAGGTGATTGGGAACCTATCTACCAATGCTCTTGGGAAGATTGTTTCTCTTCTCTGAGCCTCAATTTCTCTATATAATGGGGGTCTGTCCTAGGTGACCTCCAAGGACCCTCCACATGTGTGCTAGGAGGACCAGGACAATATGTATTTTGTTCATGGCTGGATCCCGAGAATCTGCTGCAGTGCTGTTCTTATTCGAGGTAGATCCATAGGCCTTGTTGGTTTTGAACTGAGGGACAGGAGAAAGGGTGCTGCTGTAATTAAAAATATTTCTTCTTAAATTTTTCAGGAGGAGTCATGACAGAGGCTTTTAGGAACCTCTAGCCTAGCTCAGTCAGGCCAGGGAGTCCCCAACACCCTTAGAAGTCCTTCCCCAACCTACTTATCCAGCTGTATCCCCCTACACACATGCTGAGCAGGTGTTCCCCACTCTCCCTGCCTTTGCTCACATGGTTCCCTCCATCTGCAATGCCCATCCCCCTTCTCTGCATAGCCAAATCCAAATTCCACCCATCCTGTAGAGCCTTGCTTCAAAGCCACCTCCTCTGGGAAGCCTTCCTAAACTTCCTCCAAAAGGACATAATTTGGTTTTATTTTATTTTATTATTTATTTATTTTTGGCCACGTTAATTCCCGACCAGGGATTGACCCCGCGCCCTCGTCAGTGAAAGCACGGAGTCCTAACCACTGGACCGCCAGGGAATTCCCAGGACATAATTTGGTTTTATAAAGCACTTCATCCACTCTCATTCTCGTGGCACTTACCACTTCTTGCCTTAATTTGGGGCCGATTGGTGTTCCTGTTCTAGATCTCCCCCTAGACCGGGTCTCCTGGAGAACAAAAGCAGTGTCCGGCTTTTGTTTCCCTGGGACCTGGTACTTGAGTCGATCTAATAAATATTAATTTAGAGGAGCAGGTCTCATGGGATCCTCTCCATGACTTGCCTGCCATAGGTGGGTATGGCTGCACCTATTTTACAGATGAGGAAACTGAGACCCAGAGAGGTCAGGAGACTTGTCTGAGATCACCCAGAAAGGCGAAGGCTGAAGCTCACCAGCACTCCCCAGTGCTCTTCAGCAACTGAAAGACGTCTCCCCACAAAGGAGTAAAGGAGGCAGCTCACATGTGCTTGAGTATCTGCTGAGGTCACCTTGCCACTGCCTTTCCTTCTGCCCTTCTGTCCTTTCTTTTCATCTTCCTCTCTCTCTTTCTCTACCTTCAATTTCCTCTCCTTTCTCTTTTCTTCCTTTGGCTCCCTTTTCCTTTTCTTCCTCTTTCTTTTCCTCCATCACCTTTCTTACCTCTGTTTATACCTGTGATTCTGTTCTGATTTCCACCCGAGGCCTGTCACCTCCACTACCTGCTACCTCCGTTTTGCTGCCCAGCCCCCCTCCCCAAGGAATAGTTGGATGCCTACCTTGCTTCCAACCCCTAACCCTTTCTAGGTTAACTAAGAGGACCCAGGCCAGGGAAGCATCATTTTCCTGCCCTTTTCTACTGCCCACCCCAAGCAAGAAAATAAACCAGTTAGAGAGCTGTGTAAATTGATAAGCAGAACCAAGGCCCAAATTTCTTCTCCAAAGCCTTGTCTTAAGAGATTGGTGGTACCAACTTCCACCACTAGGAGACACCAAGAGCAAGGAAAGTGTGAAAACAGAGGGTGCTGGGGTCCCCAGTGTATACCTCACTCAATCATTGATTCAGTATATTCTGAACACTAATTGTGGGCCAGACTATTCTGAACACTAACTGTGGGCCAGACACTGTTCCAGTGCTGGGATACAGAACATCCTCTGCCATCCTGGAGCTTACATACAAGCAGAAAGGGACAATTATAAAGTAAACTAAGAAAATTTCAATATAATTACAGATTAGGATAAAAGCTATGAAGCCAGTAAATACGGTGATGAGTTGGGAGAGTAGCTGGGTGTTGGCTGAGGTCAGAGAGGGCTTTTATGAAGAGGTTTTATTTGAGCTGAATTAGGACTAAGAGTGAGCCAGCTGCATAGAGGTGAGGTTCCAGGCGGAGAACAAAGGATCTTGATTTGCTTGAAGCACCATGGAAAGGCTAATGGGCTAGAGTTTCGTGAGAGGTAGGGAGAGTGCCGTGAGATAAAGTGTCACAAGATGAAGCAGGGATTTTGTGGAAAGCTATTTGAGAGCTTTGAGCTCTGAGCAGGAGAAAACCTGATTGAATTTATCTATTTATTATTTATTTGTTGTTGTTGTTAGATTACATTTCGTTTATCTTTCAAAGTTTTATTTTTGGCTGGAGTTGATAACTGCCTCATTCTTTTTTTTTTTTTTTTTTTTTTGGCTAATTTTCTATGTAATTATCACTAATTCTATTTACATCTTCTGATAACCTTCCAATACAATTTATCACACAATTAAACATACCAATACTCTATCAGTTCCATTTTCCTTTTCCTGGAAGCCTTCCAGGCTTCTGCTCCAGCATGGGCTGGTTCTTCTCTATGCCTGCTGGACCGCTATTACCTTGAGAGCTCCCTTCACCTTCCACCTGTGCTGGGTTGGGTTTCCTGGACCCCATGTTTTTCTCTTTCTCCGTTTGTTCCCTTGTTTTGCTGGAGCACATCTTCCAGTAGTTTCTTGAGAAAGAGTGAATGGGATGAAACCACGTTGATACCTTCCATGTCTAAAAAATATCCTTATACTATTTGTTTGAAAAATGTAGCTAAATATAGAATTACAGAGAAGATCATTTACCCTCAAAATTTTGAAAGCATTGCTTTATTGTCTTTTAGCTTCCAATTCACTGTTGAGAAGTCTGATACCAAACCTTTGTTTGCGATCTTCCCCTCCCCCCAGAAGATTCAGGAGAGCACAGTGATTAGAAGCATGGACTTTGGAACCAGGCTGTTTAGGAGACTGCCAGGGCAACCTTGGACAAATTTCTCAATCGCCCTGCACCTCAGCTTCCTCATTTGCGAAATGGGGTGGTTGGAAGTTTACAGGAGTTAATACATATAAAAGCACTTAGAACAGTGCCTGGCAAAGAGTATGTACCAGGTAAGAATTTGCTATTGTTATTATTAGGGTCTCTTTATCCCTGGCATTTTAAAATTTAGCAATAAAATGAATGTAGGCCTTTTTCCACTCACAATGCTGGGAATTCAAAAGGCATGTGACAGTCGCAATTTTAAACTTTAGAAAACTTTCTTGTATTATTTTTTGATCGTTTTCTTTCTTCCATCTGCTTCATTACATCTTTCTGGGACTTTTCTCAGATGTTGAACCTCCTGGCTCATCTCTGATTTTCCTACTTTTTTTTCCATCTATTGCGCATCTTTTTGTTTGTCTCCTTTCTGATAAATGTCAACTTTACCTTCTAAATCTTCTACTGAATTTTAAGATTTTAGCTATATTTTTATATTCTAAGTGCTTTGCTCTCTTATTATCTTTTAATGGATACTTTATCTTCTTTTATTTCTGCTCTATTTTTTCTTTTGCTCCCTGTATTGTCTCTTTCTTGAGTTTGCTTTGACTTCTTTCAAGTTGGAGGCTTGCCTCAAGTATCTGGTGATCCTTGCCTGCTCATATTTGAGAATGAGACATTAAAAAGAATGTGCTTGAGTGAAGCTTTTCAACTGGGAGGCTTCCCAGTACAGGGATTTTCACCAGGGACTCCCTAAATGTTTGTATTTATAGGTCTTTTTTCTGGACAGGTTTATATTCTCCAGAGGAGTATCTTCCACCTGCGCCAGGCAGGGGCGGTATAAGCTTCCTGGACAGTGTTTCTAATACCTAAGCTGAGGGAGGGGGCTGGGCAATCTCATTTTTGTCTTTATTCTTGTTTTTGGTGAGGCTCCCTGTCCTCTGCTCTGCCTGGTGCCCCTGACTTTACAGTATTTTTTAAATTCACATTTTCCAGAAAACAAACCTCCGTTTACCTACACAGGTGAGAGGCAGTCAGCTGGTTGTATGACACGGGGGAGAGGATTGAGAACTGCAAAGATCTAATTGCCCTGTGCATAAATTTTTAACCAGTATCTCCGTTTTCATCCCCACCCTTTGACCCCACCTTCCTTAGTACATTCGGAGCGTATCTCTTTGCTTCCTGTTAGTGTTCCCCAACTCTGAAGGCATTTATACTTCAGCTTCCTCTGTTCTTCTAAGTCAGTTACCCCTCTTCCACCCACTTTCCATGTTCCAAGATTTGTTGACACCTTTCTTTACCTATTTCCTCTCCCACCCTCTAGTCCTTGGGATTTATGCCTGTTCTTGAGTCCTTTACTGTCAACGCTAAATGTATCAGCTGGTTCATTTTATAAGACTGTAAAAGATTCAGAATTCCAAGGATACAAACATTAGCCAGAAGAATTTTTTCAACAAAATCCTCTTTATTTCACTAGAAATCACTTTATTGATTAAATCACCAGGAATTTTCAGAACAAGAATTTAACATCTTAATGTCCACCAAGGCCTGGGCTCTGGGGCTTGCTCTGCCTCTCCCAGTCCTTAAAGGGGTTTAGAGGGAGAGACGTCATTAACAGAGACCAAGTAAGGTGGTTGGAGGTCCTCCTTTCCCAGTCACTGGACAAGCTGCTCAATTCTTGTCCAGAGTAGGAAAGAGCCAGTATTTCAGAGTAATCTAATAAGAATTTGACATTGCATTTTAATCTCCCTTAACAATTTAGATTTATCAACAGTACTGGTCCAAACTTATTTGCTTCTGATCTAAATGTTTTTCTTTTTGCAACTTATTTTTGGTGTCTATGTAATTTTAAATAATCTCACTCCCTGGGCAGAAATCAATGAACCCTGTGCCCAGAAACATCTCTCAAACCTGAGTAGCCTCATCTTGCTCTTAGAAAGAGGAAACAGAGGGTTTTCTGCTCTTTTTCCACTCAAGGGATTAACAAACCTACCCCCCGAAAGTCCAAAATGTTACTTCTGGCCTTGGAATGTGCAGCTTTTGAGGGGCTGATTCAAATCACCTAGAAAGGGCAGCTGGAACTATTATGCAGGCAGCCTTCTTTGGAAATTTCCTAAAATCAACTCTTGAGAATTGTCCATGATTCTGTACAAAGGCTCTACAGTCCAAACAACTTCCCCTATTCCATCTCACAAGCTAGGCTCAGAGGAGGTACTGGAATTCTCAGGAGCAAGAGCAGTAGCAGAGGCTCCACGGGGCAGGACCTCAATAACTCGAGGCTTGTCAATGATCCGGGCTGTCCGGTTTCCCTTTTCCACAATGCCGACGATCCAGGCTTGGTGGCCCTCTCCATACTTTGAAGATTTGATTTCCGAACAAAAGCGAGCTGCCTGTTCTCTTGGCAGACAGATCAGTAACCCCCCAGAAGTTTCTGCTGAGGTTCCTTGAAGGAGCCCGAAGCGCCCGCTGGCCTTGCTGATAGCAGCCATCTTGGCAATGATTGGCAGATTATGAATGACAAAGGACACCTCATTTCTTTGTTGTTTTGCAAGGTTCTGAGAGTGACCCAGAATGCCAAAGCCTGTGATATCTGTGGCTGCATGGGCATTAAACGTGTGCATTAATCCAGCAGCAATTCTATTTAGGGTAGCCATGTTGAACATGGCTTCCTGATAGGCCAGCTCTACCTCTTCTCTGGAGACCACCATCTTTATTTTATTCCATCTTTCAGGATTATCCAGCCATTGGTGGGCATTGACAGCAACTTGGGTTCCTAAGGGTTTGGTTAACACAAGCACATCCCCAACAACGGCACTGTCAGGCATTATGAATTCATTTGGTTGACACACCACAGTGGCAACTCCGCCGACGATAATCCAAGGGTTTACCACCGTTTGCCCACCAGTCACTGCAGTCCCTCCTTCCTCTGCAGCATCCCGAAAGCCTTTGACCATGAGTGGTGTTATCTTTTCTCGTTCCTCCTCAGCCATACTCTGGCTGACGCTGAGTAGCATCAACATGTTGTCACATTCAGTAATGCCCATGGCGTAGAGATCACTCAGCACGTTGGCACAAGCTATGCGCCCCATCATGTAGGGATCTTCCACCAAGGGGTAAAAGAAGTCGGTGGTCTGCACCAGGGACAGGCCCCCGTGCCTCAGGGGTATGACGCAGGAGTCCATCCCAATGCCAAGGGTTGGTAAGGTTGGGCTGGGTTCCGCCCTAACCGGCAGGCCGGCTTCCTGGGCCGTCTCTTCACGGCCTCCGACCAGGCCCCGGCCCGGCGGAGGCCGCACCTCCGGCCGCGTCAGTCCCGCCAGGAGTTTGAGCAGCGTCTCCTGCGGGACCTTGCAGCCTCAGCCCTTCATGCCGGAGAAGCCGGTCAGCCGCCAGCTCGGGCTGAGGCCCAACGCCTGGGGCTCGAAAGGCCGGTAGCTCGAGAAGCCCCGGCCTAGAGGCAAGCCTGTCGGGCCCGAGGAGCCTTCCCCCGCCGCCACCGCCGCCATCGCCTCTCCGCCGGCGCCCGTCGCCGCGGCTTCCGCCATCACGCCTGCCCGGCAGGGAGGGGAAAAGAGGAGAGAGGAGCAGAGGTCCCTTTTACTTTCCACTCCAGTTATTAAGGAGTAACAGTCAGATATTACCGCAGAGCGCCTCCCCGGCACGACTCGCGCAGCCTGACTGCAGCCACCCCACGCGCTCCTGGCCGTCCGGGAGGAGGAGCCGCCGGCATCCCTTATTTATACCCCTGGTGATTGACAGCCGTACCAGCCAATGATGACTCGAGAGGCGGGCTTCCTTTGGTCTAAAAGATGTATTACTAATCAACCACCAGCTTGGGAAATTGACCTCGGAGAGATTACAGAACAAATACCTTGGTTCATTTCCCTTGATGTAATTTAAACGATCTCTTGGGAGTGGCTGGCGGAGCTCTGTTTCCCTAGAGGCAGTTTATCAAATCCAGCATTTTCGAAGACGAGGGCAGATGGGTCACTTGGCAAACCTCAAGCCGGTCAGAATTGTCCAAGATAGCGCGCATGATCAATCCAGGGTAGGAAAATAGCCCAGGGAAAAAATCGTAAAGAACAGTGAGAAATTAGTTATTAAGTTACTACCATTATATAAGCAAGCCGCAGCATCAAAATAATGAAATGTTAACATGGACTTCAAAGCATTTAAGACTCCAAGTCCAGACATCTGCATGGGTTCTGGTGCTGTTTCCACTACTAACTGCCTGTGCCAGTCATTTTCCCTCTCCCGTGCATCAGCTGACTCATCTGAACAAAAAGTAGCTTACCTAGGTTTATTCTATTCCAAAGTTTCTATCTCTTTAAGTTAATATATATGAGAATCTGTGATGTATTCATGAAGGGCAGTTTGCCAATATCCATTAAAATTAGAACTGTGCTAAATACCTTTGACCCAGCAGTTCCAGTTCCCGAACTTTATCCTTTAGATGTACTCACCTATGTGAGTGGGAAATAATAGTTATTTACTGCTGTGCTATAAACATACAGGAACAACTTAAATGTTTATCAATTATGATTAAAATAGTGATACATTTATGTAATAGACTATCAGGCAACTGTAAAAAAGAATGAGAAAACATCGATGTGATTATCCTGATAGTAGTTGCAGTTCTAATAGGCAGGATTCTAAATACTTTACATATATTAACTAATTTAATTCTCATAAAGACCTTATAATAATAATTATATGAGTAATAAGTAATAAGTAATTTTGATTGCCTCTGGGGAGAGAATGAGGTGGTTAGGGGACAGGAGATTTTTTCATTGTATTGTCTTTTTGTTCTTTTAACATTGGAACTTAAAATAATTTTTTTAAACATTTGAATGTAATGCATACTTGAAAAAAAAGTAACTGCCTATGGGAGTATAAATTGGTGCAAACGTTTTGGAAAAAAGTTTGGCCTTAACTGATAAAGTTGGACACACGCAAACCCATGGAATTCCACCCATAGGACATGTCCTGGAGAAAACTCCTGCACGTGTGCCCCAGGTGATATGTTCAAGAATGGCTGTAAGAGCTCTGGAGATGATTGCACAACAATGTGAATGTGCTTAACACTACTGAACTGTACACTTAAAAGTGGTTAAGATGGTCAATTTTATGTTATGTGTGTTTTACCACAATCACAAATATAAAAAATAGAGTAGATACTTATAGATAGTATAGTTCATCATTACATTTGGTTTTTATTACTGCACAATACGGTATTAAGTCCTGGAGTGAATTGGAAAGAACCGGAACGTTAGAATTAGACCGAGTTGCAATCTTGGCTCTCCTAATGACCTTAGGCTAATTGTCTAACCTCTAGGGACCTCAGTTTCATTGCCTAAAAAAGTAGTCCTTTCACCTGAAGATAATAATACATATCAAATAGGAATGTTAAGAGAATTAAATTTTTTAAATGTGTGTAAATCTCCTAACACAGTTCCTGACTGATGGTAAACGCAAAATAAATGATAGAACCTACTATCATACAGTACTGATAATGTGGGTGTAGGGACTGGACTTTAAATTCACAAAGCTTATAACATGTACAAAAGTTTTTTATAAAAACAAATTCATTTATCTCCCAAAGGAAAAAGAAGAGCTATAACGGTAAAACACTGGAAATGATCCAAATGTCTGTTAGCAGGGGAGTGCACAAATAAATTGTGGTGTAATCACACAATGGAATATTATTTATTTGTAAAAGTGAGATATAGGCATCATCAACATGAATAATCTCAAAAACAAAACGTTGGGAGTAAGAAGCGAGCTATAGAAAACATAAACTAAGATGCAATTTATAAATAAGCAGTAATATATCACTGAGATGCATAAATGATAAAAACTCTTTTAAAAGGTAAGAGAATTAATGATTAACAAAATTTAGCAAAGGAGTTACTTCTGGGGAAGGGTATATAAGGGGACTTCTGAGCTATGTTAAATTCTGTTCCTTGGGCTGGGTGGTAGTTTCATAGGTATTCCTTAAACTATACACATATATTTCCCCATGCTTTTTGTAAGTAAACTATATTTCAACATTTTAAAAAGAAGAAAGTATGCTGTATTTCAGAATTTAAAAAAAATGATATACTGAAAAAACAATAGATGTGGAAGCAAAGGACTTCTGGGTTTTGTCTGATCTCTGGGTGTGCTATCAATGAGCTGTCCGGCCTTAAGGAAGTTATATAACCTCTCTACACCTTAGTTTCCACTTCTGTAAAATGAGGGTCATCATCTCTGCTTCGGATCATATGAAAATCTCATCTACGAAAAGTTCTTTGCAAAACGTTCAGCATATTGTACATGTGAAGGATTCTCTTATCATTAAGGGAAAAACAAAAACATTCTATTTCGTCTGTAGTCACCTCTTCTGGGTTAAAAAGTGGCTAGATCAGGTGCCCCTGGTTATATGCTCTCTTAGTTCTTTGGACTTTTCCTTCTCAGTATTTAGCGCAATTGTAATTCTTTATTCATGTGATTACACCATGACTATCTGTTCCACTAGTCTGTAAGCTCCACAGAGCAGGGGCTGCTCTGTTTCGTCCACCCTAGCACTTTACATGGCAATAACATTTGTTGAATGAATACATCATTTTATACACTACAGTTTGCTGAGCACATATGATGAGCCATATGATGGTGCTGAGCATTTTGCATTTATTTATCTCCTCATTTCCTCCTCAGAGCAGCCCCAGGAAATTGGCCTTCTTATCTCCATTTTACAGATGCAGAAACTGAGGTCCCTGATAGCTTAGGAGTCTTGCACAGAGTCACCAGCTGGGAATCAACCTAGTGAGAATTGCAAACCCAAGTCTGTCTGACCTGAAGGCTGGTGCTCTACCCCTCATTCCGGGGGTCCCCTTGATAATACTAACAACCCTTACCACACCCCTCAAGGAAGCAGGACTCTTTTGGGGGAAGATTTGCAGCCATATCCCTCCCCGTCACTTCTACCTGGGAGCAATGTTCACCCGGGCCAGTGCAAAAAAAGTCATGAATTTGCCTTGGCCAGTGACCAACCTACTGGGCCAGAACGACAAGTTCACGTGCCTTTGTGCAGGCCATCCACCTGGGTGGATCCTTGTGACTGCATCATGAGCTTTCGAAAGCATCCTTTTTATCTTTTTCTTATTTTTTCACTGAGAGATTCATTGAACTACATTTACCATTTGGGTCAAAGATTGCAAAGGTAAAAACCTGGAGGTGGGGTTGGGAGAGCAGGCAAAGGAGAAGAAAGAGGGGTTTTAAAGAATAAGAGAATCTGAGGTATAGTTGACTTACAATATGATATTAGTTTCAAGCGTACAGCATTGTGATTCAAAACTTTCATAGATTTACTCCATTTAAAGTTATTTTAGGGACTTCCTTAGTGGTGCAGTGGCTAAGACTCGGTGCTCCCAATGCAGGGGGCCCGGGTTCAATCGCTGGTCGAGGAAATAGATCCTTCATGCATGCCGCAACTAAAGATCCTGCACGCTGCTACAAATATCCAGTGTGCCACAACTAAGACCTGGTGCAGCCAAAATAAATAAATAAATAAATAAATAAATAAATATTTTAAAAAATAAAGTTATTATAAAATATTGGCTATATTCCCTGTGCTGTACAATACACCCTGTAGCTTACTTATTTTATACATAGTAGTTTGTACCTCTTAATCCCCTTCTCCTATCTCACCCCTCACCCACCACCATTTGATTTCCACATACAACAAAAGCCTTGGGGTTTTTTTCCATTATGATAATCATTCAGAATTATAACACTACACTTTAGGGTTCAGTACACTTTTTTGGGGAGGGGGCCTGCCCCGCACCTCGAGGCATGTGGTATCTTAGTTCCCCGGCCAGGGACAGAACCTGCGCCCCCTGCAGTGGAAGCACGGAGTCCTAACAACTGGACCACCAGGGAATTCCTGAAAATATACATTTAGTACATTTTCAGTACACTGAAAATACTTCAGTAGGCTCAGTACACTCTCCATTAAAATTTTTTCTTGTTACAAAATCATTGTCTTGTCATTGTAGAAAAATCACAAAATGCAACTTAGTAAAAAGGAAAAAAGTTAAAATCACTTGAAATCCCTCCTCCCAGAGAGAATTGCTATTGACACCTTAGTGGAGCAGAGCTAAGTTTAGACATTTTTCTTGCCATGCTATATGGAGGGCCACCACCTCACAATGAGCCCCAGGGGGCGCCCAGCCGTTCCCTCCAGGCTGTATGGAGCGACATAGTGTGTGCTCTGTGCATTATATACACCTTTTTTTTTTTTTTTTTAACAAAAATGGGATCATCCCATTTATTTCTAGTAAGAAATAAAATAATGGTTGAAAAATATCTGGCATGTAATAGATGCTGGAGACACTCCCTGGGTTCATTCACAAATATGTATAGAAGACCTCCTTTGTGCTAGCCACTGCACTGGATATTGGAGCTATATCAGTGGACACAACAGACAGCAATCCCTGTCCTCATGGAGCTGACATGTTAATGGAGAGACAGATAGCACTAGATAAGAGCAATCCTTTGTTGGTTAGGGATAGATATTAAGGAGAAAAAATAAAGTCTGGAGAGAGGGAGGTAAGAATTCTTGTATGTGAGTGTGTATTGTGTGATTGTGGTCAGGGAAAGCCTCACTGATAAGGTGACTTTGAAATAAAGGCCTGACTGAAGAGAGGAATAAGGATGCAGATATTTGGGAAAGAGTGTTTCAGGGAGAGAGACTGGCAAGTTCAAAGGTCCTGGGGCAGGAAGGAGTGTGCCTGGGGTGGTCTAGGAACAACAAAGAGGTCAGGGTGACTGCTGCACAGTGAGTAGGGAGTGTTAAAGGAAATGAAGTCAGACAGATGTGGCACAGGGTAGGGAGGAGGTAGCACAGGACATAGGGCTTCACAGGTCATTGTAGGATTGACATAATCTAACTTTGTTATGGTTTTTAGTCTGCAGTCATACCCCAAAGGTCCAAAACTTTTCCCGTCGGCCTGAGCCCCCACCGCTCTGGCCTGACACCCAGGTCAGTGTCCCTATTGGTGGTCCCTGCCTTGGACCTGACCCAGGCCAGGTTCAGCCCTAGTTCCCAACTCCCACCTCTCCTGGACTTGCCTCATGGGGTTTCTAGCAACAGGCTCTGCCTCAGAAAACTTGAGAAATGACACTCATGGCCACAGCTCTCACACTCTTAACCACCTTCCACCATCCCAAATGCCAGGAAGTTTCATCTTTGTATCTGAGGCAAATGTGAGAAACCCTAGTGAGTGAACTCCTGCCATAAGACCCAGAGAGAGAAAGAGACTTGGGGTAAGGGCAGAACTCGGGGAATGGAGGATTCTGAGACAGAGATAGAGATCACCAGAGCGGCTTTGAAGATGAGGAGGGAGGGAGTCATGTGATCATCTGGGGGAACAGCATTCCAAACAGAGAAACACCCAGAGCAAAGGCCCCAAGACACAGCAAGGCTAATGCGATGGCGAAAGAATAAGGAGGCCAGTGGCTGGACGAGAGAAGGGCAGGAAGAGGTGATGTCAGAGGAGCAATGAAGGGCCTGATATGCAGGGCCTGTGGGCCACTATAAGGCCTTTAGCTTTGGCTCTGGGTGAGATAAGAGCCATTGGAGGGTTTAGACTGGAGGACTGACATGATGACTCTGCCTAAGGTGAGGGCAGATGGGCTCGGGAGGTGGAATCAGAGGGACAGTGAGAAGGCTCCTGCAAAACCCCAGGAGAGAGAAAATGGTGGTTTGCACCAGTGGCTACAGTGAAGATGGTAAGAGGCAATCAGAGTCAGGGTATTTTTTGAAACCAACAGATTTCCTGATGGCTTGAGTGCAAGATCTGATGGGTCATGCGGAGGATTTTTGGACTTTTTCTCCTAATAGAAAGAGGAAGCCACAAGATTAGTTTTGAGCAGGAGGATGACATGGTTGCCTTTGTGTTTTTGAAAGATCACTCTGGCTGCTAGGTTGAAAATAGACTGGAGGGGAAGAATGCTGCAGAGGATGGTGAGGGATGGTGGTGGCTTGGACTAGAGGGAAGAAGGTGGAGGGGGTGGACGGAGGACAGCACAGCTCTCCCTGCCTCCAGGCCTTTGCCAGGCTGCTCTCAATCACCCAAAAGCCCTTTATGGCCCACAAACACTATTATCTTCAAGACTCCAGGAAGTCCCCCCACTGTGATCCCTCAGCTCTGTGATTTCCTCTGTTCTAGCATTTATCATGCTAGGTTTTCTCTGACATCTGTGAGCTTCTCACAGGTGGAATCACACTTCACTAGCCTCTAAGAGCCCAAGGCCCAGCACCAGGTCTGGCACAGAGGAGGCCTTAGAGAGCGTTGGCTGAATGAATAAATGAAAAGAATGTGAAGGAGGAAATAGATCAACACCCTGATATTCGGAGCTCACCAAAGCATTGCAAATCCTTTATTAGTGTTGTTGTTGTTTTCTGATTATGAAAGTAATATGTGCTCTTTACAAAAAAAAAAAAAAAAAATTACAGACATAACAATCATAGCATGAAAGATTCCCCAAACCTTATCCTCTATATTCTAGAAATAACTCAAGACATCTCTAGAATTTAGAAATAACTATGCAGAATTCAGTCATTATCCTCCCCCCAATTGGTTTTATATACACTAAAAAACAAAATGTTTCAGAAGCAGAGAGATGGGAGAGAGAGAAGCTGAGAAAGACAGACTTCCTGCCTAGCAGACAAATAAGATGTAACACACAGTGCTCTGTAACTTGCTTTTTTTCTACCATGACAATCTTTCTATGCTAGTATATGTAAATCTACCATATTTTGATAAAGGCTGAATAGTATTGTATAAAATCGATTTGTTTAATCGATATAACCAAATTCTTATTATGTTGGAGATTTAATTTATTTTCTTCCTTTTTTTTTTAATTTAAAGATTTCCTTGAATATCCCTGTTGTATTTATTTTGAGGCACCAGATTTTAGGAGGGTAGTTGAAACGTGGTCCTCCTGGGATGGTCAGAGGACTTGAGACTGTTTTATGGGGAATATTAGACATAACTGAGGATGTTCAGCCTGGAAGAGAAAAGGCTAAGGGTTGACATGAGCCATATCCAAATTTCTGAGGAGTTTCCGGTGGGAAGGTGGAATGATTAGTCCTAGGCATTTCCACAGGGCAGAACCAAGTCTAAAGCATGGAAGTCACAGGAAGGCAAATTGGCATGTAATACAAGAAAGCATTTTGCTACAGGCAGAGATGCCGGAGACACAGTGGATCTCTTTGAGAAGTCATGAGCATCCCAGCTCTGGAGGTGTGTGAGTGGGACCTGGCTGAAGATTTAGTGGGAGGTAATATATAAGGGACTTGTGTGAGGTGAGGGAGGGTTGAATTAGGTGATATTCAGGAGATCTTTCAAATCTGAAATTTTTCTTACTATACTTCTAGTGGAAACTATCATAAAGGATGGCATGGAGAAGTTGGCATGAAGCCTTAGAGAAAGGCTTCGCTGGTGGTGCAGTGGTTAAGAATCTGCCTGCCAATGCAGGGGACACAGGTTTGAGCCCTGATCTGGGAAGATCCCACATGCCGCGGAGCAACTAAGCCCATCATGCGCCACAACTACTGAGCCTGCGCTCTAGAGACTGCGAGCCACAACTACTGAAGCCCGCGCTCCTAGAGTCCGTGCTCCGCAACAAAGAGAAGCCACCACAATGAGAAGCCCGCGCACCGCAACGAAGAGTAGCCTCCGCTCGCCACAACTAGAGAAAACCTGTGCGCAGCAACAAAGACCCAACGCGGCCAAAAATAAATAAATAAAATAAATAAATTTATTATTTTTTTAAAGCCTTAGAGAAGATCTTGGGCAGATTTTGACACGTGGTGATGGGGAATGTACATTTCAGACAAGTGGGATAGGCTGATGAGAGATTGAGGAAGAAAAAGTGGGACGTGAGGCTAAAGAAAGTTTGAGCCAAGTTATGTTGTAAGACTGAAATTTACCCCAAGAAACAAAGAACTTTCGGGATTTCTGCCTCGCCCTAGCCCCGCAACCTCTGCTTGAGGACTACTTCCCCACCCAGGGATTGAGGACGAGGTGGCCAGATGCTGGTTTATATTTAGGATGTGACTCTGTTCCCTTGGCCTCAGCTGGTTACTGTGGGGTGGACATTTGACTCTAGCTGGGTCAGTCAGATTCTCCCTCCTAAGAGTGTGGAAATTCAGAGATCTTAGCCCCCGTGGTCTTTTCGATTAAGTATATATAAAGTTGGGATGAGGTGGTCAATAAAGGGCAAACTTTTTCGTGCTTTGTTGAAGATGCGGAGAATGCTGGCCTGCAGAGAGGAAGGGAAGAATGGGGGAAGATGGGGTGCCCTCTCCAGCCACCCAGAAGACCCAGTTGTTTTGGGGTTCCCCTAAGAGTTTTGCGATATCCTTTAAACAATTTATTCTTTTAATTTTAGCCAGTTCAAATGGGCTCCTATTACTTACCACAATGTGAGATTTGGCCGAGACCCTCCAAATTCATAGGGCGTCATCTGAGGCCTTGAAGGGAGTCGCCCATAGTTCCTGAAGGAGCTTCAGGAATATTCAGCTGGAGGAGGGGCAGCAGAAGGGGTTGAGGAGAGTCTGATTGGTCGTGAGACCTAGGAGGAGGCCTTCCTAATGATTTAGATATTCCCCCAAACACTTCAGACAGTGCAAACACATCCTACAATAACCAGTCTTCCAGGTTCTATTTTTCTGTTTTTCTTTTTTCTTTTTTTTTGGCCGTGTGGCAAGGCTTGTGGGATCTTAGTTCCCCGACCAGAGATCAAACCTGGACCCACAGGAGTGAAGGCGCGGAGTCCTAACCACTGTACCACCAGGGAATTCTCTTGACCTATTTTCTAGATGGACTCAAGCTACCCAGTGAGAAGATGGGAAATGTTTTCTTTTTTCCCACTGAGGTAGAGTGATGGCAGGGAGTCATTTTCCTTGTTTTAACAAATTTTTCCTTGTTGGAAAAAATTTTATCAGGCGGGCATTACTGATATCTTCATTGTACACAAAGCAGGCCAAACTTGGGTTCTGGCCACTTTGGAAGTTCAAGAATGACTGGGCATGCCCGGAAAACTTCCGAGGTGACCCTATAGAAGACCTTTTCAAGAGGGAGCAGAGGAGCTTCCTGAAGGTGGGGGAGACTCATATGACAATGAGCTTGACCCAGGAATGAAGTCTTAGCTGTCAGAGGAGAGTAGAGATCCTTCTTATACACAGTGGCTATCATCTAGGCTATAGCAGCCAAGGTATGAAGCCTGGAGCAGCTTACATGCCAGGGAATGGTATGTGAGACTTTCTGAAATAGCACAGAAGATTTTCAGGAAGCTGGAGATCTTGTACTAGCAGGTGAGGGTCATAAAGCAACAACATGGGGGTATGAAGACGAATATGATCCTATTTGAGCTCACAGATTGGTGGGTCCTATGGAAGTCTGGGTGATGTACAAAAGAAGGAACCAAGGCCCAGGGAGGTGAAGAGATTCACTGGCACAACATAGCAAGACAATACAGCCCAGAACTGATTCCCAGATTGCTGGCCCTGAACTGTATGCTCTGTTGGCCACAAAAATGAACCCCAGACCCAGATGCTGGAAATGGAGCCCTCGAAGTGAGGTCAATCAGGGACAACGGGGGGCCCCATGGACTACAGGTGAATGCCCAAGGGGTGCCATCCTTAGAAGATCCCTACCTGTGGTGTGTTCAGCTCAACCCTCCCTCCAGGTAAAGGGAAAACCCAGGTAGAGTTTCTAGAACCATAGAATGCACGGTCCACCTAGCCATGAGATCATAAGGGCCTTGGAATAGGGTGGAAGCCTTAGTGACCTCCTCTCCCCAGAGGCTCCAACTCCTCTCCTGGGGAGTTTCTCCTTCTAACCTCCTGGCAGGTGGGAAGAAGGGGAAAGAGCCCTGTGGTGACCCAGATACTTGTGTCAGAACCATCCTGACCAAAACAGCTTGTGTTGATACACCCAAGAGGAAGTCGTGGGTGAGGATCCTGGGCCGGGAGACAGCAGCTGATAGCAACCAGCAGCATTTGCACCAGCGGATCTTCTGTGTGGATCTGAAAAGAGAACTTTGCCCTGATTTGTCTTGGGTTTCGAGACAGTTGGGCCTGGTGGATTCGTGTGGGAGGCTGGGAGGTCCCAGCCTGTGTTTCCTGATGCCAACTACATCAGCCAGAGGCCCGCTGGTCCCTGCGCGCCCAGAAGCTTCCTGCTGCCACACCCTTGCCTAGTCAATGTTTTATTCATCCAAGAGCCACAGGAGAGAAAAGTTGCAGCGTGAGAGCCCATGTGGACTGGGGCTAGAGAGGCCATTAGGAGTGGACGCCGCCCCCCAAGTTATCGCTGTTCCTCATTCACGGAGCTCATATTTATATCTCTCATGACACCTATTTCTCTGCATGTCTGAACTGCCCTCCCCTCTCTTATAACTGGCCAATCCTCTCTCTGTTCTCCAGTTCACAGTCTGGAAGGAGCCAACAGATTGCTTACCTGCCCCCAGTGTATTATGTCATTTTATATAGTCATTAAATAAATTCCTGGCTCTGGGAACTCAGCCCTCTTCTTTCTTTTTTTAAAATAGATATTAACATCCTGAAATGAAAACAAATAGATTTTTTTAAACAAATTTATTTATTTTATTTATTTATTTTTGGCTGTGTTGGGTCTCCGTTGTTGTGCACGGGCTTTCTCTAGTTGTGGTGAGCAGGGGCTACTCTTGCCGCAGTGCACGGGCTTCTCATTGCAGTGGCTTCTCTTGTTGCAGAGCATGGGATCTAGGCATGCGGGCTCAGTAGTTGTGGCTCTTGGGCTCTAGAGCACAGGCTCAGTAGTTGTGGTGCACAGGCTTAGTTGCTCCGCGGCATGTGGGATCTTCCCGGACCAGGGCTCGAACCCGTGTCCCCTGCATTGGCAGGCAGATTCTTAACCACTGTGCCACCAGGGAAGCCCCCAGCCCTCTTCTTTCAACTCCTTCAACCTCTCCGTTTTGGATGATACAGCTTTTTGCTTCTGAGAGCCTAGACCTTGGAAAGCAAAAGCCTTTTAACTATCCTTAGGGACAAGGGCAGCCCCGAGCATTCATTCATTCAGTAAACATTTACTGATTCAATATTTATCCACTCTGCTCCAAGCACTGTTCTAGGTACTGGGCATCCAGCAGTGAACAGCAACAGTCCAAGTGGAGTTTACATTCCAGTAGGGAAGATGGACAATAAACTGGATGAATAAAGAAATTAGATAATAGAAGCAGTTTATAAGTGCTAAGGAACAAAGAGCTCGAGGAGATGAGGGAAGGAGCCTGCAGGAGAACAAGTGCCCTGAGGCAAAGGAGTGATGGATGATCAAAGGGCCGGGACAGTAGTGAGGCTGGAAAGGAGTAAGCTGGAGGGGGACGAACTCAAACAGATGATGAGATGTCTGATGAGTTAAGCCTTTGTGGGACATGGTGAGAACTTTGGCTGGTATTTTGGGTGACATGAGGAACCACTGGAAGGTTTTGAGCAAGAAAGTGACGTGATCTGACATATTTTTAAAGGACCCCTCTGACTGTAGCAGAGGCAAGGTTGGAAGCAGGACCCATTAGTTAGGAAATTGTCACAAAATCTGGGCACAAGGAACTTCTGGGTTGGTAAGCATGTGGAGGTGCCTGGAGAGGGCAAGGAAACTCTCTCCTCACACCCTGCCCTGTGCATTTTTTCCATCTGACTGTTCCTGAACTATAGCTTTTTATAATAAGCCAGTGATCTAAATCTCCCACTTTATCATCTGTTATAACTTTGTAAAAGAAGGGAAATTTTTTTATACATCTTTATTAGAGTATAATTGCTTTACAATGGTGTGTTAGTTTCTGCTGTACAACAAAGTGAATCAGCTACACGTATACATATATCCCCATATCCTCTCCTTCTTGAGCCTCCCTCCCACCCTCCCTATCCCACCCCTCTAGGTCGTCACAATGCATCGAGCTGATCTCTCTGTGCTTTGCAGCAGCTTCCCACTAGCTATCTATTTTACATTTGGTAGTGTATATATGTCAATGCCACTCTCTCACTTCGTCCCAGCCTCCCCTTCCCCGCCTTGTCCTCAAGTCCATTCTCTACATCTGCGTCTTTATTCCTGCCCTGCCACTGGGTCTATCAGAGAAGGGAAATTAAGTTAATAAGATATATATATATATATTTACATATATGGCTTAATAGACAAAACTGGACATTACAAGGTAAACAAAGAATGTTGCCCCCCACCATTCCAGTTCTATAAGGATTAAGTTGCAACCCACTGCAGTTGCCCACCGACCGTGCACCTGGAAGGGAATTCTGGAAGGAGAAAAGTAAGATGGAGCTTTCTGTGTTTTGGATGTAGATAATTAAGATGCATATCTAAGGGAGAATGTCAATGACCCCAGAGTCTTGCATCTTCCCAGACATAGAAAATACTAAGATCATTAACTTGAGATATCTGGGTTTTATGATTAGGTTAGTAATCTTTTACCAAGATGTATGCTTGACTACATGTCTTTCCCAGCCAAAAAAATCACATATACACTGGCTCCTCCCCTACCTATTCAGAGCAATCTGAGAGGTATCTCCTGGGCTATAGTTCTCAGTAAGGTCCCCCAATAAAACTGAAACTCACTGCTTTTATGGTGTGCAGTGTTTTTTCAGTCAACAACAACATCAAGGAAAAAAAAGTGAGATACTGACAAATAAAGAAAAGGAGAATTGGTAGAACTGCCATAACTACTCTGAAAGACAATTTATTATCAGGTATTATTATATATTGTCTTTGAAGATGTGTATGCCTTATGACTTAAAATTTATCCTTGGGGTTATACCATAAGGGAATTTATAAAGAATATACAAAAACACATATACTAGGATTTTTACTGAAACATTGCAACTCAACATCTATCAGAAAAGGAAGACTGCATATGAGCATATCCAAACAATGGAATATTATACAGCTATCAAAATGAATAAACCAGAATTATATATATTCACTTTGATCTCATAGACATAATATTGAGTTACCAAAGTGCAGAACATTTTATACAGTTTTGAAATCATTTTATGTCAATTAAAAGTCATAAATATCACACACATATAGATATATATATTGTGATACTTATACATACTAAAATTTAAAAGCTTCATTACCCTCAAACGGTTGTAATTATTGCTTCTAAGGCATGAGGAGAAGGGAACATGGATTACAGTATTATTTGCATCGATACATTTATCAAAAAATATAAAATAATCTGATGCAAAAAAAAAAATCTGGGCACAAGATGGTGATGGCTTGGACCATGGAATGAGCAGTGATGAAGATACAAAAGAGCGTGATACAAAGTCCTGTTTGCTCTCTTGAGTGGAGCAAGAGAAAATTCTCTCTCATCATTTTCAGATGAACCTACGGAAAAATAAGACATCATTAAGATCATTTTACCCCACAGAGGACACACAGACTTGAGGCATCCAGCCCACTGGCTCAGTCTTAGTTGCATGGATTCTGTGTAACCTGGAACTCCCCAATCTGAGATCTCATTTGTCACTCCTC
Source organism: Eschrichtius robustus (assembly GCF_028021215.1). NCBI lineage: Eukaryota > Metazoa > Chordata > Mammalia > Artiodactyla > Eschrichtiidae > Eschrichtius > Eschrichtius robustus. The sequence goes on from NC_090839.1 coordinate 77,020,354, forward strand.
TGTGACGTGATATGTTTGAGTCCATTTTCATGACCTTGTGTGGAACAACCAAGCCATCCTGGAGAGAGCTGCATGTGTTGGGTCCAGTCTATCCGTGGCCATCTTTGCCCCAGGCATCACCTCAGGTCCAGTCAGCCATCACCACGCCAACAGAATCCGTTCCACACTGTTCATCTGATGCAGCCAATATGACATCATACAGAAACCACCTACTGAAGCTGCTTTCCTCAGAAAGGGGTGCGAGTATGGCCAACACTTTGTGTTTCATAAACTTTTCTCTAGATGCTTGGTCTGTTTGCCCACTGAGGAGACATTCAGTAGGTTAGACCATGGGGCACAGAGAGGCAACAAGGCCCCTGAAAGCCATACCAAGGAGCTCAGACTCGATCTTGTGTGTGCAAAAGGGGAATCATCAGGGGTTTTAAAGCGAGAGAGAGACATGCTCAGGTTTCTCAAGGCTACTGTGGTAGTACCTGGGAGGTAGAACCTTCTCTAGGGGGAGGGGACTGAGGGAAAGAAGAGCTGCAGTGGCAATAAATTGTTCAGGTGAAAACTGATGGAGGTTCTAACAGAAGGGATGGAATGGAGAGACAGTTCAGAAGATCTGGGCCCTCAGAGAACTGAGTCTCAGTTATGATGAAGGCAGCTGGCGAACATGACTAGGAAGAAGTTGTGTGTGTGTGTGTGTGTGTGTGTGTGTGTGTGTGTGTGTGTGTGTGTGTGTAAGGTGCATCCTGCCCCTCAGGCCTTCCCCGTGTGGTCCCAGCCTGAGATCTTTGCAGCCCAGCTCTTCAGGGGAATCACATGCTCTCTCCTGCATTGGGCCCCTGACTTCCTAGAATCTTTGGGGCTTACTTGTACTTTATAGTTCCTCAGCCTTATAAACCTTGAAAAGAAGTGGGGGAAAAAAAAAATATATATATATATTATATATATGTATAATTCTTTTGTGTTTTTAAACTGAAAACCAGAACATGATAAATATACAAATGAGTATACCCACCTGCTGAAACATACACATAAACTAATACAATCCAAGCAGTGGAGACCCTGAGATTGTTTCCTGAATCCTTTCATCCCAGGTGTTCTATTCGTTGCTACTGATACACTTAAAGTTTCTATAAACTTAAGCCCTAACTCAAGCATCTAAAATTTGAAGCTGGTGTAAAGGAAAACCCTCACACTGGAGATGGCTAATTTGACTATTAATTCTGGATTAGATGTTCCGTGGTGAGAGGAGAATTATAATTTTTCCAAACAGATCAAACCTGTATGGTTAACTACTAGAACTAATAATTTTTTATCATGAAGAACGTATGGCTCCAAACTGGTAACCATGGTTATTCTAGAGTTTTTATCCTTTTACTTTATACACTTCTGTGATGTTTGAATTTTAAAATGTATGTTCTTTTTGTAATTTCAGAACAAAACGAAAGAATTTGGTTAGCTGTAAGTTGAAACTGCTGTACAGAGAATCAAAGAAATCAGTCTGACTTATCTGATTTTAACTGAATTTGAAAAAGACTGTTTAATATCATCTAATTATCAAGAGCCAGCTTGTCAAATTGTAACTGCCTGGCAGTAGATTATGGGTAATCTGACTGCAAAAGCCTTCTCCAGGGCAGTGACACTGGAAGTGGCCTTGCAGGTTGAGCAGGATTTCCTCACAACAGAGAGAATATGAAGTGTAACAGTATCGCTTTCCCATAAACAAATACACTTCCTCTATTCTGTTGTGTTTTTAATATTTTTATTTTTTTTAATTACCCAAGTTATACGCCCTCTTCCAGATAATGCAGAAATGTGTAATCCGTATTCTGCAGAGGTAATCACTGTTTGGAGTTTGGTTGTGTGTCCTTTCAGATTTTTTTTTTTTACAAACACACCCATAATTTCAACTTCCATTTTTCTTTCTTTTTTTTCCAGATATAAATCACATACCATTTAGTGTTTTTTAAAAATATATTCAGAAAGTTGTGCAACCATCACCACTATCTAATTCCAGAACATTTCATCACTCCAAAAAGAGTCTCTATACCCAAGAGCAGTCACTCCACATTCTCCACTCCCCCCGTCCTGACAACCACTCATTTATTTTCTGTCTCTATAGATTCGCCTATTCTGGACATTTCATGTAAATGCAATCATACAATATCTGACCTTTTGTGCCTGACTTGTTTCACTTAGCATGGTTTTCAAGGTTTGTCCATGGACAAACATTGTAGAATGTTTGTAGAATGTACAAACATTCTACATGGACAAACATTGTAGAATGTACCAATACTTCATTCTTTTTTTAATGACTGAATAATATTCCACTGTATGAATAGACCACATTTTGTTTATCCATTCATCAGTTGGTAGACATTTGCATTGTTTCCAGTTGTTGGCTAATATGAATAAATCTGTTATGAGCACTCGTGTATAAGTTTTTTGTGAACATATTTTCAATTCTTTTGGGTCTAGACCTAGGAATCGCTAGGTCACATAGAAACTATGTTTAACTTTTTTGAGGAACTGTCAAACTGTTTTCCACAGTATCTACACCAGCTTGAATTCCCACTGGCAAAGTACAAGAGTTCCCATTTCTCCATATTCTCACGAACACTTAGTTTCTTTCTTCCTTTTTTATTCTAGCCATCCTCGTGGGTGTGAAGTGGTATCTTTTGGTTTTGATTTGTATTTCTCTAATGACTAATAATGTTGAACATTTTCGTGTACTGAGTGGCCATTTTATATACTGTCTTTGGAGAAATGTCTATTCAAATTCTTTGCTCACTTGAAAACTGGGTTGTCTTTTTACCATTGAGTTACAGGAGTTCTTTATATATTCTGTTTTGTTTTGTCATTGTTGTTTTTTTCCTTTTTTGACCATGCTGCACGGCATGTGGGATCTTAGTTCCCTGACCAGGGATGGAACCCGCGACCCCTATAGGGGATGCGCAAAGTCTTAACCACTGGACCACCAGGGAAGTCCCACAAGAGTTCTTTATATATTCTGGATACAAGTCCCGTATCAGATGACTTGCAAATCATATATCTCCCATTCTGTGGAAATTATTATTTTTTGTTTGTGTTTTAGACTCAAAACGAATTATTAAATATACTGTTCTGTAACTTGTCTTTTTCTTCGATGGTGAGTATTTCATGGGCATCTTTCAACATCAAGAGAAAGCTATATCATTCTTCCCACCCCTCCCCGATCTTATTTTTTTTCAATCCTCCTTCTTTTTTGTGGCTACATAGCATTCCATTATGGTTGTACCACAGTTCATCTGACCAATCCTCCACTGAGCTTTAACGAATCTTAAATTTGTGTGCTGGTGAAGGACTGAGACACAGCAGCTCTCGGGCAGCACTACTGTGCTGCCTGCCCCTGGATGATAAGAAAATGCAAGCAGGCACAGGAAGTGTCTTTAACCTGCTTACACTTCCTCTCTGAACCCATGCGGTTTCACAACCCCTCCAGGCACAACCCTCTCTCCCCCAGTGCAGTGTCACCAGCTTGGCGCCTCTGTGAGAAAGTTCCACTGCAAGAGGCCCCGGGGCATTATCATTTCCCTCTTTCACCCTGTCTAGGTTGCCAGTAAATCCCAAGAGCCCTCTGAGACTGCACCTGGGTCGGGTCCCTCCAGCCCCTTGAAAGATGAATTCCTGCATCATGGTGATAAGGCTGCTGCTGTCTGGGACTTTTCTCTTCGGTAGGCAAGAGGGGTGGGGAGGGGAGGGGACATGTGTCTGTGCCCAGGGAAACTGCAAGGCTTTGTGGAACCAGAGTAAAGGAGCAGCTGTTTTAAGTGTGGGATTGGCCATAGGTAACGTGGGGCCCAGGAATCCTGGAGGGAGAAGGGGGAAAAGAAAGAAAGTCAAAGTATAGGCAAGGTCTGAAGGAAAAGACAGAAAAGGGAGACAAAGGTGGCAGCAGTGAGAGACGGGGCAGTGTGCCCTTAAAAAAGGGGGATGGTTAATGGGTATGGACAGCTGGTCTAGGGTCTGGTCCTACCCATGGTTCTACCTCTCTTTGCCATCTTAGGCAAGTCCCTTCCCCCTTTCTGGGCCTCAGTCTCTTCATCTGAACAAATGGCAGGGCCAGCATCTCTGACATCTTAAGGTGCTGTGAAATGAGCCTGAGGCCTGGAAGGAAAGCAAGGCCAAAAAGGACAGTTTGGGGCTTAGGTGGGGGATGTGATGGGGGAATTTGAGATCTAATGGTTATGGCAGAGACTGGTCCATGGTGGGGTGGGGAGGGAGGGAGCATTACATGAGTGAGGAGGCAGCTTCACAGGATCAGGGGATCTTGAACTTTCACGGGGAGGGAGCCTGAGGCTAATTATCTGAGTTTTCAGGGCGACGGGGCCCCAGGCCCAAGGGAGAAGTGGGTGTGTGTGGGGAGATGCACCCTGCCTTGGGGCATCCCCACCGCCTCGGGGGTTGGGGGGGGACTTCTGACCTCTCTTAGGGGCCTCCGCCTTCTCATCCTTCCTTCTTTGCTGATGGGCCAATCGGGAAGTTGTGTGTCCTCCCCAGGCCATGGCGCTGCCAGAGCTCTCGGTAGTAGGGAATTGCTTCCACATTTCCTGGAGTCCAGGAGATGGGCTGCCAGCCCTGCCCCGGGTGTGGGCGGCCTGGGGAGAAGGAAGCGAGGTCTTTGGGGGTGAGGCCGCCCACTGGGGGCACGTGGGTTGCGGCCAATCAACGACCGCCGTTCCGGGGTGGTCGTGGGGGGGTCCCTGGCCGGAAGTGGCTGACCTGGTCCTGGTATCCCTCAGCCCCAGCCTGGAGCTACAACCTGGATGTGCGACACGTGCAAAACTTCTCCATTCCACACGCCGGGAGGCATTTTGGGTACCGCGTCTTGCAGGTTGGAAACGGGTGAGCTGTCGCCGCAGGTCCTCCCTGCCCTGGCCAGGACCCTCCTGTTTCGAGGAGTCCGTGGTGGGACCCAAGCAACAGATAGTAGGATGAGGACCATCCATCATTAAAGCACCTTATAAGTGCCTAATAGAAGGGGATATGTATCACAACCCCTAAAACACTTTGCCACACTTCCTAGATTCCAGACTCGTTCCCAGACTAGACAGTGAGCTCCTTGATGGCAGAGATTTGGTTTTTCTCTCTAATCCCCACCCCTCCCTAGTACATACCACAGCCTAGCACATAGCAGGTAGGCCATAAATGACTTTTGAATTGTTGGCTGATTGAATGAACTCATAATGTGACGTTCTAGCAGATCATTCTCTGGGCCTCTGTTTTTCTGGACTGTAAATGGAAAAGATCCTTAACTTTCTAGAATTCTGTCATATTGGATTATTTATCTGGGATTCAATAGGGACGAGATGGGGGCTGAGGAGTCACCCAGAAGAGGAGTGGCTGAATTGCTTTGAGATATCTTGTGGGGGGTCTGAACCCCCTTAATAGGTAGGAGTGGCTGGTTAAAGGCCTGGGCAACTCCATCTCACAGATGCGATTTCTCATCAGGGTTGTCGTGGGATCTCCAGGTGAGGGGAACAACATGGGAAACCTCTATCAGTGCCAGCTGGGCACTGGACACTGCCTGCCAGTCAGACTGAGTAGTGAGTAACTGATTTGGGAGCTGGGAGGAACGGTACCAAGAAATCGAGGCTGGCCCCATCACACCTGGATTGCCTAAGTTCCTCCAGACCAATCTTCTGGTGCCTGCAGGTTCCAACTATACCTCCAAGTACTTGGGAATGACCTTGGCGACAGACCCCACAAGTGACAGCCTTTTGGTAAGAGTTCTGTACAGTGTGATATCAGCGCCTGTGAAGCTTGATGCTAGGAAAGGGAGACAAAGGAAAGAAAAAAATGGATTAAAGATCCTATAGAACAGCGGTCCCCAACCTTTTTGGCACCAGTGACTGGTTTCGTAGAAGACAATTTTTCCACTGACCGGGCTGGCGGGGGGATGGGGGATGGTACAGGCGGTATTGCGAGCTATGGGAGGATGGTTCAGGCGGTGAAGGGAAGCCATGGGGAGAGGCAGATGAAGGTTTGCTTGCTTGCTTGCCGCCGCTCGCCTCCGCCTGTGAGGCCCAGTTCCTAACAGGCCCCAGAAGGGTAGCGGTCCGCGGACCGAGGGGGTGGGGACCCGTGCTATAGAAGATTATAGGCATCAGAAAGATTCAGATTCAGTCAGTGTTTATTGAGCACCATCTATCAGTCAGCTATTTTTGAGACCTTAGTTATCTCAGTGTTTTTTCCAAATGTACAATATCTGTGACCGTTAATATACAAGATGATTTGTGGTGGTACACAACTTTTAATGTTTTAATAGTCATATATTTATTTAATGGCTTATTAGAAAAAATATTCAACAGGTACATTAAATTCATGATTTCTTGGCTCGCATTGCACAGGATGAGGCTAAAGTTTAAAAAAGTAAATTTTAAACAACAAGTTCCTCTTGGGTTTTTCTTTTGTTTTTTGTTTTTGTTTTTAATTTTATTGAAGTATAATTGATTAACAACGTTGTGTCAATTTCTGCTATACAGCATAGTGACTCAGTTATACATATGTTCTTTTTCACATTCTTTTTTTTTTTTTTTGTAAATAGAGCAGACTTGTTTGGTGCATTTTATTTTATTTTTTTTTAAAATTTATTTATTTATTTTTATTTTTGGCTGCGTTGGGTCTTTGTTGCTGTGCGTGGGCTTTCTCTAGCTGCAGCGAGAGGGGGCTACTCTTCGTTGAGGTGCATGGGCTTCTCATTGCGGTGGCTTCTCTTTGTTGTGGAGCACGGGCTCTAGGCATGCGGGCTTCAGTAGTTGTGGTACTCGGGCTCAGTATTTGTGGCTCGTGGGCTCTAGAGCGCAGGCTCAGTAGTTGTGGCACACGGGCTTAGTTGCTCCGCGGCATGTGGGATCTTCCCGGACCAGGGCTCGAACCCGTGTCCCCTGCATTGGCAGGCGGATTCTTCACCACTGCACCACCAGGGAAGCCCCTTTTTCACATTCTTTTCCATTATGGTTTATCACAGGATATTGAATATAGTTTCCTGTGCCGTACAGTAGGACCTTGTTGTTTATACATCCTATATATGATAGTTTGCATCTGCTAATCCCAAACTCCCAATCCTTCCCTCCTCCATCCTCCCTCCCCCAATAAGGTCCTATAGTATAGCACAGGGAACTGTATTTAATATCCTGTTGTAAACCATAATGGAAAAGAAAATATGAAAAAGAATGTGTATATATATATATATATCTGAATCACTTTGCTATACTCCAAAAACTAACACAACATTGTAAATCAACCATACTTCAATTTTTTTAAAAAAGTAAATTTTGGGCTTCCCTGGTGGTGCAGTGGTTGAGAATCTGCCTGCCAATGCAGGGGACACGGGTTCGAGCCCTGGTCTGGGAAGATCCCCCATGTCGCGGAGCAGCTAGGCCCGTGAGCCACAATTACTGAGCCTGCGCGTCTGGAGCCTGTGCTCCGCCACAAGAGAGGCCACGATAATGAGAGGCCCGCGCACCGCGATGAAGAGTGGCCCCCACTTGCCGCAGCTAGAGAAAGCCCTTGCACAGAAACGAAGACCCAACACAGCCATAAATAAATAAATAAATAAATAATTTTTTTAAAAAAAGGTAAATTTTAGTTAAATAAAATATTAAGTAAATAATAGTGTGGATGATATGCCCATATGACAGAAATTGTGAACTGGTACACAAACGCCTAAAGTTTGGGAAACACTGCCTTATCTCTTTTAATCCTCAAGACACTCAGGTGAGATAGGGATCAGTATACAGATTTTACACATGAGGAAACAGGACCAAAGGGGTTAAAAGACCTGGTCAAGATCACATGGTTTTAAAGAGGTAGAGCCAGGATTTGAATATAATTCCTATTTGATTACAAGTCCATTACTCTTTACAGTTCATCCCAACAACATCCTTCTGACACAGGTATATGAGAAATAGAAAGCTAAACGAGTGAGATATTTATCCAGTATTTAATTGGAGCTTGATTACTTAGCTACTCTTACATGCCAGGCATTGTGCTGGGTTCTGATGGGGGAAGGGGAGTGAGATGCAAAGATGACCGTGACATGAGCCCTGACTTTCAAGAAATTACAGTCTGGCAGGAAAGATAGTCACAAATGAAAGAAACATCATTGTATATTCTGGGAATAGGGAGTCATTTGATTTGGCTTAAACACAGAATGTGTAATTGGAAATAGAAGAGGATGGGTTTGGAAATGTAGGATAGTGCCTACTGTAAACTATATGAATGCCAAACGAAGGAGTTTAGACTTTGTCCTGTAGGCAGCGAGCATCCGTTGGCATATAACATTGGTAGTGGGGATGGAGAGACTGATACAAGATACCTGGAGGCCGAATTACCTTGCCTTGGTAACCAGTTGGATGATGGGAATGAGGTCGGGGGATGATGACCCTGAAGGTTCTTGTTCTTGGTTGATGATGCCCAAAAGACACACAGCAAGAGGAAGCCCCAACCTTTTTAAAAATCTTTGATTCCTTCAGGCCTGTGACCCTGGACTGTCTCGGACATGTGACCAGAACATCTATCTAAGTGGCCTGTGTTACCTCTTCCGCCAGAATCTGAGGGGTCCGGTGCTGCAAGGGCACCCCGGTTATCAGGGTAAGGAACGGGGGATCCAGTGGGTAAAAATACCTCCAAGTGGTTGCCCATACATGGGAACTGGCATGGGCAGGCCAACCCTCAGAGACCCTTTACCAAGTCCCTCTGTGTCTGGCCTCTGTAGAATGTATAAAGGGCAACGTAGACTTGGTATTTCTGTTTGATGGCTCAAGGAGCTTGCAGCAAGATGAATTTCAGAAAATTCTGGACTTCATGAAGGATGTGATGAAGAAACTCAGCAACTCTTCCTACCAGGTAAATATATTAGTTAGGATTCCTGGTTGTAGGCAATAGATGCCTACCTGAGCTAGCTAAGGGCATAAAGGGAAAATTTAGTACAGGGTGTCTCTAGAACCTAAGGGCATGGCTATTACTGGACGTCTGCGTCCAGGATTCTACCTAATTCTCATTTCTGTTTCTTTTTGGCTCTTGCTTCCTTCTCTCTTTCTCTTTCTCTCTGTAGACTGGCTCTCAGCTTCTTTAGATCACATAGGCCTGTGGAAAGCTCCCAAGTTCACATGTTAAAGTTTCAGGAGGAGGTGTTTTTTTTTTTCCCAATCTTCCTCTCAAGCAACCCCTCCCTCTGCAAATTCCAGTTTCTCAGAGAAGAGATTCTGACTGGCCTCACCTCAGTCCCAGCCAACTGTATCCTGTTTAGCAGGGTCACTCAGCAGAAATATGGTTGCTGGGAGCCATCTCTATTGATGAGGTAGGCAGAACCCAGAGAACCGGAGCCCAGCAGACAGCGCTCCATAAGGGGCTCCAGGTTGATTTATTTCTGTGTTTGTTTATATACAGCCTCATTTTCAAAAGAATGATTCGAGGGACTTCCCTGGTGAATCCATGCTTCCACCGCAGGGGGCATGGGTTCCATCCTTGGGGAACCAAGATCCTGCATGCTGAGAGGTGTGGCCAAAAAAACAAAACAAAAGAATGATTCAAGGCAGGAATGTGGAGTTGGGTTGCCCAGGTCCTGGATAAGAAGTAGAGATGGGTGGGACTTCCCTGGTGGTGCAGTGGTTAAGAATCCGCCTGCCAATGCAGGGGCCACGGGTTCAAGCCCTGGTCCGGGAAGATCTCACATGCCACGGAGCAACTAAGCCCGTGCACCACAACTACTGAGCCTGCGCTCTAGAGCCCATGTGCCACAACTACTGAGCCCGCATGCCACAACTACTGAAGCCTGCGCGCCTAGAGCCCGTGCTTTGCAACAGGAGAAGCCACCGCAATGAGAAGCCCGCGCACCACAACGAAGAGTAGCCCCCGCTTGCCACAAGTAGAGAAAGCCTGAGCGCAGCAATGAAGACCCAACGCAGCCAAAAATAAATAAATAAATTTATAAAATAAAACAAACATTAAAAAAAAAAGTAGAGATTGGCACAAACACGTGGGAAGGACTATGTAACAACATTTTATGTCTTCCTTCCTTTTTCTAGTTTGCGGCTGTTCAGTTTTCCTCAACCTACAAAACAGAATTTACTTTCTTGGATTATGTTAAATGGAAGGACCCTGATATTCTGCTTGCCAAAGTCAAACACATGCGCCTGTTGACCAACACCTTTGGTGCCATCAACTATGTCGCGTGAGTTCCCTTTTGTGAGAGAGCCCATCCGTCGATTGTTCTGTGTGTACTAGCTTCTTCAGGTTGCAAGGTGTAGGAACTCAACAGGGGGGTTCAGCAAGGGGCAGGTTATTGTAAGCATTCTAGTGGAGCAATTATATTCCAGGTTCTTTATTATTATTATTATTGAAGTATATAGTTGATTTACAATATTGTGTTATAGTCCAGGTTCTTTTGATTTTTAAAAATTTTTATTTATTTATTTATTTTTGGCCACGCCACGTGGCTTGTGGGATCTTAGTTCCCCGACCAGGGATTGAAGCCGGGCCCTGGGCAGTGAAAGCACAGACTCCTAACAACTGGACCGCTAGGGAATTCCGGGGTTCTTTTGATTATAACAGGACTCTACAGCAACTAAATCCCAAAGGGGAATTCATGAGAGGATGCAGAGATAGCTCATGAACCTTTGGGACAGAGAATAATTCCAGGCCTCATGAGGGATTAGAACCAGAACTTGAAAAGAGATTGTGAATGATGGCAACCACGGTAGAGTCACATCTTAGTTGGGGATCAGCTTTTGAAGTCAGTGTATGAATACAAATCTCAAAGAGTCAAATTATTTTTGAATTATTCTTTGAATTGTTCATCAGAGTCAATATATCCAAGTCCCATATTGGAAATTAGCATATCCTGATTTTCTAAACCTACTTACCCAGAGTTGGATCAGATTACTGTGTTTAAATTGAGGCCTAGATGAATGTAGTTGGACTGTGTTAAAGGGCCATATTGTGTATTTTTTAAATACCTGTATTTAAACATTAGAGTGGCCATGGAAACCGAGATCACTTTGGGGAATAAGAGAATTACATCTCTTATCTCATGCTCCCCTGGGGCATACACTCAGATTGAGTGAAATAGCAGAAAGGATCTCCTGTACTATTACACTTATATTTTTCATTTATATTTCTTTGCCAAGCATGTATAGCTGGATTTGCATAAGTTAAACATGCATGTGATGTATCTCAAGACTCTGCATGTGTTTCCAGCTCTTTTCTTCTGGGGCTTACTTGACCTGTCGTGTCTACTTCATTCTTCTGTCTGTAGATGGCTCTGGTGGGTACATGATCAAACAATGTCCATTGAAAAAATGGCAGCCTCAGTTCCTCAGTTCAGGTGAACAACCTGAATTCTAGCTTCCAGGAGAGGAAATCTGATTGGCTGAGCCTAGATTGTGTGTCCATGGGTCAACCCAGCTAAGGCCTTGTTCTACTTCATGGCGTAGAGTCACATGGATTCAGGGGTCCCACCTCCATTGGGAAGGGGACAGTTCTTAGAGAACTGGGTCCCCACAGGATGGGAAGATAAACCAAAAGGTGTCAACTGTGGGAACAAAAAGAAGTGGTCATGGAAATGTATTTCATAAATAATTCTTGACCATCTGGCTGTGTGCCAGGTAGTGTTCCAGGTCAGAACTCGGCAGATTTTTTCTATAAAGGGCCAGATAGTACTATTTTAGACTTTTGTGGCCACATAACAGTTATCTGTTGCATATTCTTCTTTGTTTTTGTAACTCTTTAAAAACAAAAATATAAAAACCATTTTTAGCCCAGAGACTGTACAAAAACAAGCTGTGGGCTGGCTCTGGTCTGCAGGTTTTTGTTTGCCATTTTCTAGGTGCTAGGAATTAACAGTGAACGAAACAAAGAAAAGTCTCTGCCCTCCTGGAGCTTAACATTCTAGTAGAGGAGAGAAATTTAAGAAATAGGATAAATAAGTAAATTGGATCATATAGTAGAAGATGTAAGTTTTACAAAGAAAAATAAAGCAATGTTCAATAGGAAGATCAGGGAAGGTTACATCTGAGCAAAGACTTGTTGGAGGTGAGGAAGCAGGCCATGTGGATACCTGAAGGAAGACCATTCCAGGCAGAGGGAACAGCAAAGGCCCTGATCCCATGCTTGGAATGTTCACAGAAAAACCAGGACACCAGTGTGGCTGGAAAGAAGTAAGTGATGAGTTCAAGTAGTAGGAGGTGAAGTCAGAGAGATCATCGAAGTCTGGATGAGGCCCTAGTGAGGACTTTGGCTTTTCCTCTGAGTGAGATGAGAATCATTGGTGGTTTTGATCAGAGGAGTGATAATCTGATTTATGTTTTTAAAAGGATCCCCCTGGCTGCAGGGTTGATATTAGACTGTGGAAGGGACAAGGGTGGAAACAGGATGCCAATTTGCAGACTATTGAAAAATCCAGACGAGAGATGATGGTGGTTTAAACCAGGGTGGAAATCCATGAACAGGATCCATGATAGGCCATGTCCAGGTGGATGGAAGTTGGGGAAACATTTGCATCCGAGATAGAACAAGACGTGGTTTTGACCCCGCCCATCAGGTTCCTCTGTCTTTGGCAGCTTCCAAGTAGCTCTCCCGCCATCCTCTCTGTATCTCTTCACCTCCCACTGTGGCCTCTCCAGGTGAGTTTCAGCTTCTGTTCCCAGTACAGGTCATGCCATAAGTCAGGGGTTGTGGACTGGCTGCTCTTGGATTAATTGTCCATCTTTGGTTAGCTGTGGGGTGAGGAGGGGAGGATGGTTCAAATAGAGCGGCTGTCCCAGTGGAAGCTGTGGGCAACCTGTCTTGCTTCAGAAGGAAGCTGTGGGCAGGGCAGGAATTTGGAGCCTCAGCCTGTCCAGAATTCAGTCCTTCCTTCTTTCTCTTCTGTCGCATGCACTGAACACCTACTCTGAGTCAGGAGCCAGAGATACAGCAGCAAATCTGGTTTGGGGAAAAACTGACACAGAAGCAAGTCTCTTTGATTGCCTAGGAGATTTGCTGCAGCAGAGATGTACAGGTAGCCTGGCAATGGTAGGGGAGACAGAAGGGGGTGTTATATGAGCTTTCTCTAGAAGAGTGGCCTTTCCAATTTCCTTCTGCCGTGGAGCCCATCCTTCCACTGGAATCTCACCTAGATCACCAGCATATCTAACTGATTAAAGGGTAGTTGCCACGTGGTTGAAATGAAGAGTAGGAAGCCCAGAGTTTCCCCTCACTGCCCACAGACTCTGGGACAACCTTGTGGCTGCCCAGAATTCGGTTGAAGACCACTGGTCCAGAAGGAGGGATATGGCAACCAGGGTGAGGAAGGAGGTTCAGAAGAGAGCTTTGAAGGCCGGGAATAGCTGTCTGCGAATTGTGAGAAGGGATTTGGCATAATCAGCAGGACAGTGACTTAATGAGCAGGGTGAGGGGGAGACCTCAGGTGATTTGCGGGGAGTCTCTCACATCCCCCCCCTTCCGGGACACAGGACCGAGGTGTTCCGGCAAGAGCTGGGGGCCCGGCCAGATGCCACCAAAGTGCTTATCATCATCACTGACGGGGAAGCCACTGACAAAGCCAACATTGACGTGGCCAAAGACATCATCCGCTACATCATTGGGGTACGGGCTCCAGGTCCCTGCTTCTTCTTATGACCCATCTTCCCTCTCCTATTCCTGAACCCCTCTCCCTTTCTCCCTGGGGCCAGGGTCTTGTGAAAATAACAGAAAATTGGTCTGCCATTCTGGGAATGCTAGCTCTTCACTCTTCATTTCTTCCAGATTGGAAAGTATTTTAAGACCAAGGAAAGTCAGGAGACACTCCATGAATTTGCCTCAAAACCTGCGGAGGAGTTTGTAAAGATTCTGGACACATTTGAGAAGCTGAAAGATCTATTCACCGAGCTGCAAAAAAAGATCTATGTCATTGAAGGTGAGTGGCAGACCCTGGAAGAGAGGGTTCATGGGGATGTATACAGAACCTCACCTGGGACATTAGATTAAGGACACGCGGAATAATAATCACAGGAGCTTACAGAGCATCTGCCACTGTGTTAAGAGCTCTCCGGTTAAAAGACCTCAGGTAGGAACTTAGGGGAGGGTGGTTTAGGAGCAGCCTCTATTTCCCTCTGAAAGTCTGTCTTCCTCTTGAAGCTCAGCCTGGTCCAGGATGGGTCCCCAAGCTGACCTATATCTTGTAGGCATCAGCTGAGCCCTGTAGAATGACTATAATCCCTTCCTCTCCTCACTCAGCTCCCTCATTGTCACTTGTCCTGGGCCTCAAATTATTTAAGACGGGCAAGCAGGCAGGGGCCAAGTGCAAGGAGCCCACAGGCCCTCTTCTTTGGCCCAGAATAAGAGAAGGTTTGATTGTAGTCGCCAGATGGAGGACTGCCTATGGGAAAGTATTTCCCCAGGTAGCTTAGTCTGCTGAAAGGTACCTGATTCCCCCAGGAAGCCCATTCACTAGGACACAGCCTTGGTGTTCAGTTCACTTGAAGAGGCAATGTATTATATTTAATGGGACCAGGCAAACCTGCTCAAGAATTCACTCTGCCTGTGCTGTGTGACCTCAGCCAGGTCACTTTCCCTCTCCGAGCCTCATTGTTCTCTGTTAAAGGGGGATAGTGATACCAGTCTCAGAGGGTTGTAAGGTTTAACTGCTGTATTCATTAACTAGGGCTGTTGTAACAAAGTACCAAAAACTAGGTGGCTTAAAGCAAGAGAAATGAAAAAAAAAAAAAAATAGCAAGAGAAATGTGTTGTCTTGCAGTTCTGGAGGCTAGAAGTCAGAAATCAAAGGTTTGACAGGGCCATGCTCCTTGTGATGGTTTCGGAGAGAATCCTTCCCTGCCTCTTCTAACTTCTGGTGTTTGCTAACAGCCTTTTGGTGTTCCTTGACTTGTAGCTGCATCACTCTGGTCGCCTGGCCATCTTCTCCCTGTGTGTTTACCCATCGTCTTGTCTCTGTGTCTGTCCCTCTGTGTCCAAATTGCCCCTTTTAATAAGGACACCAGTCAGATTGGATCAGGGCCCACCCTAATGACCTCATTTTAACTTGATTACATCTGAAAAGACCCTATTTCCAAATAAGGTCACATTCTGAGGTACTAGGGGTTAGGACTTAGACATCTTTTCTTCAGGGAACACAATTCGAGCCCTAATAACTGCTTAGCAAAGTGCTTGGTACCTTGTAGACTCTTGATAAATCATAGCTCTTATCCTCTATCCTTCCCTGCCCTTACTCATCCTTCAGATTGTAGTTTAGATGTCATTCCCTCTGATAAGTTCTCGCTGATCCCAAGTCTGGGATCCCATGTGCTGCTTTAACCACAGTACATTCCCTGTCACAGCCAGTGACATACATTGTATTAAGAACTCTCTATTAGGGGACTTCCCTGGTGGTCCAGTGGTTAAGAATCCGCCTTCCAATGCAGGGGACGCGGTTTCGATCCCTGGTCAGGGAACTAAGATCCCACATGCCGCAGGGCAACTAAGCCCGAGCACCGCAACAAAAGATCCCACATGCCACAGCTAAGACCTGACGCAGTCAAAAAAACAAATTAAAAAAAAAAAAAAAAAAAAGAGCTCTCTATTAGATGTCTGTCTCCCACACTAAACTGAGAGGTTTAGTGACAAGTATTGTGCCTGCTTTCCCACCCCTGTATCCCTGGCACCAAATATTTAGTGACTCTAAATGTTTCTTCAGTGAATGAACAAATCTTCATAATAATTGCTACGGTTCTTGAAAGCTTACAGGTAACAGGCACTTTATCTATATCATTGAATCGGTTCTTCTCAGTATCCTTGCAAGGCTGGTGGTATTATTTTCATTTTATTTATTCATGCTGGCAACAACCATGGAGCAGGCACTGTGAATCAGACTCTCAGGGATATTGCCAACATAGAACTCATATTCAGGTTGGATAAAGAAAGACAGTAAACAAACAGGATGATTCAAGATTGTGGTAAGTGCTATAAAGAAAATGAGTAAAGTGATAAGACAGCTTTAATTGGAAGAAGCCACTTTAAATAAGCTTTTCAAGGAAGGCCTTTCTGAGATGCAATATTTTTTTGGCCACACTGCGCAGCTTGCAGGATCTCAGTTCCCTGACCAGGGATTGAACCTGAGCCAGCAGTAAAAGCCCGGAATCCTAACCCCTAGACCACCAGGGAAATCCCGTGGGGTGTTTTTTTTAAAGTGAGGTAAAATTCACTGAGATAACTTTTGAGCTGAGGCATGAAAGATGAGAATCAGGCAGCCATGGGAGAAGTGTGGGCAAAGGGCATTATAGTCAGAGAGAAGATCAAGTGCAAAGGCCAGGAGACGGGGCAGGGCTCGGTGTGCTGGAGGAACAGGAAAAAAGGTCAGTGTAATAGCAGTGTGGGGAGTAAGGGAGACATAAGTTTGGAGAGGAAGGCAGGGGCCTCCCAGCTCCTCATGAGTTTGGATTTTAGTCTTCAGACCAATGAGAAGTTAGGAAGGGTTTTAAGAAAGGGAAAGGTGAGGTCTGATGTACATTTTTTAAAAAGAATACACAACTTGCTCTGTGAAAAAAGGCATAGAAAGAGGAAGAATGAAGTCAAAGGGGCTTCCCTGGCGGTCCAGTGGTTAGGACTCTGCACTTCCACTGTAGCGGGCACAGGTTTGATCCCTGGTCAGGGAACTAATAACCCATGTGCTGTGCAGCACAGCCAAAAAAATAATAAATTTAATTTTAAAAAAAAAAGAAAAGAATGAAGTCAAAGAGACCAAATTAGCAAGCTCCTGCCTTAGTCAGGCACAAGAGGAGGATGGCTTGGGCCAGTGTGGCGGTGATACAGACGATTCAGAGAAGTGGGCAGATGTGTTTTGCAGGTAGAACTATCACGATTTGGTCATGTGTTGGAGATAGAATGGAGGGAAAAGGGAAGAATCAAGGTTGTTTCCGGGGCTTTTAGCGTGAGTCACTAGGTGGGTGTGGCGTGCTATTCATTGAAGAGGGGAAGCCTGAGTAGGAGCAGAAATCAAGAGCTGCCTCTTAGACATGCTGAGTCAGGGAATGGAATATCCACACCCGGGGCGCATGGAGAGTCACGGGAGGCTCAGGGCATAAGTCGCTTCCCTGTCTGACGCTAAAGTTCATGCTCTTGGGAATTCCCTGGCAGTCCAGTTGTTAGGACTTGGCACTCTCACTGCCAGGGCCCTGGGTTCGATCCCTGGTCGGGGAACTAAAATCCCATAAGCTGCACAGAGCTGCCAAAAAAAAAAAAGTTCATGCTCTTTCTACCTTGCCTACGGGTAGATGCTGTGTTTTTTTCCTCAGTCCTTTCTTGAGCATCACAGTTTTCACTGCTCCTTGGGTCTCAGCCCATTCGCCCTACCTCGTCCCTCAGGCACAAGCAAACAGGACCTGACATCCTTCAACATGGAGCTGTCCTCCAGCGGGATCAGTGCGGACCTCAGCAGGGTGAGCGGCGGGCCTGACGCTACCGGCTGAGGGATGTGGTGGGAACGCAGCTGACCGCACTCATCTCCCTCCCTGGGCAGGGCCATGGCATTGTAGGGGCCGCTGGAGCCAAGGACTGGGCTGGGGGCTTTCTCGATCTGAAGACAGACCTGCGGGGTGATACATTTGTTGGGAATGAACCATTGACACCAGAAGTGAGGGCAGGATATTTGGGTGAGTACTTCTCTTTTCTGCTGGGTTCTTTCAGCTTTGGGGAACCAGGGAGTCACTCAGATTGACTTTCAAAATAATAATGAAAGCAATTAAGCAACAACATGAACAAACTCAGTTTAACTATGGTTATAATAGTCTTCATTTTTCCCTTACTAACCCCTCACCTGTGTATTAATCATGTTTTTATTTTCTGTACCTTATGATGCTTTGACATCTTGTGGCCTTGCTAATCCTGGAGAGACTTCTCCTCCCAGGGCCAGCTAATTCCTACAGGTAGGAAACAACTTGCCTGGGAGCAGGCCTTCCATAAGCCAAATGGCCAATCCAGACACTGCATCCCAACCACCCTTTTATCTAACTTTCACACACCAGGCCAGGATCTACCCTGACATAAATCACCCCAGGCCCAGGTACTAGACAACTGAAGACCACCTCTATAGCCTAGAGCCTGCCAACATTATTCAAACCGTCCAGTCCTAAGCTTGCTCAAACTTGTCTTGCCTCCCTCATTCCTTCCCACCGAAACTGCAATAACGGCTCTGGGCCATTCTCCCCTTGCTCCTTCCACCTGGTGCTTCTCCCATGTGGCCCTGCATGGCCTGCTGTGGCGCCTGCTTTGGGGAGCTGTGAGTGATAAACTTTTTTCAATGGCAGTGACTTCTCTGTGTCGTTACTCAGTTATACCTATAAATTAAATCCCGAGTCCATTTTAAAACAACCTGCCTCATCGGTGGGAGGACCAGCCCCTCCTCCGTGAGGCTTTCTCCCCTTGAATTGTCCAGGAACTCCAGGGTTGATTCAGTCTCAAGGGTTCTCAGATGCCAAGCACAGAGGAAACGAGGCTGGTCAATCCACAACTGCTGTTGCTTCTCTCTGCCTCGTGGTGTCTTGTCCTGCACAGTCCTGGGGATGCTGTCCATCCAAGCCGACGCCAGTCTCAGGAGCAGAACGGCCTCACCCTTGTGCTTGGGGTTATAGCTCTTCTAGTTCACATTCAAAGAGTCAGCCTGTCTCAAGGCACGAACTGACTCCAAGAGCCCTGGGATAGGAGTGCTTCCAGGTTCTACCTCCTCATAGATCTAGAACCACCACCCTCCACCCTGCCTCACCCATGACCCTTGGCTGGGAGTGGGCTCAGTACACAAAGATTATTATTAAACTTTCAAAACACAAGGTCTTGTTAAATACTTTCCTCGGGAAAATTGGTGCTATTCATCGTGCATCTACCCTTACCCTTCTAAGGGAGACTGCCCTCAGTGATTTTTTTCCTTGTTTTTCTTTTCTTTTTCTTTACTGAGCAAGTATTATGTGCCAGGTACTGTTCTAAGTGCATGGCACATATTAACTTATTTTTATCTCATTTTATCCTCCCAACAACCCTGTAAGTAGGTATTTTAATCATCTCTATTTTACAGATGAAGAAACTGAGCCCAGGAGACTTTAAATAACTTCCCCAGCGTCACAGACTAGTAGGTGGAACCCAGGTAGTCCAGCCCCAAAGTCTGTGCTTAGTAGCCACTGCACTTACACTGCAGCACCTACACTACTGCCTTCAAGGTGGTTTTCTGTTCTTCAGTATCCAGTTGGCCCTCTGCAGCCATGGTTTCCACGTTTATGATCCATGGTTGGTTGAATCCCCAGATTTGGAAGCCAGGGATACCACGGGCCAATTGTGGGACTTTGAGCGTCTGTGGTGGATTTTGGTATCGGGGCAGGTCCTGGAACCAATCCCCTGCGGATACGTAGAGATGACTGTACTGCAAAATAGCTGGCAAAGTTGCTCAGTGAATAAGAAGAAATAACCCAAAGTTGAATCTCTAGTTAGGTACCCATACCACTATATACACACACACAGATGTACGTGTGTGTTGTGTATATGTAGAAGTAAATATAATCTTGATTGCCTACTATGCTACTATCCTTCAGATCTTAGTTTAGATCTCACTAACATGGTGCTAAGCATTTTACATCCACGGTCTTATTTAATCCTCAAAACCCCCCTATAAGGTTGGTATTGTCCCAGATTTTTTTTTAGACTAGAAGACTGAAGCTCAGACACATGAAGTAATTTACTCAAGATTATACAGCCAAGAAGAAGTAATACTCAGATTAAAACCTTGTCTCTCTGATTTCAAAGGGCAAGTTCTTAACCCTTGTACTTCAGGAATATACATGAAGAAACAGGAGAGTGGTTCAACCTCTTCACCCTTCCTCTCATGGGCTATAGAGTCTCGGACATCTGTTTTTCTCATTCACTTTCAACTGCTCTGAGCAAAGAAGGTCATGCGGAGGAGGGATAAATTGGGAGACTGGGACTGACATATACACACTACTATACATAAAATAGATAACTAATAAGAACCTATTGTATAACACAGGGAACTCTACTTAGTACTCTGTAATGACCTAGATGGGAAAAGAATCTAAAAAAGTGGATATATGTATATGTATAACTGATTCATTTCGCTGTACAGTAGAAACTAACCTAACATTGCAAATCAACTGTACTCCAATAAAAATTAATTCAAAAAAAATAAACAAAGAAGGTCAAATTGGGTCAATGAGTCATCTTCAGAGCATTCCTGTGAGGTGGCTCCTGGCTCCCCCGCAATCCCTGGTCCAATATCCTGCAGCATTTCCTCCAGCATTTCATCAGTGTAGGAACAGAAGGCAGGGAACCTCAACCACAGGAGCTGTGAAGTATGTGATAACCTCAGTGATATCTTGAAGCAGAAATGTTTTCAAGTCTCCTGCTTTTTTTTTTTCTTGAGGTATAGTTGATTTACGATAACATATTAGTTTCAGGTGTACAAGATAGTGGTTCAAAAGTTTTATAGATTATGCTCCATTTATAGTTATTATAAAATATTGGCTATATTCTCTGTGCTGTACAATCACCACTCCTTATGTTTTTTTTAATTAATTAATTAATTAATTTTTGGCTGCGTTGGGTCTTTGTTGCTGTGCACGGGCTTTCTCTAGTTGCGGTGAGTGGGATCTACTCTTCGTTGTGGTGTGCAGGCTTCTCATTGCGGTGGCTTCCCTTGTTGCAGAGCATGGGCTCTAGGTGCACGGGCTCAGTAGTTGTGGCACGCAGGCTCAGTAGTTGTGGTGCATGGGCTTAGTTGCTCCACAGCATGTGGGATCTTCCTGGACCAGGGCTCGAACCCGTGTTCCCTACATTGGCAGGCGGATTCTTAACCACTGCGCCACCAGGGAAGTCCACCACTCCTTATGTTTAAATTTCAGTATTTTTATTAGGCTATGTCTCCATGCTGATTGAGTTGTACTACCTTACCAAACTTTTTCATTGAAACGCATCTTTAATCTTTTCTACCAAATTCTTCTGCAAAAATTTTCACACTTTGAGAAAAGTTAATAGTACAGTGAATATCCATATACCCTTCACCTAGATTTATCAGTTGTTAACATTTGCCACATTTGCTTTATCTCTCTTTATATATATATACACATATATATGTAAAGAATAACATACATATGTATATATTATTTTATCAGTCAGGATTCTCCAGAGAAACAAAGCCCATAGGATATATCTATATGTATATCTGTATCTTTATCTCTATATAGATACATAATTCTTTTTCTCTCTTTTCCTATCTATCTATCTATCTATCATCTATAAAGAGATTGGTTTTAAGAAGTTGGGTCATGCAATGTAGGGGCTGCCAAGTCTGAAACAGGGCAGGCTGGCAGTCTTGAGGCATCTGCTGCTTTATTTTTAATCTTCGTGCAAACTTTGCCTTCTTCTTACTAATATATTCCATTTCATTTTACTCTTTAAAAAGAAGGTAGTCTCCTTCATAAACCCTTAGGTGAACTGAGCCTCAGGAAGATGTTTACCCTGCAGTACGCGGCTGCTTCGTCCTGCGCATGCGTGTTGTCCACAGTGTGAGACATGCAGCCTTGGACCCTGACGGCAGGATCTGTACTCCTCGGAGCACGTGGCTGCTCTTTTCGGGAGAAGGCCTTCTGGCCGTCTCAGTGCATCTTTGCTGCTAACCCAGCTTCCCAGGGTCTCTGCCGCCTTTCCCCCTGGGTTTTACCTTCGTTCAGCAGCCGTTGTGTTCCTAACTCCAAGCCCCGTGCTCGCTCTCTCCTCAGGCTACACGGTGACCTGGCTGCCCTCCCGACGGACCCCATCGCTGCTGGCAACTGGAGCCCCCCGATACCAGCACGTGGGGCGGGTGTTGCTGTTCCAAGAGCCAAAGGGCGGAGAACCCTGGAGCCAAATCCAGAAAATAGATGGGATCCAGGTGAGCGTGGTTGCAGGGGTGTCCGCCCAAGAGGGGGCTGGAGTGGCACTAGTTATGCTTCCTGCTGTCTTCCGAACACGCATCCACTTGCTGAGCGCACGCCCTGTGCCGAGCACTGTCACATTTGTTCCCCTGCAAAGCCTCTGAGGTGAGCCTTGTCATTCCCACTTTCCAACTTAAGATCCCAACTTGTCTGAATTCATACGGGCTCTAAGTGGGATCCAGGACTTGGACCTTCATTTGAGGGCTTAGAGTAGGATGGATAGGGTGCACTTGACGGGGAGGGAGGTGTCCTGCTCTAGGTTTCTTCCTCAAACGTCTTCCTCTCCCTGCAGATTGGCTCTTATTTTGGTGGCGAGCTGTGTGGCGTTGACATGGACCAAGATGGGGAGACAGAGCTGCTGCTGGTTGGAGCCCCCCTCTTCTATGGCGAGCAGAGAGGAGGCCGGGTGTTTATCTACCAGAGAAAAAAGGTGGGGACCAGGACACTGAGCGGAGAATGTGGGAGAAGGAGACTCCCATGCCTTCTCAGGTCTCAGTTATTCTGAAAGCCTTTCCCTGCCTGATCCTGTGTTAATCAGACCTTTAGAACAACTACAAACAATAGCAAATATGCGGAGGTGGGTAAAATGTGTGCAAGGCCCAGTGCCAAACTTTTTATATATAGGATACCTCGTTTGATTCTCATAATCACCTTCTGGGATACTATGAGCTTTATTTTACAAATGGGAACGTCGCAGCTCAACAAGGCTGGGCAACTTTCCAAAGGCACAAAATCACGCAGATAACAAAGGTGGGGAATTCCCTGGTGGTCCAGTGGTTAGTGCTGAGTGACTGAGGTGGGACCTGTTGCCTTGCTCCTTCCCAGCTGGGGTTCGAAATGGTCTCAGAGCTGCAGGGGGATCCCGGCTACCCCCTTGGGCGATTTGGAGCAGTCATCACTGCCCTGACGGACATCAATGGGGATGAGCTGACGGACGTGGCCGTGGGAGCCCCTCTGGAAGAGCAGGGGGCTGTGTACATCTTCAATGGGCAGCAAGCGGGGCTGAGCCCCTGGCCCAGTCAGGTGAGGTACCCCGCCTGCCAATCAGAACCCATGCCCAGGCACCTGGCAGCCACCAAGCCCCAACCCCACTCCTCAGACCGACTCTTCCCGCCCTTCCACCCGTCCTCTCCCCAGCTTAGCATGAATTTCTCTCTTGGTCTCAGCGGATAGAAGGGACCCGGATGCTCCCAGGAATTCGATGGTTTGGACGTTCCATCCACGGTGTGAAGGACCTTGGCGGGGACGGCCTGGTAGATGTGGCTGTAGGGGCTGAGAGCCAGGTGATCGTGCTGAGGTAAGGTGGGACTCCTGAGTCCTACCTGGGGATGACTGCAGTCCTCATCCTTTCAGCAGTTGCGATGTACTGGGCATCGTGCTAAATGCTTATCAACATCGGCGCACTTGGTCCTTGACTCAACCCTGTGAGTTTGGTTCTCCTTTTATACCGGCTTTGTGTCTGGCTCCAGGTTAAACAGCTGCTATTCAGTGACAGACTGGGATTTGAACCCAGGCCTATCTAACACTAAAACCTCCTAGAGAGACGTGGGATGGCTTTAGAACCCGGTGACCTGGATTCAAGTTGAAGCTCTGCCGTTGACTTCTTGGGTGATCTTACCCCAGTCACTTCGCTTCTCAAGACCTCAGTTTCTTCATCTTTGAAATGGTGATGGCATTTCCTGCCTGACCCAGATCTTACAGTCACTGGAAGCCTCATGTAATGTCATCTAGTGACTAGATACTGTCTTCAATACGGAACAAGGCATTGGCTACAGTGTATGGGTGGGGGAACATATAATAAAAAAGTAAAACAAATAAATAGATCATTACAATTGTGATAAGTGCCATTAGGGACATGAACAGGGTTCTGTGAGAGAGAATAGCAGGGGAGACCTACTATAGACTGGGTGGCCAAGAAAGGCCTTTCTGAGGAACTGGGACTTGAAAGATAAGCAAGAGCCAGGCTTGCAGAAATCTGGGGTAAGAGCTTTCTATGTCGAAAGCCCAGGAGGTGCCAAGGCTGTAAGGCAGGCAAAAGTGTGACGTGTTCAAGGCACGGAAATAGGGTCAGTGTGGTAGGAGGTGAGACTGGAGAGGAGGGACTTCCCTGGTGGTCCAGTGGGTAAGACTCCGTGCTCCCAATGCAAAGGGCCCGGGTTCAATCCCAGGCGGGAAACTAGATCCCGCATGCCGCAACTAAAGATCCCCCCGCATGCGGCACCGAAGATCCCACGTGCCACAACTAAGAACCAGCGCAGCCAAAAAAAAAAAAGACTGGAGAGGCAGGTGGTATGGCACAGACAGTGAAAAGCTTAGATTTTATTCTGAATACCATGGGGCATCCTTGAAAGGTTACTGGCATGGAAGCTCAATATCTTTGTTCCCTGACCAGGGATCGAACCTGGGCCCTCGGCAGTGAAAACTCGGAGTCCTAACCACTAGACCACCAGGGAATTCCCTGATTTTTCTTTTTATAAATTTATTCATTCATTCATTCATTCATTTTTATTTTTAGCTGCGTTGTGTCTTCGTTGCTGCGTGCCGGCTTTCTTTAGTTGTGATGAGTGGGGGCTACTCTTCATTGAGGCGTGCGGGCTTCTCATTGCGGTGGCTTCTCTTGTTGCGGAGCACGGGCTCTAGGCGTGCGGGCTCAGTAGTTGTGGCGCGCGGGGTCAGTAGTTGTGGCACACGGGCTTAGTTGCTCCACAGCATGTGGGATCTTCCCGGACCAGGGCTCGAACCCGTGTCCCCTGCATTGGCAGGCGGATTCTTAACCACTGCACCACCAGGGAAGTCCCGACTTTTCTTTTTAAAAGCTCATTCTTCTGTGTGAGAAATGGGTCAGAAGGCTGCTAGGAAGAATTATCATTATGGGGAGCCCTAAGGAATTATCATTATTATTTTTGTTGCAAAGAGACAGTGACATTGAAGTTTGCTTTAGGGAAGGGGAGTCCTCTGGACTCTGCTAGCTGGAGCCCCAGGTCTGGCTGGGGATGGCAGTTGAGGCCGAGGGAGAGCGTTGGTTGTTGCCTTCCCTGCAGCTCCCGGCCTGTGGTGGATATCATCACAGCCATGTCCTTCTCCCCGGCCGAGATCCCAGTGCATGAAGTCGAGTGCTCATATTCCACCAGCGACAAGAAGAAGGAGGGCGTTAACATCACAGTCTGTTTCCAGGTCAAGTCTCTCATCTCCCAGTTCAAAGGTCAGTGCTGTCTTCCTGCTTCCCAGCTCAGCTGCCTGCCCCAAATCCAGGCTCACGGCCCAGGATCCGCCGTCATTCAACTCTTGCCTTTCCACCCTGCCCAGGGCACCTGGTTGCCAACCTCACTTACACTCTGCAGCTGGATGGCCATCGGAGCAGAAGCCGGGGGTTGTTCCCAGAAGGGAAACATGAGCTCAGCAGGAACACAGCTGTCACCTCAGTCAAGTCCTGCACTGGGTTCTGGTTCCACTTCCCGGTAAGGAGCCAGCAAGGCTGCTCAGGGCAGGGAAGGGGCGGACGAGCTGACTGCAGCGGGAGGCAGCCCCAGTGCCAGGCTCAGCTCCATCGCTGTCCAGCACAGGTCACAGGTCACCTTGATCTCCTGGTCCTACCGTTTCCTCTTCTGTACCACAGTAGTAACAATACCTTCAGCATATTTTCTTCTAGTCCTTAATCCACATCCATAGGCATTTTAAACATGACTACAATTGTAAAGTACTTACCATTTTTTCCCTACTCTTTTCACACATCATATATTAATGCTGCAGCCCAGCTTTCAGATTATTTTTAATGGCCACAGAATATTCGGGCCTATGGAATATTCAGGCGCGGTGGTGTGTCACTATTTGCCAGGTACACGTGGTCATTTATTATTATTATTATTTACATATTTATTTATTTATTTATTTGGCTGCACCAGGTCTTAGTTGCGGCACTCGGGATCTTCGTTTGCCGTGTGGGTCTTTTATTATTAACATCTATCCCAGGGCTTCCCTGGTGGCGCAGTGGTTAAGAATCCGCCTGCCCATGCAGGGGACATGGGTTCGAGCCCTGGTCCAGGAAGATCCCACATGCCACGGAGCAACTAAGCCCGTGCGCCACAACTACTGAGCCCGAGTGCCTAGAGCCCATGCTCCGGCAACAAGAGAAGCCACCGCAATGAGAAGCCCACGCACCGCACAAAGAGTAGCCCCCCGTTCGCCACAGCTAGAGAAAGCCTGCACGCAGCCATGAGGACCCAACACAGCCAGAAATAAATAAATAAATTTATTTTTAAAAAAAATCCATCCCAGAAAGAATTTTTTTAAGTTCTTGTTAGTTTAGATAACTGCCAAAATACCCAAATTCCGTTTGCTTATACCTGTTCTGTATGAAATAAGATTGATATTAAATTTTATTCTGGCCTCAAATATTTCATAAGAGACTGAATATGTGATTGGTATATTCAGTACAAGATTTTGAAGTTTGTGTTCAAGTTTTTATTATGGGAAATTTCAGACATACAAAAGTAGAAAAATAGTTTAATGAACCGCCAAATAGCCATCACCCATTTTCAACAATTATCAGCTCCTGATCTCATTTCATGCAGAACCCCTCTGCCTCCTCACACCCCTAACCCGCATTACAAGACTTGGAAATTTTAAACATAAATTTGCCAGAGAAGAGGCCCTGTGACATGATGGAAAGACTTTAGACTTGGGAGTTGGACAGGCCTGAGTTCACTTCCTAGTTCTCGTCCTTAGGAAAGTTGTGTCCCCTTTTTACACCTCACTTTCCTCGTCTCCAATGTGGGGATAATAATGCCTACCTCTTCGAGTTGGGGGAAACTTTAGGTGAGGACAAAAAGTCCTCCAAAGTGAGCGTCTCCAAAGTGTCAGGCACTGGTAATAACGTAAAAGACTGACACCCACCCCTGTTCTCAAGGAACTGGGATATTCTGCTTATTCTAGAGTATTCTTTTCCTGTGCAAACTTTGATAATGGTTGCCTAGAGGAGTTTGACAGAGATTCAGGGACTTCTGTTAGGACTCAGTGGGGAAAAGTGCCGTGGTTGATGACTGATGTCTGCCTTGGGATTGGAGCTGAGGGATGAACAATCGTACTGAGAAGCAAGCTGGGCATATTATAAACACCTGATGTATAGTAAACATATTTCCACTCCTGGTAAGGTCTCAGACAGCTAGCTACTGGAATGTCATCATTTATAAAGTATGGACAAGGTGTGCCTTTAACTGGAAGTGTGGTAAAGGTTAAACTCATGACATAGGGTGTATTCTTATTGCCCTCAGGTGTGCACTCAAGACCTCATCTCTCCTATCAATGTCTCCCTAAATTACTCTCTCTGGGAGGAAGAAGGGACACCGAGGGACCAAAGGGCGGTAAGAAGAGATCAGCTGGAGAAACTGATAGGAAATAAGGGAGAATAGAAATTCAGTGTAGCAGGACTGTTACATTGGCTTCAAGCAATAGAAACGAAATATGCTTACTTAAGCAGAAAGGAGTCTATGGGAGTTTGTATTTAAGAGAAATTTGGAAAACTGGGATTGGGAAGATGGAGGACCAGGGTGGGTGGAGGCTCTGGGGGCTCTCAAGAGGAAGAAATAATGGATGGACTTCCCAGGGCACGGCCCCTTCCGTGAATCTGCTCCCCGTCCCTCTGTGCATCTGCTTCAGACCTCATTAGGGTTCTAACATGGGGCGAATTCTAACAGATGCAAATTACAGGGAGAGAACACCAGAAAGCCTAGGACCATCCCTTATCTGTGGAAGGACAGGGTATCCTAATTAGCCTTCTCGCCCAAGGGTATTCCGTTGAGGGCAGGTAGTTCCCTCAAAGC
The DNA here is from genome assembly GCF_028021215.1 of Eschrichtius robustus. NCBI lineage: Eukaryota > Metazoa > Chordata > Mammalia > Artiodactyla > Eschrichtiidae > Eschrichtius > Eschrichtius robustus. The sequence goes on from NC_090839.1 coordinate 77,048,150, forward strand.
CTAATTGGGGTGCCCTTGTTATGTAAAAGAGGAGGAAAACACTCTCTATCCTAGTCTCCTGGATCACACGCTCCCTACCCAGTGCCAAAAGCCTAATTTCCTCTTCTGAAATCCTTGACACTCAGCTGGTGGTTTGGCTTCTGTTGGAAGGCAGCAGGGTCTGATGGAAGGAACCTGGGCCTGGAAGCCTGAAGATGTAGATTTTTTTTTTTTCTGGCCCTGAAGATGTAGATTTTTTTTTTTTCTGGCACAAGCACGTCTGTCTTTCTTCGGGACTGTTTCTGCATCTCTGAAATGAGTCGCAACATTCTGAGGCCCCTTTCAGAGCCGGAGCATGGTGACTGATAAGCACACTCTTTCTTGTGGCTTTTGGCAGCTTGCACTGAGTGCCCCGCCCCCCAACCTGCCACCCACTCAGGATGTATAGGGACAACCAGCAGTTTCTCCCATCGGCACTAATTAAAAAAAAAAAAAAAAAAGTCAAACTGTGTGGTGCAGCAACTCAGGCTTAAAAAGAGACCTGGGAATTCCCTGATGGTACAGTGGTTAGGACTCCAAGCTTCCACTACAAAGGGCACGAATTCGATCCCTGGTTGGGGAGCTAAGATCCCGCAAGGTGTGTCGCCCGGCCAAAAGAAATAATAATAATAAACAAATTAAAGGGTAATTTTTTAAAAAAAGAGAGAGAGACCTGAGGTCACAGTTGTCAAAAAGTCTTCCTGGGGGAAGTGTCATTGGTTCCGGATCTTGCAGAATGAGTAGATTTTGGGTAGGTTGAGAGAGAAGAGGCATGATTTTAAGTTCGGGGGAAATGGGGAGGTGGGCTTAGCTTCTGGCAGCACAACTGAGCAAGACAGAGGCCCTGGATGGCCCTTTGGGGACGGGCTGTGGTCTGGTGGGTGGTGGGAAATCTGCATGGGAATGTTGGGGTGGCTGCGAGCCGCCAGCAGAAGCTGCCAGGAGCCCCGCCCTTAGGGGAGAGTCTGGAGGCTGCTTGGCAGATGGCCTGGAAGTGGAGGAGGCTGGAGTCTCTCGAGAACATACAGTTGATCACCCATAAAACAATCCTGTGTCGCCATTACCCTCAACTGCCTAATATGGCTTGTAAGGCGGGGAGCGGAATCTGGACCCTGCTTCTCTCTCCTGCCCCTCCTGACACGTGGCACTCCAGCCAGTCTGAGCATCTTCCTGCTCCTTACACGGGCACAATCCCTCTTGCCTTGGCCTTCACATAAACTGTTCTTTCCTCGTCTCTTGCCATTCTCTTCACCTGGCTCCCTCCTCCTCACCCTGTGGATTTCAGTTGAGATGCCGTCCCATCAGGAAGCTTCCCTGATCTCCAAGCTTAGGATAGGATCCCCTTCTATATCCTCTAAACATACCCTGTACTTGTCCCATCCTCACACTTGAGGATGCCGGGCCGTTTCTCCCACCAGTCTGGGAGGACGGGCAGTGTGTCTGTTTTGATCTCTGGTGGGGGGGTCTGGCCCAGAGCAGAAATTCTGGAAATGTTGAAAAAACTGGCCTTGATCTGATAAGAGATGGAGAGCTGGGGTTCACAGAGGAGAACCACAGGAGGAACTAGTCCCAAGCAGGCAAGTCTAGAGGCTGCACGGCCAGGTGTTGCTCCCAGCAGAGGCTGGGAGAACCTGGGGGAGCTGCTCGGTCAAGGCCCAGATCTCGTGGCCAGGACAGGAAGTGGACACCCTGAGCGTCCCTCAAGGAACTGCCACCAGAGGAGTGTGGCACAGACAGCCTTGGGCTGAGTCGGGAGGTTGGGGCCTGCCCCGGGAAGGCGTTGGCTCCTGAGAGGGCCCCGACCACAGCCAGCCCAGCTGAGCACCAAGCTCTGAGCCCCTCCAGCTCTCCTCCATCAGTTCTGCTGCCTCAACTATTCTCTCCTGTCTCCCCCTCCTCCGTGCTCAGCAGGGCAAGGACATCCAGCCCATCCTGAGACCCTCACCACACTCGGAGACCAAGGAGGTACGAGGGGAAGAGGGGCAGACAGAGAGGCCAGGGTCCAGTCCTCCTGGGTGTGGGGATCTGAGCCTCCTGGTCCTTTCTTCTTGGCCTTTCAGATCCCTTTTGAGAAGAACTGCGGAGAGGACAAGAAATGTGAGGCTGACCTGGGGCTGACCTCCGCTGCAAGGTCTGTAAGGCCTCCTATTTCACTCAGTGTTTTCCCGAGGCAGCTCCTGTGTATAGAAAGAACATGGGACTTCAGGTCGGAAGACCCCCACGGTCACTGACTCCGTTTGTCATCTGGGCCTTAGTTTCCCCCTCTGAGAAACGCTGGTGCCTTGCAGCTCTCCTATCAGGAATAGATGAGATCGCAAAACTTAAAGCCTGTGCATAGGAGCTTATTTTTGTGTATTTCTTTTTTCTGGCCTACTGGATCCCTCAGTTCTGAAAGTCCCCACCTCTGATCCTGCTTCCTTTGTTGGCCCCCATAACTTTGCCCTGATCCTCCCCCCAGATCCAGAGTCCTGCGTCTGACCCCCTCCGCCAGCCTCTCTGTGGGGCTGACACTGAGTAACTTGGGAGAAGATGCTTACTGGGTCCACCTCAGCCTGAGCTTCCCTCGGGGACTCTCCTTCCGCAAAGTGGAGACACTCAAGGTGAGCGAGAGGGTGGGGTCTGCCCGCAGACCACGTGCCAGGCTTGTCCTGCCTCTTGGAGCCCCAAGCGGTCAGGACAGCCTGAAGATGTGGGCGGAGGTCTTTGGACCACCTCTGGGTTCTCAGCCTGATGGCCACCCTCGAGCTGTGTGAGCTGAGATACAAGGTTCATCCTCTGTGAGCCTCGGATTCGCAACCAAGAAATGAGGCTGGGGACATCACAGGGTTAGAGGGTCGCATGAAGTGGAGAGTGTGACAGAGGCTCATGGACCTGGTGACCAAGAAGGTGTGCACAGGTTCAGGGAGATTGAGCTATCTTCCTCCTAAAGGTGACCAACTTGTCTTTGAGGGATGGCCTGGGTTGTTTTATTATTTTGTTTTATTTTTTCTTCTAATTTTATTGAGATATAATTGACATAGAGCACTGTATAAGCGGAAGGTGTACAGCATAATGATTTGACTTACATACATCATGAAATGATCATCACAATAAGTTTAATGCATATGCATCATCTCGTATGGATACAAAATTAAAGAAACAGAAAAAACATTTTTGTGTGTGATGAGAACTCCTAGGATTTACTCTCTTGAGCTGGGTTATTTTAAGTACAACTTTCATTTTTTAAATTATTGTTACAAAAGTAATACATGATCACCGCAGAAACTTGGAAATTACAGAGAAGTTTAAAGAAGACAAACACCTGTACTTATACAACCCACAATTATGACTTTTAATATTTTGGTGTTTATCCTTCTGTTTATCTATACACATAGGTATAAATTATTGATACATTGTATATTTATTCTGTATTTTAACTAATTGGCATTTTGCTCTCCATATGGTTATTTCTCCTCCATGTTTTTTTTAAAATTTTGAATTTTGAAATTTAAAAAAAAATGTTGAGCCATACAATGTTTGTCTTTTTGTGTCTGTCTTACATCACTTAGCATGACGTTCTTCACCTTAGCATTATGTTTTTGCGGTTCATCCCTGTGATAGCAGGTATGAATTTCATTCCTTTTTTTTTTTTAATTTATTTATTTATGGCTGTGTTGGGTCTTCGTTTCTGTGCGAGGACTTTCTCTAGTTGCGGCAAGCGGGGGCCACTCTTCATCGCGGTGCGCGGGCCTCTCACTATCGCGGCCTCTCGTTGCGGAGTACAGGCTCCAGACGCGCAGGCTCAGTAATTGTGGCTCACGGGCCCAGTTGCTCCGCGGCATGTGGGATCTTCCCAGACCAGGGCTCGATCCCGTGTCCCCTGCATTGGCAGGCGGATTCTCAACCACTGCGCCACCAGGGAAGCCCGCATTCCTTTTTAAGGCTAATATTCCATCACATGGATATACCACATTTTGCTTATCCGTTCTTCTGTTGATGAATCCTTGAATTATTCTTATACAGCAACATTAAATGCTTTCTTAAGGGGCATCTAGTAGAGTGATTGAGAACTTGAGATCAGGGGTCAAACAGACCTGTATTCAAGTTCCTACCAGATCCCTGTTGTGAGACTGGGGGGGAAGTCTCTCGACTGCTCTGAGCCTCTATTTCCTTATCTAATTTTCTTCCCAATCCGAACTGAAATCTGTCGCTCCCAGACAGTGATGAAGATGAAGAGTTTTGTCCTCCTTAGCCCAGGATCAAGTTCATTTTGTAAATGGTTGCTGAATGTGTGGATGTAGCAGCATTTTAACTCTCTCCTGTGATTGTACCATGATTCACTGAACGATTCCCACCTCTTTGGATTGTTTGATCACTTCCAGTTTTTCCCTGTGACAAACAGGATTGCAGTGAACATCTTTGTACTGAACCCTTGGCTGTACCCCTGATTCTTCGGCCCCACCTTTCTGCAAATGTGCCCTGGCGGGGGGCGGGGGACTGAGGGTTGGTGGCCTCTGGGGAACCCTTAGCCTTGCCCACTAAAAAGCTCCTTCTCTCTCTTCTCACCCCCAGCCCCACAGCCAGATACCTGTGAGCTGCGAGGAGCTTCCCGAGGAGACCAAGCTTCAGAGCAGGGCCCTCTCTTGCAACGTGAGCTCTCCCATCTTCAAAGCGGACAGCTTGGTGAGTGCTTCCAGCCCCCAGGAGTCAAGCAGCCAAGGGGCTGTAAGCTCAGGAGGGGAGGAAGCTCCTGGCTCTGGGAAAGGTGAAGGTGATTGGAAAGGCAGGGCTTATCCCTACCCCCAAGAGAATGTGTGCAGAGGTGTCCTGTGTCATGTTTGAGAGCCTGGACTTCGGAATCAGAGAAACCCAGGGTTGGGTCATTCATTTTGTGACCTTACACACATGACTTAACCACTCAGAGCCTCGGTATCCTCATCTCTACAATGGGGATAAAACACCCAGCCCAGGGCCTGAGATAAGCTGTCACTGTGACTATGGCAGTGGGGGGCATGGGGGCTGTGAGGGGCTAAGGTGGCCCCCTGAGGGCCAGGCGCCTTCCTTCTTCATTCCCCTCTCCTCCCCTGACAGGTTGATATCCAGGTGATGTTTCATACGCTGCTGAACGGCTCCTGGGGGGACTTTGTCGAGGTGCACGCCAATGTGAGCTGGTGAGCAGGCCCCAGGCAGGCCCCTGCCAGCATCCCCTCCCACCCTGGCCTCAGACTGTCACACAGTCCTGGCCAAGCCGTCTCCTAACACTGCCCTCTACCTTGCCCCCTGCAGCAACAATGAGGACTCAGGCCTCCTGGAGGACAACTCAGCCACCACCAGCATACCAGTCATGTACCCCATCAACATCCTCACCAAGGAGTGAGTCCTGAGCAGCCGTCCCCCCTCTCCTCCCACCTCAGCCCCCCCACCCAGGGCCCCAGCCTTCCTCCCAGGGCTACCCCTCAAAGCCCCCCTCACCTCTTTCCTAGAGCCCCAGGGTGATTAGAACTGATTCTAGCTACAATCTCAGCAGTTTTCAACACTCAGCAGAGTGAAGGCCCTTGAAGAGCTCTGAGTCAGATCGATACTTACTGACGGAAGAAAAAGTGCACTGAATGCTGACCTGATGTGAGCTTCTGCTCCAGCTGCACTGCGCAGCTGAGGGCTTTCCCTGGAGCTTCCGACACCTCGCGAGGCACCTGGCCTCTCTCTGATTTACTGATGAACAGTGAGGCTCAGAGAAGGGAGGAATCTGCCCAGAGTAGTACAGCTAGGAAGTACTGACACCAGGATCTGAACTTAAGTCTGTCTGACTCCAAACCCCAGCCAAGCGCTTGAACATTTCCAGCTGTGCTAGATTCCCTCTTCCCCGGGGCCAAGAATGCTGTAAGAGATAGAAAAGTTTTCACAATGGCCCTTGCCCACAGAGAGGTTATGGTCAGGTTGGAGAACCCAAACACACAGAGTGAGTGAGTCTCAGAATGCTGTGGCAGGAAGGACCCATGGGGATCACTAGTTGGGTTTTCTCATTTACAGAGAAGAGGATGAAGCCAGAAAAGGGAAGTGGCGTTTTTAAGTCGGCTCAGTGACATAAGGGCGGGACCGTGTCTGAGCCGGGGTCCCCGGTGCTTTTGAACATAAATGCCAAACACAATATTGTCTGAGGTGTGATATGAAATTAGAGCCAGGAGAGATGATGTGAGTTGGAGGAGACTTGAAAGGAGTCGTGCAGAACAGGGGCTTGAACTGGGGTCTGGAGGGTGAGGAGGTTCAGATAAGGGCTAGGAAGGAAGGCAGCCGTTCTCATCAGAGAGACTAGCAAAGGGGAAGGCTCGGAGGTGGCAAACAGTGGGGCAGATCCGGGGAGCAGGGAGTGGGCGGGCCCAGAAGATGGTAGGTATTTGTGGGGAGCAGTGGGCAGGCAGACTAGGAAGCGGGCAGGTCTGGATATGGGGGAGCTTTGGACCTGACCCTTGTGGGCAGCAGGGAGCCATTGATGGATTCGGAGGAGGTGCGTGGCAGGATCAGAGAGTGATATTAGGAAGGTCATTAGACGGATGGGGTGGGAGAGCGAGACAGAGGCTGGTGCACTTCTCGAGGAGGTGAGCAGTGGGGCCCAAGGACAGTGGAGGCCCCAGCGAGGTGGCATCTAGTGGGGAGAACACAGTTCCAAAAGCCATCCACTTGTGTTCCAGTCCTCGTCCCCCACTGCAGGACTTTGGGCAAGACTGACCCCTTCAGTGAGCCCTAGCTTCCAAAGGGCAAGAGCAGAGCGATGTCAGGATGACACGAGATCATGCCTGCACCGTCTCTAGCACAGTGGCTGGCAACTCCGAGGCTCCCCCTGGCCCAGGGCCCCCTGGGTGACTGGGTTGCCGTCTTCTCCAGCTTCTTCAGCTGCTCCTCTCTCTCCACAGCCAGGAAAACTCCACGCTCTATATCAGTTTCACCCCCAAGGGTCCCAAGATCCACCATGTCAAGCACATCTACCAGGTATGAACCTCAATGTGAAAGGGTCCTTAGCGGTTTCACGTTCAGCCCCATCCTGAGGACCAAGGATGCAGAGACCAACTAGACCCAGTCCCATCCTCAACGAGCCCAGCCCTCCACCTCGTTCTGTGGTCCTTTCCCTGAAATGCTCCCAGTGGCGCATACTCACCGGCTCCTTTCCAACTCTGGATAAATTATTTCTGGAATCACAGAACTTGAGAGCCAGAAGGGCTCTGAGAGAGAACCTAGTTTTGGGGTTGTTGTTGTTTTAATTTATTTTATTGAAGTATAGTTGATTTACAGTGTCGTGGGGTGTTTTTGTTTTTTGAAGTAGAAAGTTCCCATTTATTTTAGGATTCAATTATATAGACATTTGATCTCCTAATTGTGTTCTCAGTTAGGTATAGAATCAGATTCATGTTTTCCGGAGAGAACCTAGTTTGGTTTCTTTTGCTGCACTGTGAGGCTTTTGGGATCTTAAGTTCCCCAACCAGGGATTGAACCCGGGCCAGCAGTGAAAGTGCCAAGTCCTAACCACTGGACTGCCAGGGCATTTCCGAGAACCTAGTTTTTATTCAAACATTTAATGAGCTACTATTCTAGTTCAGGTACTTTCCTAGGTGGTGAGGCAGCAATAAATAAAACAGGGTCCACGACCACTCACCAAACCCAAGTTCTGAGCCTGGACCTCTATACATGCTAACCCTGTAATTCACACCCAACTGTGAGAGCCTGTAAGACAGGCAGTGTCGTTCCCATTTTACAGATGAGAAATCTGAGGCATAGACAGGTCAAGTAACTTGCCCTGGTTACCCAGCTAGTAAGGGGAACAGGTCAGATTCAAGCACTTACTTGTATACAAAATCCATGTGTTTAAGTTAGTGGTCCTCATTTCTCCTGCAATGCTCGGTGCTGTAGTAGAGTCTTCATTAAGGGAACTCAGAAGAGGGAGGCCGCCCCCTGAGTCTAAACCTTGAGGCGTCTAGGGCTTTCTTGAGGTAACCTCAGAGAGGAGCAGGTGCTGAACAAGCCAAGAGCATTTTCATTTTACCGTGGGGGAAACTGAGGCCCCAAAGAGGCGCCATCTTCCCCAAGGCCGCACTGAAGTCAGGGCCGACTGGGCAGTAGCCAGCGGGGAAGGACCCCGGGCAGTTCAAGCCCCTTCGGAACAAAGGTGGGAGCCATCTCACCTTGACACCTCGATGAGGGAGAGGGGCCTTTGGGAAGGTCAGATGCCCATTTGCATTGAAATAGAACGTTCTGAGTGACCAGTGGAGTTGGCTTCCAGTGTCTTTCACTGGGATAGCTCTGGGCTCCCTACGGGGGTCGACCAGGCCAGACCATTTACCACCAGAATAGTGGGAAAGAGTCTGACAAACCCCAACTCTGTCGCTTGCGCTCTGTATGACCTTGGGCCAAGGATTCACCTGTCCGTGCCTCAGTTCCCCACTGTGACAAGTGAGGTTTGGCATAAGAACTTCACAGGTGGTCGTGAGGTTTAAATGGGTCACCTGCTTCCTCTAGAGTGCTTGGCACAGTGCCTGGGGATGTGGAGGTCGTTACAGGGGTGAGGTGGGTGTCGTGCTGCAGCCCTGACCCTCCCAGCTACTTTGGAAACCTTACATTCTTGCCTCACTCAGCCTGGAACCAGCTCAACCCCTTGAGCACGCTCTCTCTCTCTCTCTCTCCGCCTCTGAATAGTCACCAGGGCTAGATGCCTGCACCACCTCACCAGCCTCCAGCATCTTCAGCCATGCATTTGCCTCGCTACTGCCTGGCTTGGCAAGCAGCCACTCTTGCTAAAGGCCCTAATGGTCTCCGTTTTAGCTAAACCCAACACGGCATGAGTGATCCTGTCCCTCCTTCCTGAAGCTGTCCCATTAGTCAGGCCCTGTTTGCCTCAAGGAGGTCAGCTCTAATAACTAAGGTTTACTGTGGGCTAAACAGGCATGGAAACCCAGTGAGAGCTGGCCAGCTGGGCCACCGGATCTCCTTCCTCGTGGTCTCCTGCTCCCCTGGCTGGTTAGGAACATAGGCTTCAGCCAGATCCAAGATCTTTTTGAAGTTCTGCCACTTAAAGCTGTGTGACCTTAGGCAGCTTACTTAACCTCTCTGAGCCTCGGTAAAATGGGGATAATAGCACCTACCTTATGGGGTTTTCAGGAGGCACAAATGAGAAAATGCAATTTAATTTTTTTTTTTTTTTGGCCATGCACCCGCGCCCTCGACAGTGAAAGCGCAGAGTCCTAACCACTGGACCACCAGGGAATTCCCAGAAAATGCAGTTTAAGAGCTTAGCACAGTGCTGACACAAACGGTATCAGTCAACGTTGGCTGTTTTTAACATTATTATTTTCCCCATCATCCAAGGAAGGTGATAGAACACAGTGGTTCCAGTCTCTGGAGTCACAGCCTGGGTTAAAATGCCAGCTCTACTACTTGATAGTTTCAGACAAATTAGTGAATCTCCCTGAGCCTCAGTTCTCTCATCTGTAAAATGGGGATGATAGTACTGCCCACCACATAGGAATATTGAAAGAACTAAATGAGATCATGCATTTAGTGAGACTCAGACGAGGCCTAGCATGCTAAGTGTTCATCAGGTGGGGATAGTTACCACCTACGTGTTCTAATCCTCCGTCCTCTGCTTTGTCACCATTGCCATTGCCTCCTAGCAGATTCGGGGCTCTGGGCTTGCGCTACTGATTGTTCTGTTGTGTCTGTTTCCACTAGGTGTGTCTCACTTCCAGGGTCAGTGTCCCCCTTCCAAATGACAACTCTGAATTGTGTCCCTCTTGCGCCTCCAATGCACCTGTGCCTGCAGCTGGTCACTGATCTCCCCTGGGGTGTCTTCCTAGCATCTTTTTTTGTTGTTGTTGTCTTTTAATGGCTTTATTGAGATAGAATTCACCTACCCATTTACCCATTTAAAGTGTACAATTCAATGGCTTTTAGTATATTCACAAAGCTGTGCAACCATCACCATAATCTAATTTTAGAACATTTTTATTACTCCAAAAAGAAATCCGGTACCTAGTTGCAGTCACACCCCCTTCCTCCCTCCCCCAGCACCTGGCAGCCACTACTTTTGTCTCTATAGATTTGCCTATCCCGGACGTTACATATAAAAAGAATCATACAACATGTGGTCTTTTGTTACTGGATTCTTTCACTTAGCATAGTATTTTCAAGGTTCATCCATGTTGTAGCATGGGTCAGTATTTCATTCTTTTTTTTTTTTTGGGGGGGGGGCGGAAATAATATTCCTTTGTAAGACAGGCCACACTTGATTTATCCATTCTTCAGTCTATGGACATTTGGGTTATTTCCATTTGGGGCTATTATGCATAATGCTGCTAGAACATTCCTGTACAGGTTTTTGTGTGGACATATGTTTTGTTTCTCCTGGATATATAACTAGGAGTACAATTGTTCCTCTTGAAGCTTTGGTCTCAGGATGTTCGAAACCAAATTTATCATCTTCCTGTAAGCCAGCATCTCCTTTGGTTTGCTTAGAATCCTTTAAAAGCACCACCTTTTCCTCAAGCAAAACTTCCAAGTCTGGGTGAACGTCTCCTTCCTCTGTACTTGGTTCCACTGCCTCCTCAGGTGCTGTTGTCTATATCCTCTTCTCTCTTCTGACCTCACTACTGCTCAGACTGAGTTCCTCATCTTCTTGCAGCTGGACTATGGCACAGGCTCCCAACTTCTTTCCATTCCGTGCCTGCAGTGGGTGCAACCCCCTGGAGCCATCTTCCCCTTGGCTGCCTTCCAGGACTGCCCATTGCTTAGTCATTGGTCCCCTGACTTCTGGCCCTCCAGCCTCTGGACACCAGAATCTCATCCCAAGTCTCCTTTCCAGACTTATCTCCTATCTCTCCTTCCCAGGCACCCTACCGTCTGGCCACATCACACTCACCTGGTGCTCTCCTAATTGCCTGCATTTTCTCTTCCCGCTGGCTTCCCCCATCTTTATCTGTTAATCTCCTCTCTACCTTTCACAGCTAAATTCAAATGCTGCCTTTAACATTAGGCCATTTAAATTTAACTTAACTGATGCTTTTAAAGTGTCCACAGATGTTTGTTGAATGAATAAATGGTAGAACCCCACAAACTGGATATGTATTTCCCTGCTTGACCTCCCTGCGATTCATTGGTGCTACTCCTGTGTCACTTTCTTCTACATTTCTGGGTCTTCCAGCCCTAGCACAGACAGATCTTTTTTATAAAAGGCACTCAGGAAATGCTTTTTAAAAAAAAATCTTGGCTGCGCCGCACAGCTTGTGTGATTTCAGTTCCCCGACCAGGGATTGAACCCAGGCCACAGCAGTGAAAGCCCGGAATCCTAACCAGTAAGCTACCAGGGAACCCCCAGGAAATGTTTCTTAAATAAATTCAGTGCACTTGCCAAAATGTTTTTCCCAAATAATTTTTGCATCTATCCTTGTTAAATGTCCTTCCTTCTTTCACTCATTCATAAAACTACTTTTTGCGAGGCTGGTTTTGTGCTGGGTAGTGTGTCAAAGCCGTAGGGAATTGCAGGTGAAATGAGCCCCAGCTCCTGCCCTCTCACAGCTCACAGTCTAGGGGGGATAAACACACACAAGCAGATGCTTTGCCATCTTGCTGGTGAACGAGGGTGCTGTGGGAGAGTCAGCCAAACCTTCAGGGATGATGTTTGAGCAGTACCTTGCAGGATGGGCAAGGGTTAGCCACATGGAGGAAGCAGAGAAGCACGTGGAACCCATGCGGTAAGGGTATGGTTGACCACTGCCCGCTGCCTAATGAAGAGTGGGCCCTTGGGTCCCAGCCAAGGAGAATTGGATCTGGGGTGGCCGTTGGGGTGGCATTCAGGGCTCTGCAGCCCCTTGTCCTCTGTACCAGGTGAGGATCCAGCCTTCTGTCTATGACCACAATGTGCCCACCCTGGAGGCCTTGGTTAGGGTACCACAGCCTCACAGCGAGGGGCCCATCATGCACAAGTGGAGCGTGCAGATGGTGAGTGTGGCCCACGGAGGGAAGGGCGCCCAGGTCTCTGGGGGTGAGCTCATAACGTGGGGTTGGGGGGAGATGTGTGGGGACAGGAGTGAGGATGATTGAATCTGCCAGGGGCCAGTGGGGGAGAACTGGGATGCACGGTGGTATCTGAGAGTGGGGAAGAATGCCAGGTCTGGCCGCAAGGGGCTGGCGTCCCCTCTCAGCTCTGGACTAACTGAAGACCTCGCCTCATCCTTCCCAGGAGCCTCCTGTCACCTGCCACCGTGAGGATCTGGAGAGTCCATCTGATGTGGCTGAGGTGTGGGCCCGTGACCTCAGAAACTGGGGTGGGGGCTGGCCAGAGGGCAGGTGGGAAGAGACCTCCCTGACCCCCTGCTTTCCTTCTTCCCGCAGCCTTGCTCACTTGGAGCCGAGTTCCGCTGCCCAGTGGTCTTCAGGCAGGAGATCCTCGTCCAAGTGATCGGGACGGTGGAGCTGGTTGGGGAAATCAAGGTAGCTGGCAACAGACTCCAAGTGGTTCTGGGGGGCCCTCGAGGGGTGGAGGGTGGGCTTCCCCCCCCAGAGAGCCTCCCTGCATTGTTTTGTTCTGTCTTGAGGAAATAGCCCCAGCGTTTACACAGTTGCAGATGAAAGAGGACCATGATTTGTTTAAAATTTGCAGGACTGTTTTCAGGGGCCTACAGATAATTCCTAGGTGTTCTTTATAGGAAAAATGTCCTCCCAATAATGGCAAACGGCACGTTAGAACGCTCCAGGAGAGAATGGGGTAGAGATGGCGCACCCACTAGGACCCATTTTCCTCTGCCTCTGCCCCTTGAGTTGCACTGGGGGGCAGAAGTCAGTGGGTTCTGGGTCCTTGTTCCCTCTGGCCTGATGCCCCACCCCCACCTCTCCCTCCCACAGGCCTCCTCCATGTTCAGCCTCTGCAGCTCCCTCTCCATCTCCTTCAACAGCAGCAAGCACTTTCACCTCTATGGCAGCAATGCCTCCCTGGCCCAGGTATCTCTCTACCTCCTCAGAAGACCCGGGAACAGAGGGCAGCAGAGGAACGGGAGGAACCCAGGACAGAGCTAGGAGAGCTGGAGCTGGGAGTGTGGGCAGCCACAGAGGAGAAGGTTTGGGCTTTAGTGCAGTAAGAACCTCCCCACAGGGCTTCCCTGGTGGCTCAGTGGTTAAGAATCCGCCTGCCAATGCAGGGGACACGGGTTCGAGCCCTGGTCCGGGAAGATCCCACATGCTGCGGAGCAACTAAGCCCGTGCGCCACAACTACTGAGCCTGCGCTCTAGAGCCCGCGAGCCACAACTACTGAGCCCGCGTGCCACAACTACTGAAGCCCGCGTACCTAGAGCCCATGCTCCGCAACAAGAGAAGCCACAGCAATGAGAAGCCCGCACACCACAACGAAGAGTAGGCCCCGCTCGCCGCAACTAGAGAAAGCCCGCACGCAGCCACGAAGACACAGTGCAGCCAAAAATAAATAAATTTAAAAAAAAAAAAAAAAGAACCTCCCCACAGCCAGAGCCATCAGCCTTGGCACAAGCAGACCACAAGGTCAAGATGGGTTTGATGGCAACTCAGCCAAGGGGCCCCCACCCCACACGCAGGGCATGACAGGAGGGGCCCAGCACTTGCAGAGCCCGGCGTTGAGAGAGTGGGCGAGACGGGTTTAAGAGCAGGAAGCTCAGAGCAGGAGAAGGGAAGGGGCAGCTGAAAAAGTAAGCAGAAGCCAGATTCTGGAAGGCATTGCGTGCTGAGCTGGGGTTCTGGCATTTCATCCTGGGGCTAAGGGAAGCCTCTTAAGGGTTTAAGGGGGCCGTGGTGCATATTTGCCTGTTCATTCTGGTGGCTGCAGTGCAAGGTGTACTGGAGAGGGGGTCTGGGCCCAAGCCCCATGTCGTGCGTGACACAGTCCAGGTGGGAAATGCAGAGACCTAGGGACTGAGGCCAGATTCACAAGAAATGTCAGGGGTGGGAACGGCTTCTTCCCTGCACTCCCCACCTCTCCTCTCCCCCAGGTCATCATGAAGGTCGACGTGGTATATGAGAAGGAAATGGTCTATCTCTACGTGCTGAGCAGTATCGGGGGACTCTTGTTGCTGCTACTGATTTTCTTAGCTCTGTACAAGGTAGGAGCTTCTGCGAGGAACGGGCACCCAGCCAGTCTGGGGAAAGTGGAATTGGCAGGAGTCAGGGAGCAGAATACCAAGATGAGGGGGCTTTAAAGCCAGAAGGGGCCTCAGCCTACTCCTCCTTCTACAGATAAGGCTACTGAGGCCCAAAGGGCAGGCAAGACTTTACCCCCATCCCTCAACAAGCACTGGCAGAGCCAGACCTGGGTACCCAGGGAGAGGAAGGAGAAGGAATGTCCCACATATCGAGGGCCAGGCACTGGGATACGGAGGCACAGAACACACACATGGTCCGTGCCTTTGAGATGCTCACAGTCTATGGGGGAGACAGACACGAACATGATGGGGGCTATACTATGTGCTCTGGGCCTATAACACAGGGACCTAACTGAGGTTGGGGGGAGTCCAGGAAGGCCTCTCAAGAGAGGTGGCCTTTAATTTGGGATTTGAAGGATGAGTAGAAGTTAGCCAGATGAAGAGTGCTGGAGGGCAGCTGTTCCATGTGAAAAACTCAAATATTCCAGAAAAGAAAACATAGAAAATCAAAGTTTCTCCCTATTGCAACCCCAGAGGGTTGTCATTAACAACCATTTTGTTTATATTCCTCCATGTTCTAATTTTATTGTTAACATATATGTGAATGTGTGAGCATGAGAGAGAGAAAGAGAAAAGCCAGTGGATGTGAGGATGTGTACAAAACGTTACTGTATATACTGCTTGGGAGCTTGTATTTCCCCCTGGATATTATATCTTGATGTCTTTCTGTCTGAGCACAATCAGATTTGCCTCTTGCTCTTTAGTTTTGTTTTTTTAATTTTTAAAAAAACTTATTTATTTTTTTGTCTGTGTTGGGTCTTCATTGCTGCGTGTGGGCTTTCTCTAGTTGCGGCGAGCTGGGGTTACTCTTTGTTGTGGTGTGCGTGCTTCTCATTGCAGTGGCTTCTCTTGTTGCGGAGCACAGGCTCTAGGCGCGTAGGCTCAGTAGTTGTGGCGCATGGGCTTAGTTGCTTCTCCGCATGTGGGATCTTCCTGGACCAGGGCTCAAACCCGTGTCCCCTGCATTGGCAGACAGATTCTTAACCACTGTGCCACCAGGGAAGTCCCTACCTCTTGCTTTTTAACCCCTGTGGTTTTCTACTGTCTGGATGCCTCACCTTTTATTTAACAAGATCCTTATTGATGAACGTTTAGATTGTTTGGAATTGACCTTTTTTTCAAACTGTGTGCCAAAAGGCTTTTATTATTATTACTTTTTTTTTTTTGGCTGCGTTGTGTCTTCGTTGCTGCGCGCAGGCTTTCTCTAGTTGCGGCGAGCGGGGGCTACTCTTCATTGCGGTGCGTGGGCTTCTCATTGCGGTGGCTTCTCTTGTTGTGGAGCACGGGCTCTAGGCGCACGGGCTTCAGTAGTTGTGGCACATGGGCTCAGTAGTTGTGGCTCATGGGCTTAGTTGCCCTGCGGCATGTGGGATCTTCCCGGACCAGGGCTCGAACCCGTGTCCTCTGCATTGACAGGCGGATTCTTAACCACTGTGCCACCAGGGAAGTCCCAAAACGCTCTTGTTACCAACATCTTTGCACACTTGTCCAGATATTTTTTAGAATCAATTCCTAGAGCTGGTATTACTGAGCCAAAGAATATATATGTTTTGAGCTTTCACCAGAGAGTGCATGGCCCCTACTAATAAGCCCTATATAAGTGCAGGCTCTTGCTGTTAGTATTACTAGATATTGTCAAATCACCCACCCGCAATAATGGTACGTGACATTTTGATGAACCTCAGGAATGAACTATTAAACGTACAGCTTTTTAACATATTGCCAAGAAGCAGGTGTGGCAGATCCCCTCACCCCATCCCCAGAGCAGATGCCACCTGTCTGTGGCATATGTGACTTATCCCTATAAACGGTACTTTCATGTTTTGCCAGGGCCGAATGGTCCAAAGGGCTCTGTGGACTCTTTGTTTACTCAAGTCTTGTCTTCCTACAGGTTGGTTTCTTCAAACGGAACCTGAAGGAGAGGATGGAGGCGACCGTAGATGCTTCAAATGAAATCACTGGAGAAGACACTGGGCAGCCGGCGTCTGGGGAAGAAGCCAAGGACCCGGGCTGCCTGGAGCCCCTCCACGAGGAGGAGGCCCGGGACGGAGGTGGCAGGGACTGAGGTGCAGGCTGGATGCAGAAGGCCCAGGACTGGACTCGGGATGCCTGGTGCCAGCCTGCCTCTACCTGAATTTCACCATGTGTCCTTGGGCAAGTCACTGCCCATCCGTGAGCCTCAGTTTCCCTATCTTGAACATGGGCCCATTCCTGCCTGCCTCCTTTGCAGGCTTATGGTGAGGATCCTTTGAGGGATGGGCCAGGAAGGCCACAGAGGTGAGGCCTTGTAATTATCATGTGGTCCTGGCTCCCACCGGCCCCTGTTAGTTTCCTTCCCTGGAAGAAAACATCTGATCTAAATTTGGAGAAACGGCAATCTCAGAACCTAGCGACACTCCAGGCCCTCATACCCACCTGCCCTTGGATGTCCGCAGAGGCCTCAAGCTCCCAGAACCTTGCCTTGCATCCTCCCCTGCCTGGAATCCAGTTAGCTTTCAATTCTCCTACCAGAGAGCAAATCTCATCTGTGTCACTACATTGCTCCTGCAAACCCCTTGCCCTTTGGCTAACAGATTCCTTAATAGGCCTTCCAAAATCTGCAAAACTGGGCTGTTTCCTTCCCAGCCTTTTCTAGAGACATCCCGCCTCCCTTTCTAAGCGCCAGTTAACCAGCCTTTTCACTTGCCCAGCTCCTTCCTGGCTTACTGCCTTCACCCAGACTCTTCTCACTTCCTGGAACATTCCTCCTGCCTCATTTTCCTGCCTAACCCTCTCTCAGCCTTCAGATCTCAGTTCACACATAACTTCCGCAGGGCAACCCCCCAACCCCAACTCAGTTTGGTTCCCATATTATACATGCTTACACTAGCCCGCACTTGTCCTGCATAGCACTGATCATATTCGTTAATTGTTAAGTGATTTACTTAAACAGTGGACTCCAGGGGGGTAAGGATCATACCTTTCTTGTTCACCTTGGGACCCCTGGTGGTATCACAGAGCCAGACACATAGTAGGTGCTTGAGACAATTTCACTGAATTGTGAGGGTGCCTGTGGGAAGATAGAGAAAAAAGTTTGGATGGGCCCCATGGCAACCCCATCCGACAAGGCTCAGTCTGCCCCAGGCGCCTGCCCCCTCCCTCCAAAGCCCCACCCCGGGACTCCATCACATCCTACTGTGGCCCCCACCATGAGATTGTGAGCTCAAGGATGGCAACTGTGTCCGTTTACCTGGCTCCCAGTGCCAAGCACAGCACCTGTACATATTTACCAAATAAATGTGAAATTCTGGCCAATTTTGTGATGTTTTTGTGCTGGTGCAACATTCCAGCCTGGCTCAATTAAATGAAAATTTCCTGGAATTAAATGGGAATTCCAGTGGTTAGAACTTGGAGCTTTCACTGCCAAGGAGCCGGGTTCGATTCCTGATCGGGGGACTAAGATCCCACAAGCCACGTGGCGTGGCCAGAAAAAAAAAGAACATTTCCTTCTCAACCCTCCCACTAAGTGGGACCAAAACAGTCAAATCTTTTTTTCTTCCCTTTCTCCCTTCTCCTTCTCCTTTTTTTATTTGCCATGATGACCCTCAGAAACTGACATGTGCCGGACGTTGTCAGTTCATTCAAAAGAAGCAGCAAGAGAGGCACAGAAAGTGAGGAAAGGTTAGGGAGGCATTGACAATTTATCAAGCTGTGAGAATAGACCTTCTCTGATACCCCCACTTAAAATTTTTTTTTTTAATTGAGGTATAGTCGATTTATGCCCTCCCCCTTTTTTTAAAGAAATGGTTGTTGGGCCTTGACCCTGAAACCACCTCCCCCCGCCCCTGCCTTAGAAGGAACAGAGGGGACTAGTCACTGCTGCCCTCTTGTGGTCAGTAGGACACCGGGGGAATATTGAGTAACTCTAAGGTCAGCTCCTGTCCAGCAGTGGGAGGTGAGAAGCAACATTTGGTCCCCCAAGCAGTGACCTTTGATGGCTCCCTTCTGCCTACAGCGGAGTAAGTGGACATTCCTGAGCCGGGCACACAGGCTTTCAAAGCCTGCCGGCCTCTCCAACCTCATCACCCCCTTCTGGTCCAGCCTCCAAGAAACCATGGGGCTGGCTCCAAAGCAAGACATCAGGAAGGAAGAAGTGAGGCTCATTTTCCTAGAGAGGGGAAAAAAAATGTTTTGACCATCAGGAGTATCGCTGAACTGCTAAAAGTACATGAAATGATCTGTAAGCCTCGTGAAGCATAAGTTGGGTTCTATTCATTCCTGCAGGATTTCTTGAGCACTCTGTGTCAGGCCCTGTGCTGAGTCTGAGGACCTGCTTGTGAACATGACAGACAAGTCCCTGGCCTCGGGAAGCTTCACTTCAGTGGGAAAACAGAGAAAAAGTAGAAATGTGATTCCAGGTAGTGATAGGGCCGTAAAGAAAGTGAAGAGGGACAAGGGGTAGGGGGTGATGGAGAGGGCCCTTTTACACAGGTGGTCGGGAAAGTCTCTCTGAGGAAGCGAGATTCTGTGACACGAGGAAAAAGTGAATATTTTCATCAAGGCTGGCAAAAAAACACAGAAAATCTGGGAGGTTCATTGCAGGAACAGACCTGCTGTCATCACGCCAAGGAATCTCTCTTCCAACTCGCTCAAGTGTACTGTCTTTGTGGTAGTTCCCCGGCGGTGCAGCGGTTAGGATTCCACGCTTCCACTGCAGGGGGCACGGGTTCGATCCTGGTTGGGGAACTAAGATCCTGCATGCCGCGCGGTGCACCCAAAAAAAGAAAAAAAAAGAGCACTGTCTTCAAACACCTCGGCATCCTTCCTGCCTCTGTGCCTTCACACGTGCTGTTCCCCTTGCCAGCCTGTCCAACTCCACCTGTTTTCTTTTCTTTTGAACTCTTCTCCATTATGGTTTATTACAGGATATCAAATATAGTTCCCTATGCTATACAGTAGGTCCTTGTTGTTTCCACCTGTTTTCTATCCTTTAAAATCTTTCTACTTCAAAGTATTGATACTTCAAAGCTTTTCTCATCCCCTTGGTTCCTGGACAAAGGACCCAATTCAACACCACTTTGTTTATGGCTCATTGGGGCACGTGACGCTGACTCTGTGGGCCCCTCTCTCAAGACTAGGAGATTCTGGAAGGCAGGAATCAGGCCTCACGTGCATTACCAACACCGACCCCTCACCAGGGCTGGCACAAAGGTATTGTTCAATAAATGTTTGATTCAGTGGCCCTAAATGTATATGGGTTAAATCTATTGGTTTTATCCAGTTAGAAATTGAACCGGAGAAAAACTTAAACATGAGAACATCCATGCCTACATTCCACGCAAGCCATCAGAGTGATGACATATGTCATCACATGTCATGCAGCTTCTAGAAAACAGTTCTTTATGGGAGAAACAGAGTGAAAAAAAGTAAATAACATCTTAGTATCGTTAGGAAAATGGTCAAAACCCAGTCAGCCCTAGGATGGAATCCAGGCTCTGCTGCTTCCTAGCTGTGTCATGTGGGGCAATTTCCTTATCCTCTCTGGGATTCATTTCTTCATCTGTTAAACAGGAATAATAGTAGTCTGTACCTCAGAGCCGCTCTGAGCGTTAAATAACACGTGTAAACTGCTTAGCATTGTTCCTAGCGTTTAAGCGCTAATGGTGGTGGACAGAAATGGTTGGTCTATTGTGCAGGAGGAGGGTGTAGTAAAAGCAGCAGGCTGACCACAAGTCAAGAGACTTGGTGCTGGAGCTCTTCCATTAGCCCTTCCACCTTGACCTTAGGGAACACACATGTCCTTTCTGGGTTTGGTCTGCTCCACCTGGCATCTGAAGGTACCTCAGGAGCTGTCATGAAGAGAGGGGTAGAGGCTGAGCAGCTGAGTCCCACCCTCATTTGAACCGATATTAAATACCAAGGCTACTGGGAATTCCCTGGCAGTCCAGTGGTTAGGACTCTGTGCTTTCGCTGCTGAGAACGTGGGTTCAATCCCTGGTCAGGGAAATAGGATCCTGTAAGCCACATGGTGTGGCCAAAAAAACCCCAAATACCAAAGCTACTTTATCAATTAAGCACCAGAGGCACTGTACCCAGGTCCTTCTAGCCTTCAAGTGCCTACAGTTGGGAGCCAAAGAAAACTTCAACTCCAAAATAAGGAGATTAGGGCTTCCCTGGTGGCCCAGTGGTTAAGAATCTGCCTGCTAATGCAGGGGACACGGGTTCGAGCCCTGGTCTGGGAAGATCCCACATGCCTCGGAGCAACTAAGCCCATGCACCACAACTACTGAGTCTGTGATCTAGAGCCCAAGAGCCACAACTACTGAGCCCGCGTGCTGCAACTACTGGAGCCCACGTGCCTAGAGCCTGTGCTCCGCAACAAGAGAAGCCACCACAATGAGAAGCCCACGCACTGCAAGGAAGACTAGCCCCTGCTCGCTGCAACTAAAAAAGCCCACACACAGCAGTGAAGACCCAACGCAGCCAAAAATAAATAAATAAAATAAATTTTAAAAAACAAAAAAACAAAATAAGGAGATTAAATTGTATAATTGAAATAAATGTTGTAGTAAATGTCTACAAATGGAATATGTCAGGTAGTCAAATGCAGTTCTGTTCGACATATATAGTTACATATATGAACTATATTAAATGTGGGAGTTGGAGTATTTTAATATTTGAAATTATGTGTGGTAGGGTGGCTGTACAAAAATGTGCATAAAGTTTACAAAGGTCTTTAAAAGACTGTGAGATTTCCCTTGAAAAGTAGTGTTCTACATCCAAAATAATTTAATCTTTGAAAACCACTAAACACACCAAACCGTACTGAACTACATGATCTCTAGGGCCCCTTTCCGGAGTTGGTAGATCATGAGAGGCTGCATTGAAATGTGCTTAGAGAGGTCATTTGCCCTTGACAAGTTATAAGGCCTGAGGATGGCCGCGGGGCCGAGGGTGATGTCAGGATCCTGAGGCCCAGGAGGCCGTATGGAGCGATGACTCCCCACCCGCCTGTGAGGCTGAGCTGCTGGGGGCAGGTGGAGCCGGGCAGACATGGTCTGAACGTCTCCTTCACAGGGAACTTAGCAGGTGTTCCTCTCAAGATGTGCCCTGCAGCTGAGTAGTTCCCTGAGGTGTGGCCTGTCCTCCTTAGCTAAGCTCACGACAGGCCATACTCCAGAATTCCCGCAGACTCACTGATGGCACCAACTCCCCATCATTTCCTGAGGAGCCAAGTGTTAGGAGGCTGAGGCTCAGATGTGAAAGGAAAGTAGGATAAAGATGGGGTGGTAACAACACGGTCCTAAAAAGGACCAGCCTAGTGGGTCTTAAAGGCTGAAGTTGTCCAACCTTCATACTGGGTCCAGTAAGCTCCCCCTATGGGTGGGGTTGGAACTGCAGACAATCCCTGTAATTCCGGTCAGTCAGAGTGTGCACAGAGGGGTGGCTAGAGGTTCCAGCTGGGAGCGGGGAGGGGACAGCCCAGCTGGCTGCTTGGAGCCTGGGAGAGCCGGAACGCAGGCACTAGGCCTGGATATGAGAATCAGGGTCTGTTTTCTGGCCCAAGGACAGACCCTCCGTGTTTGGGAATAGGGACCTCCACAAGGTTGAGGGTTTTCTCACACCTGCACTGGACCCCCTTTGTGTTTGTGCAGCATTCAAAGCACAGGACGTGAACTTGCACAGATATGGGCAAGTCATGTCTCCTGAGCCTCAGTTTATAAGATTCCAGTGAAACACTGAATATAAAAGCACTTCCCAGACAAGGGCTTACAGCTTCACTGGCTGTAGTTATGACCTAGTATCTCCCACTGCCCAGGGCACTATCCATGCACACATTTTAAGGACAAGTCTCTTTTACCACATAAAGGTTTTTATTGAACTCAAATTCGGGGGCTCCAAAGCCTGAGGAAGACAAGGGAGGCTGGGGTTTGCACTCAGAAGCCAGGCCAAGCTTCGGGGCCCCACTCCCCGCCCCGCCTACCCTTACCCCTTCCTGACTCAACGAGGGTCTCAGTAGCTACCAATCTAAGCTACCCACTCTAATTAAGTAACCCAACCCCCCCTCCCCCCACCCCCACCTAGCACTTTGCCAAGCCAGGCTTCCACCAAGGGGCATGCTGCTGCTGAGGCCAGCTCTCTGCTGACCTCTTTCTGGATCTCTCCCAGAGCCTCCGGCTGCCAGCTTGGCCTCCCTCCAACCCCTCTTCATAGCCCATTTCCCATAAGTCTCCGTGTCATGTCGCTTCCTCCATCCAGGCCCCCTCTCCTCCTAGAACCCTCGACTCCTCCCTCCTCCAGCGTTTCCCCTATTCTCTCTCATGGTTGCTCTAGCTCCCTGTCCCCTTCTCTTCTGCCCACCACCTCCCCACCCCGACGGGGTCCCAGGTCAGCGCCGGCCGGCTGCATGGGTCCGCTGGTGGCGGATGAGGTCGGAGCTCTGAGAGAAGGCCTTTCCACAGTCATCGCACTTGTAGGGCCGCTCCCCGCTGTGGACCCGGTGATGCTGCAGCAGCGTGGAGGAGCGGCAGAAGCCCTTGCCACACACGGCACACCTGTAGGGCCGCTCGCCCGTGTGGGAGCGCTGGTGCTGAATCAGCGTGGAGGAGCGATTGAAGGTCTTGCCGCAGTCGGGGCAGCTGTAGGTGCGACCCGGCAGGTGGGTACGGGCGTGGATGGCCAGCACCGAGCTCTGGCCAAAGCGCTTGCCGCACTCAGGGCACTTGAAGGGCTTCTCGCGGGCATGGCTGCGGGCGTGGGGGATAAGTGCCGAGCGCTGGGAGAAGCTCTTGCCACAGATGCCACAGCTGAAGGGCCTCTGCCCGGTGTGCACCCTCTGGTGACTACGCAGGGATGAGTTCTGGCTGTAGCACTTGCCACACTCGGGGCAGCTGTAGGGCCGCTCATGGCTGTGGGTGCGCTGGTGCCGCAGGAGGTAGGAGCTGTCGCCGAAGGCCTTGCCGCAGTGCGGGCACTTGTAGGGCTTCTGACCAGAGTGCGTGCGCTGGTGGCGAAGCAGGTAAGAGCTGTCAGCGAAGGCCTTGCCGCAACGGGGACACTTGTAGGGCCGCTCGCCCGTGTGCGTGCGCTGGTGTTTGATGAGGTCAGAGCTCTGGGAGAAGGCCTTGCTACAGACCTCACATTTATAGGGTTTTTCACCTGTGTGGATGCGCTGGTGCTGGATCAGGGTGGAGCCCCGCCCAAAACTCTTCCCACAGATGCCGCAGATGTTAGGCCTCGGGCCCTGCCCACCCCTGGCCCGGCCACCCCGTCGGCCTGGACCACGAAGGGTCCCCGTCAGGCCCAGGGGATTCTGGAGCATCTCAAACTGGGGTGTAGCCAGCAGGGCCCCTGTGGGCATCTCAAAAGGGGGCCCTAGGGGCAGGCCCCCAGTGGGCTGCTCCCCAAACCCCTGGGTGAAAGAGTCCAAGGGGTGGACTCCCAAGGGGATGCTCAAGGGATTCTTTTCCTCAGGATTCAGAAGAATCTCTGCACCTTCCTGGAATTTGGAACTTTGAGCTTCAAATTCAGGGCTCTGGGTTTTGAACTCAGGATTCTGGGGTTCAAATCCAGGGTTCTGCGGTTCATACCCCGGGCTCTGGGATTCATACCTGGAGCTCTGAGATTCATATCCAGGGCTCCGGGGTTCATACCCAGGGCTCCGGGGTTCATACCCAGGGCTCCGGGGTTCATATCCAGGGCTCTTGGGTTCATACCCAGGGCTTTGGGGCTCATACCTAGGGCTTTGGGGTTCAAACTCAGGGCTCTGAGAATCTGATTCAGGGCTTCTGGGTGCAAACTCAGGGCTTGGGGGCACAAAACCAGGGCTTCGGGACTCAAAACCTGGACTCTCAGGCTCAAACCTGGGGCTTTGGGGTTCAAACTCTGGGCTTTGTGGCCCAAACCCAGGGCTCTGGGGTTCAAGCCCAAAAGGTATCTCTTCCACCTCATAGTCCCCAGTGCCTTCTTGCTGAGAAATTTCCTCTTCCTCATTCTCACTCATGTTGCCTGCAGGATCAGAGAATTACAGAAAACCCAGATTGTGTGGGGCCTGGAAGGTCACTGGGTCCCACCATTAGTTGCCACAAACCTTT
This sequence comes from Eschrichtius robustus, assembly GCF_028021215.1. Classification (NCBI taxonomy): domain Eukaryota; kingdom Metazoa; phylum Chordata; class Mammalia; order Artiodactyla; family Eschrichtiidae; genus Eschrichtius; species Eschrichtius robustus. Next base: position 77,072,428 of record NC_090839.1, read on the forward strand.
CCCTCCTCCTCAAGCAGGGTCGCTGGCCCTCGGGCAAGTGCTGAAATTCCCACCTCCCCCTCAGCAAACCCAGGACACCCGGTCCCCGCCCCCGCCTCCTCCAAGTCCCAGGTGTCCAAGCCCCCGGCTCTCTTCCCCTCCCACCCACTACAGCCCCCTCTCCCGCTCCCAGTCACGCCCCTCGGAGGGGCGCTCCCTCCCTCACCTTTGAGGGACCCTTCGGGGCTCCCCATTTCGTCAGGACTTTGCACATCCCGGGGCTCGAGGCCCCACGGCGACGCCTCCCGTTCCATCCCCGCCGGCTCCCAGTGCGGCGGCAGCGGCGATGGCGGACGATCCTGCGACCCGGTCTGAGTGCCCCGAGACCCGGGCCCTCGCCGCCCGCCCGCTCAGCGCCACCCAGGGGACCCGGCTGTCCAGCCCCGGCCCCTGAGGCCGGACGTCTTGACCCTGGGCCTCTCCGGCCCGCCGGGCCCCTCCCCTACCCGCGGCCCCGCCCCCACCCACAAGGTCTCGGCTTGCCCTGGGGTCCTCGCAGGCCCCCACACGTCGTGGCCTCGGAAATGAGGAGCTTCACGACTCGCCTTGCCGCCCCCGGATACCGCTCCCCGCCCGAGACCCCGACGTCTGGCCTCCCAGCCCCGGGGTGGGCTGCGGCTGGCCGTCCCCCTCCCCTCTGCACAGGAAGTGTCCGTCCGCGGCCAGTTTCCCCCGCTGGCTAGCGCCGCGGCCTCTCTAGGAGCGGCTGGAGGTGGAAACTCGTTGGCATTAACCCTGGGCTGGATGGCCCCGGCGTCGAGGTAGGCGAGGATGGGGCGCCCTGGAGCCGGCGGGAGAAGCTGGGGCAGTTTGTGTGCCTATGTCCTAGGTCCTGTCCGCCCGGGGGCCTATATGTCCTTCTCCCGGCCCTGAGTCCGTCAGTGCCTGTGGCCAAGGGCGAGGCAACAAGCGAGACCAAGGTCAGCGAGAAGGAGCGACGCTTCCCGGTGCCAGCGGGGGCGGTGTCTACCTCCCCTCCCCTCCCGGGCCTTGGGGTCAGCTCTGGCCGCGCCTCGGGACCCCACCCCGCCACTTAGGCTCATCGAGGCTCCTGAGTCTGGAACCCCCCTCCTCGAACTCCACTCCCCCACACCGGCGTGCCCACCCGCACTCCTCCTGGCCCCCTCCGCTCGCTGCTTCTCCTAATCTCCACCCTTCCCCCTTCAGGGAGGGCTAGGATCGTTGCCAAGGAAACAGGCCTGCCTCCAGTTTCCGGAGGCACCGCCCCTCCCTCCCAGGGAGTTCACCGATTGGTCGGTGCAGCGCGTGCTTTCACCGTCCCGCCTCCTCCCACTACACCAACTGCTAGGCGTTAATGGTCGCCAGGGAACGCGAGGCACCTTTCTGATTGGTTGCATGGTGCGCAGGCCGGTTCCACCTTCTCTGTGCTTCAGAAGTGCTAGCGGGAGGAGTGGGAGGGAGGTCCCTGGCGTCTCCCTTCTTGTTGAGCCTGTGCTTTCAGACATTTTCCCGCCCCCATTTACCCTTCATTAGGTTTTATCTTTCTGAAGAATGAAAGACAAGGCATCTGAGGACAGACACCCTTGACTCCCCGGTCTCTTCTCACACTCTCTTTCCCAGCACTTTCCTTCTTCCCACAGGTTCCAGGTGCCGAAGGGGCCAGTGGGGGGGATCCTGCCGCAGAAAGAAGGTTGTTTCCTTTTCTGTTACCCTGACTCTCCCCTTCACCTTCCCCAAAGACTGAGTTTAACTCAGTCCCTTGGAGCCTTTGTCCCTGGTTCCTGGATTTTCTCAGGAGTGGAAGTGGATAGGAGAGAACCACTCTCCAGTCCTGTCTGACTTGGATAGAGGCTTGTAGAGGAAGGGAACCTGAGAAACACTGCCCTAGGTGCAGCTTTGAATCAAAGGAAAAGTGACCCTGGAAAGACAATTTAATAGGATCCAGTTCTTGTCCTTCTTCTACCCTTGCTGCTAAAACTAGTTGGTAGTGTTCTTGACAATTAATGAACCAAATTCTCTCTGTGGGAGTGATGCAGGAGCCATAGATTGTGTTTTCTTATTGCCTTACCAGACAAAGGAAAGAAGGAAACTGCTGAGGAGGAAAGATGGCATCTTCCATTCTCCTGAAAGGAGATGAGAACAAGAATTTGGAGAATTCCAAATGGGAAAAGGCTGGAGAGATGCGATCTCAGTTCTCAGTAGAGGCTTACAGACAGAATCACAGATAGAGACCTTCCTACAAATAAAGCAGGAGTCCTTTTCTGCCCTCCAGAGGATCAGCTTCCAGCTCCATGCCTCTCTCCCATCCCACTGTCTGTCCTAAAACCTTCATGAAGAATGGCTCACAGGGTCCAGCACTAGAGGGCCCACACAGGCCTACAAGTGCAGTGATTATGGGAAGATCTGGACCTGGGCCACCTCCTGGTCATCCCCAAAGCACACAAATGAGAGACAAAAGTCTCCTTCATGAGACACTTTCCTCTGACGTCCAACCTGCTTACCCACCAGAAAATTCCCACAGGAGAGCAGCCGTCCCCTGCAAAGTATGTGGTGAGTCCTCCAGCCCCAGCTCTGACATGGTCCCTGCCTGCACTCTTCATAGCGTGGGCCACAAGCCCCGCGAATAGCAGAAGTTGGGCCAGGGCTTCAGTCTGCTCTGGCACCAGTATTTCCATGTGGAAATTCAGTCTCACTAGTACCTGGCCGACTTCCAGGCAGCCTCCTCCAGCACCTGTCCTCTCCATGCAATGGACCTTCGAGAGGCAGCCAGCCTCTGCCGGCCACATGCCCATAGCAGGGATAGGCTCTAAGCGCAGGGAAGACTCTGATGAGGGTTCCAACTTGACCAAGTGCATGTCCTGAGTTGGGCAGCCACTTCGTCCACAGCATCATCCCTCGGCGTGCAGCAGCACTGGGGCAGAGCTGTTCAGTGTGCCGCCACAGTTCATGGTCCAACCAACTTGGCCCACACCCAAGAGAGTCCTGACAAAGGTTCTGTGTGAGAGGGGCTTCTGTGTGATCTGCTTCCTCCCTGCATGCAAAGGACAAGCCCTCTAAGAGGCCTTCTGTCAGACGCTACAAGAGATGCCCAGGTATATTCAAGAAGCTTTGAGGTACCCAGAAAGAGACCAATCATGACACAGGCCCCTTTGGGAAGAACAAAGGAAATGGGAGTCTTTGTGTATGGTGAAGTCATCAGCTGGCCTGACACATTTAGAACGGGCCCTGACACCAACCCCTACTCTTGCAACGCTAAGAGCAGCTAGAAAATAACATTTTTATGTTCAGAGCAGTGGTTCTCTCAAACTTTAGCAGCCATAAGATTCCACCCCTGGAGATACAATAGACTAGGGACAGGGCCCAGGGAGCTAGCTGCATTTTGAAGAGATAACTGCATGTGATTCTGTGGCAGAAAGGCCTTACTTTGAAAAATATTGGCCTAGAGCAGGTTTTAGCTTCTGAGTCATAAACGTCTTTGCACGTACTGTCCCTAGAAAGATACACATAAACAAATATTCCCCCCAAATTTAGGGGTCTTTGGAGCTCATATCAATACTTATCCTTTACATGGCTTGGACAAACTAGGAAGGGGCCATGTGGTCATGGCCTTGACCTCTCACTCTGGCCATGTGGATGGGGCTCATGTTTTCACTGGTGCAGACAAGCATTTCTCCTGATGCACCAATGAAGCCCTACGAAAACCCTCTTCCTGGCTTAAATTGCTTCAGGGGCTGAGCCTCAAAAACCTTTGGTAGCAGAGAGAAAAGGGAGCCTTACCTTTAGGGCAAGTATCTGTGCCAAGGAGTGAGGAGCTAAGAAGGGGGTGAGGCTGAGGCTTAAGCGTTCCATGATACTCAAATATTAAGTGGGGGGAAAATTGGGTCACGAGGGCAGGAAGCAGAGGAGTTGGTTCTGGTTTGGGGGCCCTAAGCAAGTCTTGAAAACTTCAGAGCACTCAGAGAAAGTAGTAATTATACCTTTAATTGGCAAGCTCAGACAGGGTCCAGATCTGGCTTTGAGGCTGACCTGAGAAGTGGTATTGCAGGCTGCGCTTTCCCCAGGCAGTGCTGAGGGGCAGGGGGAAGGATGGGTTGGACACTGGCTTCTCTAGGGGAATAAAAGCTGGTACAAAGGTAGCTACTACTGCCAAGGTGCCTCTCCTCACTCCCAAGGTGCCTCTCCTTACTCCCACATTCCCCCTGTGACAGGTGGCATATGAGCCAATCCTCCTGGTGAAGTTTAGTCTAAGAGAGATCTTGGTGGGGTCAGATTGGAAGATTAGGTTGGAATCAAGTCAGTTCATCACTTTACCTGAACAGTGTCTTTTCCCCAAGTTTTGTACCTCTTCCTTTAGAAGTTTCTTTAGGTTGACAAATCTGGTTTCTTCCTAAGGCCAGACACAGGGCTGAGTTCTCAGAAGGGAAGTGCACACAGGCCACCGAGGACATAAGTCCTTGCTACTCCTACTTGAGGGGAAGGGTCATCCTGACCAGAGGCAAGAAAGGGTCTACACATGGCTGGCTGCTTCCATCACCTGGACAAGGCTGGACTCTGACCAAAGGAATGAGTGGTAGATGGATGATGGAGTCACAGGGTGATGGGGGAGGGATTCTCTGCAGAGCTTGGGAATACAGAATAGTACAGTTCCCTCTGGCTACTAACCCCAAATGTTCCTGGCCTTGTCGCCCTTTGTTGGTGATGGAGGTCCTAAAGAGAATGAAGATGCAAGCTTTGATTTTGTTGGCCCTGGAACTCTCATCTAAGGCTGGTTTCTCCCTTGCCCTGTTGGCTATGTGGCTGTTTTGTCACTCATCTTGTACCTGGGCTTCACTAACACTGTGCTGCTCTGTCCCTAGTCTAGGTCAGTGCTGGGTGTCATCTCAGGGAGTGGGAAGATGCTTCCAGAACCCTGGCTGAGACACTGGCAAGGAACTCAAAGAGTGGTATGGTAAAGACAGCAGGAAACAAAGAATCCTAGCATCTCACTCCGTGTGTGACCTTGGACAGGTTGCTCAGCTTTCCCCAGTCTCAGTGTCCCCAAATGCAAAAGGATGGAAAAGCTAAGATCTCTTCCAGTTCAGAAGTGTGATGAGGCCCTCCTGGCTGGGCCTAGAATAGCAAAGCCTGAGCCATAGGGCTCTCCCAGGGAGGCCCAAGGAGTACTAGAGGGGTCTCTCAGGCCCCTCCCCTTCAAAAACAGGAAGTGCAGGTCAGCTGAGTGGTGCTGAGGTGGAGACACCACTCCATTTGGGGCAAAAAGTTCAGTCCTGACTGCCTCTTCCTGATGGGCTGTCCTCTCCAAGCAAGATGCTTCCTTCCATAGGCAATTATGAGGGTGAAATGAGTTGATGGACAAGACAGTACTTTGTAAACCATAAAATGCAATACGAGCCAAGATCTAACATTAAGCCTCCTTTTACTTCTCTCCTGCCACCCTTTCACAAATATGCTCTCTACCTGAATCCCTGATTCAAGAACAATTGAATGCTGTAGACTACAGTTTGCAAACTCAAATGACTACAGGAACCCAACAGGTCATGTAAATGAGTAGAAAAATGCCAGATGGAGAGGGCCTGCATTGCCGGAGATGTTGGCGAGCCATGATGAGTGCCAGCTGACACTGGTCAGGAGGTGATAAGGAGTGGCGGGCATGCTGAACTGGAGAGCCTGGTCTCCATCCAAAGGGGCAACTGCCCCTCAGCTCCCACCAATTGTGGTTTTGTGGGAGCTCAGGTGGAGTTGCCAAATCTTCGGATTTTTCAAGAGAGGCCAGAAACCTGTTTTTTTGTGTGAAATATCCTCATTTTTAAATCTTAACCAATAATTCATAACATTTAAAAATGCTGGCTGGGCTAAAAAATATATATATTTTAAAAGGCTGCTACAGACCACATTCAGTCCTGAATGTGACCACATTCAGTACCCGGCCATCAGTTTTTAACTTCTGCAGTAAAGTCACTGGGCAAAACAAAGTTCTCCACCTCAATCCTCTTAGAAACAGCCTTTTCTTCCCCACAGTGGAAGTCTAGTCGGGGTTCTAACCTCAGCCCTAACTCAGCAAAGGGGGCTTCTAGAGTCTGGGACAGTAGGGAACAAGGTATCAGCAGATGAAGCTCGTGAGGGCCTAAGATGAAACAGTCCTCCTCCCCCAGGTCCAGCTCTGGCTGGGACTTCTGTGGCCTCCCCGGAGCTGCCGGAGTTTCAGGCCCCTGAGGCCACCCTGGGCCTCAGACAATGTCTAGATCTTCACCCTTTGCCTTGTCACCGTTGAGGCCATCACCCACACTCCTGGAATATCTCCGGGTAGTGCTGGAAGCCCACGGGTGGGTCCAGGTCCCCTCGGCCAGAGGCCAGGGGCACAGGCAACCCACTGGCACCCCGGCCCCTGCGCCGCCCCGCCCCGGGCCGATGGACCCACTGGTGCTTGGCCATGGCTGACTTCTGGCCAAAGCACCTGCCGCATTGCGGACAGGCGTAAGGGCGCTCGCCGCTGTGGGTGCGCCGGTGGGCCGCCATCTCGGAGCTCTGCCGGAAGCAGCGCCCGCAATCTGGGCACGGATAGGGCTTCTCGCCCGTGTGGGTGCGCACGTGGCGCCGGAGGTCTGAGGCGTGGGCGAAGGCGCGGCCACAGTCTGGGCACGGGAAGGGGGTCTCGCCGCTGTGGACCCGCTGGTGCTGGTAGAGGGCGGAGCTCTGGCTGAAGCAGCGGCCGCAGTCAGCACAGCTGTAGGGCTTCTCGCCCGTGTGGACCCGGAGGTGGGTGGTGAGGGCGGAACGCTGGGTGAAGGCCCGGCCACAGTCCGGGCAGCGGTGGGGCCGCTCCCCTCGGTGGATGGCCCGGTGCTTGCTCAGAGAGGAGGCCTGGCTGAAGCCCTTGCCACAGTCAGGGCAACTGAAGGGCTTCTCGCCCGTGTGGGTGTACAGATGCTCCACCAGGGTGGAGCGCCAAGCGAAACTCTTCCCGCACATGTAGCAACCGTGCCTCTGGTCTGCCCTGGGGACCGGGGGATGGGCACAGAGTGGTGGGCGACCCCGGCGAGGCACCTTCGATGGCTGCTCCCAACCATAAGAAAACCCAGCAGAAAAGGGTTTGAGAGCCATCAGCCCGGGAGGCTGAGCGTCCACAGAAAGGATCTTCCCCAGTGCCTCGGTCCCTTCTCTTTGTCCTTTCTCTTCCTTGTCTCTGGAACCTGCTGGGAGATAAGGGGAGAGCTCAGACCCTGGCTTATCCTGGTCCTTGATTCCCACAGCCCATATGGGAACAGAGAAGCCTCTTAGATACAGGCACCTTCTGGACCCACAGCTGCCTCTGGGACTCAGCTTGGTACAGGCAGGGAAGCTAGGAGTGACACCTTTTCCTCAGCTGCACAGGATGGTAAGAAAAGCTGAAGAGACAGAGAAGGAAGGAAGAGGGGCACAGTACATTCTACTTCAGGGCTGGGGAAATGGGGGTCAGAGGGATGACAATTTAACTGGATCACGGAGGATGAGTGGATGGTAAGGATGCAGCACAGAGAGGCATGAAGGTGACTGGCATTGACAAGTTCAGAGGGGCTGGGCACGGTGCAACAGGTGGACAGGATGAAGTGGAGGAAGAAAACCGTGCAAGCCAAGAGAAAGGAGGCTGCTACAAAAATACAACAAAAAGAAAGTAAACGAAAACAGAGGAGGTGGCAGAGGAGCTAGAGAGCAGGCAAACAGCAGACGGGGTGATGCGGAGCTCCAAGGAGCTTAGAGACCGACTAGATGTGAGGGGCTCAGATACCGCGGAGCTGTAGTGGAGTGGAGAGGCAGGTATGCCTGGGTCACACTCACAGCCCCTTTCTAGGCTGAATCCAGAGCTAGGCAGGGACCAGGCATAATAACCTTAGCTGGGAAAGCAATTCAGGGAGGAAACTGATGATCAGGTAAGGAGTTGGCAGAGGGTAGCAGGATGGGTCGGACCCAGAGGAAGTCCCCACGGGACAAAGTACCCACTACTTCACCTGTGTCTGCTTCTCTAAGACACTCTCCCGTCTCAGGATCCCGGGCATCTGGACCCCACAGTTCGGCCTCTTCCTCCACCCAGGAGATGAGGGCTGGCTTGGCGCCTCGGAAGCCTGGGAGAGAAGAATGCAAAGCCCACGCTGCTGGGGAGGCCGCCGCCCAGGGTCGCGACTTTCTGGGGCCTCCCACTCCACGTGCAGGACCCAGAGGTTGGGCGGAGTGGACGGGGTTGTGGGCGCAGGCGAGCAAGTGGAGCCTCACCGAGCGCGCCCAGGTGGCCGTAGGTCTCTCGCATCACGTCCCGGTACAGGGCCCTCTGCGCGGGCCGCAGACACCCCCACTCCTCCGGGGAGAAGTACACGGCCACGTCCGCGAAGCTCAGGGGCTCGGGTTTTCCCCCCTGGCGCCCGGCCCCGTTAGCTTCCCGCGCGGGGAGCGGGGCCGGGGGCGGCGCCATCGTAAGTGCCACCCCGGCGGCGGGCCAGCGCCACTCCTACCCGCCGGGGTCCGCGGAGCCTCCGCGATCAAGAACGCTCCCTGGCCGGGCCCGAGGGTCGGGGCGCCGTCGTGAGGCCGGGAGACCAGGAACGGCCCCTCGAGGGCCCACGGGGGTGGCTGAACACTAAGAGCGGGTGGCTGAAGGTGCACCGAGAACCAGAACTGGAAGATGCCTTCCTAAGAGATGGCGGCAACGCGGCCCCACGAACTTCCCTCCCGCGCCATCGTGCCCAGATGACGCCGCCCCGGTGTCTCCAGGTGGCTTTGTCTTCGAGCCCTCAGCCAACATGGCCGCGGCGGCTACAGGCGCCCGAGGAGGCGCTGCCACCATCCCGGAGGCGGCGTTCCCCAGAGCTTGGCGCCCGGCCCCGGAGGCGCGGCGGCCCGGCTTCCCCGCCGGGTCCCCGCGCCCGCCGCGCTGGAGGCGCAGCCGCGGCCCCGCCCAGGTTTGGAACAGCGACCTCCAGCCCAGACCCCAGGCCGCTCCGCGCTGTTAATTCAGACGTTCAATTTCGTCGCTGGCCCATCACTGAGTGACAGCAGGCTTCCCCCAGTGTTAAGGGTAAAAAAAATGGAGCGGGTAAAAGAACCTTCTCTACTGGAAGCTTGATAGAGCCTGAAATTATGGGAGCTTCTGTTTCAGGAGGTCGTGGGGGGCAACTGGGGAAGAGTAGGGTGAGGTCTGAGAAAGGTCGGAAGGACCCTCCTTCTGTAAGCTTACGCTCCCCCGACATGCCCTACAGGACGTCTCCCGAACATCTATTTACCTCTAGCTCAAGCTTGGCTCCTGAGCTCCTGATCACAGAGCCACCTGCCACCTTGCCCCGGCATGGATGGCCCACAAGCACCTCGGACTCTGCGTGGCTCAAACTGAATTCATCCCTTTCTTCCCATAACCTGCCCCTCCTGGGGTCTTTGTCTTAGCAAATGGCACCAACTCTCTCCATCATTTCTACCTCCAAACCCTCTCTCTCACCGGACGCATTTATTGAATGTCTAGTCTGTGCTTCCCACAAGCCTTCATAAACACTCTGCCCTAAGAAGCCTTGATATTTTTCCTTTGGCCACTTAAATCAGTCACAGCATTTCACACACTTCATGAACATGCACTTCACATCTTCAGCAGCTCTGGGGTCTACTCTGGAGCTCTTGTCTGTTTGCCTCCTTCCAAAGGCCCCCCTGAGGCTCCCGCCTGACACCCTGTATCCAGTGGCTGCTTCTCCCTAGGGGAGCTGGGCAAGTAAAGAGTTGATCTCAGCTGTAGGGAAGGGGAAGACATAAACTTGGGAGGGGTCAGCCTGGCCAAGGAGAGAGGCTTGTTGTAGGGTGGTCCGTGGGGGGTAAGGACTAAGGGTGCAGAGTTGCCCAGGGGCTCAACCCCAACAAGTTGTCTTAGCCTCTCAGGCCCCCTGAAGGACACAAAAGAAATTAGAAAATTTCCACTAAGAGTGATGGCTTTTTGTCACCTGTCAGTGCCCATCCCTATCACACACTGGAAGAGCCCTGGGTAGTGCTGAAAGCTCGCAGGGGGGGTCTGGACTCTCCTGGAGAAGAACCTTGGGCAGAGTCTGCACCCCTGGGTCAGACCCTGAGGGCCATGGTACCAAGCTGGTGGGTCTACTAGTGGCCTCTGGCTGAAGCACCTCCCACTGTGGGGACAGTTGTAGGCCTGCTTGCCTGTGTGAGTCAGCAAGTAGCATGAGAGTTACTGCACTAGCTGCAAGTAAAGGGTCCCTCTCCAGAGTGCACTGGGCCGGGACTTCCCTGGAGGTCCAGTGGTTGGGACTCTGTGCTTCCACTGCAGGGGGTACGGGTTCGATCCCTGGTTGGGGAACTAGGATCCTGCACGCTGCGTGGTGTGGTCAAAAAAGAAAAAAACACAAAACAGAGCACACTGGGCCAAGTTGAAGGTAAAGGTAAAGCATGACTGCACTTGGGGTGGGGATGAGGGTGTGGTCTGAGTGCCAGGTGTTGAAGCTGGGCACAGACTGAGGGCCTGGGAAAGTCCTGACTACAGGGAGCCTTGGCCACAGGCTCCAAGACCACATCAGTGTCTCTGACTCCAGAGCCTCATGACAACTCCCAAATGGACTCCTTCTGCTGACCCCTTCCAAATGTATCATTTTTCTGAGTGAGTGCTGGGAAACATAGCAGATTCAAAACTTACCTTTTTTCCTGTTAACTCTCCAAGGCCTACTGGAAGCCCCCTTCTAGACTGTATTGGCCAGTTGAGGGCTCCCAAGTCAGGGACATTCCCACCCACGCCAGGGCCAACCAGAAGAGATACTCTCAACCAGAAGGGCAGCTGTTATAGGAACCAGGGACCTGGAAGACTGATGAACTGCCTCCATCCTAAACCTGAATTCACACACTGCCACTGACCTGCGGTCTGGATGATTCATACAGTGTGACCTAATCATGTGACCACTTGGATGCCTCAAAGCCAATTAAGTGAGAAAGAGAAGGTCAAGATTGCAGTCTCCAGTGGGTGTCATAAATTCAGGTCAGCGAAAATTAGTAACACCAGCAGTAAAGAACATATAGATGGTGTTTCTTGCTCAAACGTTTTCCCTTATAGCTGACACTGGGACATCACCTCCACTTCCCATCTTTCTGGCTTTCTCTCAGGCTTCCTCCTCCAGGGGATCCTGAGCACCTGTACCCCACAGCTGGGTCTCCTGCTCCACCCATTTGATGAGGGCTGGTTTGGGGTCTGGCAAAACTGGGGAAGAACCCTAATCATCCAATAAACATTTCTTAAGACTACCTACGCATTCATTTAATGAAAATGTATTGGGCACATCATGTGTGCCAGGCATTGTTCTAGATGTTCCAGGTATTGGAGACATTGGTGAACCAAGATAAAGTACCTGCTCTAAGAGAGATACCAGGTAGGAGCTTTGCTGGCACAGGTGCAGAGAAGACCTTTGGGCAGATTGTGCTCAGGGCTATAGAGATGGACACAGAGCTGCAGTTTAGAGGAGACTTCCAGCACAGGGCAGAAGAGCTCTAGGAGGAATTTCATTTCTTTTCTTTCTTTCTTCCTTTCTTCCTTCCTTCCTCCCTCTCTCTCTTTCTTTTCTTTCTTTCTAATTTTTATTATAGTTGATTTACAATGTTGTGTTAATTTCAGGTGTACAGTGAATCAGTTACACATATACATATATCCACTCTTTTTTAGATTCTTCTCCCATATAGGCCATTACAGAGTATTGAGTAGAGTTCCCTGTACTATATACTAGGTCCTTATTAGTTATCTATTTTATATATAGTAGTGTATATATGTCAATCTCAATTTCCCAATTTATCCCCCCTCCAAGGAATTTCTTGAAGATGGCATTTGAGAAGGGCATTGAAGGGTGTTAGAGTTGGAGGTCAGTGTATAACACAGCAGAATAGCAAGAACAAAGGCTTATTAAGCTGGAAGCATGTCCAAAGAACAAAGATTCTACTTAGCTGGAGTCAAGGAGATGGCTTGCCTGTAGGGAAAGATCTGGTTTGAGTCCGTGGAGGTTAGTGTGCCATGCGCCTTGAAGTCCGGTACAGGTTTTAGAAGTTTTTGCAGTGTTGAAATCTGACCGGAGAGGGTCACTTATGAATTTAGGCTGATCTGGCGAGGATGACGGGAAACAGGGTCACCCTGACTCTGTTGGAGTCAGGCTCAGTGGATTCAGGCACCTGTCCCTGTTCGTCCCACCCACCCCCTTCCCTTTTCAGAGATCCGGGACGCTGGATCTCACCGAGCACGGCCAGGTTAAGGTATGCCACCGCAGACATCCCCACTCCTCGGGGAAGAAATACACGGCCACTTTCACGAAGCCCGTGGCCCTCGGCCTTCTCCCAGGTCCTTCCCGCCCGGCCTTCACCGGCACCTGCGCAGGGAGCCCAGAGCAGGGCCGGGGACGGAGTCTTGGGCTCACCCCCATATCCCCGGGTTGGGACGCTGGGGATTCGGCCTGCGGTGCTGGGTGGGGGTGGGGGTGGGTCCCTCCGGGCCCAGACGACCGGAAGTAGGTTTGGGTGGGGCCACTCTAGGACGGCGGGAAACGGCCCGTTACGCGAACTCGTTGGTCCCAGGGCCGGGAAATGAAGAAGCCTTCAGAAGAGATGGTGGCACCCTCCCGTCCTTCTACTTTAGCGAAAGGCATGTAACAGCTTCAGTGTCGGCCTGGCGTTGATGATCTGGTATACTCCCCCCTCTACTTGTCTTCTCTTGCTGTTCCGCTAGTGGCCTTGCAAGGGCCTCTTGCCCGTAGTTAAGATGGCCGCAACCGCTTCGGCGCCCGCGCTCAGGTCGGGTGGGTGAAAGGTGAGGCGCGGGTGCGGGCGCGGGTGAGGGAGGGCTGGCGGCGGCGAGAGGTTTGGGAGACGGGGATGCCGGGCTAGGAGTGAGGGCTTGTCTGGCCAAATGTCCTCTTCCCAATCCCCGCAAGAAGGCCCACTCAGTGACCCGGTCATTAAAATATTTTTTTTATTACTGGCAAACTAATTCATTTCTCAGGTTTTTGTTTTTTGTTTTTTCATTTACAAGGTACATAAGAATATTCAGTGAATGTCCTCTCCCCCAGCCCCCCACCATTCCTCTAACAGTTTCTTAAATGTCCCTACAGTGATTGTGCCTTATAGAGATAGTCAGTTTGTCTATAGTACTTCCACACATTTACTAGCTCTTACTGAGGACACTGGGCCGAATGCCTCTCAGTCCCTTAGAGTTCAGTCATTTTACAGAAAGGAACTGAAACCCAGTTATGACCCAAGGTCGGGCAGCCCATTAGTGACTCGGGGTTTTCAGACTGCTAATGCGAGCTTTTCCACCGCCTCCTGGCGCTGCCTCCTCCAGGCTCCCAGAAAAGTAACATGAACGCTTCAAATTTACTGGCCCCTGCTGACATTGTGAAACAAACTGGATTCTCATTATTAAGTCATTATTGTAGTATAAAAAGTTAGACGAGGGACTTCCCTGGTGGCGCAGTGGTTAAGAATCCGCCTGCCAATGCAGGGGATGCGGGTTCCAGCCCTGGTCCGGGAAGATACCACATGCCGCGGAGCAACTAAGCCCGTGCGCCACAACTACTGAGCCTGCGCTCTAGAGCCCACGAGCCACAACTTCTGAGCCCACGTGCCACAACTACTGAAGCCCGGGTGCCTGGAGCCCGTGCTCTGCAGCAAGAGAAGCCACCACAATGAGAAGCCCACGTACCGCAACGAAGCATAGCCCCAGCTCGCTGCAACGCAGCCAAAACTAAATAAATAAAAAATTTTAAATAAACTTATTTTAAAAAAAAAAGGCTAGGGACTTCCCTCGTGGTCCAGTGGTTAAGACTTCACCTTCCAATTCAGGGGGCACAGGTTCGATCCCTGGTTGGGGAAGTTCCACATGCCATTGGGTGTGGCCAAAAAAAAATGTTAAAAAAAAGAAAAAAGTTAGATGAGTTACTGGATGACAGGACCCGTTTGCTTTCATGCTCCATCTAAATGTGCTTCCAATTCCAAGCTCCCCTAACAGAACAGTGGCCGACTATGCAAGAGCTGCATTTGGTTCTGTGATGTGACTAAGACATTAATAATATTAGCTTATCTTGATCGATCACTTACTGCAGGCCAGACTCTGTTCCAAGTGCTTTTGCCTGTTAACTCAATTAACCCTCACAACACTTCAGAGATAGGTACCCTTCTGGATCAGGAAGCTGAGGCGCAGAGGAATGACCTTGCCCCAGGCCACACAGCTAGTGAGGGTTCTGACTCCAGAACCCATGCCATGATGTCTCCAATTATTGAAGGCACAATGTCAGCAACCAGAGACAGGTGGGATTTTAGGCCAGGTATGCAGTTGTAATGTGGGGTAGGGCAAGAAGCAGGGACCTAGGAAGTCAGAAGAACTGCTTCTGGTCACCTATGCAATTCCATACTGTTGTATTAAATGTAAAGAGAAAAAATTAAAATGATGCGCTCTAAGCACTAAAAGGATTGTGCTTAGGGGTCAAGTCACGGGGAAAAAAATATATCATTCGAGTGCTTGGGAGGTATGTGAAATTGCCCTGCAGGAGGGTGACAGGCTTCACAAAGGCACCCTGTAGCAGCTCTTGCTCAGGCCGTTGCTGATTTAGGCCTGGGGTCTCCTACCTGGTCTCTGGGCATCCAGCCCTTTGCCTTTCCCATCCATCCGGCACTGCAGCCTGGTGTAGTGAAAAGATCAAGAGCATCAGCTGAGAAATCGGGAGCTTTAGGTTCCAGGCCTGCCTCTGCCACTAACTCAACTGTGTGGTCTAAGCCAGGTCCTTCCCCTCTCCGGGCCTCAGCCTTTCTCAGGGTGTATTCTGTGGAACAGTATTCCCATGAGATGGGAACCAGTGTTCTTCCCCGTGCCCCAGAGAGTCCCCTCCCGCCCTCGGCTTCCCAAACCCTGCTTCAAACATTGGACCAGACAGCTCCAAGAGCTCCCCGCCAGCTCCAAGATGCCGCAGTCCACCCTGTCATCACGCCCAGGTCCACCCCAGGAACTGCCCCTCCATCCTCGTCACTCAGCCAGAAACCTTATCACCGTCCTGGTGCCCCTCCAATGACCCAGCCCCCACGTGCAGCCCTGGACAGGCCCTGTCCCTTCATCTTCCAGTGTTTACCTCCAGCCCTTCAGCTACTCTCCGTTTCCACTCTATTGCACCACTGCCGTCCACTCTCAGAGCAGCCAGAGTGGGTTTTTAAAATGCAAATCAGATTGCCTTGACCCTTGACACTCTGCTTAAAACCCCCGAGTGGTTTATATGAGGTCCCTAAAGTAGTCAAATTCACAAAGACAGAAAGTAGAATGGTGGTTGCCAGGGGCTGGGGGAAGGGGGAATAGAGCATTATTGTTTAAGGGGTACAGAGTTTCAGTTGGGGAAGATGAAAAAGTTCTGGAGTGGGATAGTGGTGATGGTTGCCCAACATCGTGAATGTACTTAATGCCACTAAACTCTACACTTAAAAATATTTAAAATGGTAAATTTTGTTATATATATTTTACCACAAGACAAGAACAGAAATGATCCAGTGGCTTCCCAGTATATTTAGAATCAGATCCAAACTTCGCATCATGGCAAGCAAGAGCTCTGTGACCTGCCCCTTTCCCACTCCCCACCCCCCTTCCCCTGCCTCCAAACTCATTTTCGGCACCTCACCCAAATTCATCCCTACCTCAGAACTTGGCACTTGCCGGTCCCTGTTTAGAAACCCCTCTCTCCCACTCCCTGCCCCCAGCCCCCCGGCCTCTGAAACCCTGCCCTCCCCCACTCCCACATCCTGTGACCCTACCCGGTTCCCCTTGGCTCCTTTTTTTTTTTTTTTTTTTCTGGCCACGCTGAGCGGCCCTTTGGCTCCTTCTCATCCTTTGGATCTCAGCTCAAACGTCTCCTCCTCACCAAGGCCCGGCCTAGGTATCCCCCCACAGCAGGCACTTCCAGCATGTCCTCTGTTTTAGTTCCTTTGTAGTGCTTGTTATTTGCAATTACAGTACTTTGTCTTATGTATGTACTGGCTTATCACTTGTCTCTCCCCACCCTACCTGAATGTAAAGTCCAAGAGGATGCCTATGTCTGTTTTCCTTGCTATACCTTGGCACTTAGAATAGTACCTAGTACATGGTAAATGCTTAGTAGATATTTTGTTGTTGTTGTTTTTTGTCTGGTTGGTTGGTTTTTCTTTTCTTTTTTTTCAGCTGCGTTGGGTCTTCGTTGCTGGGTGCAGGCTTTCTCTAGTTGCGGCGAGCAGGGGCTACTCTTCGTTGTGGAGCACGGGCTCTAGGCACGCGGGCTTCAGTAGTTGTAGCATGTGGGTTCAGTAGCTGCGGTGCGCGGGCTCTAGGGCACACGGGCTTCAGTAGTTGTGGTGCACGGACTTAGTTGCCCCGCAGCATGCGGGATCTTAGTTCCCTGGCCAGGGATCAAACCGGCGTCCCGTGCATTGCAAGATGGATTCTTAACCACTGGACCACCAGGGAAGTCCCGGCAAAGACGTCCGATGGGACCTGTCAAACAGCCTTGCTACTGCTCAGGGATTTTCTATGGCTCCTCAGTGCCTACAGGGTGAACTTCAAGGTCCCCGCTGGGATCTGTGGTCCTCCCAGATTGGTCCCACTTCTCCGGCTGCATCTGTCATCCATTATTCTTTACTTTCAGTCTTTATGTTTCAATCAAGTGGAACTGCCAACCATTCCCTATACATGCCCATCCTGGTTGAAATCTTTCTCATCCTTCAAGGCCAGTTTGAACCACCTCCTCCAGAAAACCTTCCTCGGTCTCCTCTTGGTCCTCCTCACATATTATTTTGTGTTGTATTTGAATAATAACAATAACCAATGTTTATTAAACACTAATATGCAAGGCACCGTTCTATGTTATCTCATTTAATCGTTATGTCAGTCTTATCAGGTAGGTGCTATTATTATCTAGGTTTTATAGATGAAGAAACTAAGGCAGAGAGAGGTAACTTGGAGCAAGAAGTGATTTGCCCACGACTGCAGAGCTGTAAAGCAACTGAGTCAGGATCTGAACCCAGACAGTCTGACTCCAGAACCCATGCCCTTAACCTTTACTCCATGCTGTGTCCCTCTTTTATCCTTTTTAGGAAATAAGCCTCCTTCACTGCTTCCTCTGCCTGAAAATCTCACTACATACCAATTCCTCTTAATGCTATGGGAAGCACAACCACTTCCTTCTCCAAGCTACACTTCCTGGCATATCACCAACCAGGATGGGTTAAATGGTGCCTCTGGACTTCCTCCATCACAGCCCAAATCACTGTCTTGAACATTGGACTTGAGTCAGTGTGTCCCTGGCGCCCTGCACAGAACTCCAGAGTCTTCAGACGGTGTTTGCTGAATAAAGGAAATTAGCCTTCCTCATCTTGGGATTCCCTTATCACCTGGCAGTCTCTCCAACAGAAGCCACTCAATGTATGGTCACTGAATGTTGACTGCAAAGGTCTCTGGCCTTGGCGGGGCTCTCATTTTCCTGCTGAGACTCCCCCAGACAGGTGAGACTGGCTCCCTCACTTCACCCTCACCTGAGCCCCTGACCCCTGTTCTGCCCAGATCTGACTGCTCATAGGAAGTGGTAGATATGTGTGGGCACAGTGCCAGTTTCCAGCTTTGCTGCTTTGTAGCGATGAAACTTTGATCCTCAGTTTACTCATCTGTGAAACACAGCTGTTGCTATCCATCCCTGACTCCTTAGCAGACTTCTTTTCAAGGTCTGAAGTGTAAAATATCAACAATCATTTTCAATTGTGTTTCAACAAATGTTTATTGCACATTTACTGTGTTATACATATTATCTTGTTACAATTTCAGTCTTCACAGTAACCCTTTGAGGTAGATATTATTGATCCTCATTTTACAGATGAAGGAGCTGAGGCTCAGGGAAAGCATGTGACTTACCAGCTATTCCCTGGGGGCAAGTTGCAGAGACTAGGTCTGCACCCGGTGCTTCTGTATTCTTTCCACCCACTTCACTGCCTGAGCCTCCTGTTGGTGTCAGTTACCTGGAGCTAGACCATGCCCTACATCTGAGGCCTCCTCCTTGGCCTTAGTCCCCCATAGCATTTACCTCTGCTGCAGATAAGCAGCGGGGATTTTTTTTGGAGACAGTGTTTGCACATGATCTTGGTTGCACCTGCTACTGAGATAACACTTTGAGAGAAGTCCAGCATCTCACTCTCTTCATTTTTTTAGAAAGACTAGGGAGAGAACGTGTCAAGTTTAATCTCTTTGAATCTTTAGAGGCACTTTTGTTTTTACAAGTTTGGAAACTAGAGGGATCCTTGAGGGAAAACCAAGGGATGAATTTTGGGTCCCAAATCCCTGAGTCAGGAGCTTCCCTCAGGGCCCAGTTAGTCCTTAGCGCTGAGGTCAGGTTCAAGCCCAGCCAGCGGGAGCCACTCACCCGCACTCTTCAAAGATGTCCGGGTAGTGCCGGAACAGCACCGGCGGGTCCCGGTCACCTCGGACCGGGGCCCGAGGCACAGCCCGGATTCCGGGCCTCCGGCCCCGCCGGCCCCCAGAGCAGGAGCGGTGGATCCACTGGTGCGCTTCCACGGCAAACTTCCTCTTGAAGCGCATGCCACACTCGGGGCAGGGGAAGGGCCGCTCACCCGAGTGCATGCGCCGGTGGCTGACCAGCAACGAGGGATAGGTGAAGCGGCGGCCGCAGTCTGCACACACGTGGCGCCGCTGGCTGGCCTGAGCATCTACGCTGGGCACCAGGACCGGAGGCTGCGCACCTGCGCTCTGGTCACAGGCAGCTTTCCTGGGTGGCTGTGCTCTTGACGAGGTTTCGCTGATGGTTGAGTCAAGATTGTTTTTAACCAGCTCTTCAGGCCTCTCCTTCCCAGGAGTCTTTTTGGATTCTTTGGCTCCTGGCCCTGTCTCGGGTTCCTCTTCCTTTTTGTTTGGGACATCTCCTAGGAAACAGGAATCAAGTTACATTTTAAAACACATTCGCTTATATCGTCTTAGGTTATAGGATGCTTTTACTTAAGGAAGTGCCAGAAAAGTACTGCCCAGTGATTAACACACAGGCTCTGAAGGATGGTAAACAGGGTTCAAATCTCTTAAGAATGACTTATCTGGGCCTTGCTTCCTCACGTGTCAAATGGGAATCATAATGGTTTCTTTAGTTCACAAGTTTGTTGGGAGGATTAAATGAGTAAAAGTATCTTAAGTACTTAGTAAATGCTCAATAAGCAATAGCAGGACTTCCCTGGTGGCGCAGTGGTTAAGAATCCGCCTGCCAATGCAGGGGACACGGGTTCCATCCCTGGTCCGGGAAGATCCCACATGCCGGAGCAACTAAGCCCGTGAGCTACAACTACCAAGCCTGCGCTCTAGAGCCCGCGCGCTGCAACTACTGAGCCCACATGCCCCAGCTACTGAAGCCTGCACGCCTAGAGCCTCTGCTCCACAACAAGAGAAGCCACAGCAATGAGAAGCCCACGCACCGCAAGGAAAAGTAGCCCCCGCTCGCTGCAACTAGAGAAAGCCCACGCGCAGCAATTAAAACCCAATGCAGGGCTTCCCTGGTGGCGCAGTGGTTGAAAAATCTGCCTGCTAATGCAGGGGACACGGGTTCGAGCCCTGGTCTGGGAAGATCCCACATGCCGCGGAGCAACCAGGCCCGTGAGCCACAACTACTGAGCCTGCGCGTCTGGAGCCTTTGCTCCACAACAAGAGAGGCCGCGACAGTGAGAGGCCCGCGCACCACGATGAAGAGTGGCCCCGACTTGCCGCAACTAAAGAAAGCCCTCGCACAGAAACGAAGACCCAACACAGCCATAAATAATAAATAAATAAATAAATAAATAAATAAATAAATAAATAAAGGGAAAAAGATGGTTCAATTAAAAAAAAAATGCTTAAAAAAAAAAACCCAATGCAGCCAAAATAAATAAATAAGCAGTAGCTATTATTATTTGTGATTTCTCAATTTTTTGTAGGGTTAAGACATTTACAGAGGAGTAAAGATATTTGCTCAAGATCACTCTGCTGAAGGATGGTGAAAGGAGAAGAGCAAAGTTGTCAATTACTGGCCAATTACTGCTTTGCCTTGTTTGAGAATGTGAAAAGCAGACCTGAAGCTGCTTTCATTCTTAGGGGATTTTAGTTGTTCCTGAAAAGGGGAGAATGAGCAGCGCTTCTACCAGAGGGAGTCTCAGACTTGGGCTCCTGATTATCTTACTCTGGTCTCGACTACTGTACCAAATTCTGAAAAATTTGTTATCAGGTCTGCCTCTTTTCCTTCTCCCGTATCCAACATCTGTTGACCCTTTCATTCCTTTAGGGATGCTGGAGGTGGCGATCTGAAAGAAAACACTGCTAGACAGGAAGCCCTGGAATACTGGGGTTGGGGGAAACTTGGGACCATCCCTCACCTCTCAGAGCTCCTCCCAGGCTTTCCCCCTCCTCAGGATCCTGGGCGGCGGGGCTCCAAGCCTCACTCTCCTGTTCCATCCAAGAGATGAGGGCTGGTTTGGGGCCTGGGAATCCTGGGAGAGAACAGGGATCACAGTGCTGGCCTGAGAGGCTGCCCTGGGAAGATGGCATCCCCCTGTCAGGGTGAGGTCACCTCCTCAGAATTTAGGCTCAACCTGGACAGGGTCTGCAGTGCTCCTGCCTGAAGGAAGCGGATGCGGGATGGAAGGACTCCCGAGAGGGTACCTGAAGCGCTGGGGATGGGAAGTGGCTGGTGGTGTTGGTGGAATAGTGCGGGATTAGGCCTCACAATCCTCTGGGTCCTTATATCATCTCCCCTGTGAACCCCAGTGAAGGAGCAGGCGGACTCTAACCCGGGGCCTCACCGAGCGCGCCCAGGTGGCCGTAGGTCTCCCGCATCACGTCCCGGTACAGGGCCCTCTGCGCGGGCCGCAGACACCCCCATTCCTCCAGGGAGAAGTACACGGCCACGTCCGCGAAGCTCACGGCCACAGGCTTCTTGCAGTCAGGCCCGGTCTCCCCCGGTCTCAGCACCAGGAGCGGGGCCGGGGGCGGCGCCATGAGGCCTCCAGCCCCGAGCAGCTGCCGCCTGCTCCCCGCGCCCGGCCTCAGCTCTCGTCGTCCACAGGAAGGGCTCCCGAGCCCGGGGCCCCGCCCAGCCTTGGCCTCCGAACTCAGCCGAGGGAACCGAAGTAGCAGGGTTGGCTGTTTGGGATTCGGGGTTCTGATGGGGACAAATAAACACCCTCGGTTTTTAGTCACTTCATGGCAGCTTGGACACAGACACCCGGGTTAAGGGACCCGTAAGGTGCCTTCAGAAAATATGGCGACATCCTGGCTTCAGTTGTCACTGGCTGCCCTTAAGGGCGCCGTCCCTTGACAGTATCAAACATGGCGCCGGTCTGGCTTCTCATTGTCCACTTGCCCTTAAATACAATGGCCGTGCAGGTGAGTTTTAACGGAGGGGGAGCCGAGGGGAGCTTTCCTGCCATCAAGAAAGATGGACGTGCCTGCGGCTTCCAGCACTCCCGCTGGCCGCGTTGCACAGCGGCCGGTGATTGGCCGCGACAGCAGGAAGCGGCTGTGCCGCGAGGCGGGACTGGCGGGGCGTTTCCGCCCGGAAGTCTCTGTAGGCGGGATCTGGAACCCACCAACGATCTCGGCGTTTGTGGAGCTCGGGACTTAGAACTCGATGGTCTCCCTCTGCGCCTCCCGGCAGCGGGATCCGCCCCTGCGGGAAGACGCACACACCTGGCCAAACCCTGGGGGCAGCCGAGGTAGAGACCAGGTACACGTTTACACTTGGGTGCACAGCTGCGGAGCCGACCCGACTCCTTGCACCGGCAGTTCCGCTCGCTCATTTTCTGGACTGGAGCCGCCGGCGAAGGAAGGTGCTTGGTGAGGCTGGAATTGGAATGGGGAGGTTTTAAATTACTTTTTAAGTTTTTGCAAAATAACTAACGTACGCGGTTTTTAAAAAGTAATACAAAAGGCTTGTAATGAAAAAGGCAGCCTCCCTACCCATTCCCCCTGTTCTCTAGAGGTAACTACTTTAAACTCTTTATTAACTTGAATTATATTGCATATACAGTAAAATGCACGGATCTTCAGTGTGAAATCCGTCGAGCTTTGACAAATGTATGCCATCACCCAAAACAAGATGTAGGACATTGGTATCACCCCTGAATGGTTCCTTTCCAATCAATACATACTTTTTTATTGTGATATATGGCAGAAAATTTTAACCATTTTTAAGTTTTCAATTCAGTAGCATTAATTACATTCACAATGTTGGGCGACCATCACCAGTGTCATTTTCCAAAACATGATCTTCATCCTCACAAAAGAAAACCTGGAACCCGTTAAACAGTCCTTCCCCATTCCTTTCCTCCCACCCCCCCCAAGCCCCCTCCCCACCCCTGGTAACTTCCAATCTACTTTTTCTCTTGGAATTTACTATTCTTGGTACCTCATAAAAGTGGAATCATACAGTTTTTCATCTTTTTGTGTTTGGCTTATTTCACTTAATATCATGTTTCCAAGGTTCATCCATGTTGTAACGTGTATCTGAACATCATTCCTTTTTTTAAAAATTGTGATAAAATATACATAACATAAAAGTTATCATTTTAACCTCTTTTAAAAAATCATTTTAACCATTTTTAAGTTAAGTGGTATTAAGTACATTCACAGTGTTATGCAACCATCACCACCATCCATTCCGGAAATTTTTCATCTTCCTAAACTGATTCAATACACTTCACTCTTAGCCATTTATTCTGGAGCTTTCATTTAAAAATACACTTTTTTAAAAAATTGCTTTTTCTTGGTATACTCATTTTAGACACTATGGGCACCTTGCTATGATACTTGATACTTAATTTCTAGCCCCATACCCTTGACCTCTTTTCCCAACATACTTAATGCAATAAATTATTATTTTTTAATTAATTAATTTATTTATGGCTGTGTTGGGTCTTTGTTGCTGCATGCGGGCTTTCTCTAGTTGTGGCGAGCAGGGGCTACGCTTCATTGCGGTGCGTGGGCTTCTCATTGCGGTGGCCTCTCTTGTTGCGGAGCACGGGCTCTAGGCGCGCGGGCTTCAGTAGTTGTGGCACGTGGGCTTAGTAGTTGTGGCTTGCAGGCTCTAGAGCACAGGTTCAGTAGTTGTAGCGCACAGGCTTAGTTGCTCTGTGGCATGTGGGAATCTTCCCAGACCAGGGCTCGAACCCGTGTTCCCTGCATTGGCAGGAGGATTCTTAACCACTGCACCACCAGGGAAGCCCATTGCAATAAATTATTGTAAATAACATTTCCTATATATGCTATTATTATACTTCCTTTCTTGTCAACTGTTTGCTTTTCTTCAATTTTATAATTGTCCTTTCTCCTTGTGTTATCTGCTCTGCTTCTTTAAGTTGTTGCAAATTACCAAGGAGAGCATCAAATCTCAAATCCCCATTTTTTTTCCCCTGGGAAATCTCCCTCCTTGGGCCCTCAGTCCTCTCTCCAAAACAGACTGGGCCTCAGCTGTCATCCAGGGTCTTCCCTCCCTGCCCTTGGGTTGTATCCTCTGCTTCCTAGACTCAGTGTCTTCCTATTTTTGAGTTGAGACGGGTCATCTTAATGGCTTGCACTGGACTGACTACAGGTGCTAGATGTTTTCACTCCCACCTTTGGAATATTTCTGCAGTCAGGCAGGATGCAGACTCTAGTTGCTAAGCGTGGGGCCGGTCACTGGAGATAACAGATGGATGAGATCTACCAGGTCTCTGTTGGCAGCAGCCCACAGTCTGGTCTTGGAACAATTCCTTGCTTGCCCTCCTGCCTGCCCTACATGCTGAATCTCCCCTTTGTGTTCAGAAATGTTCTTTGCTGATCATGCTAGTGCCTTTTCGGCTTTATATTTTCTGGCCTTGTCCTTGCTGATTTTCACCTGAAATACTTTCTGGCTTTAAGTGTGACTTCTGCTGATTTTGCCTCAACAATTATGTGCTTATTTTAAAACTTTTTGAGTTCTAGAGGTACTTCACTGTGTGAACAGTGTAGAAATGGAGTAAGGAAAAAAACAGATCCTCAGAAATAAGTCTCCTTTTAAACAGGGAATCAGGGGCTTCCCTGGTGGCGCAGTGGTTAAGAATCCGCCTGCCAATGCAGGGCACACGGGTTCGAGCCCTGGTCCAGGAAGATCCCACATGTCGCGGAGCAACTAAGCCCGTGCGCCACAACTACTGAGCCGCGTGCCACAACTACTGAAGCCCGCGTGCCTAGAGCCCGTGCTCTGCAACAAGAGAAGCCACCGCAACGAGAAGCCCGCACACTGCAATGAAGAGTAGCCCCTGCTCGCCGCAACTAGAGAAAGCCCGTGCGCAGCAACGAAGACCCAATGCAGCCAAAAATAAATAAATACATTTATTTAAAAACAAAACAGGGAATCAACTTTATGTAAAGAGAAGCTGTAAAGCATTTCACTTGGACCAAAAAATACTTCTGTTTATTCAGGTACTATGTTGTAAATCACTTCTCTTTGCACTAGGGATGGAGAAAACTTAAGAAGATGGAGCTAAGTACAGTAAACTTGGCTGTTAACCATCAGATTGCAACGTTCAAGACTAAAACTGTTTGCTCATAAGTGGTTGGTGTCATGTTTTTCCTGCCAATCATTATAAAAATACAAAAACGATGCTTTCAGATTGTTTTATTGCCCACCAAACTGTAAATGTTTGTTGAAGAATCTTGATCAGATAATTATGAGAAGTTAGGAAACATGCAGGAGGTCATTATAGTTCTTAAATTTTACTTGTCAGTTTACATCTGAATAATGTAATAATATAATATGCTTAAGGCCACACAGCTAGTGGGGACTGAGCTGAACCTGGAATCCAGGTCTACCAATTCAGGAGAGGCTATGTGGTGAAGTAAAAATAACCGTCAGTTCCCATTAATAATCATCTTTGGAACCCAGGTATTTGGAGAAGCAGTCTTTTGGTCAAAAGATAATTTGAGCCGCCCAGCACCACTCCTGACATGCAGACATGCTTAGTCCCCCCCACCTCCTTGCTTTTATTCCTTCAAGAGTTTCCTGTTCTAAAGTAGGGCTAGCAAATCTAAATAGGTCAGAAAGACCTCTCAACTGTTGACACATACAAACATTACAGTAAAAATTAAGACGGAAGATAACTATGCCTTGATTTCAACTCTAATCACAAGTAATATACTCCTTCTTTAAAAAAAAAAATTCCCCAGCATCATATTTCCAGCTGCTGTGGCCCAAGAATACATCTTTATTCAAAAGATGCAAAATCCAGGAAACATGCAAATATCTGGGGAAAAAAAAACACATTGCAATTACTAGTTCATAAAAGTTTGGAGAAAAAACCCTTTAAGCTCACTAAGTTTGATACCTTTGTGCACCATGTGCAGAGCAAGTGTGGAGCAGGAGAGTTCCTCACCTGAAGCCACTGTCCTCTTTACGGCCACCTCTAAGTCTTCAAGACCAAATAATGCCAACAGAGGCTTGACACCACATGTGTGTCTTTGCTAGCTACTTGACCTGCTCTGGCTAAAAGACAGAATCCTTGGATGAGCTTCCCCAGTGCGGACAGGCCCAAAGCGTGCCCTCTATTCCAGGGAGCACCAGCTCCTTTAATAGGCTCTTGAATCTAGGGTACTCCGTCTCTGAGGAGCGGGAGAGATACAGTCCAGAAAGCAGAATGCACTAAGGGAGAAAATAATCCAGAAAGAAAAGCCAGTTAGGTGAATGGTTTTCAGTGAAGTAACCTCAAGTGGGACTTGGAAGAGGGACCAGGAGCCTCAGCCCGAGAACTGAACACTAGTCGCGGGTGGCTGAAGGTGCACCAGAACCGGAACTGGAACGTGCCTTCCTAAGAGATGGTGGCAACGCGGCCCGAAGAGTGCTACCAGTTTCAATTTAGCTGTTCTGTTGAGCCCTTTCTGCAGATCAGGTGCAGGGAGACACGGAGGGTCTCTAGAGTGGGCAGTGTGTGCTGAGGCTCCGAGTGGGGGAGGAGGTTCTCAAAGGTCACGACCTGGGGTTTGAAGTGCAGGACCTTTCCCTCGTCTCTGCTGACAGCTGCAGGGATCTGGATCCTGGGCCTCTGGGCTTCACGCCTCCACCTCTCTTTCCACCTAAAAGATGAAAGCGGGTTTGGGGCCTGAAAATCCTCACAAAGGAAAACACTGGGCTTGGCTGAGAACCCGGGAGGAGAACTGAGGGCGCTTGCTCAGTGCTCCACACTTCCAGCCCATCGCCTCTGGGCGCATCAGTCCCCGCCTCCCACAGATTACTGGGTCCTGGCCGGGCCTCACCGAGCGCGCCCAGGAAGCCATAGGTCTCCCGCGTCACGTCCCGGTTCAGGGCCCTCTGCGCAGGCCGCAGACGCCCCCACTCCTCCGGGGAGAAGTACACGGCCACATGCGACGAACCTCACGGCCCCTGGGCTGCCTTCCCTCGTCCGCCCGGTCCTGGCCTCCCCGGGCACATCCGCCACCGGGAACCGGACCGGGGGCGGCACCATGGGAAACCCTTCTGTGCTTCGCAGAGAGGCTTCCGGAAAATGTGGAAACGCAATTACCTGTTTCCGCCCTTCCTCGGAAAAAGTCCTGAAGGGCCCACAGGCCTGCCCTTAACTAAGATGGTGCCCCTCCGGCCTCAACATCCCTCGCCTTTCTTATCTGCCCTTCCATGCCAAGGGGCAAACCGGAAGGGAGGTTGGACTCCACGGCGTAACCGTGGAGAGATAGCGTGCGTTGATTGGACAGCGCCGGTCGCTAGGGGAAGAAGGAAGGCTCTGATTGGTCTTTCCGGAGCGGTCTGTTTGAAAGGCCGAGAGTGAAGTAGCTGCAGATCCGAAGGTGGCCGGCGGTGCAGGATTTCTCTTCATCTGGCTTTTCTGGGTCTGGCATCTAAGAGAGAGGTTCTAACGGAGTAAAGGTACTCATTTCTGCTACTCTCATGAGACCTCTTATGGGCAGGTCCGGGGCTTGGAGGTGAGTAAAAGCCCAAAGGCAAGACTGAGGCGGGTTCTGGAGGTAAGGGAGTGAGCTCTGGTACTCGGGCAGGGCTAACCCTGTGAGCTGTGGAAATGGGTTCCTACCCAGTATTTGATCTGGCCCGTGCTCCAAGGTCACAGATGTCTCCCCTTTTACAGACGCTGAAACTTGAGTGACGGGGCAGGTGACTGCTCACGGGGCAGCAGAGCCGGATTCAGAGTCATCTTCTGGCTCCCGTTTCGGTTGAACTTAGGTTCAGCTAAGTGCTTAGGGTAGCGCCTTGCACAAAGTACTCAATAAATAGGAGCTTATAGTTGTAATTGTAATTATAACACTATCTGGACCCTGCCTCAATCAGAAAACCTGTGTTCAAATTACAGCTCATAAATGAATAATAACACTGAGGAATGAGTCAGATCATATCTTAAGATTCTTTTCAATTCTGGGTCAAGGTGGTGGAGTAGGAAGATCCTGAGCTCACTTCCTTCCAGGACACACCAAAACTACAGCTACATATAGAACAACTACCTCTAAGAACTGACCTGAAGACTAGCACAACAGATTTTCTACAACTAAGGATATAAGGAAAAGGCCACGTCGCGAAAGGTAGGAAGGGCAGAGTCCTGGTCTAGTGAGAACCTCCCCCACTCCCGTGGGGCAACCCACAAGCAGGAGGGATATCACAACCGCAAAGGTCCCCCCTGAGGAGCAAGGGGTCCAAGTCCCACATCAGCCTCCCCAGCCTGGGAGACCTGCACCGGGAAGCCAAGCCCCCATAACATCTGGCTTTGAAAACCAGCAGGGCTTACATCTGGGAGAGCCCGAGGGCCGTGGGAAAGGGAAGAGACTCAATTATTAAAGGACTCTCGCAGAAACTCACTCGCTCCAAGTCCTAGCACAGAGGCAGCAGCTTGAAAAGCGCCTGGGTCATACAAGAAGGAGATTCATTGACTAATTTCAGGGCATGCACCGGAGGGGCAGGGATCTGGTGGAATTTTCTCTGGGGGTGGAAGCACTGGCAGACGTCATTTGTTTTCACTTTCTTTCCACGTAGCTGGCCTGGTGCTGGTGAGCACTATTTCTATCACTCTCCATCAGCCTAGCTAACACCACGCGCCCTGCCCCTGCTTTCCCCTGAGGACCCAGGGCACCAACCTCACCCACCAGCACACCTGCAACATTTGCTGCCCAACCGCAACAGGAGGGCACATGCAGCCCACACAGGGGATACCCCTGGAGCACCTGGCTCTGTTGATCAGGGGAGATTGCACCACTGAGCCCCACAGGACACCTCCTACGTAAGGCCACTCTTTCAAGACTGGGAGATGAAGGTGATTTACGTAGAAATGAACACAGAGGGTTAGGCAAAATGAAGAAACTACAGAATATCTTCAGAAGAGAAGAACAAGAGAAAACCTCAGAAAAAGAACTAAACAAAGTGGAGACAAGCAGTTTATCAGATAAAGAATTCAAAGTAACAGTCATAAAAATGCTCATCGAACTCAGGAGAAAAGTGGATGAATCCAGAGAGGTAATCTGTGAGGAAATCACCAAAGGGCTAGAAGATATGAAAGACAAAGATTTAGAACTTTTGAATTTATTAACTGAAACGAAAAATACACTAGTGGAAAGCAGCAGGAAATCAGAGAATGCAAAAAAAAACAAAACAGACCAGTGATCTGGAAGACAAATGGAATTTGCCCAATCAGAACAGCAAAAAGGGGGACTTCCCTGGTTAAGACTCTGCACTCCCAATGTAGGGGGCCCAGGTTCGATCCCTGGTCAGGGAACTAGATCCTGCATGCTGCAACTAAGACCTGGAGCAGCCAAATAAATAAATAAATATTTAAAATTAAAAAAAAAGTATCCCCAAAAAACAAGAATAGGGTCCCCACCGCGGGTCCCAGCAGCTCCAACGCAGGGGAGAGTGTCAGCAGCTAGGCAGCCCAGCTTCGAGAAGCCTCTTGGCAGTCTGGCTGGCACACCAGGGAAGTCCCTATTCACTCTTTTTTAGATCCTTTTCCTATATAGGCCATTACGGAGTATTGAGTAGAGTTCCCTGTGCTATACAGTAGATCCTTATTAGTTACCTATTTTATATATAATAGTGTGTATATGTCCATCCCAATCTCCCAATTTATCCCTCCCCCCCATACCCCCTGGTAACCATAAGTTTGTTTTCTACATCTGTGACTCTATTTCTGTTTTGTAAATAAGTTCATTTGTACCATTTTTTTAGATTCCATATACAAGCGCTATCACATGATATTTGTGTTTCTCTGTCTGATTTACTTCACTCAGTATGATAGTCTGTAGGTCCATCCATGTTGCTGCTGTAAATGCTTTTTTTTAAGAGGTGAAGTCATTTGCTGGTTGTTTATTTTTTGGTACAACCAGAAAATAGTGGGATATTGAATATGGGAGGTTCTGATTGTCTTGGGTGTCAGCTTAACATTCCATAGATGGGGTAGCTTTTCTATCCTATAATACAAAGCATACTAAATGGCAATTTGGAGTCAGTCGTACATTTAATGTCTTGAACACTTTATTTTTTTTTAATATTTATTTTATTTTATTTATTTTCCTTTTTTTTTTATTGGCTGCGTTGGGTCTTAGTTGCGGCACACGGGATCTTTGTTGAGGCATGCAGGATCTTTCTCGTTACAGCGCACGGTCTACTTGGGCTTCTCTCTAGTTGTGGCATGTGGGTTTTCTCTCTCTAGTTGTGGAGGGTGGGCTCCAGGGCACGTGGGCCCTGTAGTTTGCGGCACGCAGGCTCTCTAGTTGAGGCGCAAGAGCTCAGTAGTTGTGGCATGCGGGCTTATTTGCCCCATGGCATGTGGGAATCTTAGTTCCCCAACCAGGGATCGAACCCGCATCCCCTGCGTTGGAAGGCGGATTATTTACCACTGGACCACCAGAGAGGTCCCTTGAACACTTTACTTCCCTTCCCTTGTTGTTTTTGGTAGAATTGTTTCCTAAAGCAAACCACTCCTTGATCTTGGCTCTCCTGGTCAGAATTTTGTGCACTCTGTAACATCTTTGGTCCTGGTAGTCCAGTTTTCTTAATAACTTTGTTAATGTGCTGTGAATGATTGAAAACTTGAGTATGTAGTGTATATGATATTAAATTGTGAATTAGTGGGACTTAGGATGTAACAGCGTATCAACATTTGAAGATATGGGCACTTGATATCCTGTTAAGGAAAATTTGCCTCCACATTTTAAGCTGGAAAGGCACTGGAATAACTGTTCAGAAAAGAATCATGGGGGACTTCCCTGGTGGTCCAGTGGGTAAGACTGTGCTCCCAGTGCAGGGGGCCTGGGTTCGATTCCTGGTGGGGGAACTAGATCCTGCATACATGCCGCAACTAAGAAGTCCTCATTCCACAACTAAGAGTCCACATGCCGCAACTAAGAAGCCCGCATGCCGCAACTAAAGATCCCACATGTCACAACTAAGCCCTGGCGCAGCCTAAGTAAATTAATTAATAAATTTTAAAAAAGAAAAGAAAAGAAAAGAATCTTGGGAATTTCCTGGCTGTCCAGTCAGTTAGGACTCTGTCCTTCCACTGTAGGGGGCACAGGTTCGATCGCTGGCTGGGGAACTAAGATCCCACAAGCTGCGCAGCGCAGCCAAAAAAAAAAAAAGAATCACAACTACATAATTTTTTAGGTTTTTGGTATGTATGTTAAGAACTGTGTACATGGCTTCCCTGGTGGCACAGTGGTTGAGAATCCACCTGCCAATGCAGGGGACACGGGTTCGATCCGTGGTCTGGGAAGATCCCACATGCCGTGGAGTAACTAAGCCCGTGCACCACAACTACTGAGCCTGTGCTCTAGAGCCCATGAGCCACAACTACTGAGCCCATGTGCCTCAACTACTGAAGCCTGCGTGCCTGGAGCCCGTGCTTTTGAAAGTTTGAAAACCGTCTTTAACTTTTGACATTTTAATTATGTGTCTTTGGTGTGGGTCTCTTTGGGTACATCTTTTTTGGGACTCAGTGCTTCCTGGACTTGGTTGTCTGGTTCCTTTGCCAGGTTAAGGAACTTTTCAGCCATTATTTCTTCAAATAGGTTTTCTGTTCCTTTCTCTCTCTCCTCCTTCTGGGACCCTACAATGCAAATGTTAGTCTGCTTCATGTCCTCTCAGTGGTCTCTTAAACTATCTTCATTTTTGTTTTGTTTTCTTTCATAATTGAGATTTTGTTGGTTGTTTTGAGGATCAGTACACAGGCATCTCAATTTGTACACAACTCTTATTTTTAAATAAATTTATTTTATTTATTTTTTGGCTGCGTTGGGTCTTCACTGCTGCGCGCGGCCTTTCTCTAGTTGCGGCGAGCAGGGGCTACTCTTCCTTGCAGTGCACGGGCTTCTCATTGCGGTGGCTTCTCTTGTTGCGGAGCATGGGCTCTAGGAGCGCGGGCTTCAGTAGTTGCGGCATGTGGGCTCAGTAGTTGTGGCTCGCGGGCTCTAGAGCGTAAGCTCAGTAGTTGTGGCGCACGGGCTTAGTTGCTCCACAGCATGTGGGATCTTCCTGGGCCAGGGCTCGAACCCATGTCCCCTGCATTGGCAGGTGGATTCTTAACCACTGCGCCACCAGGGAAGTCCCTGCATTTTATTTCATAATATAACCAAATGCAAAAGAATAAATAGTCAAAAGTAAGTTTCACAAGTGTTGAACTCTTATACTACTGGTGGAGTGTCAGTTGGTACAGTCACTCTGGAAAGCTGGCAGTATATAATAAAGCTGAAAATATGCCATACCCTATGACCTAGTAATTTCATTCCTAGGTGTATACCCAACAGAAATGAATACATATGTTTACTGAAAGACATGTGCTCACAGCAACACGAGTTGCAATAGCTCAAAACTGGAAACTATCCACAACAATAGAATGAATAAACAAAGTGGGATATTCACTAAATGGAATACCATTCAGGAATGAGAATGAATCATCTACAACCACATGCATAATACGGATGAATCTTATAGACGAATGTTGAGCAAAAGAAGCCAGACACAAAATAGTATAGATTCTATTCATATAAAGTATAAAAACAGGCAAAACTAATGCACGCTATTAAGAATCGGGATAGAGGGTTACCTTTTTTGCTTCTAGGGTGCTGATGAGATTCTGATTCCTGTTCTAGGTGCTGGTTACTCAGATGTGTTCAGTTTGTGAAAATTGAGCTGTACACTTGTGATATGTGAACTTATTTGTGTATTATGCTTCAATTTTTTACAAAAAGTCTCTCCTCTAGTCCCTTTCCCCTCCCTAGAGGCAACTTCTGTTACCAGTTTCTTATGTCCTTCCTGAGTTATTTTACTTTTTTTACTTTTTTTTTTTTTTTTTTTTTTTTTGGCTGCGTGGCATGTGAGATCTTAGTTCCCCGACCAGGGATTGAACCCACGCCCCCTGCATTGGAAGGCAGATTCTTAAGGCAGGTTCAGACTGGACCACCAGGGAAGTCCCCCAACTTCATTCTTTTTCATGTCCCAGCACCACCTGTTGAAAAGACTTTTTCCTTGCAGTGTCTTGGCACCTTTGTTGCAAATCGGTTGATCACAAATACAAGGGTTTATTTCTGGAAGAACATTTTATTTTGTCTTATTTAATACATTTCTCTCATTTGGATCTCTAAGAATTAGAATCCCTGAAAACTCTAGTTACTTCCCTTCTCCCATGCCCAGCCACCCTGGTAGATGGCTGCAGGTACATTGGGAAAAGGGTAGGAAGAAGTTTTACAGTGTCTTTGCCAAGGTGACATGGTCCTTCATCAAGGGGACCCAGCCTTCCCTTATTCAAGGGGCTCTAGGTCTGGCATTGGCTCAAGTCTGAGAATTTGCTGAGGGCAGAGCCTTGTGTTTTTTGGCATACTCAGCAAGATGTGTGGCAACGTGAGAGACCCATGGAGGAGCATCTCCTAACACTGACTTTACGGGGTTCTCATACCAACTATAGATTGGCATGTATATAAAATGCTTAACGCCACGGTACGTGGCACATCATAAATGCTCAACAAAATAGCTAGAATACTATTGCAGTAGGCCAGAGAATAAACGCAGTGGATGTAGTGAACGTAGGCTACTGTTGTTTTAAAAAACTTAGCTGAAAATAGGAGATGGGGACTGAGGCCAAAGGGAAATTTCTTTGTTTTCAAAGACAGATTTTACCATGTTTATAGGTTGGCATGTATATATTCCAGGCCAGAGAGGGACTCTGAAACCATAAAACTAAGAGAGAATAATAGATGGAGCAAAGTCCCTGAGAGGGCGTAAGTAGATAAAATCCAGGCACACCTATACTGACAAGCTCTGCATATGAGGGACTTCCCATGAGGTGGGTCAGAAGCAAGTACGAGTGGTCACGCTGGTAAATATGGAGTCACAGCAGGGAGTGGAATGTTAAGGGAGTTCCTATTTGACCTCCTGTGTTTTCTTAGTGAAGGGGAAGGCAGTCACTGGTTTGGGGCTATAAAAGACATAAACAATGTTGAAAGCTCAGCTGAGGATGGAGTGGAAAGGCTGGCCCCTCTCAGCAGCACTGTGATTTTTCTTCATAGCTCACATATAGGCATGAAGGCAGATGGGAGATATACCCATATTGGGGCTGTGGATTAGTTAACTCTTTTGGTTGCAAGTAACAGAAACTCAACTTAAACTACCTGAAGCAGAAGGGAGAATTACTTGGAAGAATACTGGGATCTCCCACTGACTACAGTTAATTGTCAAAGGGATCCTGGGACTGAAGTGCATTGGGAAACCTAAGAACTTGTCTGTCATCTCGGCCCTCCACGGACCACATACTGGGACTTGCCTACCAACGGCTCCCAAGTTTATGAGTTACAATCCAGGCCCAAAGAAATTTCTAAAATTCCTAGGTAAGGAAGTAGTTGGGTCAGCCTGGTGATAGAAGTAGGGAAAAGAGGCAGTTCTAAAACAGGAAGCTAGGCAGAATTCTAATACGTTTCTGCTAGGGAAGGGCAGGTTTCCATCAGAACTGTAAAAATGTCTACTTAGTCAAGGAACTAGATTTACATTTTATAAACAGTAATTCCACACAGAACATAATCATTCATCAGACATTTTAATGAAACCCAATCTGGTATGACCCCTGCTTTTGGGGTAGCCCATCAATCCAAGGAGAAACAAACAGTTACAATGCAACTTGCTAAATACCAGAACAGGTAATTACAAATACTGTGTGCCCCAGCTACACCCCCCTGGGGCTGATATCAGGTGGACTGAGGGAAGAAGCAACAGGGTAGGAGGATGACCCACACCAGCTGTTGGAACATGAGATACGTCATGTTTGGAAATTCAGTTTGGTATAGCTACCCAAGGCAAAGTGGTAGGCCTTGTTTACTTAATTCAGTAAAGCTTTACTGCACACCTACTTAGGAATGGGTGCCATGGAGGCACATCAAAATTAAAACACATTGCTGCTGCTGCTGCTGTCTGGAGCTTATATGAGGGAGGCAGGGCATGAACACAACTTGATGACTACGGACTCTTCCTGCTTTGTATTCAGTTACCTAACTCTTTAACCCCCTTGAATGGCCTCACTTCATTTCATGGAAAATGTTCACAGAGGACTCATGGAAGGTTCTGTGCTAGTGTCTCCTGATTCTGATGAGACTCAGGGAGGAGTGAGACCCAGTTCTCAAGAATTTTCCAGCTACTGGCTGCCTGGAACTAATCCAAATCCACCAGATAAAGTACAACAAGCTGGTCCTGGTTCTACTTCTTGCTGCCTAGACCACAGCTCCCCTGTTTTTCCTTAAAATTAATCTTCTCCCAAAACTCACTGCGCTTATGTTCCAGACCCATCTTGAACCAACTTTCCAAACACAGGGTGCAGACGACTTACTTCACAGCATGTGGTTTTAGAACAAAAGAAAAAGCTTAGGTATCTAGGTGTCTGAAACCCAATAAATTCCTGGTACACTGTTACCACCCCCAAATCCAATGCAATCTAGAGCTGTTAAAACAAGTACAGACCAAGGAGGTATAGTGTATACTGTGATGCTGGCTTACTTTGTATGATCCTTTAAAAAGGACACTGAAAAACCAGCACCTGTTTGGGGAGAGATCATGTGTGGGACTTGAAAACCTATCTTTAAGGAATGACTGACCAAATTAATTCTAATTAACCTGAAAACATGGGGGCAGAGTATTTGTGGTTAAGTTTTCTGAAGGGCTGCCATGTAGATCAAGCTTTAAACATATACTGGGCAAGGCTTCCAGGGAAGGAGAATGTTGTTCTTAAGGGCCTTCTAATTGTCAGAGCTGTCCCACAGTGACATGACCTGCCTTGTGAGGTAGTGAGCTCCCTGTCAAGGGAGGTTTTAAAGGGCAGAAGACCACTTGGCAGGAATATCGTCAAAAGGGGGCTAAACCAGGTTTGTTTAAACCTGGCATGGAGGAAGAGGCAGAGGAGGAGGAGATCTTGTTCCGCATAAATGGGATCCTCCTGACTGCATGCGAGGGGACAGGTAATCCCTGCATGCACAAACTAGAAAACACAAAGCCTGTAAATCAGATGGGGAGAACTTTTAGCCCGATATCCACACACAGAAATTCTTTTAGGATAGGGTAGGTTGGAAAACTTTAACCAAATAATGTCACTTCTCCTACTGGGACTGTCTGTTCTAGACACACGTATTAAGGCAGCCAGCGTGGTAGAATAAAGTTCAGCTCTGTGTAGCAAGAGACCTGGGTTTTAGTTCTGACTCTGCCCTGTATGACCGGGGGCCCCTTCCCTTTTCTGGGCCCCTCCGCGGAAAAACAATGAACTTACACAGTCCTTCCCATTCTAAAGGGCGTTGCCTTTCTGGCTAGGCGCCCCTATAGCAGATCTAGGGCTACAGTTCTGGACCCCGGGGCTACACTTGTGGACGGCCAGAGACCACCTCTGGCGGAAGCAACGGCCACACTCGAGGCAGGGGAAGGGCTTCTCCCCAGTGTGCAGGAGCTGGTGCTGAGCCAGGTGGCTCCACTGGGCGAACCGCTTGGAGCACAGGTCGCAGGCATAGGGCCGCTCGCCCGAGTGGACGCGCCGGTGACTGGCCAGCAGTGAGGGGTAGGCGAAGCGGCGGCCACAGTCGTCACACGCGTGCAGTTTCTCCTCGGTGTGCGTGCTGCGGTGTATGGCGAGGGAACCGCTCCGCCGGAAGGCACGTCCGCAGTCCGGGCAGGGGTAGGGCTTCTCTCCCGTGTGCAAGAGCTGGTGCTGAAGCAGCGTGCTG
Organism: Eschrichtius robustus; assembly: GCF_028021215.1. Taxonomy (NCBI): domain Eukaryota; kingdom Metazoa; phylum Chordata; class Mammalia; order Artiodactyla; family Eschrichtiidae; genus Eschrichtius; species Eschrichtius robustus. The sequence continues at coordinate 77,108,645 of NC_090839.1, forward strand.
CGCTGGGAGAAACGGGCCTCGCAGTGCTCGCAGGCATAGGGACGCTCTCCGGAGTGCACCCGCCGGTGACTGACCAGGCGAGAAGAGGAGGAGAAGCGCCGCTCGCAGTCCGGGCACGGGTAGGGCTTCTCGCCCGTGTGGATGCGCTGGTGGATGACCAGGGCGGTGCGCTGGCGGAAGCGCCGGTTGCATTCCAGGCAGGTGTAGGGCTTCTCTCCGGTGTGTGTGCGCTGATGGATGGCGAGCAGGGAGGGGTAGGCGAAGCGACGCCCGCAGCTGGGGCACTGGTGGGGTTTTTCACCCGTGTGTGTGGTCCGGTGATTGGCCAAGGACCTGCTCCTCCGGAAGCAGCGGCCACAGTCAGGACAATGGTAGGGCTTCTCGCCTGTGTGGATAACCTGGTGCTGGGAGAGGTTCTTGCGCTGGGAGAACCGCTTGCCACACTGGTCACAAACGTAGGGACACTCCCCAGAGTGTGCCCGCCGGTGACTGACCAGCAGGGACGGGTAGGAAAAGCGGCGCCCACAGTCTGGGCAAGGGTAAGGCTTTTTCAGATTCTGGGCACACTTGTGGCTCTGCAGGGCCGGGTGATCGGGAAAGGTACAACCACAGTCAGGGCAGATGGGACCTCCGGATGTCTGCCTGGGGATCAGGCGGGGTTTGCTGGGCCGGCGGCCTCGCTTCCCCTTGCGGGGTGCCTCCTTAGGCGGGAAAACTTCCTTCTCTTCATTCTTCTTTCTGGTTCTGGTTTCTACAGGAACACAAAGAAGAAATTAATTTAACAAACACTGGGCTCCTACTCTTTCCTATTACAGTGTTACAGGTTATAAAACAGACTCGGCCCGTCTTCAAGGAATGTTAGTGACAAAGACAACCAACTAAGTGTGACATACGGCTATAGAAATATGGAGGGTATTACAGGAACCGCTTATCCAGCTTGGAGAAATCAGGGAAGGTTTCTTGGAGGAGATTAAGCTGACTTTAAAAAAGGTTTGGGGGCTTCCCTGGTGGCGCAGTGGTTAAGAATCCTCCTGCCAATGCAGGGGACACGGGTTTGAGTCCTGGACCGGGAAGATCCCACATGCCGCGGAGCAACTAAGCCTGTGCGCCACAACTACTGAGCCTGCGCTCTAGAGCCCATGAGCCTCAACTACTGAAGCCCGCACGTCTAGAGCCCCAGCTCTGCAACAAGAGAAGCCACTGCAATGAGAAGCCCATGCACTGCAAGGAAGAGTAGCCCCACTCGCCACAACTAGAGAAAGCCCGCGCGCAGCAAAAGACCCAACTCAGCCAAAAATTAATTAATTAATTATTTTAAAAAAGTTTTGGGGACTTCCCTGGAGGTCAGCACTTCCACTGCAGGGGGTAGGGGTTCGATCCCTGGTCTAGGAACTAAGATCCCGCATGCCGCATAACATGGCCAAAAATAAACAAATGAATAAAATAAAAAAATTAAAATTAAAAAAATTTTTTTTCAAGTTTTTGAAGAGGTAAGTATAAGGCAGGAAGTGGAAACAAATGAGGTATGATTTGGCATTGACTAGGTAACAAGGCCCTTTAGGCCAATGCTTCTCAAATTTTATTGTGATCCGAATCATTTGGAGGGTTTAATGAAACAGACTGCTAGGCCCTACCCCCAGTTTTAGATTCAACATGTCTAGGACGGGGCCCAGGAATTTGCATTTTCTAATACAGTCCCGAGTGATACTGCTGCTGCTGCTGCTGGTCTGAGGACCAACACTGTGAGAACCAAACCTAAACGTACATCCGAAGCAACTGAGGCTATTAAAATATGTATATGTTCCTAGACATCCATAAGAGTAAATGAGTAGTTCTGGGATGGGGTCCAGGAATCTGTATTTTCACCAAGTTCCCCAAGTGTCTTAGATATAACTGACAGACATTTGACAACCTGCCTTGGCAAAAACTGAAAGGTTTTAAGCAAGAAAATATCATGTCAGATCTGAATCTTAGAAAGATAGCCCTACTCTTAGAGAATCTGGCACAGAAACTCCAGCCCAGACAGTTGCATCTGCCCCTGTAGGTGGATCTGGGGGGCCCTTCTACCTGAATGGCCTTAATCAGAGCCTTGCTTGATCCTGAGGAGACTTGCAGATTCCTGCACTGATGGGGGTCATTCTGCCAGAAGGGCAAAAAGAGGCCCCTGCACCCCAGGCCACTGTTCCCCATAAGATCCCTTCACCCAAAACCTGGAAAACTCAGAGGTATAGGCTCTCTCAGTCAGAGCCCAATTCAAAGCATGCTGGAGACAGAGTCCTGGGAAGGAGGCAGGAGGGTTGCAGCTCTTTTGAAAAGCTCACTGATCCATTTACACAACAGACAACTGCAGGTGGTCAGTTTACAAACTGACAAGTGAATCTTTGGTAGAGGGACTCGACACCATGAAAGAGACAAGAACCTTGAAGTTGTAAAAACGAACACGGTAAATGGAGCGTGGGTCATAGGTACCCCTAGCCACGGAAACTCTGGACTGAGTCATTAGGGGCTGCAAGCCCTCCAGAGGCATTTTTCACTTACTTCTTTGGACTGTTACCCGCCTTGGGCACTCCTGTGGATCCAGAGCAGCCGGTTCCCAATCATCGGTATTTCGTTCCAACCAGGAGATGAGGGCTGGTTTGGGACCTGCGCACCCTGGGGAAGGAGAATCAGTCAGAGGCCCAGGTCGTACATAACGCTGGGTAGACTTATCTACCCGGTGGCATCTCCTGCCAAGCCCCTGTCCTCCCGCCCGACACAACCTCTTCGCAGGCCAGGACCCTGGACACTCTGGACTCCGATCCCCAGTTCCTCCATCCCCTCGGGTCCCGCGGAAGCGGACTGGGGTGGGCCTCACCGAGCGCGCCCAGGTGGCCGTAGGTCTCCTGCATCACGTCCCGGTACAGGGCCCTCTGCGCGGGCCGCAGACACTCCCACTCCTCCGGAGAGAAGTACAAGGCCACGTCCCCGAACCTCACCGCCCTCGGCCTCCTTCCCCTTCTCCGGCCGGGTCCGGCCTCTCCTGGTCCCCGCGCGGGGAGCGGAGCCGAAGGCCGTGCCATTGGACCCGACAAGCCGGCGCCACGGCTTTCCCGGTCCCGGCCTTGGCCGCTGGGCGCTGGCGGGCCCCGGGATTTGGGAGCCCAAGCCGGACCCGGGCGGAGCGTGCCTGGGGAGACCAGGAGGGAACAGGAATCGGCCGCCGGCGGGGCTAACGGAAACCTTTCGCTGTTATTCAGGAAACTCCTGCCCGAACTTGGGTGAAAGGCACCGGAAGATGCCTTCGGGGAAAATGGCGGCGCCGCTACTGCACCGCCTTTGCCTGAAACACAGACAGCTTCCAGCTATCGATTTTATTGACCGGAGCGCCATGCCGGCTGCCTAACCTCTTTGCCCTCAAGCGTGATGGCGCTGCGGTTGGGCTTCACGCCCTTTCCCCCCCCTATTCCACGCGGTCATTGGGCGGCGGCCTAAGATCGAGTATTCTGATTGGGTGTTGCCAAAAGCGGCCTGTTTGAACGAAGCCAACGGAAGCGTAAGGGCAGAAAACTGGACCCTCGGTGTCGGGTGACTGCCCGGGAGTCTGGAGGCGGGAAGGGGCGACCCCGCCTGGGATCAGTAATGAGCCTCTGTTTCTTGGAGGCGCAGCCTAGCTGAGGGAGGGAAGGATTTGAGCGACGGAGCCACTCTGGCCAACCCGGGGCTGGAATATCCCTGGGTCTCCTTTCCTGGCTCTCTCAGAGGAGCCTTCGCTTGCGATAGTGGGTAACTCCCTCCTTGCCTTTTGGGGAAGGGAATTAACGTTAGCGTTTCCTGTGCGCAGGTACCATGCCCAACATATTACACGTTCAACGTATTTATTTTTTGCTACCATGTGTTAAATGATGATTATCATCCTGGTTCTACTGATGAGGAAAATCTCAGAGGGTACTTGCTAGTAAGGAGAACAAAGATTTTGTCCAACTGAAGAAAACGTACAACCTAAAAGTTGCGAGTTGAGTTTATTTCCAGGACCTTACTGAGGACTATCCTCTCAGCTCTGAGGAACTGCTCCAAAGAGGTAAGGGGGGAGCCAGGATATATAGCAGTTTTTGCTGGAAAAAATATATATATATTTGAACATCAAAACATTATTGCTAATCACAAAAAAACAGACATTTCAAGTTAATGATTTTAGGGCTTTTCTATATATGGGAAGATGCAAGAGTCTGGGCTTGTTGAAATTGTTCTTTAGCTATGCAGCTTAACTATCTAGCCAGTATCCAGAGCACATAATGTTTCCTGTATTTTTCCATCTTGAATTTCCCTCAAGGCACACCTTGGTAGGGAGTAGGAGGGCCTGGTGGCTGCAGTGGCTGATAACTTGATGGCCGGCAGCATTCGTTGTTTACCAAATGGCAGGCAAGGTTCCCTTTCCACAGGGCCCCTTCTATTTTTTTTTTTTTTTTTTGGCCACGCCCAGCGGCTTGTGTGATCTCAGTTCCCTGACTAAGGATTGAACCCAAGCCATGGCAGTGAAAGCCCGGAATCCTAACCACTAGGCAACCAGGGAGCTCCCACACAGGGCCCCCTCTTGGTCATAAATTCGACCAAGGTTTGGGAGGCATTTCATGGTCAATTTGTCATGGAATTCTCATTCCTAGGTCAGAGGAAGATTTTGTTGATCAGCCACCCAATGTGCTGTTTCTGTTTTGTTTTTTTTTTAATTTTTAAAATTTTATTTGGTTGTGCCAGTTGTGGCAGATGTGCTTCTTAGTTGCGGCTCACCGGCTCCTTAGTTGTGGCATGCGAACTCTTAGTTGCGGTATGCATGTGGGATCTTAGTTCCCTGACCAGGGGTCGAACCCAGGCTCCCTGCATTGGGAACACGGAGTCTTAACCACTGTGCCACCAGGGAAGTCCCCCAATGTGCTATTTTTGGATTAGGCCCTGTTAATAACCTAAAATTCTCTGGATCGTGTGTTTTACTAGTCTGTTCCTATAATGCAGGAAATGTTTTCCCTTGTTGCTTCTCCATATCTAGAGTCTCACTGTTACAATTATTTTACATAGAGTTATGTATATGATCAATTGCCTCAAGACATTTAGCCATCATTAGTTTTGTTGGAGGCCTGGTGATACATTAGGTAATGCAAGAGGTAACAATCTTATAAAATAGACAGGATATAAGTAATATAGCTAGTAACATTAATAAGGTCATAGTACAGCAGAGAGAGACACAAAGCATAAGCAATTTGAGAACAACAAAAAGAGAACAGATTTCAATGATTAGTATAACTAGTTGTAACCTGGTCGCAAGAAGCCATCAAGTCCAGAGGGGAGCTAGCTAGAGAAGCCAAATTCTGGAGGGATCAGGCAGAGAGAAAAAGATCAATGTTTTATCTTCATTTACAATACAGAGGTATACTTTATCAACTTGTTGTAGGTCATAGCATAAGAGGAAAGGTTTTCTGGAAAACAGAGATTAAAAGCGAGCCAGTAATATTTTAGACAAAAAGTCATAAAATTATAAATCATATTTATCAGTTCATTCAGTCCCATGTAATTAATTCCTGTTAATCTGGAAGAAGCCATCAGGTTTCCTGTTAGAGTTTTGTAATTTTTTATCCAGTTCAGTGGTAAGATCTAAAAGTCATCAAAAGTCTTATTTGTCAAAAAGTCCTTTATGAATCTCCTTGAAGATCTTCATTTTATAAAAGCATCAGAGTAAAACTATGTCTATAAGTGACAGAAGACTTAAAATGGCATGGTTGAGGGACCTCCCTGGTGGCGCAGTGGTTAAGAATCCAGCTGCCAATGCAGGGGACACGGGTTCGAGCCCTGGTCCGGGAAGATCCCACATGCTGCAGAGCAACTAAGCCCGTGCACCACAACTACTGAGCCTGCACTCTAGAGCCCGCGAGCCACAACTACTGGGCCCGCGTGCCACAACTACTGAAGCCTGTGCAGCTAGAGCCCGTGCTCCACAACAAGAGAAGCCACCGCAATGAGAAGCCCACGCACCGCAACGAAGAGTAGCCCCCGCTCGCCACAACTAGACAAAGCCCGCACATAGCAACGAAGACCCAATGCAGCCAAAAATAAAAATATAAATAAATAAATTTATTTTTAAAAATGTCATGGTTGAAATTGATATAAATGATCTCAGTTGAAACTCATCTTCAGAGTCCCTATGAGGAGGATTATCCTTCCAGAGTCATTATGAGGACATTTCAGAAGGTTGAGCAGCTTGCCCAGAACCTGTTAGTAAAGGCAGGGATGAGATTTGAACCTGGAATGTCCCCTGTGTTGCACTGGCAGCTCCAAATTGGGTTTTGAAAGTCTTCGAGATTGATTTCTCCTTGTTTCATGCTCAGTGAGGGGCAGTGCCTGAAAGTACAACTTCTGATTATAGTTAGTACATGTGGACTTCACCTTATAGACTGACAAACCTCACCTTTGCCTAAGATGTCATTGCACCATAAACCCAGACTTGAGCAAGCAGTGTACTTAATCCTGGGAGAGAGTAATGAGTCCTGAAGGACTTACCTTAACAGATTCATGTAGGCTAGTTCCAACCTGTCCCTTTCTTTTTTTTTTTTTTTAATATATTTATTTTATTTTTGGCTGCATTGGGTCTTCGTTGCTGCACGGGCTTTCTCTAGTTGCAGCGAGCGGGGGCTACTCTTCGTTGTGGTGCGCAGCCTTCTCACTGTGGTGGCTTCTCTTGTTGCGGAGCACAGGCTCTAGGCACGCGGGCTTCAGTAGTTGCAGCACACAGGCTCAGTAGTTGTGGCTCGTGGGCTCTAGAGCACAGGCTCAGTAGTTGTGCCGCACAGGCTTAGTTGCTCTGCAGCATGTGGGATCTTCCCGGACCAGGGCTCGAACCCCTGTCCCCTGCATTGGCAGGCGGATTCTTAACCAGTGCGCCACCAGGGAAGTCCCCAACCTGTCCCTTTCTAAGTAAAGTAATTCACAGGCACCTTTCTGATTACTTCTATATCCTGCTCTCTGAAGGGGGACTTCAAGGCAGGCACATACCTTATCACTTAGTACATCTCCCCCTTTTTTTCCTCTCTCTCCTGCCTCTGCTCACCCTGCATGGCCAACACTCGGATGAAAAGAGATATCTTCCATCATAAGCCTTCACAGCGTGTGACCCAGGTCCCCCATACTCCTGGAATCTGTCTTAGAAATAGTGGATTTGAACTGGGGGGCCTGATCCCCAGGGATGGAGCCTGGCACAGGGACTACCCAGCTCTCCCACACCTTTGCCTCTCCCTGTTTGTCTGATGGATCCACTGGTTGGCTTTCAGGGCATACTCTCTCTTGAATCTTTCCCCACTCTCAGTGCAGGGAGAAGGCGTCTCATCAGAGTGGATGCGCCCTTGGCTGAGCAGGAGGGAGGAGTAGAAGCAGATGCCAACTGCAGGGAGAACGTTTCTCGCCTGTGTGTGCGCGGCTGTAAATGGCCAAGGAAGCCTCTGGCGGAAGCACCGCCCCCAGTCACAACACCAGCAGGACTTCTTTCCCGTGTGGGTGAGCTGGTGCCAGAGCACGTTTTCCTGGCAAGCACTTTGTAGGCAGTAGCGGCGGTGCTTACCCAATGCGCGAGCCCATGTTGGCTGGGGTGGGTGGGGGGGTGGGCGTATGCAAAGTGGCACCCACAGTCTGTGCACATACGTCTGCACTTGTGGATATAGAGGACCTGCTCGGGTGGAGGTGGAGGTCATAGGGCACAGGTGTGTCCTGCGTGGAGCAGCTGGTGCTAGCCCAGGTGAGCCCTCTGGGAAAAGTGGATGCCACATGACCATGAACATGGGGACGGTAACCAGAGTGGACCTACCACTCTGCGTCTAACAGTGCAGGGAAGGCAAAGAGCTGCCCACAGTCCAGACATGAATAGGACTTCTCCCTTCTGTGGGTGGCCAGTGCCCTACTCATTCAAAAGCAACAGCCACACTGGAGCCAGGGGAAGATTGCAGGGTGCTGTGAACCACATAGCTCGCTCTCTCTCTCTGGGAAGCAGGCAGTTGTGTATGGAGATGGAGCAGCACGTGAGACTGAGTACCCATTCATCCGAGGCACAGGGGTCTGAGTGTGACCCCCTCGTCCAGAGATACCCCACCTGCCTCAGGCAGAAGTTTCCCCTTTTCAGGAAAAGTACCATCCCTTCTTCCTCACTCAGGGCCTCCAAAACTGTATAGTGTTCTCATAAGAAAGTGCTGAATTCTTTTCATAGGGAAGCTAACACCTCTCCCTGGTTAAAGACCTTAGATGTGGGCATTTCAGTGAAAACATTTCTCAAACTGAGATCTCAGTGCCTTTTAAGCACACAAAAACACCTGTTGCCATCTTAATTGGAAGGTGGCAAGTCATTAAATTCCTTATATTGAGGGGTCTAGGCAGCTTCAAATGGCAGGGTACTTCCTTAGAGGCAAGGGCGGGCCAAGAAACCTGACCAAGTGAACTGGCCCCTCTGCAAGGCCAATCAGAAATATGGTGGCATCTAGGCTTAAATTAGCTAAAAGTTAAAATTCCCTTCCTCAGGCACACTAGCCACATTTTAAGTTCTAAATAGCCATATGTGGATAGTGGCTTCTATGTTGGACAGCATAGATTCAGCACATTCTCATAACTGAAGAAAGCTCTGTTGGACAGCAATGCTCTAAGTACTCTAAGCAGAAAGAAGGCAAAAGATCTCAATCCCCAACAGAGCTGCCTCACCCCATACCCGCAGTGCGGACCAGTGGGACCAGCTTCCCTTGAAGGCAAGGAGGACGCCAGGTGTGGTAAAGAGAACTTGGGAAGAGAGGGTTCACTGGATTCCTACGAACTGGGGTCTTTAAAGAGAAGGGCTGGGGAAGGTAGGGGGAGGGGCTCCTGGGAGAAAGGGCCGCCCGGCTCACTCCCAAGAGAGGCTGACTTCCAGCTCAGCTCCGCTTTCCTCACCTGTCCCAGATCCTGGGCGCCTCGCCCCCTCCCCAGGATCCTCCGCCTCCCGGCTCCATACCTCCTTCTTTCTCTCCATCCAGGAGATGAAGGCAGGGTTGGGGGCTACAGAAACTAGGGGAGAAGAGGCCAACAGCGGACAGGGTGACAGGATGGAGCCTAGAGAAGATGCTTCCTCTGCAGGGGTGGGATACGGCCCCTGAACCCTATGAACCCTCAAAGAGAAGACCCTCCCCAACAATAGACACACACTCAGGCGCGTCCGGACCGAAGCCGAATGGTCCCCGTGTCGTAACAAGGGAGAAAAGGGGAGGGCCGGGCCTCTGATCGCGCCCAAGTAGCCGGGGGTCAACCGCATCACGTCTGTACCGCGAGCCCTCTGCAAAGCACCAGGTCCATGAACTCTTCGCCCTGAAGTGTCATGGCGCTGCTGAGCTTCACGCCCTTTTCCCTCCCGCGCACTGTGATTGGGTGACGTGCGGCAGAGGGCAAAGAGCCAGCGTCCTGATTGGGTCTGAGAGAATCGTTCCGGTTGGAAGGAAGCTGATAGTAGCATGAGGGCAGGCCTTCTTCCTAGAGCTCCAGCCAGCTACTGTTCAGCACCTGCTGCGAGCCAGGCGCCGTGCTGCTGACACTTGCCAAGGGACAACGGCGCAGCCCTGCTGCCCAAGAGCTCACAGCACAGGCCTCCTCCTGACCCCGCACTTGGCCCCGCTCTCCCCAGAGCCTCGTCTGCGTTGCTCTCGGGCTCCCTGCCTCCTCTACACCCAGACTTGGACGACGGTCAAACATTTATTGAGCGCCTACTGGGTTGAACAGAGTTATAGGCGCTGGATAGAGGGCAGGGAGCTACTCAACGTGTCCTCAGCCGTGGAGGTTACATTCCTCTCCACAGCCTTCCTCATGCTCAGGTCTCCACTGGACTTGACTCAAGGTTTAGTCCTGGAGCACCTGAGGCTCTCCACGTCTGAAGCGATTTAACATGACATCTCCAAACATAATGCTCGGGACCAGAAAGAGGTGGCTCTAAGGGTGCCTGCTCCCAGTGGTGCTTACAACCTACTGAGGGAGACACACAAATACCCAAAGGTCTGGCTGCCTAAGCCACAGTGGTAGCACTGACAGACTCCAGGGAATTATGAGACAGTCTCCCAACTCCGAGTTGAGCACAGAAATAAGCATTGTGAGTCACTTAAGGGGGAAAAAAAGGTAATAATAGCTTCCAACTCACTGAAACATGTAAAAGTAATAGAAAATTACATTAAAAGCCATTGTTTCCAGCAATGATTATTAAGTAAGGCTGTCCTCAATATTCCAAAATCTCTACTGTGTGTGCAAAACTTGGAGGATATACAATGTGGAAAATGTTGTACTAAACAACTAATGTTGTACAGGGGTTTTTTGGTTTGTTTGTTTTGGGCTGTGCAGCAGGGCATGTGGGACCTTAGCTCAGCCCCCACCATCTTCTGGACCCAGGGAAGGCCCTGTCGTACAGTTTTGACTAAATATAATTTAATCCTCACAATCACCTTGGGGGCAGTATTATCATACCTTTTTTTTTTTTTGGCCATGCCACGAGGCATGTGGGATCTTAGTTCCCCCACCAGAGATCGAACCCGGGCCCCCTGCAGTGGAAGGGCAGAGTCTTAACCACTGGACCGCCAGGGAAGTCCCTGTCATACTCATTTTATAGTCAGAGAGATGTTGATGAGGCAAGGGAAGAGTTAAGATTGAATATGGGATAAACTGTTTCAAAGCCTATAATCCTCTGCTTCCCTTTGGCTCCAAGCTGGGTGAGTGGGTCTGAGATTTGTTTCCCTGAGATCTAGAGTTAGGGGAAAACTGGGAGCTGAAACTGTCAGGAGGCAGCAGTCAGTGCTAGGAGAGGACTGGAAGGGTCTCAAGCTTTCCCTGGCAGATTATTCAATCTGGATGTGCTCCCTCTAAGCTCTGGTCTCTGCTCCCAGGTCTCTCATAGACTCCAGATGTGGCTCAGCCCCCACCGTCTTCTTTTTGATTGATTCCCTTTCTCTCTCTCCCCTCTCTTGTCCCTTGCCCTCTCTACACCTCCTTCCCAATACTTGATGAGGGAGAATCTTAAGACATTATCTCCTCCACACTGCTTAACTGGGAGACAGTGGCACTACTGGAACATATCTGGAAAACGCCAGAAGTGTACTGAGGGTTCCTGGGCCTCATGGACAGAAGTCTGAGCTGGGGGTTGTGACAGAGGTCTGTCACCCCTCCGACTTGTCCTGCCTGTACAGTGGATCCATTGGTGGGCTTTCAGAGCACTCTTTCGCCTAAAGGTTTTCCCACACTGGGGACAAAGGAAGGGCCTCTCAACAGAATGGGTGCGCCTGTGGACGCAGGAAGAGGTAAATCTGTGCCTGCATTCAGGGCAGGAGTAGGGCTTCTCCCCTGTATGGTGTGCCTGTGGATGGCCAGAGAGCCACTTTGCCGGAAGCAGCGGCCACAATCAGGGCACTTGTAGGGCTTCTCTCCCATATGGATGAGCTGATGCTGGAGCAGGTTATTTTGCTGGGCGAAGTAGGCACTGCAGTGGGCACAAGGTTAGGGACACTCACCAGAGTGGACCTGTTGGTGGTTGGTCAGGAGGGAGGGGTAGGCAAAGCCCCGACCACAGTCAGAACAGATATGGGGCTTCTGCCTAGTGCGGATGCACTGGTGGATGGCCAAGAGGGAAGGGTGGGTAAAGTGGTACCCACACTGGGTACACAGGTACAGCTTCTCCCCACCATGTCTGTGTCTGTGGATGACCAATGCCGCAGTCTGGCGGAAGCTGCGGCCACAATCTGGACATGAATAGGGCTTGTCCCCTGTGTGGAGCATGCGGTGATGGACCGGATGAGCCTTCTGGGAGGAACTGAGCCCCACAAGGCCCACAGACATAAGGACGGTCTCTAGAGTGGATTCGCCAATGTCTGACCAGCATGGAGGGGTAGGCAAAGAGCCTTCCACAGTCTGAGCAGGAGAAAGGCTTCTCCCCTGTGTGTGTGCGCATATGCACGGCCAGGTTGCCTCTTTGGGGGAAGCAACGTCCACACTGGTCACAGGGGAAGGGCTGCTCCCCAGAGTGGACCTGCTGGTGGCTGGCCAGGAGGGAGGGGTAGCTGAAAGATCGGCTACATTCCAGGCAGGGGTAGGGCCTCTTGGGAGTCTGAGTGCACCAGTGTCCCGTTTCTGTGGGGACCTGAAGCAAAGAATGGCCGCAGTCCTTAAAGGCCAATCTGGCTTTCGTTGGTGGTCCATTCCTCACAGGGGCATCCTCAAGTTCCCTGGCCCCCGTTTTGTTGCTCCATTCATTCTTCTTTTTCTTGCTTTCAAAGAGACAAGAGAATTGATACTGAAGACTCAAGTGCTTGCATCACACCTGTTTTCTCTCCACATGGGTAGATGTATGTGAAGGGAGCAGCAGGCCCTGTTTCAGAACCCCCAGTTTCAACCATGGCAGCGGTTCCCCATTCCATGGGTGGATGCCATGTTTTTCGCCACTCAGGGCTTGGAAGCTTGTAGTATTGTCAGAAGGTGATGGATAGTACTGCTTGACAGAAATAAGCAATTACCTGCCATGTTAAAGCCCTTAAATGTGGGCATTTCAGTAGGGACTGAGATTTCTCAAGGCACTGGAACCCACAGCAGGTCAGTGAATAAAAACAGCAGTCGCCGCCTGGGCCGACAGTCCCGGCTGCACAAGTGAACTTCTGGCCCCTTTCTGAAGGATGCAGACTCTCTGGGCACAGAGAAGGAGGCTCAGTAAGTTCTATCCCGAGCTACTCTTTCCCCTACCTCCCTATTCTTGACCCAAGGAAGGCACCAGGTCTAATAAAGGAACTTTGGAAGAAAAGGTTCAGAGGATTCTTACCAGCTGGGGCCTGTAAGAGAGGCTGTGTGTGTGGAGGGCCTCCTGGGAGAAAGGGTCGCCCGGCTCACTCCCAAGAGAGGCTGACTTCCAGCTCAGCTCGGTTTTCCTCACCTATCCCAGATCCTGGGCGCCTCGGCCCCTCCTCGGGACCCTTGGCCTCCGAGCTCCATGCCTCCTTCCTTCCCTCCATCCAGGAGATGAGGGCCGGTTTGGGGCCTGCAAAATCCTAGGGGAGAAAGGCCAACAGCGGACAGGGTGAGAGGATGGAGCCTAGAGAAGGTGCTTCCTCTGCAGGGGTGGGGTGCAGCCTCCCGATCACTCGGGGAGAAGACCCTTCCCAACAACAGACACACTCTCAGGCGCGCCCGGACCGAAGTCTAAGGGTCCCCCGGTCACAAGAAAAAAAAAGGTTAAAGGGGAGGGCCGGGCCTCAGCGAGCGCGCCCAGGTGGCCGTAGGTCTCCCGCATCACGTCCCGATACAGGGCCCTCTGCGCTGGCCGCAGACACCCCCACTCCTCCGGGAAGAAGTACACGGCCACGTCCGCGAAGCTCACGGCGCCCGGCCTCCCTCGCCCGGGCCGGGCCTCCCCCTGCCCGCCGGCAAGGAGCGGGTCCGGGGGCGGCGCCGTGGGTCCAGCGCTTTTCCCCGCGTTTGCCGCTGGGCGCCGGGTTCTGGACGCAGTGGGGCCGAAGCCGGACTCTGCTCGGACGCAAAGCGCCGCCGAGGAGGCCCGAAAGGCTCCGCGACCAGCCTCTCCTGGAGCCAGTGAAAACCCCTCCGATGTTATTCTCACGGGTCCTGCAAGGACCGGTGTTGGAGCTTGGGAAGATGCCTTCGGGCGCAGTGGAAGCGCCGTTGAATCTCACCCACCGCTAGGCGGCGCCGGGGCCCTAAACTCTTCGCCCTGAAGTGTCATGGCGCTGCTGAGCTTCACGCCCTTCTCCCTCCCGCGCACTGTGATTGGGTGGTGTCCGGCAGAAGGCAAAGAGCCAGCGTCCTGATTGGGTCTGAGAGAATCGTTCCGGTTGGAAGGAAGCCGGCAATAGCGTTGAGGGCAGGCCATCTTCCTGGAGCCCCAGCCAGCCACTGTTCAGCACCTGATCGGTGCTAGGCGCTGTATTGGGTGTACGTGCCAAGGGACAGCGGCGCAGCCCTGCTGCCCAAGAGCTCACAGCACCGGCCTCCTCCCTGGCCCGGCACTCGGCCCCGCTCTCGCCAGAGCCTCGTCTGCGTTGCTCTAGGATTCCCTGCCTCCTTTACACCGAGACTTGGATGATGGTCAAACATTTATTGAGCACCCACTGGGTTGAGCACAGTTGTAGGCGCTGGGGAGAGAGCAGGGAGCTACTCAAAGTGGCCTCGGCCGTGGAGGTTACATTCCTCTCCACAGCCTTCCAGATGCTCAGGTCTCCACTGGACTTGACTCAAGGTTTAGTCCTGGAGCACCTGCGGCTCTCCATGTCTGAAGTGATTTAACATGGCAAATATAATGCTTGGGACCAGAAAGAGGTGGCTCTAAGGGCGCCTTCTCCCAGTGGTGCTTACAACCTACTGAGGGAGACACAAATACACACAGGTCTAGTTGCCTAGGGCACTGGAAAAGCCCCGAGTGGAGCCAGCAGCCCCCAGGTAGTAAAGGCATCATAATGCAGTGCAGACTTCACTTCTAGCTTAGTAGTGTCTTCTATAAGCATCTGAGAGTACGACAGTAGGCCTCTTGCATATTTCACCTCGGATGATGCCCGTATTTCCAATGTATTTACCTGTTAAGATGTATATGGAATCTACCAAGAGAAGGGCACAGTGACACACCCCAGGGAATAAGATAGTCTCTCACCTCCGAGTTGAGCACAGAAAAAGATAACCATTGTGAAACAATTAAGAAGAAAGAGAGGACTTCCCTGGTGCCGCAGTGGTTAAGAATCTGCCTGCCAATGCAGGGGACACGGGTACAAGCCCTGGTCCGGGAAGATTCCACATGCCGCAGAGCAACTAAGCCCATGTGCCACAGCTACTGAGCCTGCGCTCTAGAGCCTGTGAGCTACAACTACTGAGCCCCCGTGCCACAACTACTGAAGCCTGTGCACCTAGAGCCCATGCTCCACAACAAGAGAAGCCACCACAATGAGAAGCCCGCACACCACAATGAAGAGTAGCCCCAGCTCGCCACAACTAGAGAAAGCCTGCAATGAAGACCCAACACAGTCAAAAGTAAATTAATAAATAAAATAAATTAATTAAAAAAAGAAGAAAGGGAAAAAAGCTGGCTGAAACATAAAAGAGCTAGAGAAATTGCACTAAAAGCAGTTGTTTAAAACATGATTAGATAAGCCTGTCTTCAATATTCAAAAAACTCTACTGTCCTCACACACATTAAGATGGCTACTATTATAAAAAAAAAAAAAGAACAAGTGCAGGTGAGGATGTGGAGTAACTGGAATTCTTGTGCACTGTTGGTGGGAATGTAAAATGGTGCAGTTGCTCTGGAAAACATTATAGTGGTGCATCAAAAAGTTAAAAATAGAATTACTTTATGATCCAAAAATTCCACTTTGGGTATATACCCCAAAGAATTCAAAGCAGTGTCTTGAGGAGCTATTGATGCACACACGTTTATGGCAGCATTATTCACAATAGTCAAGAGGTGGAAGCAACCCAGGTGTCCATGGACCAATGAATGGATAAAGAAAATGTGGTGTTTACATACAATCGAATATTATCCAGCCATGAAAAGTTAGGAAACATGACACGTGCTACAACTTGTAGGAAACTTGAGGACATTAAGTGAAATAAGCCAGTCACAAAATGATAAATACGTATGATTCCACTTATATGAGGTATCTAAAGTAGCCAATTTCATAGAAACAGAAAGTAGAATGGTGGTTGGGTGATTACCATGGGCTGAGGAGAGGGGAATATGGGGAGTTTTTTAATGAGTATATGTTACTGAGTCTAAGCTCGTACTGCTCGCCACAGGACAGGCCAATAATCGAGAGAGGAGTTGCTGGGGCAAGGAATAACGACTTTATTCAGAAAGCCAGCTGACCGAGAAGATGGCGGGTTTGTGCCCAAAGAACCATCTTGCCTGAGTTAGAACTCAGGCTCCTTTTATACAAAAATGGGAGGGAGTAAAGCAAAACACTTCCTGATTCCCATCTGCCTCCAGAGGGGATGTGTTAATTTTTTCCTCCGGCAGTCATTCACAGGTGGGCCTGGTCAGGATGTTTCCTGTGAGCTAAACAAAGGTATTTAGCTTAATGCTCATTACCTGGGAAGCAGGGTTCCCAGAGATGGGCCATTATGTATAATTTAAGCTTACAGGCAACATCTCTTTAGTGATTAACTTGTGATAGAATACAAAAGGTTCTTCCCTATTACATACAGAGTTCCAGTTTTGCAGGATGAGAAAGGTCTGGAGGTTGGTTGCACAACAATGTGAGTATTCTTAACACTACTGAACTGTACACTTAAAAATGGTTAAGATGATAAATTTTATGTTGTGTGAATTTTACCACAAATAAAAATAAAAACAAATACCTAACAAAATACAAGAGAAGACCAAATCCAGCAACACATAGAAAGGATTATATAGCATGATTGGATGGGAGTTAGCCCAGGAGTGCAAGGTTGGTTTAACATTTGAAAATCAATTCATGTAATACATCATATGTCAATAAAATAAGGACAAAAACCACAGGATCATCTTAACAGATGTGCAAAAAGAACCTGACGAAGTCCAACACCCCTTCATAATAAGAACACTCAGCAACTAGAAGTAAAAGGGAAAGTCCTCAACTTGATGAAAGACTGAATGCTTTTCCCATAAGATCATGAACAAGATAAGGAGGCCCACTCTTTTCATTTCTATTCTATTCACCAGTATTATTCTCATTATTACATACTATAATATATATATATTTTTCTCATCACTTCCATTTTATTCTGTTACATTATACTGTTCTAGGCAAAACAATTAGGCAAGAATACGAAATAAAAGCCATCCAGATTGGAGAGATGTAAAACTCTTGCTATATGTAGGTGACAAGATATACAAACTCCTAAGGAATTCATTGAAAAAAATTAGTACAGCCATTTTGTAAGACTGTCAATTTCTTAGAAAAATAAACATACTCTTATTATATGATCCAGCAATTATGCTTCTTGGTATTTACCCAAAGGAGTTGATAAATTATGTCCACACAAAAACCTGCACACAGATGTTTACAGCAACTGTATTCATAATTGCCAAAGCTTGGAAGCAACCAAGATGTCCTTCAGTAAGTGAATGGATAAATAAACTGTGGTACATCCATACAGTGAAATATTAGCGCTAAAAAGAAATGACCTATCAGGCCATGAAAAGATATGTAGAGACCTCAAATGCATATTACTAAGTGATTACTGTATGATTCCAACTATACGACATTCTGGAAAAGGCAAAACCATGGAGACAATAAAAAGATCAGTGGTTTCCAGGGGTTGGGAAAAGGAGGAATGAATAGTTGGAGTACAGAGGATTTTTAGGGTAATGAAACTATTGCACATGATACTATAATAATGGTGGATACACGTCATTATGCATTTGTCAAAAGTCATAGAAGTACAACACCAAAAGTGAATCTTAATGTAAACTATGGACTTTGAGTGATAATGATGAGTCAATGTAGGTTCATAGATTGTAACAAATGAGCCACCCTGGTATGGGCTGTTGATAGTGGGGGAGGCTGGGGGGAGGGCAGAGGAATATGGGAACTCTCTGTACATTCAGCTCAATTCTACTGTGAACTCTAAACTACTCTAAAAATAAAATCTATTAAAAAAAATTTAAATAATGATTCATGTTATAATACGGATGAACTTTAAAAACATGCCAAGTGAAATAAGCCGGATAAAAAGAGACCACATGTCTTATGATTCCATTTACATGAAATGTCCAGAAAAGGCAAATCTACAGAGAGATAAAGTAGATCAGTGGTTGCCAGGGGCTGGAGGAGAGGAGAATGGGGAGTGATGGCTGGGGAGTTTCTTTCTGGAGTGATGACAATGTGTTTAGTTGATTGTGGTGACGGTTTCATAACTCTAAATATACTAAAAAACATTGAATTTTACACTTTAAATGGGTGAATTACATGATATGTGAATAACATTTCAATAAAGCCGTTTAAAAAAAAAACTATGTTGTAGTCATAGACACAGCAAGATGGTCATAGTAAATTATTAAAAAAAAAAAAAAAAAAAAAAAAAGGCTTTCAAGAGACACTCTAGGACAGTCCCTCCCCAAGCCTCAGCCCACTATCCCCTCTGTTCCCCTCTGCTCCAGGCATTTTGCCCTGTCTGAGTAGTCCGCATCTGCAGTTCTAGCCCAAGAACTGGCTTGGGTACATCGTGAATAGATGAATAAAGAGTGAGCAAAAATGGGCAAAGGGAGGAGACCACTAAAGGGCCTCACGGAGCGCCCCCAGGTGGCCATAGGTCTCTAGTATCACTTTTGGTAAAGGACCTTCTGCGCCTCGGATTTCACCACTTCTCCAAGAAGAAATACTCCGCCACGCGGCAAAGCTACACAGCTTACAGCCTCCGCGGCTCGGATCCAGGCTCTGGGCTGCAGATGGGGAACGGGACTAGGGTGGCCCTTGAATTCTTCCAGTCCCCAGGTCCTAGATGCCCCAATCCAAAGGCCACTCTCTTTTCCGGACCAAGGAGACACTGCCCTGCTAGACCCGGTGTCTGAGTCAGCCCGGATTTGGCTTTGCGTGGGGCCAAGCTGCGGCCCAGAGGAACCACAACGTCATGGGTCACTCTGGTACTCAGAGTGGACAACGGTACCGGAAAACGCCCTAAGAGAATATGGCGGCGATCTGCCTTCACAACCATCATTCAGATGCAGTCGGAGGCTGGTCATTCTTTCCCCCCAGTTGGTCTTATCAAATAAGAGCCAGCTCCGAATACTCAGCTCCGGCTCTTAAAATTCCTAACCCCTCATTGGTGCTTGCGGAGATTAGCTTGAGGAGGTGGCTTTTGACAGCGCCCGGTGACTGGACTGTTCCCATCACTGAAATAACTAAGTACGCACTGATTGGCCTCTTGGGCCAGACTCTAGGACGCTGTTGCTAGGTAACGCCTGACAGGAGGCCGGGTTCCCAAGAACAGGATCAGGAGTCCCCGGGGGTTACCATGTAGCGAGCCCGCATTGGTCAGCGTCCTCTGGGCTATTCCACCTCAGCTCCTTCTGTTCTGCTGACCCACAAGGCCTCGGAGAGTGCGTCCTGGCCGCAAAATTAACTGGGTTCCTGTCCTGAGAGAAGCCAGTAGGGAGCTGAGCACCTTTGTGGAATTTCTACATTGCCCCAGGTGCACAACAACCTTCTTACAATCATCTAACCCTGATCAACGCTCCATGTGAGGGTAGGGAGTGTGGTCCCTATTTAAGAATAAGAACATTGCGGGGTTGCGGGGGGAGAATAAGAACACTGAGACTGGGTGACTGGTACCCAGGTCTCTCTGGCTCCAAGTCCAGTGGTCTTTCTGACCTAATCACTAGGGCTTTTCCTTCTGAGCCATCTTGGCACTTAAGCAGCTCAGACACACTCCTGGCATAGAGTCCCTGACCACCAGCTAGACTTCAGTGACTTACAGAAGCACCCTCTTCCCTTTTCTCCATCGCTCTGAGGGCTGAGTGGGCAAAGTCATAATCTTATTCTCTGTTGCTCCTAAGCATCTAATAACTGTAGTGTAACAAGAAAAACAACAACCCACACCATGTGCCAGGAACAGTGTGAAACACTTCAAATACATTCTCTCATTTAATCCTTTAAACAACCCCATGAGGCTGATCATCTCACTTTCCGAATGGGGGTGCTCAAGCTCAATCCAGTAAGAAACTCTCCGCTGTAACATGAACACCACTAAATTAAGGAGCCAGCAATAGAATCCAATGTATCTGACTTTGAAGCCCATGTATCCTAACCGTTGTGCTATACAGCTACTGCTGGCAGAGCAATTTTTCAAAAATATTGAAGTAACGAAAAAAAGTTTTCTTTGCTTTCCCGTTGTTACTGGCTACTGGACTGCATCTACATTTTCATCACCTGTCCCACCTAGGACACGTACGTGTGCACACAAACACACACATAAACCCATGCCAACCAGGCTCTTGTCCTGCTGTTCCGCTAAAACAATTGTCTCCAAGACCTGCTAACCTCCTTGTTAAATCTCTCTGCTACTTTCTTCCAGTGGCTTCTGAATCCCTTTTTGTTTTGTTTTTTGGCTCATCTTTGTCTTCTTTGTTACATTCCCCATTTTTAAAGTACATTTTCCCGGGGACTTCCCTGGTGGCGCAGTGGTTAAGAATCCGACTGCCAGTGCCGAAGATCCCACGTGCCACAGAGCAACTAAGCCCGTGCGCCACAACTCCTGAGCCTGCGCGCCTAGAGCCCGTGCTCCGCAACAAGAGAAGCCACCGCAAGGAGAAGCCCGTGCGCTGCAACGAAGAGTAGCTCCCGCTCGCCGCAACTAAAGAAAGCCCACGCGCACCAACGAAAACCCAACGCAGCCAAAAATAAATAAGTTTTTTTTTAATTAAAAAAAAAAAAAGTACATTTTCCCAAGGTTCAGGCATCCAACCTCTTTCCCTTGGTTCCAACTGTCATTATATCCTCTAGGCCAGTGATTCCCCACTTTGGGGAGGTGACTCCCCACTACCGCACCCCTCAGGGGGTGTTTGGCAATGTATAGAGACATTTTTGGGTTGTCCAGCATGGGGGTGGAGGGTGGGGGAAGGGAGGGTCCAGGGAGGGGTATGTGTGCGCTACTGACATCTAGTGGGTAGAGGCTAGGGATGCTTCCACTAAGCATCCTCCCATGCACAGGACAGCCCCTCACAACGAAGAATTCTCTGGCTCAAAATATTACTAGTGCTGCGATTGAGAAATCCTCCTCCAGGCCTGCACATCTAACTGGCTGCTAAACATTTTCACATGGTTGTTGAGCCGAGAGCTTCTTATTTGTTTCTAGATATTTTAGTTGACTATTCAACTACACTTTACTCCTGTTGCTAGCATATGACCTAAAATCCTGTTACCCGAGTCCTTCCTTCTCATGGTTTTCCCATGTCAGTCCCGAGTCTATTATGTACCAATAGTTTAGGACAAATCCATGGGGGAAAAACAGGCAAAGGTTCTCTCCTCAAGGAGCTTACCTTCCAAAGCGGGAGAATGGACAATTTCTAATCGACATAGATAAGGGATCCCTCCGTTTAATGGGTGGGCCCAGGGGTATCAGCTGTCTTGCTCAAAACCAGAAAGCCCTGCTCAGTGAAAAAGTGTCCCTTGTCCTCTACCATGCTCAGAATGCCCCGTGGACATTCGTGTAGGTGAAAACAGGTTTGTAATTATCTGAGTACAGAACCTAAATTTATTTTATATAGAAGCACAAACTTACAAGTACAGTTTTAATCCTGACTTTTCCAGAAAGGCCTGTATAAATGGAGGAAAGACTGTATTTTGTTTCGTTTGGAACTTTGCCAAGAGTGATTTTCCGTTTTGGAAAATCACTGCACAGATGGCCACACTTGAATTTGAATCAGCAATACAACCCATCTGTGACAGCCTGAGTTTGCAGCTGCTGTGTTCATAGAAATCCTATATGTAGTGCAAGCATACTTCCAGATGATCGCTTCACTAAATCCTTTGGCAAAGCCCTGCCCAAGCATTTACATATTGAGATATACATTACTTTTTTTAAAGAATAATATAATACACGAAAGTGCACAAATCTTAAGTATCAGCTCAATGAATTTTCATCAAGTGAACACACCCACATAACCAGTACCCAGATGCAGAAACCAAAACATTTCCAGCACCCTAACCCTAGATACCCCTCACGCACCTTCCAGTCACCACCCTTCCCAAAGATAACCACTAGTCCAAGTTCTAACATTACGGATTAGTTTTGCCTCTTTTTGAACGTAATACAAATGGAATCACTGTATATATATACACACATTTTTTGGTGCCTGTCTTCTTTTGCGTCTAAAATTCACTCATATTGTTGCCTATAGTTGTAATTTTTATTCTAAGTTACTTATAGGTTACCACTGGATACACATTTTTTAAAAAATGACTTTATTTGTCCTTTAAATTATAGTAAGGGTTATAGTGATTTTCAAAAAGTAGGACTGTAGATGGCTTATTTCTCTATTTATTTATTTCACTGTAATAAAAGGAGCATCCAACATATTTATTCTATTAATTAATTTATTTATTTTTGGCTGCATTGGGCCTTCGTTGCTGCGCGTGGGCTTTCTTTTTAGTTGCGGTGAGCGGGGGCCACTCTTCATTGCGGTGTGCCGGCTTCTCATGGCAGTGGCTTCTGTTGTTGTGGAGCACAGGCTCTAGGTGCACGGAGGCTGTGGCTCACAGGCCCTAGAGCGCAGGCTCAGTAGCTGTGGCGCATGGGCCCAGCTGCTCTGCAGCATGTGGGATCTTCCTGGACCAGGGCTCGAACCCGTGTCCCCAGCATCGGCAGGCAGATTCTTAACCACTGCGCCACCAGGGAAGCCCCAACGTATGTATTCTAAAAGGCATGCATTAGTTCTGAGAGGCTGACACCCAGTTATTTGCAGCCTCCTGAGTTTTGTCCTCTGGTCCTTTGCACAGTTGTGATGACCTATGCACAGTCTCCCCACCGACCCCCTTTCCCTCAGTTCTTAGATGATTCACCACCTTCTCTGAGGTTTCTCTAGTTCTGCTTATGTGCTCTTTTGGGAACCTGCATATCAGCTGAGTTTAGCATCTATCTCACTATGCCCTGGTCTGTTTACTTGTCTCTCTGCGGACAAGGACTCTCACTGTCTTGCTCACCATAGTATTTTTTTGTGTCTGGCACGTGGTTTGAGTTTTAAAAATGTGTTGAACAAATAAATGGAAATGTCATCCCTTATTTATAGCCTTCTTTTTTTTTATTGATTGATTTATTTTTGGCTGCGTTGGGTCTTCGTTGCTGCGCACGGGTTTTCTCTAGTTGCGGCGAGCGGGGGCTACTCTTCGTTGCGGTGCGCGGGCTTCTCATTGCGGTGGCTTCTCTTGTTGTGGAGCACGGGCTCTAGGAGTGTGGGCTTCAGTAGTTGTGGCTCGCGGGCTCCAGAGCGCAGGCTTAGCAGTTGTGGCACATGGGCCCAGTTGCTCCGCAGCACATGGGATCCTCCCGGGCCAGGGCTCGAACCCGTGTCCCCTGCCTTGGCAGGCGGATTCTTAACCACTGTGCCACCAGGGAAGCCCTAGAGCCTTCTTGACCAGCCAGGGCCCTTGCCTCCCATGTCTAGGCCTCTTTCTCTGGAGAAAAGGTCATAGCCAGGTGAATGTGTTTTGTGTGTGTCATGGACCTCCCTGCCCCAGCATTGCCACTGATACCACTGTCCCTCTGCCTTCTCAGCCTATAGTATCAGGTACAGTCATTTCTAGACACCTCTACCTGGACTTGTTTTCTGAGTGTTGTCTAGAGCTGGCCTCCACCTGAAACCACAGGATGTCAGGAATGGCCTTTAGATAACATGGCAGCTGTCTAGCCCAACTTTCTCCGCTTCGGTTGAGCCAGCTGTCCTCACAGGCACCATCTGCTCTCAATTTTTATTTTTTTCTCAGGTGCAATAGGAGCATTCAAAATGCATTTAAGGAATATGTCTGCAATGCAGATTTTAAACCTCTCTCAATAATGGCCTACTCTCTGAAATATCTGCATAGTAATTGCAGTAGGAACTTTCAAGATTCGGATATTCCATTTTCTTTAGTGCTAAAACACTAGTATTTTTGTTGGTGATGGTATAAGTGTGGGTGCAATTGGGAGAATCCACATAGCAATTTCAACAAGCAGAAGTTTATTAAACAGAATTATTGGGAGTTCCCAATAATTGGGGTGGCCTAGTGGTTAGGATTCTTAGCTTTCACTGCTGTGGCCCAGGTTCAATCCCTGGTCAGGGAACTGAGATCCCGCAAGCCATGCAGCGCAACCAAAAAAAAAAAAAAAAGAATTATCGGGACTCTTTGGGTGGTCCAGTGGTTAAGAATCTGCCTCCCAATGCAGGGGACACGGGTTCAGCCTCTGGTTGGGGAACTGGGATCCCACATGCCACGGGGCAACTAAGCCCCCGTGCTCTGGAGCAACCAAGCCTCTACGCTCTGGAGCCCGCGCACCACAACTAGAGAAAAGCCCACGCACTGCAACGAAGATCCCGTGTGCTGTAACTAGGACCTGATTCAGCCAAATAAATTAAAAAATAATTTTAAAAAATACTTTAAAAAAATAGACTGATCAACTATAAAAGGGAATTAGAGAAATGAGAGATTGGATTATGTATTAGTTTCCTAGAGCTGCCATGACAAATTACCACAAATTGCAGGCCTTAAGACAACATAAATCTATTCTCTTGTAGCTCTGGAGACTAGAATCCTGAAATCAAGGCATCAGCAGGGTCATACTCCCTTTGAGACCCTAGGGGGGATCTTTCCTTGCCTCTTCCTAGCTTCTGGTGGTTTGCTGGTGATCTCTAGCATTCCTTAGATTTGTAGATGCATCACTCTAATCTCTGCCTCTGTTACCACATGGCATTCTTCCTGCGTCTCTTTGCGTGTCTTCACATGGCCTTCTCCTTTCCATGAGTTTGTGTCCAAATTTCCTTCTTCTTACAAGGACACCAGTCATTGGATTGAGGCCCAACCAAATACAGTACGATTTCAATGATTATGTCTGCAAAGACTCTATTTCCAAATAAGGTCACAGTCACAGGAACTGGGACACAATTCTGAGGGACACAATTCTGCCTGCTATAGATAGTAAGAAGTAAAGAGAATTCTAAAGAATGCAGGAATAGCAGCTATAAGAGCAGCCACTACCCCTCAGCTGGAGATACTGCACCTAAGAAAGAGCCTCTACCTGGGCCTCCCTGGGGCTGAGATCCAGAATTTTGGGGGGAGAACACAGAAGTCACTGGAGTGCCACTCTGGTGGAACATGATGGAAATCTTCCCTCTAGGGTGCCAGGGAAAACTGTTCATGGGAAGGTGTCTCACCAGAGGCACTCTACCACTAAACTGTCCGAGGGGTGTACCAGGGGAAGCTGCTGGCCTTTGGGTGCCGCTGGCCACTACGTACTTCAGGAGCCTGCCAATAGGGCTCATGGGAACCAGGAAGCAAGGCCCATCCTTCCTGCAATGTCTCCCCAGCTCTCTACTGACAAAACGTTAATTGTGCCAGCTGGCAAAGAAAAAGTAGTTAAAGGGCCCAGATCCATTTTCACAGAGCAGGCAAAAAGAATGAATTTTTTTCCAAGAGGTAATAAATGAATAACTGGCACAGTGACATACATCTGTTTCAGATACTAATAGGTAGCTCCCTTTACACTTCTTGACTCTCTCTCTAATCCTCCCAACCGTCTTCCTTCCCCTGACATCCTCACCATAAGCCCTATCACTTTTCTTCTGGCCGCACTGTGGGGTAAGTGGCATCTTAGTTCCCTGATCAGGGATTGAACCCGTGCCCCCTGCAGGGGAAGTGCGGAGTCTTAACCACTGGACCGCCGGGGAAGTCCAGGCCCTATCACTTTACCATTCAGTTCCTCCAAACTTGACACCTGCCTATCATATCCACCTAAAAAAAAAGGAGGTGAGGATAGTAGTGGTGGCAGATGGTTCTAGACTGGGGAAGATAAATTAGACCATGGGCAGGACCAGTTTCCCCAGATAAATAAAAATTCTAGCAAGTAGCTGACCAGAGTGGAAGAGCCCCCAGAGGTGGTCTTGAAAGCTCCTCTCCAGGGGAACTAAATTGGACAGGAGTGTGCTGGCACCTGGTGGACTAAATACTTCAGGGTGGAGGGGACTGAGGCTGAGGGAAGCAGCGGAGGCAACGGCAATCTTGTACACAGGCATATAAACTCCAAACTCCTAGGGACAGGCACCTATCTGTTCCCACAGCATGGCACACAAGTAATGAAATTTTGTTGAATGGTTGATGCGAACCAGAGTAGCAACCCAAACCCAAGACTTCCTGTCATTTCTCAGGGGTGGTTCTTGGCAAAGGGCTATAATTGAACATCCCTCCCATCTCAACACCCTGCAGCCACAACCCAACCTAAACCTCCCTGGCTGATCTAGAGCTCAGGCTAGAGGCTTCTACAGAGAAACATACTGAGCAGAGTAGCTGGCTTGAGGACCAGAAGGGACAGAGCACTCTGAGAGAAAGAGGCAGTTTTTATCATCCTCTTTTTACCTGCAGCCTGAGACTTAACTTACTTATCAGGCGCTTTCAGATGTGCCTTCTCACTTGATCTTCTAAGTCTATTTTGAGGCAGGCACGGCAGGGTTTATTGTTCCCATTTTACAAATGAGACCACTAAGGTCAGGAATACTTAGGCAGATGTGAGCCCAGAGCCTAAAGGGGTCCAGAGTTTCTGAAGAATAGATACACGGATGTGCCAATCTCCAGCCACATCACCTGTCCCGTAGGAGGCTGGGTGAGGCCTCTTGCCACTGGATCAGCACACATTGGCCATGCCTGGGGTGTGTACACAGGTGTTGGATAAGGTAAGAGTTTTTGATATGGTAGTCACAAAGAGGTGACTGGAAATCTTCCCTCTGGGGTTATTTCCAGAGGCAAGGCCGTGAGGGTATGAAGGCTCGTCACTGCTGGCCTGGGCTGAGGGCCAAGAAACCACAGTCTACCTTATTCAATTTGATGAACTCCAGCGCCCCCAAGTTAAGGTCGTAGGGCTGGGCCCTCCCCGCCAGATTCTCAGGCCCTTTCTTTAGGCTACTTCCTTTGCCCTCAAAACTCAGATCAGGTT
This sequence comes from Eschrichtius robustus, assembly GCF_028021215.1. NCBI lineage: Eukaryota > Metazoa > Chordata > Mammalia > Artiodactyla > Eschrichtiidae > Eschrichtius > Eschrichtius robustus. Next base: position 77,135,297 of record NC_090839.1, read on the forward strand.
TGCTCAGCCCTTGAAAGGTTTTCATTGCCCTGGAGTCTGGGAAACATCTGTGTATTTAAGCAGGAAAGTGAAAGCCTACAGGGGCCCTCTCAACTCACCAAAGTTGAGAGGGATCTCTACTCACAGCTGGAAGCATCACCATACCATCAGGGAACATCCTCAGGCACCTCTGTAGCCGGCCCTGCTCCAGGGCAGAGAGAGAACACTTCTAGTTGGAAGAGCTGCTGCTTATTCGCACCAGAAGTCTCACCATGCATTTCCAGAGGACCCAGCAGGCCTTGTGCTACAGAGAGTCACTGTAGTCCCAGAGACCTATCTGGATGAGTCCTTAGTTAGAGTTGGGGAGTCTTCATTTTCCACACCAGCTCTTACCGATGCTGTTCTTTCCATATCTTCCTTTCTGGATCATTACTCTTATCACTCAGTCCTATAAAAGAGAATTATGCTGGGCTGAGTAGGTCACTCTGCACCTTCATCTCAGACCCAGGATTCTAGGCTTCAGGCTTTTTTGTTCTATCAAGAAAATAAATACTAGGGAATCCCCTGGCGGTCTAGTGGTTAGGACTCCCAGCTTCCACTGTAGGGAGCAGGGGTTCGATTCCTGGTCGGGGAATTAAGATCCCGCATGCCCTGGGGGCGCGGCCAAAAATAAATAAATTTTTCTTTTTTTTTAAATAAAGAAAAAAAAGAAGAGTACTAGTTTGGACCAGGGAATCCTGGGGAAGGAGAACTAGTGGAGGCATGGGCTTTGGTTAGGTAGTGAGGGCGCCTTCACAGTACAAGAAGCCAGTACATGCCCACTACCTCCCCACCAACAGCAGTCTCCTGGTATAAAAGTTCCGTGACGCAGCCTCTCTAAGCAGCAGGATTCCATCCCCGATCCCCTACTACTAAGGACTATTTACACACCCCATCAGCCAGGCCCCTCTTGAAAGAGGGCTCGTGGGAGCCCCAGAGAAAAGCGGGCCCATCAAGCACGCCAAGGTGGTTACTGGTCTCCCGCAATGACGCCTCTGTACTGAGCCCTCTATAGAAACCCCTGCTCCTCCAGGAAGAGGTACACAACACTCGGGTAAAGTGAACCTCAATGCCCCACCCTCTTCCCCACTTTGACTGAGCCCAGTCTCTCCAGGACACCGTGCGAGCAAAGGAGCCTGAGGCGGCACCAGCCCTAGCCAAACTCTTCCCTGCAACGTGGGAACCCGGTTCAGGAGCCTACGATGGTACTGGAAACGGGCTCAATGGGGCCTCTCTAGGAAACTGGGAATTTCACATATCGTTAGCACTCAGTTCACGTTTATTGGCCTAAAAACGAAAGAACCGGAAGATGCCCTTAAAAAACGTGGCGGTAACCTAGCTTCACGACAGTTGCCTCAATAGCTCAAGAAACTTGCCATAGTCTTCGGCCACTCACTGACCGGAGAAGATGACGCCGTCCGGTCTACTTCGGTTCATCGAGTTCAGCGCAATCTGCCCTCAATTATAATGGCGGCGCTGCCGAATTTGGCTTCTTGCCCCTAGGGATGATGGCCGCCAGGAGGCTTCACTTAGTTTCTCACCACCCCGGAAGACGGGGACCGGCGATTGGGCGGTGCCCCAAGGCTTCGAGAAGAAGGCCCTCGGCGGTTGGGCAGTGCTGGGTAAGGCTAGTTTTAAAGGAGCCGGAGGTGGGAGCCGTCGAAGACCCGGGATCCGCGGGAGGCGGCGGTGAGCGGCGCGCGGGGGAGGGCACCGAGCGGCTGGAGAGAGGGCGGGAGGAGGGAGGGAAAGAAACTTTTGAACCGTCTGGTCCCGGGTTGGGGAGAGCGCTGGGCGGGGATCAGGGGAGGGCGGAGGGAGGGGGTCTGTGGGCGGGACCTCCCGGGATTGGAGTGAAGGGGGTATCTGCTTGACAGTGGATCCCCAGGGATCCGGACTGAGTTCGTGATGCTCAAGCTCGGGCCGCCCCTGTCTGAGTGGAGCTTTGCGGAGCCGAAGCTCACAGGGAGAGGAGGATCCTCGCGCGGCGTCTGTTTGGAGGAACCGCGCTGTAGGATTCTTTCCGCGGGGATCCAGTCTAGGGGATCTGGTGGGAGGGGGGGACCGTCGGCGTGTGGGAGTATTGCTTCGGAGTCCTCGGCCACTCGCTGGGGGTGGATGAGAATTGAAGAGGGATCCGGTGGAAACTGAGCCTCCGAGGACCGGGATCCCAGCTGATCCCGGGGGAATCTCAGGGCGGAATCTGCAGGGACAAAGGTCCCAGGAGGCTCGGGCCGTGGGAGAACGGGGGCCGCAGCAATCCAGGTTCTCGCGGCCTAGGCAGGGCGCGAGTGATCCGCTGGTCGCTGCGGCGGCAGCGGGAAGACACCCGTTCCCGGCAGCCAGGCGGGGGCGCCCTTACGCGCCCCAGGGCTCCGGCCCGTGGGCTACCGGGAGCCGCGGGCGGACCATGAAGGGCGGAGCCCCACGGGAGGGGCTGGCCTTCACTCCCGGCTCCCCCGCTCCCCCCCAACCCCAGGCTGGAGCCTGGGATCCCCCAGGGACTCCCCGGAGCCGCCGCTTCCCCCATGGACTTGCCCGGGGACTCCAGGTGAGAGCGCACCCCGCCCGCCTGTCTTGAGCCCGGGAAACGGGGAGCCTGGTGGCCGTACCGGGGAAACCACAGAGCCAACAACAGGCTCAGGCGACCGTCCTCTGCTTCTCTCATCCTCCAGCCCGCCTGGCCGGCAGGGTCTGTGCCGCCAGCCCCTGGCTCGAGCGTTATGGGGAGCCAGGAGCCCCAAACGGCCGAAGCTGCAGCCCCTCGGGGCCCCTTCGCCCTTGGAAAAAGCCTCTCGGCGGGTCCTGGCCGTGGTCCTGGAAGATGTCATGGCTGCCCACATGGTGAGCCCCTTGAACTGAGAGGCCCCCTTCTCCCTCAGGTCCCCTCAGTACCAAAGTCAAACTAGATCACTAGTGAGGATAACTGAGGTCCAAACATCTCACACTCACACTCGTCCATCAGGCAGCCTCCCTAATGCTAGAGTTTTTTTTGTTTTTTGTTTTTCCTTCGCTCTCAGTCCAGCCTGGAATTGGGCAGGGTCTCCAGTGCCCATTCCCCACTACCAACTCTGTTGGGCTGAAACCACATCCCTACAACTCTTAAGTATGAGAAACCCTTCTGCTTTCTTCCCAGCCCAACTTCTAGGCAATCCTTGGGAAGCAGGCTGAGGACTTTGACTCCATTGCACAGATTAGAAAAACTGAGGCCCCAAATAGGGCAGTGACTCACTCCAGGTCACCCTCTCCTTTTCATTTCTTCAAATAGCCTAGGTGACATTATCCAGCTCCCACACCAGCAGCTCAGGACACTGTCATATCTGGCCCTTAATTGAGGGCCATCACTGACCTCTTCTTTGGGGATCTTGAATGAATTCTAGCCACGATTTCTGTCATTTTTGTGGCATAGGGCACTGTTAGGCACAGGGAGGCCCTGTCCAGCCTCATTCCGTCACCTTGCTTTTGACACTTCCTCCTCCCCTAGGTCCCCCTGGTGCCCCAAGAGGAGATCTCCACCCCACGGCACCGCAGCAACCGTCGGGATTCTGTCCACAGCCATCCATCTGCCTCACCACCCCAACAGGCCACATGGTCCCCACAAGCCAGGTGAGCATGGCAGGATTGGGGGTAAGCTGGGGACACAGCTGAGCCCCACTGATATTCTTGGTCCCTCTCTAGGTCTCCCGACCCACTGCACTTATGCCGAGAGCCCTTGAGCCGTGTGCATCGGCCCCCTTCCACACTGAGGTGGCGATCAAGGACAACACCTGGCCTAGAGGAGGGCCCTTCACAAAAGGTGGACCAGGCCCCCCAGCCCACTCTGGTGGTGATGCTAGAGGACATTGCCAGCTCCAGACCCCCAGCGGAGGTATGGAAACTTCAGGGAAAGATGTCAGGAGTTCAGCTGGGGGCAGGCATGCCAGTGGGCATAGAAGACAGGGGTAGGAGGGCTGAGTCTGGGGTGGATTTTGCTCAGAGCGAGGAGGACAGCGTTTTAGGGTGGAAGACACTGTCTGAGCAAAGACCTATATGAAACAGTCTTTAGTGTAAACCCAGGCAGGAATCTGGAGACCGAGAGAGTCGGGATGTGGGAAGCTAGGAGACCACAGGGGGCTTCCCTGCCTCCTCACAACCATCCCCTGTTTATATCCAGGGCTTTGCCGATGAGACTCCCAACTTCACCGTCCCAGCGAGAAGGTGAGATGGCTGGGGAAGGGATTATCAAGATGTGCAGGCAACAGCCATTATCCAGGCAGCCAGAGCTAGGGGCATCAGAATTTACATGTCCAATCCTTCCTTGTAGCACTTTCAGAAGCCTTAAGGGACAGGGGAGGTGCTGGCTCAGGTGGGATCTGAATCTGGAAGCTTCCTCAGCCTTTAACTTGCCCCTTCACCCCAGAGCTGAGCCAAGGATGATGGTTCACCAGCCAAAGCCTCCACCCAGGGATGTGGAACCCCCATTCCAGCCATCTGCCCTGTCTGCAAACCCTCTGGAGAGCCCACCACCAGGTAAGGACTCAGATGGATGAGACTTGGGGTTCTGGAACATTCTAGCTGAGCTTAGAAATGTGAGGTGACAAGTTGGGGATGGGGCTTAACCCCCTCCCAGGGCAGAGCTTGGTGTATGAAGATGGGGTTTAGACTTCAGAGACCTGAAGCTTAACTTCTAAATTTAGAGCTTGGTATTTTAGGGATGGGCTTATTCCTCTGTGGGCAAAGATTAGTGTTTGGGGAGGGACTAAGGCTACTGAAGTGGGGCTTAGACACCTGCAGCTGAGGAATACCCACCTGACCCTCTCGTTTCCTCAGCCCCAGATCCTGTTCTGGAGCTCCCATCGACCCCACCGCCATCCAGCCTTTTACGCCCCCGCCTCAGTCCCTGGGGCTTGGCCCCCCTCTTCCATTCCGTCCGCTCCAAGCTGGAGAGCTTTGCTGACATCTTCCTCACACCCAACAAAGCCCCACGGCCCCCGCCCCCATCACCCCCCATGAAGTTGGAGTTGAAGATTGCCATCTCAGAGGCTGAGCAGTCTGGGGCTGCTGAGGGCACTGCATCTGTCAGTCCCCGGCCCCCTATCCGCCAATGGCGGGCCCAAGACCAGAATCCCCCAGCACCTCTCCCTAAGCCCTCTCTGGGCCGAAGCCAATCCTGCCCTGATCTGGGGCCCCCTGGCCCAGATACCTGCAGCTGGCCCCCTGCTCCACCCCACCCAAGCCGGCCACGGCCTCGGCGGCACACTGTGGGTGGTGGAGAGATGGCCCGAGCCCCGCCACCCCCTCGGCCCTGTCTCCGGAAAGAGGTCTTCCCTCTTGGAGGAGTGGGAGGCTCTCCTCCCCTCGTCACATCTTGCTCGTCTACCACGTCCACTTCTTCCTTCTCTGAACCTGCAGAACCCAGGTAGTGCTCTTGATAAACCCTCCTTAAAGCTCTGGCCACAGCCTGGGCCCAGCCTCCTTCCCTAGTATCCAGTGGGCAGGAGATGGGGATGTTGCTGTGAATGCTCTTTGGCCCTGAGCCTTGACCTTCTCTGCAGGTTGAGCTCAACCAAGAGGAAGGAGCCAAGGGCCTCAGAAGACCAGGTGCTTTCAGACCCCAAGACCAAGGTAGAGGTACAGATGAAGGGGGAGGAGACAAGTGGGAGCCTGAGCCCATGCTGCACTTTTACAGTCTGCCCCGTTTTTGCAGACCATGGGAAAGGTTTCTCGATTCAGAATACGCAGGACACCGGCCCGTTCTCAACCAAACCTTACACCAATGGGGCTGCCTCGACCAATCAGGTGAGAGGCTTGTTGTGCATGGAGCTGCCTTGGCCAAACAGGTGTAGGCTCAGATCCCCCGAGTGTGGCTTCATCTCCTCTCAGGGAGCACAGTCCAGCTTGGAGGAGTCAGTTTGGTCTGGACATGGTTTGTGCTTAGAACCATTTGTCTGCCTCAGGCAGCACTCCTGGCATGTCCTAGAAACTGAAATACAGACCAGGCCTTGATTATCCCTTCTCCAGGCCCACTGGCCCCAGGTTTCTCAGAGGCCTCTGCTCCTCTTTGCTCGCAGGTTGAACAAGAAGGAGTTCAGCTTGGAAGAAATTTACACCAACAAGAATTACCAGTCACCCACAACCAGGAGGTGAGAAACTTTGAAGGCTTGGGGGTGACAGAGGGAAATGTGGAACCAGGGGGCGTGCTGGTAACCAGCACTCCTCCCTGCCTGGTCCAGGACCTTTGAGACCATCTTTGAGGAACCCCGGGAGCGCAACGGGACTCTGATTTTCACCAGCTCAAGGAAGCTCCGGCGAACTGTAGAATTTCGGGACAGTAGTCTTCCTCGATCCCGGCGGCCATCTCGCGGGGCCCGGGTTGCAGCTGGCAGGACCCTTACTCCCAGTCTGGCCCCCAGCCCAGATGTAGGACCCCTGCTGCAGCAGCGACTGCAGGAGCTGGATGCCTTGCTCCTGGAGGAGGAGGAAGGGGATCGAGAGCGGCCCCATCGGACTTAGAAGCTCCATCTGTTTGTCCACCCATCCTGGAGGGAGGGGAAGTCTCTGAGACAGTTATATTTTTTTCTCTGTGTTTCTAGTAAAGTTTTCGATATGTTTCTGATTCTTTTGTATGTCTCTAGCTGAGTTTGAGATTAACTGGCAGTACTGGCTCATGTTTCTTCTTTGGCACCCGAAACTGGGAAACGGGAGGGACCAGGGAAGATGATGAAGGTTGGATGTAGGGAGGGGGGGTAGAGGAATGGTCATTGGAGATACCCTCTTGATTTGAGAATTTTCCTATGTGGAGGGATACTTCTGAATATGCTCCAGAAGATAATGTGACCCTGGACCCTGGTCAGGGTTCTCTCAGTTCACTTACATCAAGGAGGAGACCGAGGGAATTTCCTGGCAGTCCAGTGGTTAGGACTTCGTGCTTCCACTGCAGGGGGCACGGGTTTGATCCCTGGTCGGGGGACTAATATCCCGCATGCCGCGCAGCGTGGCAAAAAAAAAAAAGGAGACAAAGTCCCAGAGTGGACTAAGGCCTTGTTCAAGATGGCCCTGAGTTCCTCCTAACACGCAGGCCAGGAACATGCTGCTGGATTCAAGAGCTAAGAGTAATCAGCTGTAATTAAGTACCTACAACAACCTGTCACAGGTAATTGACCTACACATAGCCCTGTGAGAATTATACCCATTTTATACATAAGAAAGCAAGTTGACTCTCAGTGTAACATCCACATTAAAAGGGTAACCCAGGCAACCAGAGGACACAAGCAGCACTCTACATCTTTCATAACTTAGAGGCAGAACAGAGCAGTGGTAAAGAGCACAGACTGGAGCTAAGCTTCTTGAGTCCAAATCTTGGTTAGGAAACTAAATGTGCGTCAATTCCCCTCTCTATCTGTAAAATGGGGCCGATAGCAGTACTTTCCTAAGATACTTCTCATTGTCAAATGAGTTAATATGTGAGAAGGTACCCGGCACTTTTTTTCTTGTTAGCACGAGGAGACCACAGGCCAGCACTCTCCCACTGCACCGAGCGATAACGGGATGCGGTTTCCTTCCCGCGCGACTAGCGCTCTCAAAGCACGCAGCGTGCTCTAGCCACCACGCACGACGGGGGATCCCGCTGAGCTGCCAGCCGGATGGTGGTATCACCACTCGCGTGCGCGAGAAGCCAGGCTGCCGGTGGGCTAAGCCAAGCAGCGGAAAGGGAGAGAAGACGTTGCTGGCTGTCGACTGGGACCTTCCGCGGCCGCGCGCCGCCCAGCGGCCAACAGTTCCCTAGGCCTCGCGCACTACATCCAGATCCTCGCCTTGACGCCGTCAGAAGACGGGCCAATGAACGAAGAGCAGGAAGAGGCGGGGTCATCTGGAGAACCGCCCCAAGCACCTACTTCTAACCAGTCGAGTCACAAGATTTGATGAAGGGCGGAGCTAATCTGACGTATACCCAATCCAAGATTTGAGGGCGGTTACATATTACTCACGCCCCCGAGTTTGACTCCGCCCTTCGCCTTGACGTACACTTCTCAACCTATCAACGACTAAGGCTGTAGAGGGGTGAGGGGGAAGGGGGTGGAGAGTGGGAGGAGGCCGAGAGAGGAAGGAGGCGTAGGCTGAGAAGGAAGAGGGAGGAGGGGCAGGGAAGTCCTGGCGGAGAAGAGGCCCAAGACTCCAAGGAGACGACAGGAGGGTGAGCTGGGGTTCCCTCGCTGCCCAACAGCCGTTCCGGATCCCTTAAGACGCAAGTCAGACGGAGACGGAGGAAAGGAGGAAGAGACTTTTATGTCGGCAGACAGACAAGCTTTACCCGTCACCGTTGCCTCACATCCGGGGCTTTGGAGGGCTGGCCCCTGCGGCCCCGCCCCCCACCTCGCGCCTTTCATGGCGACCGGAGGCGGAGGCTGGAAGAGCTGGGCCTGGAAGAGGCCCCTTTAAATCTCCTTAAAGGGGTGGCCACTGATCTCGGCAGACTACAACGCCAGCCTTTAAAGGGGAAGCCACCGAACAGACGCTGACAAATTGAGAACTGTACTGTTGGGAGAAGTGGAGCTAGTGGGAATTCTCACCGCCACTTCTGCCCCACGCAAGAAGTCTTTTAAATTCAACTTAAAGGGGAAGTGGCTGCTTGTGGAGGACTAGAAACTAACTCCCGAGCCCTTAAAGGGGCGGCCTGCTGTTTGGAGAACCCTGGACTCTTTAAAGGGGTGGCCTCTTTTAGCCGGCGGACTTGAGGCACTTTTAAAGGGGAGGTCTGCGTTTCGGGGCGAGCTTTCGGCCCCTGGTAAAGGGGTGGCCCTTCCTCTTCCTCGGGGAGAGTTGTCTCGACCCCTGGCAGGGGGCGGCCACCGAACTAGGCCGGTCGGACACCGTCGGGTCGTCTTAAAGGGGCCAGAGGCTGGACAACTTGAGGCCTTGCCTTAAAGGGACGACCGCCCCGTTTTCGCCGTCTTGGCCCCGCCGGCCCCACAGGGGGGGCTCTCAGGCTTGTCGCCCCGGGGGCGGCGCCGGCTCCCCGGGCCTTGGCCTTGGGGCAAGCTCGGGGCCAGCAGATCCTGCTTTAAAGGGGAAGCCGTGGCCCTCTCGTCCCTGTGCAGCCGCCAGCGCCGCGCCTGCGACCCCGGGCCTGCGGACAGGCCGTTTCGGGGCCCGCCGCCTCCGGATGCGGCGCTGAGGGCGGTCGCCATGGAGACGGCAGCGGCCGCGGCTCCGGGCCCTGGCTGGGCCGCTGAGGGGGAGCGGCGGCGGCGGCGCTGCTCGCGCCGAGACCGAGACCGGGAGCAGCGGCGCCGCCGAGGTCCCGGCGGCGACGCGCCCCGGGCCCTGTTGGCCGCCCCGCGCGGCTCCTCGTCGTCGTCGTCGCCGCCGCCGCCCGCCAGGCCCTGGTCGTCAGCTTCGTCTGGAGAGCGGCCCGGAGGCCCGAGACGGCGGCGGCCGCGTCCTAGGCCTCGGCCCCCGCGACCCCGAGCTCGGAAGCGGCCTGCTGGCTCGGGCAGCCGCGGGGAGGAAGAGGAGGAGGAGGAGGAGGGGGGCGCAGACGATGGGGAGGCTGAGGAGGAGCCTGAGGAGGAAGAAGAAGAGGAGGAGGATTTGATCGATGGTTTCGCCATCGCCAGCTTCGCCAGCCTCGAGGCCTTGCAGGTGGGGCCTGGTGGGGCCGGGGACCTTTTCAGAGGGCCAGAGAGAAGGGTACGGTGCCTGGAGGGGGTGGAGTTGAGGGGGGAATGCTGGCACCCCAAACCAGAGCAACCGGCTCCTCTGGCCAGACCGCTGCCCCACCCTGGGGTGGGAGGAGGTAGAGCTAGTCTCCAGGGACCAACCAGGTTACCTGGCCTGAGAGCCACTTTGATAGCTTGGTCACCCTTAGAGAGGTCGGAGCTTTCCTTTCTCCATCTATTGTCGTTCCACCTTCTCCTCCACAGAAGGATGCGTCTCTTCAGCCCCCAGAGCGACTGGAGCATCGGCTGAAGCATTCTGGGAAGCGGAAGAGGGGGGGCTCCAGTGGGGCAACTGGGGAGCCAGGGGACAGCTCTGATCGAGAGCCTGGCCGGCCCTCTGGGGATCGGACCCGAAAATGGCCCAATAAGCGGAGAAGGAAAGAGGTGAGCTTGTCCCAAATCCCTGTCCTTTAAAACTCTCTGTTGAATGTTCTTCACATAGACCCATTTTCCGTCAGCAGTTCTGCTACCCATGGTAAACGGTGACCCCAGTCTCTAAGGGCAAAGAGAAAGGCAGAGCAAATTTGAGGTTCCACTGCCCCATCCAAGTCTGACAAAGACATGTCCATAGTCAGACTTGCCTGCTTTTGGCTGACACTACGTCTGCCTTAAACATATTGGTAATTCAGAGATGTAGCAAAGGGACTTAGTTGAATCATAAGTTAGATATGGTCTCTGCACAACTTTTCAAGTCGGTGTCATTGTAGCAGGAAAGAAGCAGTCTTTGAGCAAATACCTAGACGAAAACCTGAGAAGCAACAGAAGGCAGAGATCTGGGAGAGATGCTGCAGAAACCCACATGAGGAAGCCACTCATTCTGTCTGGGGGATGGGAGGAGGGTTGTGGTTAGGGAAAGCCCCCTGGGATGTCTTAGTCAGGCCTTGAAGGATAGTCATAAGTTTGCTAAGAAGAGAAACAGGGCTAAGTTGTTTTGGGCGAAAACAGAGAGATGTGAGAATCTGGTATATTTGAAAAATTGCCAGAGCATTGAGAACAAGGTGTGGGCAGTAGAAAGAGATTGAGAATAGGTTATGAGGAGCCTTGAGTGCCTTGCCGGGCAGTTTAGACTTTATCCAAAGGTCTCGCCAGTCAGCCTCCCTTACCTCTGGACTCTGGTCTTTCTCAGGCCTCCTCCCGTCATTCTCTGGAAGCTGGATACATAGTAAGTGCCTTCCACCTGTACCAGCCCCTCCCCTTTCGCTCCCTGTCTGAAACTCCCCTCTCGACCTTTGCCCCGACTCCTCTTCCCTCTTGTGACACCTCTGTCCTTCCTTCTCCCCAGTGTGACGCGGAAAGCGATCTGGACGAGAGGGTGAGTGGGGCTAGAACTTGTTGGGTGGGCAGTATTACAGCTCATAAAATGAACTGCAGCTTAAAGGTTTCCTTGTGCAGCAGACAGAGTCTCTCCTTAAGTGGGGAACGTGTGTTAGGTTGAGCCAGAATTAGATTTTTGGGGAGGAAGTATGGGGCGGGGGATTGAGAAAGTAAGTGACAGGTTATATTTGGTAACTAGAGCCAGTTGACCAAAGAATCAAAGGCCCATGCCTTGCTGTGCCATCCTTTCCAAAGCCCTTGGAGACACCAGTGGTTCTCCATGGAAACCTGGGGTGGCTGTGGAATCCAGTTGGTCCTTCCTGCTGGCCATTAGTCTGTTCCTGTAGATTAGAGTCTGAGTTGAGACCATGGCCATGGCAGTGAGGACGCTAAACCGTTGTAGTCAGTTTAAGAACATATCCTGTAAAGGTGTATTTCATTTTATCCTTAGGGCTGATGTGCTAATTTTGAAAGTGTGTTCTAACGGTTGGTGCTATACTCCTGTAACTAACTAAATTTGTACTCCCTGATGTGTGTCTTGCAGTAGTTTAAAAAGTTGGCTGGACAGGAACTGTGGTGAAACAAATAGTACTTGTCTATCCGAACGGGGCAGCCGCTATTGGGAGAATAGGGGCCCATTCTCAAGAGAACCTGCAAGTCTGAGTTTTTATGAGGAATCTCCGGATTTCTAAATATCAGCAATTAGTTTAAAAATTTTGCTAACATTTATGGATCAAACAAATCTGTAAGCCAGGTAGGCATCTGAGCCAGCAGTTAGTGATATCTGACATTTTTGATTTGCTTGTTTCTCTGCTACTTCCGTGCTGCCTCAGTTCAGTCTTCCCAGCCTATCAGATTCTCAGGCTCAGTTGCTCTGCCCTTTTCCCCAAGCACAGGGCCCCCTAGAGCTCACAATCTTTGGTGGATTTCAGCTAAGTTGGTGGAATAGACTTGTCACCACTACCAGTTCCTAGCAGACTCCAGAGGTTGTTGGCCTTCCTGAGTGAGGGCCTGACCTGACCAGAACCTGACCCTGTCCCTGTCTTTCTTCCCCAGGTCTCCGATGATGACCTTGACCCATCCTTTACTGTCTCAACCAGCAAAGGTTGGTCCCAAGGGCTGGGGTTGGAGACAAGGGAGGGAAATTGGGTGAGCATGGACCTCAACTGAATATATCTGCCGTCCTGCCTTCACAGCCTCGGGCCCCCACGGCGCCTTCAATGGGAACTGTGAAGCAAAACTCTCCGTAGTCCCTAAAGTGTCGGGCCTGGAGCGGAGCCAGGAACAGCCCCCAGGGCCCGACCCGCTGCTAGTGCCTTTTCCCCCGAAGGAACCACCGCCTCCACCGGCCCCTCGGCCTCCTGTCTCACCCCCTGCACCCTTGCCGGCCGCCCCCAGTCTGCCACCCCCACCCCAGCCCCAGCTGCAGCTTCGGGTCTCGCCTTTCGGCCTCCGCACTTCCCCCTATGGCAGCAGCCTGGACCTCAGCACTGGCAGGTGAGTGGTCCAGGGGTTTGGCCTGGTCTGGAAAGGCCTGGTTGTTTTGGTGTCAACCCCTGCGTTCTGTGGCTGGGACATGGGATGGTACCTGTGGGTATGACTTGAAAAGGGATTCGGAGGCTAAAAAGTTTGAGAGACGCTGGGTGGAACAAATCTGAAGAGATTACTACAGGACTTATCAGAACCCTTTATACATTCACATAGAGGGGAATCCAGTTTGTGCCGTTTCCCAATCTTATTTGCTGGTGAGACATTTTCGCAAGGCACATCTGTTAGGAATAGTGTTCTTTGGAACATACTTTGGGAAATGCTGACATGATGATTAAGAGTGCTGGCTTTGGTGTCAGTCAGACCTGGATTCAAATTCTTGCTCTGCCACTTAATGGCTGTGTGATTTTCGACAAGTCACTTAACCTCTCTGAGCCTCGATTTCTTCTTTATGTAAAGTGAAATAATAGTACCTTCATTGTAAAGCTGTTGTGAGGATTAATTATGAGTTAATGCAGTGTTTCCCAAAGTGTGTACGCTCTTTGTTAGTGGTATGTGAGCGCATTTTAGATGTTATGTGAGTAAAATTTTTTCAATTCTGATGTGCTTTAAAAAAATATGAGTAGTTCCTCAATCCCTTTATTTCACGTGTTACTGCTTGGTGAGGCTAAGTAAAAACAAACTGAGTTAAGTTAAAGAAGTAAATGGTACAGGGGGTTCCATGGATGCGGCAGCAATTGGGAAGGTGATGTGGAATGTTGGAGACTTGGATTAGCATATAAAGCAGGTGACAGCACTTGGCCTACAGTAAGTGCTCACTAAAGGGTAAGAATCACTGACACTATTATTATCATCGATGCTATCTTTGTTGTTATTGTTATCATCATTATCATTCTCTTATTATTGGGAAAACTAAGGCTCAGAGAGGGGCAGTGACTTGCTCAAGGTCACCCAGGGTGTTAATGGCAAGATGGGCCTAGAATTCAGGTCTCCTGACTCCTAGGCCAGGCCAGGGCGGTGCTGCTTCCACTGTCGTAGGGTGGGAACCCAGGTGGCCTGTCGTAATTAAGCGTCAAAGTGAACGATATGTTTTGTGCTGTGGTCGAGTCAGAAAAGGGAAAGTCACATGGCCAGAGGTGTCAGAGGCAGCTGTGTGGAAAAAGAGACCTAGAGAGGGAGAGAGGGGGCTGTTGGGTGTGGGAGGTACCTCAGTCTGAGGATGGGTTCCCCGGGTCGGTGGGTGGGGGTCCTGGGGGCCAGGTTCTACCACCTTCCATGTTGGAGAACCAGGGTCAAGGTATCGCCCAGGCTTCTGACCTCCTCCCGTCAGAGCTGGCACCTCCCAACCCCTCACTCATCTCCCCACTTCTCTCCCCAGCTCTTCACGGCCGCCCCCCAAGGCCCCGGCCCCTCCCGTGGCTCAGCCTCCCCCCTCATCATCCTCTTCGTCCTCTTCCTCCTCATCTGCCTCCTCCTCGTCCGCGCAGCTCACCCACCGGCCCCCGACGCCCTCACTGCCCCTGCCTTTGTCCACCCACAGCTTCCCCCCACCCGGGCTGCGGCCCGCACCCCCACCCCCCCACCCCTCCTTATTCTCCCCTGGCCCTGCCCTGCCCCCGCCCCCACCCCTGCTGCAGGTGCCAGGGCACCCTGGGGCCTCAGCCGCTAACGCCCTTTCTGGTGAGTTTGGGGTCCTGGCCGGGGGGTGGGGGGCCATGGCCCCGGGCTTGGGCCCAGTTGGCTTTGGGACATCTGGACCTTAGCAAGCAGCAGGGCGTGAGGAGGGAGTGGCCCAAGGCCAGAAGGGAAGGCCAGTCACCCGGGCCCAAGGAGGCTGACACGGTGACTACAGATGTTAAAGCCTTCTCCCCCTCCCCTCCCACAGAGCAGGACCTGATCGGCCAGGACCTGAACTCTCGCTACCTGAATGCCCAGGGTGGCCCCGAGGTGGTGGGGGCAGGGGGCTCCGCCCGGCCCCTGGCCTTCCAGTTCCACCAGCACAACCACCAGCACCAGCACACCCACCAGCACACCCACCAGCACTTCACCCCTTACCCCCCGGGCCTGCTGCCACCCCACGGCCCCCACATGGTGAGCTCCTCATTGGGCCAGTGATGAGGCTAAGAGGCCTGGGGGGAGGGTATGGCTTCCAGGGGAAGGCCCTGGGTTCCTGGCTGGCAGCTTACTCTTCCCTTCTCTTCCCTAGTTTGAGAAATACCCAGGAAAGATGGAAGGCCTTTTCCGGCATAATGTGAGTGTGTGTGTGTGTGAGTGTGCGTGTGTGTGTGTGTGTGTGTGTGTGTGGTTTGTGTGGTGTGTGGGCATGGATGCATCAATGCGTGTGGCCCTGATTGTTGGGGTCCAGTCTTCGGCTTCAAAAGCAAGAGCCTTGAGCCTGGGAGAGCTCCCTGGGGGGGGGATTTAGGGTGGAGGCCAGAGGACTGATGGGCAGACCACAGATGGGCTGCACCTCCACCCCCAGCTTGGACTAGTCCCCTTCTCTCCACAGCCGTACACGGCCTTCCCTCCCGCAGTGCCCGGCCTACCTCCGGGCCTCCCGCCGGCTGTCTCCTTTGGCTCCCTGCAGGGGGCCTTCCAGCCCAAGGTGAGCTCCCAATCCAGACGACACCACCACCTCCCACCCCTTACAAACCCAGATACCCCTGGATCCACTTACCTTCCCATTCCCCAAAACCATGCCCATCCTCCTGCCCTCCTCTTATGGACCCAGGTTTCTCCAAAGCCATGCTCCCTCCCTGTCCTAGCCCGCAGCTTGGTTTTAGACCCCTTTTATGCCTGGTGTCAGCTCTCCTGACTGATCCCTCCACTCCCCTTTCCCAGAGCACGAACCCTGAGCTGCCACCACGACTGGGGCCAGTGCCGAGCGGGCTTCCCCAAAAGGGGACACAGGTGAGGGGGGCCAAGGCAGGTCCTCAGGGAGCTGGAAGATCTGTTGAGGGAGAGCAGGGTTGACTTGAGAGTGAACCACTGATTCCTCCCTTTAATATATATGGTCAGGGGTGTCCCTGAGAATCTGAGAAGAGGGAATTTCTGTAAATGAAGGATTTCTCAGGCATGAGAGATAGGAATTTCATGAAGTCGCCCCAGAAATAAGATTCCTAGGACGGTGGTTTTTGTAGGGGTTTTCGAATTTTTTAAGTCACAGCACTCTGTTTTTCAAATGACATCATACCAGGAAGTTTTGTCCATAAAACAATGAAAAGATAAGCTGCTTCTCTGTGAAGTGACGTGGGGAGCAGCCTTAAAGCCCAGGGCTTTGGGAACATCATGAAAAGCACGAGATCTGTTTCCTAAAGGAGAGACTAGGCCAGAGGTTTTCTAGCTTCTTTTAACAATAGTAAAGGCTTTTTTCTAAAGAAATCTTAAGCAGATCTTCATTATATAAAGCTGTTTATCAGATAGCTACTCTTTTTCTCTGAGAAACCTGTCCTGCCTACCCACTGACCCACTCTGCAGCCTTCCAAGCAGGGCACCTCCTTGGAGCCAGGTTCAGTAACTTGGTGCTGGAGGGGAGGTGCCCGGAGTGGGAGAGATGGGAAAAGGAAAGGTTTGAGGGAGCTGCATACAGTCTCAGGGAGGTGTTTGGGGGGGCATTGGGGACTGTGGAGATGAGGTGCCCAGGTCAGTAAACAGGTCTGAACTGCTGCCAATCTCTGCTTTGCTATTCCCAGATCCCTGACCATTTCCGGCCACCTTTGAGGGTGAGTTTGGTGAGGACCTCAGGCTGCATGAGGCTGGGGGCTGGCGTCAGGGTGTTTGTGTGAGGGGAGGGTCTTGCTTGGGAATAAGCAAGAAGCCCAAGACGTGGAGGCAGCCAGATGTGGAACAGCAGGAAGCGAAAGGCTTGCAAACTGCAGACCTGGGTTCAGACACAGCTGGCCATGGGACCTTGGGCAAGACAGTTTATCTCTCTGAGCCTCAGTTTCCTAGGCTGTGAAATGAACCTAGTCATCCCTCAGGTGTAGGGGTGATGAGTGGGGACGTTGTGTGGCAAGGCTGGGCCCAGGGCCAGGTCTGGAGTGGGTGATGAGTGAACATTCTTTCCTTCCCTTTCCCTTTGGTCATCCTTCTGGGGCGGCAGAAACCAGGGAAGTGGTGTGCCATGCACGTGCGCGTGGCTTACATGATCCTGAGACACCAGGAAAAGATGAAGGTACTGGGGCCGGAGGGCTGGGGAGAGCGGGCCTGCCAGAGCTCTGGGCGTCTACCTTCAGCAGAGCTTGGCAGAATCTTGGCCAGAAATGTTCCCTCCTGTCCCTGGTCACTGCCTGAGCAATTCCAAAGTTAGCACTAGGTTCTCTTGCTAACTGGGGGGTGGTCAGAGAAGGCTCTGAGAGAGACAGAGGCCCACCCAAGCCCTGTCTTGGCGCCAGGCAGCCCTCGGAGGGGGCCTCGGGGTGGAAGAGCAAGAGCGGGACCACACCTGGCTCCTCACTCACTGCCCCTCTCCCTGTCCCATGCAGGGCGACTCCCACAAGCTTGACTTTCGGAACGACCTCCTGCCCTGCCTTCCGGGGCCCTATGGGGCCCTGCCCCCTGGGCAGGAGCTCTCCCACCCGGCCGCCTCCCTCTTCACTGCGACTGGTGAGTCTGGCCAGCCCTCTCTGGGCCTGAGGTTGCCCACCTGTAGCTCGAGGCCCACCTTGCGTCCACTCAGCCTCATCAGAATCTCCCGCCTCTCTGCCCCAGGTGCCGTCCACGCTGCAGCCAATCCTTTCACAGCAGCTCCCGGGGCCCACGGACCCTTTCTGAGCCCCAGCACCCACATTGGTAAGAGCCAAAGGCATGTTGGGCAACCTAAGCCTTGTCCCTGAGTTCCAGGAGGTGTTAAGCTGGGGATAGAAGTTAGACCTGAGAGGCAGCTGGAATGGAGGGTAGACCTGGTTCCACTTGCTTTGTGACCTTGGGCAGGTTACTCTACCCGCTCTGAGCCTTGATCTCATCCTCTGTAAAATGGGATAGGGAAGGGCAGAGTAATTGCCAATCTCTGACAGCTTAGTCACTGTCTCTAACTAGCCAGTGGTAGTGGGGAGTGTGCCACCTGGGAGAGTGGGGTGGAGGAAAGTTGTGCAGGCCCAGCAGAGAGCGTGGTCACTGGCTCCCAGTGATCTTGGCAGGCTTCTTGGGGAGATTTATCCTGGGTTTGGATGGACGAGGAGGAGTTGAGCCAGCTGGCCTAGGGAAAGGTGTTCCTAGAAGAGGAAATTGTGAGGTTCCCATAGCTTGCTAGTTACATGTTCTGACTGACTATGTGACGTATATACAAAGTTAGGGTCAGGTTGAGAGCAGCCCTGCATGCAGGCGGGAGGAAGCTAGCAGAGGCTTTCAGGCGAGTGGCTTGCTGTAGAGCTGGTCTGGGTGGCTGGTGTCGGGGGTTGTGGGGTAAGAGCCTGACCTCTGGAGTCAGAGGCCCTGGATTGGGGGTTCCACTCACTGGTTAGATGACCATTGATTGGCAAGTCACTTCACCTTTCTGAGCCTGTTTAATCATCTTTAAGTGGAAATGTTTCCGTCTGCCTCATGGAGCTTGTGAGGTTAAACAACACGTTGCACCTTAAAGCTCAGTGCTTTTCTGGGGCCTGCTTGGTGATCAGCCTCTTCCCTGCCAGTCCTTGATGCCTGCTCAGGGCTGGCCACCCAGTGCTCTGACCATCCCCCTTTCTCCTACAGATCCCTTTGGGCGTCCCACAAGCTTCGCCTCCTTGGCTGCCCTCTCCAACGGGGCCTTTGGAGGCCTGGGCAGCCCCACATTCAGTGAGTGCTGGACGGGGTGGGGCGGGGGCAGTGGGCTCCTGTGCTCAGGCAGGGGGCAGGGAGGACGCCTGAGTGAGACCTCCCACTCCTGGCTCCCATCACTTTCTACTTTGTCTTCTGTCTAGACTCCGGCGCCGTCTTTGCCCAGAAAGAAAGCCCAGGGGCCCCACCAGCCTTCGCCTCCCCCCCAGACCCATGGGGCCGCCTGCACCGCAGTCCTCTGGCCTTTCCTGCCTGGGTCCGGCCCCCTGAGGCCGCCCGGACACCAGGCTCAGACAAGGAGCGGCCTGTGGAGCGGAGGGAGCCCTCTCTCACTAAGGAGGAGAAAGACAGGTGTGCTTCCCCGCCAGCACCCCCCTGCCCTGCCCTCCGCCCTCCCTTACCTCGGTCCGACCTCTGGAGTACCTTCATCCTCTCCTCCCTCACCTGCCCCCAGGGACCTCCCCTTCTCACGGCCCCAGCTCCGAGTTTCTCCTGCTACTCCCAAGGCGCGGGCTGGCGAGGAAGGGGCCAGGCCAGCCAAGGAATCGGTGCGGGTAAAGGAAGAGCGGAAGGAGGAGGCTGCCGCCGCAGCCGCCGCCGCCGCCGCCGCCGCCGCCGCCACCGCCGCCGGGCCTCAAGGCCTTCACCTGCTGTTTGAGAGGCCCCGGCCACCCCCCTTTCTGGGCCCTAGTCCTCCAGAGCGCTGTGCTGGCTTCCTGGAGCCAGCCTGGTTGGCAGGGCCCCCTCGCCTCTCTAGGCCACCCCGCTTCTATGAGGCGGGTGAGGAGCTGACTGGCCCAGGGGCCGTGGCCGCTGCCCGCCTCTACGGTCTAGAGCCTGCCCATCCCCTGCTATACAGCCGCTTGGCTCCACCGCCGCCACCAACTGCGGCCCCGGGAACCCCTCACCTTCTCAGCAAGACCCCGCCAGGAGCCCTTTTGGGGGCACCTCCTCCGCTTGTGCCCGCCCCTCGGCCTAGTTCCCCACCTCGGGCCCCTGGCCCAGCCCGGGCTGACAGGTGAGGGAAGGGGAGGGGCAGGGGCATAGCTCCATCCCCCTTTTCTTTTGACAAGGTCCTGGAGCTGAGGTTTCAAGCCAGGGCTGGAGGGCAGAGGTCATGACCTCACCAGCCACCTCTGAGGTCGTGGAATCTGGGAGCAGTAAGCCCCAACCCCCACTAGATCAAGCATCAGTTGGATCTTGGGGTCACTGGGAGGGCAGAGGTCACAAGCCTTTAGAGAGGTGTGTGTGCGTGCGTGTGTGTGTGTGTGTGTGTGTGTGTGTACATGAGAGTAGGGGTCATTTCAGAGGTCATAGCTCGTGATCTCCTGAGGTGCACCATCACCCCTTCTGAGGGCCCCTAGGCCCTTGGCCTGCCTCCCCAAGGGCTCACTAAGCCAGAGGCCAAAGTGCCCCCCTCCTCTTCACCTACCACCCAAGTCCTCATGCCCTCTCAGGGCTGGGGGAGGAGGGGCTAAAGGAAGGGGGGTTCCATGTACATATTTATCTCCCCTTCCACATAGCCCCCAGACCTTTTGTACATTTTTACAGGGGTGCCCCTCCCAATAATCCCCCTTCCTGGTTAATTAAATCCTAAGACTGGTGCTGTGTTCCTAGCCTCTGGCCTCTCTGTGGGGGGAGGGGGGATTGCAGGGGGGAGAGCTGGGAGGGAACAGGCAGGAACCCAGGGCTTATCCCTGGAAATCTGGGGCCCAGCAGGAGGTGGACCAACAGGAAAAGGGACCTGGGTACCTAGGCTAGAAAGAAGGGCAAATGCTTCCTGCTTGGCTGTCAGCCCAGGTTCCCCCCACCTGTTCCTGTTACCTCTGTGTGCCCCCATCCCCAAAGGCGCAACCTCTAAGCTTCAGACTCCCCCACTCTATTTCCAAGTGCCCCCAGGATTCCTGGGCCTTTGTCTCCAGAACCCTGTTCCCCAGTACCCTGCCGCAGGCTCCTTAAGGGGGGCCAGAGAAGGTCACCATGTACCACACACCAAAGAAGGGGGTCGGCCCGGGGGTGGGCCACACAGGCAGCTTCTTCAGCAGCCTCTTGGCAGCAGCCCCAGCCTTCCCAAAGCAGCAGGTGCCCCCAGGCTGGGGCCCAACCTAGAAGGCAGGGGTCAGTTTAACAAAAACATAACATTGACTTTTTTCCCCGGTGGGGCTTATTCTGTAACATGACTTGCAGATATTTATATAAAAATGAGTGTTACAATGAGGCCCCTTGGCTCCTCTTTGAGTGTGTGTGGGTCACCTGGGGGGGATTGGGGTTGGGGAGGGATGAGGACAATATTGTCCATGTCCTGATAAAGGTTTTCTCCTCCTTCCCACCTGGGCAATTTGTTCTACTTCTGGATGGGTGGATTGGAGTGTTGGGCACTGAAGTTTTTCACATTTTTCTGCAGTCCAGGAGTACATATTCCAGTTGACCCTTGAACACGGGTTTGAGCTGCACTTATACGTGGTTTTTTTCCCAATAAATACTTCATACAGTACCACATGATCAATGATTGGTTGAATCTGTGGATGTGGGACCACAGATATGGAGAGCCAACTATGGGACTTGAGCATCTGAGGATTTTGGTATCCATGGCAGGTCCTGGAATCAATACCCCAGGGTCAACTGTGTATAAGATTCAAGCAATAAAGACAGCAAAACTAGATCTCCCGTTCGTGTCAACATACCCCAGCCCTGCACCCTTACCGAGGTAACCACTGTCAATCATTTGGTATTTGTGTTTACCTGCACATATATATGAACATGCATAGTAGTTAATGTTAGAAAAGATAAAAGATCTATAATTTTTTAAAAATCAGTTATTGGTTTTTCTTTTATACATGGTCATTATAAAACAGTTCAAATACACAAATACATAGTACAAAGAGGAAGTGCTTCATAATCCCATTCCTCAGAGATGGCCACTGTTAACTGCTGGGCATATTCCTCCAGTTATTTTACTAACTGTATGTTCAAAATATTATGAAAAAAATGGGATCTTGTGAAATGTACTATTTTACAACTATCTTTTTACACTTAACATCATTCTTTGATGTAATCATTAAAAAACAAGTGACAACTAAACTGAGCTAGAGAAGCTGGCTCCCACCTGAGCCACCCAGAATTGACTTGTTCCAAGTATACCCATTATCTTAAGAAAGATGCATCCAACACTCTTCTGCTACCACCACACATACCCAAGACTTCTAGGGAGGACTCAAGTCTACCTTGCTCCGACAAGTCAGAAACGGGTTGACCAGGAGAAACTTGGCTTGCAGACAAAATTTCACCTGGCAGTCCTTGTTTTCAGCTTCTCTTGAAAAATCCAAAAATCTGTTAACATTGTACCTGCTCTCCCTATGACTGTCACTTGAGATGGGGCATATTCTCTCCAGACTGTCAACTGTCCTTTCCACTCTATTGTCTAGGAATGGGGCATTGGCATGATTCAGGGCACTTCCCTGGTCCCTGTAAGCATTTGGGTATGGAATTCTCAGTGAAATATTTTCTAGATACGTATATCCAACCTCTCCTAGATCTCTCCCGCAAGTACCTCAGATCTCTGATGCTGCACACCACCCCACCCCTACTCCATTTCCACCTCTGAGAGTTTCACCAGCACCAAAGTCAGAAACCTCCCTCTGTCTGATTCCCTGTCTGCACTGCCTTTTATTCTTTCAACTGCTGTTCGCTTCATCTATCATGCCAGGCGCTGAACTAGTGGCTGGGGATATGGAGGTAAACAAAACAAAAGCCCAGCTTTCCTGGAGCTTACATGCTACTGTGAGAGAGGAGCAATAAACTCATACGAGAAGAAAGAGTAAAGCGAAAGAATCCCAAGGGCTACCTTGTTAGGGCCTATCCTCAATAACCATTGTCTTCCATTGACCCACCTCTGGCTCTTGACCCTAACTTACGCAGTTCCTTAGGCAGAGGTAAAAGGGGAGTCCAGAAACGACTGTCAACATTGGGGAAATACAAAACAAAACCCAAATCATTCACCATCAGGCTGCTATTTGGAAACGTGTTTCTTTGTTCTGAATGAGCTCAGCAGAGTAGCTGTGTAATCTTAAGCAGTGTGCTCATTTCGGTGCCATGGTTTCCTTATTTGCAAAATGGAGGGTTTTAAAAACAAATTTACTGATATATAATTCACATACCCTACAATTCAACCTGTCTTTTATGACTGGCTTCTTTCATTTAGCATTATGGTCTCAAGGTTCATCCCTGTCGTAGCTTGCATCAGTACTTCTTTCCGTTTTGTTTTTTTTTTTTAAAAAGAATTTCACTTTATTTATTTATTTTTTGGCTGTGTTGGGTCTTCGTTTCTGTGCGAGGTCTTTCTCTAGTTGCGGCAAGCGGGGGCCACTCTTCATCGCGGTGCGCAGGCCTCTCACTATCGCAGCCTCTCGTTGCGGAGCACAGGCTCCAGACGCGCAAGATCAGTAGTTGTGGCACACGGGCTTTGTTGCTCCGCGGCATGTGGGATCTTCCCAGACCAGGGCTTGAACCCGTGTCCCCTGCATTGGCAGGCAGATTCTTAACCACTGCGCCACCAGGGAAGCCCACTTCTTTCCGTTTTATTGCCAAGTAACATTCTCCACTGTATGGATATGCCACATTGTGTTTATCCATTCTTCAGCTGATGAACATTTGGGTTGTTTCTTTTGACTGTTATGATTAATGCTGCTGTGAATACCTGTGTGCAAGTTTTTGTATGAAGGCATGTTTTCAATTTTCTTAGGTATATACTTTGGAGTGGAATTGCTGGGTCATATGGTGGCTCTACATTTAATATTTTGGGGAACAGCCGAACTAGTTTCCAAAGTGGCTGAACTATTTTACATTCCCACCAACAATATATGAACCTGGAGTGTTAATGGTTTCTTCTACCATTACTGTATGAATTTGCTACATTAGTAAGCGTAAAGTTCTTAGAACTGTGCCTGGCACAGGGTACATGCTCCAAGAATGATTGCTGTCATTGCTGGTGATGCCTTTCTGATCAGAAACCATAAAAAAGAACTTAAAAGCTTTTGCATGGCAAAGGAAACCATAAATAAAATGAAAAGACAACCCTCAGAATGGGAGAAAGTATTTGCAAATGAAGCAACCGACAAGGGATTAATCTCCAAAATGTAGAAGCAGCTCATGCAGCTCAATATCAAAAAAACAAATAACCCAATCAAAAAAATGGCCAGACGACCTAAATAGACATTTCTCCAAAGACGACATACAGATGGCTAAAAAGATGCTCAACATCACTAATTATTAGAGAAATGCAAATCAAAACTACAATGAGGTATCACCTCACACCGGTCAGAATTGCCATTACCAAAAAAATTACAAACAATAAATGCTGGAGAGGGTGTGGAGAAAAGGGAAACCTCCTACACTGTTGGTGGGAATGTAAATTGGTACAGCCACTATGGAGAACAGTATGGAGGTTCCTTAAAAAACTAAAACTAGAGCTACCATATGATTCAGCAATCCCACTCCTGGGCATATATCCAGAGAAAACCATAATTCGAAAGGATGCATGCACCTCAGTGTTCATCGCAGCACTATTTACAATAGCTAGGACATGGAAGCAACCTAAGTGTCCATCAACAGATGAATGGATAAAGAAGATGTGGTACACATATACAATGGAATATTACTCAGCCATAAAAAAGAATGAAATAATGCTATTTTGCAGCAACATGGATGGACCTAGAGACTGTCATACTGAGAGAAGTAAGGCAGAGAAAGACGAATATCATATGATATCACTTATACGTGGAATCTAAAAAAAGGGTACAGATGAATGTATCTACAAAACAGAAATAGAGTTACAGATGTAGAAAACTTAAGGTTACCAGGGGATAAGGGGTTGGGGGGTGTGTGGAGGGATAAGTTGGGAGATTGGGGTGGACATATACACACTACTATATATAAAATAGATAACTAATAAGGACCTACTGTATAGCACAGGGAACTCTACTCAATACGCTGTAATGGCCTATATGGGAAAAGAATCTAAAAAAGAGTGCATATATGTATATGTATAACTGATTCACTTTGCTGTACACCTGAAACTAACACAATATTGTAAATCAACTATACTCCAATAAAAATTTAAAGAAAAAAAGAAAGAAACCTTAAGAAAGAGATTTTTAGAGATTGATGAAAGAGAATGCTTAGTTACAAGCAGTTTGCTGGGGAGACACATCTTTCAAAACAGGCTTTGGGATGGGAAGCATCTACCAACGGGCATAGAAGAGGGAAGGAGGGATCTGAGCCAGTGAAGAACACAGGTTTAGAGCCTTTTACATCAGACATAACGGAGTTTGAATTTGGTTTCCACCAACCAAAGCTCTGTGTCTTGGTCTAGTTGCAGCCTCTTTCCATGGTGGACAAAGAAGAAAAATGACAATCTTAACCCACCGTTTCACTGTGATGGTTACACAGGAATAATGCATGTAAAGGGTGCCTAGCACAGATTTTAGTACACAGTGAACATTCATTCACTAAATGAGAGTGTTGTTATTGATTGTAGTTGGAAGGATTCAAAATAATTTCCCTATTTCAAGATGGGGAAATTGAAGTTCAGAGAAGTTATATGACTTACGGATTCAGGAGAAGAAAGGAGACATTCTTATGTGGAGGTGTTAAAAAAATAAACCTTATTATTCAGAAGTTTTAGATTTACAGAAAAATTGCAAAGATTGTACAGAGGGTTCCTATATGTCCCCCCACTCAGTCCTCTATTACCATCTCACGTTTGTTACAATTAATGAATCAGTACTGATACATTATTATTATTAAGTCTATACTTTATTCAGATTTCCTTAGTTTTTACCTAATGCCCTTTGTCTGTCCCAGTGTCATCACGTCTCCTTAGGCTTCTCTTGATTGTGAGTTTTCCAGGTTTCCTTGTTTTCTTTTCTTTTCTTTCTTTCTTTTTTTTTTTTGGCATAATGTAGTGGTTTTATTTTTAATTTTATTTATTTATTTATTTATTTATTTATGACTGTGCTGGGTCTTCGTTGCTGTGTGCGGGCTTTCTCTAGTTGTGGCGAGAGGGAGCTACTCTTTGTTGTGGTGTGTGGGCTTCTCATTGCAGTGGCTTCTCTTGTTGCAGAGCACCAGCTCTAGGCACACGGACTTCAGTAGTTGTGGCTCACGGGCTCAGTAGTTGTGGCTCACAGGCTCTAGAGCGCAGGCTCAGTAGTTGTGATGCACGGGCTTAGTTGCTCCGAGGCATGTGAGATCTTCCCGGACCAGGGCTCGAACCCGTGTCCCCTGCATTGGCAGGCAGATTCTTAGCCACTGCGCCACCAGGGAAATCCCAGGTTTCCTTGTTTTTGATGATCTTGACAACTTTGAGGATTACTGGTCAGGTATTTTATAAAATGTCCCTTAATTGAGATTTGTATGTTGTTTTCCCTAGAAGTAGAATAGAGGTTATAGGTTTGGGGAGTAGGCAGAGGTAAAATGCCATTTTCATCTCCTCATATCAAGGGTACCTGCCTTCAAGATGATTTATCACTTTTTTTTTAATTTGCAATTTTTTTCAGGTTGTGTTTATTTATTTATCGGCACCACGCAGCATGCAGGATCTTAGTTGCCTGACCAGGAATCGAACCCGTGCCCCCTGCAGTGGAAGCACGGAGTCCTAATGACTAGACCACCAGGGAAGGCCCAAGATGATTTATCACTGTTGATGTTAACTTTAATCACCTGGCTGAGGTAGTGCTGGTCAGATTCCACTGTAAAAGTACTCTTTTCCTCCTTTCCCTATTCTCCTCTTAGGAAGGAAGTCACTATGTGCAGCCCATACTACAGGAGTTGAGAAATTATGCTCCACCTCCTTGAGGGCAAAAATATCTACATAAACTATTTGGAATTCTTCTGTACAGTAAGAATTTATTTATTCAACCATTTATTTATATTATGATGGATTCATAGATATTCATTTTATACTTTAGGTTAAACACTAGTACTACTTTAATTATTACTCTCCAGTTTTCAGTTGGCTCCTGTGTACCTTTGATGTACCCCCATCACTGTGTTTTTTGTTCTGGGTGTTTTGGTTTTTTTTAGCAGAGACTTACTTTTTATTATTTATCCTTTTGTGTCTTTGGATTTTTGTCTCATGTGCATGTATTATCTGCTTTTATGCCTAGGGTAATTAACATAAAAATTTGTAGCTTATTTAAAAAGGTAGAATAAAAAGTCTCCTTCCTTCCCCTGAGGGCTTGTACCCTGCTCCATTTCTCCCTCCCCGGAGACATCATGTTGATTTCTTGTTTGTTTCTGCAGAACAATTCCTTTTTTTCCTTCTTTGAAACAAATGTTTACATATAGTACATGCTGTTCAGCACGCTGCTGTTTTCAACTAACAATCTCTTGTGGGTTATTCCATTTCAGCACATAGAAATCCATCTCCGTTTTAGTCTCTACATAGTATTCCATTGTAAGGCTATACCATAATATATGTAACCAGTCTCCATCAATGGACATTTACGTTCTTTTTAGTCTTTTACTAGAACAAGGAGTGCTGCAGTGAATACCCACATCTTCGTATACTTGAGCAAATAAACCTGCAGGATCAATTTCTAGAGAAGAAATTGCTAAGCCAGAGAATATGCTTTCAAGATTTAGATGCTGCTAAATTGTCCTCCACAAACCTTTCACCAATTTTCATTCTCACCAACAGTGTATGAGAGGACCTGTTTCTCCACACCCTTGCTAACATGGAGAAGTAACAAGCTTTTTGATCTTTGTTAATCTGATAGGTGAAAGATGGTAACTCACAAGTTTTAATTTGCATTTCCTTTATTATGAGTGAAGCTGAACATCTTGCCAAACATTTACAAATCACTTGTATTCTCCTTTTCAGTGAATTGTCTCTTCAGATCCTCTGCCCATTCCCCCCTCCCCTGCCCTTTAGACTTTTTCTAATCTTTGTTTTGTGCCTCAGTGAAAGCTACTCATTCATTTAGTCCATCAATATTTATTGATTACCTACAGTGTTATAGCAACGTGCAGTGAACAGAAAAGACAAAGGTATTTTTCTCTGGGAGATTAAATTCTAGAGGGGGCAGAAAGAGTAAAGAAATAAATATATGTCAGTTGGTGATAACTGTTATGGAAAAAGAGTAGAATATAGGCTAGAAATTTCTGGGGTGCTATTTTCTTTTTTTTTTTTAACATTTATTTTATTTTATTTTTTTTTTTGGCTGCACTGGGTCTTAGTTGCGGCACCTGGGATCTTTTGTTGCAGTGCGCAGGCTTCTCTCTAGTTGTGGAGCGCAGGCTTAGTTGCCCCTTGGCACGTGGGATCTTAGTTCCCTGACCAGGGATCGAACCGGTATCCCCTGCATTGCAAGACGGATTCTTAAACACTGGACCACCAGGGAAGTCCCTGGGGTGCAATTTTCTAGAGAGAGATCAAAGAAGGTTTCTCTAAGGGATGCCAAGGGAGCAGAGTGGGAATGAAGTGAGGAAAGGAATCATGCAATATCTGGGAGAGGAATGCTTGAGGCAGAGGGAGGAGCAGGGTGAAGTCCTTGAGGTGGAAATGTGCTGGGTGAGCTGGAGAATCAGCCAGGGGACCAGCGTGGCTGGAGCAGAGTGAGTGAGAGGGAGAGGGCTGGGAGATGAGATCCAAGAGGTGTGCGGGGACGAGATCGTGTAGGAGCTGGCAGGCCTTTGTAGGGACTTAAGGATTTTGGCTTCTACTCTGAGTGAGATGCTAGCCATTACAGTTTATTTAGGCTGTACTTTTTTTTTTTTTTTGAGAATTTCAGAACAGTGGAAAGACATTACCGGATTTAGTTTTTTAAAGGACCACACAACGGCACAACAGTAAGGTCTGTGAAGGGAGTCGTTACAGTCCATACGTGATTGGGGCATTTCCCATCATTAGCCTGTTCTAACTGGACTATTTAGGGGCCTAGCCCGCTTTAAGCAAATCCAATGTGTGAAAATCCAGATGGACCTAATTTTCTCTAAGGGACAAGGTGGTCATTGCCATAGGCATGTGCTCAGCGTGGAGAGGGTAATGCAGAGATCCCAAGCCTCTAGGCCTGGGGCTTTTGCTTCTGGGTAATAAATAAGCCCCACCCTTTTTCCCATTGGAAGTAATCATCTCCCTAAAGCTTATCCACCGCACCTCTAGAAGTGCCTCCTGCTGACACATTCAGGCAAGGCCATAAAAATATGTGTTCAAGAATGTTCTCAGGGACTTCCCTGGAGGTGCAGTGGTTAAGACTCCAGGCTCCCAATTCAGGGAGCCTGGGTTCGATCCCTGGTCAGGGAACTAGATCCCACATGCATGCCGCAACTAAGGAGCCAGAGAGCCACAACTAAGACCTGGTGCAACTAAATAAATAAATAAAGTAAGTATTAAAGGGGCTTCCCTGGTGGCGCAGTGGTTACGAATCCACCTGCCGATGCAGGGGACCTGGGTTCCAACCTTGCTCTGGGAAGATCCCACATGCCACGCAGCATCTAAGCCTGTGGGCCACAACTACTGAGCCTGCGCTCTAGAGCCCATGAGCCACAACTACTGAAGCCCGCGCGTCCTAGAGCCTGTGCTCCTCAACAAGAGAAGCCACCGCAGTGAGAACCCCATGCACTGCAACAAACAGTCGCCCCTGCTCACTGCAACCAAAGAAAGCTCGTGGGCAGCAACGAAGGGCTAACGCAGCCAAAAATAAATAAATAAATAAATTAATTTGAAAAAAAGAAGTGAGTTGGAACTTTAAAATAAATAAATAAATAAATATTGTTTTTAAAAAAAAGAATGTTCCCAGAATTAGATAGTGGTAGTAGTTGTACAACTTTGTGAATATACTAAAACCCCAAACCCTTGAATTGTATACTTTAAAAGGGTGAACTTATGGTATATGAATTATAAGTCAATAATAATAGTAATGTTCCCGGAAACCCTGTTTGTTATCGTGGAAAGACTGGAAACAACCCAAATGTCTAGCCACAGGCGTCTGTTAAACTTGTAGGATCGTCAATGGATAAATATGGAACAGTTAACAAGAATCAGGTGTGTCTGTACTGGTTGGCGTGGCAGATAAGGAAAGCTCCCTGTGATGTAGTGTTAAGTTAAAAAAATTAAGGGAAGAACTGTGTGTATAGTTTGCTACCATTTATGTGAGAAAAGTATACATCCATGCATGCATAGAGTATTTCTAGAAAGATATTTGAGAATTGCTCAATAGGAACTTCTAGGGAGTGGAGATAGGGTTTCACCTTTACGGATCATGTTCTACTCTTTCTACTTGAAAAAATACATATTTATATGTAAAACTTTTCCAAAAACATAAAATTTAATTATCACAACAAAAATTAAAAATACAAAACTTGGGAGAGGAATGCTTCAGGCCGAAGGGGGAGCAGTGCCCAGTCCTTGAGGTGGGAACGTGCTGGGTGAGCTGGAGCCTCAGCGAGGGGAGCCGTGTGGGCTGTTGCCGGCTACCGAGTGAAGAAGAGCCTGGGAGGAGTGTTTGTGGAGCGCTTTCTACATGCCAGGCATTTCGCTGTGGGGTTGTGCGTGGGCAGTGGTGGGTAAGACTGACAAATGCCTTCACCAAGCTCCTAGTTCCTTCCAAACCCTCCCACCAACTGGTGGGAGGCCCTACCCTGGCTCTTGGAGGGAGTCCTCTCTTGCCTTCCTTCCCCCCTTCTCCCACCTTTTCCCCAGGACCCATCAAATCCAGAGTAGGCTTGAGCTGAGTGACCTTGAGCAAATGACTTTACCTTTCTGAACCTTAGTTCCCTCATCTGCAAAATGAGAATAATAATAAAGCGTATCTCAATGGAGTTGTTGTGAGAATCACTGGTGTTCTAAAAATGGTTAAGATGGTTACTGATATTAGGCTGCCTCTAGCACCAACTTGCTTGAGTTGGTTCTTTAATACTAAGAATGTAATGCCCACAAGTCTTGCTTGCAAGGCAGGTAAGACTGGGATGAGTATCCCCATTTTATACTGAGATGCAACGATGAAAAAGGCTCATGCAAATTTAGTGAAAAATTCAAGAGGAACAGACTTTAGGGTCAGACAAAATATGGGTTTGAATCCCTGCTTTGCTAGCTGTTTGCTTTGTGATTTAGGCTAGTTACCTCTCTGAACCTGAGAGTTAACCACACCTACCAAAAAAGGGACAAGTCCTTGGACCTCAAAAGCCTGGAGGACTAAAACCTGCGGCAAAAGAAGAAGGCCTCACACAGCGCTGGGGACATAGTAAATGCCCAGGAAATAGCAGCTGTTAGGGTCATTATTCTGTTAATGTCCTGAATGATTATAACATTTACGGAACCAGGTGTCAGACCCTGTGTTAGGTGCCGAGATCAGATGAACTAGAGACCGGGTCTCGTGGTCTCTAACTCTCTCCCTTATACCAGCCCCTGCCCTCCCAAGCTGTGAAGGAGGAGAGGTCTTCAGTGATGCAAATGAGCATTGACTTTTTTCATTAACGAGACAATGAGCCCTTGATGGAAATGTTTGGAACTTTGAAAAAGGAGAAAGATTGGTTAATAGTGTTTGTTGATATACTCACACCCTGCTTTACTGTCAATAAACATTTCCTGAGGCCAGCTGGGACAACCCCAGCTTGGAATCCAGTTGAGGTCTCTAAAATGCTGGGTGAAGTGGGGCCTCAGTGTCTCAGGCTAATGTAGGAATAACAGCGATGTAATGATGCTCACCTCTCAGGGCTGGGCCGGGTGGCTGTGATGAAATGTGTATGAAACACTTGACACACCTTAGAAATGAAGCAATTTTTCTTACCTAACAAAATCACTTTATTTTACTCCAAATCTCCCCACCCCACCCCTAGCTTCAGGAGAAGCAATTGTAGACTCTCTAGGGGACCCTGACCCCAATACTTAGGGATCACAGAGCCGTTGCCAGTCTCCTGGGGAAGACACAGCGGGAGGAAGACGGTGATGAAAAAAGATCGAGGACATCTAGAGCCACTGTGCTGGGTGCAGAACAGGCTAAAGTTAGCAATAAAGAGAGACTTAAAAAACAAAATCAAACACTGTTTTTCAGGTATGTGAAGATATTCACTACAGGTTTTCGACAAAAATATTGTTCCTAGAGCTAGAGAAGGAAAATAATTCAACTGTCCAAAATAGGAGAGTGATTAAATAAATCATTCAACATTCACACAATGGTCTAGTATGGCCTTTTAAAATGTAAGGTAAAATAAAATAAAATATAAGGTAGATCCCAACATGCAGATCTGGGATAATCTTCAAGATTTATTATTAATAAGCAAGTGGGGCTATCTTGTGTTCATGGATAGGAAGACAATATTGTAAAGATACAGTTCTCTCGAAATTGATCTGTAACCGTCAATGCAATGTTAATAAAGCTTACAACAGGGTTTTTCATGAAACTCAACAAACCAATTAAAAAATATATACAGAGAAGTAGGAGCTAAGAACAGGTAGATACTTCCGAAGAAGAATAAAAAGAAGAGACTTGCTCTACCAGAATTGTTAAAAAGCTATTGCAATGAAGACAAGATGGTGTTGGTAGGGATAGAAATTCACCAAAATTAACTAATGAATATAAAAAATTTTGAGGGCTTCCCTGGTGGGGCAGTGGTTAAGAATCTGCCTGCCAATGCAGGGCACACGGGTTCGATCCCTGGTCTGGGAAGATCCCACATGCCACGGAGCAACTAAGCCCGTGAGCCACAACTGCTGAGCCTGCGCGTCTGGAGCTTGTGCTCCGCAACGGGAGAGGCCACGACAGTAAGAGGCCCGCGCACCGCGGTGAAGAGTGGCCCCCGCTCGCCGCAGCTGGAGAAGGCCCTCGCACAGAAACGAAGACCCAACACAGCCAAAAATAAATAAATAAATAAATAAATTAAAAAAAAAAAAACCTTCCTGGTCCACAAATGTTATTCAGTCTCTTTCTCTCCAAAAGACATTCAGATAGTAAAGGGAATGAAATCAACACCGCCGCCCCCCAACTCCCCAGCTGCCTGGTGCAATACTGACTCATTCCAGATTGAAAGGATAGTTGTAAAACCACTACCATATTAAAAAAAAAATTTTTGATAAATGACAGGGGTGGCACGGCAGATCTAAGGAGGGACTATCCAATAAATGGAGCTGGAAAAAAAAAGTCCTCCCTATAGGAAAAAATGAAATTAGATCATTGCCTCACACTATACACAAAAGCCAACTCCAGATATAAGGACTTAATTATCAAAGGCAAAACATTAAAAGTTTTAGGAGAAAATATAAGAGAATTTCTTTCTGACCTTGGAGTAATAACGAATCTCAAAACACAAAAGGTTAGTTATAAAATAAAATATTGATAAATAAAACTATATTAAAATTAAAACAAAATTATAAGCTACAAATTTGAAGAAGATATTTGCAAACACATATCACTATTCAAGGATATATATATTGAGATGATCTAAAGACCGTCTATGAACCAACAAAGCATAATAAATCAACAGAAAAATGGGCAAAAGACTCGAACTTGCATTTCAAAGAAGAGGAAGCATGGCTAAGAAACTTACTGAGAGATGTTCAACATCATTCAAGGAAATACAAATCAACATCATAATGAGATATCCAGTCTATGGAAAGAATTAAAACACCAACTACTGGAGAAGAACAGTAGGTCTTCTATACATTGCTGGTGGGAATATATATCCATACAACCATTTTGGAAAACAATTCATCATTCTTTCTTGTCAAATTGAACATTTACACACCTTAAAGCCTAGCAGTTCCACTCGTGGGCAGGTATCCAGGAACAAGTCTTGCTCAAGTGCTCCAGGAGACATGTACATGAATATTCATAAGAGCAGTGAACAAATGGCCAAAAACCAGAACGAACCCGAAAAGCCCTTCAACAGGAGAATGGATAAATACACTGGGGCACCTTGACAAAATGAAATATTACACAAGAGTGAAATTGGAATTAACCACAGCTACACATAACAGTACGAATGAATTTCATTAATAGACCATTGAGTGTAAAAACAGAAAGTGAGAACCTGAGGACTCCTACACCATGATAACCTTTTTAAAAAATTCAGAAATAACTAAAACTAAACAATATATTGTTTAATCATCATAGATAGGACAAAACTACAAAACTAAAGGCAAGAAAACAATAAACACAAAGTTCCAGATAGTGCTTTCCTGGTGTGGGGAAGGGGAAGCAGCTTGAACAGGACAAAAGTAGAGCCCATCAGAAGATGTGAATTATTGTCAATATTATTGTAATATTAATAAGTAAATATATAAATAGATGAATAAAGAAATAAAAACATAAAACATAAAACAAGTGGATAAAGAAATAAAAGAGGGCTATAAACAGATAATAACAATGTGTTATTAAGGATTTTAATTAATCCAATTCTTAGTACCTGAAGTCTTTTCTAAAAAAAGCAGGTACCTTACACTAAAAAACACTAGTGGGGAAAATATTCACTCCCTATACACAGAAATTTTTATCTTTATACACCAGCCTTTCACAGGGTATCTGGGTTGGATGGGGTAGGAGGGTCATATAGGGAGACTTTCTCTTTACTGTATACCTTTGTGTAATGTTTGGAATTTTTGTTTTACTTTGTGCATAGAATGTCTTTTCAACAAGGGTTTGTGTCAAGATGAAAAAATTGAAATAAAAACAAGCTTTTTATTCGGTAGAGTTGATGTTTCACAGGAGGTGTTTTAAAAGCCTGCTAGGGCACTATTTACAATAGCCAGGTCATGGAAGCAAGCTAAATGCCCATCGACAGACGAATGGATAAAGAAGATGTGGTACATATATACAATGGAATATTACTCAGCCATAAAAAGGAATGAAATTGGGTCATTTGTTGAGACGTGGATGGATCTAGAGACTGTCATACAGAGTGAAGTAAGTCAGAAAGATAAAAACAAATATCATATATTAACGCATGTATGTGGAACCTAGAAAAATGATACAGATGAACTGGGTTGCAGGGCAGAAGTTGAGACACAGATGTAGAGAACAAACGTATGGACACCAAGGTGGGAAAACCGCGGTGGGGTGGGGATGGTGGTGTGCTGAATTGGGAGATTGGGATTGACATGTATACAATGACGTGTATAAAATTGATGACTGATTAAAAAAAAAAAAAAAACCCTGCTAGGGACTTTCCTTGTGGTGCAGTGGTTGGGAATCCGCCTGCCAATGCAGGGGACACGGATTCGAGCCCTGGTCGGGGAAGATCCCACATGCCGTGGAGCATCTAAGCCCGTGCGCCACAACTACTGAACCTGCGCTCTAGAGCCTGCGAGCCACAACTACTGAGCCCACGTGCCACAACTACTGAAGCCCGAGCGCCAAGAGCCCATGCTCCACAACAAGAGAAGCCACCGCAATGAGAAGCCCGCGAACCGCAACGAAGAGTAGCCCCTGCTCATTGCAACTAGAGAAAGCTCACGTGCAGCAACAAAGACCCAACACAGCCAAAAATAAATAAATAATTTTATTTAAAAAATAAAAGCCTGCTAATTAGTGATATTAATGAGGGAGGGGCAAAGAGGCACCGTTCGTACCCTGTTGGTGGCACTAGAAATTAGTGTAGCACCTTAGGAGGGCAATATTTAGTAGTGTCTATGGAAATCTTAAATACACATATTCTTTGACCTAGCAATTCTCTTCCACTTTAAGAATTTACCTTATAGATTTACTTGTACAACTCAAGATATAAACGTACAACGTTGTCCATCACAGCATGGTACAAAGTTAGCTAGACATCATGTTATACGCACACAATTGACAGGCAGCTATTTAAAAGTAAGAGATATGGACTTCCCTGGTGGCGCGGTGGGTAAGAATCCGCCTGCCAATGCAGGGGACACGGGTTCGAGCCCTGGTCCGCGAAGACCCCACATGCCGAGGAACAACTAGGCACACCACAACTACTGAAGCCCACGCGCCTAGAGCCCGTGCTCCACAACAAGAGAAGCCACTGCAATGAGAAGCCTGTGCACCACAAAGAAGAGTAGCTCCGGCTTGCCGCAACTCAAGAAAGCCCGTGTGCAGCAACGAAGACCCAACACAGCCAAAAATAAAAATAAAATAAATAAATTTATCTTAAAAAAATGTAAGAGAAAAGTCTGTATGTATTGATGTGGAAAGATGTTACACATATATTAAGTGTAAAAAGGCACGATGTAAAACAATATATACAGTATGATATCATTTCTAGGTATAAAAGACATACTCATGGAAAATTTCTGAGGAAATACAAGTAACAACACTGATTACCTCTGAGGAGTGAATTAAGAAGGTGAAGGAAAGACATACCTTTTGGTTTATACTTCAAAGTACTGGATTTTATGTTTGACAAAGAGCAAACATTTATTACCGCGATTAAAAAAAAAAAGATTTTAAGAGTTCAAAACACAATGTCAATTATATCTCAATAAATCTGGGGGGGGGTAAAGTTCATAAATTAAAAAGAAGCAATGTATGCTCATTGCAAAAAAGTTTTTAAAGAAAATAAAGAAGAATATAAGGAAGAAAAGATCAACAGCTTTTGCCTTCTCATCCTCAACAAGATGATCACATTTAACAGTTTGGTATATTCTTCTAAAAATTTTTGTCTGCTTTTTTGTTTGCCTATTTAGATTTAGTTATTTTTATGAAATGGAATCATATTACATATGTTGTTAGTCTTTTTTTCACATTTTATCATGTTAATAATATATACCTACAGCATTATTTGTTTCCAAAACCATAAATAATTGTACTTTTTTCTGACTGTACAAGTGTGATTCAGAAACAAAATATCTCTATAACTGTGTTGCTAAATAAGAAATGCAGGTTGTAGAACAATAGGTACAGTGTCCTCTCATTTTTGTTAAAAAAAGAAAAATGAAAACGTGTGTGTAAGGTCTGAAAAAACAGTCGAGGAGAATAGTCATTAAACTCTGTTTAGAGTAGTTATGTATGGGAGATTGGATTGAGGTTGTTTGGATTTTTATAGCATGTTGCTTTTATAATGATACATGCCTGTGATCAAAATTCTTTAAAATTCAGACAAGCTCACAAAAAATTGAAATTATCCCAAATCCTACCACGCAGAGATAACCCCAGTCGACACATTGGTGAGCACGCTCACATTTCCTTGTCTGCCTATACAAATATATTCATTCTCTCAATTTATAAGTTGCAATTATACAAAATGCACTACTCTGTACCCTGCTGTTTTCAATATGTTCCATGTCAGTACATCATTCTAATGATTGCACATTATGCCATGTAACAGCTACACTGAAATTTAATCAAGCAATCCCTAGCTGTTGAATTTTTTTAACAAAAACTTTAAAATTGTAAAATACAACATACATCAGAAGAATGTATAAAGTGTATGTACTTCTTACGAAGTAATTATAAAGCAAACATCAGTGTTACCTCTATCCTAGACACACTTAAAAATTGTTTTTAAGTTAAAAAAAGAACACTAAAACAAACACCTGTGTACCATCTCCTAGAATTAACAAACACACATTTTGTTATTTTTTTGCTTCCATTTAAAAAAATTTTTTTTCACTAACAAGACAACAAAATAGGATGTATTTTATTCTATTCACCCTTTTTAAAGAGTTCAGTACTTTATGTTCACTCTTCTGTGAATACTTTAGTGGACCAAGCCCAATACTGACCTCAGCCCAACAGTTTTTTTTAGGGTTTTAATGGTCTTAGCGTTGGCCAGTGGGAGCCCCTTTGTCAAGATTCTTGTCTTTCCAACAAGACTATGTTAATCTTTGAAAATTTCCTTGCTTCCTGGCTCTACAAGATGTTCCAGGCTCATCTTGTACCTCTCAGCCCTAGACACAGACTTGGCCTTTTCTGCAACCAGCCCTAGTTAGAGACCATAATCTGGGTGCTAAGGTGCATTGTTGGGGTGCAGAATTGTTAAATAAAATGCAACTTTACAGGTAAAGGCGAAGTCCTCTTAGTTCTGTGAAATGGTAATGTTATCACTTTTACATTTCCCTGATTATTCATGAGGGTGACCATCTTTTCAATATATTTATTGGTGATTTGAATTTCCTTGTCTCCCAACTACTTCTTCACATACTTGTCTTTATTTATTTATTTTTTCCTCACCTTGTGGTTTGTGGGATCTTAGTTCCCCGACCAGGTATTGAACCCAGGCCCCAGCAGTGAAAACTCCAAGTCCTAACCACCGGACCACCAGGGAATTCCGTATTTTTCTTTTGTTGAACCTTTATGTCATATCCAAATTTTTTTGCCTTTATAAACAATGCTGTGATGGACTTCTTTGTCCATGGATATTTGCTCATTTTTCGGATTGATTCCTTAAATAAATTTCTAAAAGTGTAATTTCTGGGGAAAGAATAGTGTTTTTTTAATTTTTAAAATAAATTTATTTATCTATTTATTTTTGGCTGCATTGGGTGTTCGTTGCTGCGTGTGGGCTTTCTCTAGTTGAGGCGAGCGGGGGCAACTCTTCGTTGAGGTGAGCGGGCTTCTCATGGCGGTGGCTTCTCTTGTTGCGGAGCACGGGCTCTAGGCGCACAGGTTTCAGTAATTGTGGCGCAGAGGCTTAGTTACTCCTCATCATGTGGGATCTTCCCGGACCAGGGCTCGAACCCATGTCCCCTGCATTGGGAGGCGGATTCTTAACCACTGCACCACCAGGGAAGTCCCAAAGAATAGTTTTAAAATTTAATACCTTTATTTTCTTTTTTAAAAAACAGTCTTTTTAAAAAATCCAAATTGGGACTTCCCTGGTGGCGCAGTGGATAAGACTAAGCACTCCCAATGCAGGGGGCCTGGGTTCCACCCCTGGTCAGGGAACTAGATCCCACATGCATGCTGAAACTAAGAGTTTGCATGCCACAACTAAGGAGCCCACGTGCCACAACTAAAGAGCCCACGAGCCGCAACTAAGGAGCCAGCGAGCCGCAGCTAAGACCTGGTACAACCAAGAAAAAAAAATAAAACACACCAAATCAAAATGATTGTGCCCATGTACACTCCCCCTGCAGCATGTGAGTGCCTGTCTTCACACCCTTCCTAGAACCGGGCATCATGATTTTAGTTTCCCTCTTTTAGGGTTGGGGATGTTTTTGATTGCTGTGCTTACTTAAGATGTGCTGGAATCAACCCATAAAGTCTCTGTGCTTGGCTGTGTTCTCACAAGTTCCCAGTCCTCCCAGAGACGAGAGAGGTATTCTAGCAGCTTGCCACCCTCTCCTAGGCTCCTGTGACCTCACCCATTGCACAGCTGACTTCTGGAGGCTCCTCTGGGAGGTCCCCTGGAGGAATTATTTGTTAAATCTGGCAACCCTATCCCCGGGTTCCCATTCTACTTAAACGTTTTGGTGTCCATCACCTCTCACCTAGGCTACAGCAGTCGCCTTCTAATCTCACCCCTATAATCCATTCTCAACACTGGCTTCTGCTCAGAGCCCTCCTGCTACACTTATAATTCCATCTAAACTCCTTCAAAACCCTACTAGATCCAAGCCTGACCCCCCTCTCCAGCCTCATCTCCTACTGTTCTCCTGTCCCCTGCAGCATCCTGAGCCTTCTGGTTGTTTCCTGTCAGGATAAGCTGGGCAGCCTCTTCGTATTAACTTACCTTCACTTAGAATGTTCTTCCCCCAAAGCATTCTCTGTTCAAATGTCAGCACACCAGAGATGCCTTACCAGACCGCCTTGTCCAAAAAAGCATCACCCGTGCCCCTCACTCCCTCTCCCCAACCCGCTTTATTTTTTCATAACACGTATTACCTACCGTTATTTTATACTTTTACTTGCTTATAAATTTGTTTTTTGTTTTTCTCCATCAGGAATATCAGCTCAATAAAAACCTGAATGTTGAGTTTTTTACTGGTTTGTTTTTCCAATACTGTCTTCCTGGTGCCTAGAATAATACTTGGAGCTTCATAGACCTGGATTTGTTAGGCTGTGTTGCACAGCAGTTAAGGGCACACACGTGAGCCAGTCTCTCTGGGTTCGAGTCCCTGCTCTGCTGCTTTCCAGCTCTGTCACTTGGGACAAGTTAGTTAACCATCTTTTTCTTACCATCTGTAAAATAGAGGATGACAATCTACTCAGTAAGGTTTTGTGAGAATTAAGTGAATTAATTTGTGTAAAAACACAGGTTGGTGCTTACAGTGTTTGTCACTGTTATAATTTTTGAGTGAATCTCACACATGTGGGTCATAGAGACAACAACCGGGCTTCCCTGGTGGCGCAGTGGTTGAGAATCCGCCTGCCAATTCAGGGGACACCGGTTCGAACCCTGGTCCCAGAAGATCCCACGTGCCGCGGAGCAACTAAGCCTGTGCGCCACAACTACTGAGCCTGCGCTCTAGAGCCCGTGAGCCACAACTACTGAGCCCACGTGCCACAACTACTGAAGCCTGTGCACCTAGAGCCCGTGCTCCACAACAAGAGAAGCCACCGCAATGAGAAGCCCACGCACCGCAACGAAGAGTAGACCCCGCTCGCCACAACTAGAGAAAGCCTGTGCGCAGCAACGAAGACCCAAGCCGGCCAAAAAAAAAGAAAAAAAAGAATAAATAAAAAACATAGAGACAACAACCAACCCCTATCCATTGATATTTAGTATGTGCCTGTCACTCTTCCAGACAATGAGTATAGACATGTGCACATAAGTGAACAAGACAGATGTGACCCCTCTCTTGCCATGAGCCTTCAGGAAGTCGAGTAATTATTTCCAGTGTTAAAGTGCTGAGAGGCAAAAAAAAAAAAAAAAAAAAAAAGCACAGAAAGTTTTATAGGAGATATAATGTAGTCTGAGAACCAGGGAAGGATTCTGGAGGCAGTGATGTTACCCTTTAAGCTTTGACTGGGTGGAAAGGAAAGAGAACCATGTGTGAGAAAGCCCAGAGTAGAGAAAGAGCCTATAAAGGGACACGAGTGGGAAGACCAGTGTGGCTGGAGTGTGGAGGGCTGGGAGAGATGAGGCTGGAGGATTTCGCAAAGGCCACCAAGCAGGGCTTTGTGGGTCTCAGAAAGGAGTTTCATGGGAACCATAAAAGGACTTGAAGTAGAGTGACTCTATCAGCTTTGAAGTTAGAGAAGTTTTCCCTGGCTGCTGCGTGGAGGAGAAACCTTCAAGTCTCTGTTCAGCTGCCACCTCACCAGAGACTACCTCGTCTAAAATGGCATCTCCCAGACCCCCCATCTCTGCCCCTCTCCACCTGCTTTACCACGTTATGAGGCCCTGACATTGTATTACACTCTCTCATGCCTGTTCTCTGTTTACCCCCATTGGAATGGAAACCCTGCCAGAGCTGGGACTTTAGCAGGAGGAGAGACTGGCCACAGGGAGACAGACCACTCAGGAGGCTGGTGCAGACAGCCCAAGCCCTAGGAGGGTTAGGAACAGCTGGCTGGCTGGTAGAGAGCAGGAGGCTAGAGGACTAGACTCCCCTAGAAGCTTCATTTGCATATCACTTTACATAAGACTGAGAAAACAGTCATTGTCCATATCAAAGAATGGGGTGGGGAGGCAGTTAGACATACTGGTAGTGGGGCAGGGGAGGACTAAAGTCCCTGCCGTCCCAACAAGCCAGTTCTTGGTACTGTCACTGATTATAAGTCATCAAGGGCTAAGAATTGGGTGTGGGGCTGGAGGGAAATGGATAGAAATATCCATTGGAGAGAAATATTTCAGATGTAATGGAAAAGACTCGGTGGCTTGATGTGAGGTGTGAGGGAAAGGGAAGGTGTTGCCTTCCATTCCGGTTTGAACTGGGTGGATAGTGGTGGACTGCAGAGCGGATTTGTGGTTCAGATCATGAGTTCAGTTTAATTAATTAATTTATTATTGGCCGCGCCATGAGGCATGCAGGAGCTTAGTTCCCCAACCAGGGTTCGAACCTGCGCCGCCTGCAGTGGAAGCCTGGAGTCTTAACCACTGGACCGCCAGAGTTAGTTTTAAATGTATGCGTCCAAAGTGCCTGGGATGCCTGCAGGAGGAATCCACGAGTTAGATGGGAAACCAAGTTCCAAGCTGGGAATAATCCTTGCGAGTCCTTGGCTTAAGAGGTGGTCATTAGACTGCATGATGAAATCATGACAAACTACTGGAGCCTTAGGGATTAGTGTCTTTTTCTTCTCTTTAGGCAAATTATCAGAAATGCTTACGTGCAAATGCTTTCGGGTTGCAACCTGGCTTTCCCACCTCACCTAGACTGTTCTATAACCCCCAGATACTTCGAGTAATTAAGGGTCCCTCTAAGGGAGGGGTCCTGAAGCTTTGGGGGACCTGCCTCTGCCCTTGAGAACGTGCTGGATGAGAGAAGGCAATTGAGGGAAGTATGCTGAGGACCCCCTACAGTTGATAGTTGATGGAGGTGTCCAGGAGAAGTGGCCTGTAAGCAAGACTGAGAAGGAGCATCCAGGGAGGTAGGAGGTAGGAGGAGACTGGGAAAGGCTAGCCTCACAGAAGGCAAGAGGAACTGCTGTTTAGAGGATCGTTATCACTAGCAGTAAACTGTCTGCCAAATCCTGCTAATTCTTCCTCTGCAGTGTCTCTCCCTCCATCTCCACTGCCACCTGCTGGCCAGTAGCCCCCATTACAACTGGGTAACAGCTCTGGCCTCTCTTATCTCCAGCCTTACAGCTATCTTTACAGCCACCCCATTCATTCTGTTAGATTGTCCTTTGGAAAGTGGAGGCTGGACCATGCCAATTCCTGCTCAACAACTTTCAATAGCTCCCTGTAACCTCTGAA
Organism: Eschrichtius robustus; assembly: GCF_028021215.1. Lineage (NCBI taxonomy): Eukaryota > Metazoa > Chordata > Mammalia > Artiodactyla > Eschrichtiidae > Eschrichtius > Eschrichtius robustus. The sequence continues at coordinate 77,177,329 of NC_090839.1, forward strand.
CAAATCCCTTACTACCTAGCGTGGCATGCTGGGCCTTTGGCAGCCTGGCTCCAGGTGACCTATCTGTCTCAATCTGTTCCCTTGTAAAGAAAATAAGCTGATCTACTCACTGTCCCCCACAACCCTCAGCTTCACTGAGGCCATGTCATCTTCTTGAAGTGCCTACCCTTCATGCCTAAATTTTTCAAGGTCAGACTCAAACGACAACTTCCCTTGGAAGTCCTCCCCACTGGATCTGACACAACCCTTGACCACCGTGGCATCAAAACGCTCTGCCCTGACTTTTTACCAAGCTCACAGCTCACTCCGCAATGAGACTAAATTCTTGAGAGCAAGGGCTGTGTCATCTTTGCTCCCGTCTCTCCCACTCACGTGTAGGAACAAGAAGTTGCGGATTCAACTGCCTTCAGGAGCCAGGCAGATATGACGAATGTGTGAGGTCGCCCAGTAAAAGACAATTAGAAATGGTGGGGCTTATGGCAAGTAAGAACCTTCACTCTCCTGCCTAAAGTATTAATAATACTCAGAATATCAATACATTATGTAAAGCACATCTGAAGGCTAAACTTGACCTGAAGATCATGAGTTTGAGACTCTGAAATAGAGGTTCAAAATACCCCCTGCATTTAGCTGGTTCTTTAGAGCTTTCAAAGCAAGTTTACATCAGCAACTCTATCCCCACTTTACAGATGAGGAGAGAGAGGCTCAGAGAGGTGAGGTGAATTGCTCAAGGTCACAGAGTAAGGAATTAGTAGTACAAGGCTATGTTCAATCCATTCAGACTCTGGCTTGGCCTCATCTTCTGAGGATGATGGGAGGAGGGTCTAAAAAGATGGGCATCATTCACCTTTTTTAAAATTAAGACTTTATTTTATTTATTTATTTATTTATCCCGCTTGTCGGATCTTAGTTCCCTGACCAGGGATAGAACCCAGGTACCTGCAGTGGAAGCACCAAGTCCTAACCACTGGACCGCCAGGGAATTCCCCATGACTATTTTTTAGAACAGTTTTAGGTTCACAGCATTGAGGGGAAGGTACAGAGATTTCCTATATAGCCCCTGCCCCCACACATGCATAGTATCGCCCCATTTTCAACATCTCCCATGAGAGTGGTACGTTTGTTATAATTGACATACCTACACTGACACGTTATTATCACCCGAAGTCCATAGTTTACATTATGGTTCACTCCTGGTGTGCATTTTATGGGTTTGGACAAATGTATAATGACACGTACCCGCCAGTAAGTATCATACAGAGTATTCTTTGCTCTAAAAATCCTCTATTTTTAGAGGATTTTGTGCTCCTCTTCGTCCCATCTCCCCACCCCCAATCCCTGACAACCACTGATCTTTTTACTATCTCTATAGTGTTGCCTTTGCCAGAATGTCATATAGTTGGAATCATATAGTACGCAGTCTTTTTTTTTTTAATTTTTAAAATTCATTTATTTATTGGCTGCATTGGGTCTTCGTTGCTGCGCGGGCTTTCTCTAGTTGCGGCGAGCAGGGGTTGCTCTTCATTGTGGTGCGCGGGCTTCTCATTGCGGTGGCTCTTCTTGTTGCGGAGCACGGGCTCTAGGTGCGTGCGCTCCAGTAGCTGTGTCGCGCAGGCTCAGTAGTTGTGGTGCGCGGGCTTAGTTGCTCCGTGGCATGTGGGATCTTCCCCGACCAGGGCTCGAACTCGTGTCCCCTGAATTGGCAGGCGGATTCTTAACCACTGCACCACCAGGGAAGTCCCAGTATGCAGTCTTTTCAGATTTATTTTTTTTACTTAGTAATGCGTTTAAGATTCCACCATGTCTTTTCATAGCTTGATAGCTCACTTCTTTTTAGCATTGAATAATAAATAGCCCATTGTCTGAAAGTACCACAGCTTATTTAACCATTCACCCATTGAAGGACATTTTGGTTGCTCCTAAGTTCTGGCAGTTCTACATAAAACTGCTGTAGACATCCATGTGCAGGTTTTGTGTGGACATGAATTTTCAACTCCTTTGGGTGTTTAAAGGGAGTGATTACCGGTTTGTATGGTAAGAGTATATTTACTTTTGTAAAAATCCACCAAATTGTCTTCCACAGTGGCTGTACCATTTTGCATTCCCACCAGCAATGCATGAGAGTTCCCACTGCTCCACATTCTCATCAGCATTTGATGTTGTCGGTGTTCTGGATTTGGAGCATTCTAATAGATGTGTAGTGGTATGTCATTTTTGTTTTAATTTGCATTTCCCTGATGACATATGATGTGGAGCATCTTTTCATATGCTTATTTGCTGTCTGTGTATCTTTTTTGGTGAGGTGTCTGTTAAGGTCTTTGACCCATTTTTTTTTAAATTGGGTTGTTTTCTTATTTTTGAGTTTTAAGAGTTCTTTGTATATTTTGGATAATAGTCCTTTATCAGATGGGTCTTTTGCAAATATTTTCCCTCTGTGGCTTATCTTCTCATTCCCTTGACATTGTCTTTCACAGAGCAGTTTTTCAATTTCAGTGAAATCCGGTTTATCAATTATTTCTTTCATGGATCATACCTTTGTTGTTGCATCTAAAAAGTCATCATTGGACTTCCCTGGTGGCACAGTGGTTAAGAACCTGCCTGCCAATGCAGGGGACACAGTTCGAGCCCTGGTCTGGGAAGATCCCACATGCCATAGAGCAACTAAGCCCGTGCGCCACAGCTACTGAGCCTGCGCTCTAGAAGCCTGCAAGCCACAACTACTGAGCCCACGTGCCACAACTACTGAAGCCCGCGCGCCTGGAGCCAGTGCTCCGCAACAAGAGAAGCCACCGCAAGGAGAAGCCCACGAACCGCAACGAAGAGTTGCTCCTGCTCACTGCAACTAGAGAAAGTCTGCACACAGCAACGAAGACCCAACACAGCCAAAAATAAATAAATAAATAAATTTATTAAAAAAAAAAGCCTGAGCACCGCAACGAAGAGTAGCCCCCACTCGCCACAACTAGAGAAAGTGTGTGCACAGCAACGAAGACCCAACGCAGCCAAAAAAAAAAAAAGTCATCATTGCCACATACAAGTGGTCATCTAGATTTTCTCCTGTGTTATCTTCTAGGAAGTTTATAGTTTTGTGCTTTACATTTAAGTGTGTGATCCACTTTGAGTTAATTTTTGTGAAGGGTATAAGACCTGTGTCTAGGTTAAATTTTTTGCATGTGGATGTCCAGTCGTTCCAGCGCCATTTGTTGAAAAGACTACCTTTGTTCTATTGTATCGCCTTTGCTCCTTTATCAAAGATCAGTAGACTATATTTACATGGGTCTATTTCTGGGCTCTCTATTCTGTTCCATTGATCTGTCTATTCTTTTGCCAATACCACACTGTCTTGATTACTGCAGCTTTATAGTAAGGCTTGAAGTCTGGTAGTGTCAGTCTTCCAATTTGGTTCTCCTTCAATACTCTTTTGGCTATTCTGATCTTTTGCCTCTCCATACAAACTTTAGAATCAGCTTGTTGATATCCACAAAGTAACTTGCTGGGATTTTGATTGGATTGCATTGAATCTATAGATCAAGTTGGGAAGAACTGACATCTTGACAATATTGAGTCTTCATTATTCACTTTTCATTCAACCAAAATTTCATTTGTCTAATGGAACAATCTCTTCTTCACAGGGTTGTTTGAAATGTTTTTCATATATTAATTATCTAGAGATACTGTGACGCTGTGACAATGTACCTGCTCTCAAGGAGTTTATCTTTTAGTGGGAAGGGGGCAGACAATAAACAAACATACAAATAAATGAATAACTTCAGGTAAGTGTTGTGAAAAAGCCATGTGATAAAGAGCAACAGGCAGTGAAAGGGCTATTTAATATCAGGGAATTTCTCTGAGGAGGCAACATTTGAACTAAGACCTTCATGAAAAGGGAGAGTTGGCCATGAGAAAAATTTTTATTTTTATTATTATTTTTGGGAATCTGAGTTCCCCGACCAGGGATTGAACCCAGGCCCAAGCAGTGAAAGCGCTGAGTTTTAACCACTGGACCGCCAGGGAATTCCAAGAAAAATTTTTAGACGGAGGGAACAATGGAGATGAAGGCTCTGGAAGCAGAAGTGAATTGGATGGATGGTTTGGAGAAGGGCATGGTGGCTATAGTATAGTGAACGAGGGGTAAATGAGGTTTAAAAAATAGACAGGGATCATATCCTGTACGGTTATTTTATTGAAAAAAATTAAGTATAAAATACATGTTGTGAGATACATGAAGTGTACAAATTTTATGTGTACATTTCAGGGAATGTTTACATCTGTATACACCCATGGATGTGACCTCATCCAGATCAAGATGTAGAACAGGAGTCAGCAAACTTTTTTTTGTAAGATGCCAGATAGAAAATAGTTTAGGCTTTGTGGGCTATGGTCTCTGCTGCAACTACTCAGCTCTGCTACTATAGCAGGAAAGCAGCCATAGTTGCTATGTAATGAAGAGGCATGGTCAGATTCCCATAAACCTTTAGTTGCGGACACTGAAATTTGAATTACTTGTAATTTTAACGTCTCACAAAATATTTTTCTTCTTTTGATTTTTTCCTCAACCATTTGAAAATGTAAAAACCATTCTTAGCTTGCCAGCTGTACAAAAACAGGTGGTGGGCAGGACTTGCCCTTTGGGCCATAGTTTACCAACCTCTGATACATTTCTACTATCCCCCTTGTGCATCTTTCCAGTTAAAATCTTTCTCCCCCAATGGTTATTCTTCTGATTTTTATCACCATCAGTTAATTTTGTCTGCTCTTGAACTTTATACAATTGGAATCATATGCATTTACTCTCGTGTCTGGCTTCTTCAGCTCAACATAATGTCTGTCCTATGGGAATTTTAAACCATGATACATAATTTTCATTTAAGGGAACTAAGATGATCTTAAGTGTGAGAGCATCATGATCTGATTTATATGAAAAGGTCACTCTGGTTGCTGTGTGGAGAACGGAGTAAAGGGAAAGAGGAGTGGAAGTGGGAGGCCCAGTCAGGAGTAATCCAAGCCAAGAGATGACGGTGGCTGGACCAGGGTTATAGTCAATGAAAATGGAAGATAGACTTTAGACTTATCTTGAGTTTGAGCTCACATATCCAATACCAGTTATTTCTGTTTCATAAGGTATGATAATACTAGTAAATTTCCTGAATAATCTTTCTGAGACTGGTATAGTGAATTGTCAGGTATAAACCACGTCCTTACCCTCAAGGGGTTAACAACAGTTTTGGGTGTGGGGTGGACAGACCATGAATCCAGATACAATGCAATCAGTTCTTTATGAAGCCCAGGAGGCTATGGGAGCCAGAAGGAGTATTAAACCAGACTAAGGGTAGTCAAGAGAGATCATCTGGGGGTTGTGGCCCTTGAGCTAAATTCTGAAGGAAAAATATTGAAAAAGGATAAAAAAGTATATGGGAAGGCCAAGAAATGTTGAGATCTCTTGGGAGCTCAGTGTGGTTCTATGGAGTCTCGGAAATATGTAAGCTTGGCCTGGAAAGAAAGATTTTGAACTGGGCCTAAACGGATGGGCACTTATCCACTTTTTCAATCAAACAATTCATCCTGGATGCTTCTGTGTGCCCTGAGGCTCCAGCATAGGACAGAGGTAGCAACCTGACAGACTGTGGCTGAATCTGATGTATTTTGCCCCTCTTTGCTTTATTTACACCACCTTCCTGGTCCTCCTAGGTTTTTGAGCTTTCAACCCCTGGTCTTTGCTGTAACAAAAACTGGACTTCAAATCAACAACGCAGAGAGAGAATCAACTCTTTGAGTAGAATGGGGAAGAGCTCAAGTGAGTGGATGAAGAGGAGCTGAATGGAGAGCTTTATCTGGGATTCTGTACCTGGCTCCTAAGGTGGGCTTTAGGTGGTAAATTTTGTGTTTGTATCCTGTGACTTAGACTGCTTGGTTATGAACCTTCGTTCTGGACTCTGTCACTGGTTAATCTATGAGCCTCAAATCATTTGTAAAATGGAGCACTGCTAGGATTAAAAGAGATAATCAGTGTACAAAGTGGCCTTAATAGAAGGTATCTGTTATTATTATTATTCTGTTCCGGGGTGAGGGTATCATATTCTCAAAGGGGTTCTTAACCTAAAAAGTTGGCTAACAGATGGCATAAGTGCTTAGGAGTTACTGGGAATACCACCCTTGCGTAAAACGAAGCAGCTCTACATAAGTGGACTGTCGTGGGAATCCAGAGGCCCAGGTTCCACTGCTAACTTGCTGAAAGTACCTGAGAAATTGCTTCAGCTTTCTGGGTGATCTATTAAAAAAAAAAAAAAAGTGGGGTGCATCGATCCGAGTTGGCAGCCGCAAAGCAGCCCCAGCGGCAGGTTCCGCCGTGTAGGGTAAAAGCTTTCTGCCGCGGGGCAAGCACCGAGCCTCCGGGCGGACTACACCTCCCAACCTGCCTTGCGCGTCGGGCAGCGCCCTACGCTAGCACGCGAACCTCTGCGCTCCCCGAACCTCCAGTTACTGTCTCTCGCGAGAGGACGGGCCGTGCCGGCGGTAGCGATAGTGAGCTGTGGTGGTGGCGGTGGTGTTGGTGGTGGCGGCCGAGACGGCGGCGGCCATTTTGGCGAGGCCTCGGAAGCGGCGGTGGCGGTTCGCTGCGAGTAGCGTCTCCCATTTTTCCCACCCACCGCCCGCATCTCTGTGCCGCGAGAGGAAGCAGTGGAAGCAAGGCGGTGGCAGTAACCGCGGGCCCCAGGGGAATTTAAAGGCCGCGAAGGCGGCGGCCAAGAGGGGGCCCTCCCCCCCTCCTCGGCGGGAGGGGGGTGGTGCGCACGCCCCCGAGGACGCAGGTAAGGAGAGGGAGACAAGATGGCGGACGCCCCACAGCTCCCCCTCCCCTGACGGGTGACTGCGCGCGCATCTTTCCGCCACCGCCTCCCCTCCCACCTTCCCGGGGTGCTGCGCGCGCACCTTCGGCCGGGGCCCCGGGGCCGGTGCGCGAGGCTGTCGGCGCGCGCCCATAGAGACAGGCTGAGGGGGGCCAGGCCGGCCGGCTCTGGGCCCGGGCGCGTCTTCTCTCCCCTCCAGCCCGTCTGCGCACGCGTGCCTGAGCGAGCGAGCGAGCCCTGAGAGGACGGACCCAGGTGCGCTCCTGCCCGCCCACCAACCCCAGTCCCCCCTAAGGGGCGCGCGGGAAGAGGAAGGGGGGCGTGGGACGAATAGTCGGGGCCCGCGCCCACCATATCCAGTCAGGAGCCAGGACCTGGCGGCACGAGCCCTCCCTTATCGCAGCCTTCCGCGGTCTGGTGGTGGGGGCTCCCTGACAGGCAGGGATGAGAGGCTTCCTAGTCCTGCGACCCTGGGGTGCGTGGGTTTGGGTTCTGGCGGGAGCCCCCGGGCGGTGCGCGCAGCCGGCTCTCTCCGCCTCCAGGCGCGCACGCGCGGGCCCCTCCCCCAGTCGCGCACGTTGGGTGGGGTGGGAGTCTAGGAGGGGGCGGGGCTATCTTAGGGTTAGTGGCAAGTTGGGGCAGAGGTCAGGGGTCACGCTGGGTCAGGCTGTGGGGACGGGTTGGGAGACGGTAATGAAGCCGGGGGTCGAGAGTTCAAGCTTCTTGGATTCTGGTTAGCTCGATTCCAGTGACTCTGTTGTGGAAGGTGGAGTGAATCGAAGGCTGCACCGTGGTTAAAGAATTTCCTTAAACACTGGGGAAACACTTCCGGGCCTTGTGTGGGTTTACCCTGCCTATTTCCGGGGTATGGTTCTTTGCTGTTCGGGCTTCCTTACCTCTGCTTCTCTAAGGTCTCCTGCTCTAGTTCTGGTGTTTGGGGAAGTGTCACATGGCGCAGGTATAGGAGTCGCAGGGCCTGCCCTGAGGAAGGGTGGATCCTCCTATGTTTAGCCCTCACTGGAAAGGAGAGCCGGCTGCCAGGCAGCCAGCACCTTTTGAGCTTCTGGATGTGACAGCTTTTTTGGCTTTGTTAATTTGTCCTCCATTCAGAAGTTGGAGCCTTTTACCCTTAAGCTTTTTAAACTTGTTTGGGGGACTTCACTTCCCTGCTTCTCCTCCCCAGCCAGAATCTCATGTTACTAGGGAATTCTGTTTTCACAAAACATGGTTTGATTTTATTTTTCTGAAATGTGATCTTTATTTACTACTGTAATTCACTTCCACCTTTGAACTGGTTTGGGTATATTTAAAAGCCTCAAAAGATGGTGTAAAGAAGGCTTTGATGAGTGTTGGTAAATGTGGATTAGTTCCTCACCGCTGTCTTCTTCCCTGTTTGTTTCAGGCGTGATTCCCCTCAGTACGGCGGCACCGTGGAAGTACAGACTTTCACAGGGGGTGTGGTCTCAGCTCACACAGGTGAGGGCTCAAATACCATTTCATGTGCTGATGCTAATGGGAAAGATGTTTGAGATAATGATTGTGGTGCAACAACAGATCTGGGACTATGGAGAGAGAAAGATCTGATCACCCTGACTCTACCAAGGAGAGTAGCACGTTCTCTTGGTTTTGGCATCAGACTGTCTAGGTTTGTCCTCCTCCTCCTACTTCCTTACTGTGACCTTATGCAAGTCTTTTGGTCTCTTTGTATTCTGATTTCCTAACTTATAAAACAGAGGAAATATTAGAATGTAAGCTACATTTATGTCAGTGGTCTTTCTGCATAGCTCTGTTTTTGGTATGTAGAAGGAACTAAGCATTTATCATAGCATGAAAAGTATCTGGTTTATAAGGTAGATGTGAGGATTATACAACACATCAAGTAAGTACTCAGTAAAGTATTTGACACATAGTAGATGCTCAAGAAACATAAGCTATAATCACTGTGTTCGGTTATCTTTATTTGCTAGTGTTATCCCTGTTTTTTTAAAAAGATTCTTTAATCTTTCTAAATCCCATTTCTACTCTTTTTACCCTACTTTAGGTGCTCCAGAAGCCGGTGAACCTGAGTGGAGGCTGGGACGCCCTAGTGGGCCCCGGGCCCTGGAAGGCGGGTCCCGGTGGCCGGTGGCCCAGAATGAGGCCAGCTCCCAGCATGCCCTGCAGCCGGACGCCAGCCCCTCGGCCAGCAGCAGTGGTGACAACGACCCAGTCGTTCTTCAGGCATCCAAAGAGGAGCCTGGGAGTGGGACCATGCAGAGCAGCCCCTCCCCTGCTCACCCTCAGCTCCCAATCTTGCAAACACAGGTTTGAAAGTGGGGAGGGTTCCTTCTCTGCTTCTGCTTTGTGGGCTGTTGGCTTTGAGGCAGAAGGAATGTGGCAGGTCTTAGCCGTGTTTCCATGATCCTAGCTACCTGGGTAGCTGAGTTTGGAGAATCTTTGATGCTCAGGTGGGCTGTCAAGCCTGTTGGATACTCATATTCTACTTGACATTAGTGTAATGTTGATCTCTAAGAGCATGGAAATTTCTCATTACCTGAAAAAAGTTGAATTAAGCCAGGTTGGAAATGGGGTTTGTGACAAAATGCTTTTAAGACTGCGTACTTTGAGAATAGCTCCGTTTCTTTTGGAACTGGAACGAGGTAAGCCTTATGGATGGTGTGTACTATTCATTCTTTTCTCATACTGAGGGAGTGCTGGAGATAGGAGAAGAAAACCATGCCTTTTTTTTTTTTTAAAACATCTTTATTGAAGTTTAATTGTTTCACAATGGTGTGTTAGTTTCTGCTTTATAACAAAGTGAATCAGCTACACATATACACACGTTCCCATATCTCCTCCCTCCCGCATCTCCCTCCCTTCCACCCTCCCCATTCCACCCTGCCAGGCAGTCACAAAGCACCGAGCTGATCTTTCTATGCTATGCGGCTGCTTCCCACTAGCTATCTATTTTACATTTGGTAGTGTATATATGTCCATGACACTCTCTCACCCCGTCACATCTCACCCCTTCCCCTCCCCATATCCTCAAGTCCATTCTTTAGTAGGTCTGTGTCTTTATTCCCCTCTTGCCACTAGGTTCTTCATGACCTTTTTTTTTTTTTTTTTTTCCTTAGATTTCATATATATGTGTTAGCATACTGTATTTGTTTTTCTTCTTCTGACTTACTTCACTCTGTATGACAGACTCTAACTCCAACCACCTCATTACAAATACCTCCATTTCATTTCTTTTTATGGCTGAGTAATATTCCATTGTATATATGTGCCACATCTTCTTTATCCATTCATCCGATGATGGACACTTAGGTTGCTTCCATGTCCTGGCTATTGTAAATAGAGCTGCAATGAACATTTTAGTACATGACTCTTTTTGAATTATGGGAAAACCATGACTTTTAAAAAACTGGACAGACCTAGGTTTCCCGTACAGTAGGCTTTTGATGGTTATGGGTTTGATATTATTTTCCTGAGCAGCTGGGAAATTATGTGACATAATGTCTTTCTTCATTTAGTTGAGGAAGGAATTTGAGTGGCACGCTGTGAGGCTTGTGTGCCAGAGTGAATTTCATGAGTTCCCTCACTATCCACATTTAAGTAGGACTTTGTTCTCTACTTATTATTGCTTATGCGGTACCTTGTAATAGGTGGATGTTCGAGAACAGTGATCAATCCTCCCTTTCCCCTCCTACCTCTCCAGTAAAGGAAACTACCGAGACTGGTGATGAACATAAAGAGGTTTAGGTGGTCTTGGACTTTTTGATGCTTTTTGAATTTGGTGGTAGCTCAGATTTATTTGCATGGGTGAATCTGCCATACTTGCTGTGAAAAGGAGGGAAAAATAGGGAGTTGTTTATGTGAGTGAAATCATTGAGGTTCTGAAAAGATTATTAAGAGTTGAAGTCATGTGCTATAGTAGTAGTCTTGAATTTGGGAATTGTGTAAATGTCAGGCTCTAATTCCTCTGGCATATGTTTACTGGAAACTTGGCTTTGCCATCTTGAGTACTTTATTAAAACTTTATCCCAAATGTTGTGTTTATAAAAATGAGGTTGATACCTTACTCCAGAGCTTTTTTTTGTGGAGATAGAATGAAGTAATGTACTTAAAACCCATGGTAGAGTGCTGCTAAGCATTCACCTTATCTATCATTTCTCCCTTTTCTAGATGGTGTCGGACGGCATGACAGGCAGCAATCCTGTGTCCCCTGCCTCATCCAGTTCCCCAGCCTCTAGTGGGGCAGGTGGCATCTCCCCCCAGCATATAGCTCAAGATTCCTCTTTGGATGGACCTCCAGGGCCCCCAGATGGTGCCACAGTGCCCTTGGAGGGGCTCAGCTTACCCCAGGCTGCTGACCTGGCTAACAAGGGCCCAAAGTGGGAGAAGAGCCATGCTGAGATTGCAGAGCAGGCCAAGCATGTACGTATTGGGAAGGCCCATGAGGCTTCTTGGGAGGCTTCTTCCCTGAACTCCTATGTCCCATGGGTATTTTACATTTCTTTCCTTATCTTTGATTTACAATACAGGCTCTGCTTTGACTTACGTGATCTTGAGCAAGTTGCTTGAACTCTGAGCCTCATTTTCTTTTTTTTAAAATAGGGATGGTGTAATAGTGAATAGGCTGTTAAAAGGTTTAAGTTAAAGGAGAAAATAGACAAAAAAGTGCTTTGTAAGCTCTGAGCCTCCTAAGATTTACTGGTTTCTACTTCACGTTTTTCTTCTATAGTCTCTGTTAAACTTACCAGAGGTAAATGTCGTCTCTGGGCCAGCAACATCAGCATTACTTGGGAACTTATTAGAAGTGCAAATTCTTCGTACCCTTCTTCTACCTACCCATTTAAAACTCTAGGCATGGGGTCTAGCACTGTCTTAAAAAGCACTACAGATGATTCTGATGCATGCTCAAACTTGAGAGCCGTTGGTCTAATATCCATGTCTTTCTTGGTGTTTCCTTGGTGACCATCAGGCCATTTAGTTCCTTGTCTTATCTGTGGCTGTTAGTTCCTTTGATTTAGTTTTTGTCAGGAGAGGACAAAAATAATGAGGGCAATTGTCCTGAGTTTATAAGTCACCTCTTAAATAAAAATTTCAAGTGCTTTAATTTTTTTTTTATGAGATATAATCAATGTAGAAACAGTGTTATCTTTTTGTAATACTAACCACTGTTAATCTTTTTGTGTATAACTGTTCGGTATTTTCCACAAAAAAGTACATTTTTATAAAAATAATATTTTTCAAAAGCAGAAACAGGATTGTGTAAATTGGATTTTATAGCATATTTCTAAGTACGAACATATTCTTGTGTAAGTAGAATTCTGCGGCCGTGAAGGTCCCTTCACTGTATCTAGAGTCAGTAAGGAAGCATGCTTTCCTTGTTCTCTGGGAAGCTTCCCTTGGGATATGTTTTCCTAAGTTTTGCCTATATTCATAAGGTATGGAGTGTAAAAAAATGGAAAAAGCATGAAATCTGGTGTGTGGAGTCAGACCTATTTTTAATTCCCAGTACTTATCACCTCCTATCTGTGTAATCTCAAGTAAATCACTCAGTCTCCCTGATCTTTTTTTTGCTCACCTGAAGAGCATATAATATCAACTCGTAGGATTGGTATGTGGACTCAAGACAAGCATATAACACTCAGTCCAGTCAGTGCCTGTATGTAGTCAGAGCTCAGGGATTCAGCCATGGTCATGAGGTAAAGTATATGTCAAGTAACTTGATTGACCTAGTTCTTCCTCATTAGGAGGCTGAGATTGAGACTCGGATTGCTGAGCTGCGGAAGGAGGGTTTCTGGTCACTGAAGAGACTGCCTAAAGTGCCTGAGCCTCCCCGCCCCAAGGGCCACTGGGACTATCTGTGTGAGGAGATGCAGTGGCTCTCTGCCGACTTTGCTCAGGAGCGCCGTTGGAAACGGGGTGTGGCCCGTAAGGTATGTCCTCAACTGGACCTACTACCTTCCATTTTGTTTTCAGGTTTGGTTTTTCTTGATGGGTAGGTTGGTTGGAAGGGGGAAACAAACATAATGGTGTACAGTGCTCGTAAATGCTTCTAGTCTCAAGAGGCAAGCTCTGACTTCCCAGGTTTCTTGACTTTGACTTTTCTCTTTACCCTTGACTTGGGGACGGGCCAAGGGTCTGGCCTTGGAGTGTTTTCACCTCATTCCCACAGGTGGTGCGAATGGTGATCCGGCACCACGAGGAGCAGCGGCAGAAAGAGGAACGGGCCCGGAGGGAGGAGCAGGCCAAGCTGCGCCGAATCGCCTCCACCATGGCCAAGGATGTTAGGCAGTTTTGGAGCAATGTGGAGAAGGTAGGCAGCAGAGATTGGGAAAGGGAAATGCCTTGGGGTTGACTGGTGGGTAGCATGGTAGCAGGAATGATCTAAAGTTCTCCTCGAGAGAGTGGATAATTATTTCATGCAACTCTGATGACATTTCTGTTGCGTGCTGGACCTTTCAAGCATTGAGTTCTACGAGGAAGAGAGAAGTACAGTGGAAAAATATGGGCCCTGCCTTTGGGGATTGCTAATAGGACTTCTTGACTCCCCTAGGCCATCTGTCCTTTGCAGCCCATTCAGTATGCTTTTTCATGTGTGTGCCATTTACCTGCTTAAATACCATCAAAGTTCTCGTTAATTGTTCTCATTTATTAAGTTGTAATTGTTTCTTTTTTTTTTAATATTATTTTGTTTATTTTTTTTAATCTTTTTGGGCTGCGTCAGGGTCTTCGTTGTGGTGCACAGGCTTGTCTCTAGTTGCGGTGTGTGGGCTTCTCTCTAGTTGCGGTGTGTGGGTTTTCGCTCTCTAGTTGTGGCGCCCGGGCTCCAGGGCACATGGGCTCTGTAGTTTGCAGCACGTGGGCTCTCTCATTGAGGCGCGCTGGTGTGCGGACTTAGTTGAACTACGGCATGTGGGATCTTAGTTCCCCGACCAGGGATCGAACCCGTGTCCCCTGCATTGTAAGGGGGATTCTTTACCACTGGACCACCAGGGAAGTCCCTGTAATTGTTTCTTAAGTATTACCTGGCTTCTGTCTATATTTTCATTCTTGTATTCTGCCAGTTCCTTTTCTTCTTTCCACTTCAAACATTCTCTTGTATGTCCGTGGCCATTTACACATGCTTTTTCTGCTGCAGGGGATGCCTTTTTCCTCATCTTCACTTAGGGAACACCTACTTAATCTTTAAGATTCAGCTCCAGATACATTTGTAAGTCTTTCCCCACTGCCTGAGACTAAGCTGGCTCTTCTCTATCCTGTGCTTCCTTTCTGCTTTCCTCAGAAGCACCCTTAAGGTCGTTTAGCTCTTCCTTCCTGAAAAGCCAGCCCAGGGCCTAGCATAGAGGAGGCTTCCCTAAATGTTGAGTAAGAATACATGAGTAAAAGATTATCTTGGTGATCCCTCCATTTCATGCTTGTGTCAGGTGGTGCAATTCAAACAACAGTCCCGGCTCGAGGAAAAGCGGAAAAAAGCCCTGGACCTGCACCTGGACTTCATCGTGGGGCAAACTGAAAAGTACTCAGACCTTCTGTCTCAAAGCCTCAACCAGCCACTGACCTCCAGCAAAGCTGGTTCCTCCCCTTGCCTTGGCTCTTCCTCAGCTGCCTCTAGTCCTCCACCCCCAGTTTCCCGGATGGATGATGAAGGTGTGTGTCCTCTTTAGCTCTGTTACTCTTCCTCATGTACCCTTTCCAGAGCTGAAAACCCACCCTGTGGCTTGCAGGGCCCCGTGGACTTTGTGACCTTGTTCTCCTGCTATAGATGGGGACTTCCAACCCCAAGAGGAGGAGGAAGAGGATGATGAGGAGACGATTGAGGTTGAAGAACAACAGGAAGGCAATGATGCAGAGACCCAGAGGCGTGAGATTGAGCTACTTCGACGTGAGGGAGAACTGCCACTGGAAGAGCTGCTCCGTTCCCTCCCCCCTCAGCTGCTAGGAGGGCCTTCCAGCCCCTCAAGAACCCCCTCATCTCGTGATAGTGACACCCGAGATGGGCCTGAAGAAGGTGGTGAAGAAGAGTCCTCTCAGGTGTTGAAGGTATGGGCAGAAGGGGATAGAAGGTGGGTTCAGAGTGGGAGCAAAGGGAGAGCCTTAAGGACTGAGTTCTTCTGGTCTATAAGGTTGGTTGTGATTTTTAGGAGTCCTCCCTGGTCTGAGCAGTTGGGCTCTCATTTGAGGATGGATAGGAAAGAACCTGGGTTTGGGGCAAGTTACAGTCTGAGATGGGCAGATTTCTGATGCATGGAAGAGTGTACTGTACTCTTAGAATTGCTGTGTGAGCTTGAAAAAAAAACTTACTTTGGTCCTTGTTGCTTCTGTGAAATGGCCCTAATACTCACTTGCTGGTTTGTAGGTTCGGAGCTGAGATGGTAACCTTGAAGTCTGTTTTGGACCTAAGCTTTCTGTTTCTCCATGTGTCCGAGTGCATGGGGTTGGTGTTGGGGGCCTGTGTTTCTCTTCTAGCACTTTCACAGGTCCTCCCCTGGGCAGTGGGGCCAGGATTTGGTAGCTGGTATTGAAATTGAAAACCCTTGATTGTATCCTTGCCCTGGGACTGTGTCAGTGGCAACTGTCAGTGGGACAGAGACTATTCTGTGACATCTTATTCAACGTTGTGTCTTTCTCTTGCTGCTCTAACCATAGGCCTTCTCCTTTTTCATCCTCTGCCAAACAGGTAAAGCCCCCACCCTCCTCTGTCACACAGCGCAACAAACAGCCTTGGCATCCAGATGAGGATGATGAAGAGTTTGCTGCCAATGAAGATGAAGGTCAGGCCTGTTCTCAGTCCTCTTGCCTCTTACCCCTTGAATTGTCTGGACCTAATATTTCAGGCTTTCTCACCTCTTCCACTTGGACTGTGTTCTGAGCCTCTGTCCCCATTGATCTTGGTTCATTCTCTTTCCCAGCGGAGGATGAAGAGGATACCATAGCAGCTGAGGAGCAGTTGGAAGGGGAGGTGGATCATGCCATGGAGCTGAGCGAGTTGGCTCGAGAAGGTGACACCAGACATTTTACTGAGTATCCACTTGGTGTCTCTGTGCAGAATGCCAGAGATAAAGAAATGAATAAGACATTTTTATCCCTCCTGGAGATACTCCAGATCTAATGACAGAGACAGATTTATAGATGGTTATAAGTAGAAAATTATGATTGGTTATGATGGAAGTTTGAACAAAGTGATGGGAGAGCTGAGTGGAGGGAAGAACTATTGGAAGAGGATAGTGGCCATGTTTGATCTGAACCTTAAAGGGGAGGTTCCTCAGATTGATACCGTCCTTCCCAATGGAAGGCAGGGCCATCCACAGTTCTAGCCCATGTTACGGGGCTTGGCTGAAAATAGCTGGTGCTGAAAGTAAACTCTTTTGCCTCCCCTCAGACCTGGGCCTAGCAGTGTCTGTAGAAGCTGAGGTAAAATGAACTGGCACCACTCAGACCTCCCCTTCTTCCCCATGAAGCACGTAAAGGCTTACCCTTCACTTCTCTTCCAGGTGAGCTGTCTGTGGAGGAGCTACTGCAGCAGTATGCAGGAGCCTATGCCTCTGATGCCTCTGCCCCAGGTTCTGGGAGTAGTGAAGAAGAAGATGAAGTTGAGGCTAACAGCTCTGACTGTGAAGCAGAGGGGGCCACAGAAGCTGAAGAGGCTACTCAAGAGGATAGTAGCAGTCAGTCAGGTGAATGTGTGGTCATGAGGCAAGAGCTGGGGAGGGCAAGACTGGAGGAGTAGGTGTGGTGAACACTAAGCCTTGATCTGTGCTTTAGACTCTGCTGAGGAACAGAGTGAGGATGAGGAAGATGAGCATTCAGAAGAGGAAGAAACGAGCGGGAGTTCGGAATCGGAGGAATCTGAGTCTGAGGAATCTGAGGAGTCCCAATCACAGAGCCAAGCAGATGAGGAAGAGGAGGAAGATGATGACTTTGGGGTGGAGTACTTGCTTGCCAGGGACGAAGAGCAGAGTGAGGCAGATGGGGGCAGTGGACCTCCCACCCCAGGGCCCACCACCACTCTAGGCCCTAAGAAAGAAATTACTGACATCGCTGCAGCAGCTGAAAGTCTCCAGCCCAAGGGTTACACCTTAGCCACTACCCAGGTATTTCCAGGCCCAAGCTTCTGCTTTCTCATATCTTTTTTTTTTTAAATAAATTTATTTATTTATTTATTTTTGGCCGCGTAGGGTCTTCGTTGCTGCGTGCGGGCTTTCTCTTGTTGTGGCGAGTGGGGGCTACCCTTCCTTGTGGTGCGCGGGCTTCTCATTGCGGTGGCTTCTCGTTGTGGAGCATGGGCTCTAGGCACGCGGGCTTCAGTAGTTGTGGCACTCGGGCTCAGTAGTTGTGGCTGGCGGGCTCTAGAGTGCAGGCTCAGTAGTGGCACACGGGCTTCGTTGCTCCACGGCATGTGGGATCTTCCCGGACCAGGGCTCGAACCCGTGTCCCCTGCATTGGCAGGCGGATTCTTAACCACTGCGCCACCAGAGAAGCCCCTGCTTTCTCGTATCTTGACTCTCCTGTTTCTCAGTGACAGATTCCTCAATTCCATTGTGTTACCTCTCTTCCTACATACTAGGTGAAGACACCCATCCCCCTGCTCCTACGGGGCCAGCTCCGGGAGTACCAACACATTGGGCTGGACTGGCTGGTTACTATGTATGAGAAGAAGCTTAATGGCATTCTTGCTGATGAGATGGGGCTAGGCAAGACGATCCAGACCATTTCCCTGCTTGCCCACTTGGCCTGCGAGAAAGGTAACTAGGCCGGGCCTTTCTTCTTGGGTCTCCCTTGGCCAATTTCCTGGGAAGCTTATTTAATGACTTCAGCTGTAGCACGGTGAAACAGTCTCTTGCTGTTAAGTAGCTTCATTGACTCTGGTCAATAACTGTATAGAGAGGTCATTGTAGGCACTAGGATTAACCCCCCCCCACCCCAGAATTTTGACTTAGTTGATTTACAATTTTCGGTTAGTTTCAGGGGGTACAGCAAAGTGATTTGGTTATACATATGTATGTATATGTTCTTTTTCAGATTCTTTTCCTTTTAGGTTATTTTAAGATATTGAATGTAATTCCCTGTGCTATGTAGTAAATTCTTTTTGTTTATCTATTTTACATGTACTAGTGTGTATCTGTCAGTCCCATACTCCTAATTTATCCCTTCTCCCCTTTCCCTTTGGGTAACCATAATTTTCTTTTCTGTGTCTGTAGGTCTGTTTCTGTTTTGGAAATAAGTTCATTTGTATTATGGTGCTAGGATTCTTAGGAAGGGCCATTAGGACAGAATCGTCAGGGTTTTATACCTTAGTTCCAGAACCCCGAAGTTTGTATTTCCTTACTCTCTCTCATCTTTTTTAAAATTCCTCTGCCCTAGATCTCTCCGAATCTTACTTTATTTTTTAAAACTGAGGTATAATTGACATTTAACACTATATTTCAGATGTACAACATAATGATTTGGTATGTGTATACACTGCAGAATGATCATCATAGTAAGACTAGTTAACATCCATCATCATACATAGTTACAAAACGTTTTGTTTTTTCCTGTGGTGAGAACTTTTAAGATTTACTCTCTTAGCAATTTCACATGTGCGATACAGTATTATTAACTGCAGTCACCGTGTTGTACATCTCTCATTCTTTTGCTAAACAGGTAACTGGGGTCCCCATTTGATCATTGTCCCCACCAGCGTGATGTTGAACTGGGAGATGGAGCTGAAACGTTGGTGCCCCAGCTTTAAAATCCTTACTTACTATGGAGCCCAGAAAGAGAGGAAGCTCAAGCGGCAGGTTTGCTTCCCCATGTGATTGCTCCCCTCCCCTATTGATGTTTTCTATATTTTTAGGCCCTTTCCTCAAGTGAGTTCCTTTCCCTTCCCTTTCTGTTACCCCATTCTGCTCCTGGGACTTTTCTCCTTTCTCCCAACCTGATTTCTGTCCCTTGAAGATCTTAGGATGTCTTCTTTTTGCTCTTTCTTTTCACCCCACTTTCTGCTACTTTCTCCTGATACTGCAGGGCTGGACCAAGCCCAATGCCTTCCATGTGTGTATCACATCTTACAAGCTGGTGCTGCAGGACCACCAGGCCTTCCGCCGTAAGAACTGGCGCTATCTCATTCTGGATGAGGCTCAGAACATCAAGAACTTCAAGTCTCAGCGCTGGCAGTCATTGCTCAACTTCAACAGGTGGAGATGGAGATGTCTGAGATTCGTGGGAGGGTTGACTTGGCCTGACTGGTGGGATGCTTGGACAGTTGGGACTTGGTTGACCATCCTCCCTGTAATTCCCTCTGTCTCTTTGCAGCCAGAGACGCCTGCTCCTGACAGGAACACCCTTGCAGAACAGCCTCATGGAACTGTGGTCCTTGATGCACTTTTTGATGCCCCATGTCTTCCAGTCTCATCGCGAGTTCAAAGAATGGTTCTCTAATCCCCTAACTGGCATGATTGAGGGCAGCCAAGAGTACAATGAAGGTCTAGTCAAACGCCTTCACAAGGTAGGGCCTGTACCAGTTTGTCAAGGGCATTGGGAATGGCAAGGAACTAAGGGCAATACCCAGAAAACCCTTAGGAACAGGGAAGTCAGTGCTAGGCTGAATTTACCCAGTTGTCAAGCTGCAGTGTTCCAGTGACTGACTCATTGCCAGATTGAGTGACCTCATCTTAGTCATCATTCTGCTTGTTTTCTTTAATGGTAGCATTTCTGTTTTTATTCCTTGAGTAGAATGATAATGCTGATCAGTTCCTGGCTTGGGTTTTTCTTTACCTGACTGACTTTACACAACTACATATTTTTGTTGTGTTCTCTTTTTCTTTTCATTTTTTATTTTTTTTATTTTTTTATTTTTGGTCTTCTCTGGTTCCTCTTCCTTTGTCCAGTGTCCAGCTTTTAAATAACATTTCTCAGCATTCTGATCTTTACTTTTTTTTGTCACCCAATTTACTTATCTCATCGGCATACTGATTTATATAATTCCTTGACTCTCTAGACCACTCAACCTGTAGTTAAATTTCTGATAACGTCTTTAATTGAAAGTTCCTCTTTTTTTAAAATTTTATTTATTTATTTTTGTTATCTGCCCCCAACCTCTTTGACCCCCATCTGATGGACATTTTTATACAGAAAACAATAAAAATTTCCCTCTCAGCTTGGTGCCTTCAGCCTGACATTTTTGGAATGCAGGGGGCACTTCCCTCTCTCCTTAGCCCCTGGGGCTCAGCCCTGCCTTGGCAGCTGTCGCCTACCCTGCCAGAAAGTTCCTCTTGAACTCACTCTGTTATAAGCCAAACATCTCAAGCCTTATAGCCTATTATTTCTACTCCAGTTTGGTCAATCACACCATCATTTTGGTAAATCAAACTATCAGTAGAAACCAAGAAGTCTTAACTATACTTCCTCCTTTTTAAAATTTTAAAATATTTTTAATATTATTTGTTCCCATTTTATTGAGATATAATTGACATATAGCACTGTATAAGTTTAAGGTGTACAACATAATGATTTGACTTATATACATCATGAAATGATTACCACACTAGATTTAGTGAAACTATATCTCTTTCTTTATTTTCTCTTTTTTCACTTCTTCCATGTCAACTTGATGACTATGTCATATCAGATTTTATCTCCTGAGATCTCAGATTTGCCTTTGGTTTTCTGTGCTGCTGTCAGTGCCACAGATTTGTTCTCAGCTTCTTGGCTGGATTTACTTTCACAGTCTTGTAAATTTACAGTTACTCCTTGGAACTGTAGTTTGACTCATCCCTTCTGCTTAGTTAGTTGCTCTGTCCTCAGTGCTTTATCACTTCTTGTGTTGTGGTATTATCTTTATGTTCGTCTTTTTCATTATAGTAAATTCCTTGAGAGGAGGGCTTGCATCTGATTCACCTTTGTGTGTTTGGTTCCCGGCATGCTGCATGGCTCCATGAGAGTTTACTGATGGGCTAAGCCAGCGCTCTGCAGGTCATCAGGCCAAGACCCAGGTAGAGGGTCTAGGCTGGGGCATAGTGCCCGCTGTTCTCCTGTCAGCCTTCTGCTTATTTGCTTTTAGGTTTTGCGGCCTTTTTTGCTGCGCCGAGTTAAGGTGGATGTTGAGAAGCAGATGCCTAAAAAATATGAGCATGTTATCCGCTGCCGGCTCTCCAAGCGCCAGCGCTGTCTCTATGATGACTTCATGGCACAGACCACGTAAGGGAGGACTGAGGGTGGGCCTGGGACCCTACAGTGGAGCTGAGGTGACTATCAAGTTGTCCCATTTATTTCTCCTTTCTCCCAGAACTAAGGAGACACTAGCCACGGGCCATTTCATGAGCGTCATCAACATTTTGATGCAGCTGCGAAAAGTCTGCAATCATCCAAACCTGTTTGACCCTCGACCCGTTACCTCCCCCTTCATCACTCCAGGCATCTGTTTCAGCACCGCCTCTCTGGTGCTAAGGGCCACTGATGTCCACCCTCTCCAGGTAAGCAGTTGCCTCCAAGGTTATTGGCCCTACCCAACCCTGCACCTCTTTTCTTTATGCTGGAGTCTGACCTTTTGCATCCTTACTTCCCCTGTCACCTCAGCACTATTCCAGTTTCATCGTTTTCTAACTGTGTCACTTTGGGCAAGCTAATTACTAACCTTTAACCCTAAATTTGCTTGCCCTTCAAAACGGGGGTTATAAGGCCTATTCTGCAGTATGTTTGTGAGAATTGTGTTAATATTTTTAGAATTGCCTGGCATATTAATAATGCTTAAATATTTTAATCATTTCTAAGCATATGGTACAGTGGCACTAAGTACATTCACATAGTTGTGCAGCCATCACTGTCATCCATCTTCAGAAATTTTTTCATCTTTCTAAACTGAAACTCCATACCCATTAAATAATAACTCCCCATTCTCCCTCTATTCCCAGCACCTGGCAGCCACCATTCTACTTTCTGTCTCTATAAACTTACTATTTTAGGTACTTCACGTATGTGTGATCATACAGTATTTGTCCTTTTGTGACTGGCATATTTTACTTAGTAGAAGGTCTTCAAGCATGTGTCAGGATTTCCTTGGGTTGGGTAATATTCTGTTGTACATGTTTTTGTGTATGTGTATACATGTATGTGTCTATGTATGTGAGTATACACATGTATACATTTACATACATAGAGACAAATACCACGTTTTGTTTATCTGTTCATCAGTGGACACGGCAGTTGTTTACACCTTTTGGCTACTGTGAATAATGCTGCTGTGAGCATAGGTGTACAAATATGTGTTTAAGTCCCTACTTTCAATTCTTCTGGGTATATATACCCAGAAATGGAATTGCTGGATCATATGATTATTCTATTTTTAATTTTTTGAGGAACCGCTATACTGTTTTCCATAGCAGCTGCACTATTTTACATTCCTACCAGCATTTTGCAAAGGTTCTGAGTTCTCCACATCATTGCCAACACTGTTTTCTGTTTTTTTGATAACGGCTGTCTCAGTAGGTGAGGTGGTATCTCATTGTGATTTTGATTTTGATTTCCCTAATGATTAGTGATGCTGAACGTCTTTTCACGTGCTTATTGTATATTCTCTCTGGAGAAATGTCTGTTCAAGACCTTTGCCAATTTTTAATTTTTTTTTTTTTGGCCACGCCGTGGGACCCGTGGGATCTTAGTTCCCCGAGCAGGGCTGGAACCTGGGCCCTCAGCAGTGAAAGTGCAGAGTCCTAACCACTGGACCGCCAGGAAATTCCTGCCAGTTTTTAAATTGGATTGTTTGGTTTTTTTGTTGAGTTGTAGGACTTTGTGTGTTCTGGATGTTAGCCTCTTACCAGATACCTGATTTGCAAATAATTTTGGTCCTAGTCTATGGGTTGCCTTTTCACTTTATTAATAGTGTCTTTTGATGCAGTCTAATTTATCAGTTTTTTTCTTTTGTTGTCTGTGCTTTTGGTGTGATATCCAAGAAATCATTGCCAAATTGGCTCCTTTGACACTGTGCTCTTGTGTTCCTTCTTATGTCAGCGGATAGACATGGGTCGATTTGATCTCATTGGCCTGGAGGGTCGTGTCTCTAGATATGAGGCTGACACATTTCTACCCCAGCACCGCCTTTCCCGCCGGGTTCTGCTGGAGGTGGCTACTGCTCCTGACCCCCCACCCCGGCCCAAGCCAGTCAAGATGAAGGTCAACAGGTACCAGGGCTGAGGAATAAGGAAGTGGGTTCCTAGAAAAAAGTGGCTGCAGCTGGCTGGGGGGAATTGGGGTGGAAAGGAAAGAGTTGGAGGCTAGGCTGGAATGTTCATATGGATGGATGAAAAATACTTGGAGGGATCGGGGGATAGAATAACCAGAAGATGGTTTCGGGAGAGGCCCTTGTGTTTGTCATTGATTTTTTTTTTTCCCTCCTCTCTCTGCTTCGTGCTTTTTTTTTTTTTTGCTTTGTGCTTTTTGGTTATCGGATTTCTTTCCCTCTTTCTCCATTGGGTCTTACCTTTCCCTCCTTCGCGTTTATAATCTGTCTGTTTTTCTGCCTCATCTTCCTTATTAATTTCTTTTCCTACTCTTCACTCTCCCTCCTTCCCTACCCATCCCCTTGTTTTTTCCTCATAGGATGCTGCAGCCAATGCCCAAGCAAGAAGGCCGGACAGTGGTGGTGGTGAACAGTCCACGGACTCCCCTGGGCCCTGTCCCAGTCCGACCCCCTCCAGGCCCTGAGCTCTCAGCCCAGCCCACCCCTGGCCCAACCCCCCCAGTGCTGCCAGCACCACTGATGGTGTCGGCCTCGCCTTCCGGACCCCCACTCATTCCGGCATCCCGGCCTCCTGGCCCTGTTCTTTTGCCCCCACTGCAGCCAAACGGTGGGCCTCTCCCCCAGGGTGAGTTGCAAGGGAGCCAGGATGCTGGGGGGTACTTCAGGCAGATTGTTCGGATTGGAGGAGAAGTAATGGTTTGAGGAGCTGGGTTGGAGACAGGGGTGTGGTGTTTGATGGGCTACAAGGGATTATGTATGGAGGTTTCTAGGACCAGGCTGAGGCTTTAGTCAAGGTACATCTGACAGGTGTTTGCTTTGTGTTTACAGTGATGCCATCCCCTCTGGGGGTCTTGAGTGGGACCTCACGACCTCCCACGCCAACCCTGTCCTTGAAGCCGGCCCCACCTGCTCCTGTTCGCCTGAGCCCTGCCCCACCCCCAGGCTCCTCCAGCCTGTTGAAGCCCCTTACAGTGCCACCAGGCTATACCTTCCCTTCTGCTGCTGTCACCACCACCTCTACCACCACAGCCACGGCTCCCACCACGGCAGTGCCAGCTCCTACTCCTGCTCCACAGCGCCTCATCCTGTCTCCCGATATGCAAGCTCGCCTGCCCTGTAAGTTCCCAGGGCTCTGTGAGGGTGAAGGACTTGAGATGGGAGGAAAGCCTATATGCCATGGAGCTGGAGAAGAAAAACTCGGGACCATGAGTGTATCAAATTCTAGGTAGCTAACATATATTAGGTATTTTGCCAGGCACTGGTAATTCGTAATCAAGTAAGAGCCCTCAAGTAGGTCACAGTCTCTAGCTGGGGAGATGACCCATAGATGAATAAATAGTGGTAAGCCTGCCAGTAAAAAATTATTTGGGGTAAAAGGGCAGCATAGTGGAGGCAGGTGGTGATTAGCTCAGTGTGGTGGAAAGCTGTTAGAGGACGTAAAGGAGATTGCAAAGCAAACAGGTGGGATTGGAAGGAGTAGCATGTCAAACGCTCAAAGGCCGTAGGTGGAGGCTAAGTTTATTGGAACATGGTAAGTTGAGGGGGAGGGTTGGAGAAACTGGAGACTTGTGCCTCATGAAGGTCTGTGAAGTGAGGTTGAGCAGAGTGAGCCCCATGTACATTAAGCCTCTTTATTCATAGCAGGTGAAGTGGTCAGCATCGGGCAGTTAGCCTCACTGGCACAACGGCCAGTGGCTAGTACAGGGGGAAGCAAACCTCTCACCTTCCAAATCCAGGGCAACAAGCTGACTTTGACTGGTGCGCAGGTGCGCCAGCTTGCTGTGGGGCAGCCCCGCCCGCTGCAAAGTAGGTAAAACCCACCCCCTGTCCTGCCTTTTTCCTCCTCTTCTTTGTCCCTTTGTTTTTGTGGCTCTTTTCAGATGTCAGCCTTTATGTTTCTTTCCCTACCTTTTGATGGGTGGGGCCAAGGGGAATGGTTGGAGGGTGTCTTTTGATCAAGATAGGTATGAGTTTATTCTGGAGAAGTTATTCCCTCTTCGTTCTTTCTCTCTTCTCTTGCCTCTGCCCTCCTCCGGCTGATAGCTGCTTCTTTCTTTCTTTCTCTCTTCCCTTAACCCAGGGAATGTGGTGCACCTGGTGTCAGCAGGGGGGCAGCACCACCTCATCAGCCAGCCTGCCCATGTGGCCCTCATCCAGGCCGTGGCCCCGACCCCTGGCCCTACCCCTGTCTCTGTGCTGCCTTCTTCGACCCCCAGCACCACCCCTGCCCCCACTGGCCTCAGCCTTCCGCTTGCTGCTAACCAGGGTGAGGCTTCTGGCCTTCCTACTTACTTAGCCCTGCTGGCCTTGGTCCTTCCAGGCATGCCCTGGGCTACTGTCTGTCTAGCCTTCCCTCAGTGTTGTTTTCCTTTGCCAGTATCTCTGATATCTGTCTGCTACCCTCTCCTGCCCTTGGACTTCTTCCATCCTTTGGGTCTCTTGTTTCTTTTCTACCTTCCCCTCAATCTAGCTTCCTCTTGCAGTGCCACCAACCATGGTGAATAATACAGGCGTGGTGAAGATTGTAGTGAGACAGGCCCCTCGGGATGGACTGACTCCTGTTCCTCCGTTGGCCCCAGCACCCCGGCCTCCCAGCTCTGGGCTTCCAGCTGTGTTGACTCCACGCCCCACATTAACCCCTGGCCGGCTACCCACACCTGCTCTGGGTACTGCCCGAGCCCCCATACCCACGTCCGCTCTGGTGAGGCCACTTCTCAAGCTGGTCCACAGTCCTACGCCTGAAGTCAGTGGTGAGTTCAGGTGGCTGAGGCCAAAAATTTTTGCCAGGAATGGAGATAGGGTGGCCCAGAGGGTTTCTATGTCACAGTAGATCCTTTCGTTATCAGTATACTGATTTGCATTAGCCCCCAAAATGGTCTGCTGAGCCCTTGCCTAATTCCAAGATACATAAGTTGGAACTTTGGAGGGAAAGGAAATGTTAAATTGTTAGATTCCTTGAATCTTTGATCTCATGGTGTGGGAGTGAAGTTCTTCTGGGAAACAGGTGAAGCTTGGGGGTAAGGGAAGGGGTGGGACAGGGTAATAGAAGGAGCAAAAAAAGAATTTTGGGGCTAACTTATCCTCTGTCTCCACAGCTTCAGCACCCGGAGCTGCTCCCTTGACCATCTCTTCTCTCCCCGTGCCATCCTCACTCCCTGGGCCAGCCTCTTCTCCAATGCCAGTTCCCAACTCCTCTCCCCTTGCTAGTCCTGTGTCTTCTACAGTCCCAGTTCCGGTATCATCTTCACTCCCCATCTCTGTCTGCACAACGCTTCCTTCCCCAGCCTCAGCTCCACTCACCATCCCCATCTCAGCCCCCTTGCCTGTTTCGGCTTCGGGCCCAGCTCTGTTGACTAATGTGACTCCAACACTGGCACCTGTTGTCTCAGCGGCTCCTGGACCTCCCTCTTTGGCACCAGTTGGGGCTTCTCCATCAGCGTCAGCCTTGACTCTAGGTTTGGCCACAACTCCATCCCTGTCCCCATCTCAGGCACCTGGTCATCCTCTGTTGTTGGCTCCAGCCTCTTCACATGTTCCAGGGTTGAACTCAGCCGTGGCCCCAGCATGTTCACCTGTCCTGGTGCCAGCTTCTGCTCTGGCCAGTCCTTTTCCGGCAGCATCAAATCCAGCTCCAGCTCAGGCTTCCCTTTTGGCTCCAGCACCTACTGCATCTCAGGCTCTAGCCACCTCTCTGGCTCCCATGGTGGCTCCACAGACAGCAATCCTGGCTCCTTCTCCAGCTCCTTCTCTGGCTCCTCTTCCAGTCCTGGCTCCATCACTAGGTCCTACTCCTGTCCTGGCTCCATCGCAGACTTCGGTTCCACTTCTGGCTTCATCATCTACTCCAGGAACTCCTTTAGCCTCAGCTTCCTCACTGGTGCCAGCCCCAGCTCCTGTGTTGGCTCCATCATCAGCTCAAACTATGGTACCAGCCCCAGTTCCGTCACCTCTCCCGAGTCCGGCTTCTACGCAGACACTGGCTTTACCCCCAGCTTTAGCATCCACTCTGGGCGGCTCGTCTCCATCTCAGACACTGTCTTTGGGAACTGGGAACCCCCAAGGTTCTTTTCCAGCTCAGACATTGTCATTGACTCCAGCAGCATCCCTAGTACCAGCTCCAGCCCAGACACTGTCTTTGGCACCAGGACCACCACTGTGTCCATCTCAGACGTTGTCTTTGGCTCCAGCACCCCCTCTGGCTCCAGTTTCTCCGATGGGCCCGGCCCCAGCTCACACACTGACTTTGGCTACGGTGTCGTCATCTGCTTCACTCCTGGCCCCAGCTTCAGTGCAAACACTGACCTTGAGCCCTGCCCCAGTGCCGGTGCCCACCTTGGGCCCAGCGGCAGCTCAGACTCTGGCACTGGCCCCAGCCTCAACACAGGCCCCAGCTTCCCAGGCATCTGCCCTCGTGGTTTCGGCAACCGGTGCCGCTCCCTTGCCTGTCACCATGGTATCCCGGCTGCCTGTTTCCAAGGATGAGCCTGAGACACTGACATTACGCTCTGGTCCCCCCAGCCCTCCCTCCACTGCTACCTCGTTCAGTGGTCCCCGACCTCGACGCCAGCCCCCACCACCACCTCGTTCCCCTTTCTATCTGGTAAGTTTTACTGCCTCAAAGGAGAGGGAACAGGAAATTGAATTTCTTTGGAGTGTTGCTACAGAGTGGATGGAACAAAATAATGTCACCTTTATCTTGATAAATTACAAAGCCTAGTTTTGTGGACCTAATACTTGAATGCCACTGGACAAAGCCCTTCCCTGGGCCTTTACTCTTACCTGTAAAATGGGAAGAATAATCCATGTCCTACTTTTCACAGAGGAGTAATTGAGGACATAATGTGCTTTTAAAACTATTACTCACTGATGTGTTCAAGACTTGTTACATTTGGTCTCTTTGGTTCTTGCTTACTCTTTTGAGTTAGTGTTGGCATCTCATTGCCCCATTTTACAGATGAAACTAGCCTACTAAATGATGTTTTAAAATTTGTACAACTTGTGAGAACACAGATGTGCTGACTCCATTGCTTTCTCTTCTTCCCCACAAGAGGCAGTCCTCAGAGACAGGAGGATTTTTCTCAGTTGCTAAAACTGTCACCATTAAGTATTTGAACTTCTAGGGGAGAAAGGACACCATGGAATACAGTTCCCTGAAGATCATGAGCGTTTGACTTTGACGGTCATTTGCTGTAGTTTTTTACCTCCATGGTGATTAAGTGGGCAATAAAAACTCTTCTCTGTCCCTTCATGAGCTTTCTGGTAGCCACTTTTTTCTATCATATATATAGTTGTATATATATTTGGTTAAATAAAAGTTGCAACTCAGAGTATAACCCAGGACCTAATAATGAGAAAGATCTAGTGAGTCCTTCCAGGCCCTCTTGTCTTTTCCTCACTCTGATAATAGAGCTGCTTCTTATTCTCGGCCGCAGTCCCCCACCCTCCATCTTTGCTACTTGCCTCCACCTTTGGTCTTTCTCTAGTGCTGCCAGGTTGGTCTGGCTTTTTGGAAGTAGAGAGAAGAGAGCCTAGATCCTAGCCCAAGGGTGCAACCCCATGGTCTGTGTTAAAATTTTCATTGCTCTGCTAGTAGGTAGCAGCTTCTTGATCCTTTTTCTTTAAACAGTTTTGAGATATAAATCACATACCATACAGTTCACCTATTTAAACCATACAATTCATTGGCTTTTAGTATATTCACAGAATTATGCAACCATGACAACAATCAACTTTAGAACATTTTCATGGCCCTAAAAAGAAACCCCACACCCTTAGCCATCATCGCTGACCTTTCCATCCCTCCTAGCTCTAAGTAACTTGTATCTGTAGATTTATTTATGGAGTCATATAATAGACGGTTTTTTGTGACTGGCTTCTTTTAATATTTTTGAGGTTCATCCATGTTATGCTATAACTGACATATATATATGTATATATATCAGTACTTCATTTTTTAAAAATTGTTGAATAATATGCCATTGTATGAATATACCACATTTTATATATCTATTCCTCAGTTGATTGGGGGACATTTGGTTTGTTTCTTCTTTTTGGCTGTTATGAATAATGCTGCTGTGAACATTCATGTATAAGATATTGTATCTTTTCATATGTTTTCGGTTATATTGGATGTAAATTTAGGAGTGGAATTAACTGGGTTGTGGTAACTATGTTTGACTGTTTGAGGAACTGACAAACTGTTTTCCAAAGTGGCTGTACCATTTTACATTCCCACCAGCCCTTGTGAGGGTTCCAGGTTCTCTACATCTTTGCCAAAAACTTGTTATTATTTGTCTTTTTTGATTATAGCCATCCTAGTGGGTTTGAAGTGGTATCTTGTGGTTTTTAAATATTTATTTATTTGGTTGCGCCGGGTCTTAGTTGCAGCAGGGGGGCTCCTTAGCTGTGGCTCCTAGTTGCAGCAGGGGGGCTCCTTAGCTGTGGCTCCAGGGCACTGCAGTTGCAGCTCGCCGGCTCCTTAGTTGTGGCATGCGAACTCTTAGTTGAGGTATGCATGTGGGATCTAGTTCCCTGACCAGGGATCGAACCTGGGCCCCCTGTATTGGGAGCGCAGAGTAGAGTCTTATCCACTGCACCACCAGGGAAGTCCCTTTTGTGGTTTTGATTTGCATTTTCCTGATGGCTAATGATATTGAGCATCTTTTCAGTGGTTGTTAGCCATTTGTATATCTTCTTTGAAGAAATGTCTATTCAGATCCTTTCCCTTTATTAGTTGGGTTATTTTATTCTCTTCCTTTTTGTTATTGAGTTGTAAGAGTTCTTTATATATTCTGGATACAAGTCCTTTTTCAGGTAGATGATTTGCAAATATTGTCTCCTTTGCTGCTACTTAATGAGAGCTGTCCTTAATGATTTTTCCCTCTGCCAGGATGCTTTCCTTCCTCACTTAGACCACCAGGAGCCAAGGGGTCAAGCTTAAGGTAGCAGTCAGGAAGGGAGATTTGGGACACTGCTTTTTTTCAGGACCATCTTGTAGGGTCCAGTCTCCTTCATTATTTGTTCATTCTAATAACATATTTATTGAGAGCCTACTTTGTGCCAGATACTGAGTTGGATACTGGATGATTACAGTGAGGGGCTTACAGTTTAGTGGGTAGAAGATGTTAATCAAAGAATCCTATACATGTAAAACTACAAGTGTGATACGTGCTACAAAAGAGTTAGGTGGTTTTATAGCCTGTGAAACTGGAAGCACAAAGATGGGAAACAATTGGGTCAAAGTCATACAGGTATCCTGTCAGCCAGGGCACTCCACTTTTCTCTCTCAGGGTTACCTAGATGTCTGGTTAGCTGTTCCCATCCTACCCCATTCCAGTTTGACCTTTGACAGAAACCTGCCATGGATTTGATTAGCCTCTGTGTATCCTGGTCAGTGATTTGAGGAGGGATTTTAATAATTGTTTTGGATCTACTGCAAGAAGATAAATTAACTTGGATGTTCTGGATTTAAGTGTTATATGGGAAAACTCACGCAAATCATCCATTCTATAAGTCTGTCAAACATATGGATCTTAATTTTGAATATTCAGGCATCTGCTTTGGTAGCATACAGGGAAGATCAGTTTTCTTTTGCAGAGAAGTTATTTCGTTTAACATTGGAAAAGAATAACTCCCATTATTGACAATTTGGAAGAACTAAAATAGTGTATTTTTGAATCTTATGGTTTCCACAGATTATGTTTAATTCTGGAGGAACTGCCAGGTTTTCTATAAGGACGCTGATTACTTTTTCTGTGTTTTTCTCCTCTTATCCTCAGGACTCTCTGGAGGAAAAGCGGAAGCAGCAGCGGTCTGAACGCCTGGAACGGATTTTCCAACTTAGTGAGGCTCATGGGGCCCTGGCACCCGTGTATGGGACTGAAGTCTTGGATTTCTGTACCCTGCCCCAACCTGTTGCCAGCCCCATCGGCCCTCGTTCTCCTGGCCCCAGCCACCCCACCTTTTGGACTTATACCGAGGCTGCCCGCCAGGCTGTACTGTTTCCCCAGCAACGACTAGACCAGCTGTCAGAAATCATTGAGAGGTTGGCAGGGCTAAGTGCTTAATGGGAAGTGGGTCTTGGGGCCTCTGAGTGGATATAGTGGTTAGGGCTGGTAAAGGTGCTAACTTCTGGGGCCATTCAGAGTTCCATATTTTATACTGCTTGCCTTCTTTTTACAGGTTCATCTTTGTCATGCCTCCTGTGGAGGCACCTCCCCCTTCCTTGCACGCCTGCCACCCACCTCCTTGGCTGGCCCCACGTCAGGCAGCCTTTCAGGAGCAATTGGCTCGTGAGCTCTGGCCCCGGGCTCGTCCTTTGCACCGTATTGTGTGTAACATGCGTACCCAGTTTCCTGACTTGAGGCTTATCCAGTATGATTGCGGTGAGTTCATTGGCCAGTGAGGGTCTCTTGACCTCTTTTCTTGTCTTAGCCTGAAGACTGTTATATCAAAGGGATGCTGTACATAAGGTCTCTGTGGATTTCATTAAACATTAGATAGTCTTTTAGGTTATGCTTCTGGGTGAGATGAAGAAATGTAGGCCTCATGATAGATTCTTGGCATTCATGAATTTGACTTTGATGAAAGTTGAAAATGTTTGCTAACTCATTTATTCAGTGATTATTTTGTGAACATCCGTTACATCATTTGGGATACAATGGCAAATGACATAGCACAGCGTGGAGTTTTCAGATTTATGGGGAAAGGTGTGTGGTGGTATAAGACTGCACAATAAATAGTAGATTTGGGGGAATTCCCTGTCGGTCCAGTGGTAGGACTCCACGCTTTCACTGCTGAGGGCACAGGTTCCATCCCTGGTTGGGGAATTAAGATCTCGTAAGCCACGTGGCCAAAAAAAAAAAAAGTAAATAGTAGATTTTGTTTTGGGGAAAGATTTGAACAAGGATGCTTGTCTTTTGAATAGAATCTTATTGGTTAGAAGGAATTTGGCTGCAGGTAACAGAAAACCAACCAACGGCTTAAACCACAAGATCTTTTTTTTTTTTTTTTTAAGGACTAATCCAGGTAACTTTTTATTTTACTTATTTATTTATTTTTGGCTGTGTTGGGTCTTCGTTTCTGTGTGAGGGCTTTGTCTAGTTGTGGCAAGCAGGGGCCACTCTTCATCGTGGTGTGCGGGCCTCTCACTATCGCGGCCTCTCTTGTTGCGGAGCACAGGCTCCAGACGCGCAGGCTCAGTAGTTGTGGCTCATGGGCCTAGTTGCTCCGCAGCATGTGGGATCTTCCCAGACCAGGGCTCGAACCCGTGTCCCCTGCATTGGCAGGCAGATTCTCAACCACTGCGCCACCAGGGAAGCCCCACACAAGATCATTTATTGTTTACTAAATGAGAAATGCCAAGAACGGTGGTATATGGCTGGTTTAACAGCTTAGTGGTGTCTTCATGGACCCAGGACTTTACCTACTATCCTTAGCTTTTATCTTTTTATTCTCATGGTTATTTCTTCATGGTCTTAAGATGGCTGCTATAACTCCAGGGAGCACACCCATGCTCCAAGCAGGAAGCAAGGGGTTGAAACAAAACACTTCTCGCAAGTCTTTCATTTTTTTCTGGGAAAGAGAGCCCTCCCAGTTGACTTTGATTCAAAATTCATTGGCTCAGATTGGGCCATATGCCCATCCTTAGAGTAATCACTGACAAAGGGAAAAAGGAACTGTGGCTTATTTAGAACAATAATGATTCATCTTCTGGGGTTGGTTTGGGGTGCGTCTTCCCTGGGAACCAAGGGATCTCTGCCAGGTGTCCATAGAATTAATCGGGTTCTGTTAACCGAGAATGGCTGTTGGACAGTAGTGAATAGTTTCTGCCACAACTGTGCACAGGTATTTCTATAGTAACATGTTTGCAGATTTCTTAAATGTCTTAGAACATAAGAAAGTCAGCAGAATTTTTATTAATATGTGTTAAATAAATACTTTAGCAAAAAAATAATTTTGTAACATTTGAAACCATTCAGAATAGGTGAGTTGAAAGTCTTTGTTAAAAGTGTTCAAACTGATTGAATCACTATTTTCGTGTTTGATAGGAGGTTAAACTAGATAACCTCATAAGATCCTGCCTCTCTGGTTCTTATCTCAGTGACCTTCCATCCAAGTGAGCTATGACATAAGTGGATTTGTTGATGTTTATCTTGTGAATGGCTTGTGCTGCAGCTGGTATAACTCAGTGTAGTACTTGAAGGTCTTTTCTTGCTCATACACCATTGAGGATTTCTTTTTTCCCTCTGAGGGTCTGTATTACCCTACCCCTAGTTAGACTGAAAGAAGTCAGATCCAAGACAGGAGCAGACTGAAGAGGAAGAACCCTTAAGGGAAGGAAATATATAAAGTTAAATATTTTTGATTCCCCTGGGTTGATCGAAACCCTGGCGTAAAACTTGATCTTTCAACTACACAGGCTTCCAGTGCTGTGTTTTTCCCACTCCAGTTTATAGCTAGCTTCCTGTACCCCTTCATATCTCTTTAGGAAAGTTGCAAACGTTGGCAGTGCTGTTGCGACAGCTCAAGGCAGAGGGCCACCGGGTGCTCATATTCACCCAGATGACCCGAATGCTGGATGTGTTGGAGCAGTTTCTCACCTACCATGGCCACCTCTACTTGCGTCTGGATGGGTCTACTAGAGTTGAACAGAGACAGGTAACCCAGGCATCTCCGGCCCTTAGAGGCTCGCCTCAGCTCTGTCTCCTTTTTCCAGGGCTCAGAGTCCCAGGAGGGGCCCCCACTAAGCCTTGGTCTGTTTTTGGGGATATGTCTCCCAATACTATCTTTTTTCCTTTTCCTCTAGGCCTTGATGGAACGATTCAATGCAGACAAACGCATATTCTGCTTCATCCTTTCAACTCGGAGTGGGGGTGTGGGCGTGAACCTGACGGGGGCAGACACTGTTGTTTTTTATGACAGCGACTGGAATCCTACCATGGATGCTCAGGCCCAGGATCGCTGTCACCGAATTGGCCAGACCCGAGATGTCCACATATATAGGTATTGCCTAGTCTCCCCTTACCTTACTTTCCCTTTGCTAATAGGGTTTTATTGACATGTTTGGCTGTTTATACATGTCCTTTATCACCCCCTAGGCTTATCAGTGAACGGACAGTGGAAGAGAACATCCTAAAAAAGGCAAACCAGAAGAGAATGTTGGGAGACATGGCAATTGAGGGAGGCAACTTCACCACAGCCTATTTTAAACAGGTACTAAGATCTTCCAGTCTGTGCAAGAGAGAACTGCTATGCCTGTAGGAGTTACTGCTGCTTATTAAAAAGGATGCTTTGGCCTCCACAGATCTGCCTCTTCAACCAGTGGTACTTCTGATACTACTAAGAGCTATCAGCTTCATAGCTATAGACCTGGGACCAACATTCCGTTGGCTCTGACACTTCTCATATGTTCTTTCCAAAGCAGACCATCCGAGAGCTGTTTGATATGCCTCTGGAGGAACCATCTGGCTCATCTATACCCTCTGCCCCTGAAGATGAGGAAGAGACTGTGGCCAGCAAGCAGACCCATATCCTGGAGCAGGTGAAAAAAGAGTGGGCAGGGACTTCACCGGCCGTCCAGTGGTTAAAAGACTCTGTGCTTCCACTGCAGGGGGCACGGGTTCGATCCCTGGTCGGGGAACAAAGATCCCGCCGCAGAAAAAGAGTAGGCAGTCCCTAGAGTAGAGCTAATGGTTGCAGTGTGTGTCGTCTCTCAGTCTTTTCAGTTTGTCCAAGGGGAAAGAACTATTTCTGCTGCTTCCCGGATTACAGTTGGCCTTTGACAGTTGTGAGTAGATTGCTTATTGGTTCACGTGATTTCATAGATAGAAACACAGGATATGGAGTCCACGGTTCTAGGTTTGAACTCCAGCAGTGCTTCTTTTTTTTTTTTTAAGCAACTTCGTTATGGGCCTGTTGTCTTATTATTATTTTTTAAAATAAATTTATTTATTTATTTATTTTTGGCTGTGTTGGGTCTTCGTTTCTGTGCGAGGGCTTTCTCTAGTTGCGGCGAGTGGGGGCCACTCTTCATCGCGGTGCACGGGCTTCTCACTGTCGCAGCCTCTCTTGTTGCGGAGCACAGGCTCCAGATGAGCAGGCTCAGTAGCCGTGGCTCACAGACCCAGTTGCTCCGCGGCACGTGGGATCTACCCAGACCAGGGCTCGAACCCGTGTCCCCTGCATTGGCAGGCAGATTCTCAACCACTGCGCCACCAGGGAAGCCCCAACAGTGCTTCTTAATAGTGTTCGTTAAGCCACATCCATTTAATCTTCTGAGCCTCACTTCCCACTTTTCTGAAATGCTAAATTAGAAGGAAGTAACTGAAGGTTAAATAGCATAGTGGATGTAAGAAGTGCTTTGTATATGGTGTAAAACTCATTTCCCAAACATTAATGCATACTAGAATCACTTGGAAGGCTTTGAAAAAGATTGATTCCTGGGTCCCATCTCACAGTCTACTTAAATCATGATTTTGAGTGGTGAGGTCTGGGCATCTGTATTTTTTCAGAAGTAGACAGATGTTTAGGAACTATAGGTGTGGATTATCATGGAGAAATTTTCCCCTACCAAGTGCCTTCCTCTCATGCTCTAGGCTACTTCCCTCAGTGACTTTGGTGTGATCTCCCTGGATATTCATCTCAGGGGAATGATCATATGTTAATCTGTTGTCATGAGGCATCTCAGTGCAAAAAAGAATTGTGGATTATTTTGTATTCAAAACTTCTGGGATTGCTTTTTTAAAGAGATTTGAGGCTGACTTGAATAGAAAGTAAGTGGAACTAGAGATCTCTAAAACAGTTATTTTGTCCCTGGTGGCACTCCTGGTTGAATCTGTTCCATCCTATGTGGACCACTGTGTTGCTTTGGTAATTTTGGGGGCCCAGAAGAGAGTTGAGTTCTGATTTAAATCTGGTTTGGTGTAAATGCGGCCTCAAGCATTTGCCAGAATCAAATCACAGGATGTAAATTTCTTTAATTCTCATGGTTTTTCTTCCCCACACCCTCATAGGCATTGTGTCGGGCAGAGGATGAAGAGGATATCCGTGCGGCCACCCAGGCCAAGGCTGAACAGGTGGCTGAGCTTGCAGAATTCAATGAGAATGATGGGTTTCCTGCTGCTGACGGAGAGGAGGCTGGTCGGCCTGGGGCTGAAGATGAGGAGATGTCCCGGGCTGAGCAGGAAATTGCTGCCCTTGTAGAACAGGTCAGTGTTGGATCCACTAGTTCTCAACCTCACCCTCCACAACTCCTTCCTCTGGACTCTGCGACCTTCTTTCTGTCTTCTCTGGTGAAAATAATCAAGGGTGATGGGCCCTGGGCACCAGGTCCCTATGTTCATCATCGCTGCTCTTCCCCACAGCTGACCCCCATTGAGCGCTATGCCATGAAATTCCTGGAAGCCTCACTGGAGGAGGTGAGCCGAGAGGAGCTCAAGCAGGCAGAAGTGAGTATGGGGGTGGGGATAAAAGTGGAAAGTGGCTGCTTTCCACCCACTTCCCATGCCGCTTGCCTCCCTCTGACCACTCCTTGGGCTCTGTTTTTGGTAGGAGCAAGTGGAAGCTGCCCGCAAGGACCTGGACCAAGCGAAGGAGGAGGTGTTCCGCCTACCCCAGGAGGAGGAGGAGGGGCCAGGGGCTGGGGATGAGGTTTCCTGTGGGACTGGTGGAGGCAGCCACCGGCGCAGTAAGAAGGCCAAGGCCCCCGAAAGGCCAGGGACTCGCGTCAGTGAGCGTCTTCGTGGAGCCCGGGCTGAAACTCAAGGGGCAAACCACACTCCTGTCACATCCACGCATCATACCCGCAGCACCTCCACACCCCCCCGCTGCAGCCCTGCCAGGGACCGAGTTCCCCGGCCAGCGCCTAGGCCTCGACCCACTCCAGCTTCAGCTCCTGCTGCAATTCCTGCCCCAGTCCCTGCCCCAGTCTCTGCCCCAATCCCCATTTCAGCCCCAAATCCAATAACCATGCTTCCTGTCCATATCTTGCCTTCTCCTCCTCTTCCTTCTGTACAGATTCCTCCCTCTTGTTCTTCTGCCTGTACCCCTCCTCCTGCCTGTACCCCTCCACCAGCTCATACCCCACCTCCAGCCCAAACTTCTCTCTTAACTCCTTCCTCCCCTCTCTTGCTTGGTCTACCTTCTGTGCCCATTTCCCCACCAGTCACCAACCTCCCCTTGGGCATGGGGCCTGAGGCAGAGCTGTGTGCACAAGCAATGGCATCTACTGAGTCCCTGGAGCTGGCTGATATGGCCAGTTCCGAGACTTCCCCAATTACTCTTGTGCCCCCTAAGGATCTGTTGCCAGTTGCTGTTGAGATCCTGCCTATGTCAGAGAAGAACCTTTCTCTCACCTCTTCTGCACCTAGCCCAAACCTGGCAGCTGGCAGCGTCCCCAACGGTCAAGAGCAGGAGGTGCCCGAGCCTGCCGAGGCGACCATCCTTTCAGTGCTGCCTGATGGTGAGGAAGTGGCCACGTGTCTGAGTGAGAGCAATAGGCTGGAGCTCCCACCCTCAGCAGCATCTGATGAGCTACTTCAGGAGCCACTGGAGGCTGACAAGAACTCAGAAGAGCTGGTGGAGGCCCAGACCCCAACGTCTACCCCAGAGAAACCACAGGAACTTGTTTCAGCTGAGGTCGCAGCCCCATCAACCTCATCCTCGGCCACCTCCACACCTGAGGGTCCTTCGCCTGCCCGGCCCCCTCGGCGTCGCACCAGTGCCGATGTAGAAATTAGGGGTCAGGGGGCTGGTCGGCCAGGGCAGCCTCCAGGTCCCAAAGTGCTTCGCAAGCTGCCAGGACGGCTAGTGACTGTGGTAGAGGAAAAGGAACTGGTGAGGCGACGGCGACAGCAGCGGGGGACTGCCAGCACCCTAGTGCCTGGGGTCTCTGAGACTGGTGCCAGCCCGGGAAGCCCATCTACCCGCAGCATGTCGGGGCCAGAATCCTCACCTCCCACCAGTGGTCCCTGTGAAGCTGCTCCCCCATCCACACTGCCCACCCCAACCCAGCAGCCCTTCATAGCTCGCCGTCGCATTGAGCTGGGGCTGACCGGTGGGGGCAGCCCAGAAAATGGAGAAGGGGCACTACTTGCCATCACCCCTCCTGCTGTGAAACGTCGCAGGGGGAGGCCCCCCAAGAAGAACAGGTCTCCAGCAGATGCTGGGCGAGGGGTGGATGAGGCACCTTCATCCACCTCTAAGGGAAAAACCAACGGGGCTGACTCAGTCCCTGGGGCTGAGACCCTTATTGTTGCGGAGCCTGTCCTGGCACCCCAGCTTATTCCTGGGCCCCAGCCTCTTGGACCCCAGCCAGTTCATAGACCCGAGCCTGTCATCCTATCACCTGTGGAGAAAAGAAGGCGTGGGCGGCCCCCTAAGGCCCGAGATTTGCCCATTCCTGGGACCATTTCCTCTCCAGGGGATGGCAGCTTAGAGAGCCGGACACAGCCACTCCCGATACCGCCACCCCTGCCACCACTCCCACCACTCCTAGCCTGTCCCACTGCTACTGTCGCCAACACTGTCACCACTCTCACCATTTCAACATCCCCACCCAAGCGGAAGCGGGGCCGACCTCCCAAGAATCCGCCATCACCTCGGCCCAGCCAGCTCCCTGTCTTGGACCGCGACAGCTCTTCTGTCCTTGGGAGCTGTGGATTGGGGAAGCAGCGGCAACCCCAGGGCCAGGGGGAGAGTGAGGGTAGTTCATCTGATGAGGATGGAAGCCGCCCCCTCACCCGCCTGGCCCGCTTACGTCTTGAAGCAGAAGGAATGAGGGGACGAAAGAGTGAAGGGTCCATGGTAGTAGCTGTAATTCAGGATGATCTGGATTTAGCAGATAGTGGGCCAGGCGGGTTAGAATTGACACCTCCCGTGGTCTCATTGGCTCCAAAACTGCGCTCGACCCGGCTGCGTCCAGGGTCTCTAGTTCCCCCACTAGAGACTGAGAAGGTGCCTCGCAAACGGGCAGGAGCCCCAGTTGGTGGTGGTCCTGGGCTGGCAAAGCGGAGCCGCCTGCAGCCCCCAAGTCCCCTGGGGCCTGAGGGTTCAGTAGAGGAGTCTGAGGCTGAAGCCTCAGGTGAGGAGGAGGAAGGGGATGGGACCCCACGGCGCCGGCCTGGCCCCCGCCGGCTTGGTGGGGCCACCAACCAAGGGGACCAGCGTATCTTGCGCAGCAGTGCCCCTTCCCACTTGGCTGGCCCTACCATTAGTCACAGAGGCCGTAAAGCCAAGACGTGAGCGGGCTGCCCCCCTTCACCTAGGCTTTCTGCCATGGCCCCTCTCCCTCCATGACCAGGCCTGGCTCTTAACCACTACTTGAAGTCTTTTGAGGGGGGAATCCTCCAGGGAGACATAGGGGCCTTCTCCCTTCTTTCCACCAAAGTAGGGGGTAGGCAACTGGTTGTCATGGAAACGGGGCTCTTCACATATCCCCTTCCCTTCCACCCCACATGGCTGGGCAGTGTTAAGGGTGGCAAGATAGTCTTTGTCCCCACCCCCTTGTACTTGATTTCCCCAGCTATCTTTCACAGCCCCCCACCCTTAGGGGAAGGGGGAGGGGCTTCTCTCTACAATGAGTTTTTTTTCTTTTTTTCTTTTTTTTTTTTTTTTTTTTTTAAGAAGAAAAAAATAATAAACTTAGTTTCTGTATGAGCATCCGCGTAAGGAGGCTTCTGATTTTCTGGTCTGGTGGAGGGTTGGGTGGGAACTTGGGTATCATTTTTCTCTTCTCTCTTGCTCTTGCTAAGACCCTAGTACCTGATCTCTAACTCAGAATTATGTATCTTTGAGGCAGAAATCTCCACGCAAGAAGAGGGAAGAATGGCAAATCTTATCTGGTAGGGTACCTTTCCCTAAAGTTTCAATTTTAAGTCATTCAGACTCATACTTTTCCTCTCCTCCCTTCTATTCCCTTGGTTGCTGGACTTTCCTTGGGAGCTATCTGATGCCTCAGACTTTTCCCTGCTTTAATCCCTCTTGCTCAGGTGCTTTCACTCCCTTTCCAGAAGGCAGGCATTCTACCTCCAGTTACTCCATCTAGCCAGACTGGTTTGAATCAGCCACACCCCCTTCTGAGCTTCTGGGGCTCTTCGGATGGTGGCTGGCCACCCAACCCCACCCCTGGGCTTGGCTTGGAGCCCTGAGTCAGCTCCATCTCCACCCAAGCCAAATCAAACCTGAGGCAGGAGCCGAAACTCACAGTTCCTCAAGGCCTATAGCCAGGTAAGAGTCCCCGTTTGTTTTTACATTTTCTCTGATCTCAATTCCCTGGACCCTCTCCTTGTGTTCTCCCCTGATGACTGTACTGTTTACCTCATCTCAGTTCTTTCCTCATATCCATTCTCCTGCAGCTTTGTGGCACATATCATTCTTGGCTCTTGTCTTGCCTCTTCTCTTTAACCTTTCCTATCCTTTGTTACTTGTGTTCTGAGAACTGCAAATGTTTTCATTTTGTCTAGGGTGAAGGGGAATGGTTGGGGATGAAGGTAGAAAGGCAGTTTGATGCCAGGGCTCTGAGGGCTTGGGAAATAGGGAGATGAGAAATGATTAAGTAGGGCATCATTATGCAGGTTTCTGTGTGGCTTATGAGGTCATTTGGACTCGGTGTTAATCTGATTGTATTGTATGACCTGGGTAAAATGGAGAGAGGAGGTGGAAGGGAGCATAGCAAGGGAAGCTCTGATTTGGGGAGGGTGAGGTGTTTCTGAAGTTGAGTTTCCTCAGCTACAAAGAGAGCTTAGATGGGTACTTTTCCCCTCCTTTCCCCCATCCCCAGGACTGTTTTCACATGAAATGGCTGATTTTCTTAAAGTGGAGTACAGGACCTAGGATGCCATTCTCTGATTCCTCCTTAATATTTGAGGGCAGCCTCTAAGGAACTTCAGGGCCCTTTGAAATACAGTTTAAAATCACTGAATTGGGTAGTCTCAGACTCCTAGCAGTTTTTGAGATTCTGTGTTTTTCTACTGCCTCTCAGCATGCACCTGTCATTTTGCTTTTCCCCACTTGCCAAAACAGTAAGTAATACAGATAATGCTACATTCACACCAGCTTGCCTTTAAAGACTGGGAACCTTAGGCTGAGGAAAAAGGATTCCAGACACACATTTCCTCTCAGTCTGTGAGTCACTAGGGGAATTCCCCAGGTAAGGCAGCATTCCTGAGAGTTCGACTAGGCCATGACATGATCAGAGAGACGGGTAGAGTCTGAGCAAGACTCTACCAGTGGTTCAGTTGTTGGGCTTACAAGTATCTTGACTGTATCGCCCACAGGTGATGGAGGACGAGGAGAAGGCAGTGGAGAGCTTGGTGAGCAACACGGAAGCTGCTTGTTCTCCATCCCCCATTCGCTGCTGCTCGCTCCGCCTCCGCTACTTGGCAGCTACTAGCATTATATGTGGCTGCTCTTGCCTGGGAGTCGTGGCCCTTGTGTTTGCCATCAAGGTGAGGAAAGCAATTCCTATGGGAGCAGGGGTGTGGGTGTAGTAAGGCAATGGTTCTGTATACCTGATCTATCTACATTGATCAAACAATAAGTACCTGCCAGAGCCTGGCTGTGGGCCTGGTGCCAGAAATAGGAATAAGACATGGTTCCTGCCATCAAAGGTCCCACAGTCTAGCAAAAGAGATGGCTCTGAAAATAGGTAATTATTAATGGAATACAGCTCATCAGTACTATGATAGAGAAAGCACAGGGTATTCCAGGAGCTATGTATGTGTATGTATATGTATGTAAGTACATGTACGTGTATAATAGAGTAGGTGACAGGAAAGGCATCCTAAGGGAGTAAAAAGAAAGTAATCTTAAAGGATGAGTGAATAAGGGTAAAAGTGCATTCCAGACGAAGGGAGCACAGGCAGCCTATACAAAGGCAACCTGGACTGTTAGTTCAGCATGACTGAACCAGTAAGGAATAGTGAGAGATGAAGCCAGAGGATCCAGATTCCCAAGAGCCTCCAGTGCTGTGCTTAGGAGTTTCAGCTTTATCTGGGAAGTACTAGGGAGCCTTTCAAGGATTTTTGCAAAGGAGAATGACATGGTCAGATTTGTGTTGCAGTAAGGTCCACTCTCAAGGCCTATAAAGAGGAAGAATGGGAAGGGGCAAGACTCAGGGCAGCCGAGCAGTAACTAGAACAATGTATAGGAGTTCAGAAGAAGCTATGAAGTTTTTGAGAGGGCTTCACCATTTCAAAACATCTAACAGAAACCGCACGTGTACCTTTTGGAATTTCCTCGACCCTAGTTGTATTTTTATCAAACTGTTTTCTTATCATCATAATTTCTGGGTTTCATTAGGGCAAAATCATAAAAAGAATCCTTAATGAAAAAGATGAGGCCCATTGGGCTAATGAGAATGGAGTGCTGTTTGGTTGGACATGAGTGAAATACTCCAAGATTGCTCACTGTTTCTTGCCAAGAATTCCAAATTCTGAATGAATCTGAAATGAGAAAAGGATGGGGAATAAAATGAAAAGTATTTTCCCATATGTGATCTTCTGAGCAAACAACAGCCGTCCTGAAAAGGAGGCAGAGCAGAGTGGGTACCTTACGTTGCAGTTGAGACATGAGAGTTAGAAACTGGAAAGGGAGGTGGAGGGTTTGGGTGTGAGATTTTGAGCCAAGACGAGGATATAGGATTGGAGTGGGGCAGTGGGCATTTTGGGGCAGAAGCAGGGGGAGAACCTAACCAAAAACCTGCCCCCACAGGCGGAAGAGCGGCATAAGGCAGGCCGGTTGGAGGAGGCAGTGCACTGGGGGTCCCGGGCCCGGAGGTTCATCCTGGCCAGCTTTGCCGTCTGGCTTGCTGTCCTTGTTCTGGGCCCGCTGCTTCTATGGCTGCTCTCCTACGCCATCGCCCAGGCTGAGTGACCCTGGCTGGCCTTTGCTGAGAGTCAGCCGAGACATCCTGGATCCTGCAATGCGGCATTGCTAGGGTCTGGTGCCAACAATGGTACTTCCTGGCTGGAAGGATGGTGCCTCTCTCAAAGGGCTTTGGAAGAGAGAGGCAGCAGCTGAGACTGATGAGGGGAGGTCAGCCTGCTCTGTTCTTTCAGTGCCCACCATCCCCTATTCCCCCCAATCTCCTCCATCCTAGGGGCCTCTAGGAGGTGGGGTTGAAGCCCAGGCCTGATTTTATTAGTATTTGTTTTGTAATAAAAATCTTTTTTAGTGGCGAAATGCTCCTGTCTAATTGTTCTTCCCCTGCTTTTCCCTGGGCCCTTAGTGAGAGCCAGACTGGACATCTGACTGATGGCAGAAGCCTGCATCTCCCCTTACCTAGGAGCTTCAAGAGGAGGAAAGGATTTTTTTCCCCCTTTTCCTTCTTCTTCTGGAAGTTTCCCTTCTTGGAAAGACCCAAGCTTCTCCCTTACCTATCAACAGAGACCCTTAGGCCACAGAGGAAAAGTCGTAGCAGCAGCTACTAGTTATTGAGTGCTTACTATATTCCAGGCTGTGTGCTAATAAGCATTTTATATTTCTTAACTTCTTCAGTCCTCAAAATCACTCAATAGTAGGTACTACTGTTTTTATTTTATAGTTGAGGAAACAGGCACAGATTATCCAAGGTCACACAGCTAGTAAGTGGCAGAGCTGGAATTCAACCTAGACAGTTAGTGGCAGAGCTGGAATTCAACCTAGACAGTTAGTTCCAGAGCTGAGAGAGGAGTGAAAGGATTGGATA
The DNA here is from genome assembly GCF_028021215.1 of Eschrichtius robustus. Classification (NCBI taxonomy): domain Eukaryota; kingdom Metazoa; phylum Chordata; class Mammalia; order Artiodactyla; family Eschrichtiidae; genus Eschrichtius; species Eschrichtius robustus. The sequence goes on from NC_090839.1 coordinate 77,221,070, forward strand.
ATAGCAACCACCACCCTGTATGTAGAAACTTGTATGATTATAATGAATTTTCATATCCTTTATCTTGGGCCTTGTGATAATATTTTAAACATTTTTAAAATTGTGAGGTACATAAAGCAAAATATCCAAAACAGAATATACAGCTCAATAAGTTAACACAAAGAAAACATCTGAAAAACCACCATTCAGTCAATTTAACCAATTTAACATTGCCAGCACTCCAAAGCCTCCTTTATACCCTTTCCAATCACTACACCTTCGTTTCTTCCCAGAGGTAACTTTCTGTTTGTTACCCACAAGTATTCTGACTTCTAACAATGTAGTTTAGTTTTGCCTGCATTTGAATGCTATATAAATGGAATCATATGTATTCTTTTTATGTCTTGCTTCTTTTACTTAACATTGCTTGTGAGATTGATCAATATTTGGTGTAGCTGTAGTTTTCATTACTGTATTGTATTCCATTATATGACTATATTACAATTTACCCATTTTCTGTTAGTGGACTTTTGGAACGTTTCCCATTAGGATATTATGAATCATGCTGCTTTGGACATTCTTGTACATGTTTTTTGAAGTACATGTACCCTGGGAATGAAATTTTGGGGTTATTTCACCAGCAGAGAGACCAAAAGAGCACCTAAAGGAATTAGAGATGTTGCACACTGAAGATTAAAGGGGAAGGAGGGGCACATGATGGTTGTTTTCAGTGTTCCAAAGTGTTTCAGGAAGGAAAAGTGAAGGGAATCCATTGTTGGTCCAGAGGTTAGAACTACAACAATGGGTAGAAGCCATATAAACAGCAGTGGTTCTGAACCTTGACTTCACAATGGAACCTCCTGGGGAGCCTTAAAAAGTAACTTATGCCTGAGCTTTACCCCCCCAGAGATTCTGATTTAATTTGTGTGAGGTGCTGCCTGGGCATCAGGATAACTCATTTTAGAGAGATTTTTTACAAAAAATTTTTAAAGCTAGCATTTGATTAATTAGCAGCTTCAGTTTAACTAGAATATCCCATTTCCCCAAACTGATTACATGAGGTCTTGCTATTTTTTAACTTTATTTTGAAAAAATTTCAAATCTATAGAATAACAGTACAATGAACTCGTGTACTCTTACCTAGATTTATAATGTTTAACACTTCACCACATTTGCTTTATATCTTTCTAAATATACATCATTGTTACTGCTGAATCATTTGAGGGTAAGTTGAAGGCCTTTCATCTCTAAATACCTCATGATCTATATCTCCTAAGAACAAGGATATTCTCTCACATAACTACAGTACAATTATATAATTCAGAGAAGTTAACATCAGTACAATATTATCTTCTAATATATAGTCCATATTCAAACTTGCCAGTTGTCCCAATAATGTCCTGTATAGCAATTTTGCTTTAGGGTCCAGTGTGGGAACACTTAACTGCATTTAGTTTGTCATACCTCTTTAGCATTCTTCAGTTTTTAGTAGGTCCTCACCCTTTCTTTTTTTGTCTTTCATGACATTTTTGAGGTGAGGCCATTTGTAGAATGTCTCTCAGTTTGGGTTCTTATGACTGAATTCAGGTTATGCATTTTTGGCTGAAATATTACATAAGCTGTATGTCCTCAATACATCACATCGGGAGGCATATGTCAATTTGCCCTTTTATTGGTGGAGGTAACATTGACAACTTGATTTTAAGGTAGTGTCTGTCAGATTTCTGCAGAGGTAAAGATACTTTTTTTCCTTTGTAATTAAAAAGTTATCTGTATAGGGACTTCCCTGGTGGCGCAGTGGTTAAGAATCCGCCTGCCAACGCAGGGGACACGGGTTCAAGCCCTGGTCCGGGAAGATCCCACATGCCGTGGAGTAACTAAGCCCGTGCGCCACAACTACTGAGCTTGCGTGCTGCAACTACTGAAGCCTGCGAGCCTAGAGTCCATGCTCTGCAACAAGAGAAGCCACCACAGTGTGAAGCCCATGCACCGCAACGGAGTAGCCCCCGCTCACCGCAACCAGAGAAAGCCCGCGTGCAGCAACGAAGACCCAACGCAGACAAAAATAAAATAAATAAATAAATAAATAAATTTACCAAAAAAAAAAAAGTTATCTGTATAAATACCTCAGCAAATTTTTACCAGTAACTTTAATGCCCATTTTGCCCAAGTCATTTATTCTGAGGCTTACAAAATGTTGATGATTTAACTTTATCATTCTTTCTATACTTATTAGTTGGCACTCTACTGTAAAGAAGTTCTTTTTCTCTTTCATTCATTTACTTACTATTTTTAGTGTCAGTATGGTCTCAGATTGTTTTTAAATTCAACTTGTTATATCCATTACTGTCATTAGCCTTCTTAAATTGTTTTGTTGAGGTATAATTTACTTACAGTAAAGTACACAGATCTTATGTGTGCCGAATGGTGAATGTTTTTACACGAACACACCTGTGTAATCACCAACTAGGTGAACAGAACATTTCTAGTACATCAGAAGGCTCCCTCATAGCCCTCTCAGTCTCATTATCATTTTTGTCCCTGATTTCAACCTGGTTCTTGTGTCTAAGTCCCCATCTTTCTTCACTTGCTTTCTGGCACAAATTATTCCAGGCTCATTTTGTACTTTCTCTGCTCCAGCCTGGGAATTGGCCATTTCTCCCAAGGAGCCCTGGTTTCTTTTATTGAGGACTCTTACTTTGAAATCAGTATCTAGACACTAGCTTTGCTCACTCTGCTGGGACATTATTGCTTCTAGGCCCTTTCGGAGGTTAGAGCTAGAAAATATCTAATTTTATCTAAAGTAATTTCTTAAAATCATACCTCCAATTTCAATCAATCATAAGGTGCTCTCCTTTCCCTATTCCAGATTCCATATTCCCACAGTAAGAATCTAGGCTGCCAACTACATCAATGTTTATTCACTTGCTCAATTTCAAAATAATTATCCCATTATGCTACCAAACAACAAGTCTACTAAGTAAAGTACAAGATTTATTTGCAACTATTTTGTCTTTAGATTAATGGTATAAGGTCAAAGTACTCTGTTAAAAAGTTACTTGGATTCGTTTTTCTCCTCTTACATGCTTGCAATCCCAAAGTGACATTTCTAAGATAGTTAGAAGATTAAATGAATTCATTCTCTGCCTCCTGGAACACAACCTCCACAAGGGTAGGGACCTTATTTTTTTTCATTGCTATTAGTCTAACTCTTAGACGCTCAACAAATATTTGTTGAATGAGTAAGTGAATGCCAGGGTTGAGCTGTGCACTGAGAAGATTTATGAAGTGAGTCGCTCCTGGCAGAATCTCATAACCTGGTAGGCTTCGAACCAAGTGTGATATTCCCCAAGGCTTTCGGGAGGTGGTGGTGGAAGACTGGGAAAATGTATAACCCCAGATGGTGAGCACTAGGGCTTTGGAGGTATTCAAGAGTCGGAGCAGCCACAGGACGAGAAAGCCTCTTCTGGCTGACGGGCCGTGGCTCGTACAAGCTCGTACCAAGTAGCCAAGTTGAGGTCCAAGTTGCATGCTCTGCCCCTCAAAGCAGGCGCTTTGGACTAGGCTGCTAATATTTTTAAAAGCCGAATTCAGATAGAGATTCTGAGAGACTGAGGGGACCATGCCCAAGTCCGGGAGTCGGAGGCGCAGCGAGCCCCGCGTACCGGCTACCCGGAGGTCACACTTACCGGTAAATCTAACTTCCGGGTCCCGTTCCAGGCCTCCAGCCCCACTGGTCAATAAGCTCCGCCCCCTGCTGGCCCCAGCAGATGCCGTGCCCTGATTGGCCGTATCTGAAGCCCCGCCCTAGCGTCGCAACCTCAGGTAACTCCGAGCTCCAACTCCCGCGCCAGCCTCGGGACTGTCGGCTTCTTATTGGACTACCAGTTTCCAATCGGAAGGGTGTTTGAACCTCAGTCTTCGGGTGGCGCTGGCCATTGGCGGACAGGATGGGGGCGGGGCCTGAGGTCGTCGCCGGCACTGCCTGTGGCTAAGGTAAGGGACTAGAGGCGAACCCGGCGACAGGGTGGCCTCGCGTCGACTCTGACTTCTCTCCCCGCCCCCGCGGGTGAGCCCGCGCGAGACCCCGCGCCCCCTCCCAGCGCCCTCCCGAGTGCGCCTGCGCAGCAACAGCCACCAGTCCGAGTACCCCTTCCCCTCTTCCTCCGCACCTTTTCCCTTCCTCTCCCCCGCCCCCCTCCCTGCCTTGCCATCCCGTCCCGACCCCTAAGGCCCTTTCGTGGGGTCTCCCTAGTCCCTGTCCTTCCCCCACCCCGTCCCCATCCCACAGGATCCTGGCTCCCCAGCCGCAAGGGCTGCGCCTCCGCGAGCCGCGATGTTCGTCCTCTCAGAGCCTGTGGGCCTCCCTGCCTTCACTGCCCTCCTTTTCCTCCACACAGGCCCCCACCTACTTCAAAATGACGCTGGACGTGGGGCCGGAGGATGAGCTGCCCGACTGGGCTGCGGCCAAGGAGTTTTACCAGAAGTACGACCCTAAGGACGTCATTGGCAGGTGAGCCCACGGCAGGGAAACAGAGGTCCAGAGAGGTCAGGTCCTAGCCAGGGTACACAGTTTCCTCTGAGGGGTGAAGAGTTCTAAATGGGAAGGGTCAGTGGTGAGTGGAGGAACATTTGGTGGCTAGACTCTTATTCTGGGTCAGCCCCCATTTTTTCACGAATTCATTCATTTATGTGTTCAACAAACATAATTCAAGCACCTACTGGGTGCCAGACACAAAGGTAAATATGGGGAGGGTAGAAGAGATGTTTATGCCCTGGAGGTACTCCAAGTGATGTGACTGAAGGAGACACATGAACGTATAAAAAGTATCAGGCTGTGTAAAAAGTGCTGCTGGGTCTCAGAAAACCACAGCTTCCCAGAAGTGGTGATATTTGGGTCTTGAAGGATGAGTAGGAGTTCAGCACACACCAAATAGAAGGAAGCCGTCACCTGTAGAGGCAGTGGCCGATACATTTATTCATCAAGGTTTCCTAAGCATGTACAATGTGCTGGGTGCACTGTGCTAGGCACTGGAGATGTAAGACCCACACCTTAACATCTTACAAGGTTTCTGTTCTCCTGGAGTTTATGTTCTAGTGGTAGAGAGAGACAGTAAACACGAGAACAAGTTAAAGTTCAGTGTAAGTGCTAGGGAGAAAATAAATAGGGTTATGGAACAAGAGTAATTAATGGAGCTGAGACTTGGACGATGAGAATGAACAGGTCATGAGCTGAGGCAGGATATATTCCGAGCAGAGGGAACTGCCGTGTGCAAAGGCTCAAGATAGGAAAGGGCCTATTCAAGCAATAGATAGAAGATCATAGTGACTTGTAAGAGTGGGAAAAGGTGGAGGAAATTAAGTTGGGGAGGTAAATAGAGGTTGGATTATGTAGAGCCTTGGGCCAGGATAAGGAATTTTTTTAGAAATAAATTTATTTATTTATTTATTATTTATTTTTGGCTGTGTTGGGTCTTCGTTGCTGCCTCGGGCTTTTCTCTAGTTGCGGCGAGTGGGGGCTACTCTTCGTTGCGGTGCACGGGCTTCTCATCACGGTGGCTTCCTTTGTTGCGGAGCACGGGCTGTAGGCGCGTGGGCTTCAGTAGTTGTGGCTCGTGGGCTCTAGAGCGCAGGCTCAGCAGTTGTGGTGCACGGGCTCAGTTGCTCCACGGCATGTGGGGTCTTCCTGGACCAGGGCTCGAACCCGTGTCCCCTGCATTGGCAGGCGGATTCTTAACCACTGCGCCACCAGGGAAGTTCCAGGAATTTTTTTTTTTTTAAGCAGATATTCATATTTTTAATTTTTATTTATTTATTTATTTATTTTTGGCTGTGTTGGGTCTTCGTTCCTGTGCGAGGGCTTTCTCCAGTTGCGGCAAGTGGGGGCCACTCTTCATCCCGGTGCGCGGGCCTCTCACTATCGTGGCCTCTCTTGTTGTGGAGCACAGGCTCCAGACGTGCAGGCTCAGTAGTTGTGGCTCACGGGCCTAGTTGCTCCGCGGCATGTGGGATCTTCCCAGACCAGGGCTCGAACCCGTGTCTCCTGCATCGGCAGGCAGATTCTCAACCACTGCACCACCAGGGAAGCCCCAGGAATTTTTTTTAAAGATTTTTTTTGATGCGGACCATCTTTAAAGTCTTTATTGATTGTTACAATATTGCTTCTGTTTTATGTTTTGGTTGTTTGGCCGCAAGGCACGTGGGATCCTAGCTCCCCAGGGATCGAACCCGCACCCCCTGCATTGGAAGGCAAAGTCTTAACCACTGGACCGCCAGGGAATTCCCTAGGATAAGGAATGTAAAGTTTATTCTGGTGATACTGGTGGTTTCCAGTAGGGTAGTAATGTGATCTGATTTACATTTCTGTGATTTGGGGCCTAGGAACCTAATTTTTCTATGCCTCAAAGTTTCTCCATTGTAAATGGGAGAATTAGAAAAAGAGCCTACCTTGTAGGTTGCTGTGAGGAAGGAAAGAGTTAATATGATACTCTTAGGACACATCCTGGCACATGGTGAGTGCTCAATACAGATGTGTTATTACATTTAAAAAAGATCATCTGGCTCTTATATGGAGAGTGGATAGGAGAGGGGCAAGAATGGAAGCATAGAGACCAGCTAGGAAGCTACTGATTCATTCAGGCTAGAGATGGTGATGGTTTAGACTAGAGTGGTAGTGGTAGAGATGGAGAGAAGTGGATAATTTAGGTGATGGCTTGAAGGGAGACTTGATACAATTTCCTGAAGGATTGGATATGGACCACAAGGGAAAGGGAAGAAAACAAGAATAAATTCTAAGGTTTGGATTTGAGTGCTTGAGTACCATTTACTGAAATGAAGAAGACTGGGGAAGATCAGTCTGGAGGGAGGTGTGAGCAAGTCAAGAGTTCCACCAACTGGAGCTGTCCAGTGGGCATGTGAGTCTGGAACTCAAGCAAGAGCGCTGGGCTAGAGCTGTTAACTTGGGAGGCATCAGCATATAGATAGTAGTTGGCAAGAGAAATGTAGAGTAGTGAAAGAGGCCTAGGCTCAGACCGTGGGGCATGTCACCATTAAGGAGTTAGAGAAGGAGGAGCCAGCAAGGGAAACTATAGAGATGCCATCTGTGAGTTAAAAAGAAAAACACAAGAGTATGTTTGGAACTTCCCTGGTGGCTCAGTGGTTAAGAATCTACCTGCCAGTGCAGGGGACGTGGGTTCGATCCCTGGTCCAGGAAGATCCCATATGCCACAGAGCAACGAAGCCCGTGTGCCACAACTACTAAGCCTGCATTCTAGAGCCCGTGAGCCACAACTACTGAGCCCACGTGCCACAACTACTGAAGCCTGCGCGCCTAGAGCCCGTGCTCCACAACAAGAGAAGCCACGACAGTGAGAAGCCCGCACACTACAACGAAGAGTAGCGCCCCCGCTCGCTGCAACTAGAGAAAGCCCGCGCGCAGCAACGAAGACCCAACGCAGCCAAAAATAAATAAATAAATTAATTAATTAATTTAAAAAACCACCAACTTTAAAAAAAAAGGAAGAGCATGTTTCTGGAAGGTTGGCGTGGTCTGCTGTGACACATGCTGCTGAGGCCAGGAAATCCAATGGGGGTGTGACCATTAGATTTGTTCAGACTCCTTTTAGATAGCACATGGAGATGTCAAAAAGGTTGTTGGAATCAGGAATTCTGGAGAGAAATCAAGGCTTGAGACAGCGTAGCAGGAAGCATTTGCACATAGTTGGTATTTAAAGCCCCTGGGGGGAATTCCCTGCGGTCTAATGGTTAGGACTCTGTGCTTCCACTGAAGGGGACATGGGTTTGATCCCTGGTCAGGGACTAAGATCCCACATGCTGCGCGTGGCGTGACCAAAATTGAAAAAAAAAAAAGCCCCTGGGTCTGGATGGAGGTCACAGGGAAGAGAGAATATTGGGAAAAGAAGAGAGCTGAGATCCAAGTCCTGAGATGCTGCAAGGTTTCAGGACCAGGTGAGGGAAGATGCACTGAGGCTAGGAAGAGCCCTTAGGTAAAAACAGTGGTTCCACTGCCAAGGGCACAGAAGGACCAGTTTTGAAGAAGGCAGATCAGAGAGTAGGGTCCTTATCATTTCATTCCAAGATTACTGTGGTAGCATCATCCCTCGTCTCTCTCTTCTACCTTTTCCCTCTTGTTTTTCCTGCACAGTAAATTACCTGCACGCTCTAACTAAATTACTTTTTCCAGAGTACCAATTTCAGACCTGAAGCTTTAAAAGAGCTGGAAATTGGTGATAAGTTATAAGTCACTGAAACAAAGGTTGAAGAGCAGGGTTATAGCCAGGGATGAGGCTGAAAAGAGACTAAGAAGTTGGTGAAGGCCTTGAGTGACAGATGAAGGAATTCAGATTTGATTTTTATCTTGTAAGTAATAGGGAGGCAGTATGGAAAGAAAACAAGAATTTTGAATGCATTCCACAGGTAACTGTAAGGTTGAAAGTATTAGGTATCATTTTTAAAAAGAGGACAGTTGCTTTAGGGGTACTGCTGAGGAATGAGGGGACACAGAACTTAGTAAAGAATTTAAACAGGGAAGTTTTTAAGCAGCGAATGACACGATTGGGGCTGTTTTAAGAAGCTAGTTCTCAAAGCAGTGTGGAAGATAGGTGGCAGTGGTTGAGATTAGCAGCAGGGAGATCAGTTAGGAGACCACTGTGGTGGTGGGGATGGAGTACTAGGAAACAGATTTGAGAGATAATACAAGATGGGCTGGACTGGTTGGATGTGGTAGATTGTGGAGGAGAGGGCGAAGCCAAGAATGGCACCAGGGTTTCTAGTTTGGGAGTCGGATTGAATGGCATTGCTATTAATTGAGATCAGGAATTGAGGAGCTAGTGTCGGGAAGATGAAGTGTTCAGTGGTCATGATGACAGTGAGAGGTCTCTAGGATCCTTGGGAAGCAATTCATTCAGTAAGATGTGTTGGCCTGACATCTGGGGGAGTTCCCTGGTGGCCTAGTGGTTAGGTTTCTGGGCTTTCACTGCCATGGCCCGAGTTCACTCCCTGGTTGAGGAACTGAGATCCCGCAAGCTGTGTGGTGCCGCCAAAAAAAAAAAAAAATGGCTGGGGGTGGTGGGGTAGACAATCTGGGCATGAATGTTGAAGTCATGGAGGTGGATGAGATTACTGAGAGTGTATATAGCCTGAGAACAGGGCCAAGGATGGGATCCTGGGGAAGTCTTAACATTTAAGGGGTGGGCAGAGAACAAGGTACTGGGGTGCATCAGTAGGAAGAGTTTGGACTTTGAAGACCCAGGTTTCCCATGTAGATAGTCATGACACATAGTAGGAAGGCTTAATTAAAAGGGAATGCTCCTACAGGTAGGGGCTTCCCTGGTGGCACAGTGGTTGAGAATCCACCTGCCAACGCAGGGCACATGGGTTCGAGCCCTGGTCCGGGAAGATCCCACGTGCCAAGGAGCAACTAAGCCCATGCGCCACAACTACTGAGCCTGCTCTCTAGAGCCCACGAGCCACAACTACTGAAGCCTGCCTGCCTAGAGCCCATGCTCTGCAACAAGAGAAGCCACTGCAGTGAGAAGCCCACGCACCGCAATGAAGAGTAGCCCCCGCTCGCCTCAACTAGAGAAAGCCTGCGTGTAACAACGAAGACCCAATGCAGCCAAAAAAAAAAAAAGAATAAATAAAATAAATAAATTAAGAAAAAAAAAAGGGGAATGCTCCTACAGGTAAAATGCTATAGGATACCAGCGAAGGGAGTGGCCCCTCCCTCCTGGAGAATAAACAAAGAATTGGTAGACGCAGCATTCATTTTGGGCCTTAAAGCAGGGATTCTTTGCTCTATGACTTCAAAGGATCTTTGACCACCCCCCCGCCCCGAAATAATAAAAATGTTGGATATATGTGGCAGAGGTCTCCAGCTTTCCACAAATTCTCAGAGGTTCATTAAAAGATGAGTAATAATTAGACCCTGGACCTCAAACTCAGGTGCCCTTAGTAGTTGGGCAGAAAATGAAAACTGTGAAGTGACCAAGAGTAAAAGAGTAGGAAGTGGTGAGCATTGTGGCAGCTGGAGCGTTCTTGTTCCAACTAAGGTATGTGAATTCAGACTTGTAAATAACAATGCACTGACCACAGTGTAATATATCTGTGGGCTGTGTTTGCCTGGAGGGTCAATAGTTTGCATCCACTGATTGAACCAGAGATGTGGGTGACAGGCATTTCAAGCAAAAGGAGTTACATAAAGACAAGGAGGCCCTGGGAGCACAGCAGTGAGGTTATGTGAAGGGCAGCCAGGGAAGCAGCATGCGAAATGTGGTATGAGGTCAGATCCTGGAGAGATTTGCACCTTAGCCTGAAATACTTGTAGGGTCACACAGAGTTGGTGACAGAGCCCAAGCAAGGAGATCCTTGTCTAGGACTTTGTCTTTTTTTCTTTTTTTCGGCCGTGCCATGCGGCTTGTGTGATCTTAGTTCCCCAACCAGGGATCGAACCAGAGCCCTCTGCAGTGGAAGCGTGGAGTCCTAACCACTGGACCGCATGGAATTCCCTAGGACTTTGTCTTTACAAAGCCAAATGGGCTTTCCTGTCTCTACCTCATTAACGCCTTTCAGCATCCCTTCAAGATATTGTTGGCTACATTTCAGAGCAGGTGAAGTGGAAGCCCAGAGACCTTATGTCAGTGGGTCACTTGGAGGTTAATTAGTGACAGATTTGGGGCCTAAACCAAGATCTCCTACTTCTCAACTTTGGTCTTCTGGTCAGTGGCCCAATATTTATTTGGAGCCTCCTTCACTTGAGGTATTGTAGGGGAACTTTGGGATTTAGATGGGGTAACCGTGGAAGTGGGTAAAATCTGGAGGGAGCCTTCCCACTTTCTCCTTGTGGGGTTCTAGGGCAAGGGGCAGGTTCTGGGGCCCAGTGCCTAGGCTCACCCATGGAGGGAGTGGCAGAGACTGGAACCCAGGACCCCTGCCTGCCTGCCCTATGAGCTTTGTGTAGCACCTTGCTGGGTGCCCAGGTTGCTTGCTGAGGCTACTGTGAAGCTCCTGCAGGCCAGGGTGAGCTCCTTGGGAATTCGCCCTGTTGTCTAAATGGGTTTCCAGAGTCTGGCGTAGTGGGTGTGAGGCTGCCGAGGCTCTACTCTGTGTGGAAATGAGAGAGTAGGAGGCCCTGACTTGTGTGTTGTCTGACTCTGGCAGAGGAGTGAGCTCTGTAGTCCGCCGTTGCGTTCATCGAGTTACTGGCCGTGAGTTTGCGGTGAAGATCATGGAGGTGACAGCTGAGCGGCTGAGTCCTGAGCAGCTGGAGGAGGTGCGAGAAGCCACGCGGCGAGAGACACACATCCTTCGCCAGGTCGCCGGCCACCCCCACATCAGTGAGGCTGCATTCCCTGCTCCTGTTAGCCCTGCCCACAGCCCACTTCCCCCAGCACTGCCTCCACGCCTCTGCTCCCTTACTCCTGGCTCCGCTGCACCTCAAAGTGTGGCCAGCCTTTGGGTCCCTACTGCCTCCTTTGGTTCTCCTTCCTTCCCAGTAACAGCCCACTGCTGCCTCAGGGTGGAAAAGGCCCTTTAATGTGCATCTGCTCCTTTCCATCTCTGTCTCTCTGCCTTTCTGCCTCTTTCCCCAGTCACTCTCATCGATTCCTACGAGTCTTCTAGCTTCATGTTCCTGGTGTTTGACCTGTGAGTATCTCCCGGCCCCAGTCGAGAAGCCTCCTCCTCACCTCCATGCATGGACCCAGCCTTACAGCACAGTGGGCTGAAGACCACCCTGCTCACACCTTCCTCTGCTCCCGCTCAGGCCTGCCTGCCAGCTCAGGGCTCTGGCCCTTCTCCCTAGGTGCCCAGATTGAGGCAAGTTCTTCAAGAGTCATAGTGACCAGCTAAGTACAAAGGGTCTTCATGAGACCCTGTTTCAGGAGGAGAGTGTTCATCCGTGAGCTGACCACTTATAAACAGACTCTCCCTCACCAGCCGCCCGGTGTTCAACACCCTCCACTGGAGTCTCTCTCTGCCCATCAATTCTTTTTCTGGTCGGTCTAAAGCTGAATGTCAGATATTATACAGTGCTATAATGCAAACCAGTTGCAAAGGTACTTCAAAAGAGAATGGTTTGGATACCAGATGTTTAAGAGAGGCCCTTGGAAGAAATTTACAAAGTCTTCAGACAGAAATGACCCTCTGCAAGAGTCGTGGGGAAGTGGGAAGTATCTGTTACACCACCATGCAACTTTGCGGAACCTGATGTGTTCTTTATTTCAAGGATTGACGCAGAGTTGCAATTATAGCCTCAGTTTTTAAAGACAAGATAAAATAAGCAAAATTCAAAATAAAGTCCCATTCAACTTTCTTGCTACTACTAACTGTAAAATTTTGGTCCGTGGTCTAAATAGATTCACTTCAAAAGGCGTTTTTTGAGTGTATTCTCAGATAACACAGACTTCCTGTAAATGATTATTATCACAAGGCACTTATTCTTGCTAAAATAGCCCCCTTGTGGCACAGTGCAGATATTTCGACGGCCACCCTATTGGGCCAAAGCGCCCCTGACATCCGGTTCACTCTTGGAGTGCTCTGTCTCGAGACCCTTTCATTTGTCTACAGAGGGATCTCTTTACTGGCCTTTTCCATGGTATTTTCTGTGAGCACTGGCTTCTTTTCTCAGCTGCCACTGTGAGGTGCACCTATCTCCCAACCCCTCCTATCCCTTAGGATGCGGAAGGGAGAGCTGTTTGACTATCTCACAGAGAAGGTGGCCCTCTCAGAAAAGGAAACCAGGTAATGGCTGAGCCTGCAGCCCCTGGGATGAGCAGGGGTGGGGCGGGGCGGGGCAGGGAGAAGCAAAGGAGACTGTGCCTCCCTCAGGTCCATCATGAGGTCTCTGCTGGAAGCAGTGAGCTTTCTCCACGCCAACAACATTGTACACCGAGACCTGAAGCCTGAGAATATTCTCCTAGATGACAATATGCAGATCCGACTTTCAGATTTTGGATTCTCCTGCCACTTGGAACCTGACGAGAAGCTTCGAGGTGAGGGGACCTGGTACCCTGAGAGGCTTGGGAGGGAAAGAGGCTCAGGCCTGGGGCTAGTTGGCTGGGTCTGAGAACTGGGTCCCAAGTACCAAGGAAAGGAAGGTCATTGAGCGCTTGCCAGGTCCCCACTGGGTGCAGAGCCTTGTGTGCAAATCAATGTGGGCTTCCTGACCTGGAGGCAGACAAGTGAGCAGATCATGGCACACAGCAGGCAAGGGGCCATGCCAGGAAGGAGTACCTGATTCAGCTGTAGGGACCCACAGAGGAAGGGGCTTGGACCTCGGCCTGGGGAGGCTGGGCTTGTCGCAGGAGGAAAAAGAGGGAGCGAGGGATAGCAGGGCTCAGCTGTGCCTTTGGGGTCTGGCGGAGGCAGGTCCACAGTGTGCTGCTTAGGTGCTATGAGGAGCCTGGTGTGGCGCGACAGCCCTTCTCACCTGGTGCCCACACATTTGTTGTGACAACCGTTTCTAGTGCAAGTGGAAAACTAAACAAAGTTCAACTGTGAGACTCCTCAGAGCCTTTAATATACTACTTCCTCTCCTTCAGTGGCTCTGCATTGGACTTACTAATAGCTAACATTCACTGGGCACTTATTGTGAGTAAGGCACCACGCTGAGTCTACATGGCTTATTTCTCTAGATCCTCTCAACAGCTCTGAAATAGTATTTGTGTCTCTATTTTATAAGTGGGCTTAATGAGGTGAGGTGACTTGCCCAAGGTCACGTAGGTGTGATTTGAACGTGGGCAGTGTGACTCCAGAGTTCATGGTCTTAATCTGTGGACTTACACATCTTCCAGATGCTGTGCTTTGTGTCCCTTTGGGCTGCCACATACACTTCCCTATTCTGAATCATTTCTGCCCCTGCCCACTCCAGCCTCTCCCTTGGCTTGGATAATTCAACTTTTACTTTAAAGCTCTATGTCAGGTTAGAGCCCTTGCTTTTTGCTCTTATATCTCCCCCACTTCATGATACCTGTCTTACTCTGTTATTTGTTTGCTTTCTGGTAGGTGGTGAGCTTGGTAAGGGCACATCAAATTCGCCACTGTGTCTAGTGTGGTGCTTGGCACATGGTAGGCGTTCAGTAAATAGTTTGAGTTGGAATGAATTTCCCAAGAGAAATTCAATTTCTCAATTCAGGCCTGTTAAGATCTCTTGGAAGTGTGCCATGGATCACAGTTTGGAAATTGCTGGGATGGAAGAATTGGTGCCAGAAGAAACTAAAAATATAGGATTAGATCAAGTCATGGAGGGCTCTGTGCTGTAGGGATCTAGACTTGATCCTGAGGCCATGATGGGAAGCCAGGGAAGGGTTTTAAACAAACAATTTACCCAGAATGTGCCTTAAGAAATCCCATATTCCTACTCATTCCCCTTGGTTGAGTGGTGGTTCCACTAACCGCAGTAGAGATTATAGGAGGAGGACTAGATTTGGGCAGAAAGGAATGCAGAAAAGATTTAAGTTTTGTTTTCTATGTGTGTATATATGTAAAAACGTGATAAAAAGTTGTGTAAGGAGTGGGTTGGCTGGAGGGTTGGGGGAGGCAAGTGGTACAGTTGGATAGCACCTTGAAGTCAATCTAAAAATCAGGTTTTCCCAGGAAGGCCACCAGGAGCCTTGGTGGGTCCTTGAATTGTTCAGCAGGGCTAGGGTCTAATATCGAGACTTGGCAGAAGGCAGGCAGGAGCAGAATGGGAACACTTGGGGCCCTGGTGGTGTTGAGGCTCCAGCAGAGGTCTGGTGTTAAGGGTCCTTGAGGGGGCTGTGACATCCCATCAATCTCAGGCCTCTCTCCCCAGAGTTGTGTGGGACTCCAGGGTATCTAGCACCAGAGATCCTTAAGTGCTCCATGGATGAAACCCACCCAGGCTACGGCAAGGAGGTCGATCTGTGAGTTTCTGGTCTACCCCTTCCCTCCTCCTTCGTGTAGTGTCCTTCAACACATTCGCTCACCTAGTCCTCCCTGCCTGTGGTCTCTTTCTCAGCTGGGCCTGTGGGGTGATCTTGTTCACACTCCTGGCTGGCTCACCACCATTCTGGCACCGACGCCAGATCCTGATGTTACGCATGATCATGGAGGGCCAGTACCAGTTTAGTTCACCTGAGTGGGATGACCGTTCTGACACTGTGAAAGACCTGGTGAGCTGGGGCCATGAGAGGGCAAGGAGGGAGGCCCAAGAGCTGCCCCTCATGCTCTGGCATTTCCCGTAGATCTCGAGGCTGCTGCAGGTGGATCCTGAGGAGCGCCTGACAGCTGAGCAAGCCCTACAGCACCCATTCTTTGAGCGCTGTGAAGGCAGCCAACCCTGGAACCTCACCCCCCGCCAGCGGTTCCGGGTAAGCCTGCGAGTGTCAGGGTCTGGGCCTGCTCCTCTGTCCCATGATTCTTCTTGTGGTGGATGTGCCAGTGGAGCTCACACTGCCCCCTTTCCCAGGTGGCAGTGTGGACAGTGCTGGCTGCTGGACGGGTGGCCTTAAGCACCCACCGTGTACGGCCGCTGACCAAGAGTGCACTGTTGAGGGACCCTTATGCGCTGCGGCCAGTGCGGCGCCTCATTGACAGCTGTGCCTTCCGGCTCTATGGACACTGGGTGAAGAAGGGTGAGCAGCAGAACCGGGCAGCCCTCTTCCAGCACCGGCCCCCAGGGCCTTTTCCCATGATGGGCCCTGAAGAGGAGGGGGACTCAGCTACTATCACTGAAGACGAGGCCATGCTGGTGCTGGGCTAGTACTTCAGCCCTGAGGAATCCCAGGAAGCAGAACTCTCCAGGAGGAGGATTTTTATCATTCCAGCTCCTCTGGGCTCTGGCCTCAGGCCCCCCCCATGCCTGGCCAGGCCCGCCACTGATCAAACTATCATAGAGACCAGCCCTGTACACCTACCCCCACTGGCCAGGGCTTTGAGATCAGAGCTGAGGTGGAAGAGAGCCACCCAGAGTGCCATGCCTGGCCTTATCCATGCTGCCTGTGCCACGTATGCAATAAAACCTGCTACACGCCAGGGAGAGCCAGCGTCCTGTGTCTGGTGCCTGGCTTCGGCAGGGAAGCCCAGAAGGTGCTAAGGAGGGGGGCAGGGTAGGGCCACTTTGGTCCAGGCCTTTATTGGGGAAGACGCTGGGGGTCACTTGGTCTTGTTCTTGCCTTTGCCTGGAGGTAGCTGGAGGGGCCGCTCGAGTGCGGTCAGCTTGCTGCCGAGCCTTTCCTCACTGGCCTTGAGCCGTTCCTCCACCAGTTGTTGGAGCTGCTCCAGTTCCTTGTTCATCTGGGTCTTGATGTAGGCCCGGAGGATGGAGACCTGGCCTGCAGGGGCAGGGAAGAAGGGACGGGTCAGAAGAGATGCCGTCTGGGGCTGAGGGATTGCCCCTAGCCAGGCAAACACAACCTTCCAGGGTGCCCCTGGGAGCTACACTAGTGGCAGTGTTGCTTCAATTCAGGAAATGTCAGCCAGCCCTTCTGTGAGAGAAAGATGGGCAGAGTAGCTATGCTGCTGCATTTTCTGGATTGCTACTTAGTAGCCTTGTGACCTTAGGCAGGTGACTTAACCTATCCATGCCTCAGTTTCCTCTGTGTAAAATGCAGATAGTGATAGCACCTAGCAACTAGGATTGAGAGAGGATTAAATGGGTTAATATATGTAAAATGTGGGAATTCCCTGGCGGTCCAGTGGTTACAACTCCACAATTCCACTGCAGGGGGCACGGGTTCGATTCCTGGTCGGGGAGCTAAGATCCTGCAAGCCACATGGCACAGGCAAAAAAAAAAAAAAAAAAGTATATATATATATATATATATATGCTTAAAATGGGGCCTGCCTGGCACATAGTGTTGTCAAATGTGTGCTGGCTTTTGTCATTGGGTTGGCTTTTTTTCTAATTTTTATTTATTTATTTATTTATTTTTGGCTGTGTTGGGCCTCTGTTGCCGTGCGTGGGCTTTCTCTAGTTGTGGCGAGCGGGGGCCACTCTTCCTTGTGGTGTGCAGGCTTCTCATTGTGGTGGCTTCTCTTGTTGTGGAGCACAGGCTCTAGGCACGCGGGCTTCAGTAGTTGTGGCTCACAGGCTCTAGAGCGCAGGCTCAGTAGTTGTGGCGCACAGGCTTAGTTGCTCCACTGCATGTGGGATCTTCCCGGACCAGGGCTTGAACCCGTGTCCCTTGCATTGGCAGGTGGATTCTTAACCACTGCGCCACCAGGGAAGCCCTATTGTCATTGGTTTTATAATCCTTTTCTGGGATTCCTGCCTCACCCCCAGCAGCTGTGCTTTTATCTGTTTGCCATCTTGGACTTCTGCATAAGGAATCATTTGGAGAAAGGACACCATGACTAAAACAAAAAGTCTGAAGTCCTGATATGGTCTAAACCCTTCATTTCACACTTGCCCAAAGTCACAGGGAACCCTAACCCCTCCAGGTCCTCACTTGGCTCTGGCTCTGGCTGGACCACTGTTTCCGGTTCCTCCTCCTCTGGGGTGACTGCCTGCTCCTCCACCTCTTCGCCCTCTTCTTTCTCTGCAAGCCAGAAGGCAGGAGGAGGCTTCAGCCCCAGCCCCAGCGCAGTCCAGCCCTCGCCCCGGCATTCTCCCTTACCCGTCTCATCCTTTGGCCAGAGCTTGGGTGCCTGTAGCCCCACGTAAGTCAAAGATAGATCCAGCCGCACCTGGGAAGAGGGAGGAAGACATCTGCACTGAGGGAAAGGGGGGAGATGAGGGGTGGCCTCTTGTAGTCCATGGCCCAGTACCTGGGGTGTGAAGACGTATTTGTAGAGCTTGAAGTGGCGGAAGTAGGTGTTGACCACGTAATCTGCCAGGGCCAGCAGCTGTTCCTCCTTAAAGAGGTTGATACTGAAAGGGGGCCGCTGTTGGGATGATTGGGAGTTAGAGGACTGACCACCTCCTGAAGCCCTCACCTTTTCTCCAAGCGCCCAGCAATCCAGGAGCAGGAAGAGCCCACTGTGGCCTTCAGAGGAAGATGAGGGTCACGTGTGTAAGACAGGGTGGGAGGCTGGGCTAGACCTTATCTGGGGGGAGAGTGAAACTGACCCTGATTCCATGGCAAAAAAGAACACTGGTGAAGTAGCGGTAACATTCCTCCACGTTGCCCAAGGGGGTTGCTGGGAGGGAAGGCAAGATGTGACAGTGAGTACCCTCCCTGATAATCATTCATTTTAGTCACTCAACAGCTACTTATTGAGCATGAGCTTTAGAAGTAGAAAGATATAGGCAACAAATATTGAGTACCCACTATGCACTGTTCTGGGCACCGAAGCAGACAAGTTCCTGCCCTTAAGAAGCGTATATTCTAGTGGAAGTGACGGACAGTAAACCAAGAAATACATAGTTTAGCCCTCGTTAAACATTCTGTAGCAAATTAGTTCCAGGAGTAAAGCAAGAGCTGTTTTATTGAGCACTGTGCATATATCTACATATATTATATATAATATTTCTCAGAACAGTTTCCTATGTTAGCGCTGTAGCCTTATTATAGATAAGGAAATAGAGGATTTCAAAGGTGAAATAACTTGGGTGTGATACTGCTGCTAGTGATGACGGAACAAAGATTTCAGGTGCTAATCCTGCTTTTACTTCCCCTGGTCACTTGTGCCAGCCTTCTCCTCTCCCCTGGACTCAAAGCCTTCGGGGGCCTCCTCTTACCAATACAGGCCTTGTGAAGATCTTGGAGCAGGGCACAAGCCGTTGATGTCTGCTCCAGGGAGAAGCCTTGTTGGCGGCAGAAGATGAGTGCATGGGAGAAGAGGTCCAGGGTGATGGCGTCCCGAAGGCTCTGCGCAGGAGAGCCTAGCCCCAACAGCTCGGCCAGCACCCTTGGAAGGGAGAGAGGAAGGAATGAGTGACAACCGGAGCCTCCCTTCACCGCCCCACACTAGTGTACAACAGGCTTTGGAACCAGGCATTCCTCATGCCTTCCCAGCCCACCCACCCCCAAGCCTTCCCCAAGAGCTAGCTCTTATTCCCCTCCCTGCTCCCCCTGCATACTCCCTCATCTCCTCAACGTTGGCTGTCTTCTCCAGCCTGTGCATGGAATGGATGTCCAGGTACTTCCTGTCATAGGAAAAGAGGGGAAAAGGTGTTGGTGGCCATTATGCATTAATCTCATGACAGGGCTATGATGGCTAGAGCATTGGACTGGGAACCAAGAGACCTGAGTTAGAGGTTTGGCCCTTCCACTAAATCGCTGTGTAACCTTAGGCAGGTCACTTCCCTCTCTGGGCCTCACTTTCTCCATCTGTAAATAGAGGGTATGGCCAAAATGAACTCTTATGATCCTCTTCATTTCTAAAGCGTAGGGTTAGGAAACTTGAGTTCTGGTCTCTGCCACTCCCTTACTGTATAACTGGTCAAGTCTCCCTCTGTGAACCTCAGTGTCCCCATTTGTACAATGCTCCATAGAGGCGTTGAGACTACATTTACATTCTCAGTCTTTGGCTCCCCTCTTCTCACACTATCTTTGGACTGGGGCAGTAGGAGACCTGACTTAGTCATCTCGGGTAATTGCATCTCTGGGCCTCAGTCTCCTCATCTGTAAACTGAGGATACCGTCGCTGTTGACAGGATTGTGGGGAAGCCCTAAAGGAATAATACAAGTGTGAAGGGTAACTTTCCCCCAAAGCTCTTCACACTCACCATATGCAGATCCGGGGCTGGGGCAGTGGCGGCTGCAGAGAGAAAGCGGATTGGGAGAGGCAGAGCTGTGTTGTTCATGGCCCCTAGTTCTTGAGCCGTTGCGAATCTCTAGCGGGCCTAAGAACGCGCTAACTTGCCTTCTCATCTTAAAGACTAAGCTACGAGCAATGCTGGCGGGCTAGGCTTCAGCGACCCCTAAGTACTATTCATGAACATATTAACAGGGGGAGTCACACACCCCTGTCTCTTCACCAAGGCAGCCCGGGAAACGTCTTGAACGTTAGAAAGCATAACGACGGGTGGCGCCCTGCTGGGGAACCCTTTTATAAACATTCATGAGTGGACCACTCTGTCCAGTCCTCACCGGGAACAAGTTGGCTGCAGGATCTTCATCCGCATTCACCGAAGCCACGGTCCCCGACTCGGTATGCACACCTGTTCCCATCCGCGTGGCCGATTCATCCAATGATCTGAGGTCTTTCTTGGGTTCTCTCCGCAGTTCGTAGTGCTGTTCAAGCTCCGACTGCATTTTCAGTCCCTGGAATTGCCTGGACTTCCGGCGGATCATCTTGTCGCTCCTCTGTGCCGCGGGGCACCACAGGTTCTGTCCTGCCTCGGTTCTGGGACAGTCGGTTCTCCGGCAGCGGCTGCCAAGGCCTGGCCCTCTATCGACGCTTCAGCCAATCTACGCTGCAGAGAGGCCCGGTGCAGCCAATCCGCTGGGGGCGTCTTCCTCCGTCTCAACAGTGACCGTTGCTAAGGGGCTTCTTGGAGCAAGGGCGAAAGCGTACGGCGCTCGCCAATCAGTGAGAAGGGAATGCGCGTGCGTAATAAGCTGCAAGGCCCGCCCCCGTGCCCTCGCTTCAAAGTTGCTATTCTGAGGCAGGCGATGTCATTTGGACTGGAGAGTAGAAGTGTGTTGTCGGTTACCATAGGAACTGTCTACTGGCCAATCACTGAGAGAAAGAGGCGGTGTTCAGAAAGACACCAAACGGGACCCGAAAGGCGGGACAAAGCGCGACCAATAGAAACAGGAAGTGGAGAAGATTTCGCCACATCCGGTACTGCCTGTGGCGCCTGCGCTCTGTGCCGGGGAGGCTAGTGACGTCCAGGGGAGTCCAAGATGGCGGTGCTGGGCTGATTCTGCTACCGGTGAGGGGCCCGGGGCCGGCGGGGCGGGGTCCAGAGGGTGGGTGCGGGGGAGGCTCGGGGCCGCGGAGCTTCGGCCGCTTCCACATCTCTGCTCTCTGTCTTCTGCAGGTGACGGAAGCGTCGCCTTCGCCTGCCTGACGTGCCTCGGGAGAGCCTGTGCCGCTCCTCGCCGCCGCGGCCATGTCCGGGCCCGGCAACAAACGCGCCGCCGGCGATGGGGGCTCGGGGCCCCCAGAGAAGAAGCTGAGTCGCGAGGAGAAGACCACAACCACGCTTATAGAGCCCATTCGTCTTGGGGGCATCTCTTCCACGGTTCGTGGGCTCCCGTTTCAGGCCTCACAGCTTGCCAGAACTCCCATCTCTGTTCTCCGTCCACGTCGTCCAGAACCTTACTCCCAGTTCCCCAGGTTTAGCAAGATCCACTTTTCAGAACACTCTGTTGAAAGAAACCGAGGACACGACGTCTGCCTTCCCTTTACAGATAGGAAAACAGGTTCCCAGAGGGCGTGTGACTTGTCAAAGACTTCAGAGTTAGGAAGAGGCAGAAGCAGAACGTGACCCTCCTCACAACCGAGACGCTTTCTCTGTGGGTGTCTGAGCCTCTTTAAATCCTGTTAGCAGTTACTCTGGGGATACTCCCCTCTCCCACCCATTCCATTTTGCTTTTCTTTGTCTCTTGCTGTGATTGGGTTCTTGGTCCCTGCTTGACCATCTCCTCGGCCCCTTTGTTTCCTTGGTAGGAGGAGATGGACTTGAAGGTTTTGCAGTTCAAGAATAAGAAACTGGCAGAGCGGTTGGAACAGAGACAGGCTTGTGAAGATGAACTCCGAGAACGAATTGAGAAGTTGGAGAAGCGGCAGGCCACAGATGATGCCACACTCCTCATTGTCAATCGCTACTGGGCCCAGGTGGATGCCCTTCTACTTTCCAAGACCTGGCCTTGATCCAGCTGCCAATCCTCAGACTCCTCTGCTAGGAAAGGAGTATCATGCTGGGAAGCACCTGAGGGATTCATAACATTTTTGGTGCTTTCTCCCTTCAGCTGGATGAAACTGTGGAAGCCCTTCTCCGACACCATGAGAACCAGGGGGACCTGTCTTCAGGGACAGAGGCGCCTGGGACCCAGGAGGGGCCAACACGTGATGAGACCCCTCTCACAGAGCCAGGGACATCGGAGCTGAGGGGTAGGGCCAGAGCCCTGGGATCTGGGAAGCTTAATTAAGTTCTGGGGAAGGTCCTGGAGAGGAGGGGACTTTGACATTAGGCTACTGAGTTCTCTGCCTACACACACACACACACACACACACACACACACACACACACAAATTGATTTCATATCTGGGCAGCAAAGGGCAGTGGGTAAGAACACACGTTTTGGAATCTGAGTGACATGGTTAAGAGTGCAATTCATGTTTTGATACTCAGTTCAAAAAAGTATTAAACGTTGACTGTGTAGTTGACGTTGTTGTAGCTTTGGAGGAGACAAACAAAATAAAAAAGAAATACTTACCGCCCCAACCATTAGGGAGAAAGTGATTATAAACCAAAAGAAAAAAGTATAGGGGTCTCTGAATGGGAATTAGTGTGTGTGCACATAGTTTAGCTTGGGAAGGCAGAGAAGACCTTCCCTGAGGAAGTGATTTGGTAGCTCTCTGGCTTTGAGGAAATTACCTCACTGAACTGTAGTTATTTCACTTTTAAGACGGGGATAACATAGTATTACAGGTGTTGGTTATGTTGACTCAGTGAGCCATAGAGAGTTGAAGGAGGCGATCTGAAACTTGGTACAGAGTGGTGGTAACTGTTACCATTATCCTCATGAGGGTCTGTCCGTCCCTCCCAGAGCCCCTGCCAATGCAGCTGCGGCCACCTCTCAGTGAGCCAGCCTTGGCTTTTGTGGTGGCCCTGGGTGCGAGCAGTAGTGAGGAGGTGGAGCTGCAGCTGCAGGGCCGCATGGAATTCTCCAAGGCAGCTGTGTCCCGTGTCGTGGAGGCCTCCGACCGCCTACAGCGCCAGGTGGAGGAACTCTGTCAGCGAGTATACAGCCGAGGTTAGTTCTTTGTGCCCCCACCCCAGAGGTGTCCAACTCCATTTGCATCTTTATGGTATCCCCTCCTCAGTGCTTCTGGCCCAGAGGCAGCCACAGTTCCGCAAGGAATAAATCAGCCATGTTTTCAGGGGAAGGGTTAGGCTTGATGGTGGCTCTCGCTTTGATTCCTGGAGCTGAGCTCTAGAGAGATGGGTGGGAGGAGTTGTTGGTGCTGGGGGAGCCTCCCCCTTGTGGCTGGAGACCTCTTGGGAGCATTGTGCACAAATCTTGGCGGCAGTTGCTGATCCATGAGGCATAGCAGCAAGTGCCCAGGCTTTGCAGGCAGACTGACTTCTCCCAGCCTTAGTTCTGTCAGTCCAGCCTGGGCGTTCTGAGCAGATGGCTCTCCTCTCTGAGCTGGTTTCCTCCTTTGTGCAGTGGGGACAAAGACTCCTGGCTTTGTCATGAGAAAATGGCAAGACAGCTGGTGGATCACACTGGGCACATAGCAGACTCCAGAATGAGTTAGTACTTTGACCCATTGCCCTGGACTTGGCTCTTACCCGAGCCCTGCCTTCCCAGGGGACAGTGAGCCCCCCAGTGAGGCGGCTCGGGCACGCACCCGGGAGCTGGGCCGTGAGAACCGACGACTACAGGACTTGGCCACCCAGCTACAGGAGAAGCACCACCGCATCTCGTTGGAGGTGGGAGTTGGGCTTTTAGGGTGGGATTAGAACCAGGGCAGGGTTTGGATTAGATGGGCACCCGAGGATCTCAGGGAGCCGGGTCTCTTATCTAAGCACCTATCCCCTTCCTTGTCCCCAGTACTCTGAGCTCCAGGATAAAGTGACATCTGCAGAGACCAAAGTGCTGGAGATGGAGACGACAGTAGAAGACCTGCAGTGGGACATTGAGAAGTTGCGGAAGCGTGAGCAAAAGCTCAATAAGCACCTAGCGGAGGCCTTGGAGCAGGTAGGGTCAGACACTGGGTCAGATGGAGCCAGAGCAGGGTACTTGGGGCCCTCGCTTCTCTCCTCCACACCCGTCTGTTCCTCTGTCTTCTCTCCACAGCTCAACTCTGGCTACTATGTATCTGGGAGCTCCTCAGGCTTTCATGGGGGCCAGATCACACTCAGCATGCAGAAGGTGAGCAGCAGCATTCTTCCTAGTCCCTCCCACAACCTTTTCTCTACCCTACCCGTGAACGTCCCCTCAGAATTAAGGACAGACGTCCAACTGTGGTCTCGGAGGTCTTTCCCCGTTGCTCACAGTGCTCTTTATTTCATTCTTTCATATGTGTATTCAGTAAATAATTGCTGAACACTAAGTGCCAGGTACTGTATAGGAAGCAGGCATTTTGGAGAACGAAACAGGAATTAAACCTTTCAGGGAGCTTAAGTTCTAGTTTGGGTAACTGACAATTAGGTAAGGTCGTACATTAGCTGGTTAAAAGTACCACTTAGAAAAGAGATGTTGGGGTATGTTGGAGTCAACTGGCATTCTCAGTTGTGTAGCTGAGAAAGGGCCTTGCTGCCGCTGTCTCATTCCTTGTCCTGCTTTTGCTCTCTCAATTCTTGGTCGTTGCACACTTTTTTGGTGCTGCAGGGTCACTGGGCCCTGTCTCCCCTTGCTCAGCTTGCTCTTCAGGTCTTCCAGGAAGGCTTCCCTGAGCCCCTGTCAGTTACAAGCCTTGCTTCCCAGCACTGATCAGACAGTACTGAGTTTTCTCCTACTTGCCGGGGAGCCCTTAGGAAAGTGCCTGGGTCCGGCTTGTCCCTGGGCCTTCAGAATACATCACTGCTCTGCAGAGGGGAGCTTGGGTAGGGCATATGGTGGGGCTATGAGGGAAGCATGCATCCTGGCCTGGCCCTTCCCACTCCACAGTTTGAGATGCTGAATGCGGAGTTGGAGGAAAACCAGGAATTGGCCAATAGCCGCATGGCAGAGCTGGAGAAGCTGCAGGCCGAACTTCAGGGGGCTGTGCGGACCAATGAGCGCCTCAAGGTGAGCTGTGTTTGGGGCTGGGAAGGTACTGAGCCTACACGGTAGGAGCTGGCTCTGAAACCTTTTGCTGATTGCCATTGGACATCCCTACCCCTAGGTAGCCCTGCGGAGCCTTCCTGAGGAGGTGGTACGGGAGACAGGGGAATACCGAATGCTGCAGGCGCAGTTCTCACTGCTCTACAATGAGTCTCTGCAAGTGAAGACCCAGCTGGACGAGGCCCGTGGGCTGCTGCTGGCCACCAAGAATTCCCACCTGAGGCACATTGAGCACATGGAGGTATGCCCTTGGAACAGGGGCCGGGGACAGGGGTAAAGACCAGACCCTTAGGGTCAGGTTGTTCCTGGGTCAAGGGTGTCAGAGGCCCTATGTGCCTGCCAGAGGTCCCTTGGGAGTAAATTCTTCCTGAGCTGCTGAGGCCTGAGGTAGGGGGGGCTTGCCGGTAGCTAAGGGGTTGTGTGGGTCCTTAATGCCTCAACCCACAGAGTGATGAGCTGGGGCTGCAGAAGAAGCTGCGCACAGAGGTTATCCAGCTGGAGGATACGCTGGCCCAGGTACGCAAGGAGTACGAGATGCTGCGCATCGAGTTTGAACAGAACCTGGCGGCCAACGAGCAGGCGGGTATGTGGTGAGGACAGGGTTGAGGTGGGGCCTTATCTGGGATTGCTGGCCCCTGGTGTGGCCAGATGCTTATCCAGATGTAGGAGGTTAAGTCCTTTCTTCTCTCAGAGCCTCGTCTCTCTGTGGAAAATGGGGACCACACCACCTGGCTCAAAGGCGCAGTGAGGCTTACAGCCAGATGAGGTGGCTCGTGGAGCAGACTCAGCCAGAACGGGAGCTCTCACCCTCATCCATGCTTCTCTGGCCTTATGGTGCCTCTCTGAGATACTAATTCATTTTTCACAGATTTATTGAACATTTTCTATGATCCAGGCTCAGTTCTAGGCTTTGGGATGATACCAGTGAACAAAACACGACTAATCCTTGTTGTGGAGCAGTGTTATAGTGAGGGAAGACAGACAACAAAGGAGGAAAAAATTAACGTGTGTATTAGGTTGTGACAAATATACCAAGAAAAATAAAGCAGGGAGGGAAGACAGGAAGTATTATGAGAAATGCCAGGGAAATGTAACTAAGAAGATGATATTTGTTTAAAAAGTTAAAAGAAGTGGACTAACTTACTTTTGTGAATTTACAGTTAGTTATGTGTTCCTTCGAGAGGAAATTTGGAAATATGTTAAAAATCTGTATTAGCAGAAATAACACACATAGGCAGTGTCAAGTTATGTTCAGGTGAATTCTCTTCGTTTATTTGATGAGATCACACACTCTACATAAGGCTTCAGTTGTTATCTTCTTTGTAATGAGAGTGATGGCTCTGGTACTGCCTCTTCCCCCGCTGAGGGGCTGGGCCCCTAACCCAGGGACCAGTCCAGCCTTGGTTTCCTGTCCTCTTCCAGGGCCCATCAACCGGGAGATGCGCCACCTGATCAGCAGCCTCCAAAACCACAACCACCAGCTAAAGGGGGACGCTCAGCGATACAAGCGGAAGCTGCGGGAAGTGCAGGCTGAGATTGCCAAGGTGAGGAGGGGGCTGCCTGGGGAGAGCTGCGGCTAGACCCCAGTGAGCACGTCTCACCTCAGCCCTGTTCTGTCTCTGCTTTGCAGCTCCGGGCCCAGGCCAGTGGCTCTACCCACTCCATCCCCACCCTGGGCCACCCAGAGGATTCTGGCCTGAGTGCCCCAGCTGCAGGGAAAGAAGAGGGTGGGCCAGGCCCTGTTGGTGCCCCTGACGCCAGAAAGGAGATGGCTTCAATGCCTGGCGCTGCCGTTACTACCTCCTTGGTGAAGAAGGAAGACCTGGTCCCTTCTGAGGAAGAGGCCCAGGCCCTGACCCCCGGGGCCCAGGGCCCCTCCTCCCGGGGCCGAGAACCTGAGGCCAAACCCAAGCGGGAGCTTCGGGAGCGGGAAGGGCCTGGGCTGGGACCCCCATCTGTAGCCTCAGCTCTCTCAAGGACTGATCGGGAGAAAGTCAAGGTGGAGGAGGCCAAGAGGAAGGAGTCAGAGCTCCTCAAAGGTCTACGAGCAGAGCTCAAGTGAGGCCCTGTTCCTTTCTCCTTCCCACCCCTGCCGAGTGGCCTCCAACCCTACTCACCAAGCCTTCCTCCCGTGCCTCCCCCAGGAAGGCCCAGGAAAGTCAGAAGGAGATGAAACTGCTGCTGGACATGTATAAGTCTGCACCCAAGGAGCAGCGGGATAAGGTGCAGCTCATGGCAGCGGAACGCAAGGCAAAGGCTGAGGTGAGGGCAGGTAGGGCCTATGGGGTGTGCAGAGAGGCTGCCCAGGGGGGTTGTAACCAGAGCAGAGCCCTAGGTCAGCAGGAAGCAGTGACAAGAGAGCTCCCTCCTTCTGGTGGTTATAGGTCGATGAGCTACGGAGCCGTATCCGGGAATTAGAGGAGAGGGATCGGAGGGAGAGCAAGAAGATCGCGGATGAGGATGCCCTGCGGCGCATTCGTCAGGCAGAGGAGCAGATAGAACACCTGCAACGCAAGTTGGGTGCCACCAAGCAGGTGCAACCCCGTTCTGGTCCCCTTGCTTCTGAAAGTTGAAATTCCCTTAACCTCCTGTTCTAGCACATGGCCTGGGTCCATTCTGTGGTTCTTTGCTCAGCCACGTTTTCCTGTGGTTTCCCCACTGTCGTCCATCTACTACATTCCGTCTTGTCCCTGCCCACTTGCTGCAGGAGGAGGAGGCTCTGCTCTCAGAGATGGATGTGACAGGCCAGGCTTTTGAGGACATGCAGGAGCAGAATGGGCGGCTGCTACAGCAGTTGCGGGAAAAGGACGATGCCAACTTTAAGCTCATGTCAGAGCGGATCAAGGCCAACCAGATTCATAAGCTACTGCGGGAGGAGAAGGATGAGCTGGGCGAGCAGGTTCTTGGCCTCAAGTCCCAGGTATGGCTGCCCTGGGCTTGTTAGGGTGGAGCTGGTGAGGCAGGGGGCTCCCTAGCACTGAGTCCCCACCCCTGTCCTCAGGTGGATGCCCAGCTGCTGACCGTGCAGAAGCTGGAGGAAAAAGAGCGGGCCTTGCAGGGCAGCCTCGGGGGTGTGGAGAAGGAGCTGACACTGCGCAGCCAGGCCCTGGAGCTCAACAAGAGGAAGGTGAGGCCAGACCTATGGGAGGGGACAGTAACCTGGGATGCTGGCTCACAGCCTCACTTTGTGACTCTGCCTAGAGAACTTGAAGCAGATGACCTGGGCCAAAGTCTGGCTCTGCTTCATCTCACAGCCCAGCTCATGTCTCAGACACTTACTGTGTTCCAGACTGTGTGCTGGAGGACTTTCCATGCTTGGTCACATTTCAGTCTGAAAATAATCCTACAGCAGTTTTCATTGTTACCTTTCATAAGTGAGAAGACTGAGGCTCAGGGAGGTAGTTGACTTGCTCAAGAGTGGAACTGGAATTTGGGCCCGGGTCTCCTTGGCTCCACAGCCCCACGTCCTGACCACTGCATTGGTTAGCTGTGAAATGGGCATGGTGGTCTCTGTCATGTAGTTGTATTAAACCTAAGAAATGTTTAGCTTGTGGTAGTTGTTCTTCTTCTGAGGGTAACAGAGTTAGGAATGACCTGTGGCACCCTCTTGGTGACGTCACTCCTCTAGCTTATGGTAAAGGCTTAAGATTAACATTGACTTTCATCTTTTTTCCCCTCCTGGACTTTTTTTCTTCTCCATTTGGCTTATTCATTTAAGCAGGATTAGTCATACCCTTGCTACATACCAGGACCTGCGCTGAGTGCTGGGGAGATCACGGGAACAAGAACGCCCTGCTGGAAGTGGGAACTTCCAGTTTTGAGGGGCAGATAGCAAGCCAATAATCCCACAGATAAAGTAACATTATTACAGATCATAGCATGTCTTTTTTGGCGGGGGAGGGCCACGCGGCACAGCTTGCGGGCCATGGCAGTGAAAGCCTGGAATCCTAACTACTAGGCCACCAGGGAACTCACAGTATGTCTTATGAAGGAAATAGAGGTGGATGAAAGAAAAATAGAACAGCCTGTCTCAGGAGGTGACATTTGAGCTGAGGCCTCGGGGTTGCAGGAAAAAAATACGTGTGTTGAGGGAGTTAAGGGGAGCAGAGAGAGGAGCCCGGTGAAGCCTCAAAGACAGGAGAGAGCGTTATGCAGGTGAGGAACTGAGAGTGTTGGGAATGAGTTAGACTAGTAGGAGGTGAGGGTTCAGAGGTCGGGAGCCAGAACCAGTTCCAGTTAAGATACTGGACTTATCCCGAGAGCAGGAATCACTGGATGGTTGACACAAGCATCTGCGGGCCATGGCTCCACATGCCTGACTCCCCAGGCTCAGGCAAACGGTGCCCCTCCTCCCCGTTCCACCCACCTCAGGCTGTGGAAGCAGCTCAGCTGGCCGAGGACCTGAAGGTGCAGCTGGAGCACGTGCAGACACGGCTGCGAGAGATCCAGCCTTGCCTGGCAGAGAGCCGGGCTGCCCGTGAGAAAGAGAGCTTCAACCTCAAGAGGGCTCAGGTGTGTGGCGGGCAGGGGGTGGGGGCGGGGTGGGGGCAGGAGGTTCAGATTGAGGACCCTTGCACTCAGCCTAGCCCCTCTCCTGCCCCAGGAGGACATCTCACGGCTGCGGCGCAAGCTGGAGAAGCAGAGGAAGGTGGAGGTTTACGCAGATGCCGATGAAATCCTCCAGGAGGAGATCAAGGAGTACAAGGTGGGGCCTTGGGGCTGGGTTGTGCTCCAGGAATCTTAGATGACCTAGGAATCTTAGATGGGGGGTTGGTGAGAGCTCTGGTGGGTAGTCTGGGGAACCCAGAAATAAGGTAGGATGGCAAAACCTGGGCAGAACCCGTTGTGGAGAATCAGATAACTATCAAGTATGGTACACATACTATGTGCCAGGCAGAGTGCCTGGCTAGGTGTGAGAGGGCTAGGCACTAGACCTGGTCTCAGATCTCTTGAAAGTGACAGTCTGTTGGAGGAGGCAGCCCAGGAATTCTCCCATCTGAGTGATGAGCGGTGTGATGGCAGAGGCCAGAGGGGCTGTGGGAAGTCAGGGGAGCCCCTTTAACAGCCCTGACGGTCAGCAGGCTTCCTGGAAGGAATATCATCCAAAGGAAAACCGAAGAGTGAGTCAGGGTTGGCCGTGATGAATGGGGATGAAAGGGTTCCAGCAGAGGGAAAGGCAGAGGTGGAGGCCCTTGGTTGAGAGAGGCGTGCTGGAGGACAGAGCTGGACAGTCGTAGTTGGAGGACAGAACATGGGTTTTGTGGTGAGTGACAAGCCTGGTGGGGGTTGGGCAGTGTTAGATCCTGAAGGGTTTGTAAACCAGGTTGAGCTGCTTGGCGTATCCTGTAGTCAGTGTGGAGAGAGCGACATCTCAAGGATGTTGAGGATGAGGTGCCTGTGGGACTTCCTGGGAGGCTGTCTGGGAAGGCACTCAAAGCAAAAGGGCTGGTCTGGAGGACAGGAGTTTGTGGGGGATTGTCAGCAGAGGCAAAGGTAGAAGACACATATAACTGTGGTCACCCAGGGAGGGTCTGTGGCATGGCACGGAACAGGGGTCACTCCCCCTGAGGAGCCTGGAAACTTAAATGATGGACAGAGGAAGAGAAGCCTGTAGCTTAGGAGGAAGGAGAGCGATCTAGAGGGAATTGATTGGGGAAGAGTTTCAAGGAGGCAGGGGTGAGCTCAGAACTGCCAAGAAGGCAAATGAAGCAAGTGTTGAGAGATGCCTCTTGGATTTGGCAGTCTTGGCGGGAGTTCTTGGGCAGAGGTGGAGGTGGAGGTCGGATCACCTGGACCCTCACCTACTGGAGTGAGGAAAGGGTGGAGAGTGAGTCAGTAAATAGACAACCTGTTGGAGCAGTTTGGCCTTGAAGGGGCAGAGGCAGCTCGAGGCAGCCATGAGGGAGCAGGGAAGGGTTTTTGGAGAAGCAGCAGACTTTGCAGCCTGTCACATGCTGATGGGTAGGGTTCTGAGAGCTAGGGAAGAGGTGATGCTTGTGGGGAGTTGCTGAGGTGGCGGCTGGGCTAGGATTTCAGGCAGGGCAGAGGATGAATGTTGGGAATGCTGAGTTGAGGGAATTTCCTGTCTGGAGTTGGAAGTGAGACCTGGTGGCAGGTGGGAAGTTTCAAGATAGGAGAGTAGATTTGTAAAACCTCCTTAGAGAGAAATGAATCCCGGGACCCACAGCAGGATCTCTGGGCAGCACTAGGGATGGGCCCAGTTGAGGGTTGAGAACAGCAGATTTCTAGTGGCACTGCCATGCCCAGCTGTGACTTACCAGGTGCAGGTGGAGAGAAGGTCGACAGTCGGCTTAAGCCAAGATTGGGGTTTTGCCAGAGAAGGCCAGAGGGGCAAGAGATGAAGCCCCAGGGCAGAGGAGCTCAGGTTGGAGCCTGTGGGTCATTGACCTTTAGAGGGGACATGTGACCACTGGCCATCACCACCCAGGTTAGAGTCTAGACTGTGCTACTTTCTAGTTTTGAAACCTGGGCTTTTGAGCCTCAGTTTCCTCATCTGGAGAGTGCTTATCCCTACCTCCTAGGGCTATGGTGAGAGTTAGGTGCAGTCTGCTCTGTGGTGGCCTTAGTCTGGACCACCTCTTGCTATCAGCTTGGGATCCGGGCCCTGTCAGGATTGTTCCTGATCTGATGCCTTTGCCCTGCCCAGGCGCGGTTGACCTGCCCCTGCTGTAACACCCGCAAGAAGGATGCAGTCCTCACCAAGTGCTTCCACGTTTTCTGCTTCGAGTGTGTACGGGGCCGCTATGAGGCCCGCCAGAGGAAGTGCCCCAAGTGCAACGCAGCCTTTGGTGCCCATGACTTCCACCGTGTCTACATCAGCTGAACCCATAACTCAGGGGACTTTGGAACACCCATGGACCCTGGGGGCTGTGCCTCCAGTCCCTCCCCACCCCACACCCAGTGGCCCCCACCCTCCATTCCGGACCCTGTGGGCCCAGCCCCTCCCCATGTAGTTGGTTTTGGGGGCCCCAGTGCATGCTAGTGGGAGTGGGATTAACCAAGCTCAGTTTCACCTTTTCCCCAAGGTCAGAACTACAGCCTAGGGGGCACTTGCCCTGCACGAAAGGTCTGCTGTGAGAGGCCTGAGGGGCCCAGAGCACTCAACGGAACTTCCTGGAACCTGGCCCTAAACCTTCTCCAACTGACTCCACGGGCCCATCCCAGCCCTAAAGGGGAAATTCCCCAGGCTGTGACTTCCCACGCAAGTGGAAGTTCACTACCTGCTTACACACCCACAAGTAAGGAGCAGGGGTGGGTCAGATCTCAGCTCCTTGCTCTGAGACTGGGCTCTGGGGCCCAGGGAGTTTCTTTACCCTCTGCTCCCCATACCTGGGCAGACCTTCCCTCCTGTGGAGTTCCTTGGGCTCTTTGGTCTGGTCTTATACTAAGAGCACCTCCTTGGTTGGGGCACTGTCTTCTTCTGGGAAGCTCTCTAAGGTTGCTGCAGTCACCTTGCACTCATCTTGGGAGTGCTGAACTAAGATCATCAGTTTCTATTCTAATCAGACCCCTCCCAATCTCTACTTCACTCCCAGGCCCCACTTAAACCCACCTGATGCTTCCCAGGGCTCCGCTGGGTCCCCAGCCCTGACCCTGCTTTCATCCTGGTGGCCTTAACTTTAGTGGAGGCCGAACTTCCAGGGGGAAAGGGACAGACGTAGCCTGCTGGGCCAACTTCCAATCATTCCAGGTAGAAGAGCTTCATCTAACACCCTGTGACTGAGCCTATACCCACAATGCTTCCTGTGCTGCCTGCCCAAGCAAACACTATGGGCTGTGAAGGCAGTATGCAGGGGCCTGGAAGGTGGAGCTGCTGAGAGGTGCAAGGCTCCACTGGGACCCACAGCCCCTGTTCTAGAGATGTCTTGTATAGGCTGTTAATTGTTTTGAATAAACGTCCAACCCTCAGCCTATAGTCCGAGTAGCCAGGCTTCCTGACCTAAATGTGGTTCTGGATTTTGGCTGTTACACTTGTTCCCGGCGCTGCCCTGGCTGGCATGTGAACCTGGGGGTCCTGCACAGATGAGACCCCACTCCCGCCCACTCCCAACACCTGGTTATACTGTCGTCCGTCATCCCAGACTGGGCCCGTGGGAGGGGCGCGTCTGCAGGGAGAAAGCGTCTTGGTGAGCACTCTGTCGCCAGCCGGCCCCTCCTGTTCCCATGGGGAAAGGCTGACACACCCTGGATCTCTGCAGCTCTGCCGGCCCGGTCCGGTCCGGTCCGGTCCGTGCGGGCTCGCTACAGCCCGCGCAGTCATTGGCGGCAGGGATGCTGGGAGCCCCGAAGTGCATCCTGGGAAATGTAGTTCCGTATTGGCACCTGTAGGCAAGATTCTCGGAGGGGAGAGCCGGGTTCCCGGTTGTGCTGGCCAGAGGCGGGCCTGGACCCAGTCTGTGGGCCGTCTCTCCCCAGTGGCTTCACCCGCCCTTCCCCGTCGGACGGACAGCCAGGACGCCTCAGCGGGTGACTTATTTCATTGTGACCTGCACTGGCCACTGGCCTTGTTCTCGGGAACCGTGTGTCCAGCGGCGCCTGTGGGTTCAGTGTGCTGTCGGGTCCGCGGCCGGAGCCTTCACCGAGGCTGCACTGGGGCTTGCGCTTGGGCCGGTGTTGACCGGGCTTGGTGCCGGAGCTGGAGCTGGAACTGGAGCCATGGCGACGGGAGCGGCAGCCGACGTGTCAGCAGTCAACGTCCTTGCGCGACGCTGCGGCTTTATCAGAGGTCGCACCTTCGCTGGGGCTCGCGGCCTTGTCCGCCTTCGGGCTGCACCTGGCGCCCAAGGTTTCGGCGGGGCCGCAGCGGTTGGACCAGGTCGGACCGGGAGACGGAGACGCGGGCTACGGTGACTTCCGGCGCAGGGCTGGCGGCAGAGGATGCGCTCCCCGAGGCGCGAGCCGTGGCGGGAGATGGCATCGGGCCGTCGAGGAAGTGTCCGTGGCCCCTGGCAGTGGTGGCCAGGGTGGGAAAAAACGCAGCATGTTGCATCATAGAGATGCCGCCTGGCTCTGAGAGGAGCGCTGCGCCCTGGAGCGGGTCGGAGTCAGCCAATCTTCTGTGAGCACTACCCTCTTTCCCGGGAGTCATCTCCACGTGGGCTCCTTAATAAATGCAAGTGACTGCAACACCTCCCCAAATATCTCTCCTGGGCTAGTCTCCATATCCAGAAGGGCTAAAATCTCTGAGTCCCCATGCTTAATAAAGTCGGCACCAAACCACTTTCTCAAGCTCCAGACCAAGGGAGTGGAATAAAAATCCCAGAATTTGTGGGAGGAGCAAGCACTGATGCTGCAGGAAGAACAGAGTAAACTCACCGTAAACGTTGGTTTGCAATGAGCCTGCCCGGTGCTGGGAGGATCTGCCTTAGGGGCTGGTCAGGCCCTTCCACTCAGGATGTTTGATCCCTTACAACCCCCAGTAACCTCAGTGGCTGTGTGATACCCTGGGCCCTTGAGATGGGCAAGCCAAAGCTCCTCCTGAATCTTGACCTTGGCTGGCCTCTGGGGGTAAGCAGATGTTTGGCCTCAGTGGCAAAGTTACGTGTTTTAGCCAGAATTAAGGCTACTGTCCGTGATTGGCCACAGGGTCCAGGGGAGCATTTGACATTAACCACTCTCTTTAAAACTTCCCTTGGGCCCTGTGGTGCTACACTCTCCTGCTTTTCCTCATACTTTTTATCTTCTCATGGTCCTCCTCCTCTACCTATAAGCTAGACCCTCTCCTTTCTACTCTACTGCTCTCCCTGGGTGTGTTTATCCAGGACCATGGCTACAGCTAGGCTGCTAAGGCCCAACTCCTCCAACCCAGTTGTCTTTCCTAAGCTCCAGACCTGGTAAATCACCATCATTCGTGGCCAGGGTTGGGGGAGGGGGATAAGATCATGTCACTCTCCTTAACACCCAGCCCCCCACACCGCCCGCCAATGGTGCCCTTATTCCCAAGTTACTCAAACAGGATGCTCTACACTCCAGGCTCTGCTCTCTCCCTTTTCTCAATTCCCACTCCACTATGCTCTAAGCCTACACCTAACTGTTACGCACCCTCTATCCCCCACCACACCCCTGGCTTCTACACTTACTATTTCCTGTTCCTGCAGCCCTCAACCTTCAGGTCACTTCCTCTGCCAGTTTCCTGACCTTCTGCTGTGGCAGGTACCACGTCTGGATCCACAGCCCCTTCTGCTAAGTATGAAGCAGTGTGCTCCAGTGTCTGTTCTTCCCCTGTAGTCCCCTCACTTTGCTGAGGATCCTCCTGTGCTGAGGCACCTCAGTGTCCCCAGGGAATATAGAATAGCCTTCGTTACTCGCTTCTACATGAAATGCAATTCCCTCCTCTCTTTCCCCCTTCCCCACCACCCCCTCCCCTTGCTTTCCAGATGGAAAAGGGGAAGGAGAGACAATTGAGTCTGCCTTGGGAGTCTGGGTCAGAGAAGCACAGGGAAGGTGGGGAGACAGCTTCCTGGCTGGGGCAGGGCCCCCCGGCAGACTGGGGCAGAGGCAGGCAACGGGTCAGAGCAAGTATTGACCTCAAGCAGCCACTCAGGGGCCATAGCCAGGTCTAGGCTCAGGAGATAGCGCTGAGGCAAGCCTGCAAGGCAGATTCAGCGGAGCAACCCCTGCCTGGCCCAGATAGTGTGGAGCCCAGGCCAGGCCCAGGCAGGCCCAGCGGTGGGGGAGGAGAGGCTTGGTTGGGTGCAGAGCTTGCTCCTGGCCATTCTGGTTTCCCTCACCACCTTGCAGTAGATCTTAGGCAAATGGCTGCCTCCTGTTAGCCTCAGCCTCTCCACACATTGGGGGCTCATGGGCTACATCCTGAGAGTGAGATGACGAGCCAGGTCTCCACCCACCTCTCCCCGGGGTCTAGGAGGCTCTGGTCCAGAGGAAGGGCTGGGCCAGGTCCAGGACCCAGGCGAACCACGGGAGGTGGCTGCCGGCTTCTGGAACTAGAATCTTAGGCACTTTGCCTTGTGGCCATCTGGGGAGGGTGCGGGTGTTGGGGCCCGAGAGGCCTCCCTGGGGCAGCACAGCTGGACCCGAGTCAGCCAGTCCCAGAGTCACCAGGCTGCCATCCAGAAGTCGGCATGTCGTGCTGCTTGGCTCTGCCACCTTCTCAACACATTTCTCCCCCTGTCTCCCAAGGGGGCAGATTTTAAAACTCCATAAACCCTCAGGCTCCCACCAGCAAGCTCTGGATGGGGGTTTTAGGCCTCTGGGAAGAGGGTTGCAAGGGCGGCCTGGGGTTGGGCTGAGCTTTTGAGGTTACACATGGAAGCTGCCCTGGGAGAGGACGAACTCTCTCAGCCGGCTCTAGGCTTGAAAGAGAAGACAGAAAACACCTGGGAAATCTTATTCCCTTTATTCTCTTCAACTAATCAACATGACCACCAGTGACACAACACTGTTATTGACACACAACACTCAAAAGTGGGGCCTCTCTTCACTCCAGGGGGACAAGTCAGGTGAGTGGGGCTTCCCTCACGGGGGCAAAGGAGTCGGGGCTGCTCACCTGAGGGGCGGGTGCCATGGAACCCACCTCTTGGTTGTGATGGTTTCGAGTTGCCCCACCATTCAGGATTCATGCCCATGCTCCCTTGTGACCTCCATATCCATAGCAGTTTCAAGTTTCAGCCTAAGCTCAGATCAGTTTCTACTCTCCCCTCTGCTTTCACCAATGACGCTGTGACCCTGTGTCGCGCTCCTCCACGAGGGCACTTCTTAAGAGTCAGGCTTGCGTGGAGTTGAACGAGAGGGTTTGGCTACACTCTGCCTTCCAGACCCAGTTCTGGTGGGAAAGTGCCACGACCCCTGGGCCTCGGCCTGAGCTGGTCAGAGGGACTCTGGACACTGCCACCTCCCCCAGCCTGTTCCCTGCTTAGTTCCTCCCAAGATGTAGCTTGCTCTGGGAGACAAGTACCCAGCTAAAAGAGTTTGGGGAGGTGGGCAACAGAGAACAGGTCACACCCCAAAGGTCTCTGACTCTGCCCCCTTTCTTGCTATGAAACCCCAGACCCCAACTAATAGTGTCCACATCATCCATTCAGTACCGGAGCCAAGACCCCTGGCCCTCACCCTACAACATGCGAGCATCCTACTACGTATGCTACACCCTAGTCCTCAATTGGCCTTCAGTCGGCCTTTGACCACACTGACCATCTTCCCCTGGACTGACCCTGGAGCCCCAAGGGCTCTCCAGGACCCTTCTGGAGACAGATTCCTCAGACCTGTTTCTGAGAGGATCTGCTTCTAGCTTTACAAGGGGTTTGTCTCTACAACTGAAGTTTCTTTCTTGCTGCCATCTTACAGGGAAAAAAAACCTGCTTGGAGAATCGTCTCCTCTTCCTCAGTCTCAGAGGGACACCGTCTTGGTCCATGCTGTCAGTAGAGGCAGGCAGGCTTCTTCTCCCCTCTCGGTGGTGCTCTCTGACCTGGCACATGGGTGGGGTGGGGCTTTATGCAGGTGTTAACAAGGGTCTCCCCGTAGTCATCCAAGGCCTGCCTTTTCCTTCTCCCCAGCAGGCCTCCCTTTTTCCTCCTACAGCGTTCTAGATTTCGATCTTTGAATTTGAGGGTCATCCCTTTGGGAACAGGATAGACGAAGGGTGAAGGACTTTCACCTTTTGAACTTTTAGGTAGTGGAATCAGAGGCCTCTTCCACAGGTTTGTAGGAAGCTGGGTCACCCTCTCCAGGGACGTGACTCCTCACCTGGCATCTCAGTCCTCTTACTTCAGGACCACAGTGCGTTACTGGGGCCAGCTTGGGGTCAGTGGGCACTTCCTTTGAACCCAGCACTGGACGGAGTCCTCTCCTTCTTTAAGGGTATCCAGGGTCAGGGGATGGGGTTCTCGTTACGGATGTTTCAAGAGTTTTCTCTCTTCAACCATTTTAGAAGAAAACCGTCTGTTTCCCCTGCCACACACTCGCAGTCATGTGAGCGGGTTTGGCTGGGTTAATGAAAGTATATCACTGTGTGTGGTGTGTGAGGACTGGGGACAAGCCTGGCCAGGGGGTGTGTTTCTCATCCTTCCATTTCCCTCTGAAGGTTTCTGGCTAAGGAGGAGAGGAGCCAAGTGGGTGGAATCTGTCCCTTTGCAAGCCCACAGTCGGGCTGGGTTGTTAACAACCTCAGAGGGCTCCAGGTACCAGGGTGAGGTGGCCAGGTGGTCGGGTCTCCATATACTCTTCAGAGACCCACGGTCCAGTCTGTGGGGTGTTTGGACACCCATCACAGTGTGCAGGCTGGCTTGTCCTGCCAGCAGCCTTGCTAACAGCTCAGATGAAAGAGTGAGGTTTAAAATCAGGTTGCTGGCTAATGAAAGCTCTCTATTCTGTCAACTTGCTGTCCCTCGTTGCCACAGAGAGCCCACACATAGCTCTCTTGACTTGGAGAAGCCTGGGGAGGATTTAACCACACACAGGCCTTGAGTCTCTGAAGAGCTTTATTCTTTGGAGGTCGACTAGCAGCGGTTCTCCCTCTCCGACTGAGGACAGAATTTGAGGAAACGGGCTGCCACTGCAGCAGGACTGGTGGCAGTTAGATTTCAGGAGAAGCCTCCTGACAGTGAGACCTGAGAACGTGGCAGGAGGGACCCTCCATCCCTGGAGGCCTCTGAGAGAAGACGTCCCCAGCTGGGCTGGGGAGAGGGGAGTCCTGCCTGCTTTGGGGGTGGGGGGAACCCTGATGGCCTGAGCTGGGATCTGCTTGTACTTGCAGTTTAACAAGCTCCTGGAGACAGGGAAGACTGGGCAGCCTGGAGTTTGTTGGGTTCCATCGGAACAGTTTCTCCACCTTGGTCTGCTTTCCTCAAAGCACTCTAACAAACCCCCTACTCTTCCTCCCTAATTCTTCTGGTCTCCTTATACTTAAAGCTTTTATGCACCCCAAACTTCAGCCTTTAAAAAGGCTGGATATTTTTTTCTTCCCCATTTTTGGGTTCTTTCTGATTAGGAATTCCATGGGCCTCTTCCTTTCACACACACAATCATCTAAGACTGCCCTCGTACCCCAAGCAGCCCCCAGTGTCCTGAGCTACACCTTCTCTTCCTAGTTCCTGGGTCATTTCTCCTCTGTGGATCTGAGGGCTCCTCATCACTTATTTTTCTCCTCTGTTTTCTTCCTTTTCTGGTTCCACCCCATTCCCGCGCTCCTCCCCAGACGAGCAGTTTCCTCAGTGTAATTGTCCACGGCTCTGGGAGAGAGGTTCCCTCCCATACTCCAAGGGGAGAGAATGCTGTGGATCAAGTTCATGGGAGGTTCTTCTACACCTTCTAAGGGTCACTCCTCCCAAGTCAACGCCACTGTCATATTCCCTGCACTTCCTTGACCCTATAGTTTCACAAGGATTTCAATACAGTTTTATAGGGTTGTCTAGAGACATATTGGGACCTCTTCCTACAATTAATAGGGCTTTTATCCACTATGGTTTATAGGGTTTTTCTGCTACAGACTTAAAGGGCTTTTTTTTCCTACGTATTTATAGGGTTTCTAACCCAACAGTTTTTCTCTACTGCCTTATAAGTGGTTCCCACCAACAATTTTAAAGGGTTTCTCATCACTGATGTAAAAGCACTATTTTTACCCACCATTCTTTATCCTCTGCCTCTCTACAATCTGATAGAGTTTTCCTCCTTTCCCCACATAATTTTTGGGGAGATCCAGTGTTCCTCTCAGGAGAGAGAGGCCCCTGGTCTCCAGACCCATTTCACAGGGTGACCCCTGGGTGGCAGCTCCTATGGAGGAGGAGGGCTGCGACTTCTGTGAAGCCGTCTCCACACTCGGGGCACAAATAGGGCTTTTCTTCCAAAAGGGTTTTGGGGCTTCCGCCTTCCCCATGGCTGCTGCTCTCTGCGGGGACGGGGGCTTCCTCCTCACTTTCCTGGCTTGTGGACAGGGTGCCTGGCTCTGGGAGGGGGTCCTCAGGTTTGGGGGACTTTTCTTGGCTATGGGTCTCCTGGTGCCGGATGAGGGCTAGGCGATCGAGGAAGGAGGCCCCACAATCTGAGCAGCTGTAGGGTCTGGCCCCCAGCGGGCTCCTGAGGTGCTCCAGGAGGACCGAAGAGCTCTTCCCCAGCTCCGGACTCTTCTGGGGTTTCCCGCCGGCGTGGACTTTCTGGTGCAGCAGCAGCTCGGAGCTGAGGCCAAAGCTTTTTTTGCATTCGGGGCATTTAAAGGGCTTTCCGCTTAGGAAGGGACTGGGCCCTGCCCCTTCCCCTAGGCCAATCCTATAATCAGGAAAGAGAAAGGGCTTTTCGTTGCCGTGGGTGAGCTGATGCTGGAGGAGCACAGCGCGATCCAGAAAGCTTTCTCCACAGTGGGAACAGATGTAGGACTTGGAGGACAGCAGGCCCAGCCTTTGGCTGAAGCTCTCCTGCCCATCAGGCGTTTTAAAGGGCTGTCCTGGGGGGCCAGCTCCGCCCTCCGCAGCACCTGGGTAGGAATTTCCTCCAAAAGGGAGCCTGGGGGGTCGAAGCTGAGGCGGCTTGGGGGCGGGGTGTGCAGGGAGGCCATCTGAATTTTTGTAGGGGTTTTCTCCAATATGGATCCTCTGATGCTGCATGAAAATGCCCTCGTCGTTGAACCCCTTTCCGCAGACGAGACACTTGTGTGGCTTGGCTCCGGGGGGTGGGCTCAGCAGGGCAGGGTCCCCGCGCCCCAGGAGGCTGTCGCCCTGAGCCCTTCGGGCGGGGGTCTTGCCCCTT
This sequence comes from Eschrichtius robustus, assembly GCF_028021215.1. Taxonomy (NCBI): domain Eukaryota; kingdom Metazoa; phylum Chordata; class Mammalia; order Artiodactyla; family Eschrichtiidae; genus Eschrichtius; species Eschrichtius robustus. Next base: position 77,261,639 of record NC_090839.1, read on the forward strand.
TCATGGATCACCCGATGCTGCTCCAGCTCGTGCGCCTCCAGGAAGGCCTTCCCGCAGTCGGAGCACACGAAGAGGTTCTCGTCCATGTGGGTGCGCACGTGCGTAATGAGGTTCGAGCTCTGGCTGAAGCTCTTGCCGCACTCGGGGCACTTGTAGGGCTTCTCGCCCGTGTGCGTGCGCCGGTGCTGGATGAGGTGGGAGCTGCGGATGAAGCTCTTGCCGCAGTCGGAGCACTTGTAGGGCTTCTCGCCGGTGTGGATGCGCTGGTGGCGGATGAGGGTGGAGCTCATGATGAAGCTCTTGCCGCAGTCGGCACAGATGTAGGGCCGCTCGCCGCGGTGGATGCGCTGGTGATTGATGAGGTTGGAGCTGACGCTGAAGCTCTTGCCGCACTCGGGGCACTTGTAGGGCCGCTCGCCCGTGTGCGTGCGCTGGTGCCGCAGCAGCGTGGCGCTCAGCGTGAAGGTCTTGCCGCACACCGGGCACTTGAACGGGTCCTCACGCAGGTGAGTCCGCTGGTGCTTGATGAGGGTGGAGCTGTGGCCGAAGCTCTTGCCGCACTCCAGGCACTCGTAGGGCTTCTCTCCGGTGTGCGTGCGCTGGTGCTGGGTCAGCTCCGAGCTCTGGATGAAGCTCTTGCCGCACTCGGTGCAGCGGTACGGCTTCTCGCCGGCGTGGATCTTCTGGTGCTTGAGGAGGTTGTGGTTCTGGCCGAAGCGCTTGCCGCACTCGGGGCACTTGTAGGGCTTCTCGCCCGTGTGGGTGGCCTGGTGCTGGATGAGGTCCGAGCTGCGGTAGAAAGCCCGCCGGCACTCGCCGCACTTGTACGGCTTCTCGCCCGTGTGAGAGCGCTGGTGCTTGATGAGGTTGGTGCTCTGGGTGAAGGCTTTCTCGCACTCGGTGCACTTGTAGGGCTTCTCACCCGTGTGCGTGCGCTGGTGCTGCACCAGGTTGGAGCTCCAGCTGAAGCACTTGCCGCAGTCGGGGCACTTGTAGGGCTTCTCGCCCGTGTGCGTGCGCTGGTGCTGCACCAGGTGTGAGCTCTGCGTGAAGCTCTTGCCGCACTCGGAGCAGGTGTTGGGCCGCTCGCCTGTGTGGATGCGCTGGTGCCGCAGCAGCTTGGACCACTGGCTGAAGCTCTTGCCGCACTCGTTGCAGATGTAGGGCTTCTCGGCCCCGGGAGGGCGGCCTTGCACCAGCTCCCGCAGGCTGGGCTCGTTGGCCGGGACCACCGGGGGGCTGTTCCAGGTGGTCAGAGTCCCCCACTGCCAACTGGCCTCACAGGCCTTGGTCCAGTCAGACGGAGTCGGGACTACCTCGGGGGTGGGGGGGTCCAGAGGGGTCTGGTGGTCTGAGGGGTTGGAGTGACCCAGCGGGGCCGGGGGGTCCTGGGGGACTGAGGGATCCTGGGAGGGTGTCTCCAGGGGCATCTCTGGTGGGTCCTTGAATTCTGGACTCTGAGTTGGATCTCCCAAGATGACCTCCTCCCCAGAACTTTCCTGCTGAGGGCTCTCCTCTTCGTTCCCACTGTCGGCACCTACAGAGAGAAAGGGAGTCTCCAGCCCCCATTTCCTTTCAGAACACGGGCCGAGCGTCACTTCCCTCCCCTGGGTTTCCCCCAGAGTCTGCACCCCTCCCTGAACTGGGGCCACTGTCTTGTCAGGACCGCAGTCCCTTCTTGTGTCCCTCACCTCGATGAGCATCGTCGGGGCTCAGCTCAGGACCCTGCAGATCAGGGCCCCACAGCGCTGCCTCGGGCTCCATCCCAGAACTCAGGACTGCCCAGTGCTCCAGGGACCCTGGGGAGGGGAGGGGAGAGAGCACACCATGGGAGCTGACCTCCCGCCTTCCTTTACTCCCCCAGCCCCACTTCCCCACCTGCCCACCCTCCAGCCCCTATTTCTCCTGATCTGAACTGCAGTCTCCTACCTCCCCATTTTTCTGGGCATCAGTTCTCACCGCGCCCACCCCCCCTCCCCCCTCCCCCCTCCCCCCCCCCGCCCCCGCAGGCCAGATTCCTGCTCCAGATCTTCAGATCACAACTAAGCAAGTAGGTGAATTTAAGAGTGTAATTAAAAGCTCATCAGTCATAACCCTTTGAACCCAGACTGGGGGCTGGGGAGGTATTATCTGACACCCACAGGGGAAGCAGGCTCTCACCCTACCCCTCTGATGCCCAGAGGCTGGGAAACCTGTTATTTTGCTAATCAGAGGAAGTTCATTAAAGACTCTAATTTTCCTCCTTAATGGGGCTGCTAATTGGGACCAATAAACTTTCCTTATGAGCCCCATAGACAATCAAGACTGCCTGGAACACTTAAAGAGTTAAAAAAAGAAAGTAACCACCCTGATTTCCCTGAGGGGACAGGGCCCTCCAAAAGACTGGGGCACTTTCCCGTTATCCAAGCACAGAAAGAAGGTCGAAGCTCGGGCCAGAGGTAGGGAGAGGGGGCAGTTTAAAGCCATCGGGGGCTTCTGCAGGAACTACCTTGAGAGGGAATTGGAAAGGAAAAGAGAGACGGGATGAGTGTGTGGAGACCACCTGGCAGCTGACAGCTAGCTGACACAGTGCCTGCTGTGCTGTCCTCATTGTCTCACCCGATCCTCCCCACAGTCCTGTGAGGAGACCCAGGAATCAGGTTGTCCATTTTCCAGATGAGGAAATCAATGCCCAGGGAGATTTCTCCAAGGTCACAGGCTGGGAGGTGGCAGAGCTAAGACCAGATATGCTAGGCTCTGTGTCTGGCTTGTCGCAGCCTCTAAGAGAGGGACATGACCTTGAAAGTCATGTGAAACTCATAAACGTGGGCAGCTGGGGAAAGAAGCTCAGACAGAGCCTGCTGGCCATGGGAACGGGATGGAGAAATCCCTGGGATCAAGAGGTTTCCCTGGCTGTAAAAGGAGGGGTTGGATCCTGACAATCTGTAGCTGTGAACTCGAAACAGAGTACTGCCCCACTGAAGCCTTCCACTACCACTCCCATCCTGGTACCCCTTCTTCTAATCCATCTTTTGTTACTGCTGTATCCCATCCCTAACACGTAATAAGTGCTCAGTAAATTTTGAATGAACTGAAAGATGAATGAATGAGATGCCCCTTGCTCCTAGAAAACCTGTTTGGTCCAATGCCTTTAAAGGGGATGGCAGCAGAGGAGCAGGAGTTCAGAGTAAAACATAGGCAGCTGTCACTTCAGAGACAGTGATATGATTCCATGACGAGGGAACAGGGCCACAGGAGCTAAGTGCTAGGAGGAGAACTCCCCACAAAGTTTAGACCCTTAAGAGAGACCCTGGGGAGGGCCTGGGCTTTGAGTGGCCATGTGGGATGACCACTGTGTGTATGAGGGCGGTGGTGCAAGGACTTGTGAGAAGGCAGCAGCGTGGTGACCAAAGTGAAGCAGGAGCTAGCTGAAGCCTGCCAAACAGCAGTAGGAGAGACAGGACTTAGATGTTAGGAAGTAAATGAATTTCTTCATCTCCGCAGCTCCTTAGGCTATGAGAATCCCCCACCCCCATCTGTAAGTGTCTTTGGGAAGGTGGAAGCAGGGACTTCTGCCAAGCTGGGGGCTGCCTGACTATGTTGAAGAGGCCTGCTGTGTTTGCTGAGGACAGGTAAGAATTTATGTACCATGATCGTCTCTCGAGAAATTCAAACTCAGCGGTCCAGGGTAGAAGGGAAGGGGTTAATGACAAGGCCGACATGGAGTATGAAAGTGGGGAGACCGAGGGAGGCAAGAAGTGCTTGGGCCTGCAGCGGCCTCGACCTCAGGCCAGCCCCACTGCGGAGGGAGGGAGGGAAGGAGAGGAGGAGGCTGCCTCAGAGAGAGGTGTGGAGAGCGGCCCAGGGTGACCCTGACATGGAGGCAGCCGCGGGAATACAGCCACCCTGGCCCCGGCCCCCCGACGCCCACACCAGCCCGGACCCTGGACTTCTGCTCCAGCCGGTCCCCAAGACCCTCCTTCCGGCTCCCAACCCCGAGCCTGGCATCCTCCCCTCCCCCGCCCGGGGCACCCAGGATTCCCGGCTCTCCCGCGGCGCCCCGGCCCCCGGCCCGCCAGGCCGAATTCCCTCTTCCCAGAATGCTCACGCCCTCCCCTCCCCCACAGCCAGACCCTCGCGCTCTTCCCAGAATCCTCGGCCCTCACGGCCCCTTCCCGGCCCCCACCCCTAACCCGGGCGGCCCGGGGGCGGGGGAGGGGGCTCAGTCCCGCGCCCGGCCCCTGCCTCTCGCGCCCCATTGTTCCCCGGCGGCCGTCCCGGGCCCTCCGGGCCAACCCCCCGGGAACCCAGGCGCCCCCAACTCACGGCTCTGGGGTCTGGGAAAGGCCGGAAGGCAGAATCCAGCCCCAGGGGACTTAACCCCTTGAATGCCCTGCCTCGGGGGGCGGGCTAGATGCCGAGGACTCTGGGGTCCTTCTCAAGGGGTGATCCCAGGCTGAGGACCCGGGGACCAGTTCAGGGTGACTGGGACGGAGCAGGAAGTGACCCCAGCTTCCCGGGCCCCTCTAGCCTGGAGTCAGAGCATCAGCTCTATGGGATTTAACCCTTTGCCTCCCACAGCCTGGGAGAAAAAGAGGACGGGGAAGCAGGGAGGTGGCTGAGACGACGTCCCTCTCTCCGTCTCCAGTGGAAGCCAGTTCTCGGGGGAACCCAGATACCAGTGAGGGGCTCCGGATTTCTGGCCACCCTCCATTTCACAGGGGCTCCGCCTGCCGCTCCCAGAAAGCCGTATCTCAGATTTGTTGGCTGCTGGTCTCCGGGGCCTGCCTTTGTTGGGACTCAGACCCAGGCATGGGTCCTGGATGCCTGGATTGTGGGGTGGGAGCCAGGGCTAGCAGGACAGACCTGGAGACGGAACATCCTACAGACCAAAAATGGCTTAGGTGAAATAAGAAGTCACAGCAACAAGCATGTGGGCTGAGGGGACCAGCGCAGCCAGGAGAGATTTGTGGCAGCCTGTGTCCCTAGCCCCAGCCTCACTGGGCCGTGTGTGCTGGCCCCTCTTCCCCAGTTAGCTCCCTTCAGAGGAGGAAACTGAGGCCCCGTGGTGGCAGGAGGGAGGAGGGCAAGAACGTTTCCCAGTAGCTCCAGTGGCACCCAGCTCAGAGCAAGAGAGAAACCCTGGTGGCCTCAAGTCCAGGTTTTCTAGGCCCCCAATTTGTATAGCCTTTTTCTCTTTTCCTCCTCACCACAATCAATGATTATCCCCATTTTACAGGAGAGGAAACTAAGGTGTGAGAAGTGAGGGAACGTGCTTAAGACCATGCCATTATTTCAGTTTAACACATTGGTATATGGAAGCCTATTATTTCTGGGCACTGTGGGGAACATAACGGCAGGGAGACCTCAGAGCTGAACAAAAATTGGGCTCTCTACCCTCAAGAACTCAAGGGGTTTGATTGTGTGTGTTTGTGTGTGTGTGTGTGATAAACACAAAGGAATTACAAATCACATTCACAGAGAGAATGTGAAAAGGGCTGTCTGTCCAGAGATGTGAGGGAGTGAGGGGAGGAACAAACTGTCAGAAATTACTAAGGGCACGCAACTCCTCTGGGCCTACATCTGCGGTTTAGAGAGTGTGACCAGCCGAAGAGGCCCTGCTGGCCCTGCCTCTGCTCCTTATCAGAGCTGTCTCCTTCCACCTTCCCTAGCAGGCATATCTCCATCTTATCCTTGGCTTCTGTCACCTTTGACACCTCAGTCTCGCCTCAGGGCCTTTGCTCCTCCTGGTCCCCCTTCCCCTGCTCTGTTTCTCGAAGCATGTATCACCTCTGGCACTGCCTTCCCCTCCCGCACACACAGGGGTTAAGATCAGCTCCATCAGGGCAGGGGCCTGGCCTCTTGCAATCACTGCTGTCTCCACTGCACCTAGAACAGTAACTGGCAGGTAGTAGGTGCTCAGTGCGTGGAATGAAGTCATCCTCCTGCCTCTTCCATCTGTTTCTGTATTAATCCCTAGGCTGGACAGATGGGGCAGAGTTGGGCAGAGCCTCCACTGCACAATCACGTTCGTTCCCAGACATCCCCACTCTCCCCTTTGCTCTGAGGGACAGGTGAGAAGGAGGCCAACTTGGGGTCAGAGAGGCTTGTGGGCAGATCCGGCCCTCAGGGCTCTCTTCTGCCCTCCCAGGGCTGCAAAAGCCTGACCTGGCCCTGGGGCAGTAAGTCAACAGGAAAGCTGTACCCTGGAGGCTCCCTCACAGAAGAGTTGAATTTGGCCTACAAGGTTTTGGGGTTTTTTTTAAACTGAATTAATTGCCACATTTAAAAATTGGTACATTTCATATAAAAATTCAAATTTTGGAAAATCCAAAGAGGTGGCAACATCACCCAAATTTTCACATGGCAACAACTGGCTGGGCGGTAGCTTCCTTCTTTAGAGAGGCACTGGCTTTCCAGTTTGTCACAGTACTTGTCACTCCTCTTGTGTTCCCCAACCGTGAGGCTAAAAGGTGGTTTCAGTGTATTAATCATCTTTCACTGTTGATGCTCCAGCACCCACTTAACTGTAGCTATTGATTCTGTACTCCTTGGTCTGTGTCTACCAGGTTCAGAGTAATAAATAGGAGGATGATGTCTGCTGACGTAGTTCCTTTGATTATTCACTACGTGCTGGGCACTGTTCCAAGGGTTTACGTGTAGTAACTCCATGAACCTTCAAAACAGCTCATGAAACCAATATAATTATTATCTGAGGATAGAGTAAGTCACTTGTACACAGCTTACTAGTGACAGAGATGGATTCAAACCCAGGCATGCTGACTTCAGAACCATCAGGGCTCAGGTTGGCTGCGTGTGTATGTGTGTCTGTGTGTGTGTCTGTGTCTGTGTGTGTATGTGTTTCTGGGACCACAGGGTAAGCCTCTCAGCCCCGCCATTCTCTCCTCATCTTGCTCCAGAAGCTGGAGAGAGGAATCGGGAAGGGCAGGGCACTCCGGGTGGGCCAAGCCATTTTCCAGAAAGTTTCCTGTCCTGCTTCTAGGGAGGCAAAGGGCGCTCTGACTATAGACGACAGTGCGCTGTCCTGTTGCCTATAGTCAGCTGGCACAGTGGCCATGAAGGAGACCCTCCTGGCAGGGGGATTCCTGGAAGGATGAGGATTGGATTGACTCCCCGCCTTTCATGGACAACCCACCGCCATGTTCTTCTTGGTCACAGCTCACGAGCCTCCCACATGGCCCCTTAATACAGGGCCTTGTGCCCCGAGGCCCAGGTTGCTTTGAGAGCAGTGAGGTCCTAAGGTAGATCCTGATCCAAACCCTGCTCCATCCTCACTGCCAGTATGATCTTGGGCAACTCACTTTGCCTCTTGGAGATTTAACTTCCTCTTCCTTGGAAAGAGGATGAGCCTTGGTTTCCAAGGGACGGGAGGGTTAAATGAGACGATGCAAGAATTTGGAGCTGACCAGCTCTAGACAGGTCTGCCTCAGTCTTCCTCATCAGAGGGCGCAGCCCTCAGCCTGGTGGGCAGGAGAGCCAGGAGTCTGAAAACCATGTCCTGAGTAATCTGGGAGGACTTGGGGCCACGACTAGACGCTCCAATCCCCTGCTCTATGGATGGGGACGCTCTCAGGGCAGGATGCAAGGACTGGGAAGGTGAAGCCGGAGGAGGCCACTCACCTCACCACCCCAGGCACCTTGTCACCAGGACAGCTGTCTAACCACAGGCAGAAAGGCTGCCAGACGCTGCCACCAGGAACAGATGGGGCCTTCTTCCCCGGAGATGTGCATGCCCACAGGGAATATTGGGAGCTGCTATTCAGGAATGTTGTCCTCAAATGTGGGACAAGAGCTGGGTCTGGGGACCTGGGAGGTCCCTTCCACCTCTGAGAGTCTGAGATTCCAGACGCAGGAACTGCTCAAGAGCCAAAGGTGGCTCCTAAGCCTTGTCACAACAAGTCCTTCCCTCCTGGTGCCTCCCGACCACCGTGTCCCCTAAGGCTCAGAACCAAGTCCTTCCTTTACATTCTCTCCTCAGAAATCTCCTGTTGCATGTGGTCAGTTCCAAATCCTCAGCTGTTAGCTGCCCAGCTCTGCCCCGTCCTCAAAGCCTTAGCTCTTTCTCTCCATTTGCTGAACAGACCCGTCCACTTCGCCCTCATCCCAGATTCACCGGCTCCTTTTCCCTACACAATACCAACCCTGGGGGGTGCCATCTTCTGTACCCCTTAGCCAGTAGGTCCTCAGGCCTATGGCACCCCTGCTGAGTCCATCCACCTCTTCCATCCCCCTGCCCCAGGCCACTGCAGCCCCCTGGTTCTCATTCCTGAATTACCACAGTGACTTTCCAGGCGGCTGTCCTGCTTCCAGTGTCCTTCACTTCTCCCCGCCCATCTGGTGCCCATGGGTCTCCCCAAAGGCACTGCAGTGTTTGCCCTCAGAATGACTCCATGGTCCTCATTCTCAACAGAGATGGTTTGTTTTTTTTAATTTTTGGAAATTACAGAACTTTTCTATTTTTATAAAGTTAAAATAACTTTGATTAAGATACTGAAGACCACATATATCATTGCATAAATAAAATTAACTTATATATTAAGTAAATGTGTATATTATATATATGTGTATATTATATATATATATATATATATATATATATAATACAAATGAAGAGAAACGAAATCTTTGTATACTGTGTTGACACCAAATATTTGCATTAAGGTATGATCTGAACTAACTCTAGTCGTTAAGCTTTCAGGGCCTCAGTTATCACCTCTGCAAAATGACATGGTCGCTCAGATGTTCTCCAACTGCAAGAGTCCGACTCTGTGAATAACTTTTGTGTATATCTTGACTATTCTGGGGAGTTTGCATAAGTATCTGGAAGTAGTTGCTTCTGGGGAGGAGAACTGAGAATCTCAAGTAAGAGCAAGATTTAGCTTTGTAATCTTTTGTTCTGTTTGATGATTTCCAATTTAGAGAAAAAAAAAAAAAACAAGCACTTTTTGAATGGCAAATATTTAGAGTATAAGGTTAGGAGTGGAGATTGTGGGATTCAAAAACAAGTTGATTTCCTTTTCAGGTTTGTACTAATCCAAGTCAGATTAAGTCGATTCAACTGATTTCCTACCCATATGTGACGCATGGACTAACCTTCTGGAGAGGTTCCCGTCAGCCCTGGGAACAAATGCTCTACTGGGGCCTAAGCAAGGGAAAGGAGGCTGAAGACAGATGGAGGAGAGTATTATATTGTCACACACATTAAAATGCTTTTAAAAAAATCGGGAAGCTCTCAAAAGCTTGAAGCCTGATTCCACCATTGACATCCCTCAAGGAACCTAGAACTGTGCCTGTAGAACAGTGCAGTTCAAACCCCTGGAGGGCCTGGCCCTATCCTAACACAGCCTTTCTGCCTCCCTCACAGGTAATCCCCACCCAAGGGCTCCACCCCACCCATCCCCTGACAGAGTAAGGGCTGTCCTGCTTCTGGGCCTTTCACCAAGCCCTGACTCCCTCCCCCTCCTCTAAAGCGCTTCCCCTCCTCCTGTCCACGTAGCTGAGTCTGGTCTGTCTGCAGGGTCCTGATCAAATACCAGCCAGCTTAAATCTAGGCCCTGATAGTAGCTCACATTGAGTAAGCATTTTACAACTTACACTTTCATTCACATGAAGGCATTTGTTTCTACTGATACCTTTGAGAGGCAAGTATTATCATCCTCTTTTTACTCACGAGGGAATGGGACTTCAAACAAGTCAGATAACATGTTCTAGGCCACAGATCAACTGTGAAATCTTGGGATCTGGGGGTCTTGGATTTCCCAGCTTTAAGACTGGGGCTTCTCTCCTTTGAAATCCAGCTAAATCCTACCTCTTCCTTCCCTGACTACAGTGTCTCCTAGATAACTGCCCTCACCTTTGTCTGGGTCTGACCTCAGGGATTCCTAAGTTCTACTTAACATCTTTGCCACATCTGGGTACCCACTGTACTATTATTTATTTGATATTTTTCCTTCAATTTGACTCATTTTTCTTTTTCTTTTTTTGGCCACAGTGAGCGGCTTGCGGGCTCTTAGCTCCCCGACCAGGGATCAAACCCAGGCCCCCTGCCGTGGAAGCACAGAGTCCTAACCACTGGAACACCAGGGAATTCCCTGACTGATGCCTTCTGACTGCTGAGAGGTTCTTGTTTTGCTTTGTAGGTCTGTTTATTTCCAAATACAGGTTCATAAGCAGAACTATGAAGTCAAAGATATGCAGCCTTTCTGTAAGATTTATGGCCTCAGATATTAAAACGACCCCTTTAAGTTGGTACCATAAGGGAGATGAGGGAATCTGGCAGCTGTGTTTGTTTCTTTATTTGTACCTTGCTTGGTTTCAACAAAGACTTGAAGCATTGCAACAGGTGCCTGGCAGCTAGTAAGCCTCACAGCCGCTAAAACGCTGGCCATAATTACTGACAGTAGCAGTAGTAGAGTATCACGATCAAGATAAAAAATAAAATGGCAAAGGGAAAATAAGGGGTGAAATGATAACATGAATCCAGGGTTGGTATATAATACATATATATAAAGCTCTGTTTGCAACTACTAAAAGTGGGTTACAGATTTGCTGAGGTTTCTAGAGGCCCAAGCAAATACTGGTTACAAAACTCACGTGAGGTTTGGGAGAAAGTTCTCCTGTGAGTCCTCATCAAGATGACATTTTGAGATGCCAAGGGCCATGTCTTCAACCCATCCCCTAATTCTGGATCCAGTCCAACACAGAGACAGATGGCAAACAAAGCCCCGACGGGGCATGATAAGCAGCATGGCTGCCATAAATTCAGCCGGTTTTAAAGACACTATTACAAATTACACATCCCAGTCATAATCCCAATAAGGGGATTAACTACAACATGCATCTTTAGGCTTTCTGGGGTTGGTAGATTAGATACACAGTATCTCTTCCTTGTCATCTCCAGGGGCCATTCACAAAGAATGAAACATGGTGGCCCTAGAAATACCCAACTGATAAGAAGATGGTTTTGTTTCAAGCTTTAAGGGGGATAGTATTTGGAGGTTTTGTTTGTCTGGTTTTTCACCCTTGAGATCTGATCACTAGATTTGGAGAAAGACTGCCTTTTACAGGAGCAATCAAGCTGCTCTGGCTTACAGCTGTTCTATCTCCAGATCATCTGTCCAGCTTTCTTCCCCTTTTCTCAGATGTCTAGGGCCTATAACCTCAGAGGGCTCAGGTTTGACCTCCTTCCTTCCGTTTTAACTAATATCTTTTTTTTTTTTTTTTTTTCCAGCCACACTGTGCAGCTTGTGGGATCTTAGTTCCCGGACCAGGGATTGAACCCAGGCCCACGGCAGTGAAAGCCCCAAGTCCTAACCACTGGACCGCCAGGGAACTCCCACTGATATCTTTTGTGCCAAGCATTTTCCATGAGTTATTTTAGTTTTTGCCATAACTCTGGCACATGGCTATTACTGTCCCTATTTTATGCTGAAGAAGTAGAAGTTCAGAGATATATGAAGTAGCTTGCCCAAGGTCACCCTGTTAGGTAAAAGCTGTGATTACTGCAGTCTGATAGGACTCACTGTCCTTCCTCTTCCCTACACCATGCCATTGTACTCACAAATCATCCATTTGATGGTCTGGTTTAGAATTCCAGCTGAGTTAAACATCAAGATTCCTGGCCGTTGGTTTGTGTTACTGATATCTTTCCCCTTTTTTGAAAATCGTGATTTCATTTGTCTGTCTTTTGTACCTCTTCTCCAAGGAGTCAGGTGGCTTAGAGCTCATTGGCAAATTTTCTCATTCTCTTCGTCCAAGTCAGATCAGATGTGACTTAGTTCAAAGCAGCATGAGGCTTTCTTAAAATCTCACACCTCCAATGTCAGGTTTCAATTTTCTCTCACCAGTGTTGGTTATAAAACAAACCTCAGGGACTTCCCTGGTGGCACAGTGGTTAAGAATCTGCCTGCCAATGCAGAGGACATAGGATCGATCCCTGGTCCAGGAAGATCCTACATGCCGCGGAGCAACTAAGCCCGTGAGCCACAACTACTGAGCCTGCATGCCACAACTACTGAAGCCCGCTCACCTAGAGCCCGTGCTCCACAACAAGAGAAGCCACCGCAATGAGAAGCATGTGCACTGCAATGAAGACTAGACCCCGCTCGCTGCAACTAGAGAAAGCCCGTGCGCAGCAACAAAGGCCCAACACAGCCAAAAATAAATAAATAAAATAAATAAATTTATTTAAAAAAACCCTTGTAATACAAATAAAAACAACCATGAAACACTGTTTTTAACCTAAGAAGTTATCAAATATAAATAGCCTGATTATATACTTTGTGGAGAAACAGACACTCTCAAACATGATTAACAGGAGGATACATCTGCACTGCCTCTTTGGAGGAAGGAAAAATTTGCTACACTGATCAAAATTCAAAATGCCCACACCCTTTGACCCAACAATTCCATTTCTAGATCCTACAGGCTTGGTGACACGTGCACACAAAGATGTATGCACAATCATATGCACTGAAATGTTGTTTTTATAGCAAAAGACTGTGAATAACCTACATGTCCACCAATAGGGGAACTGATTAAATAAATTATGGTGTATCCATATAATGGTATACTCAGCAGCTGTGAAAATAAATGAACTAGTTATGTACAAACTGACTCAAAACATTCTCCAAAATATGTTGCTATGTGAGGGCTTCCCTGGTGGCGCAGTGGTTGAGAATCCGCCTACCAGTGCAGGGGACAGGGGTTTGATCCCTGGTCCAGGAAGATCCCGTATGCTGCGGAGCAGCCAAGCCCATGCGCCACAACTACTGAGCCCACGTGCCACTACTACTGAAGCCCACACGCCTAGAGCCTGTGCTCTGCAACAAGAGAAGCCACTGCAATGAGAAGCCCACGAACCTCAACGAAGAGTAGCCCCTACTCGCCGCAACCAGAGAAAAAAGCCCGCGCACAGCAACGAAGACTCGATGCAGCCAGAAACAATAAATAAGTAAAATTTAAAAATTTATTAAAAAAAAATGTTGCTATGTGAAAAAAGCCAGGGGAAAAGCAAGTATCTACAGTGTGCTATCATTTTTATGTTTTTCTACAAGGAGATGCTTGCATACGCATAAAGTATCTCTAGAAAGATACATAAGAAATTGGTAACATGCTCACCTCAGCAGATGTTGGTAGGGGATGGGGCCGTCAGAGGCAGGAGGTCGGCTGGCTTTGCACTTTTATCTTTTTATACCATTTGAATTTTTTTCAAAATATAAAAAGAAGTGAAAAGGAAAAATGTAAAAGAAATCTTATTAGAAAACATCTCCCCTGTATTGTATGGACATGGTTTTCCTTACTGGAGAAAGTGTGTGTGGTCTTTGTACCAGTGTGGCCTCACGCTCCTTTTCCTGCCTTGGGTATGTTAAATGAGATATTCGTGTCCTAAGCAGTCCTGACTAAACCATTAACTTGTGGAGTGATCCTGGGAAAGCCCCACACTTTCTCGCAGAAGCGACAGGATGGACAATGTCTAGCTGTCTCAAAGCTTCAACCAGGCAGAGGGAGCAGCGTGGCTAAGGACATGGGGAGGCGGAGGGGAAGAAAGTTGGTGCCCACCAACTCCTGTTCCTCATCTCCCATTGCCTCTCACCCCCATTGCCTCTCACCCCTTTCACTCACAGCTTCCAGGCCCACCCTCTCCTGGGCTGCTCTCCTGCATGCCTGTCTAGTTGCTAAATCCCTAGAGCATGAAAGGAAGAAAGAACAGCCGCCCACGTTCTCCAGGCTTCCACACACTCTAAGGACCCTTAGTAGTACTAAGTGCTAGAGCCCAGTGAAAACTGCCCAGAGGGACCCTGAGGAGTTGAAGCAGGAAGAAATGGCCAGTCAGACTGGCCCCTGAGGTTTCCACAGGGTGTGTGAAAGGTCGGGCTGGATGGTAATCGTTTTTGCACATAAAAACATGGTTTTAATTTCTCCTTAAAATGTATGCTCAATGCCTTTCTTTCTTTGGACGTCTACAACTTGCTTTTTTTTCCTCCTATTTTTTGGCCGCACCACATGGCATGTGGGATCTCAGTTCCGGCACCAGGAATCGAACAGTACCCCCTGCAGTGGACCTCCAGGGGAATCCGCGCAACTTGCTTCTTTCTAAGGTCACAAGATCCTTTTCTTTAGGCAAGGATGGTGTCCATCCTGGGGCAGTACCCTTCATTATTGACTTTTGTCCTGTCGGAGGAATTAGGTGATTTTGCATAGCCTCCTCAGCTCTGGACTAACTAGACATCCATGTCTATTTTGATGCTTTAGTTTGGAATTCCCAGAAAAAGTTTTCAAAATCAGAGACACAGTGTGGAGAAGAAGAGCATGTGCCCTGGAATCTGAGGGATCTGAGTTCAAATCAGACTCTGACATACACTCAGTTACCTATAAAATGGGACAAAGAATAATACTCCCAATAATACTCCCTTCACAGAATTGCCCTAAGGCCATAGAGATAAGGTCTGTAAGTAACCTAGCAAGAAGGTCCTCAATCAATAGCAGCCCTTACTATTGTCTCTACCGTGTTCCTTATTCTTGTGTCACAAAACTGACCCTCTACCGACAGACCTTTTTAAAAAGACAGCAGTAATAATAGTAATAATAATGACGTTGGCTAGCATTTATTGAGCACTTATTATGTGTCAAGCACACTTTTAAGTGCTTACATGTATTAATTCATTGAATCCTTACAGCAAGCCTTTGAGCTAGCTTGGTTATGTTTGCAGATAAGAAAGCCAAGGCTCAGAGAGGTGAAATGACCTCAGCCGAGCTGGGATAGAAACTGAGGCAGTTGGGCTTCGCCCTCCTGATCTGGGCACCAGAATCATCAAAACGCCCCCCAGAGTGAGCACCAGGCAATTCAGCCCTTCTCAGGGAGCAAGTGTACCAATTCCTCCAGAAGCCGATTTCACTTGCCGGGGCCGAAGGGGTTATTCCCACTGAGAAGCCTGCACCCCGGGTTCCTAGAGAGGCCGCGCTGGGGGCGGGAGGAAAATGCGCTTCCGGCAGTGTCGGGACTCGGGAATCGGGCGGGCTGGCTCCGGGCTGCGGCGCTCGGACCCCGCCTCGGCCTGGGCCTCCCCGCGGGGAGGATGAGCTGCGGACGGGAGGAGGGGCAGGGCTCCAGAAAGGCGGCACTGAGCTGGGGAGGGGAGGGCCGGCCCGCGCAGACCAGGGGCCCCCCGGGGTGCGGGGAGTGGGGGGTGGTGCCCCTGAACTTGGCCGCCCCGGAGGCTTGTGGTCTCTCCGCCTCAGGCTGGTCGGGGGAGGCGCGGGGCGGGCGGCCGTTTCTCCTGGAAGGGCCAGCAGCCCGGTCGCCCGCCGGGGCCCTCGCCGGCCTCTCCCCAAGACCTCGAACGTTCCAGAGCCCGGGGTAAGAATGCGCTCGCTCGTTCCTTCCCGCTCCCAAGTGCGGCCCCGTCCGCCTCCTGCTTAACGCCCACAACCGCCCTGAGAAGCCGGCGGCATCACCCCCATTTTGTAGGCGACTGATTTATAAAGTCAATTTATAAACGGGCTTGTCCCAGACCCTCAGGGGGCCAGGAGCGGAGCCAGGACCGCGCCGCGGTGCTCTGGCCCGCGGACTCATTACCGGCTCAGCATTCGGGTGGTGGGTTAGCATCAGGCTAACTTCTTTCAACTCAGCAGGCCTGAAACCAAGCTGGTTGGCCTTTTCTCTTTGCGAGAGAGCTGGTTCATTCTAAGTCGAGTTGGAACTCCCAGTTATGTTTTCTCCTGCCACCCCCTCTGCTTCCCCCATCTTTTCCTTATCATCTTGTTAGTCTTTGCCTTTTTTTTTTTTCCCAACCTATCTTTCCAGTCCCACTGCCACCATCTTTCAGCTTTCATTGTTGCAAACCTGCGTTGTTGCAGTAACCTTCAATCCTGACTGCTTCCCCTGTTATTTCATATGCCACACCTCCCCACTTTACTCCAGTTGCCCCGAAACCCTTGCGTCAAGCCACTCCCCTGTTCAAACAACCCTTTTAGTCTATTAAACTGAAGTCTATAGGTTCAAGTCAGACCTCTATAAGCATGGCATTCAAGGCCATTTGAAACTTCACTTCAGCCCATCTTTCTAACCTGATCTCTCTTGGTTCCCTAAATAGAGGTTATAGACTGGTAGCTACAGTTGGAAAATGTGTTTCAATGGTCGCAGAGTTTCTTTTCAAAATTCAAGTTGGGACTTCCCTGGCGGTCCAGTAGTTAAGACTCCGTGCTTCCAATGCAGGGGGCACAGGTCCCATCCCTGGCCGGGGAACTAGGATCCCATGTGCCGCGTGGCACGGCCAAAAAAGAAATAAAATTAACAAAATTTGAGTTGATACTTAACATTGGGAGTTTCCATTAAAGAAAAAACCAAACAGGTTTCCAGCTTTCAATCCATCAAAAGAGCTGGAAACAGTCGGCCCAGGTTCTTGCCTCCAACATCTAGTCTGAACCGAGCAGTGGCTGCCCCCTTTTAGATAGGGCTGTGTTTCCCAGTTCACCCTAGTCCCATCCACTCCCGAATCCTCCCTGTCTCTGAGCCTGAGGATCAGCTGTTGTGCTTGCACTGATGTTTTTCCTAGAATAGAGAAGTAGGTTTTGGATCCTGGGTTTCTATCAAAAGGACTCAAATGGAAAGTAAACCCAGAGGGACCTTTGTGTAAAGACAACAGAGAGAGTAAGCTCCCAGCATCCTTCATGCTTTTCCTTTTCTTTCTTGGACCCCATTTCCATTTGAATTTTCCACTTGCCCTACAGGAACCCTCACATCCAGCTAGATTGCCTCACAGCCTCTCAGATGAACCGGAGGACCATATCTTTGCAGTATCTTCTCCAGTGAGTAGATTCTATTCAGCAATGTCCTCGGCTTGTTCTCCTATTCTGTGAAACCTTCCCTGACAACCAAACATCCAACCAACCCCATCCGTCTCATCAGCATTTCTGGAAGCCAGGCACTAGGTTAGATGAGTATGACTAAACCACCATCATTTCTCCCTCCCCTGGATTTCTATGGCCGTGCCTGAATCAATGTCTTATACAGCATCTTGCACATGGTAGGCAGTCAATAAATAATTATCAACTGATAAATGGCCCAGTCACACATGTCTTATCCTCCTGGTTGAACTGTAAGATCTTCGAGGATGGGGTCTAAATTGGATCTATCTTTGCACTGCCCTAGCAACCATTACAGTGCCCGGCACATAGCAGACGCATGGTAATGGCTAAGGAAATAGGTGCCACAAGGAGGTGCCCCAGACAAGCAATAAATACCGAGTTTCAGTCCAGTCCCATGGCTGGAAGCAGCACCCCCTGCTCCCCCAAGCCCCAGAGGAATGGAGAGGCAGCCCCAGAGGAGAGAGAGCAGAGGCTTACTCAGTCCTGAAAGCCAGGAGCACTTCACAGACCCCTCAACCTGGAGGCTCTGCTCAGGATTCAGCTAAAGCTACATCTAGGACCGAGCTGTATCCGTGTGACCTTGTGAGTGAAACCCAACCTGATTCTGATTCTGAATTCCAAGCTCTAGAATAACAACAATGGTTCACATGTACTGAGGCTCCCTCTGAGCCAGGCACTGCCCCGTGCTTCACACCCATGGCCTTCCAGCCTCTCCAGGGCCATGGCGTCAATACTGTGAGTATCTCCTCTTCACAGAAAGAAGGCCAAGGCTCTAATGCCTGAGTAACTCACCTAAGGCCACATAGTAACAGGCTGGCCAGGAGCTAAGTCCATGTGGGTTGATTCCAGGGCTTCTGAGCTTAGCACTGTGCTCCTTCCAAGCATCTGAGGCTCTATTTAATACCAAGAACTGCACATTTCAGAATGGTTAAGATGGTAAATTTTATGTTGTGTGTATTTTAACTCAATTTTTTTTCTTTCTTTCTTCTTCTTCTTTTTTTTTTTTTTTTCTTCTTTTTTTTTGGCCACACCACAGCATGTGGGATCTTAGTTCCCCAGCCAGGGATTGAACCCGTGCCCCCTACATTGGAAGCGTGGAGTCTTAACCACTGGACCGCCAAGGAAGTCCCTTAGCTCAATTTTTTAAAAGAAAAAAAAAAAAAAATCTGAGACTGAGGAGGACATTGGGCCAGACCCAGGGACTCAAACAGATAAAAAAATAAAAAGTCCTGCCCTCACAGAGGTTAAATTCTAAGGAAGACAGAAAAACAAAATAACAAAGTGGGAAGGGGGCTAGGAAGTGTCCGGGTCAGGGAAGTTGTTGCAGTTTTGGAGAGGGAGGCTGGGTGGGGACTTCTCTCAGAAGATGAGCTTTCATGTGAAAGACTGACAGGAAGCAGATGTGTAACGACTGCCTGTCTGCTGCTCCCTTCAAGAACTCTAGAAAGAAGACAACCTAGACCAAGGAAAGCGACTCAGGTGCTATCTGCTATCCTTGCAGTATTCCAGGAGGGGGAAAAGAAAACACAAAAAGTGAAGTTGATTCTTTTCCTTCTCAGCATTCCCCTTCCTTTCTTCTCATTTTGCCCTAGATCGATTCTCACTTCTCCAATCTCCTGCAAGACTCACCTCTATTCTGCCTTGTCTGTCCTTCCTTTCTTTATCCCAGCGCCATCCAGAGTGGCCAAGAAATGAGGTGGCAGAGGAGGGGGGTGAGCAGGTGGTCAGGGGAACTAGCATGCTTCCTTCTATTACATGGAGCCTTGCAGAATGTGAAGGGGTGGCAGGAGCAGGAGGCAGGCAGCCCTGGAGGTGACACATTTGGAGATTCAGGAAACATCTGCAGGGCCAGATGGCCCAGATCCCCTAAGAGTGAGAGGATTAAACACACAGAACCTAGGGAAGAAGCAAAGGCACACGTTGGTTGGTTTTAGTTTTGCTTTTTGGTATGCCTCTTTTGTCATAACAGCTTAATTGAGGTAGAATTCACATACTGTATACTTCACTTAAAGTGGACAATTCTGTGAATTTTAGTCTAATCACAGAGTTGTGCAACCATCACCGTAATTTTATAACATTTTCATCACTCCCCAAATAAACATCCTATCAGGAGTCACTTCTTGTCCGCCCCCTTCCCAATCTCCCCCCTGCCCTTTCACTCCCACCCCCTCCACTCTAGGCAACCACTAATGTGCTTTCTGTCTCTGTAGATTTGCCTAGGCTGGACATTTTTAATAAATGGCCCACTTTGGTTTTGGTTTTAGTTGGCTTTTTTTTTTTTTTCCCCTTTTTTTGGAAGGTGGGTGGGTGACCACTGAAGAGTCTTACAAAGGTGGGTTTGGAACATTAGAAGTTGAGAAGCTCTTCCAAGGAGACAAAGGTGACAGGAAAAGCAGAAGACGGAAATAACTTGCTTCTGTTTTATTTTTTATTGCTCTGTTTCTTCTTTGTAAGTCATCCCAAATGTCAGGAGGAGAGGAATCCTAAGTAAATGAAAGTGGGAAGTGCTGCAGATTACATCGTCTACTTCTATTTCTGTGAACAATTTTTTTAACCTGTTTTAACACAGTTATGCCTTCTCTTTGCCAACACTGTAAAGTGTAAAGGGACCAATCATGGAGTCAAGTCAGGAAACCTGGTTCTTCCCATTAGCAGCCTGACTCAGCTCTTCTCAAAGTTTTTTCTTCTGTAAAATGAGGGGGTTAAAGATTATTCCACCCTCCTCTCCAGCATCATCTCCTGAGCGGCAGGCAGTCAGCCTTTTCCATATATGTTGACAGTCCGTATTTCATTTTTAGGTGTCACCCTAGACTCTTCCTCCATTCCTGGAACCGCTGGGTACAGAAAGTAAGGAGGATGAGAAGATAGCGACGTAAATTGCTTACAATTTATACAACGGGTCAAATATTTATGAAGAACTTTTATACGTGTTACCTGGGCTGTTTCATAGCTAGGAAGGAATACTAGAAGGGACCTTGGAGAACATCTAGTCCAGTCCCTTCACGTCAAGATGAGGAAACAGGCCTAGAAATAGGATATAACTTGTCTAAGGCCAAACAGCAAGTGAGTGCCATAGCGGGGCACTATTCATTTACACTTGAGGAAGCTGGAGCCCATGAAGAATACGGACTGTCAGTCGGGGAAGGCTCCTTGGAGGTCATCTAGAATCCAAAACCTCTTTTAACAGCGGTTTAGAAGAGGTGCCGGCCCCGGCCAGGTTTCTCGGAATTTACTGGACCTGGATCCAGACCTACGGTCTCGCACTGTAGCATGAATGAATGTGATCTTAGGGGTTCCTGCCGGCAGAGGCACCTCTACTTGCGTCGGGCCGGGGCGATTACTCGTGGCGGGGCTCAGGTGTCCTGGCCTTTAGGGTCCCCTTCCCAGAGAGGAGCCTTCAGGATCTCCTCATAACCCGGTCCGGAGCAGCGGACCGCTTGGGGCGCGGTGCGAGTCCGGGTTAGGGGCGTGGCCCTCAAGCTGCGAACCAATCCCAAGCCAGGTCGTGAATAGGGGCGGGGTGTCCTCGCTCCGCCCATTTTTCTCAGCTTCCGGAAAGCCGGGCGGTGACCTAGGCAACCGCCCTAGAGTAAAACCCCCCCTTGCCAAAATTGCTTCGTCCCGCCCCTCTTGGCACAACCAATCGGAAAGCGAAGTCCTTTACGGGGGCAAGAGAAAAAAAAGGACGGCGATTTTTGATTGGTTGCTTGGATGAGTCGGGTACAATCACTGGCGTGACCCTGGGGCTGGGGACTGGGACCTCGCCCAGGTTGGAAACCGTGAGCCTGGGACGTACACTTTCGAGAAGCTGAGCAGAGAAAGAACTTTGGTGAACTAAAAATTCCGTGTTTCCAGTTCGAAGTAGCTGCTCTCCTAGGTGTGGGCGAAGGTAGTGTGAGTCCAAGAACCACCCGATGTTGTTAGTTATACTTCTCGGTGGTAGTAGTATTGCGAGGAATACAAGCATTTAATGTTTAAATTGAACATTTATTGAGCGCCTGCTGGGTGCCAGACACTGGTCTAGGTGCTTGGGCTCAGTGAGCAAACCTGATTATTGCCTTCTTGGAGGTTGTATTCTAACGAGGGGAGATCATACCTTACGTAGTGTGTTAGAAGATGGGACAAGGCTGTGGGGGAAAAAAAAAAGTAGAGCAAGGGGGGACTTCCCTGGCGGTCTAGTGGTTAAGACTCCGCGCTGCCAACACAGAGGGTGCGGGTTTGATCCCTGGTCGGGGAACTAAGATCCCACGTGCTGCCCGGCCAAAAAAAAATTTAAAAAAAAAAGTGAAAAGACAACCTACAGAATGGGAGAAAATGTTTGGAACTCATATATCTGAAGGGACTTGGAGTCATAATAAATAATGAATTCTTACAATTTAACAATAAAAAGATGAATAACATCCCCCCCCCCAAAAAAAAAAGTAAAGCAAGGTAAGATGGAGCAGGTTGCATCATTAACGAGGTGGCCAGGTTGGACACCAGTGCAAAAGTGAGATCTGAACAAAGAACTGAAGGAGGCAAGACGGTTTGCCAGTGGGCTATCTGGGAGAGTATCCAAGGCAAGAGGGAACATCTGACTGGTATTACTGAAAAATGGCGAGGAGAAAACTGTGGCTGGAGCGTGTGAGTGAAGGGAGAGTGGTGGGAAACGATTGAGGGGACAGGGAGCGCAGATCTTACAGGGTCTTGTATGCTTGGCTTTTGCTTTGAAATAGGGAGCCATTGCAGGGTTTCTGGCAGAAGAGTGACATTACGTGACATATTTTAAATAACCCTTCTGGCTGTTGTGTTGGTAATCAATCGAAGGTGCAAGGATGGAAGCAAGGAAGTCTGCTAGAAGGTAATTGCAATAATGCATGTTAGGGAATCCCCTGGTGGTCCAGTGGTTAGGACTCCACACTCCTCGGGCTGCCGAGGGCCCAGGTTCATCCCTGGTCGGGGAAATAAGATCCCTCAAGCTGAGTGGCATGGCCAAAAATAAAATAAGGGACTTCCCTAGTGGTCCAGTGGTTAAGACTCCGTGCTCCCAATGCAGGGGGCTAGGTTCCATCCCTGGTCAGGGAACTAGATCCTGCATGCCGCAACTAAAGATCCCCCGTGCTGCAACTAAGACCCTGTGCAGCCAAATAAATAAATAAATAGATAGATAGACATTAAAATAAAATAAAAGCAGCTTGGTTAAAAAAAAAAAAAAAAAAAAGCATGCTAGTGTGTAAGAGATGAGTGTAGTTTGGACCAGGGTGGTGGTGGTGGAAGTGGTGAAAAGTGGTCAGATTCTGGATATATTTTGAAGGTAGAGCCCAAAAGGTTTCCCCCCAAATTGGAAATGGGATATGAGATAAAGACAGGAATTAAGAATCACTCTTAAGGATTGTGGCCTGAACAACGGAAGAAATCGCCATCAATTGACATAGAAAAGGCCGGGGGTGGACCAGACTTGGGGTCTTGGGAAAATCAATATTTACAGGTGGAGTTTTTCAATCAGAGAAACACAGGGGTGACCAGAGCACATAACAGAGTTCAGTTAACTTAGTTGAGAGTCAAGAAATCTTCCTCTCACCTATGTAAGCTACCCCAGTGATTCTCTAATTAATGATGAGGTCGTATCAGAATCACTTGGGAAATCTTTTCAATCTAAACCACGGAGGCAATCTTTATTCCCCCAAATCTTGATTATGGTGAGGGGCGGGGGAAGGAGTGGTGCGAGCAGTGGTGTGTGCAGTCAGTCCAGCAAGGAAGACTGAGGCTGATAAGACAGAGGGAGGGAAGGGTATCTACTCTCTAGTAAAGGGCTCATCTTGTGGAACAACTATTTCCTTCCCCCAAGTTGAAATTTAGCCATCAGGTGACAGGACCAGAGAGAAGCATCCTGTCCAGCCTCCAGAATTTTATTATTTTATTTGTAAAAATGATATAATAATGGCGTTAATGGGAGACTTCTGGTTAAATATGGTGGTCTGTAGGCACTTTATCTCTGACTTTTCTTAAAACTCCTTTAAAATGAAAGTAAAGACCTTTTCAACAGGTTGAAGTACACAAGACAAAGAGAACTAGAGAGGAAATGAGAGAAGATAAGAGATAAATAATATTTTTTGAAGCTGGAAAGCATAGAACGCTTTCTGGTAAATATGGCAGGCTATTCAGAGCAATCTATTCGCTGAAAACAATACAAATGTGGAATAATAATAATAATAAATTTTCTTAAAAGTACTGAAGAACAAAGAAGGAATTATCAGACTAAAATCTAGCTGGAAGTGTGAACCCAGAGAGGAACTTGAACACAAACTGCTTTTACACTGAAAGCATTTGCCAAACTAGATGAACTTTGGCAGGCTTCACAGAACAGAAATTCAAGCCCTGCGTCTGCCCGGTGCTTACGGAGAGACACCCCCTGCCGTGATCAAACAGGAGTAAACCAGGAGCTGGGAGAAGAAACTACTTGTGAGAAGTTGTGATGACAAGCCAGCCCTGGGGTGGATATGTAGCCCCAGATCACCTCACTTGTGTGGTCAAAAGCAAAACCATCAAGCTGTAAATTTAAATTGGCTGTCGATTGCCTGTGTTTGGGCACTGGCAGAAGCAAATACAAATTCCCCCAAATAAGTTTTCAAGGAGAATATACTGATAGAACTATCCAAGGATACAGAGAAATAACCAAAAGAAGAAACCAACCTGCAAACATTTCCTATATTGGAATTATCACACCCAAATTATAAAATACCTCTGATTATTATGTTTAAAGAAATAAAACATAGACTTAAAAATATCTGCCCAGGAGCAGGAAATAATAACGCCACCAAATGACCAAGCAGACTTGAAAAGAATCAAATAGAACTTTTAAAAATTAAAAGTACAATAACTGAAATTAAAAACTCTTCACCAGGGCTTTCCTGGTGGCGCAGTGGTTGAGAGTCTGCCTGCCAATGCAGGGGACATGGGTTCGAGCCCTGGTCTGGGAGGATCCCGCATGCCGCGGAGCAACTGGGCCCGTGAGCCACAACTACTGAACCTGCGCATCTGGAGCTTGTGCTCCGCAACAAGAGAGGCCGTGACAGTGAGAGGCCCGCGCACCACGATGAAGAGTGGCCCCCGCTCGCCGCAACTAGAGGAAGCCCTCGCGTAGAAACGAGGACCCAACACAGCCAAAAATGAATAAATAAATAGCGTTCCCTTTAAAAAAACAAAACAAAACAAAAAAACCTCTTAACCACTTCCCTGGTGGCGCAGTGGTTAAGAATCTGCCTGCCAATGCAGGGGACACGGGTTCGAGCCCTGGTCCGGGAAGATCCCACAGGCTGCGGAGCAACTAAGCCCGTGCACCACAACTACTGAGCCTGCGCTCTAGAGCCTGCGAGCCACAACTACTGAGCCCTTGCACCACAACTACTGAAGCCCGCGCACCTAGAGCCCGTGTGCTGCAACTACGGAACCCATGCACCACAACTACTGAAGCCTGTGCCTAGAGCCCATGCTCCGCAACAAGAGAAGCCACGACAGTGAAGCCCACATACTGCAATGAAGAGTGGCCCCCGCTCGCTGCAACTACAGAAAGCCCACACACAGCAATGAAGACCCAACGCAGCCAAAAATAAATAAAAATAAATAAGTAAATAAATACCCTGTTTAAAAAAAAAAACATTAATATATAATGTCCTTATTTGTCTCTTATTACCTTTTTTTGATTTAAAGTCTATGTTTTCTGATAATAATACAGCCAATCCAGAGCTGTTTTGGTTACTACTTGCATGGAATATCTTTTTTTCCATTCTTTTACTTTCATCTAAAGTGAGTCCTTATTTCTAAAGGACTCTTTGTGTCCTTATATCTAAAGTGAGTCTCTTGTAGAGAGCATATAGATGGATCCTTGGGGGTTTTTTTTGTTTTGTTTTTGTTTTTGTTTAATCCAAGCTACTGATCTGTATTTATTTATAAATTTATTTATTTATTTATCTATCTTTGGTTGCGTTGGGTCTTTGTTGCTGAGCACGGGCTTTCTCTAGTTGTCGTGAGCAGGGGCTACTCTTGATTGCGGTGTGCCGGCTTCTCATTGCGGTGGCTTCTCTTGTTGTGGAGCATGGGCTCTTGTCGCGCGGGCTTCAGTAGTTGCGGCACGTGGGCTCAGTAGTTGTGGCTCACGGGCTCTAGAGCACAAGGCTCAGTTAGTTGTGGCGCACGGGCTTAGTTGCTCTGCGGCATGTGGGTTCTTCCCAGACCAGGGCTCAAACCTGTGTCCCCTGCATTGGCAGGCAGATTCCACTGCGCCACCAGAGGAGTCCTGATCTGTGTTTTAATAGAAGGGTTTACATTTAGTGTGATTGCTAGTAAAGAATTTGCTTCTGTTATTTAGCTATTTGTTTTATGTGTGTCATATGTTTTTTGTTCCATGATTCTTCCAGAGTCAGACTGGAACTTACACCATCAGCTCTCCTGGGTCTGGACTCCTCAGCCTCCATAACTGCACGAGCCAATTCCATATAATAAATCTCTTTATATATATTTCTATCCTACTGGTTCAGTTTCTCTGGAGAACACTGCCTAACACCTCATTTTAACCCTTTTGGAGTGCACAATTCATTAGCATGAAATATATTCACAGTCTTTTGCAACCATCACCATTATCCATTTTGAAACTTCTTTTTTATCACCCCAAACAGAAATTCTGTCCTCATTAAACAGTAACTCCCTATGCCCCTTCCCACTATCCCCTGGTAACCTTTATTCTATTTTCTACCTCTATGAATTTGCCTATTCTAGGTACTTCATATAAATGGAATCATAACAAATATTTGTCCTTTTGTGTCTGACTTACTTCATTAGCCTAATGTTTTCAAGGTTCATTCATGTTGTAGCATGTATCAGAATTTCCTTCCTTTTTAAGGCTGAATAATGTTCCATTGTATGTATATACAACATTTTGTTTATTCATTCATCTGTTGATGGACATTTGAGTTGTTTTCACCTTTTGGTTTGTGAATAGTGCTGCTGTGAACATGGGTATACAAGTAAGCCATGCCTTTTTAACTTCATTCTTCATCAAAAGAACTGTGTGGTGGGCATCTAGGTTTTTGTTTTGTTTTTGTTTTTGTTTTGTGTCCAGCACCCCTCCTTCCTTCTGGTCACAGCCCCTCTTTCACTAGGAATAGAAGAGATTCATGGGGACTAGATGACTCCTTATCCCCGGTTGTGGCCATTTGGTAGCATGCTGGACAAACCAGGGGCAGAGCTGAGGAAGGTGAGGTGGAGATGCTCTTCGCAGCCTCATTTCCAGCTATTTGGAAATACAACTCTCAGGGAATAAAGCAGACATGAGTAAAAGCATAAGTAAAGTTGGAGAAAGGGGAATTTCCTGGTGGTCCAGTGGTTAGGGCTCCACACTTTTACTGCTGAGGGCACGGGTTCAATCCCTGGTCAGGGAACTAAGATCCCGCAGGCCACGTGGTGCGGCCAAAAAGAAAAACTATGTTGGGGAGAGAATGTCCTGATTCCAGATGCTTCTGTGGCCCAGGTGTACTCATTTCCTCCTTGTGATTACTTAAGATATCCCAGCATCCTTCTAACCACTCCCCCCTTTTGTCTAAGCTAGTACCTTTGGGGTTTATGTCCCTTGCAACCAAAGGGACAAAAACTGACTACTATGTTCTCTCCACATCCGAATTCCTCCTGTTAGGAGGGAGTGAAGCAGTTTATCTTAGGTCAGATTCTCCCGGAAGCTTAACCTGGGCCAAGGATTAAAGTACAAGTGATGGGGGCTTCCCTGGTGGCGCAGTGGTTGAGAATCTGCTTGCCAATGCAGGGAACATGGATTCGATCCCTGGTCTGGGACAATCCCACATGCAGCGGAGCAACTAGGCCCATGCGCCACAACTGCTGAGCCTGCGCTCTAGAGCCTGCGAGCCACAGCTACCGAGCCCACGTGCCACAAGTACTGAAGCCCACGTGCCTAGAGCTTGTGCTCCGCAACAAGAGAAGCCACCACAATGAGAAGGCTGCGCACCACAACAAAGAGTAGCCCCTGCTCGATGCAACTAAAGAAAGCCCGTGCGCAGCAACAAAGACCCAACGCAGCCAACATAAATAAATAAATAAATAAAGTACAAGTGATGTATTAAGGAAGTGTTCCCAGGAAAAACTAGTAAGGGAGTGAGGTAGGCAGGTTAGCAAGTGTGTTAGCAGCTCTGGGATATAAATAACACCTTAGAGTTTGTCCTACTTCAGGCCAAGGAGCTGGGCTTTTGTACTTCACACCAGTCTTTGGCTATAAGCTCCCTTGGGGGAGGGAGGGCATGGTGACATGCAAGTTCCCATGGGGAAAGTGGCTCCAGCATTGAGGGCAAGCATCTGAAGGTTGCAGGTGGAAGCTATTGACAGGAATCCTATAGCGTTCCGGCTCACAGCCCTGGTGGAAGGGATGTGAGGCTCTGAGGGCTGGACAGTAGTGTTCAATACAATATCCAGGGAAGGCTGGGTCCTCCCCCTCTTCTCCCGTCCTACCTGCCCTCCCCACCCGCACATTAGTGGCAGCAGGCCACTGACACTCACCCAGTGATCCCACCATCAAAGCCAAAGTGTGTCACTGCATTTGCATGCTGGGAAGTTGTCAGCTTTTTTTTTTTTCTTCCTGTTTTCCACAGTGCCTCCTGGCTGCATGGTGCAGCTTGCAGGATCTTAGTTTCCCCCACCAGGGATTGAATACTCGCCCCTTGGCAGTGAAAGCGCGGAGTCATAACCACTGGACCGCCAGGGAATTCCCCACAATGTCTTCTAAAGTTCTGCATGAAGAAGCATTCTGTTTACCAAATGTTTACTGGATGGAGAAAAAGAAAGAGGTTCCTAGAGACCTTTTCTCCACAACAGAGGCCTCGAATGCCAGGAATGGTCAGCCAGGCAACATAACAATGATTGTAACAGTGAATTCTGGCTTTATTGAGCACTTACCTTGTGCCAAGCAGCATTCTAAATGCTTTCTATTCATCATCTCATTTAATCCAACAACTATACAAGAGACAAGGGAAATACCATTTAAAAAAAAAAAAATTGCGGGGCCAAGCAAAGAGAAGAGGCAGCTTGTGCTTAAAAAATCCAAACTTGGAAATACCATTATTAGCTCCATTTTGCAGATAAGGAATCTAAGCTGAGAGATGGTGGAGCTGGGGTGTGAATCCAGGCTGTCTTGACTCCAGAACATGAGCTCTTAACCTCACTCTCTAAAAGGTATACTTCCACAACATTGTAAATCAACTATACTTCAATAAAAAGTAAAATGAAATTAAAAATAAAAGGTATACTTCCCAGTGAAGGGGTTTAATTTCTTATGTGTTAAATAACTACAAAGATCCATGCAATCAAATATTTCATAATACAAGAAGAAACATGAGAAACAGTTTTATTGGAAATATTCTAACACGTTTTCCAAACAAATAATCAAAAAATAAATAAGGACATAAAAGATACGAACATATAAACTTTTGACCCTGAAAACAGTGTACCTTCATTTCAAGTTTCATGGACAGTGACAAAATTCAATAAATATTAAGCTACAGAGAATATTTTGGTAAATTTTTAAAAGTGGGAATTCTAGAAGTCAGTCTCGGATCAAAATGCAGTAGAACTAACAATTACATAAAACACACCACTCAGAAATTGAAAAACATAAATACCATCTCAAATTACCCTTAGGACAAGAAGTAAATCAAGGATAAAAAGCAAACTATTTAGAAAATAATAATAATTTTAAAAAAAGGATACAGTCAAAGCTACCTGCAGAGGCATAATTAATAGCATTAAATGCTTTTAGTGTCAAAAAGAGAAAAATAAAACAAATGAATTAAGCATGCAAGTTGAGATCTTGGAAAAGAGTATAAAACAGTCCCCCACCCCCAAAATGGGAAAGGAAATATTTGAAATAGAAAACAGAAAAAATGAATGCCCAGGAGCCTAAGAGTAGGAGAGATGTGCCTTCCGACCTGTGGACAGAGAAGTATGTTGCTGTGCTCCACGTGAACTTGGTCCTCTGACGTGTGTCCTCCGACCTCCCCCCCTTCTCGCTGTGCCACTCTGCCTGATATACTCATCTGCTCCCAAGGCCTCAGCTCCCTTCAGCCGCTTTCTCTGTGTCAGCACCGCTTCTTGTATGCGCTGTGCCTCTACGGCAGCACGTACCCGCGCCCTACAATAAATTCTCTCCACTTGTGACGCCCTTTCTAGCGACGTGAGGTCTTCAGAACAGGAACCACGGCCTCCTCATCGTCGTCATAGCCTCAGGGCCTGGGATGTGGTGGGTCTTGCTGAATGGAGGAATGAGCGGGTGGGCTCAAGCACTGATTCCTGAGTTGCATTTGGTCCCAAGTTGCTTCTGTCCCCACTGCCCAGCCCTAAGCCCCAAGCCAATGTCACGAGGCCTGGTATGAATTATTCCAACAGTCAGAGAACTAACAATGGAGGATCTGCCTAACAGGATATTTATGCAACCAATAACGACTGTGTTGACAATGTCAATAAAATATGGGGACACAGGACTTTGATTTTTTTTATTTCCTCTTTTCCACTGAATAATCCTCTACCCTCAAGGCCTGATTCAAATGCCACCTTCTCAGGGGACCTTTCCTGATTTCTCCAACTAGAAACAATCTTGCCTCTCCTGGGCTTCCAGAGCATCTGCCCCTCCCTCTGGCCTCTTAAAATGTCCGCTTTTGGTTGTTTGTGTCTCCATCCAAACAGGTGCTGACACCCTTTGGGCAGAACTGCAGGTCCCCTGCATAGCACCACCCCTGCTAAGGAGAGGATGCACTGAGATGTTCTTCCAGACGTGACCCACCTCCCCCTGCATGTGTGGGTGTGGGGAGGGGACAACATACAGGTTTAAATGGGCAGTTGCCCGGGGGACAGAGACCACGCTAAACTCAAAGCAGGCCGGGTCAGAGGATCACGGTCCCTAAACAGACTCTCACAAACCTCAGAGACCATCCCCTGCTCACCTACACTTTGCCTGGCTCAAAAGGTTCAAACCTCCCACCCCCCAAAAAAAGCCTCCAGCCAAAATGAGGCAAGGAGATGGGGGTTTGCTGTCACATTACCTGGGACTGATAAGAGCAGCTGGGGCAGATGTTTGGATCATCTTTTTTTGTGCCCAGATGGACAAGGAGAGGACATTGAGGTGCATGTGGCCATCTGAGCAAGCTCCAGTGGCAAAAGAGAAACCGATTTACTTTAGAAAGAACCGTAGCATTAGCTACTGTCATGACCTTCCAAATCATCCTCACTTGGCTCTCAGAACGATCTTTCTGAAACTCAAATCATTCCCTGTCACTCACTTCCCTACTCAGAACGCTTCAGTGCTTTCCCAGAGCCTTCAGGATTTGGCCTGACATTCCAGGCTCCATGGGATCTGACCCCACAGACCCGTCCATTGCCATCTCCTGCTGCGCACCTCCAGACCCCTAAACAGTGAACTCCCTCAGGATTCTCCTGCCTGATCCCTCTCGCTCCTCTACACTTCCCTCTCACAGCATTTCATCCAGGACCGTGGATTCAGAAATCATCCATCTGTGGCAGTCCTAAATTTTCTTCTGGTTTGGACTTCTCTCGTCAGCTCCAGAACAATATATTCAATTGTCTACTTGACTCCTTCACTCAGATGTCAAAGACATCTCAAACTCAACTGTCTAAAATACCCATCCCACCCGACCCCCTTACTCTGCTTGTCTTCCCCACGTCAGTAAACGACTCCACCATCCCCGCAGCCACTTCGGTCACTCCTGACTTCTCCCTCTCTGACCGCTCACACATTCACCCCCCACCCGCACCCGCTAAGTCCTGCCGATTCTACCACCAAAGTTCCTCCAGCGTCCATCCATTCTCTCCATCCAATATGTCACCGCCCCAGTCTAAGCCACGTCTCCCTCCTGAACTACACAAGAGTTTCCCATCAGGTCTCCCTATGTCTGTGCCCCTACGACACACTGTCACACAATAAAAGGTGGTCATATGTGCAAACAGAATCATGCTACTCCACTGAAGTGGGGATAAAAACCAGGCTTCTAGTTTTAAGGGGCTCCCACTGCCCAGATCTGGAGCAATTTGAGCACCAAAATAAGTAAGGTTAATAACTATAAAACTATTGGAAAATAATATAAATCTCAAAGTCCCTACTAATAATAAATATTAAATAAGTAGGCAGAAGAATGTCAAGTGGAGGGAGTCCTGGAGTTGAAGTCATTTTGTAACCATTGTAATAAAGACTGATCTGATTCAGGCAAGAATCATGAAGAGACAGTCAATCTCATCTATTTAATAATCTATGGAATAGGGCAGCTGCATGGTTGTAATGTATCTCCCGGACGGCTTATCAGTTATGAGGGGAAAATTTCAACTAGAGATTGGAGAAATCAGACAAAATCACTAGGGAGGAGTAGACAGACATGGTGTGCCTCTTGCTGTCACACCGAGAAGGATATGACAACATTTATGCAGTCTTCCGGCCGGGAATTCTTAACCCATATATGATCATGAAGAAACAGTAGACAAAGCTCAAATGAGGAACATTCTATTAAAGGGGAAGACGGCATTTTTCCACCATGTCAATGTCATAAAAGACAAAGGCTAACTATTCCAGATTAAAGGAGACTAAAGAGAAATGACAATTTAATGCAATACATCGTTTCTAGCCTGGATTCTGGACTAGAGGGGAAAATACTACATCAAGGATATTATTGAGACAATTGACAAAGCGAATGGTAAATTAGGTACCATATTGCATCAATGTTAAATTTAGTGAAGTGGATAACTGTACTGCACTGGGGCAGGAAATTCTAAGTATTTAAGGGTAAGAGAACAAGACGTATGCAACTTATTCTCAAGTAGTTCAGAATAAAAGTCACATGTATATACTACATATAGAGGGAGAACAAGTAATTTGTAACAGATGAGTTTGGAGTAGAGGACATACGGATGCCCTTCGTACTTTTCTGTAACTTCAAAATTATTTCCAAATAAAAAGTTAAACCAAAAAATCCAGGCTCCTTACCATGGCCCACAAGGCGCCTGCCACCGTCCCCAGCCAACCAGGCCAGTCTTGTCCTGCCCACATGCCCCAGCATACTCAGAGCCATAGACACGGGTTGCCTTTCAGTTTTCCCAACACACCGCGTTCTCATCCACCTCTGGGTCTTTGTGCGTGTACCTACAGTTGCTTCTATGTGGAATTCTCTTCCCTCAACTCAGTTCTCAGGAATATAGTAATTGTCACTTTCTCCAAATGGCCTTTGACCCCCTCCCCCCACCCAGTATAGATTTACCACGTTCTTTCATAGCACCCTGAACGTTTCCTTCATGATACTTGTCACAGTTTGTAAGAGTTGGTATTTGGGGAGGATTGCTTGAGGTCCGTATTCTCTAGTGGCCTGAAAGCTCCCTGAAGCCAGGGATCCTGTCTGTTTCATTCATGATTGTGTCCTCCACCCCTGCTATTAGACCAGGCCCACTGCCGGGCACTTAGCAGACAGTTGATTAAACGATGCATTCTACCCTCCAAGTTCACCCCCAAACCCATGGCAGCTCTCAAAACACACAGCCCACAGTCCCTCTCCAACCCCAAGAACTGACTCAAGAGGCTTTATCTAGGAAGACTTCTAGGGTTCCTCACCACTACAGCAGTATTTGAAACTAGGAGGCCATGGTAAGGAGGAAGGGGAACTCAGGAGGCGAGGCATGTTAAGGGGGAGAAGATGAATTCGGTTGGGAGGCTGGAACGTCAGAGGGGATGTCAAGGAGGCAGTTGGCTGGATTGAGCTGGTGCTCAGAGGGGCAGTCTGGATTAGAAGGAGAGACGGGGAATTCCCTGGCGGTCCAGTGGTTAAGACTCTGCGCTTTCACTGCCGAGGGTCCAGGTTCGATCCCTCGTCAGGGAACTAAGATCCCACAAATCGCGTGACGCAGCCAAAGAATTAAAAAAAAAATAAAAAAATAAAAAAATAGGAGAGATGACTGGCAGCTGAAGCTGTGGACATAAAGATCTCTCACAGTCCTGTACAAAAGAAAAGAGTCCAAGGATGGTGCCCAGAAAACCTGGACTTAAGGGCTAAGCAGAGAAAAACATCCCTGGAAGCAAAGAAACAGTGTCCAGAAAAGTAGGCATAGTATGGGGAGAGAGAGTTGTTACAGAAGGCAAGAGAGGAGGCCACTTGAGGCACTAAATCCTATACGTCTGTGTTTCCTTCTTCCTTGTTCAAGCTCAGCATCTGGCACCCAGTGAGTTGAGGAAGACTGGCGGAGGCTAAGGGTTTGGACTTGGTCTGAATCTTGACTCCACAACATATAGGCTTTGTGACTTTGGACGATGGACTTAACTTTCCCATACTCCAAGCCCTCAGCTACAGAACGGGAGTAATGCTAGTATTTACTTTATGGGGCTGCTGTCAGGATTACACAAGATCATCTTTGGAGAGCCCTTTGATTCGTGTTTTGTCCACAGTCTAAGAATGAATGAGCATCGTAAGTGCACACACGGCAGGAGCAGGATGCAGTGGTTCCGGCTAATAGAATTGTTTCCTAAGTTCAGCCAATAAGAGGGCTTCAGACAACAGTCAAACAGCCCCTCACCCCTTCTATTACACGCCCCCTTCTCTTGATTTGATACCTATTAAACAAACCTATGGTGGGCAGGCTCTGTTAAATATTGTCCTTTCTCCAAAGCTTCCTTCTGAAAACTGGCTTTCCCCCAAGTGTGCCCGCAGTCAGATGATGCTGGAGTTTGCCTACCTGATGGCAACTAAACCTTCCTTTCCAGGTAACCATGGTGACACTGCCTCCTCAACACAGCTACCTTCTGTGGGTACAGGTAGGTATTCTTGGGCTCCTTACTGGGAGAAACCACTGATGTCTGCCAGGAGCTTCTGGCCATCTCATCTCTGAAGGAAAGGGAAGTGTGTGGATGACCATTTCACAGCTTAGAAAGCACTTCCACAATATAACCTCCCTTTCATCCTCACAACTGCCCTGTGAGGTAGTAGATACAGCAGGTAATAACTATACTGGTCCACACACATCAAGCATTCACAGTGTACCATGCTCTGTGTTAAGTGTTTTCATAGGTGATCTCATTTGAACTCACCAAAATCCTATGAAATGGGTTCAATCAGTTTTTCCATTTTACAGAAGAGAAAAAATGGGGCTCAGAGTGGTTAGACCTTGCCCCAGATCAGAGAGGTAGTAAGCAGTGGATTCAAACCTCAGACTGTCTGACTCCAAAGCCACACTTTTAACCCTTCTTCAGTACCGCCTCACAAAGCAAGCATGTTATTTCGCAGGTATCATTCTGTCCATTAGATTGAAGCTCAGAGAGGTAAAGTGACTTGCCCAAGGTCTCACAACCAGGAACTGGCAGAGCTGGAATCCATAATTGGATCTTCTGATTCTGAGGTTCCTGAAACCATGAAACTTCAGTGACTGGGCTTTATGTTATACAGGATAATTATTTCTGCAGCATATTTGCCTTGCCAACCCTACTCAGCTCAGAAGAGCATTTTGATGCAGGAAGTCCTTCCCGACCATTTTCAGGAAATTTTTGTTTTTGTTTTTGTTTTTGGCCGCACCCCGCAGCATGCAAAACTTCCCTGAAAAAAACAAAACAAAACAAAAAAAACTTCCCTGACCAGGGATCAAACCTGCATCCCTTGCAGTGGAATCGTGGAGTCTTAACCATGGGACCACCAGGAAAGTCCTGAAATTTGTGTTTTTCTGAATCCCAAAAATAATCAGTCAAGAAATTGGGAAAACAGGAAAAACTATTATAATTCTCCTGTGAGAACGAATGCTTAATAATAAACATCGAGGAATTCCTGGTTTGAAGGAATCCACTGATGTCAAGTAAAAAGCACGGCACGAGAAGGAAACGCTGACACAGAGTCCAAGGTTAAGGTAGACATTTCTGGAACTTGGGACCGAAGTACATAGGAGATAAGTGATCACAACTAATCAGTCTTTTTTTTTGTAGCTGTTGCCATGTAAAAAACGTATTCGTGGGAATTCCCTGGCGGTCCAGTGATTAGGACCCCAGGCTTTCACTGCTGAGGGCCTGGGTTCGATCCCTGGTCGGGGAACTAGGTTCCCACAAGCCGCCACAAACAAACAAATAAAAAAACGTATTCGTGGCCCTACTTGTTGTTAACAGTGAGTCATTCTCACAGATTAAAATATTAACCTGTTTACATGTATTGTATATCTTATACAAATTCTATGAATGATGTTCTGAGAAGTAAAAAGGTTTAGAAACAAGTCCTTAAATTGGCAATTTCAACACATGATTCTGTGTAGTGTAGTTGATCTTGTTGAAGGTTTAAACATTTTGTTATCCAAATACTACCCAGTAATGTTCTCTGGTATTTTCCTGGTTTTGAATCTTTGCTATAGCCTACAGTTCTTTGTAACTACTACTAAATGTTTATTTCTCATTAAAAAAAATATAGAAAGTTATGAAAAATACAGAATAACATGACTTCAGGAATTCCTAAGAATTCTAATTTTTCAATCCCCAATCCTAGATTGATATGTGTGGGGAATTTAGAAACCTTAGCCCAGAGAAACTCGATGACCTTCCTAAGCAATTCAGTGGGATGGCAAACTGGGGAGAGGCCATCTTTCTTGGCCTCCAGGAAGGTTCCACACAGAAGCTGGCCCTGCAGCAGAGCTTCCCTGGTCAACATCCCTCCAAAGACAGAGGTCTGAGAAGAGGTCAGTTCAGGGAGTCAGGGGCTGAGCCTGAAGCCTTGACCTTGGCATGGAATATCTCCGACGTCTCAAGATGCATTTCCATCTTGGCACAAATGTTCACTTTCATTCCTGGGAGTATCTGCTGACTTTAGTATAAAAAGTGTTTTAGGTAATTACCACGAGAAAAATGGATGCTTCATAAGCAGATGTCCTATCAAACCTGCACCCTTCACTCGTGTACCGGCAGGAGAAGCAGTGCCGTGGGGCGGGCTGCGGAGTCAGGCAGGCAGACCTGGGTCTGAATGCTGGTTCTGCCACATACTGGCTGTGTGACTTTGGGCCGGTCCCTTAACCTCTCTGAGACTTAGTTTCTCCTTCTGTAAAATGCTGATAATGAGAACCCCAATGGCACAGGACTGTGGTGAGGATTGAGTGAGGTCATTCCCATAAATCACAAAGCCTGGCACGGAGTAAGCCCTCAACCAATGGGAGACGTGATTATTTCGTAGTACGACGGGCCCAGCAGTGGAGTGGGCAAGCAAGAACTCGGTGACGGCCATTGGAACCGCTCAAAGGGCTCACTCGCCCCGGGCCTTCTCCAGGTGGGGATTTTCCGGGTCTGTTGGGGGTGGCTCAGGGTTGTGCCAGAAGCTTCGTGAGCTCCCCGCCAGCCAGCCCAGGCCACTTTCCGCATCCCCACGTGGGCGAGGCGGGCGCCTGGGCGGGAAGGTCTCCGGCCCCGTGGTCTCCCGGGGAACTGGCGAGGCTGGCCCCGCCGGGAGGTCTTGCTGCAGGTCCTCCAGCGATCAACGGAACTCACCCGCAGGCGGGGCATCCGTGGGCCTTCGGGGAGGCAGGAGGGAGGCGGTGGGGAGATGGGCGTGTGACGCAGGGTCTCTGCGCGTGCGCTGCCTCCCCGGGCCTTGGCCGGAGGCTGGCGGAGGCCCCGGCGCTTCCCGTGCAGCCCCTCCCCGGGGGGAGGCCGGGCGCGCACCCAGCACTCCGGACCCTCTGGCTGCGATGCGTCTTCAGGCGCTCGATGTGGTCCGATTGTGCCCAAAGCCCTTCCCACACTTGGGGTGTCGTCGAGCCCGCCCTGTGCGGGTGTCGGTGGCGAGCCAGATGGGTGCTGTGGCCTTAGGTTCGGGTCAGGCTGGGGCCGCTCGCCCCCGATGATCCCGCGGTGGCTGTGGAGCTGGGAAGCTCTCTGCACCCTCGGGGGCATGGGTGGGTGGCTGGATCTTGGGGCGGCCAAGGGAAGCCTAAGGGCCTCGCCTTGCCTGGGGAGCCGGCTCACCTCCCCTTCCCCTGGGGGGTCGTCCTCGGTGCCCTCGGGGCCTTGCTTCCTCCCACGGGAGCTCTGGGGTCCTGAGGCACCGCAGAACTGGGCCGGGCGTTTGTCCGGAGGGCCCTCCTGGGAAGGAGCCGCCTGAGGGGCTCTGTTTTCAGGCCTTTCTCGTGGAGGGCTCTCCTGGTCATCCTCACTCCCGAATCCTGCAGTGAAGAAAGAAGAAGCTGTAGTGTTTTCCCTTCTCCTCACCCCAGCCAAGACTAGGAAGACCCCGCCTTGGGAGTTCTAAGTGGGGCAACTTGGTGGAAAGTCTTTGTAAACGATGTATTTCTGACATCGGGCAGAGGTGGTGGCCGGGCCCTGTGGGAGCTCAGTTTCTGAAATTTGATAGAGCCGGGCAGCTCTACACTTATTTGCAGTGTGATTTCAGGCAAGTTACATAACCTCTTACAAAGTCTCAGTTTGTTCATCTATCGGGTGGGGATAATAGTAAGGGCAGCATCATGGTAGCCACAGACCGCCAGGAAGGCAGGGCACAGCAGCGATATGTTAAATTGGAAAGATCAATATAAACCTGTAATGGGGACTTCCCTGGTGGTCCAGTGGCTAGCACTCCACACTTTCACTGCCGAAGGCCCCGGTTAGTCCTTGGTTGGGGAACTAAGATCCCACAAGCTGCCCCACACAGCAAAAAACAAAAACAAAAAACAAAACAAAACAAACAAAAACCAAAAAACCTGTACCTAAAAGAACACTTCTTTCTACCAGGTGAGGTCCAGTACCCCGCCACTAACTCTCATGTATACCCCTGATACCCAGATGTTGGTGTCATATTATTTACCATTAAAATAACCAGGAGTCCTAGGAGGGTAGTGGATTCCACTTCTTGATACAAGAAAAATCAGGATGGGTCTACAAGCATCCTGTTGAGGCCAGAAAGCAAGGATATTCTCAAGGATATCAGGGGTAGTGTTACAAAGAGAAAGACGCTAAGTAAATGGACTGCCATTGTCCAAGCTGTAACGATTTGAGCACCCTAAAAAATATGATGATCGTTATGCTTAAGGGAAATATCTGGGAAAGGCTGTGAGACCCTAAGCTACCCAAAAGTATAGTTAATATCAAGTCTTCAAAAAGGTAGTTGTACTACCTTTCTTACTTAAAGAAAGGTGATGAGAATAGATATGTATAATTTTGATGCTTTTTATAAGTAGGAGAGTGTTAATATATGGATATTTTGTTTCTTCTATTCTTCCTCTATTTATAAGGCATAAATATGAACTCATTTCTATATGTGCAAGGAGGAAAGAATAGACCCAGGGAACTGTGAGTCCAGTGACCCTGGAAGAACAGGGTTACCATGACTGGACAGCACTGACGGATACATACAGTAACCAGGTAGGAAATTTCAACACTCTTCCTATAGGATGATATACCCATTTGTCCTGATGAGAACTAACTTAAACACACTGTCTCATTTCCTAAGAGATGACATGCGAAGGAGCTTTAAAAAATACCGATCTACAGGTCTCATCAAAAAGATCCCTAGATTCTATGATAAGCGATTAACATTCAGGCTATCTAAAGAACTCCCACAATATAAAAACAATAAAACAAACAACCCGACTGAAAAATGGGCAAAGAACTTGAAAAGACACTTCTCGAAAGAACATACACAAACTGACCAGCAAGCATATGAAAAGATGCTCAACATCACTAATTATTAGGAAAATGCAAATCAAAACCACGAGATGCCACCTCACACTCATTAGGATGGCTACTATTAAAAAAAGGAAAACCCAGAAAATAAATGTTGGTGCGGATGTGGAGAAATTGAAACCCTTGTTCACTGTTGGTGGAAATGTAAAATGGTGCAGCTGCTATGGAAAGTATTATGGTGGGCCCTCAAAAAAGATCCAGCAGTTCCACTGCTACTGGGTATATATCCAAAAGAATTGAAAGCAGAGTCTCAAAAAAAGTATTTGAACACCAATGTTTATAGCAGCATTATTCACAATAGTCAAGGGATAGAAACAACAGATGAATGGACAAACAAAATGTGGTATATACATGCAATGGAATATTATTCAGCCTTGAAAAGGAAGGAAATCCTATCTGACACATGAATTAGCATAGGTCCGTACTTCTGGCCATTTCTCATGCTGGACATAGTCAACAGCCAAAATGCACTGCTCGAAGTTCTGTCCACTGTGAGGATATTTCTTCACCACTGTCCTCCAGGTTCACCCAGCTGGGGAGTGGGGGCTGTAGCTGTCCACTGTCAGCTCATAA
Source organism: Eschrichtius robustus (assembly GCF_028021215.1). NCBI lineage: Eukaryota > Metazoa > Chordata > Mammalia > Artiodactyla > Eschrichtiidae > Eschrichtius > Eschrichtius robustus. The sequence continues at coordinate 77,300,796 of NC_090839.1, forward strand.
CGGCCTATCAGCCAGACTCATGTGTAAACAGGCTTGAGTCTTCATCAGTCAGCTGGGCGTAAGGGACATCCCAGAAAGTCATAGCCAGTGATTGAGGGAGAGAAGACCATGCAACAGGAGCCACCTGGTCCTGTAAATGGCTCGCACCTTCTGGACCTTTCCAAGCCTGGTCTCTTATATCAAGTGATGATAGATTGCTGCTGTGCACACCCAACCTCGTGGTTGGGTTGGTCAGACAACACCCCATTCATGATGAGAAGCTCAGGTTGCATGGTCACCTGATGTCACCTTGTTAGGTGTTCAGTTCCTACCAAGTCCCAATGGCAAGCCAGAGACTGTTGCTGAAAAGCAGAATAGTTATCTATAGAAAAGAGCCTACACTTATCAAAAATCCTATGAGTCTGTGCTTTGATTCTGCTTTTGGTGCTTGCTGGAGTATCACTGGCTCTGGGGGATCATAAATACCAAGAGATAGGGCAGCTGTACTGCAGCCTGAACATGTCACAGAGCCTTCTCTTGCTCTTGTCCCTACTCAAAACTGGCACCTCCCAGGTGACTCTATTGTTGAGATACACTGCCTCCAAAATCCAAATAGGCCTACCAAGCACTGGGCCTCTTTTAGGGGGAGTAGGTTGTATGAGGAGCAACTTGTCTTTCACCTTGGAGAAGATACCTTTTCATACTCTAGGCCACAGCATCTCCAGAAACTTCACTGAATCTTTAGTGGGGCTTATCTCCCACTTTCTAGTTTGCATATGTCTTATTAGGGCAATTAAAGTACTTGTTACTTGCTGCTCATCAGATCCAGTGATGTTGTCAATATAGTGGACCAGTGTGGTGTTTTGTGGGATGTTAATGATTAAGATCTTTGCAGACTCTATTATGGCAGAGCGGAACTGACAGAGCCCTGAGGACACCTGAAGTTACATGGTGGCCTTGCCAGCTAAAAAGGAAACCGCTCTGGTGGACCTTGCATACTGGTATGGAAGAAAAACCAAGTTGATAGCTGCATACCAAATACCAGGGGAAAGGTACTAAATTTGGGACAGCAGCTGCAATTGGAAGTGTCACCTGATTAAGTTCATGAAGGTCCACCGTCATTTTCCATCTGACTCCTGCACAGGTCAGACTGGCGGGTTAAATGGGTATGTGATAGGTCTCACTACCCCTCTTCTTTCAATTCTTTGGCATGAATCTCTGCACTTCTCCCAGGGATGTGGTATTTTTACTGGTTTGCTGTCTTTGTAGGAAGTGGGACTTTCACTTAGCCCTCCTTGCCATATTGGTCCCCAGTCTGTGGGTCAGAGACCCTATGTGGGGATTCTGCTACTATGACAGTTTTCAATTTATTGCCTTTCAGCTCCAAATTCAGGCTCTAGTATCTGCTCTGCGATACTGGACTGGACTATTTATGCATTTCTCCTTGCAGTTAAGCTTTGTCAGTAGAGGGCGCTAGAGGGACATTGAAAGAGGAAGGGGATGCTTTTCCTGGCTCTGGTCCTGTTGAGGTTTGTTTTTTTTCTTGCGCTTGCTGCACAGTTTTGCAGGGGCACATCCAGTGGTTCCCTGCCTTAGATGTGTGTGAAAGTGAGGAGTCCTTTGAGGAGCTCGCAGCCCCCAACTTGCAACCACCTTGCCGCACCCTCTCTACCCCCACGTGGTCACCACAGACCCCAGACCACAAGCTGACTTTGCAGTGAGTGGACTCAACACTTCAGACTTCTTTTGCACCTCATTAGGCTTTCTCTAGCACTGATCTCTGGCAGAGCAAGCTTTCTCCAACACTCGACTTTGGTAGCAGTCTGGTTTTCTCCAGCACTCTGCTCTTACCGAGTGCACTTTCTCTCACGTCAACAGTGCTTGATTCTTGGTGCAGCTTTCTCCAGCACTGGGCTCTCCCTGATTATACATCTAGCTCTTGACTGCACAATGGTATGACTTTCTACAGTGCTTGATCCCTGTACTGGCAAAGCTCTCTCCAGCACTGGGTTCCTGTAGAGAACACTTCCTACAGTCTTGGTTCCAGCAGTGCTCCATGATTAGCATGACACCCCAGAGGGCAAATTTCCAGGAAGTCCCACTGGTGAGGCAGTCAGCGACTTCTCTGCCATGCCCTTTCAAGTGAAGTCTGGATCTCAGCCTGGTGGGAGAGGACTCTTCCTTGGGCTCTCTATCTCAGTCCTAGGGAGAGTAGCTGATCTTAATACCTCTGTTTCTGTATTCTTTAGAATTGTCTTTAGCTCTAATTAGCCAATTCCCTATTATTCCAATCCCCTGTTAATAATGCTTTATGTTAAACTTTCCCATTGTGGCTTCTTTCTCCTGGTTAGACCTTGATTGATATAATAATTGGTACTGGGAGTGGTCCCAGGAGAAAGACTCACAAAGATGCGATTTTGCAATGATATGGTCATACCCTTGAGTTTGAGCACAGTGCTGAGCTCCTAACCAATGGGAAATGGGATGCCAGCAATCCATGGTATGCAGTGGCATCACAGTTAATCAGACTGTCGCCTGTGGTTGATTGTGATGAGGTGTCAACTGAAGCTCATGCCTTGGGAGCCCAACTGGCTGCTGCCCTTGACTCCTACAGCAGGAGTAATGACTCAGACCTGTGGTGTAGGATGGATTCTTTGCAGTGCACTTGGGTGATTACAGAGAGAAAATGACAAACTCGGGTCTCTTAACTTCCAGCACAAGTCACAATCTGAGAACCAGGATACTTACATGACAGTCCTAAAACTATCTTTTAATTATGTAGACCCAGGGATGATATTGCTAAAAGTCAAACACAAAATTTAATTGTGTAAGTTGATGATTTATAATGACAGTTGAATTCACACTCTTATCAAATTTGTCATGGGAAAACTAGGGCATCAATCAGGAAAGAATAAGGTCCAGAAATTCGGAAGGGTGCATCTGGTTGGAATCAGATGAAGCAGACAATATTGAACTCCCAAGTCATTCTGAGGCTCCTTTGCCAGTGGAAGTAGCTTGCTCTTCTGTGTCTGATGAGACTAGCTGTTCTCTGTCTGAAAACCCTGTGATAACCTCACCTGGGACAAATGCCTTGAAAGGGGGTGCTCATTCCACTCAAAATTCACCACAACTACCCTGTTGCCTCTAAGCCTTTAACAAGGGTCAAGTCTCAACACATTTCAGGAAGACAGGTACACACCATGATCCAGGAAGAAACAGCTAACACATCAAAAGAATAGCAATACATTGCTAATATGTTGGCAGAAACCTAAGGGGTATGTGAGAATGGATTCTAAGAGTGTTAGACCAATGAGGGTAGAATATAACACTAGATAGGGCCACATTCACTTATATGGGTGTATTTACTAAAGATCCCAGATTTAATGTGCTAGCTCACACACCTGAAGTTGGCACTAAGAAGTTATTTGGTTAGCTGACTGAAATTTAGACCTAATAGTGGTCTACATTTAGTGAAGTTGAGATACTAGAGTTCTCCTGGCATCACACAGAAGTGAGAATCCAAAGGCTTGGATGATAGACTGATTTATCATGTGTAATCTGTCAACTGTATTCAGTGAGAGGACCCAGAGACAATTCCTTTGCTAAAACATTGAAGGGAGCATCTCCATGCTTGAAAAGCTCTCTGGTTATTCTCCTTTGTAGGCCAGATATGACTGTAGGGGCTATCACCATTTATTTGGACTCCCTGCTATCAGTGGGTGTGATGGGATCCAGATAAGGTGGACACATTAACTGTAAAGGGCAGCAGGGACCACCAGGCAATCTGATTTCTTGGCTAGCAGAGATCTTTGGCAGTGGTATTTGTTCACTGTCCCTAGCAATGAAATAAATGGGAAACCTACTCCACTACTGTTGGATTTGTTTCCTTCTTGACCTTCTGTCTAGTTATTTCATCCATTATTGAAAGTACAGTATTAAAGTCTCCAACTATTATTGTTGAATTGTCTATTTCTCCCCTCAATTCTGTCAGGTTTTGTTTCATGTATTTTGGGGTTCTGTTTTTAGGTACATATATGTTTATAATTATAATGTCTTCCTGAGGGATCAACCTTTTTATCATTATAAAATGTCTTTTGTCTCTAGTAACAAGTTTTGTTTTAAATTCTGTTTTGTCTGGTAATTAGTATAGTCATTCCACATCTCTTATAGTTGCTTTTGCATAGCATATCTTTTTGTCCTTTTACTTCCAACCTATTGATGTCATTGATTATAAAGACAGCATATAGTTGGATCATGTTGGGTTTTTAAAATCTGTTCTGCCAATCTCTATCTTTTGACTGCAGTGTTTAGTCCATTTACATTTAATGTAATTGCTAATAGATAGGATTTATGTCTGTCATTTGGCTATTTGTTATTTATAGTTCTTTTCTTTTTTGTTCCTATGTTTCTCCACTACCACTTTCTTTTTGTGTTAAATCTTTTCTAGTATTCCATTTTAGTTCCCTTGTTGTTTTATTCTATTCTTTTGAGTTACTTTTTTAGTGGTTTCCCTGGGTATTACAATCAACATCTCTACTTAAAACAATCTAGTTGGGCTTCTCTGGTGGTGCAGTGGTTAAGAATCCGCCTGCCAATGCAGGGGACACAGGTTTGAACCCTGGTCTGGGAGGATCCCACATGCCGCGGAGCAACTAAGCCCACACACTACAACTACTGAGCCTGTGCTCTAGAGCCTGCAAGCCACAACTACTGAGCCCACGTGCCACAACTATTGAAGCCCACGTGCCTAGAGCCCACGCTCTGCAACAAGAGAAGCCACCGCGATGAGAAGACTGCACGCCGCAATGAAGAGTAGTCCCCACTCACTGCAACTAGAGAAAGCCCGCACGCAGCAACGAAGACCCAATGCAGCCAAAAATAAATAAATAAAATAAATTTATTAAAAAAAAAAAATCTAGTTCATGTTAATGCCAACTTAATTTCAGTAGTATATAAAAACTTGCTCCTATATAGCTCCCTTCTCTCACTCCTCCTTTGTGCTATTATTTTTATTTTTAAATTTATTTATTTATTTATCTTTGGCTGCTTTGGGTCTTCATTGCTGAGCATGGGCTTTCTCTAGTTGCGGTGAGCAGGGGTTACTCTTCGTTGTGGTGCGTGGGCTTCTCATTGCGGTGACTTCTCTTGTTGCGGAGCATGGGCTGTCAGTGCGCAGGCTTCTGTAGTTGTGGCTCGCGGGCCTCTGTAGTTGTGGCTCGTGGGCTCTAGAGCGCAGGCTCAGTAGTTGTGACGCACGGGCTTAGTTGCTCCGTGGCATGTGGGATCTTCCCGGACCAGGGCTCAAACCCGTGTCCCCTGTATTGGCAAGCGGATTCTTAACCACTGCACCACTAGGGAAGTCCCCTTTGTGCTATTATTGTCATACAAGTTACATCTTTATTTATTATAAGCCCATAAACACAGTTTTACAATTATTGCTTTTTGCAGTTGTCTTTATTTTTAAATTATTATTATTATTTTTTATTTTATTGGGGTATATTGTTTTATAATGTTTGCAGTTATCTTTAAAATATAAAAATTATAAACAAAATATATTTATACTGTCTTTTCTATGTACTTATATAGTTTCCTTTATTGATGTTCTTTATTTCCTCATGTGAATTTGAGTTACTGTCTAGTCCTTTCATTTCAGCCTGAAGGAGTCCCTCTGTATTTCTTGTAAGGTAGGTCTGCTAGGAACAAATTCTCTCCATTTTTGTTTATCTGAGAAAGTCTTAATTTCTCCTTTATTTTTTTGAAGGATTGTTTTGCTGGGTATAGATTTCTTGGTTAACAGTTTTGTTCTTTCAGCACTTTGCATATGTTATCTCACTGTCTTCTGGCCTCCATAGTTTCTGATCAGAAGTTAGCTGTTGATCTTATGGAAGATCCCTTGTACATGATGATTTGTTTTTTCTCTTGCTGCTTTCAGTATTCTCTCTGTCTTTCAACAGTTCGATTATGATATGTCTAGATGTGAATCTCTCAGTTTATCCTACTTTGAGCTTCTTGGCTGTGTAGATTAATTTTTAAATTTATTTATTTTATTTATTTATTTTTGGCTGTGTTGGGTCTTTGTTGCTGCGCACGGGCTTTCTCTAGTTGTGGCGAGCAGGGGCTACTCTTTGTTGCAGTACGCGGGCTTCTCATTGCAGTGGCTTCTCTTGTTGCGGAGCATGGGCTCTAGATGTGCAGGCTTCAGTAGTTGTGTCGTGTGGGCTCAGTAGTTGTGGCTCGTGGGCTGTAGAGCGCAGGCTCAGCAGTTGTGGCACACAGGCTTAGTTGCTCTGTGGCATGTGGGATCTTCCTGGACCAGGGCTTGAACCTGCGTCCCCTGCGTTGGCAGGCAGATTCTTAACCACTGCACCACCAGGGAAGCCCCGATTAATTAAAAAAAAAATCAAATTCAGGGAAATTATTTCTTCAAATACTTTTTTCTTTTTTTTTTGGCTGCATTTGGGTCTTGGTTGCTGCATGCGGGCTTTCTCTAGTTGCAGTGAGCAGGGGCTACTCGTAGTTGTGGTGTGTGGGCTTCTCATTGCGGTGGCTTCTCATTGCAGAACATGGGCTCTAGGTGCGAGGGCTTCAGTAGTTGCAGCACGTGGGCTCAGGAGTTGCAGCACGCGGGCCCTAGAGCGCACAAGCTTCAGTAGTTGTGGCTTGTGGGCTCTGAGCGCAGACTCAGTAGTTGTGGTGTGCAGGCTTAGTGGCTCCGTGGCATATGGGATCTTCCTGGGCCAGGGATCAAACCCGTGTCCCCTGCATTGGCAGGCAGATTCTTAACCACTGCACCACCAGGGAAGTCCCCAAATACTCTTTCTGCCCCTTTCTCTTCTCTCCATCTGGGACTCTCATTATATGTATATTAGTACATCTGATGGTATTCCACAGGTCTCTGGGGGCTCCATTCCTTTTTCTTCATTCTTTTTTCTTTCTATTCCTCAGACTGAGTAATCGCAACTGACCTGTCTTCAAGTGTGTTGATTCTTTCTTCTGCCAAGTCAAATCCTCTATTGAGCCCTGTTAGTGAATCTTTCATTTCAATTGTACTTTTGTACTGTTGAGCTCCAGAATTTCTATTTCTATTTGATATATATATATATGTATGCATGTGTGTACACATACATACATGCACATTTTTAATATAAATGTAATTTTTCTATATGCTTATTAATAGTCTCTGTTTGGTGAGACATCATTCCCACACTTCCTTTTGATTCTTTTGGCGTGGTTTCCTTTAGTTCTTTGAATATATTTATAATAGCTGATTTAAAGACTTTGTCTGATAACTTCCTCAGGGACAGTTTCTTTTGACTCCTTTTTTTCCTTTGTATGGGCCATACTTTCCTGTTTCTTTGCATGTCTCATAAATTTTTTTATTGACAGTGACATCTTAAATATTATAAGGTGGCAACTGCAAAAATCTGATTCCACCCCTCCTCAGGCTTTGTTGTTGTTGTTGCTGCTGTTTACGAACTTTCCTAGATGAATTCTGTAAAGACTTCACTCTTTGCGCATGGCCACTGAACTCTGTGCTCAGTTAGCTTGCTTAGTGGTCAGCTAATGATTGGACAGAGATTTCCTCTAATGCCTTCAACCAATAAATTTCCTAGCCTTTTCTGAGGGGCTCTATGTGTGTGTGTGTGTGTGTGTGTGTGTGTGCACAACACTGCTTTAACTCCCACTTCCTGCTTGCACAGAGCATCAAGGTCAGCTAGAGGTAAGAGCTTAGGGTCTTCTCAGGTCTTTCCTGAGTGCATACAGCCCTACTCATGCTTGTGACCTTATAGGGATTCCCAGGAATGTCTCAGGGCTTTTCAAAGCCCTCTACGGATATTTCATTCCCTAGTTTTTCCTTTCAAGTTTTTTTGTGTTTTTTTTTGTCCAGCCTCTTTTTTTTTTTTTTAATATTTATTTATTTAGTTGGTTGCGCCGGGTCTTAGTTGCAGCAGGTAGGCGCCTTAGGGAGTTGCGGTATGTGGGCTCCTTAGTTGTGGCACACGAACTCTCAGTTGCAGCATGCGTGTGGGATCTAGTTCCCTGACCAGGGATGGAACCTGGGCCCCCTGCATTGGGAACGCGGAGCTTTAACCACTGCGCCACCAGGGAAGTCCCTAGCCTCTTTTTTTTTTTAAGTTTTTATTTTTTAATTTTTTGGCCATGCTGCACAGTTTGCGGGATCTTAGTTCCCCAACAAGGGATTGAGGTCCAGCCTCTCGTTACCCCAAAACTGGTATCACCATCTCAGGCTGCTGTGATATTAAACAATGGCCACTGATTGTTTTAAACTAGGGATGTTTCAACATATCCCTAGGGATATGGCTGTAGCGCAGGGAGAGTTCTGAGTCGGGTCAAATAAAGACAAACTCTGAGAATAGAGCTTTTCAGAGAGCTACCAAATAGAGACACTTCTCTGGGAATGGAGCTGTTATGGAGATTCAAACCTGTTCCCCCTCCTGTGGCTACTAAGCACTGGTTTTCACAATTCCTTTAGTTGTGAGGCTTTTATTTTCCAAGGTTTCTGTGAACCTGTGAAGAGGAGAATAGGACTAAGGCAAGTTAAAACTGCACAAAGTTCACTGTTCTCACTAGGACACAGCTGTTTTTCTGGAATAAATGCTCCTTGGGTTGTAGCTAGGCTTTGGTTAATTTTCAGAGTTCTGAAAAAGCTTATTTTGACCATTTTAGCCAGAGTTCTTCTTGTTTTTATGAAGGAGTGAATTTTCAGAGGTCCTCACTCCACCATTCTGGAAGTGTTTCTCTTCTGCTTGATCTACAGTAGAAACCCTACGTCTGGTAGCCAAAATTCTGATTTGAGTTGTCACAGTGGAGAATCATAGCCTGTCACTAGTTCGCAGACCCAAGTCAATCACAGACCCAGAGCCGCTTAACTGAGGGTGATGCCAAGTCTCCTTGAGGAAGGACCTTGTACCATTGCTGCAAGTACTCATCATAAGTCTTTCCCTAAGCCTTCCCCAAAGGGACCTGTGGCCCTTTTACTAGGGTGTGCACTGGGTAAAAGGAAATATCCAGACCCTTCATGGGTTATTAGACATTGGCTCTAATGGACACATTCCTAGGGACCCAAAATGCCACTGTGATCCACCAATCAAAGTAGATGCTTACAGCAGCCAGGGGATAGATGGAATCTTAACTCCAGGCCAATTCAGTGGGCCTAGGTGGCCCATAGACCCATTCTGTGGTTATTTCTTCAATGCCTAAATTTATCATTAAAATAGACATACTTGGTAATTGGCACAGTCAGTAATGAGAGACTCAAAGATACTGGAAGAAATCTTACAACACATCAAAAATATAAGGGAAAAGAAATCATACCATTAAATGTAAATTTGAAGGACAGATCCAGAAGACCTAACACACAAATAATAGGAGGCCCCAAAGGAGAGAAAAGTAACAGGTGGAGAGGGAAATTTGAGTCTGAAGATTAAAAGACTGACATGAATGAAGATAAACATCTAGACATATCCTGATGAAATTCCTGAGTTCCAGAGGTAGAAAACAACAACAACAACAATTTGCAAGCTTCCAGACAGAAAGACTAGGTTACTTAAAAAGGAGCAAGAATCAGACTAGTTTAAGACCACCCATCTGCAATCCTATGAGCTAGGAGACAGTAGAATACAGACTGCTAAGAGAAAAGGAATGTAACCCAAGAATCAAAACAAGTCATCGTGTCACTTCTCAACCAGGGCAAAAGAAAGACATCTGCTAGCATACAAGATTCAGTGCATGGATCAAGTGCATGCCTATCTGAGGGAAGTGCTCAAGAAATTCTCTCAATAGTGATTGAGAGCTCATGATAATGCAAGATGAAGAGATGGGGTAGCAGAGGTGAGCAACAAATCTTGCGATATATATAGTTTGGTTTAAATGGTAGGAGACAGACTGGGAATTTGTGCTGTAGGTATTAAGTAAGGATTCTTTTGCAGAAGTCATGAACTTTAATGGAAAGCCTAATAATAGATTAGAACAAAAAAACCCTGTAAACTATCTTAGTAAAACTCCAGGAGTAGGGAGAGTGGGGAAGTTAACAGCATTCTAAAGGTATCATCTTTCAGGAGATTGTGTGGGAATGGGCAAGTAAAACATTTTGGTGAAGGAGTAGGATTATTACCATGTACTGATACAACAATTTAAGAATAATTGTGATTGCTAGGAAAGAAAAGATAAACACTAGCAGCTTAATAAAGGGGGAGGGTGGATGGCAATAAATAGAAACTTGACCAAGTCAACAAAAGTTAAAAAAAAAAAAAGCAAACAGGAAAACATTAATGAAAAATAAATAGTAAATGTAAAATAAGGTAGAAAGAAAAAAGTATATTGTTTATTACAACAAATATGAAATTATAAGGCAGAAACTGAGACTAAATGACTTTAAAATCTAGCTATAAGCAATTTATAGGAAACACATAAAGCGACAAAAATGTTTCAGATAAATGGACAAAAAATTTTCAGGCAAATGCAACCAAAAAAACAAGATTGAGGGAAGAGTTCTTGCCAAGATTCTGGCAATGTTTATTTCTGGTTTTGAGTGGTGGTTATGAGGGTATTTTGTTCTATAATATCATGTTAAGCTATTCTTTATGAATGTCTATGCATGATATTTCATAATTGTGATAGGGAGAATAATGGCCTTTGTCTAATGTCCTAAAATGTCCGCATCCTAATCCCCAGAACCTGTGAATCTGTTACTTTACATGGCAGAAGGGACTCTGCAGATGTGATTAAATTGAAGTCCTTGAGACAGGGACATTATCCTTGATTATCCAGGTGGCCAGTGTAATCACACGAGTCCTTAAAATTGGAAAACCTTTTCTGGTTATGGTCAGAGGGAGATGTAACTGTGGAAGAATGGTCAGAGAGATGCAACATTGCTGCTCTGAAGAAGGGGTAAGGGGACCACGAGCCAAGGACTATGGAGTCCCTCCGGATGCAGGAAAAGGCGAGGAAACGGATCCTCCTCTAGAGCCTCGGAAGGAACACAGCGCTCCCTACCCCTTGATTTTAGCCCAGTGAGACCCATGTTGGACTTCTGACCTCCAACACTGTAAGATAATAAATCTATGTTATTTTAAGCCACCAAATATGTGGTAATTTGCTACAACAATAGAATACTGATACAACAACAAAAAAGCTTTAAGATGTTTGCCTTCCTGTTATGACCTCTACTTCATCTTCCTTTTCTTTTCAGCTTCACTCTTTTTTAAATTTTATCTTATATATATTTTTGGCCGTATTGCGTGCCTTGCGTGGATCTTAGTTCCTAGACCAGAGATTGAACCCAGGCCCTTGGCACTGAAAGTGCAGAGTCCTAACTACTGGATTGCCAGGGAATTCCCCCAGCTTCACTCTTAAGCTAAACTTCCTCCTTGCCCATAGCTTTGTGAGTCAACAGTCATGGGGAGAGAACGAATGGAAAGAGCACTGAGCTTCAAGATAAGGAACCAAAGTTGTAGTTCTAGCTTTGCACTAACTTGCTGTGTGACTCTGAGCCAATTGCTTTCCCTCTCTGAGCCTATAATGTTAATTATTTTAATTAACAAAAATTATATATTGAACAAAATATTTAGCCAGATGTTGTTCAGGGGTATAATACTTCCCCAGTCACAAAGTCTACTTATCCAAACTCTTAAATATGTGAATTTACTTCTTTCTGTTCAACTTATAGGCAACTCTGAGGATTTCAGATCCAGTTCATACAAATTTCAAATCATTCCTTGTTAGGACCTTGGGACCTGGAGCTGTAAAAATTAAAAAGGCAACAAACATTCCATAGAAGAATATCCCTCTCAGAGGGCATGCTACCTATCCCAAAATAACCCACAGAAAGAATGAATCCTAAAACATTTCAAGAAAATAAGGAAGGGTATATAGAATATCCATTAATGGAGGAAGTAGTTTAAAAATATTTAAAATGCCACTCTATGCCTATTCAATAACTTTAAGTAAAAGAAAAAAATGTGTAGGATTTTTCATAGGTTTATATATCCCATGTAGCTGCTGAGCATTTATGGTGGAGCCTCACAGACACCTGGGACATTGGTCATGCCCTTTGAGACCCACGGAAGTCATGGGGTCCCTGGAACGTCCTTGTTCCTTAGAAGTGGCACATTCACTCCCAGCACAGTGACCCCACCAGACTCCTGATATGGGCTCTCATGGCCCCTGCTGTTTCAGTTCACTTTTTTCTGGGTCTGGCTTTCAAACTTCCCAAGAGGTTAGATCTGATCAGCTGGGTAGGCATGATCCAGTTGGGCAGTATTTCCAGGCCCAAACACCTCCCAGGCCACCAGGACAGCCTACAGGAGTCCACTGGCGTTCTGGGCATGACCTTTGCTGTGGACGCTGCCTGGTGAATTATAGGATGACCACCATCCCTCGGCCCTGCTAACTGCATGCCTGTAGCAGCCTCAGAAATTATGAAAATCAAATCTGCCCTATACTTTTCTGAATGCTCAGGCCCCACTGAGAATCACTGCTATGGAAAATTGGGTTCAGATGCCAATTCCTGGGCCCATTGGGGATTTGAGAGGAGGAAAGTGGGGTGTCATGACATTTGCTCAGATGGGACTGCAGATGCAGCTGCCATGTGAATTAGGGGGACACCCCTCTAGTACAAGGTCTTGAATTCCTTAACTGGAATTTCTCCCACCATGGGGGTTTTGAGGTATGTAATCATTTAAACTGGAGAAAGAGTACTGTACATGTAGGGGCATAATGGGGGGGGAACTTATTTTTATTTTATTATGAAAAAGAAAATACAGGGAATTCCCTGGTGGTCCAGTGGTTAGGACTCCGAGCTTTCACTGCCGAGGGCCCAGGTTCGATCGCTGGTCAGGGAACTAAGATCCCACAAGCCACACGGCATGGCCAAGAAAGAAAGAAAGAAAGAAAGTACAGAAATACAGATAAGCAAAAAATAAGAGTAACACTATATTCCTACCACCCAGAGATTCCTATTGCTAACACCTTGAATTGGTCTTTTCTATCTTTCCTAAGAGCTCAGCATGGGGCCCAGCATAGAACAGAACTTCCGTGGCTGTTGAGGAATGAACCGAAATGATTCCTCACCTATAAATTAGGAGGTATGATGAAGTGATCTCTAAAAATCTCCCCTCTAAAAATCTAAAAGTGTAGAGTAGGGCGGTGGATAAAAACTGGACCTCTAGTGTGTGTCTCATGTAAACATACACATTACATATACCCATCTATCCAGCACTTAACCTAGGGCCTGGCATGTTAGGAAGACCCAGTCAATGGGAGCCACTGTTACCATCATGTCCTTGCTCCCCACAAGGTTCAAGGATCCCCATCTCCTTTCCCCCAAACTCCAAGCCCCTCAGCCCACTTGCTGCTCTGAAAGCCGTGGCAGAAAATGTCTCCTTAGAGCAGACCGTGAGACTCCTTTCTTTACAGGAACACTCTCTTTACAGTGGTCTTTGAGTTTAATTTTGAAATTGAAAAAAAAAGGAAAAAAAAAAAAAAGCCTGCTTTCGTACTTCCCTGGTGGCGCAGTGGTTAAAAATACACCTGCCAGTGCAGGGATCATGGGTTCGAGCCCTGGTCTGGGAAGATCCCACATGCTGCGGAGCAACTAAGCCCATATGCCACAACTACTGAGCCCGCGTGCCACAACTACTGAAGCCCGCGCGCCTAGAGCCCGTGCTCTGCAACAAGAGAAGCCGCCGCAATGAGAAGCCCGTGCACTGCAACAAGAGTAGCCCCTGCTCGCCGCAACTAGAGAAAGCCCGCGCGCAGCAACGAAGACCCAACGCAGCCAAAAATAAATAAATAAAAATTAAAAAAAAGAAAAAGCCTGCTTTCATTAGAAAGTTGGGAAGAATAGGGAACACTAAAATTTTGCTGTAGATGATGGAGGAAATAGTCTGACTTCAGAGTCTGTGCTCTGTGTTAGAGATCACACGCTCTCCAGACTACGTGGACTCACGTCTGCCTCTACTATTTACTGACTGGGGGACCTTGGACAAGTGACTTAACTTCTCCGTGCCTCAGTTTTCCCATCTGTAAAATGGACACAATAATAATACTTATCTCACAGAGTTGTTGAAATGATTTTTGTGAGATTATGCATGTAGTTTCTTAGAGTTTTACCTGGCTCAGGGTTAGCTATTTGGTTCTATATGGGCCCAAATTATTCTTATATCTAAACTGCTTGGAGTGAGGGTTGAGATTCTCACGCAAGTTGAATAACAATGGACCCTAATTGCCTTTGAAGGAGGATAGGTGTGATTAACTTCAAGTTTGGGTCCAAGCTGAACTGCACAGCTATGTGAGTGGAGGACCAAGTATGTTTGGCTTCTGTATGCTACATTTTTAAAGTTAAGATTTAAAAATTAAGCTCCCTGCCCTCGAGGAAAAGAAACTAGTTTAAATGGAAATGGGCTCTGAGTTTAATGTGCTATTAAAGCCAACAGTGAAAGAATATGAAGTGTATTAAGAAGGGTAGGAGGGTGGGAGGCAGAGGGTCTTGGTGGAGGTGATGGCAAGGGATGGAAAAGTCCCCAGGCCTGGAAGGGGAGAGAGGGAGTCCTGGCACATGCCCCAAGGCTGTGCTCCATGAAACTAGCCAGTCCTAGGAGTAGGTGGCTGCCTGATATTCCAGGAATAATGGGATCCTACGTACAAGGAGTCTCAGGCAGCCCTAGATTCTGGTGCCTTGCATGTGGTATGGGGCAGAAGCCATGGACTTTAAAGGACCACTGTCCCTTGGACAGCGATGCCAACAGCAGCCAAGATGAACAAGGGATTAGACCCTCCCTGGCACCAACACACACACACACATGCACACACCCCTAGTTATCCAGGCAACACTTCTTGGATTCTGGTGTGCCCTTGAGAGAGGAAGAAAGCCCCAACAGTACCTGAGATGGAATCTCTGCTTAGAGTCACAAATTACATTGTTTTTTAAAAAAATATTTGATTATTTGTTTGAAGGGATACCCAAAACAACCAGCCTGGTCCCCACATGTTTTGGTCTAGTGGCTAGAGTCCTCTCTCAAGCCTGCTACTCCATTCCTCACCCCCAGTTTTACTTTCAAACTTGGTTAATAGGTAGTCTTTGGAATTAAAGAGACCTTAGGTTAAGTCTAGGTTCTGTCACTAGCTGTGTGACCTTGGACAAGTTACCATAGTTAACTTTTCTATACCTGTTTCTTTTTTTTTTTTATTTTAATTTATTTGGTTGCACTGGGTCTTAGTTGCGGCAGGTGGCCTCCTTAGTTGCAGCTCGCAGGGTCCTTAGTTGTGACTTGAGGGATCCTTAGTTGTGGCACGTGGGCTCCTTAGTTGCAGCAGGTGGGCTCCTTAGTCGCGGCTCGCGGGATCCTTAGTTGCGGCTCACTGGCGCCTTAGTTGCAGTACGCAGGCTCCTTAGTCGTGGCATGTGAACTCTTAGTTGCGGCATGCATGTGGTATCTAGTTCCCTGACCATGGATTGAACCCAGGGCCCCTGCATTGGGAGTGCAGAGTCTTAACCACTGCACCCCCAGCGAAGTCCCTATACCTGTTTCTTCATCAGTAAAATGATGCACTTCCTCTTAGGAATTGTTAGGAGATTGAATTGGAATAATAGGGTGGTTTTCCAACTGCGTCCTGGAAAGCCTCAAATCAGACAACCTAGTGTTTTCCAAACTTCATTCACATCCCATGTTCCCAACCTTCAGACACTTGTACACCATCTCTACTATTTGCTTAATCTTGTCCTTTAAAAATATCAACTTGTAAAATGGAAAAACATTTATTCAAGAAGGAAACTTTATATCACTACCATAAACAGGAAGTACCTATCACTTACCCTAGAGTGGTAAAAAATAAATATAACAAAATCAAAACGTTGGTATTCAATTCTCGCTTGCCATGGTTATAGGCCAAAGCTCTGAGCTCAAGGCCAGGACTTTGTTTAAAAAAGATTATCTCAGTCATAAAAGGCCACTTATGGCTGTATATGAAATGTCCAGAATAGCCAAGTCTATAGAGACAGAAAGTAGATTAGTGACAGTCTAGGGCTGGAGGAGAATGGGGATGACTGCTAATGGGTACGGTTTGAGGGTGATGAAAATGTTCTAAAGTTGACCGTGGTGATAGCTGCACAACTCTTTGAATATACTTAAAGAACCACTAGATTGTACACTTTAAATGGGTGAATTGTATGGTATGTGAATGATCTCTCAATAAAAGTTGTTAGTAAAAAGAGAAAACTGTTAAATCTTATTTTTTTTGTCCTTGAGGTGAATGAAAGGATGCAAAGATACCTGAACCAGGACCACTATTATTTAACTTAACCAGGTCGGTGAGCACCCCCCGCTCCCCATCATCTCCCTGTGGTAAGCTTTTGCCCCCTTATGAAAGGATTCAGTCATAAGCACTCAATGTTAGCTAATATTCCCCCAAACAGATCTGCCAGTCAAGTCGCGCAAACCTGGTTTATAACCCTCGCTACTCACCCACTGTCCTGCATCATGACTGTGGAGAAAATCGCCCTGAACCTCACTTTTCTTACTTGTAAAATGTGGACATCTCCCGAGGTATGTATGCACCGCTCCTGACACAAAGTAAGCTCTCGATAGTGGCTCTCATCATAAATGTCCTTAAACTCTTGGAGCAGCAGCGCTAAGAATCAAGGGATGTGGCTTTGAACTATGCCTCTGCCCGGACTAGATACACTGGTGGGAAAGCTTGTCTTTGCCATTCCAAAGTCACATTCTCTTGCTGGGCCTCGGTTTCCTGGACTGTATAATGGGGAGACAGTGGATTCCCAGGGGCAAGTAAATAAAAGAAACCGACTGTGATCGGCTAGTCCCGGGATCCTCACGCCGGCATTACAGACGGGGAGACAAAGGCCCAGAGGGTCTCAGATGCTGCCCACGGTCAAAAATGCTGGTCAGGAACTCGGGGGAAGGGGACACGTCCGCAGGTCCAGTCCTAGGTGACCCTGATCTGCTGCTGTAAAGCAGACACAACCTCGGCGGAACAGTCCCCCACCCGCGCCCCGCAGCCCTGCAGCCCTGCAGCCCTGCAGCCCTGGGGAAAATCTTGTCCGGAGCGCCCGGACCGGAAGTCCGCCGCGGCCTCTCTAGGACCCCGGCTGGGCGCTCGGTGCCCTTAACGCTTGAGACGCCGCGGGGCGCCCTCCCCGCGCTCGGCCGTTTCCGAGGCACACTGCCCTCCTTTGTTTCCAGGAAGCTTCACCAAAGGCAGGGAAAGGAGCCGGGTCTGTGGGTCCAATTCTACAGACAAGGTGACTGAAGTCACACGGCAGCTGAACCAGAGCCCTGGCGCCCCATTTAGGGCTGTTTTCATTGATCCCAACCGACTCTCTCTGGCTCCCTCACAATATCTTAAAATAGATACAGTAAAACCTCAACTGGGGTTATAATCGATTACAACAGACTTTTACTTTCGTTTCTTTAGCACTGCATTTCCTACATTTCCCAGAGTGCCTGTAGTCCTACCGGTGATTTTAAAAATTAAAGATCGGAAATATTATTCGCTTCACAAAAATTTGGTTTACATACAGCTTCTCCGTGCGTGATCTGCACTTGGTTCACTCTGCTCCTGACACGGGTCAAAGATAGATGAGGAAAAGATTTAAAAAAAAAAAAAAAAAAAAAAAAATATATATATATATATATATATATATATAGTAAGTCCCCTACATACAAACCAGTTCCATTCTGAGAGCACGTTCGTAAGTCCAATTTGTTCGTACGTCCAACAAAGTTAGCCTAGGTACCCCAACTAACACAATCGGCTATATAGTACTGTACTGTAATAGGTTAATAATACTTTTCACACAAATAATACATAACAAACAAACACAAAAAATAAAACAATTTTACAGTACAGTACCTTGAAAAGTACAGCAGTGCACTACAACAGCTGGCATACAGGGGCTGGTATCAAGTGAACAGGCAAGAAGAGTTACTGACTGGAGGAGGGAGAGGAGGTGGGAGATGGTAGAGCTGAAGGATCCTCAGCAATAGGAGACGGAGGGCAAGCTTCAATTTCACTCACGCCTAACGTTGATGGCACAGGTTCTGGTTCCTTGCTGGATTCAATTATATCAACCCTCTTGAAAAAATGATCCAGTGATGTCTGGGTAGTAGCTCTTTTCTCCTTGTTGTAGATGACATGGTAGCACTGGATTGCATGCTGAACGGCTGCTGCAACCTTCGTGTACTGTTCTACGTTCAGGTCCTGTGCCTCAAAAACTAACAGTGCCTCCTCAAATAAAGAAAATCCCCTTGCCATTTTCTGCATCGTGAATCTCTTCGGTTCTTCAGTTATTTCTTCTTCCTCTTGTCTCTCTTCGCCCTTCCTCTGGGCCTCCAATTCCATCAGGTCTTCATTAGTACAGTACGTGCCTTCATCAATAATTTCTTGAAGTGTTTCAGGAAACTCCTGGGCAGCTACCGTATCTGCACTCGCTGCCTCACCACTTACTTTTAGGTTTTGAAGGTTAGCTCTAGCCTGGAACCGATGAAACCAGCCATGGCTGGCATTAAAAGATGCACCCTCTGATACTTCGCTGTGTTTCTTCTTTGAGTCTTCATAAAGGGTTTTAGCTTTCTCTTGAATCAGCATAAGCTGAGCGGGACTCGACGCTGATGCTGATTCTGCACTCACACTCTGAGAAGTTTCTCCATCTCCTCCAACACTTTTCCACGCTTCTTTGATACTATTGTCGACATCTTCGGCACAGCAGACTTCACATGTTCCATGATCTTGTCCTTGTTCTTTAGAATCGTGCTGATCGTTGAACGATTCATGTTATAAGAACGAGTGACATCTACCATCTTTTCACCTCGCTCCACTCTCTCAATTATTTTCATTTTTGTTTCCATCATTATCGCTTGGCGCTTCTTAGCAGTACCAGCTACAACACCACTGCTTTTACACTTGCTTCCAGACATCCTGGGCTTGAAATAAAGATACTGTACTACTGTACCCTATACAATACTGTACAGTAAAGTACACAAAAGCACAACCACTTGTAGAGGATGCACACAGGTGACAATGTACGCCAGACACATGAACTAACTTACGTGATTGGATGTGCGAACGCAATTCGCATCTTTGAAAGTTCACAACTTGAAGGTTTGTATGTAGGGGACTTACTGTTTATGGAAAAGATAATATTGGCTTCATGTTTCAGATGAGGCAACTAAGGTCTAGACAGGGAAATGACTTGCCCAAGATCACACAGTTAGTACAAATCAATTGAATCTGGAATACCTCCATTCCTATTCTGCATCCTGACCCTTCACTACACCACAGTTGCATCCCAGAGCTGACTGGAGGAACAAAGGAGGGGACAGGCAGAAAAGCCACTGCCAACAGATGAATATAAGGGAATGGAAAGTAAGTTATTGTGCTCTTCCCTTTCACTTGCCCTGTGTGGGGACCTGGGGGTCACCAACCAGTCACACCTGTGGGGCCAATGCCTAAGTCGCATCCTATACCAATGAAAATGTCTGGGGGTAGAAGCCAGACATCAAAATTTCCCAGGTGGTTCCAATATGCAGCAAAGTTTGAGAACCACTGCCATAGGCTGAGTATATTCTTTGGGTTGCCAGGCAAAGCCACGGGGAGCCATGGGAAGTTTTAGAGCAAGGGAGCAGCAGACCAGTTTGGAGTTTAAGGAGGATCAATTCTTAGAAGGAAGGAAGTGTAGTCTGGAGTGAGAAAGGGCCTGGGAGACTAGGGGCAGTGGTGGGATCCCAGTTTGCCGAGAACTGAGGGATTTCCGGGAATGGAATTTGAAGGGCTAACATGGGGAAAGTCCTGGGCAAACCAGAATGCTTGGTCACCTTAGATCCTACCTCTGATATCGTTCTGTCTCCCCAGATTTCTGGGGGACTGATGCCATAGACTCTCCATTCTAGAAAGGTCCCTGAGAAAAGGCTATCCATCTCCCTGGGATGTACTCATCCAGGGCTCTGAGCCCCAGGCTTGACAGGCTTGTGCAGGGAAATAGAAACAGGCAGAGGACTTGGACCCATCTGCTCTCCACCCAGCAGAGGGATCCTAGTCAAAGACAAGTCTATGGCATCTAACCCAGCAATAGAAAGGAACAAACTACTGATCCAAGTAACAGTGTGGATGACTCTCAAAAACATTATGCTGAGTGCAAGAAAACGGATGCAAAGGAGTACATAGATTCCACGCATGCGAAGTTCAACAACAGGTTAACCTCATCAAAACCAAAATCAGGACAGCGCTGCCTGTAGGGAGCTGGGGACAGGGAAGGGGCAACAGGAAACTTTCCGGGGGGGATAGTGATATAGTTGATAAGGGCTTGCATTATGCAAATTATATATTTGTTGAAACTCACTGGATCACAGTTAACACCTGTGCATTTTGCTATATGAATAGTTTTTCTTTTTACAGGAAAAGAAAAACCTGTAAATAAATACTGGACTCTAGTGAAAAACATGCATGCCGAAGTGTAGAGAGGGAAGTATACCATTGTCTGCAACTTATTTTGAAATGTATCAAGAAAATAAGAAAGGTTGTTAGATGGATGGCTAGGGCTATGTGATAAAGCAAACACAGTAAAATGTTATAGAATCTAGGTGGTAGGTACATCAGTGTTACCTGTACAATTCTTCCAATTTTGCTGTAAACTTTAAAACTATAATAAAATATTAAGGGAAAAAACCCTCTAAGTCTGATCATGTTACTCCTCTGCGCAGACCCCTTCAATAGCTCTTCATCTCACCCAGAATAAAAGCCAAAGTCCTGACAGTGGCCTTCAAGCAGGATAAACTTACATCCTGGTTATCCCGTATCACGTGTTATCTGGGCATAATTATTAATACATCCTCTTTTATCCTCAAAGTTTGAATGACAGGTTATGTGCCTGTCCTGCCTCTGAGGCCCTTGCTGACCTGACCTCACTTCCCACCACTCTCTCCCTCCTCCCTCTGCTCCAGAGGCACTGATCTCATTTCCAGGCATGTGCCCCCTCAGGGCCTTTGCACTGGCTGTTCCCTCTTCCTGGAATGCATTTCCCTCAGGTATGTGCAAGGTTTTCTCCCTCACTTCCTTCAAGTTTTTTCTCAAATGTCTCCTCAGTCAGGCCTCCCCTGACCTCCCTATTTAAAATTGCAATCTGCTCTTTCTCCACTTCCCTTACTCGATTTTTTCCACAGTACTTTTAACTTTCTACATATAATCTAATTTACTGAAGCTAAGTTCCGTGAAGGCAAGGATATTTTTCCATCTTGCCTATGCTGTATCCCCAGGGCCTAGAATAGTACCCGGCAAACAGTAAGTGCACAATAAATACACGTTGCTATGAATAAAGGAATTCCCCTGCCTTCGTGGAGCTTGCAGTCTGGTGCTGGAGACCGAAGTCAACATCGACCATCACAAGAGAATTCCTGATGCTCTGGGAAACGGCAGAAGAGGGGACAGGGGGCACGAGGAGAGGAGAGAAGACCACACCAGGAAGCTGAGGTTTGAAAAACAAGAAGCCAACTCCCAGATGAAGAGGGACGAGAAGGGCACTCCCGGCCAAGCAAACAGCATGAGCAAAGCCGCAGAGGTGAGGAAAAAAGCAAAGTGTCTGGGGGTGATTATAGGCAGTTCCAAGGGTAGCTGTGCAGGGATGGGAGGAAGAGGCGGAGTGTGGTGCCATCCTGCAGGTAATGAGGGGACCGGAGGGTTTTAACCCCCGGGCAGCATCATGGGCAGATTCGGGTTTCTGAGACCGCCCCGCTGCTGGGTGGACAA
This sequence comes from Eschrichtius robustus, assembly GCF_028021215.1. NCBI lineage: Eukaryota > Metazoa > Chordata > Mammalia > Artiodactyla > Eschrichtiidae > Eschrichtius > Eschrichtius robustus. The sequence continues at coordinate 77,322,552 of NC_090839.1, forward strand.
TGGATTGCTGATGGGCCAGAGAGAAGCAGGGAAACTCACTGGGAGGCACCAGCAAAACAGTGGGGCCCTAAAGAAAGGGGCAAGTGGGAGGGTTATTTAGGACAAGGACTTAAGGGGACAGGGTGACTCATGGGATGTTGACTCTGACTTCTGGGTGCTCCCATCTTAGCCAACTCCTGGGATTGTGGGCCATTTCTGGGGAATCCCAGAGGGGATGCTGGGAACAGGTTGGGAGGAGGGCTAGGCTGAGGATCTGTGGGACGTCCTGTGAAGGCATTTGGCTCTTTGAGCCTGGAGGTAGGGGGCAGAACTGGGAGGCAGAGACTTGGGAACCATTAATTCAAGGAGTAGGTGGGACCTAGCAGGGAGAGTGTTCATGAAAAGAGCTAGGCCAGAGCGAGAGATATTTAAGGGATCAGGAAAAGGAGAGAGTGACATAGGGGAAGAGAATGGCGGAGCACTGGAGGCTAGGGCCTGAGAGCCAAGGGTGAAGAATTTCCAAAAAGAGAGTGTGGATGTGGGGAGGAGGCGGGGATGGCATGGCAAGGTGATGGTCAGGGATATGGCTATGGAAGAGGTGGCTTTTAAACCAGGTCACAGAGTAGGCTACAGAAAAGGTGAGGGCAGGCTTGGGCTAAGGGACAGCTGCCCGGGGACTGGGGCCTTGGGCCAGGAGAGGGATAGGAATGGGGAAGACTCAAACTTTAGCCTTTCAAGCCTACTCAGAAATGACTCTTCCTCCCCAGTCTCACTGGCAGGTGAGTCTCTGGCCTCTACCACTACCCCCTAATATCCTCATCTGTAAAATGGGGTAATAGGAAAAACAGCTGCCATTTGTTGAGCACTTACTATGTACCAAGCCAAGGACTCTCTCTCCATGTATTGCCTCATTTAATACTCACAATAATCTCACCAGGCTGATGTTACTATTATCCCCATTGTACAGATGAGAAAACTGAGGCACAGAGAGGTTAAGTCACTTGCTCAAGGTCACACAGTGAATGAATGGAGACGCTGAGATTCTAACCCAGAGCCTGAATTCTGGGCCTTAACACTGTACTACTAATCCATACAAAGCACTTTACATTTTACAGAGCACTCTCATTACCACATGAGGTGATTCAGGGGAATAATGAGATGACCCACACACCCTAGAAATGGCTGAGATTTTTACCACATGTGCTGAGGCTGAATAATGGCCCTCCAAAGATGTCCAGGCCCTATCCCCAGAACCTGTGAATATGTTACTTTACATGGCAAATAAGATTCTGCCGATGTGATGAAATTAACAATCTTGAGCTGGGAAGATTAGCCTAGATTATGCAGGTGGGTCCAATGTAATCACAAGAGTCTTTAATAGAGGGAGGCAGGAGAGTCAGAGAAGCAGATGTGACAATGGAAGCAGAGACAGAAAGGGAGTTTGGACGATGCTATGCTGCTGGATGTGAAGATGGAGGGAGGGGCCACAAGGGGTGCAGGTGGTCTGCAGAAGCTGGAAAAAGCAGGCAAACAGATTCTCCCCTACAGTCTCTGGAAGGAACCAGCCCTGCCGACATTTTTACTTTCACCCACTGAGAGTAATTTTGGACTTCTAACCTCCAGAATGCTAAAGTAATACATTTGCATTGTTTTAAGCCTCTAAAATTGTGGTAATTTGTTAGGCAGCAACAAGAAATGAATGTACCACATCACTGCACACCTGGCTCCCCTGGCCAGCCTGGCTCAAATATTACTACTGAAGCTGCTGTCAGGAAACACCCTGAATTTTTTTAAAAGTTCTTTAAAGTTTCAATTTGGTCTTCTCTGAACCTGTCTCTTCCTTTGTTAAAAATAAAAATAGGGTTAATACACCTGACTCTGACTCTCTTACAGGCACAGAGTGAAGGTACCCTTATATTATTTGAAGTTTCCCACAACCCACTGCAGCAGATGAGGCCTAGTTATTGTCCCCATTGCTCAGATGAACAAACTAAGGCTCAGAGAGGGGAAACAGCCAGCATAGGGCCACACAGCTAGTGAGTAACAGAGCCAGGACTTTCACCAGGACTTCTGACTTCAGATCTACCACACTGAGGTACATGTCTCAGAGTCAAGCTTGTGTGCCACCTACTCAGAGAAGCCTGCCTGGAGAACCTCAGCCCATTCATTAATTCATTCATTCACCAAACAATTGCTGTGACTGCTCTATGCCTAGTGTGCTGCTAGGCAAGGCTGGGACCAAGTTCTGCTCTCAGGAGCCCGCAGCCTAGTGGATGAGATAGACACACAAACCAACCATCCCCAAACAGCCTGATAAATGCTGAGACAAAGGGAAAGAAGCACACGGGGTTGTGGGAGCCCGAAGGGGGGAAACTCACTGAGCCTGGGGAAGGCTTCCTGGAGAAGGTAGTGACTGAGCCGAAGACAAGCAAGATTCAACCAGAAGTGTGGGCAGGGGTTCCAGTGGAGGAATGGCTAAGCAGAGGCAGGGAGGAATGATGCTGTAGCTTCCTGACGGCAGGGAATGGGTTGGGTCATCCCAGGCCCCAAAGTCCCTCTGGGCTTCTGTGTTCCTGTGTGTGAATGGGAATCACGGGCCTAGCTGCCCAGAGCTTTGGTAATTGCTGGGCCCAGGGGAGGGCTGAGTAGGAAGAAAAGGGGTCCTGGGATTCCCAGAGCAGGAGGGCTGAAGGAAGGGTCAAAGGTAAGGGGGACAGGACAGGGTGGAGGGAGTGCTGGGGAGGCAGGGTCCTGGCTCAAACCCCTCTTCCATGTCTGACTCAGGGTGTGACTACAGGTAGGTCCTCTCAGAGCCTCAGTGACCCCATCTGAGAAATGGAGCGTGAGACAAAACTGTCTCCAAAGACCCTCCCCAGCCCTGACGGGGAAATGACATGACACAAAATTACAAAAGGGTCTTTATTTGTAAAAAGCCAAAGGGACCCCTGGGGCAACACGACAGGCAGGCCGGCTTCTCAGGGGTCAGGGGCATTTGGGCAGATGCGCTTGAGTGGGGGGGCGCCCTCCGAGTCCTCTGTATCACCCTGGGCTGCCTCGGGGACAGGTGGCACTGGCTCAAAGACGGGGTAAGCTTCAGGGGCCTGGAGAGGAAGGGTGGACAGGCATGAGCTCCACCCAAACCCAGGAGTGCAGCCTCCTTGCCTATGCCTTCTCGAAAGCCTCCACTCCACTCCCCTCCCGGACCCGGGAGTCTAGCCCAGGGCCAGGGCCCCAGGACGCAGATTAAGTAGGGCGCCGGAAACAACAACAACACCGTTTGGGGGGAAGAAGTTGACATTTGATATTTCTCGAAAACGTATCACGGTAGTCCTTGTGGGAAAAGTCAGAAGTTTGTGGGGGACTTTCTTAAGCTAATTACATACTTAGGATTAAAAAAAAAAAAATACTTGGAGGTGCACCATGATCTTTTCAGGCCTTTAATGGTCTCAAATCAGCCCCAATCCAGCCTGCAGGATTTTGTTTCTAAAACACCCTTTTCTTTTCAGTCCCAAGAACCCAGCCTAATAGCCTTTAGCTGTGTCCACGGTCTACATTTCCCACCTGGACCTCGAGAGTGCAGCCCCCAAGGCTTTGGCTACCCCAGAGCCCCCATTCCCTCCAAGACCTGGTAGTCCGGCCTCCCGGCCGCTCTCACCTCAGCCTCCAGCAGTGCTGGAACAGGCTCCTCCTTGGTCAGCATTGGAGGCTCATCCGTGCCGCCTGCGGTTACGCCCCCAGGATCTGGAACATGAAATTAACAGGTGTTCCCTGAGCAGCTGCTCTGTGCCACAGCACAGACTGAGAGGGAAACATACCAGTCACAAAAGCCCGCGGGCTGTGGGAGCACTGAGGGGGGAGCCAGTCACCCAGCTGCAACCCAGGAAGAAAACACAGGAAGGACATTTAGGTGGGATCTTGACGGGTGAGTAGATTTGATCAGACAAATGGGGAGCTGGAGTACATTTCAGGCAGAGGGAACAGAAGCTTGGCAAGCCCAGATTCTGGGGTTGGACTGCCTGGGTTCGAATCCTGACCCTGGGCAAGTGACTTAATTGCTCTAAGCCTGTTTTCCCCACCTGTAAAATGGAGATGATTACAGTAGTTACCACCTGAGACTGTTGTAAGAATTAAATGAGATAACACAGGAAAAGCCATTACTACAGTGCCCGGCACACAGTAAGTGCTCAATAAATGCCATTTATTGTTTTTATATTAGTAAAGGTACACAAGCGTGTGGTATGATCTAGACAACACAGAACATAGGCCCAAGCCATGGTGTTCTTGGAAGGGAACAATGAGGTCAGCAGGGGACAGTTCACGAAGGGCCCGGAGCGCCAGGCTGAGAAGTCAAAGGTCACAGGCAGCCATTGAAGGCTTTGAAGCAGGAAAATGACCTCGTCAACCTTGTGCTCTGGTAGCTGTGTGGGTCCAACTGCAAGAAAGGAGACCCAGGAGGAGGCTGAAGCTGGGTGCGGGTGAGAGAGATGACAGAGCCTGGGAAGGCAGACACATTGGGGAGGTGAATCTGACCAGATAGGGGATTGACGCTATGGGAAGAAAGAGGAGCTGAGGAGGACTCATACCCCAGATCCTGGCTCACTGGCTGTGTGAGCTTGGGCAACTTACCTAACCTCTCTGGGTTTCGGTTTCTCATCTGGGTTTCTTATGATCTAAATGGAGATCATAACCCTCACAGGGTTGTAGTAAGGATTAAATGAGATAAAACATGAAAAGTGCTTAGAAGGGTGCCTGGCACACAGTAAGATCTCAATAAGTATTAGCTGTTATTATCACTTATTATTAATCACTCTTACGATTATCACGATTATCTATTCCTTAGCAAATATTTATTGAGCACCTACTATGTGTTCCATGGTGTTCTGAGGATACAGCAGTGAACAAGATTGATATGGGCCCAACATTCAGGAAGCGACATGAGGTGGGAGTGGCAGAGAAAGATACTTAACTAGTAAAAAGCTAAATTTACATGAAAACCTCAGACAGTGCTAAGTTATCCACAGATGCTAAGAAGCCAGGGGAAGGAGACAGTCCCTAGAGGAAGGGCAGTGACTTTCCACAGGACTCAGGGAAGGCCTCCCAAGGAGGCAACACAGGAAGGGGAGCAGGTCGAGGGGTAAGCTGGTGGCTTTGACCTTGGAGAGGACAAGATTCAGAAGAGAGGGCTCCTGGGAGGCACCTGGTCCTACCTCTCTCCTGGCCCAGCTGTGGGGGCTGAGCATCCTCCGGGACCCCTTCCGGTGGTCCAGCAGGTGACACAGGGCGGCTGGGCTGGGGGGTGCCCCCAGGGCTGGGATCGGTGCCCTTTTGCAGGGAGCCTTCCGAATGGAAACTCTGGTTACTGTTCTCATCTGTGGGAGCAAAAGCCAAAAGGGTTGGGCCTGAGGCCTCCAGCCCCCTCCCTCAATCCCCACAGCCCCCCACATCTCAGCATCCCTACATACCATTGAGATCAAGCAGGATGAGAGGGCCACCCCCTCGGGGACTGGCACCCCTGCCCCTCCGCTCCCGGCCTCGGGATCTCTCTGCCCCGCCACCTGCCCTCCGTCGCTCCTGGGGGTTAGAGGGCTAAGGGTCAGAGTCAGCTTTCTAGTTAGCACTTGCAAAGCCCCCACTGTACAAATAAGGAAACTGAGGCACAGAGAAGCAGAAGGCCCTGCATGAGGGGACAGGTTGTGCACAGTGGGTTAGGTCTTGAACTGGGGTGGGGGGGAGCAGGGTCTGGTGTGGGGGGAGGGGGAAGAGGCGGAGTTGCTACTAATTGTTGACATCTGTCCGGGCTCCTGCATTTGAGGTCTGAGTGGGGACTGGAGGTGGAGGCCAGGGTGGGGAGGGGCTTGCCTGAGGCTGCACAGAGGAAGGGCCTGGTGTGGGAGAACTTGCTCACCTCCTCCTGGGGGTCCACCACTGGCACCCACTTGAAGATACGAAGGGAAGTGTCGCCCACAGTCACCCAGCGCTTCTCCCTGTGGGACAGTGGGGGGACTGAGTCAGAGAGGCCTGAGGAGAGAGCCACCCCAGGAGCTGGACACATCTGGGGATACCTGTAGAGGTGGTGGTGGTGCCGGAGGGAAGGGGCAGTTTTGCTAACGGGACATGGCTCTGCAGACCCCTGGGGTATATACATGGAGACCGCGACTATGGGCCCGGCTGGGGACCAAAGCAATGAAGATCACTCTGCATACTTGCGAAAGGAGTGTCAAAGCTTCAGGGGGCGGGGCATAAATGGGGGCTCCAGCCTCGGGAGGGCAGGGTTGGGGAACACGCTTTGTAGACCCCAGGGTGTAGCCAGGAGAAGGAAGATAGAGCCCTGCAGATCCAGGGCGCAGCTGGGAGGCACACCTAACACCTGGGGGCCACAGCTGGCGAAGGGGGTAGACGTATCTGGGGGAGGAGTGGCCCATCGTGTCCCGTCCCTGGCCCCGGGGCAGCGCTCACCATCTCCGGACCTTCTCGATGGTCGCCATCACCTTCTTGATGTCATCCTTGGCCCGGCTCCGGGTCTCGGCCCGCACGGTCCGGCCGGCCATGCTGGCGGGGCTGGGGCCGAGCGCGGCTGGGCCGCCTCCCGTCCGGCTGGCTCAGGCTCGGCGCCAGGCCGGGGCGCCGCTCTCTCGGCCTGTCGTCTCTCCGGGAGTTGGCCGCGCCCTCCCTCGCTCCCCAAGGCTTCCGCGAGTCCCCGCCCCGCTTCCTGCCGCCGCGCCCCGCCCCGGCCCGTCCCGTCCCCGGAGCGGCCGGGCGGCGCGGGCGGCCAGAGCCCAGGCCTGGAAGCCGGCCGACCCCGCCCCGACCGGGCCCGCCCCCTCGGGGCACCGGGACGAGCAGCGCCCCCTGCCCGCCGCCGAGAGGCAGGTTGGGGGCAGCTGGGCGACTGGACGCGCGCGGTGGGGCTGCGGCCGTGCGTTCAGACCACGTGGGCGCCAGGGGGCGCGAGAGGGTGTGTGTCCCGTGTGCTACCGCTGCGCGTGGGGGCGTCCCTGGAACGGGGGGTGTGTGTGTGTGCGCGTGTGCATGTGCGTGGGTGTGTGTCCCCCTCGCCAGGCTATCTGGTTCTACACTGTTCAACTACCCATTCATTCAACAGTCTATTGACTGAGTGCCAGTTACGTACGTGCCAGACACTGCAAATATGACTGACTCTCCACCCACCAGAATGGCTAAAGTGAGAATGACGGACCTTACCAAGTGGAGGCGAAGAAGTAGAGCAACTGGATCCCTCATATTTCTGGGGGAGTGTAAATTGGTAGAGACACTTTGGAAAGCTGGCGGTTTTCTAGTGAAACTCTATGATCCAGCAGTTCCACCCCTAGGTCGTTAACACCCAACAGAAATGCGTGGGTATCAGAACCAAGGGGCCTGTACTGGAATGTTTATACCTCTATTCATAATAGCCTCAGACTGGAAACAACCCATCGACAGGGGAGTGCAAAATGATTGTAGCCTGTTCACACCATGGAGGACACAGCAAGGAGAGTGATGTCCTGCTACCCCCAACAACTGGGACAAGTCTCATGAAAGAAGTCAGATACAGCACTACACACTGTGTGATTCCATTTATATAAAGTTCAAAGCAGGCAAAACCGGGCTTCCCTGGTGGCGCAGTGGTTAAGAATCCGCCTGTCAATTCAGGGGACACCGGTTCGAGCCCTGGTCGGGGAAGATCCCACATGCCGCGGAGCAACTGAGCCTGTGCACCACAACTGCTGAGCCTACGCCATAGAGCCCGAGAGCCACAACTACTCAAGCCTGTGCGCCTGGAGCCCGTGCTTCGAAACGGGAGAGGCCACCGCAGTGAGAAGCCTGCACACCGCAACAAAGAGTAGCCCCCGCTCACCGCAACTAAAGAAAGCCCGCGGCGCAGCAATGAAGACCAAACACAGCCAAAAAGAAATAAATATATAAATTAAAAAAAAAAAACAGACGAAACCAATTAATGGTGTGAGAAATCAGAATAGTGGTCAGCCTTGGGACTGGGAGGGGCTAAGAGGGGGCTAAGAGGGGGCTCGAGGGGGCTCGAGGGGGCTCTAGGGGGCTCTGGGAACTGGTCATGTTCTGTTTCTTAATCTGGTGCTGGCTCCCAGGGCATATTTACTCTTGGAAAATTCGTCAGGCTGTACCCTTATGATGTGTGTACTTTTCTCTGTGTATATTTTACTTCAATGGAAAGTTTACTTAAAATGAGTGTGTCTTGGTTGATTTTGTTTGAGGCTGTGTTTGTCAGCAGATGCCACCTTCTAAATTTCTGTTGTTATGTGTGCGTGTGTTTCAAGGGTGTGGCTATTATGTCTGTGTGTTTTGGTGTTATTATGTTCAGAGGGGTTAAGGTATAGGAAGGTGGTTATGACAGCATTTCTGGATCCAAACTGCTGGGGTAAAATCCCAGCTCTTCTTGTCCAGTGACCTTGGACAAGTCACTTATTTCTAATTCCTCGGCTATAACATGGGAGTGAGTTAATACATGTATAACTTAGAACAGTGCCTTGCACATAGTAAATACCCAACAACAGTCTCTGTTAAAAAAATGTGTGATGGTGACTTCCCTGGTGGCGGAGTGGTTAAGAATCTGCCTGCCAATGCAGGGGACACGGGTTTGAGCCCTGGTCCGGGAAGCTCCCACATGCCGCGGAGCAACTAATACCATGCGCCACAACTACTGAGCCTGCGTTCTAGAGCCCACGTGCCGCAACTACTGAAGCCCGCGCGCCTAGAGCCTGTGCTCCGCAGCAAGAGAAGCCACCGCAATGAGAAGCCCGCGCACCGCAACGAAGAGTAGCCCCCGCTCGCCGCAACTAGAGAAAGCCCATGCACAGCAACGAAGACCCAATGCAGCCCCCCCCGCAAAAAAAAGTGTGTGATGGCCCCACCTGCTGTGCCCTCTGCCAGTTCATCTCTTTCTTCCTTTATTCTGGCAGTTGTCTGCACATGGCAATGTACTCACAGACACACAGGTCTCCTTCCCAGTTTCTTCATTCACAAACCCCATAACAAGCTGTTGTCTATCGTTTCCCCATCAGACTGTGAGCTCCTCAGGGGGCTAGAGACCAAGAATGGATCATCTCTGGGTCCCAGAGCCAAGGAGAGTGTGGGTGCTTGGGAACCATTTGTGGGGATAAGTAAGTGTGTACAGACCGTTCAGCATTTGTCTGCATCAGGTTAGTGGGTTGACGCGTGGGTATGACTCCCTGTACCTGTCTCTTAAGCTTGTTCCTGTGTGAGAACCCTTCAGTAGATGCGGGTGTGTCAGAAGAGTTCTCTTACTGGGTCTGGTAAGGTGAGGTGAGGTGGCCCCCTAGTAGGTGTGACTGTGAAAGCAAGGGCAGAAGCCATCTGAGATAGGCCGGGAGGTGTATGTCCGGGCAGGTGTGGCCTAAGCCTGAGGGCCCCCACCTTGGCCTCTCACGCACCCCGCTCTCCCCTCCCCCAGCTAAGAGGAAGGGCAGCACATTCCTGTCCTGCCAGCTGCTCCCTCTCCACCACCCACCCCTCCCCAGCTTTCTCCGAAAAGCAGCCCGGGCGCCAAGCCTTCCCCCAGGTCGGAGCCTGAGCCTTCTCCTCCCATCTGACTCTGGGCTGTCTCCCAGGCCCCGGCAACCCAAGCCTGCAGGTCCCGAGTCCACCCTGCAGACAACCTGCCGCCTCCTTCCCGACTAGGCCGTGCATGCAGGGAGCTGAGCTCAGGGCCAAGGAATCCTGCCTGGGGCAGCGGAGGTGGGGTGGGAGGTGGGGTGGAAGGGGGTGGTAGATTGTTGGGGTCTGAGCCCTGATTGGCTACGGCCGGGCCACGCCCCTACCCTTTTCCCCTTTCTCCCCTTCTCGGTAGGGGGGCGTGGAGGCAACCGGGATCTGTCTGGGGCCAGCATGAGCCGGAGGGAGGGAAGTCTGGGTAAGGGGCTGAAGGGCCGGATCCCGAGCGCCGAGGGGAGCAGGGGTCAGAAGGGCTGGAAGCTGGGGTCTGGGCCCCTGCCACCCCTAGGTCCGGGAAGGGAGCGGCCTGAGCTGGGGAGAGCAGGGCCCCGGTGTCAGGTAACGAGCGGGTGAGTTGTGCGTGAGCTGTGGGAAGGGGCAAGCGCCGGAGTTTAGAGGAGGCCTGGGGCTGTGCCTTCAGGGACTTGGGCTCAGGAGGTAGATTACCGGTTCGAGTACACCCTAGGGGAGAATTGGGGTCGTGGCTGGGGCAGGACGCCGGGACCCTATCTGAGTACCGGGAAAGAATCAGAGCTGGGAGCCAGAGCGAGGGGTAAAGTTAGGGGCGGAAGTCTTTGGGCCACAGGGGCTGGTAAGTGACGACAGGAGACGAAAGTCGAGGCTGTTAAGGATAGGGACCCGCGGGGCAAACTCTAGCGAGGGGCGGGGCGGGAGTTGCCGGGCTAGGACTACATTCCCCAGCATGCCCTGGGCACGCGCGCTAGGCGTCTCGGGAAATGTATTCTTCCTCCTGGGGCACCACCCTCTAACTTGTGCTGGTTAAGGCCGGTTGCTGATTCATTGAAACTGTACGGTGCCCAGCCCACGGTTTTGCACAGAAGGACCATCAGGGAAGAAATGGCACTTCAGTATCCCAATCTGTAGAATGGACTTAAAGGCTTGTTTCAGTTTTAAGTTCTGTGCTTCGATGATGCTGAATTCCACCAACAATCACTGAGGTACAGAGATAAGTGAGCCCTTCCCTCAAAGGGCTCCCAGGCTGAGGCAGATTCTCACAGATAAAAGAGACATTAAAAGAACCGCCTTGGAAGTATGAACAAATGGCCTTAAGTAGAAGGAAGAAGTTAATTTAAAGGAGGAGTGAATCTGGAGGCTGCACTGAGGAGGCAGTATTTGAATTTGGCTTTAATAGGATTTCAACCATGATTTGGGGACAGGGAACACATTTCAGGGAGAACAACCGTTTGGCAAATGTCTGGTGCCCTATTTTCCCTCAGTTGGAATGGGACAGAGCCTGCCTGGCTTAAAAGGTGGAGAATTCAGAGTGGAGCTTCCGGGTTCAGGAAGAGCCAGCCTGGAAGAAGTGGTCAAGAAGAAAGGGGTTGGGGTGCCCTCATTCCTCCCCCCCTTTTCCCACCAGAGGACCCCCAGGCTGACTCCTCAATCTCACCCCTTCCCCACTTGGAGTCCAAGATCCAACAGACACACAGCCTTGCCCGCCTCCTCACCAAATATGCTGAGCAGCTGCTCCAGGAATATGTGAGTGGGGTTCAGGGTGTGGGTACCAGGGGCCTGGGGAATGGGGAAGTACATACAGATCAAGGGGTCCTTGACCACCCATTTTCTCAATCTCACTTCACAGTTGCAGAAATTGGGGCTCCCAAGAGGGGTCAGTAACGGGCCCCCGGCCACACAGCAAATTGGAGGAGGACCCTGTCTGTGCCCTAAATGCCCCTCCATTAGCCTCAGCATGGAGGCTCCCTCCTTGGTACTTTAAGACAGAAGCAACCTGAGAGAGTGAAGAGAACTCTGGGCTGGGAGTCTGGAAACCTATGTTCTTAGGCTCTGTGTGATCTTGTCATCTCACCTCCATGAGCTTGGGACTCCCCAGGTGTAAAAGGAGGCAGTTAAGGGAGTTCCTTGGAGGTCCAGTGATTAGGATTTGGGCACTTTCACTGCCAGAGCCTGCGTTCAATCCCTGGTCGGGGAACTAAGATCCCGGCAGGGCCAAAAAAAAAAAAGAAAAAAAAAAAGGAGGCAGTTGAATAAGATGAGCTGTGAACTCTTCTACCTGTGTTATGCAGAGAAGCCAAGAAGGGGTTTCAATCTAGGGGTAAAAATGCCATCCCAAGAGGACACTTTTACAGAGGAGAAGGATCTGCCAAAATCTTTGGTTGGCCAGAGGACACTGACAAAGGAACCTAGATAGTTCCCCAAATTACTCTGGTGTAGTGGAGGGAGGGTATAGTTTTGAATCAGATAGACTGTAGCCCTGCCAACTTGTTGTGACCATGGGCAGTACTGAGAACATTAAATATAATAATTTAATAATTATGACAGCAATAGTACGATAATAAAGCTAGCTTTGTAGTCCTACCAACTTTGGTTCAAATTCCAGCTTCTGCCCCTTCCTAGATGGATGACCTAGGATAAGTCAGTCCCAATATCCTCATTTACAAGACCATGATCATCATCATCACACCCATTTTTTGGAAGATTAGGAATAGTGTGTTTAAAGCAGCACAGTGCCTGAACCAGAAGCAAAATGTTAGGAAAGGATAAATGGTGTTGTTATAGCATCTTTACAAATTACAAATCACCTTTATCTTTTCATTTGTTCATTCACATGACAGTTATTCATTGAGCCCCTGGTTGTGTGTCAAGCAGGTGCAGAAGTGGGGAAGAATGGGGGGGAGGGAGTGAAACAAACTCGGTCCCTGCACTATCTTCTGTAATTCTCAAGAGGTCCGTGGTAGGAAGGCAGGACAGGGAACTGTTCCCCCATCTTACAGAGGAGACCACTGAGGCTCAGAGAAGGAAACGGTTTTGCACCAAACGGCACAGCTAGTAAGTGGTGGAGACAGGATTTGAAGCTGGGTCTGTAAGATAGCATTAAGAAAAGAGCTAACATTTTTTGTGCCCTTCCAATGAGTCAGGACCTGCCTTAAGCATCTTAACAGCCTCATAACTACCTTATGAAGTTGATATGGTTATTATCTCCATTGAGGAAATGAGGAAACAAAGCAGTGGTGTAAAGCACACGGTGGTTTTTGTTGTTTTGTATTATCTCAAACACAGCCTCTCTGTTGGCAGGAGTGTGTCATTTACGAGATGGGGACACTGACGACCCAGGAGAGGGGTGGAGGGCTGAGTTCCGGGTGGAGGAGCCGCCCTGACTGCCGCGTCTCCGCAGGTGCAGCACCAGGGAGACCCCTTCGGGCTGCCTGGCTTCTCGCCCCCGCGGCTGCCGGTGGCCGATCTGAGCGCCCCGGCCCCGGGCCACGCGGGCCTGCCGGTGCCCGAGCGCCTGCGGCTGGACGAGGCAGCGCTGGCCGCGCTGCCACCGCTGCTGGACGTCGTGCGCCGCCGCCAGGCCGAGCTGAACCCGCGCGCGCTGCGCCTGCTGCGGCGCCTGGAGGACGCGGCGCGCCAGGCGCGGGCCCTGGGCGCCGCCGTGGAGGCCGTGCTGGCCGCGCTGGGTGCCGAGACCCGCGGGCCCCAACCGGAGCCTGCCGCCGCCGCCGTCGCCGCGGCCACTGCCACCGCGGGCGTCTTCCCGGCCAAGGTGCTGGGGCTCCGCGTGTGCGGCCTCTACCGCGAGTGGGTGAGCCGCACAGAGGCCGACCTAGGCCAGCTGGCGCCCGGGGGCCCGGCCTGAGAGCGGGGCGCGCGCCGCAGCTCGCGGTCCCCTCCTGGGCCGTCTCCGCCTCTCCATCCCTCTCCATCTCCAGCAGCGTCTCTGTGTTCTCCGACCGTCTCCATCTCTCTATTTGCTTTGTACGCTCTCGATCTCTTTTTCTCCCTGGGGCCTTCGTGTCTCCGTCTGTGACTTCCCATGTCTATCACTTCCTTGCTTTCCCCCTCTTTTTCTCCATCGCTTGGGCCTGCCTTGCTGGGGATCTCTGTCTCCGCTTCTCCCCATCTCTTGCCTCCTCTTGGCCCCATGTGAGCATGTGTACATCTGCACCTCATCTCAAGGAGGGGACACCTGGCACTCTGTTTCCCTCTGTCCTTCTCTTTCTCCTTTCCTGGCTAGGGACATGTCTGCTGACCCTGTGGTGGGTGGGCTCCTCCAGACAAATTTCAGCCACCTTCCCCCAGGGTCACTCCACCTGCTGCTCTCCCCCTCCCCGCTCCCACCCTTTGCGGCCCTGCCCCCTCTGCCTTTGATGTCCTTTCCCTTCTTCCCCTCCCTCTGCCCTATCCCTGTACCTTCCCTTCCCCCCAAGTTAGGTCTACTGGAGAGAAAAAAAAAATCACCCCTTAAAAAGAGTTTTATTTACGAGAATAAATTAATTTTTTGTAAATAAAATGTTTAAAAATAAAAAGAACATTAAAGTTACCAGTATATATAGTTGTTGAAAATGGGGAGACACCTTTAAGGAGAATAAGGTCCTTGGGTTACAAACTGGTTCCCCCAGACATCCGCAAAAGCCACAGTATAAATAGGAGATTCATGAGAGCCCCAGGCCAGGGATGCCATTTCTCAGCCCAGAACAGGAAGTGGATGTGTTCTGAGCAGGAAACAGATGTGACACGAGTCCTGAGTTTTTCAAGAATCGGATGTCCACTGAATAGGAAGTGAAGCCCCTTAAGATGGGAAGTTGGAACAGTGGCCAGAGTCGGAGAGGTAGACTAGGGGATGAAATGAGCTCCAGCAAGAAGGGAGGCCTAGTTGCTCAGAAAGTCCATATCTTCATACAGGAAGTGAGGTAGACGGAGACAAGAAGGCAGCCCCTGGACCTCCCCAAAATTACAGGAGGGAGAAGGTCTCAGGGAGAGCCCAGGAAGGAGACCAACTGTACTGCCCCGTAGAATGGGAAGTGAAGCCACTTCAAAGAGATACTTTTTTCCACCCAGGAAGTGGGCAACCAGTACCACTGGACTGGTAATCCATAAAATGATATCCATAGAGTCCCACCCAGATCTGGAAGGGAGGCCATAGGACCTAGGCAGTCGCCCAGGCAGTGGCGACTTGAGGCCTGGTTACCAGGAAATTTTCCCAAATACATGGTACACAAGCCCTGTCTCCTAGACAAGATGTGTCTCCTTTCTAGCCAAGAAGCAAGGCAGAAAAGAGTCCGTTGTGAAAGGGGAAGTGTTGCAGCCTCTGACGGGAAGTCCCACCTCCTCTACCCAGGGTATTTGGCCTTGAGCAGAGCCAAGTCCCTCACAGCTCGGTCAGTCCAATGTCCATATTCCCGGGTTACTACATAACCTCGACATTTCCTCTCGAAGGCCGAGGCCCCGAAGGGGACAAGCCCAAGAGTGTCCTCTTCTGGGGGGATAGGCAGGCCCAGGGCAGTCATGATGGCAGCCATGTTGCCCAGCAGGCCTTGGGCCCTGAGTCTTGCAGCCCCGAGCTGAGCCAGAAGGATGGGACTGCCAGGGTTCAGGTCACTCTGGTCATCCCCCACGAGCTGGAGGTGCTGGGTCAAGGCCAGGAAGGCCCCCTGGGCACAGCTCAGACGCTCCCTGTCGTTCAGCGCATGCCAGGTCTTGAAGGAGACTGTGGCAGGAGGCAGGCTGCTGAGCTGGAGCTCTGGGGCTGAGAAGCCAGGATCACTAAAGGGGCTGCCTTGGCACTGGAGCTGCATGAGGGACAGAGACGGGAGTGAGGAGACCAAAAGGCTGCCCTGGGTCTCCCCTGACTTCACATCTGCCTTCCATGAGACTGGCATCTTCCCAGGGGGAGTCGCCATTCCCTGCCTCTCAGGGAGTTGGTGAAATGTTCTAGCACAGAGCCTGGGCTCTGTTAGGTTCCAATTTGGCCTCCTCCGCGTACAAGTTGTGCAACTTTGAATCACAGCTTCAGTAATTCCCATGTGACACTATTATGGTGAAGATAAGTAATATATTGGGCTGGCCAGAAAGTTAGTTTGGTTAATGAATACGTTGTTCAATAAAGTTCTTGGTGAAAATGAAAGAGGTGTCTTTTATTTTTACTTAAAACTGAATGAACTAGTTGGCCAACGCAATGTATAAAGCACTTAGCACAGCACCTGGCATACAATAAGGGCATTAATATCATTCACGAACTATATATTTATATAAGTATCATGAACACTATGACTATGTTACTTATTGCAATATTTTCAATATAAATATATTATTGACAATGTATAATAGTTACAGCCCTATTTCCTTTTTATTCACAGCATTTAGTGGTTTATGTTTGTTCATTTTATTATAATCATTAATAAAAAATTATTAATATTATTAAATTTAGTTGAGTGCCTTCTCCATTAAAGTTCTCGCCTCCACAAACCTAGGCCCACAGAATTTTAATGCACACTGATAAATGCCCTAATTGATAGATCACCTGGTCCTACATCCCCGTCTTACAAGTGGGGAAACTGAGGCTCAGGGTGCCCAAAGCTACCCAGGGTTTGGTGACAGATATGAGATTAGAAACTAGATTAAGTAACTTCACATGGACCTAGAATATAGCACAGCGGAAGAGTCACAAACCCCAGGGCCTCCAGGGGCCAGGCAGATCATGTCACTTGGGGAAGAGGGCAGGACTAAGATGGGGGTGGGGGTGGCAGGAGGCCAATAGGATCCCTGTGCCTGTTATTGCCAGGCACTCGTACTCAGAATCTGAACAAGCATTGGATGGCCTAAA
This sequence comes from Eschrichtius robustus, assembly GCF_028021215.1. NCBI lineage: Eukaryota > Metazoa > Chordata > Mammalia > Artiodactyla > Eschrichtiidae > Eschrichtius > Eschrichtius robustus. The sequence continues at coordinate 77,338,819 of NC_090839.1, forward strand.
CAAAACATCTGTGGGTCAGACCCAATCAGGAGGCTGCCAGTTTGAACTTCTAGACAGTTTTGTGACCTCAGGCAAATTATTCCCCCTCTCTAAAACTCAGTATTCCTTATCTGTAAAATGGGTTGTAAATCCACCTCTCAGAACTATTTGAGGAGTCAGTAAGATAATGAGGCTAGGGACTTCCCTGGTGGTGCAGTGGTTGAGAATCCGCCTGCCAGTGCCAGGGCCATGGGTTCAAGCCCTGGTCCGGGAAGATCCCACATGCCGTGGAGCAACTAAGCCCATGCACCACAACTACTGAGCCCGCGTGCCACAACTACTGAAGCCCATGCGCCTAAAGCCCATGCTCCGCAGCAAGAGAAGCCACCACAATGAGAAGCCTGTGCACTGCAACGAAGAGTAGCCCCCGCTCGCTGCAACTAGAGAAAGCCCGCGCACAGCAACGAAGACCCAATGCAGCCAAAAATAAATAAATAAATAAATAAATGAATTAAAAGAAAAGATAATAAGGCTAGAGTTCCCAGCATGGCTTAGGCTCAAGAAAGCACGGGGCAGGCTTCCCTGGTGATGTAGTGGTTAAGAATCCGCCTGCCAATGCAGGGGACACGAGTTCGAGCCCTGGTCCAGGAAGATCTCACATGCCACGGAGCAACTAAGCCTGTGAGCCACAGCTACTGAGCCTGAGCTCTAGAGCCTGTACTCTGCAACAAGAGAAGCCACCGCAATGAGAAGCCCGTGCACCGCAACAAAGAGCAGCCCCAACTTGCCACAACTAGAGAAAGCCCGTGCACAGCAACGAAGACCCAATGCAGCCAAAAATAAATAAATAAATAAATAAATAAATAAATAAATAAATTTATCAAAAAAAAAGAAAAAAGAAAAGAAAGCACGGGGCATGAGGTAGTTGTGGAAAGAATCATGATCCCCTAAAGCCTTTCCCTCTATGTGCTTCCTTTGAATCTTCTAACAGTCCTGAGAGGTCAGCCAAGGCAGGAGCACCAGCCCATTTGGCGGATGAGGAAGCTGAGACTGGGAGAGAAGGAATGACTTGCCCAAGGTCAGCCAGCCATCAGTGACAATGTTCCCCGGGGGTATGTCTCTAGATGGCAGAGTCCCTATACCCTTGGACCCATGGAGGAGCCTTCTTCTGGCCTTGCTCTGCTTCCCCTACCCAGGGCTGGGCCAGGAGGGTGGCGCCCTTCTCCCCTCATTCCCTGCTCATGCCGTATCACTCACATAAGTCTGCAGCAGTGTTGAAGTATTCTTCTGCATGTAGAGTGCCAGGCTGTAGGCTTGACTGATGGGCTCAGCTGGGGAGATGGGGGCCCCCAGACCGAGGGGTGGCAGCAGCAGGGTCAGCAGGCAGAGGGGGGCTGGCAGGAGAAATCAGAGGTCAGTACCAAGTCCCCGGCCTCGCCTGCCAATTCATTCATTCGTCATAACAACTCCTCAAATGGGTACAGCCCTTGTGGCCTGCAATGATCTTGTGTATCCAAGTCAGGGCAGAACCATCCTTTAAGCCCATTATTTCCAGCCCAAAATATTCCCCTGAACTCCAGACTCATGTATTCAACTTCCTGCTTGACATTTTCCCTTGGATATTAATAAGCTTCTCAAAGTCAAAATATCCAATGCTCAAAAAAAAATATATCCAATGCTCAGCTCAAGATGCCCTCTTCCCCTTCCTCTCCCAGTCTTCCCCACTCAAGGAAGAGCACATCCATTCTCCCGGGTGCTCAGGTCAAAACCATGGGGTCCTTTTAGACGCCTCATTCTCTCCTTCTCTTATGTTCAACCCACAGTAAATCCTGTTGGCTCTGTCCTTAAAAGGTGGCCGAGAGGTCTGTTGTTTTTTTTTTTCCGGCCGCACTGTGCAGCCTGCGGGATCTCAGTTTCCCGACCAGGGATTGAACCTGGGCTATGGCAGTGAAAGCCTGAAATCCTAACCACTAGGCCACCAGGGAACTCCCTCGGTCTGTCTGTGTTGCTTGATCTGAGCACTTATGACAAGGATACCTTGACTTTGTGAAAATTCATTGAGCTATATACTTAGGACTTTTGCACATTTCCCTGTACGTATTCGTTATTTTCAATAAAAAAAGTTTTAAAAGATGAAAAGAAGTATCTAGAATCGAACTACCTCTCTCTCTGCTGGTGTCTCTGTCTCCACCCTTGCCTCTCTCCGCCACCCCGCAACTCTCCAAGTCCAGCTAGATCCCTCCTCTGCCCAAACCTTCCCGTGGCTCCCACCTAACACAGTGAAAGCCAGAGTCCTCCGTGTGGGCTACAAGGCCTGGCCCCTCTTTTCTGCAGCACCCCCGTGCAGGCTTTGCCTTGCTGGGTCCTGCCATGACCACCCCACAAACCTACCCAAGGCTGCTCCTTCTGGTCCTTCAGGCCTCAACTCAAAAACCCCTCCGTCTCCCTGATGTGTAGTCTTCAGAGACTTCTGCTGTTTACAGATCCCTCATTTATTTATTTGTCTACTTGCTTGTTGCTGTCTCTCCCCCTAGAATGTTGGCTCCAGGAAAGAAGAAACCTCACCTGCTTCATTCACTGCTGGTTCCCCAGCACCTAGCGCAGAGCTTGATAAATATATATATATTTTTAAATAAACTTATTCATTTTATTTATTTTTCTTTGGCTGTGTTGGATCTTCATTGCTACGCGTGGGCTTTTTCTCTAGTTGCGGAGAGTGGGGGGCTACTCTTCGTTGCGGTGTGCAGGCTTCTCATTGTGGTGGCTTCTCTTGTTGGGGAGCATGGGCTCTAGGCGTGTGGGCTTCAGTATTTGTGGCACGCGGGCTCAGTAGTTGTGGCTCGCGGGCTCTAGAGCGCAGGCTCAGTAGCTGTGGTGCACGGGCTCAGTTGCTCCACGGCATGTGGGATCTTCCTGGACCAGGGCTCGAACCCGTGTCCCCTGCATTGGCAGGCAGATTCTTAACCACTGTGACACCAAGGAAGCCCCCATAAATATTTTTTAAATGAATGGATGCTGCCGTGAACATCATTATCCCAGCCTCTTTGGGAACTGCTAGAAGTGGAAATATCTGGATTGGAGGGTGTATTTATTTTAAATTTGAGTAAATGCTGCCAAATTGGCTTCTCAAGGGTCGGGCCAGTTGTTCCCACCAACAGTGTGAGGATCAGAGAAGAGGGCAATTCCCTAAGGTCACCAGCTATGATGGGGACGAGAGACAAACCAGGGTGGCCTCCTTGGCTTCCCTGTCTACATTCCTGAATTCCCAGAAATTCAGAACTTAAGGGAAGGCTTGAAGGTGAAGACCCATTCATTCATTCATTCATTCAACAAACTTTTTGTCTGTTTCTTTACTGCTATGTCCCCAAATGCTTAGAATACTGCCTAGTGCCTAACAGGCGCTTGGTAAATATTTCTTGAGTGAATGAATGAATGAATGACGAATGAAGTCCTCTGTGTTTAAGGATTTGGAGGTTCGCAGCAGATGTAAAATAGCCAGGCACCTGAGACAGATGGGCCAGAGGGCCGGGCGGTACCCCCTCCCGTCCTGGTCTCGGGACCTCGGTGCCCTCCCTCACTCACGCGGCGGATGATAGCTCATGCTCTCTCCTTGGCTCCTTCCTCTCTGCAGTCTCCGGGTGGTTCTGGGGCATCTTTCCTCCCGCCCTTCAGGTGGCTTTATACCTGGGGCTGAGCCCTAGGGCTGCCCACGAGGGAGGGAAGGAGTCACACCCTCAGAGTGGGAGGGCAGGTGCAGAAGCCCCGGGGGCAGGGAATAGGTAGGGAAGGGGACACTGAGGTGGCACCCTCGTTCCCTACAGCCCCCAAACTCGACCTTAAACCCCGGTTGCTGGGAGAAAGGGGGCCAGTCGGGGAGGGGATTATCGGGGGACAAAGGGGCCTCCCTGCTTCCTGCTGCTCTGCACGTCCAGGGATCCAGTTTCCCGTGAGGAGGAGGCCCCCTGCTCCGCCCCATGGGGACCCAGGCATTGGGCCCTGGCTCCTGAGGAGTTTGGAAAAGGGACAGGAGGTTGACATGTCAGCAACAGCACCCACACCCAGGTGCACCCTTAGACACAGGAGCATGTGCACATCTACACATGGGTTGGCAAGTGGGCACACACCAGACATGTGCACACACTTTCATACGTTTATTCAGTCAAGGATGTATTGACCCCAACTGTGTGCTTGTCCCTGTTCCAGATGCTGGGATAGAGCAGGGAGCAAGTCAGACACAAATCCCTTCCCTCATGGAGCTGACACTCTAGTGGACATGCCTACACCCATGTTGTACCTCACACCCTGCCTGGGAGAGCCAAACACAGGACTGCGCATGCGTCCACACAGATGCCTATGAACACACAACCATACCCGGAGGCCCCACCAGAGGCACATGCTTGGAGCAGACACATATACACATGGCGTGTACACACACCATGGCCACGCATGTGCACACATACACACGTGTGCAGCTGGAGGTCAGGAATCCTGAGATTTAGCCATGTCTCAGCCTCTGCTATCCTGGGAGATCTTGGGTCAGTGGCTGCCCTCTGCCCAGGTAAAGCACACAGGGACACACAGACATATACCTGAGGCCCTCCCCTCCCCCACCCCACCCACGCCTGGGGAAGCCTTGTGGCAGAGGGGGAGGGCAGAGAGACAGGTCCGGGGTTCTGGTCCTTCTCCAGAGCTTTCCCAGTCTCTCCATAAAGGAGATTCACTTCTCAGCCCCTGTCTACCAGCCGAGTCAGAAAATGGTGGGTCAGACCCCCACCCTGCTTCCATCCAGTTTCAGGGCTGAAATACTGCTCTACCTTTCTCCCCCATTGGGGCTGGTGTGGAGGGAGAAGGTCCATATGCTTCCTGCTAAGGCAGGAGCTACATCTGTTCATTCATTCACCCGTGTATACATTCAGTCAGCAGTTATCGATGGAGCCCCTGCTATGTGCTGGCACCGGGGTGAATAATAAGGGGCACACAGTCCAGTGGTCCCCTGACAATAAACATGTGAACTCATAAAAAAACAAAATTTCCTAAAGCTACAAGGTGCTGAGAGGAAGCCAAAACAGGTTGACGTGATTAGCTGGGGGTAGAGGAGACTTAGATAAGGAGCCTGAGGCCCAGAGAGGGGCAGCTACTTACCTGGAGTCACACAGCAAGGCCAGGACAGATTCTAGACACCTGCCCCCCAGCTTGGGACTGGATCTGGGGTATCCCCGATCGGAACTGTGAGCTGAAGGAGGGAAGAGGTTGAGGGAAAGATGGGCTCTGAGGTGGGGGATCCTAAATTGTGTCTCTGAGCTTGTGGGCTGCCAAGGCTGCCAGGCAGGGCCTGTATTGGGCAGGCGGTGATGTCAGGGGATTAGACTAGGCCCATTGAGTGGGTGCAGTGAGGCGTGGGCCAGGCCAGGTAGTGGAGGAAGAGGAGGAGGAAGAAAGAGGAGGAGGAGGAGGAGGAGGAGGGCAGGAGGGGAGGAGGGGAAGAGGGAGGCAGACACCCGATCTGGTGCTATGCACAGGTGGGCAGTGTACGTGGGGCCGAACCTCACCCTAGAGGGCAGGCTCACCCTCACCCAACCCCCCCACCTCCTATTCCTCTTGGGGACTTCACGTTCTCTCTCTGGACACCCAGGGCACCCAGGTGCCCTTCACAGCTGGAGGAATTGGCCCCCATCCCAGGCCCAGCTCCATTTGTCCAAGGCATTTGTCTTGGCAGATGTCATTAGCTCTGCCACCCTGTCCTGCCCCACCTCCCAGCCCAAGTGTCTCCATCTCTGTTTTGGTCTCGCCAGAAGCTGTTGCCTGGGAAATCCTAGCAAATTTAAGAGTCAGCAGACTTGGGTGCAAATCCTCCCTTTGTCCTTCGCTAGCTTGGGCGAGTTACTTAACCTCACTGAGCTTCAGTTTGTTTCCTCATCTGGAAACTGGAAAAATCATTCCCACCTCCCAGGCTCTCACTGACTCCACCCACCAAGTGCCTTGACCCCTGCAATGAGGCCCCTCCCAGTCCCCTCAAGGGTTACCCCAATGGTACCTAATGCCTCCAACCAATGGCAAAAGCCTCAATGCCCCACCATCCCATGCTTAGAGCCCAGTCCCCACCAGCCACACTAATGCTCCCAAGAGATCTGTCCCTTCCATCTGCCAGGACACTCAAGCATGACCCCAATGTCATCCAGCAGGTCCCATAGTGAGGCCCATTCAGAACACACGAACATGAACTCCAAGCCAGATCCTCACCCAGACCCCAATATTAAGCCCAACCCCATTCCCACCCCTGACTGCAAATCTTCACCCCCTACATCTCCAGGCAAAGAGAGAAGCAAGTGCAAAGGCGCTGAGGCTGGGAACATGCCTGGCAGGTTTCAGAAACAAACATGGCTAGTAGACAGAGCAAAGAGATTGGTTGTTGTTGAGGCATGAAACGATGGGGAAGAGCAAGGGTCGCCTTGTCCCGCCCTGCCACCCCCATACCTTTCCTTGACTCTCCAGTGCCCTCAGGATGAAGTCCCAGCTCTGCAGCCTGGCCTTCAAGGCCGTTGATCCCCCAGTCCCTGTGCAGACTTGCACCTCACTTCTTGCTTTTCCCCACTTTCTATGCCAGCCGCGTGTCCTACTTCTCACGCCTGCTCAGCACCAGCCCCTCCTGTCATTCCCCCTGTGTAGAAAGTACTCCTTCTTCACCTGACACAATCCTTCTCATATTTTAACCTTCAACTTGGGTTTCACCTCCTCTGGGAAGCTTTCGCCGTCTCCTCTGCCCCTTCAGAGCTCCCACTGACCGCAAGCTCCCCCCCGTCCACTTACTGACCATCCTGCATTGTCATTCTCAGTCTCCTCATTTCTCTCTCCACATGACAGGAGGTGGGGTCATCTCCACAGCCCCAGCACCAGGCCACCCACAAGGAAGACACCTCCGAGAGTGATGGGTGAAGGAAGGCAGTAGCATACTGGTTCCAGCTGGGGGCTCTGCAAAGCCAGGCCAAGGAGTCTGATCTGCACCTGATCTCTGGGAATGCCACGTCAGTGCCTTGTCTTGATGGGGTGGTGGGCCAGCTGGGCAGTCGAGGGCACATGGTCCCAACGCAGGGACCATCAGGACGAGCAGCACAGCCTACTCCATTCATTGATTCCATGAGCCTTGCGGTACTGTTCCAGAGACTGGGATGGGAATGCACAAGACCGAGGGGCATCCTGCCCTCCTGGAATGTACAGCCTTGCAGCTCAGTTGTCTTCATCATCATCACTAACATTTCTTGAGCACTGACTAAGGGCCTGGTGATGTTGTAAGCTTTTTCTGTATAATAATTCTTTCCTTTATAAAACCCCATGGAATGGATAGTACTGTTTCCCCATTTCACAGATGAGGAAATTGAGGCACAGTAAGGTTAAGTGATTAGCTCAGGGTCACACAGCTAGTAGGACGCATGGCTAGGGTTTGAACACAGGCTCCAGAACCCAGTCTATGAACCCTTTCCACAGCCTTTGTCCCCCTGGGTTCCCCTCAGGAAACTGACGAGGTGCTGTCATCCCCATTTTGCAGATGAAATTCAGGGAAAAGACAAGAATCATATTTTTTAGCCTCTATTATGTTACCAGTCACTTTATAAATAGACATTATCTCATTTAATCTTTGTAATGACCCTGGGAAGTAAGTTTTATGGTTATTATTCCCACTTTTACAGATGAGGTTCAGAGAGGTTCTTGTCAAGATCACACAGAACGGGGACTTCCCTGGTGGTCCAGTGGTTAAGAATCCGCCTTCCAATGCAGGGGACTCAGGTTCGATCCCTGGTCAGGGAACTAAGATCCCACGTGCTGGGGCAACTAAGCCCGTGTGCCGCAACTACTGAGCACTCGCGCTCTAGAGCCCGTGCACCACAACTAAGACCCGAGGGGACTGGCCCCAATGTCTGAGCTGGTTCTTATCATCCCATAGCCCAGTATCTGCACCACCATCTGTCCGCATTCAGAGGACACATGGTTGGACACCATGGTGACCAAATGGGAGGCACAGAGCCAGCAGTGCTTTGTGTCTATGTCGTAACCTAGTCTCCTCTTGGTCCTTGGCACCTTCTGGAATCCACCCACGCTTTGCCTCTGCTTCCTGAGCATCCCTGGGCCTGATGAGGAGGCCCAGAGGAAGAGGAAGAGCACAGATGGGAGATTGAGGTGTTGGCTTTAAAATTGGGAGAAAGTGGGAGTCCCCTGGTGGCCTAGTGGTTGGGATTCTGGGCTTTCATTACTGTGGCCTGGTTCAATCCCTGTCCCTGGTCAGGGAACTGAGATCCCTCAAGCCCTGCGGCACAGCGTGAAATGAAATGAAATGAAAGTGAAAAAGAGCCAGCAAGGCTGTCCTCCATTCACAGTCACATACTGAATTCCCATTGTGTAACCCAAACTTCCCGAAGAAGTGACATATGAACAGACTCTAATCAGATGAGTAGACCCTACCAAATAGCAAAAACAACCCTAAAACTACACTAAACACTGCATGCCAGAGATGCAGAACTGGACAAGTAGGTCAATGGAAAAGAATAGAAAGACTAGGAGTAGACCCATGTATACATAGGAATTTTGGATGTGATAAAAGGAACACTTCATATGAGGGAGGATAAGGATAAACTATTAAGATAAAAGAGGGAATTCCCTGGTGGTCCAGTGGTTAGGACTCAGTGCTTTCACTGCCGAGCCCAGGTTCCATCCCTGGTCGGGGAACTAAGATCCTGCAAGTCACATGGCACAGCCAATAATAATAATAATAATAAAAGATATTGGAGCCATTGGAAAACTATATGGAAAAGTTTAAATTAGATCATGCAGTGAACGCAGCTGGTGTTCCACCCAAATCCCCTTTACTGGCAGTGTACCCATCTCCAGCTGGTGAGAGTATTGGCTGCGAATGACTCACAGCTGCCTCCTTCTCCCTGGGATGGAGGCACCCACATGACAGCAATGGAAGCACGGTGGTGGACACACTGCCATTTGCTGCACTATCCAGAAGCTGATGGCCTCTTAGGATGATGAAACCACTTCTGGAAGGCCCAGCTGAGATGCCAGCGTGGAGAGGATACAGTACCATCCTTTGGAATAAGGTGTACACCTTAAAACAATGGCTATTTTATGGTGCTGTGACCCAGAACATAGGTACATGAACCTGGGAATTAAGGAGTAGAAGAAAGAGTGGCCCCACTTAGTATTGCTCCCAGTGACCTCCTTGGGGAATTTGTGCTTGCAACCCCCCAACTTTAGGCCCTGTGGGTCTAGAGATCCTAATTTCCAGATTGGGGATGGACATTTCTACCAGGGGACATGGCAAGAGTCCCATTAAATTTTGAGCTACACCCAACCCCTGGTCACTTTGGTCTCCTTCTGCCAATAGACCAGCAGGCAAAGAAAGGACATGCTTACGGGCAGGGGTAATAGACCATGGTCATCACCAGGAAGCAGGACCACCGCTGTGTAATGGGGGTGACAGAAATATGTTTAGCATTCAGGTGATCCATTGAGACATCTCCAGATCTCCATGCTGAGTTTTATTTGTAAGTGGGCAAGTACCATCACCATGGGCTCATAGGGCATGCTAACTAGGGACTCAGACCCTTCAGGGGTGAGGGCCAGGGTCAACCCACCAGGCAAACTGTCAAAACCAGCAGAAATACTAGCTGAAGCCAGAAGCAGAAGGGAAGGGGAGGGCTAGAATGAGTGGATGGCAGAGGAAAGAGGTGATAAACATCAGTTAAGTCTCAGGAGCTAATCCTCCTTTTCTAAGTTTACCCAGAAATTATGATCAATCAGAATCCTGGGGAAGCTGCACGTGGATGGAGAGAACTTAATGGGAGAAGCAAGTAGATTTGAACAGTGCAAAGGTGAACTGTAGTGCACACTGTTGGTGCCCCACCCAGGTCCCTTTACCAACTGTACACCCATCCCCCCGCCTGCCCCACCTCCGGAGAATTGCCCAGCACCTCTCCTCCTGGAAAAACTTGGCCAGTGACAGACTAGCACCAGATTGATAAAAAGGTAGATCCCTTGCCTCCAGGTGAAACTAACTTGGTGATACAATTTGGGCTCCAGAACTTTCTCTATCCAAAGCTAGTCACCAGGTGAGACCACATTCTTGCTCAGCTTTTCGTCACTGCCCTGTTCTGATGACCCCATTCTCCTTCTGAGAATACTTCCCCAGTCACTTGGTCAAGAATTTCCATCTTGGACTACATTAAACTCAAAGGCTTCTACACAGCAAGAAAACAATTAACAAAATGAAAAGACAACCTATAGAATGGGAGAACAATTTTGCAAACCATATTCCAATAAGTGTTGGTGTTTTTTTTCTGGCTGCACAAGGTCTTAGTTGGGCACATGGGATCTTTAGTTGTGGCATGTGGACTTCTTAGTTGTGGCATGCATGCAGGATCTAGTACCCCAACCAGGGATCAAACCTGGGCCCCCTGCATTGGGAGCGCAGAGTCTTACCCACTAAACCACCAGGGAAGTCCCTCAATAAGGGGTTAATATCCAAAATATATAAAGAGCTGTCAGCTTAATAACAAAAAAACTAAAAGACAAGAACCAAACAAACAACAATGAAAATAAAGAAAAAAAGATAACAAAAAAGGAAAAAAATAACAAAACCCCAAAAATTCCAATTAAAAAGTGGACAGAGGAACTGAACAGACATTATTCCAAAGAGGACATCAGGACATCAAAATGGCCAACAGGCACATGAAAAGATGCTTAACATCACTAATCATCAGGGAAATGCAAATCAAAACCACAAGGTGAGCTACCACCTCACACCTGTTAGAAAGTCTATCATGAAGAAGATAAGAGACAACAGGTTCTGGCGAGAATGTGGTGAAAAGTAAACCCTTATACATTGTTTGTGGGAGTGTAAATAAGTCCAACTACTATGGAAAACAATATGGAGGTTCCTCAAAAAATAAGTAGATAAAAATAATAATAAATAATAAAAAATAATAAAAAGTAGATCTACCTTACCATCCAGCAATTCCACTTCTGGGTGTATACCCAAAGGAAATAAATATAGGATTTCAACGAGATATATGCGCTTCCATGTTTATCACAACATTATTCACAATAGCCAAGATATGGAAACAACCCAAGAGCCCATCAATAGATGTAGTACATATACAGAATGAAATATTATTCAGTGGTGAGAAAGGAGGATATGGATGAACCTTAAGCACATATGTTAAGTGAGATAAGTCAGACAGAGAAAGACAAGGACTGTATGATGTCTCTTATATGTGTAATTTACGAAAGTTAAACCTGTAAAAAACCAGAGAATAAAATGGTCTTTACCAGAGGATGGGGCGGAGGGGATAAGAGTGACCGTGTTTAAAGGTACAAACTTGTAATGAGTAGTAAATAAGTCACAGAGATCTAATGCACAGTATAATGAATATAGACAATAATATTTTACTATAATTATATAATGTGATAGATATCACTACATTGACAATCATATTACAATATAAAATGTGTCAAAGTAAGTATACATTAAACTTATACAATGTTACACATCAAATTTATTGAGTTAAAAAAAAAAAGAATCCCCATCTTGGGCTCTGTTTCTCAGGAATCTGACCCAAGGCAGATCCCTTTCTAACACCATTAAAAAAAATAAATTACCATATCACTATATAGCACAGGGAACTATATTCAATATGTTATAATAACTATAATGGAAAAGAATCTGAAGAAAATATATGTATAACTGAATCACTTTGCTGTACAACTGAAACTAACACAATGTTGTAAATCAACTATATTTCAATAAAAAATAAATAAATTATAGATTAAGGACAAATGTGAAAGAGATCTCTAAACTTACTAAACAAAAATATAGGAAAATACTTTAAAAGCTGGGGCTAAGAGAAAGTCTTCTAAAGAAAGTCACAAAACAAAACATACATTAAGTGAAAAGTAAAATGTTGATAAATATAAGTACATCTCTAGTTGTTTTTTTTTTTACCGTAAGTGTACCCAAATATTGCTCTTGGTTACTCACGTGCACTCTCTCACAATACAGACCACGAATATGTCATGCTTCCACTGATATTTCATTAGTATCATGATGATTTTAAAATATGTGCCCACATTTTTTGATGTGCCTCCCTTCAAAGGGAGCAGGCTGATTCCCCTTCCCTTGAATGCAGGCTGGTTCTAGTGACTTGCTAGTAACAACTAGAATGTGACAGAAGTGATCTTGTGTGACTTCTGAGGCTAGGGCATAAGAAGTGTCTCTCTGGACACTTGCCCTTGGAACCTAGGTACCATGTTGTGAGGAAGCCCAGGTGACATAAAAGACCGTGTGGTAGGTGTTCTGGCTGTCAGCCCCAAGCTCAGCCCTCATCCATAGTCACACATATGAGTGAATGAGCGTTCAGATGATTCCAAGTCCCTCCAACCCCGGCCCCAGCTTTCAAGTCTTATAGTTGACACCCCCAAACATGGTAGAGCAGAGGCAAGCCATCCCTACTGATGCCTGACTGAATTCCTGATACACAGAAACCATGAGAGATCATAAATGACTGTTATTGTTTTAAGCCACTAAATTTAGGAAGCAATAGATAAACTAACACAGGGGCCATGTGAAATATATGGCACAAAAATGAAGAGCAATTGAATTACATAGACTCAGTAACAATTTGCAGAAAGAATCCAGACAGTTTGCAGCACAGAGTGAGATAAAAGGGCGTTTAACATTTCAGACTCCTTAGAATTTCTTAAGTCTTCAACATTTCATATGCAGTTGAGCTGACTGTCCCATAAACATCGTTTGTTGTCTTAGATGTATGAAAATTGTCACGCAGAAGAAACTTCTGTTTGGCAAACTGAAAAACCAAGTTGGTGCTCCCGTTCAAGGACTTGAGGTGTACGTGCTTCTCAGTAACATTGAATGTGTGTGAGGGTACGTGTGGGTCCATCCCTAGGCCCAATTCCCCCTCACTCCACCTACAGCCTACTCACTCCCTTTCTCTCTCACAAAAGAGAGAGAGAATCCATGAATCAAGAGAGTGGGAGGGACTTCCCTGGTGGTCCAGTGGGTAAGACGCCACGCTCTCAGTGCAGGGGGCCCGGGTTTGATCCCTGGTTGGGGAACTAGATCCTGCATGCATGCTGCAACTAAGAGTTCCCATGCCACAACTAAGAAAAAAAAAATCCCACAGGCCACAATGAAGATTCCACGGACTGCAACTAAGACTGGCGCAGGGCTTCCCTGGTGGCGCAGTGGTTAAGAATCCACCTGCCAATGCAGAGGACACGGGTTTGAGCCCTGGTCCGGGCAGATCCCACATGCCGCAGAGCAACTAAGCCTCTGCGCCGCAACTACTGAGCCTTCGCTCTAGAGCCCGTGAGCCACAACTACTGAGCCCGTGTGCCACAACTACTGAAGTCCGAGCTCATACTCCGCAACAAGAGAAACCGCTACAATGAGAAGCCCGCGCACCACAACAAAGGGTAACCCCCGCTCGCCGCAACTAGAGAAAGCCCACGCGCAGCAACGAAGACCCAACACGGCCAAAAATAAATAAATAAAATAAATAAAAATTTTAAAGAAGCTTATGTATTAAAAAAAAAAAAGACCTGGGCAGCCTAAATAAATAAATACATAAATATTAAAAAAAAAAAAGAGAGTAGGAAAGGGAGCAGCTAGGCACAACATCCTACAAAGTAAATGCTATGAGAATCATACCTTACAGATGAGAAAACTGTGGTTCAGAGAGGTGAGGTCACACAGTGCCCCACAGCTAGATGTAAGGCCAAGTCTCCAAACTGAGTCTATGTGTTTCTAGACTTCAGTGGAAAAAAAAATCCCCTGGGATACTCTTACAAATACAGATTCCTGGTCCCCACCCAGACGTTCAATAGATCCCAAGGAGCCCGGGCATTTGCATTTTTAGTATGGGGGCCACCCGCACCCCATCTCCAAGGGGATTCTGGGTCCTGCTTTGAGGGACACTGAATAATACACACACCTCTGTCTTCTATACAGAACGAACCCTGGTGAGAGAGATACACAAGAGGTCAGGGGACTGTTGTAGATTAAGAGATTCTGGAGCCAAAACAACAGGATTAGTTATCATTGCTGTGTAACAACTTACACCCCAAACTAGCAGTTTAAGATAACAACGTTTATGATTTCAGTTTCTGTGGGTCAGGGGTCTGGGTTGAGAGGCTCTCACAGGCTGCAATCAAGGTCAGGGCTGCAGTCATCTCAAGGGGCAGGAGAATCTGCTTCCAAGTTCACTCACGTGGCATTGGCAGGATTCAGTTCCCTGAGGATTGTTGGTCTCAGGGCCTCGTCCTTCCCTCCCCTGGCTGTTAGCTGGAGGCTGTTCTCAGTTCCTTGCCATGTTTTTTTTTTTTTTTTTTGGCCCCGTGGCTTGTGGGATCTTAGTTCCCCGACCAGGGATGGAACCCAGGCCCCAGCAGTGAAAGCACCAAGTCCTAACCACTGGACCACCAGGGAATTCCCAGTTCCTGGCCATGTGGATCTCTCCATGGGGCAGTTCACAACGTGGCATCTTGCTTTATTAACGAAGCTGAGAAGATCCAGAGAGAGGGCTCAGAAGATGGAAGTGACAGTCTTTCATAGCCTATCTTGGAAATGACATCCCATCACTTTTACTGATTCTGTTCATTATAGAAGCAAGTCACTAGGTCCAGACTACACCAAGGGGAGGGGAATACTAGGAGGCAGGGATCATTTGGAGCCATGTCAGAAGCTGCCTACTTCAACAACCAAATGTGATGTGTGGACATGGGTTGGGTTCTGATTTCAATAAACCAACTGTAGAGACATTTATGAGATAATCCAGGAAATTTGAACATGGACTATGTATTGGATGATACTAAGGAATTACCATTATTTATTTAGATGTGACAAATACCTGTGGTTATGTTTTAAAAAAACATTCCTTATATCTTAGATAAAGCCTAAAGAATATTACAAATGAAATGTTATGGACTTCTTTGGTGGCGCAGTGGTTAAGAATCCGCCTGCCAAAAACAAATACTGTATGCTAACACATATATATGGAATTAAAAAAAAAAAAAAAAAGGTTCTGAAGAACTTAGGGGCAGGACAGGAATAAAGACGCAGAAGTAGAGAATGGACTTGAGGACACGGGGAGGGGGAAGGGTAAGCTGGGACGAAGTGAGAGAGTGGCATGGACATATATACACTACCAAATGTAAAATAGATAGCTAGTGGGAAGCAGCCGCATAACACAGGGAGATCAGCTTGGTGCTTTGTGACCACCTAGAGGGGTGGGAGAGGGAGGGTGGGAGGGAGACGCAAGAGGGAGGAGATATGAGGATAGATGTATATGTGTAGCTGATTCACTTTGTTATAAAGCAGAAACAAACACACCATTGTAAAGCAATTATACTCCAATAAAGATGTTAAAAAAAAAAAGAATCTGCCTGCCAATGCAGGGGACACGGGTTCGAGCCCTGGTCCGGGAAGATACAACATGCCGCGGAGCAACTAAGCCCGTACGCCACAACTACTGAGCCTGCGCTCTAGAGCTCATGAGCCACAACTACTGAGCCCACATGCCACAACTACTGAAGCCCGCGCGCCTAGAGCCTGTGCTCTGCAACAAGAGAAGCCACCACAATGAGAAGCCTGCGCACCGCAACAAAGAGTAGCTCCCGCTCGTCGCAACTAGAGAAAGCCGGCGCGCAGCAACAAAGACCCAAAGCGGCCAAAAATAAATAAATTAATTAATTAATTAATTTTAAAAAAAGAAATGTTATGAAGTCTGGGATTTGTTTTAAAATAATATAATGGGGGAGGGGAAGATGGGAGGAATGGAGGTATAGGTGAAACTAGATTTGTCACGTGTAACAAATGTTGGAAGTGTGTTATGTTTAGAAGGATATGAGGGTTCATTATACTTTTCTAGTTTTATATGTGTTTGAAATTTTCCGTAATAGTTAAAAGAGCAAACTGAAGCTAAAAAATCATACATTGAAAGTTGAGGGACTTCCCTGGTGGTCCAGTGGGTAAGACTCCGTGCTCCCAACACAGGGGGCCCGGGTTCGATCCTGGTGGGGGAACTAGATCCCGCATGCATGCCGCACCTAAGGAATCCGCGTGTTGAAACTAAGACCTGGTTCAGCCTAAATAAATAAATAAATATTTAAAAAAAGAAAGTTAAAAGAATATACAAATTCTAAAGTTGTTGCAGATTGACTGTATTATAATGATTAGAAAAGACAATAACAAGAGGGAAAAAAACCATTTCAGATGGGGAAAGAGAACCATAAATATGAAAAAGAAAGAAAAGGAAGGAAGGCAGGGAGGGAGGATAGAATCAAGCATGGGAGACAGCTGACCCCTGACTCTCGTTTAATCAAAGCAAGTGGAATTCAGGTCAATCTAGTGGAAGAGAGAGCTTTGGGCAGCAGAAATCTAAGCCCTCAGGGGTTCCTAATATCTGTGTAGGACTGGCTGGAATTTAGGGCCTGGCCTGCGCCTAGAGGGGTGGTGAAGCTGGACCCATTTCAGAAAGGGAATGAAGGCAGGAGGCCTAGTAGCAGCTGGTGGAAGTATTACATGAGGATTCAGGTCTCTCCACGGAGCTTTGGAAGAATGCAGTATTGTGCAGGAGGCCACAGCCTTACAGATCCTAGATTATGAGGAGACTAAATCTCAAACCCTCATCTCTAAATGAACAAAGGCCTGAGGCTCCCTCCTCATTCTGGATTAGATCAGGGATTTTGCATCATAGCTGCCTAGCATGGGGCATGGCACACAAGCGGTGCTTAATACCCATTTATTCCATCTAGTGGTAGTGGGCCTCAACCAAGCAGATGTGCATATCAGAATTTTCCAGAAAGCTTTTAGCATCATTTTTTAATAATTGTGTGCAATTTTTTGCAAAGGTAGTGCAGTCATTTGTCTGGTTCAATATTCAAAAGGGCCAAAAAGGCATCTGTTCAGTGAAAGGGTTTCCTCCCACCTCTGTTCCCCAGCCTCCCAGTTCCCCTCCCTGGAGGGAACCATGGATACTTGCTTCTTCTGAATACTTTCAGGACATTTTATGTATATGTCATGAAATATGTATGTTTGGCGTTTGCTTTTTTTTTTTTAAATTATTTATTTATTTATTTTATTTTTGGCTGTGTTGGGTCTTCGTCTCTGTGCGAGGGCCTCCTCCAGCCGCGGCAAGCGGGGGCCACTCCTCATCGCGGTGCGCGGGCCTCTCACCGTCGCGGTCCCTCCCGTTGCGGAGCACAGGCTCCAGACGCGCAGGCTCAGCAATTGTGGCCCACGGGCCCAGTCGCTCCAGACGCGCAGGCTCAGCAATTGTGGCCCACGGGCCCAGTCGCTCCGCGGCATGTGGGATCCTCCCAGACCAGGGCCCGAACCCGTGTCCCCTGCACCGGCAGGCGGACTCTCAACCACTGCGCCACCAGGGAAGCCCCTTGGCGTTTGCTTTTTTAAAACAAACAGTAGCAAAACACACACACTGTTCTGCATCTTGCTTTTTTAATTTCGCAATGTTGCTCATAATCATTCCATACCAGTTGTTTGTTTTTAAACCACAATTATATCTATATATTCTATCTTTATAAGAAAGTGGAGGGCTTCCCTGGTGGCGCAGTGGTTGAGAGTCCGCCTGCCAATGCAGGAGACACGGCCCGAGCCCTGGTCGGGGAAGATCCCACATGCCACACAGCAACTAAGCCCATGCGCCACAACTACTGAGCCTGCGCTCTAGAGCCCGTGAGCCACTACTGAAGCCCGAGTGCCTAGATCCCGTGCGCTGCAAGAAGAGACGCCACCACAATGAGAAGACTGCGCATCGCAACGAAGAGTAGACCCCACTCGCCACAACTAGAGAAAGCCCGCGCGCAGCAACGAAGACCAAACGCAGCCAAAATAAGCAAATAAATTTAATTTAAAAAAGAGAGAAATTACTGAGACATTGAAATACTAGCCGGTTTCAGTTCTCAGATGCGGGCATTAATGCACAAGGGCTCCCTTCTCCTTCAACTTTGCTTAAAAAAAATTAAAAAAAGAAAGTGGAAAGTTACTGGAATATAAATTTTAAAAATTTCTAGGTACTATTTTGAGTTCATTGCATAAATAAAACCCCTATCTTCTATATCCATTCTAAACTAGAAAACCTGTTGCAGTTACATTCTTCTCTCCGCCCCTTACAGTATAGTGGTTTGTTGTGGTAAATATACATAACACAAAATTTACCATTTTAACCATTTTTAAGTGCACAGTTCAGTGGCATTAAGTACATTCACAATGTTATGCAATCATCACCACTATCAATCTCCAGAACTTTTTCAACTTCCCAAATTGAAACTCTGTACCGATTAAACACTAACTCCCCATTCCCCCTCCCCTGGGCCCTGGTAAACATCATTCCACTTTCTGTCTCTATGAATTTGGCTATTCTAGGGACCTCATATCAGTGGAATCATACAGTATTTGTCCTTTAGTGTCTGGTTTGCTTCACTTAGCATACTGTTTTCAAGATTCATCCACGTTGTAGCATGTATTAGAATTTATTCCTTATTAAGGTTGAATGATATCCCCTTGTGATATTCATATATGCCACATTTTATTTATCCATTCATTCATCAATGGACATTTAAGTTTGCTTCTACCTTTTAGCTATTGTGAATATGCTGCTGTGAATCTGGGTGTACAAATATCTGTTTAAGTCTCCGCTTTCAATTCCCAGAAGTGGAATTGCTAGACTATATAGTAATTTTATTTATTTTTTTTGGCATGTGGGATCTTAGTTCCCCAACCAGGGATCAAACCCATGCCCCCTGTATTGGGAACGCAGAGTCTTAACCATTAGACCACCGGGGAAGTCCCCAGTAATTCTATGTTTGATTAATTAATTAATTAAACATTAACTACACATTAAATTAATGTTTAATTTTTTGAGGGCCCACCATACTGTCATCCACAGTGGCTGGACTATTTTACATTTCCATCAGCAATGCACAGGATTCTAATTTCTCCCTGTCTTTATCAACACTTATTTTCTGTTTGTTTTTATTTTTATTATTTTTTTTTCGGCTATGCCGCGTGGAATGCGGGATCTTAGTTCCCTGACCAGGTATCGAACTGTGCCCCAGTCTTAACCACTGGACCGCCAGGGAAGTCCCTGTTTGTTTTTAAATAATAGCCATCCTAAGGGGTGTGAAGTGGTATTTCATTGTGGTTTTGTTCTGCATTTCCCAAATGACTAATGATGTTGAACATCTTGTCATGTGCTACTGGCCATTTGTATATCTTTTTTGGAGAAATGTCAAGTCTGCCACTTACATTCTTTAAAATATATATTTAGGGCTTCCCTGGTGGTGCAGTGGTTAAGAATCTGCCTGCCAATGAAGGGGACACGGGTTCGATCCCTGGTCCGGGAAGATCCCACATGCCGCAGAGCAACTAAGCCCGTACGCCACAACTACTGAGCCTGCGCTCTAGAGCCTGCGAGCCACAACTACTGAGCCCGCGTGCCACAACTACTGAAGCCCACATGCCTGGAGCCAGTGCTCCACAGCAAGAGAAGCAACCGCTTCAATGAAATGAAGAGTAGCTCCCGCTCGCCGCAACTAGAGAAAGCCCGTGCGCAGCAACGAAGACCCAACACTGCCAAAAATAGATAAATAAATAAATTAATTAATTAAAAAAAAAAAAAGAAGACAAACCTTATTTTTGTACAAATGAAAAGGGGCTCTTGGGTGCTATATACCTTGAGTTTGTTTATGTCTGAGAAGGTCTGAAGTCATCATATTTTAATGTCAACATGGCTGGATTATAGTATTTTCAACTCATGTTTTAAGTATATATAAATAATATTTGCTCATGGTAAAAATGTCAAACTGCAGAGTAAATTATAAAGTGAAAAGTAAAAGTTTTCCTCTATCTCTGTATGCAGTCTCACTCAGCCACCTCCCTACCCAGCCAGCTGGGGGTGCAGGCCCAGCGCCTGGCACTGAGGTGCTCCACGCAGTGTAAAAAATGGTCTTGACCTTCAGTACGCTTACGTTCGTGTCTCAGTTAATGAAGTGGGGCCAATAGTGCTTATGTTAGGACTGAAGCAAGCTGGATGGGGACTGTGTTGATCTTGTGAGTACACGTCTCATCCAAAATGGGCAGCCAACTGTTCAGCTCCAGCTGATTCTTTATTTTTAAAATAAATTTATTTATTTCTTTATTTTTGGCTGCACTGGGTTTTCGTTGCTGTGTGCGGGCTTTCTCTACTTGCGGCGAGCGGGAGCTACTCTTCATTTCATTGAAGTGGTGGCTTCTTTTGTTGCAGAGCATGGGCTCTACGTGCACGGGCTTCAGTAGTCGTGGCACGTGGGCTCAGTAGTCGTGGCTCGCTGGCTCTAGAGCGCAGGCTCAGTAGTTGTGGCTCACGGGCTTAGTTGCTCTGCGGCATGTGGGATCTTCCTGGACCAGGGCTCAAACCCGTGTGCCCTACATTGGCAGGTGGATTCTTAACCACTGCGCCACCAGGGAAGTCCCTCCAGCTGATTCTTGTTCAAGGAATGCAGACTCAGTGTTGCTGGATTTCAAGTGAAAGGAGAAATTTGTGGTTGCTCTGCCAAACTTAACACACAAAGGGGCTGGATTTGATCAGTTGGCAGATTCTGTAGTTAGTTGCTCTGATGATGGGCTCTGGAGTCTTGGGTTTGAATCCTAGCTCTATCTATCACACATCCATTCCCAGTTTCCTCATCTATAAAATGGGATTCTACCTCATAGGATTCTTATGAGGATCAAATGAGATGCTGAAAGCACATATGAGATGGGCTCTTCATAAAGCTTATAATCTAGGGGAAGAGTCAAATGAACCTCATCTGGGAATTACACACATGAAGGCTTCACTGGGACAGAGACCTGAAGGATGAACAGTTAACTGGGTCCAGCAGTGGGAAGGGTGGAGGGGAAGGGCCTAACAGGCAGAGGGACCGGCTCCAGAGAAAGCCCTGAGGCAATCATGCAAACCCAAACTAGAGCAGTGAGGACGCAGAGGAGATAATCTTCTGGGAGCCAAGGACTTCCTAACTGATAAAGTGTGAGCTAGAAGGAGTCTCAGTTCATCCTGAGGCCAGTCCCTGCAAATTTAGGACTTCACATCACACTGGCCTGTGTTAACTTTCCTGACAGAAAAACCACACCCACCAAGTCTTCCGACCCTCTTCTCTCAAACACAGAAGAGAGGGGGGAAGCACAGGGGTCAAAAGTGAGTTGTTTTCCAGGCAGAGGAGGAAGATCAAGAAGGCAGGTAAGAAGGCACGGAGGTAGGAAGCAGTCCCATTTGCTTTGGCAGCTGAGGTGTCTGGGTGAGGGCAGGTGCCTCCAAAACTGGCTGGGCGATTTGCAGCGCCCACAACTTCAGGCTGAGGAATCTGGTCGGTTTGTAAGACCTCAGTCAAATGGAGAATGGGCGCCCCCTGGGAGCAGTACTCGGTACTGGACACAGGAGGACCCAGATGAGGAGCGGTGGGGGAGGAGGGGGTGCGGCTCAAGATGGGGTAGACTGCCTGCCACGGTTTTCTTCTCACAGGAGCTAACTCCTTGCGGCATGATGGATTCCTGGGATCCCGGAACAGCTGGGCTGGAAGGGACCTCGAAAAAGGAACTACCAACACGTGCCCCGTGTCAGGCCCTGAGCTGGGCATTTTCGTGAACATTGTCTTAACACTCCTAACTCTGCTTCGAGGTAGGTATCGGTATCCCCATTTTTCAGATGAGAAAAATCGAGGTTTGGTGACTTCCCAAGAAGGGGCGGGGATTTTGTATGACTCCAGAGCCTTTCCCCTGGAGCTCTCACGACTTGGAAGCTACCGACTCTCTGAGGTTTGGGGGAACAAGCATCGGGTGTGAGGCGCCGAAGCTTTCCAAGGGACAACAGCGTAACGGTACTTTCGGCAAGAACCACGCCTCCCTTGTCGCGACAACACTGATTTCTGCTGCTTTCCTTTAAGAGCCTTCCCCCGAAAGATGAAGTCCTCGCCACACGGGGAGGCGGATATTATATATTCCTGGATCGCCCGGACGTCTTTCTCCCTCACCCGCATTGATCCCCACTGGTGACATAAATTCTCCCCCGCTACTAGCGAGTGAAGGCATGAGACTACATTTCCCGGCAGGTCGTTCAGAAGGGGGTGGCGGGGAGAGAAGGAAAGAGACCCTCTGTTTCCGTCCGCTCTCAATTTGGCGTGTCTGCCGTGATGCATATTTCAACAGCCCACGTCCTTTCTCTGTAGAGCTAAGGAAGGGACTACGTCCCCCAGCAGGCACTGGCGCAGAGGGCGAGTGATAGGCCGCCATCTTATTGTAGTCCTTTCCCCCGTTTCCGCAGGGAGTAGCCTTAGCGCATGGACTACAAATCCCAGGTCGCCGTCTCCCCTTTCCTTCGGCTGCCATCTTCGCTGGTAGCCCCCGCCCCTTTCCCCTTCCATTGTCTCGACCGAAGATAATAGAGGGGAGCAGGGAAGACTGCAACTCCCGTCAGGCTCTGCGCCAACGGGATGGGGATTTCGGTATTACAGGCGGGCGAGATGTCCAAGGTGGTAGAATGAGGCGACGGGGAGAAGTTAGGTAGCCTGCCATCTTTATGGTAGTCTCCTTATCCTCCTGGTTCCGCCATTCTTAAGGAACGCTAGAAGGCTAAGAAACTACTATTCCCATCGCACCTCCTAAGATCGACTACTAGTCAGGTGTCCGCCCCTCTTCCGCCATCTTGCTTGTAGTCCTCGTTCCTTTTCACCTTTCCATTGTTCCTGACGAGTAGAAATGGCAACGGGAAGGCAGCAGATGGACTGCGACTCCCGTCAGGTACCACACACGCGGAGGGTTGTGGACAGGAGGGCGTGTGAGTGCCTGGGAAGGAGGTCGGGCCGGGGAAGAAGGCCATGTTGTTTGTAGTCATCGTTCCCGCTGCCCTATGCTCTGCAACGGGGAGCCTCGGGGCAACCGGACTATAACTCCCGGCACCCTCGGCTCCCGATTTGGCACGTCCTCCGCCATCTTGTTTGTAGTCCCCGCTGGCCCCAGCGTCCCATTGTTCCCACGGTGGCACCAGCGTCCGCAGGACCACGACTTCCGTCGTGCCCTGCGCGTGTTAGTCCTGGAAAGTGGAGGTGGTGGGGGAAGGAGGGGGCAGGGGGCGGGGTTCTTCTGGGAGAAGGAGGGAGTAAAGAGGAGAAGGAGGAGGGAAGGAGGAGAGAGGGGAGGGGGAAGAGAGGAGGAAGGAGGAAGGAGCTCAGGAGGGATGAGAGAGGCGGCCAGGGCCCCGGGCCGAAGCAGCGCGGGGCCGGGGGACCAGGGGGGCTGAGACACCCCAATTGCCCCCTCCCCCTTTTCCTGCCCCCTTCCATCCCTTCCTTCCAGCCTCCGGCTTGAGGAAGGGGATTTATTCAAATTTTATTTAAATCCCTATCTCCGGAGGGTCGCGCGCTGGGGGGAGGGGGAGAGGGCGGGGGCGCGCGCAGGCTGGGGGGGCGGGGCCGAGCAGCTTCCTTCACCCCCCTCTGCTCGCCCCGTAGCAGTCGGGCAGGGGGCCGCAGGCCAGGGGCGGGCCCAGGGGAGGGGGGCAGGTTACAGGGACCCCCCCCTCCCCGGGAACCGGCGGTGGGCGGGGCTTGAACCCCGGAAACGGTGGGGGGCCCAGGCCTGGCCCAGGACCCCTGGGCCGTGGGGGCCGGGAAGGGGCCAGTTAAAGGGCCGGGGGCGCCGGGGAGAGGCGGGGCGGGGTGGGGGGAGGGGAGCTGGGACTCGGACCCCCGGACTGAGTGGGGCCCGGGCAGAAGCTGTGCACCCTGCGCCCGAGGAGCCCCCGTTGGCCTGGGGGGGCTGAGGGACTAAGCCCCCCAGAGCAGGACCTCCCCCTGGAAGGGCCGCGCCGCAGCCCGTGGGAGGGCCTCGCCCCCGGCGCCCCCCATCTCCACTCGCCGCCGTCCCGGCCTCCGCCGGAGGGAGGGGCCGAGCGCCCTCGGGGGGCCGTGGACCCCGGCGTTCTGAGCGTTTCGCGCCCCGTGCCGCCCGGCCCCCCCGCCGCCGATGGCCGCCGACCCGCCGGGAGCTGCCGAGAAGGGAGAGATGGCTCCCGGGACACGTGTGAGGTGGGTTCATGCGGCTCCTCCTCACCCCCAGACCTGGGCAGCTCCCAGTCCCATTCATCCTCAGCCCGGCCTCTCTCTACCTTACCCGCCCCCAGCCTCACCCTCTCTTTGCTCCAAACTCCTCATCTCCAACCCTCCTTCCTGTTATCTCTCAACCTTGGGGAACTGGCCTTCCTTCCTAGACCCTGCTTCCCCTTGCAGACCCCCATCCCCGCCTGCAGTCGCCGCCCTCCAAGGCCCCTCCCCTGGAGCGCTGGAGGGCCCCTTCCCCCCATGGATGGGTCTGGAAGTCCCTGGAAAGGGGGAAGCTGGGGTAAGACTCTGGCCATAAAGAGACCCTCCAGGCCCGCTGAGTCTGTATGGGATCTTGGAGGATCTGGTTTCCATGGGAAGGGGAGCCCAAGGGATTCTAGACAATTAGGAGTGGAAAGCAGCTTGGGAAGCTGGGGGCGGGGGGTACACATGTAGGACTGAGCCCATCTTGAGTTCTGTGGAGATGTCAGGCTGGATTCGAGAATCCCAGGGAATCTGGGAGATTGCCCAGGTTGACCTGAGAGACCCACGAGGAGGCTGTCTTAGAGCAGACGGAGCTCTGTGGGGAGCAGAGGAGTTGAGATTTTTGGCTGAGGAGGGGCTCTGAAGCAGCATCTCAGGGAGGGTTTCCGAGCACTGGGAAGTTGGGCAACACAGTGACTCTTTAGGGACTGGGTTAGGGAAGAAGGATACCATTGAATCCGGTGAGGAAATCTAGATTTTAGGGGAAGAGAGATTGGGTCTTAGTAGCTTATGAGAGAGAGAAGAGAGGGAGTAGGAAAGGTCTGGAGCTTCCACCCAGGAATCTGTGGGTATTTGGGAGCTAAATCTGGGGCATTTTAGATTGGGGAGAGCATGGGCTGGAGCACATTTGGGTAACAGGGGAAGAGTTGGGACCTGTCTAAGGTAACTCCACAGACAAGGAGCCCCTGGCTTTCCAAGGAGCTTTGCTGTGGGGATGTCAGTGGAGAGGGCCCATGTCCCTCTCAGTGTCCTTTCGTCCTCCCTGGCCTAGGCAGGGCGGCACGATGAAGTGTCAGAGCAGGAGTGAGCTCCGGAAGCCAGTTCTCGGGGCTCCCAGAGGGCCCGGGTGAGCTGCTTCAGGGAGAGAGTGGCCTTGCCTAGACGGAGTGCTTCCCCTCACCCCCTGCAGGAGGGACACCTCCTTGTTCCTTGTCTCCCTGGGTAGGAAGCCAAGCTCTGGCTGCCTAGTAGTGGGGGAAGCTGCCAGGAGTCTCCCTGGCCTGGGCCCCAGTGGGCCCCTGACCTTGCCACCCTCCACCCACAGCCCTCGGCGTTGCTGACGCCCCCAATGTCGTCGAGCAGCCGGGGGCCGGGGGCCGGAGCGCGCCGACGCCGAACCCGCTGCCGCCGCTGCCGGGCCTGTGTGCGAACTGAGTGCGGGGACTGCCACTTCTGCCGAGACATGAAGAAGTTTGGGGGGCCCGGGCGCATGAAGCAGTCGTGCCTGCTCCGGCAGTGCACTGCCGTGAGTTCTGCCCCCGCCGTAGTGGGCACTCCTGGGGCTCCGGGCACCTTTCCCCAGCCAGCCCCAGCGCCTTTCTGGGTGACTGGTGGTGACTGCTTAGAGTGTAATGTAAAGTTGCTGTTTGTTCACTCATTCATTCACTGGCTTGTTCAAATATTCTCCAGGCCCATTTTTGTCCTCAGCTTCAAGCTGGGGCCAGTGTTAGGGTGTACAGAAGAATCCATCCCACTCTGTACCTTCACGCTTTTCCCAACTTTCAGAGGTACAGACCCATAGAAAGCTCAGGCCCTCCTGTACCCCTTCCCAGAGCTGGCCCTGTGAATAGGTCTTTGCCTTCTTTGGCCTCCCTTTCACCTGTTAGAGTGGTCTTGGATTTGAGGCCAGTCTTACCCGCTGTGTGACCTTGAGCAAATCACTTTGAACCTCAAGGTACCTTCTCTGTGAAATGTTTCCTTTGCTGAGTTGTAAAGGTTAAACAGCATGGATATGAATGTACCTGCTACAAGGCCCAGCACACAGTAGGTATCCAAGAAACGTGGGTTTCCTCCCAGCTTCCTCATCCTTTGAGCTTCCCAGGGCTCCAGAGAGTGGTCCTTCCCCAGCAGCCATGAGGAGCCAGCTGCATCCTGGGTCCCCCTCATGCCGCCACCTCCCTTTTTTCCTGTAGCCACTCTTTCCTTGTTGGTCGCTTTACCCCACAGCCCCTCCCTTTTCCTCCTTTCTCCCCCAACCCTTGCCTCACTTTCCTTCCTTCTTCCCCACCTGCTGCTTCCTTGAGCCTGCCTCACAACCTTCTTGATATGACTCAATATTACCACTGATTTTTCCAAAGTCATGTTGTCTGAAGGCCACTCTCCTTTTTCTAGGACCAGCCAGCTGCCTTTAGTGTTCCCAGGGGTCTTGCCAAAACCGGGTTTATTGTGGGGTCCAGGGCAATCCTTGCGCTGCTCACTGAGCAAACTCAGGATCACCCCAAGCTGCTGCTGTGTTCCCTCCAGCCCTCTCTGGGTATTATTGTCACGTTTGCCTATAGTCTTCTTCCTTTCCCAAAGCCAGCTACAATTTCAGGGTCACAAAGGCCCTGGATCCAGATGCAACGATCACAGCAGTAATAACTATGTATCAACTACATTTCCTGCATTATCTCATTTTTATGACAGTCTTGCAAGAAAAAAATTCCTAGCCCCATTTTACAGATGGAGAAACAGAGATGTAAGGAGGTTAAATCGGTTGCTCAAGGTCATACTGCCAAAAAGGAGCAAATTCAGGATTTGACCCAGCTTGGCCCATGGGTTCTGAACCTCATCCAGCAGCTGGCCAGGATCCCCAGAAAGAAGGGTCTTTCTCCTGCTGCTTGCTTTTGGGGTCCCTGACGCCCCCTCTCCCCCGACAGCCTGTGCTCCCACACACAGCTGTATGCCTCTTGTGTGGGGAGGCTGGGAAGGAGGACACAGTGGAGGGAGAGGAAGAGAAATTTGGTTTGAGCCTCATGGAGTGTACAATCTGCAACGAGATCGTCCACCCTGGCTGCCTGAAGGTGATGGCCCTGGGGACCCTGGAGGCTGGGGTAGGGCAGATTGTCGGGGAGCAAGGAGGTGGGCTAGGCTGCCTCTGAGTTTGCTGGCACCTGACATCCACTCCCTGCCCTCTGCCTGCAGATGGGGAAGGCTGAGGGTGTCATCAATGCAGAGATCCCCAACTGCTGGGAGTGCCCTCGCTGCACCCAGGAAGGCCGGACCAGCAAGGTAGGGGCTGGGGCTTGTCTGGGTGCTGGGCTCTGGGTAGGTGGGAGGTTGGGGATCTGTGCAGAACCTCACCCCCAGCTTCCATCTCCCCAGGATTCAGGTGAGGGACCAGGCCGCCGCAGGGCTGACAACGGCGAGGAGGGCGCCAGCCTGGGGAGTGGATGGAAGCTGACGGAGGAGCCGCCACTTCCACCACCCCCACCCAGGCGCAAGGGTCCCCTACCTGCTGGGCCCCCCCCAGAGGACGTGCCTGGGCCCCCCAAAAGAAAGGAGAGGGAGGCAGGGAATGAGCCCCCTACCCCAAGGAAAAAGGTGAGCCAGGGAGCATGCTCACTAGGTCCAGCCTAAGGGATTCTGGGAGCTGTAGTCCTGTTCCTTTTGGAGGGGAGGAGGCCCTGGGAGATAGTGCTTCATGGGTTTCCCCCAGAGATTGTAGGGAGATGTAGTTCAGGAGTTGTTGGTGGGAGGATGGCGCGTGCTCAGTATGGTGGAGAGGTACAAGTGAGAGGCAAATGGCACTGGACAGGGAAGCTTTGGGTGCTTTAGAGAAGAGGCAGAGAGCATGCTCAAATTAGCTGCTGCAGAGGAGGAAGGAGGGGCTGGAAAGGGCCTGAGGGGGAAGAAAGAGGAGATGAGAGCATGCTCAGTGAGCCAAGACACTGGTTACAAGGTGAGCATGCTCAGAGTTCTCCCTGAGATTGGGGGCTTCTGGGATTTGTAGTCTGAGAGGAGAGCATAGATCTTAGTTTTGTGGACAGTGCGGGGCTAATGGCGTCTCTCCCTTTCCCCCTATCTCCTTCTTGCCTTGGTAGGTGAAAGGAGGCCGAGAGAGGCACCTGAAGAAGGTGGGTGGAGACGCCTGCCTCCTCCGAGGATCGGACCCAGGCGGCCCCGGCCTTCTGCCCCCCAGGGTTCTGAATCCGAGCCAGGCTTTCTCGTCCTGCCACCCTGGGCTCCCTCCCGAGAACTGGGAGGTGTGCCGGGGACCTCCTCCCTCCCCTTCCCACCTTTCCGTGCCCCACCCTCCACCCTGAAGACAGAAATCTGTCCCTTCTTGCCTACGTTGTCCTGCCCCAGCCCCACTTGGCCATGATGGGCATTTGGGCCCCTGGGAAGAGTGGAGGGGGAGAGTGGGTTGGGGCCAGGCCACAAGAGCCCCGGATTTCCCAAGAACCCTTGGGGTATCGTCTGACCCATTTGCCTTGTCTTTCCAGACCTTAAAGGGGAAAGAACTGAGTTCAAATCCCTGTTCAGCCACTGACTCCCTGATTGGTCTTGGCAACTTGTCAGCTGCTCTGAGCCTCAGTTTCCTCATCAGTGAAATGGAGATGATACTACCTCCCTTACCCCATCTATGCCACGAGCTGTTTAATGACATTAAAGTAAACGAGCTTTGTAAACTGAAAATGTACTAGGGAAATAAGGCCCAGAGAGGTTTAAAGACTTGTCCAAGGTCACACAGCAAAGCTAGAATTCAGATGTCACTTTGCACTGACACACTGAATGCCAGGGTCTGCCTGATTGTGTTCAAATTCTGCCTCTGCCATTTATCAGTTTGTAACCTTGGGCAAGTCCCATAACCTCTGAGCCTAAGTTTCCTCATGTCTAAAAAGAGTGGCCCAAGTTGCCCACCCCATCCCAGCACTGTGAGGATGTCATGAGTCAGGATGGGAGGCTCCACCCAGGGCCAGACAGTCATTGTTACTGTCCCATCATTGAAGAGACACTTGAAATTGTCTGGTCCAGCGTTCCATGTTGTAGATGATGAGAAAGGGGCTTCCCATTGTCAGACAGAGAATGGATAGCCCAGCCAGTACTCAAAACTAGACCTGTAACTGTTCTCCACACCTCACTGCTTTTGGAAACTCATAAGCTAGTGAGACCCATAAGACTTAATTCATTGGATCAGCGCCTTCATGTGACAGATAAGGATAGTGAAAAGTCCAGAGAGGGCCACGGCTTGACTGAGGCCTCACGTCACTCAGGAGCAGAGCCAGGGCTGGAACTCAGGACTGTCCCTCGGGCCGTTCATCCCTTGGTGACTCCTCAGGGATAGGGGGTGGGGAGGAATGTGCCAGGCCCTAGAACAGCCTTCCTCTCTCCCCGCAGAAACCAAAGCCGCCTTTGGCCTCTGCGGAGGGCCCG
Source organism: Eschrichtius robustus (assembly GCF_028021215.1). Taxonomy (NCBI): domain Eukaryota; kingdom Metazoa; phylum Chordata; class Mammalia; order Artiodactyla; family Eschrichtiidae; genus Eschrichtius; species Eschrichtius robustus. Next base: position 77,368,360 of record NC_090839.1, read on the forward strand.
GCGGTGCCGTCCCCATCACCCCAGAGGGAGAAGCTAGAGCGTTTCAAGCGGATGTGCCAGCTGCTGGAGCGGGTGCCTGACACCTCCTCGTCCTCGTCAGACTCCGACTCGGACTCCGACTCGTCAGGCACATCCCTGAGTGAGGATGAGGCTCCTGGGGAGGCCCGGAATGGGCGACGGCCAGCCCGGGGCAGCTCAGGCGAGAAGGAGAACCGCGGGGGGCGGCGGGCTGTGCGCCCTGGCAGTGGGGGGCCCCTCCTCAGCTGGCCCCTGGGCCCCGCCCCCCCGCCCCGGCCCCCACAGCTGGAGCGGCACGTGGTGCGGCCCCCACCTCGAAGCCCCGAGCCCGACACGCTGCCTCTGGCTGCCGGATCCGACCACCCCCTGCCCCGAGCCGCCTGGCTTCGAGTCTTCCAGCACCTCGGGCCCCGAGAGCTCTGCATTTGCATGCGAGTCTGCCGGACTTGGAGCCGCTGGTGAGTGGCCTGGTCAGGCCTGGGTTCCATTGCCCACACGCTCCTCGCTTGCTGTGTGACCTGTAACAGATCCCGGAGCCTCCCTGGGCCTTGTTCTTGTAATGATAATGCTTCTGTAGGATGTACGTACTGCGGTGTGGTACTTCCGTGTTGACTGTGTACAGGCTGCTTTTTATATATGAGCTCACTGAACCCTCACAACTTTGTGAGGTGGGTGCTGTTATCCCATTCTTCAGATGAAGCTGAGGTCAAGGTCCTGTGGAGAGGAAGCAGTAGAACCAGGAATTTGAGCCCAGTCCTTCTGGCTCCAGAACCTTTCCTCTTAATAACTGTCATTTATGAGTGCTTAGTATGTGCCAAGCATAGTGCTGACTGCTCTGCCTGCATCATCTCACTTGCTTTTCTTCTCCCTCTGCTGAGGACAGTCTCACTGTTGGTCGCACTTACACATAAGAAAGCCCTTTGCCGAGTGGCCTCTGTCCTCCCAGAGGCAGCCATATTTGGGCCTCCTGATACTGCTTGGAACTTCTTTGTGGCCCAGAGCCACCACCAGCACCCTCTGCCTACCCTCCTCCCATCTCCCCACTGCTTTCTGAGTCTTGTTTCTACAGAAATGGTGGTCATCCTCCCAAACCCCTGGTCTTCCTCTTTGGTCCTGCCCCTGGCAACCCCCCCGCCTCTCCATCAAACTCCTACAACACTCCTCCATCTGTACCCTCCCTCCCCCCCACCAAAAGAGCACATAGAGGCTTTCTGCATGTTGACAAGCCTTAATTCACTTTCATGTTCCCATGAAACTGTTCAGGGCAGATACTGTATCTGTTTTAGCTTTATGTTCTCAGCACAGGACAAAGGGTAGTGTAGGTGCTCAAAAAACATTTTATTAAATGAGTAAATCCAGACTCTTTCCCAGGCCCTTACTGTGGGCCAGGCATCCTGTTGGGCACTTTGCAAACATTAGCTGATGTGTTCCTCATAATAACAGCCCTGCGAGGTGGGGGAATGAGGGACACCTGAAAGCACAGTGCAGTTAGTGGCTGACCTCAAACCTCAGTCCTTTTCCTAAGGATTTTGGGGTGCTTGTTCATACTTTCTGGTCTCCGTGGAAGCTATAGAGCTAAGAAGAGAGGAAGGTAGGCTCTGGAGGTAAATTACCCGTAGGTGAATCTTACTCTTCCTCTGATTAGCTGTATGTTATCAGGCTAGTTCCTTAACTTCTCTGTGCCTCAATTTCTTCATCTGTTAAACCAGGGGGACCAAGGCATTTACTTGCTAGTGTTTTTGTAGGTTAATATACATAAAAAATTGAGGACAGTACTTAGGGAAGAGAAACTTCTCAGTGCCTTAACAGCAAACATTATTACTCACTCAGCTACAAATATTTACTGAAAGCACAGACTTTTACATCCTCAGAACACAGATCTGTGCCCTTGAAGAGCTCCCAGTCAAACTGCAACATAGAAGCAAATAGTTACAGCAGTTGCTGGGGATCACCACCCTTGCCCCAAGTAATAATTGAGGAAATGTTTGCTGAGGCCTCTTCATCAGGGCCAGCCCTGTGTTTGGCACTGGGATCCAGAGCTTGAAGAGGACCCGATTTCTGCCTCAAGGGGAGACTTGTGACTGGAGGTGGACGAAGCACAGAAGCTGGACTGGACGGTGGTTTCCAGCTTGGGCCCTGGAGTCTGGCACCCATGGGTTTCACCAGCTGTGATCCCTGCACTTCCTGGATGAAACGGCCATGGGTGGATAGCTATACCTATCAAGGCCTCCCTTTTCCTGTCTGTAGTCTGGGTTCATATCAATACCTTGTAGGGATAAAATGAGGTGGTTCTTGCAAAACACTTAGCACAGTACCTGAAGGGTGCTAAACACTCAATAAAGTAGTGGCTTTTGATGAGAAGGATGAGGGGAAGGTGGAGCAAGGGCCTGCGGGGGGCACCGTGGGACCAGTCAGGAGGCTCTTCTGAGGCCTCTTCATCAGGGCCAGCCTAGGCACAGAAGCAGGGGCAGTGAGGATGGAGAGGAGGGACTGGAGTTGGGAACTTTTTAAGAAGCAGAATGGCTTGGATTTGGTGACTGAATGGCTGTGGGGGCAGCAGGGTGACTCTCAACTGAGTTTCTGGTCCATGAGCCTGGGTGGGCAGCAATGCCATGGCCCAGGCTTGGGAATACTGAGGAGGGGCAGGTTCCGGGGTAAAGCCAAGAGCTCAGATTTGCCGTGTTTGGTCTGAAAGGCCTTTGGGCCAGTCAGGAACAAACAGGAGAGAGAGCAGCTGGATGTACAGGTCTGATGCTTAAAAGAAAGATCCAAGTTCGGGAGTTTTTAACCTATAGGTAGCGACTTCAAGGAAGAGGGCAGAAATCAGAATGTCAGCATTTGTGAGTTAGAGATAGAACAGGCAGAGAGAGATCGAGGGCACTAGTGTGTCCTGAAGGAGAGAGGTTGAGGAAGGAGTGAGTGATGAACAGGGTCGGGTGTTGATGAGAGGTCATGAGAGGCCAAGGACCAGAAGTGGCAGTTGGATTTCGCTACAAGGAGGCGTTGATATCTTTGGCTGTGCTACATGGGGGTGAGGGCACTGGAGCCAGGTCGCCTGGAGTTGAGGTTGGACTTGATCTCTTTGTTCTCTGCTGTGTCCCTCGTTTCTAAGATATGTGGCATACAGTAGGTACTGAAAAAACACTTGTCGAGTGAGTGAATGAATGAAAGTGAGGAAATCAGGATAGAGTGTGGAAAGAGGTAGGGTGGAGTGGGATAGAAATTTGTAGGTGGGAGAGCAGGAGGTTGCAGGCTTTCCTGTCTGGTGCCTTCCATCTTCTCTTGGAAACAGGTGGCAGAGTGATCTGCCCAGGCAAGCGGAGGGAGGGCGGGTGGACAAGGCCTGGGGGAGCTGCTGAGTCGCAGGGGAGAGGGTTGGGACTTCGGAGGAAATGAGCAAGGAAGGAACTAGACCCCAGGTTCAAGGCAGTTGGGGTTAGAAGTAAAGACTTAGAGGGGGACAGATCGGAGGACAGCGGTGGCAGCAGGGAGCCCAGAGAGCTGAGAAGGAAGAACTGTCTTCGGTTGGAGCCAGGAGGCCGTGCATTCCTTACAGGTGGTAGTTTGGGCTGGTCTGGCTCTGTGGCCCCAGAGGGCCTCTGCAGGAGGGAGGTTTTGCACCCGAATTTGGGGATTTGGAGGTGGGCTTAGTAGGGTGCTGGCTTGGTCAGGGGTGTTGAGTCAAGGGGAAAGGGAATGGGGTGAGGCATTTGGACATCAAGCTCTACCTCCCCTGGCTTGATGTATGCTTTGGCCTCAGACTTCTTCTGACCTCTTGCCTAAGTGTCATTCTCTAATCTAGAAAGAACTTGGCTATGGCTCCCTGTCACGTTCACAATGAACTTCCACGGTCCTGTTGGACATTTGGACACGAACAGCGACTGCACTAAACACTTCTTCTTTTTAGAGAAGCCCTTTCAGAAGGGTCCTGCACTATCTCCCTTCTTCTTTTTTTTAACATCTTTCATTTAATATTTTTCAATCATTGTTTAAAAAAAATGGAAGTGTAGTTAATTTCCTCTCCCTTCATTTTTGCAGCAAACCTTTGAAATAAGTGCTGCCTTTACCCCATTTTATGGTATGGAAAACGGAGGCCCAGAGAGAGCAAGTGACTTGCCTAAGGTCACTCAAAGCACAGAGGTGGCAGAGCTGGGATTTAGATCCCCACAGCTCACACTCCTCACCTCTGAGCTCTATGGCCACAGCCGTCCAGCCTGGCATTCCAGCCCTCCTTGCCACGGCACCCCTACCCTGGGCCTCCTCTAGCCTCACCCCCGCCTCTTCTCCACTTCAGAGTTCAGGCTCTCGATCCAGACTAGCCTGGTTTATGACCTGGCTCTGCTACCACTAATAGCTGTGGGACGTTGAATAAGTCTCTTAACCTCCCTGGGCCTCATTTTCCTTACCTCTAAAAAGGAGACTAGTATTTACCTCCTAGGGCTGTTGTGAGGTTAAATGCTTAGTGCACAGAATGCAGTAAACCCTCAGTGAACACTAGATGTTCGTGCTAGAGTCACTGTCATCGTCATCCTCATCGTTCAGGGGAGCTGATGAATTGCCCTTTGTTCTGCTGCCTCGGGTTCTCAGAGCTCTCTGTTTTCTCTCTGTGCACTGGGTCTGGATACTGGTTCTTCCTCATCTGGAACTCACATCATCTTCCTCCCCTCACCGGAATAACTACTGCCTTCCTTTTCTTTTTCTTTTTTTTTGCCACACTGCGCGGCAGGCAGGATCTTAGTTCCCCGACCAGGGATCGAACCCGTGCCCCCTGCAGTGGAAGCTTGGAGTCATAACCACTGGACCGCCAGGGAAGTCCTAACTACTGCCTTCCTTAAAGTCTCAGATCAGGCATTGTCTCCCTGGGAAGCTCCCCCTCCCAGTTTCTCATTGACTCTTATCATGTCCCTTGTTGCCTCAGTTACTGTGGACTTAGCTGTCACCCCCCTGTTTTCTCATTGTTCCATGCCTGGACACTTAGTATTAGTAGGGCCCTCAGTGACTGTTGGCTGCCACTCTGAGCTTTAAACCCAGTGTTCTGGTCATCTAAGGGCAAAGGGACAAATTAGCTATAGCCAGGAAAAGTCAGGAGAGACTTCCTGGAAGAGGAAGCACTGGAGCTGAGCCCTGAGTGATCTGGGGTGGTTGGCATTTCTGTCAGTCACACATGTGCCAAAATGTGTTGGCACCAAACAGCATGTGCCTATAGGTGGGCAGGTGGTTTGGCCTGGCTCTTGTGGAGTACGATATAGAAACAGTTGGTGGTCTGTGTGTGCCTCCAGGGGGAAGGGCTCCCTTCTAGCAATGGAAGATACAGGAGGGCTTCAAGGTGGTGGCGGCAGTTGAGCTGGAACTCAAGACTGGGTCGGAGTGAGCAGAGAGAGATTTTGGATGGAGTAAGATGGAGAAAAGGGGCAGGACCTAGGGGCAGAAGCTGGGTTGAAGGTGGGTTATTTTGGGTCTTGTTTTTTTCCTTTTCCTTTTTAGAATTGGAGAGATTTGCAAATGTTTATTGGTTGAGTGGACGGAACCGGAGAGGGAGAGGCTAGAATGCCGGAAGAGGGGGGAAATGGTAGGAGGTGGCAGGTGGGACAGAGGGGTGGAGTTGTTCAGATTGAAGCCTTAGTATCTGTGCTTGCAGCTTTCCCTAAAATGTCACCCGGGGCTCTGGAGTGTGCCTGGCAGTTGTAAGTGGCACAAAAACATGGCTTAATCCTTCCATTATTGATAGTTTTGAAAAGGAAATCTCTCCATTGGGTGCTATTATATCTTTAACACCTTTCTAATACTTATCTCCCTGTTTAATAAAAATAGTCTTTAGATGGTAGCCAAAAGCCACAGCAACACCTAGCTAGACTTTAGTAACCCTGGCCTGTTTTTATGGTGTTTATTTCTAAGGTTAACATATTTATGTGAAACAATACTGGTTTTAAGTTCAAAGAGGGGAAGCAATTTAAACATAAATTCATGTTCTGCAGATGAGTGGATAGCGAATGACTAGAGTTTGGGCATCACTGCCCCAGCACAGGGTTTCTTGAAGGGAAAGCCTCCAGAATGGGGGCTGGGAGGGAGGTAAGAGACAGCTTCCTGCATCCCTCCTCACCCCTGTTGCTTCTGACACAGTTCATCTAGCCCAGTGGTAATTTCCTGACATGGCTTTGAACTACTGTACTAGAAGAAACTTTTCAGACTGAGTCTTGAGGAACTTCAGTGTACTACTAAGTATTAGTAGATGACCTTGGGAGAGATGGGGAAGGGTTCCCTGGTAAAATACGTTTGGGAAGCCCTTCTCCAGGTCTCTGCATGTTGGACTAGTCAAGGCTCTCAGAAATGCTGGGATCAGGATCAAACAAACCTGTTTCACTTTGTTGAGGCTTCATTCGTCTTTGTGGTTTCAATACCTGGGACCTCCTAGGCCTTCCATAAGCACTGACTGAGTGAATAAATGGGAAGCCATAAATGAGGTGTGTTGTAGGGGGTGCTCTGTGGGAGGTTTGAGTGGTTCACACTGGCTTGGCATCATCCATTCATGCAACAGATGTGCAACAGGTAATGTACTATGCACCTGGCCCGGTGCTGGGCACTGGGGCTGCTGAGGGGAAGAAGCCAGGGCTGCCCTTGTGGAGCCTCCATTCTAGCTGAAGGGATACAGTAATCAAAGAGAGAGACTAGGGCTGTAAGTCAAGCCTTGGGCAGCTGGTCCTCAGGATGGTCAGATGCGGATCAAGGGCAGAAACTACTAGAGGATGAGAAGTGCCCACAGCCACCATAAGAAGCCCAAGGTAGGGGATGGGGAGCTGCTGGAAGATCTCTTTGGGGCTCCATCAAATACAGTGTGTAGGGGTGGGTGCGTGTGTCTTTGGCAGAACGGCAGAACCCTTTAGCAGCTGTAAGGCCCGCTAACTATAGTAACCCCATTTGAGCTTAGAACAACCTTGTGGGCAGGCTGAGTCTGGACTGTCATCTCTACAAGGCCTCTGAGGCTCAGAGAGAGGAATGGACTTGCCCAAGGTCTCACATCCAGTTAGTGATGGAATTGACTCCTGAACCCAATGCTCTTGGCCTGGGTCCTGGGGCTTCCTGCCCTCCCCGCTATCTTATATGGACCAGGAGAGAGCTGGGGTGAACCCGTTAGCATGGGGGTGGGGAACTGTGGGCTCCCTGAGAGCTGAGGACTGAGGTCTCTGTCTCCCCCTTGTGGCCGACAGGTGCTACGACAAGCGTCTGTGGCCTCGAATGGACCTGAGCCGGCGGAAGTCACTGACCCCGCCCATGCTTAGTGGTGTGGTTCGTCGCCAGCCTCGAGCTCTGGACCTCAGCTGGACAGGTGTCTCCAAGAAGCAGCTCATGTGGCTTCTGAACCGACTGCAAGGTAGTGCCGGGTGGTGAGGCGGGCCTGGGGGAGGAGGGGGACAGACCTGGGACGGAGTCCTCCTAGCACCAGTTTCCCGACGCCCCCCAGGCCTGCAGGAGCTGGTGCTCTCTGGCTGCTCCTGGCTCTCCGTCTCTGCCCTGGGTTCAGCCCCACTGCCGGCCCTGCGGCTCCTGGACCTCCGCTGGATCGAGGATGTTAAAGACTCCCAGCTCCGAGAGCTGCTGCTGCCTCCGCCAGACACCAAACCAGGTGCAGCCTCTGTTGGCTCCTTTGTAGAAGGGGTCGGACAAGGTGGGGGTATGAGGCCTCCAAGGTCTCTTCTGACTCCTGCTGGGTATTAAAGGATTTGAAGAAAGAACAGGACACATGAGTTTGAGTAGACAGGCCCTGCTTGGCCATTGTTCATTCGTTCACTCTCCTGCTGTGTGCTGGGCCCTGTGATCAGAGCTGAGGGAACAGGAGGAGGAGGATGTAGCCCCTGCCTTCTAGGGGGAAGATGATTATGGGGTGAAACACAATATAGGACAGGAGGATGACACAGAATTCTGCAAGAAGCCAGGGGATTGTGAGTGAAGTCTCTGGGTGTGGCGGGCACTACTGGAGAGCCTTCGCCAGAGGGAGCAGCGGTGACCGCTGTGGAAGAACGCAGGCCCAGTGTGGCTGGTCAGTTCCATTTGTCAAGAGGAGCCAGAAATAAGGATTTTCTGTGAAATATCCTGGTTTTTAAATGATGGCAGTTAATTCAGATTCTTTTAAAATTCATGTGTGGACCCAGCAAAAATATGACTGAGCAACAGATTTGGCCCCTCGATCCTCTTGTTCTACAGTAAAAGGATAAGGATTTTCCTGAGGGAACAGAGCAGAAAGAGGGAGCCAGTTGACTTGGGAGGTTGTGTGGAGGTGGTAGTTTCATTTCCCAAGTCAGACCAGCCACCTCTTGCCCTGGTCAGGCCCAGGTCCCCCGCCATGTAAAGTCAGCTTTATGGCACACATAGTTCTGGGTCCGGCCCTGTGTAGGGCCCTGGAGACCTCAAACTGAGTCAGACCCACTCCCCACCCGGGTGGAACCCCAGTCATGCGAAGAGACTCAGAAGTAGAAGGTTATGGCGTGACATGGTGAGAGCTGTGGTCAGGGGGGCGGGTGGTGGGCAGGAGGGCGGTGAGAGAAGCCCTCCTCGAGGGGGTGCTATTTGAACTGAGTCCTGAAAGGGACAGCGTTTTCCCAGGGAGTGTGAGGCAGGAAGAAACAGCTTTATGAGATGTGAGAACCATATTGGCAAAGGGGGATGCTGGGAACTGAGGCTGGTCAGGTGAGCACAGGCCTGGTCACTTTGGGGGTCATACAGAGGTGTGAGGTGGGGATGCTGAGGCCTGGGGCTCTTTGTCTAGCTCTAGCCGGGAGATGGGATACTCACGGCATCTTCTCTGGCCCCCACCAGTCTGTTCTCCATAATGAAGCTGGGGAACTATCTAGAAGGTCAGATCTGTCCACGTCACCCCATGCTCTACACTCGTTCTCGTTGCTCCCTGGTGGTCTCTGGATGAAGATCAGTATTTTACCACAGTCGATAAAGGCTGGTCTGGCTCCCACTGACCTATGGTGTCCTTACACTTCAGCCACCTCAGCCTCCTTGCCACGTTTCCTCCAGCCCCAGGGCCTTTGCCCCTCCTCTTTGCTTAGAATGCTCTATCCTCCTTCACCTGATGAACACCTAATCGTCTTTCAGGCCTCAGCGTAAATGTCACTTCCTCCTAGAAGCCCTCCATGATCTTATCCCCCATTGAGATTACAGTCCCTCTTCTAGAGAACAGTCCCCTCCCAGCATATCACTGTACAGTTGTGAAATGATTTGATTAATATCTGTTTCCTCCCACAAGATTCTTAAGCTCTGTGAGGGTGAGGACCGTCCGCTCACCCCAGCACCTTGCTTTCACAGCTCTCTTTCATGGCTCCCTTCTTCCCACCCCATACCCCTCCACAGCAGTCTTGGAAGGGGAGTAGAGGAAGAACTAGGATTCTTCCCATTTTCTGGATGAGGCCCCAGAGGCCCAGAGGGGTTGAGAGCCAGACCTGAGCACCCACCCACTGCCCACTCTTACTGGAGTTGGACTGAGCATTGGGAACAGTGCGTTGCATGAGGTGAGAAAGTGCCGGTTGTCTGGCAGACTGACTCCATCTCCTCCTGCTTCAGTTCACTTCAGTCTAAGCCCCTTTCTCAGGAGCTTGCAAAGGTGAGCTGTCCAGGCCTCCAAGGCCTAAATTCTCATTGGGACTTTACACCCACCTTTATCATCTTGGCTCCCTGGCTTCATGCAGCATTCCTGGAGCAAAACTGAAAGTTTTCCTACTTCCTTGCTTTTGCCCCTGCTGTTCTCTGCCTAGCTATGCTTCTCTCCATGTTCCCTCTCCACATGTTCAAATGCTCGAAGGCCCACCTCAGTGAAAACCTCCCTGATGCCCACTTCTCCCGCCCCAGCCACATGTGACCTCTCTTTCCTCTGCTTCCCTCTATTGGCTCTTAGCTGTGGCCCGAGGTTGAGGGCATCTGCAGATATATCCCCTTTCCAGGCTCTCAGTTCCTCAAAGAAAAAAAAAAGAGGTAGAATTCAGAGCTTGCCAAGTCAGGTGCCCACAGACTTGGTGGCCTGGCAGGTTACAGTAGTGGTGGGCTTGGTGCAGGACGTTAGGGAGTACACCATGCAGCTTTCATCATCAGGTGAAAGGGGTAGCCCGGTGATGACAGAGCTGACAATTTTTCAAGGAAAAGCTCCATATCAAAAATTTCTTTATAAAAATGTCCTTTTGGGAATTCCATGGCAAACCAGTGGTTAGGACTCCAAGCTTTCACTGCTGAGGGCCCAGGTTCAATCCTTGGTCGGGGAACTAAGATCCTGCAAGCCGCGTGGAGTGGCAAAAAAAAAGAAAAAAAAAAAGTCCTTTTATGTAGCATTAGTCACTAAGAAAATTTTTAGCACTATGCAGACACCATAGAACACTTGTGTAGGCTAGCTTCCTGACTTTGTGACATCTGATCTAGTTTATTTAGGGGCTAGGCTGGTGTCTGGGAAGCAGATAGCGCTGTGGGAAGAGTTTGGACTTAGAGTCACAAGGCCTGGTGTCCTGGCTCTGTTAATTCAGATCTTGGATAGGTTGTTTAGTGATTTGAAGCCTCCGTTTTCTCATCTGTAAACAGGAATGATGATCAGAGAACTTGTCTCCCAAGGCTGTGGTTCTTAAAGTGTGGTCTCTGGACCAGCAGCTCAACATCGCTGGAGAACTTGGTTTTTTTTGGCCACACCAGGCGGCATGCGGGAATCTTAGTTCCCCAAATCAGGGATCGAACCCTGCAGTGGAAGCGCACAGTTGTAAACACTGGACTGCCAGGGAATTCCCTGGAGAACATATTAGGAAAATAAACTCTGAGGCCCCACCTTAGACTCCCTAAACTCTGGGGGCGGGGCCCGCTGCCAGGGAGATGCAGAAGCCTCTCCAGTTGGAGAGCCGCTGGCCTAGGGGCAGGCAGCCACTTAGCTGGTGCCTGGCCCACGGTGCGTGCTCAAGCAATGGCTGCTGGTGTACCAAGGGAATTAAGTTACAAAAACCAAAAACGGAAATGCAGGATTGTGGTAGATACAATAAATGGAAAGCTTTGGGTGCAGAGATAAGGGGTGGGTGCTCTTCTACCCCGGAGAGAGAGGAAGAGGAGACCTCTGAGCTCGGACCAGAAAGCCAGGGACCCTGGCCAGGCAGGGGATTGAGCGCAGGTGGCCCCAGGCACAATCTCTTGAGGTAGGGTCCCCTGTGGAGTTTGGCCCAAGTATTTGGCGGGGAGAGAGAGGAGTTTGGAGCTGAGACGGGTGAGACCTTGTAGGAACTGGAATGTTCTACCAAGGAGATTGGACTTCTCTGAGGTGCCCTTGGAAAGTTTTTAGCAGAGGAGGGATGTGGTCCCATTTGCATTTGAGAATGGCTCCCTTTGGATGAGTGAGTGAGGAGGCTGGGGCAGGAGTTCAGGCAGGAGTGGTGTCGCCCCAGTGGTGAAGGGATCCAGATGGGGACTCCACTGATCATGGAAGGAGAGAGATGTGCCAGAGGAGCCTTCTGGGATGGCAGTTCCGTCGGGGATGTCATTTGTTGGATGAGTGACTACATACTGAGCACCTATGCCCCAATTCCTGGGCACAGAGCAAGAACAAGACAGAAATTCTTGCCTTCATGGAAGTGACATTCTAGTGGGACGAGAGGAAAAATATATAATATGTCAGATGGTGAGAAAAAGAGGGAAAAGTGCAGGGAAGGGGTTTGAGTATGTGGAATGTTATAGTTTCAGGTGGAGTAATCATGGAAGGCCTCCTTGAGAAGGCAGTGTGAGCACTGGACAGATGAAATGATGTCGAGTTGTGTGTGTTTGGGGGAGAAGAGCAAGCCATGAGCCATGTAGAGAATGCAAGTTGAGGTTCCCTTATAGTGGGAGCAGGTTTAGGGGGTGGTGAGGGATGAGTGTGGAGACACAGCTGGTGCAGGGATGGCAGCAGCCAGGAGACTGACCTCTTCTCTGCCTGCCCAGGGCAAACGGAGAGCCGTGGGCGGCTGCAGGGGGTAGCTGAGCTGCGCCTGGCCGGCCTGGAGCTGACGGATGCCTCCTTGCGGCTTCTGCTGCGCCACGCACCCCAGCTGAGCGCCCTGGACCTGAGCCACTGCGCCCACGTTGGGGATCCCAGCGTCCACCTCCTCACGGCCCCCACCTCCCCGCTCCGAGAGACCCTGGTGCACCTCAACCTCGCCGGTAAGTGTGGTCCCTTGTCTGTCCATCCTGCTAACCTCTTGGTCCCTGTGGTCCGTGCCTACCCGCTACTCACCTTCCTGGTCTCAGCTGCCATTGCCCCATCCCCAGGTTGCCACCGCCTCACGGACCACTGCCTCCCGCTGTTCCGCCGCTGCCCGCGCCTACGCCGCCTAGACCTGCGCTCCTGCCGCCAGCTCTCCCCTGAAGCTTGTGCCCGGCTGGCAGCCGCCGGGCCCCCTGGCCCCTTCCGCTGCCCAGAGGAGAAGCTACTTCTCAAGGACAGCTAGTTGGGTGCCCCCCACCCTCCCCCAGGACTCATCAGGAGCCTGGACCTCAGGCCTTCCATTTCACCCCTGCCAGGAGGCCAGGTTCCCCACCTCATGACTAGGGGTTCCTGCCCAGGGACTTGAGCCAGCCTCCCCCCTCTCTACCCCCTGCACTGATATCTCTGGGGGTCTCTCCTTCCCATCCCCTCCCCCTTCCACCTGCTTCATTGTCCATCCCCTGGGGGGAGTGGGTCAGAGGTACTGGGGGGTGCTGAGCCAAAGGGATGGTGGGAGGGGGGCTGAGGTGCAAGTCTGAGGGAGGGAGAATGGGGAAAGGGTATCTGCACACATGATACTGGGAGCCAGGGGGCTGGGGGAGGTGGAGGATGGGCGGGGGGGGGGGTGGGGGGCGGGCAGAAAGCAGACCACCAAGGGTTCAGGAAACAAAGACCAGATACTTGGAGTTGGGGGGTGGGGGTGGGAGCCAAAAAGGGAAACCAGAGGAGCAATTGGGGATCCGGGCTTCGGAGATGAGGGGATTCGGGGAGCCAGGGGAAAGGCAGGGCTGAGTGAGGGGTGGGGGCAGGAGCACCCCCTCGGGGTCACCCCTCTCCTTCCTCCCTCCCCAGATTTCAGTCCCCTCCCCCCAGCCCTGACTCCTTGAACGTCACTGACAATGGCAGCTATTGTGAGGAGTGGGGGCTGCGGGCCTACCCGCCTACCCGCTGTTCGGCGCGGCCCTGGGGAGCGGTGAGGGGTACCCCAGCCCCCTACCTGCCTCCCCGCACTATACTTGAACATTCATCTGTACTGAAGTGTTACTTGAACCGGGGGAACCTCGGACCTGGGGGAGCCGGAGCTTGAGGGGACAGGACCAGCTTGGACTGAGCCTGGACCGGTGGGCACCCAGTTTGGACTGGACCACCCCCAGGCTCTCTCTTGCTTTACTGTATTGAGCAGCTCCACCCCTCCTGACCTGGGGTGGGGATGGGGTGCCAGCCCAGTGATGGGGAAGATGGGACTCCTCCAGCTTGGCTCTTCCCACTCTTTCATCGTCATGGAAACTTGTATCCCATTTGCCCAGGGAACTGCCACTCCTGGTTGCCATGGAATTAGCAGCCAATGGACACCTCCCAAAGCCAGTGCTAAGGCTGGAAAGGGCCCCTCTTAGTTGCCGTGGGAACTTAGTAACAGACTCTTGGCCCTCTCCTGCCCCTTCCTCCACTGCGGGGGCAGGGTCTGGGGAGCCAGGGGGAGGGGGCGGGGCCAGGTCCCGCCCTTCAGCCCAGGCCTCCCTGGGGAGCCAGGTTGTACCATGTAGGGGAGGGGGGAATCTATCCACATACCTCAGGTAACGGGGAGGTGCGCGGGTGGGGGGAGGGACTGGGCGGACCAAAGGCCGGAGGGGAGGGGGTCTTGGGAATCGCAAAAGGCTTGAGGATGGGGCCGCTTGGGGGAGGGGGAGGAGGCAGCCCGGCGGGGGCAAGTGGGGGACCCAGCCGGGCTGGGCCCCTGGGCCCCGGGTCTGTACAATATGGTTTGCTATAAAAGTCAAAATCTTCCAGCCGGGGCCGCCGAGTTGGTGTGTGTGTCTGCGGCGTTGGGGATGTGGGGCTAGGGCGGGGAAGACCCGAGTGTTCGTTGAGGCCCTGGGAGGAGGGGGCTGTTTGGATGGATCTGGGAGACCTAGGTCCTACCGGGCTTCCGGAAATTGAGGATGCAGGGTCTCCTGCGGTCCCTACAGTTAGATGAGCTCACTTTCCCGGAGTTCACTGTTCAGGTAGGGCTTTGGAGTCTGGACGTTGGAGGTGTCCAGGTGTACCTGCAGTGGTCCAGAGCCCGGAACTCCCAGTCACTGGCTGGGGCTGGGCGTTCATCTCAGCGGGGCTCAGGCACCTAGAGGATATTCTAAGTGGACTGGGGTCTCGGGGTCCCTTGGGATCTCTGCGGACGGTCCCCCGGCTCCACCCCATCATGTGGCCGCCCCGGCTCCGCCTCCGCCCCAGTTCCTGTTTCGGCCTCGGCAGTCCTGCTTCAGCCCCTACGGCTCCCCGCAGACGCCTGTTCTTCCTGCTCCGCCCGGGCCACGTCTTACTGGGCACTCGCCGTCGCATCCCCGCTCGTCCCGCCGGGGGATGGGGCCTTCCCCCGGCCTGGGCCCGCCCTGTTGGGGTCCCCGAGGCGACTCGGCCCCGCCTTGATGGACTGGCCCGCCTGGTGCTGCGGCCCCAGGATGAAGGGCGGCGAGGGGGACCCGGGCGAACAGGCCCCGCTGAACCCGGAGGCCGAGAGCCCCGCGGGTTCGGCCACCTACCGGGAGTTCGTGCACCGCGGCTACTTGGACCTGATGGGGGCCAGTCAGCACTCGCTGCGGGCGCTCAGCTGGCGCCGCCTCTACCTCAGCCGGGCCAAGCTGAAAGCTTCCAGCCGCACGTCTGCCCTGCTCTCGGGCTTCGCCATGGTGAGGGAAGGGAAGGGGCGCACAGGGTGGGGGTGAAGCACATGGGGGGCACCGGGTTGGGGGCAAAGTGAACGGGTACCCAAGGGAGACAGGGTAGAGGAAAGGGAAAGACCGGTTTTTAAGAGGTACAAGAGGGGTAGCAAACAAGGTCCCAAGGGACTCCGCAAGTCCCTTCTTATGGGTGGGTGTGTGTGTGTGTGTATAAACAGGTCCCTAGCATAAACTGGGCCGTGGGGAGGATAAGCAAGTCCTAAAGGGGTCACAGGGGACACATCATGTCATGGGGGTAGACAAATCACCAAGGGGGATACCTATGCAAGGGTAGAGCGAAGTGCTCCAAAAGGAGCATGGTCCAGCAGAAGTGGTTACTAGATCCCCACCGGAGGTTCAACAGCAAATCAGAGCTGGGTGGGGGCTGGGAGGTGGGGTGGTTGAGAGAACAAACTGGATGGAGTGGTCACCCAAAAGAAGGAGGGCGGCCAGGCCCCAGCAGGCAGAGAGGGTGCTTAGTGTAGCCCAGGAAAGCTCTGAGAAGAGAGGATGCCTGTGAGGGAGCCCCTAGCGAAAAAAGCTGCTTAGGGAGCTGATACATGATTCTGGAGATCCGCTGACGGTCCTGGGCAGAGGCCTCACAGGAAGTGAGACCGAGGGAGGTCCCAGGGTGGGGAGCAGTTAGCAGACACAAGTCCTGGCTCTTTCCTGCTTGGGGCCAGCTACGTAACCCTGGACAGGCCTCCGCCTCCTCGGAGGCCAGTGGGAAATTGTGAGATCATGGAGGGTGCACCCTCTGTAGCCTGCCAAGTAGCTGCCCCAAGGTGAGCTGATTCTTGTCATCAAACCCTAGATCCAAGCATGTCAGAGCAAGACACACATCAGAATGGCTCAGACTACCTGTTAACAGAAACCAAGGCCCAGAATGGGGCAGTGGCTTTGCCTGCCAAGAGCACTCAGCAGCTGAAGGATATAGGATGAACTAGGACCCAGGGTGGCTAGACTGTTAGTCCAGGGTTTCCCACCATCATGACAGGAAGAAGGAGAAAATGGGCTGGAGGGGGGTCCTCACAGGAACATGAGGGGGATGTCAAGATGAGGATAAAAAGGGGTCATAGCACTAGGTGATTTGCGTTAGTCTCTGCTCCTCTCTGTGCCACAACCTCTGTATTGGAATGATGAGAGGGAAAGTTTCTACCCCTAAGGGTCATCCTAGGTCTATGGTTTTCTACATGGGGGTCCAGGATCTGCAGGTCAGCTCACCCTTCCTGATATGGGGTCATCTCAGGACAGGGAGCTGGCTCCCCTTCACCTGTCCAGACCACAGAGGGAAGGGAGCAGCCCCGTGGACCTAGCTGAGGGAGTTGCCCCACCCCCATGCCCCCCATGGTCCAGCCTGTTCCCAAGGGGACAATCCGGCCAGCTGCTGGACTTGTACGTTGCTGGGGTGACAGCTTAAGGGCCAGGACCTTCTCTGCAGGATCAAGAGGCCAGATGAGTAGGTTCTGGGGGCCAGACTGGCCCCAGTCCTGCCAGGGGAGATCAAGGCTGAGTCAGGCTGTGGGAGAAACCAGGACCAGGCCTGGCCCAGATCTCTGTCTGTGGAAAACACCTGCTAACACCCGCCATGGCCCAATTTTCCAAAATATTCAGCCTTGCCTTCCTACCACCACCCTCCCGGCTCTGCACTTTCCTCCTTCCCCCAGCCCCAGAGCAACCTAATGGATCTTGCAAGAACCAGGCATGGGGAAAGATCCCGATTCTGGAATTCAGATGGCCTGGGTTAGAATAACATTATATAAATTGTATTGAACCATTGCTAAGTACCAGGCACTATGCTTAAGGCTTTTATGTGTATCATCCTTCTATTATCCTGTGAAGTAGGTACCACTACTGGGACCATTTTACAGATGAGAAAACTGAGGATCAGAGATGTTAAGACACCTGCCCAGGGTTCCACAGCAAGTAAGTGGCAGGATTGAATTTAGGCAGTCCAGCTCTAGAGTCCAAATTTATACAAGCCTAGAACAGGATCATCAACTCAAGTGTTTGCAAAGGCCTTTGGCAATATGGATGCCAAGTTGGCTGGGTGGGGACTGTGGCTATCAAGAGACCCTCCTCACCCATCCAAAGGGAGCAGCCATGACTCAACCCTAGCTGATCGGTGCCATGCAGGAATGTGGGCCTGGTGTAACCAGACCTTCCAAGTTTCCAAGAGGATCTGGAAATAGGAATATTTACATGAAATCTCTTGAGTTTTAGAAGTTGGCAACGTAATTCTTTAAAAAAACACACTGTCTGAGCCAAGCAAAACATGTTTGCAAGCTGGCCTGGGTTTGTGGTGTGCCAATTTGCAAACTCTGGCCTTGGACTTCAGCGTTAACTCTAATAATAGCAGCAAACACTTACCTGAGCACACTGTGTACCTCACACTATTCTTATCACTTGATATATATTATCTCATTAAATTTTCAAAACAACCGTATAAGACAGGTAGGTGCTGTTATCCATCCCTATTTTCCAGATGAGGAGATTGAGGCACAGAGAGAACCAAACCACTTGCTCAAGGTTGCACAGCTTGTGGAGTTGAAAATGAACCCAGGCCGCCCCACTCCAGAATCTGTGCTTTTTAACCCCTATGTTATAACAAGATAAGATTGTCAGAAACGTGCCACCAGCCCTCTAGATAGCCAGGTGGGGAAACCGAGGTCTGGAACAGGACAGAGCCTTGCCAAGGCTGCCCATTCATTCACTCAACAAAGACTGGGTGCCCTCTCTCTGCCAAGCACTGTTCTAGGTCTTAGGGATACATCAGTGATGTACACCAACAGGCAGAAAACCCCTCTACTGTTGAGGTTATGGGCACTCAACCCATCCCTTCTTGTCCCCACAGGTAGCCATGGTAGAGGTACAGCTGGAGAGCAACCACGAATACCCGCCGGGCCTGCTGGTGGCCTTCAGCGCCTGCACCACCGTGCTGGTGGCTGTGCACCTCTTTGCACTCATGGTCTCCACCTGTCTGCTGCCTCACATTGAAGCCGTTAGCAACATCCACAACCTCAACTCTGTCCATCAGTCTCCACACCAGCGACTCCACCGCTACGTGGAGCTGGCCTGGGGCTTCTCCACTGCCTTGGGCACCTTCCTCTTCCTTGCTGAAGTTGTCCTGGTTGGCTGGGTCAAGTTTGTGCCCATCGGGGCCCCCTTGGGCACACCAGGCTCTGTGGTACCTGCCTCCCAGGTGCCTGAGACTCTGCCACCAGTGGCCACCTCCCTTAGTCCAGCTTCCAAGCCATCCTCTGCTTCTGTAGCCCCGTCACAGGCTGAGCCACCTGAGGCCTGCCCACCTCGGCAAGCATGTGGCGGTGGTGGTGGGGCCCATGGACCAGGCTGGCAAGCAGCCATGGCCTCCACGGCAATCATGGTACCTGTTGGGCTTGTGTTCATGGCCTTTGCCCTTCATTTCTACCGCTCCTTGGTGGCTCACAAGACCGACCGCCACAAGCAAGAGCTAGAGGAGCTGAGTCGCCTGCAGGGGGAGCTGCAGGCTGTGTGAGGCCGGTGTTAGCCACAGCTGCGAGCACCGCCTCCCTCAGGGGTCAGCCAGAGACCCCAGTTCTACGGACCCCATCCCCCGCCCTGCCTGGAGCCACTTCCTGTGGCCACTCTCAGGTAGAGAACAGATTCCTGCCCTCAGGGTCCTTTGGGCTGGGCCTTGGGCAGCTCCCACATTCCCAGGGATTCTCCCTGTCAGTCTGTCCCGTGGGTTTTGGAAATTCTACTCTACACCTGGGCTGGGAGGAGCAAGGGAGGAAGCGGAAGGTCCTCAGTCCAAGGCTCAGGCGGTAGGTAGAGGGGAGGCAGGGAGACCCTGTCAGACCTTTGGTGCTGACTCTTAGCCACTTGCCCCCATATAGAATGTGGAGGTCAGAAGCTTACACACCCACCCAGCTGCCCCAGAAGGCAGCCAATCGTTGCTATACTTTTGTAGAATCTATTTTATGATTGGCTTTTTTTTTCTTCCTCATCCTCAGATTTTGATGGGTCCCACCCTCTTGCTTTGGTGTTTGGGTAGAGCGATTTGGGTGTTTCTACCCCAGGCATATGTCCAGCCTTTCCAAGGGGAAGCCACCCTATTTGGAGGAGGTTCAAATGCCTGCCCCACTGCCCTAGACCCACACTTATGCTTCTGTATCTGGTTCCTACTCTCCTGGTTCAGGGCTGGGTTCGGTGTGCCCAGCCTGATCCCTAGCAAGGGTTGGGGTGAGGTTTTAAGGGAGGAGGTCCAGTCCATAGCCCTTGGAATACAGAGCTATTCTGACACTGAATTTTTGATGCACCTAGTTTTGTATAATAAATTGTGTTTCACACATGTCGCTGTGGCTGTGAATGGGGTGAAGGGGAGGACTTGTCGGGAACAGCTGACTTGTTCTTAAGAATCAAGTGGAGGCAAGTGTCCCTGGGGGCAGGGCAGGGGTGGAGGAGAGGAGGTTCCAGGTATGACCCCCTTGTGGTGCTGACAGGGGCCAGTAGCTTCTGAATGTGGAGACTGAGTTATTCTAAGGCTAAAGGCTTTTGCACTCTTGTTACTGAGCCCAGGGTCTCTTATATCGTCCATTGAGGATTTAGGATAAGTTTCTTTTAGCGTAAGTTTCTTTCTTGAGTGACTACTACATACTAGGGGCTTCCCATAGGTAGTCTTATTTAGCCTACTTAACTTATTTAAAAATCACCTCAAGAGGCAAGTCTTTATCATTACCGTTTCAGAGGTAAGGAAGCTTCAGCCTAAGAAGGCTGAGGATCTTGCCCAAAGCCACCCAGCTAGTCAGTGAAAACTTGGACTACTTTTACCATCCCATGGGGAATGGTTTTATTTGAGAAAAGGAACCAGTATCTTTCAACTGGGACAAGAGAAAGGAATCTGATCTCATCACCCATGTTTCCATTATAAATTTATTTTTTCAGCCTCATTTTCCTCAAATTTGTAAAGGGTCCTAATCCTCTCCCAGAAGGATTCTTTTGGTGAGACTTTGGACAAATCTCTCTTTCTCTGTTCCTTAAAATTGTGAATTTGCATGAACCAGGCCTCAAGGGCCTTTCCCACAGTTTTAATGCCTACAATAGTTCCGCATGACAGTATTTAACATCCATTTTCAGAGAAAGAATCTGAAGCTTTAAGAGGTGGTTAATGACTCGCCCAAGGTCATACATCGAGGGGGCTGACAGTACTGAGAGAAGTCTGGAACCTACAGCATCCTCAGCACAGGCAGTGCCTGGGAGTGCCATTACCCTGAGACCTAGATGCCTGCATCCAAGCCTAAGAAAAACGGTGCCCAGGATCAGGGCGACCTCAGCCCCAGGGTCCGAGGTTTAAGCCCGGGCTGGTGCTGCCCTCGAGCGGCGGGACTGCGTAAGCGAAGGGGGGCGGGGGGCAGAGGGTTGCACAGCTGAAAACGGCAGGCACTGGGACCACGACGCCCGGGGAATCGACCAACCCACCCAAGTTCAAGTACGACCTAGTTTATCGTTTCTTACAGGACCGGTTCAAGGTCCTTTAGGGTCCACCGGCCTTATTACATAACTTTGAGACAAAGATTTAATCATTAATGGCGTGCCAGTACGGGCAAAATGCGGCACCTTCTGAAGGCCTCAGTATCCCCATCTGTCAAATGGGCATCTTAAACAGCTAGAGGCCCAAGTAGGCTAACGGGAGGAAAACGCTCCCTGCATTACGTGCGGCGCCAAACAGCCTGAGTCACCGTTGCTGGTAGTATTTTTCCACCTCCCGGGTGCCGCTCCCAGCCCACCCCGGTTTCGGAGGGTCCTACAGGAAGCGCCCCCGCGACGCCCGGCTCCACACGCTGACCACGCCCTCTGCGCGCGGCGCCTTGGCCCCGCCCACGAAGGAATTCGCAGATTCGCTAGGCCGGCTCCTCCTCAGAATTATTCGGGCCTCTCTATACTCGGCTGAAAATCCTCATCGGACTCTGTAGCCATTTCTCCCAGGTCAGAACTGAGCAGTCCTCTGAGTTGTGCTAGTAAGGAAGATCCAGGAAAAGTGGCCCACTCTGCCAACAGGGCTTGGCTAACCACGGCATTATTTTCTTGACTCCACCAAGGCGGTTAAAGGGAGGCAACAGCTGAGGCCAGGACTTGTGGCGAATCTGCAGCCTCCCAGACCTTTGGCCGCATGAGGAAGCGGCAGATTAGAAGAGCAAAGGAGCGCGCATCCTGTCTACTGATTCGCCCCGCCCGCCTGACGAATCTGCGCCTGTTCAACGCGCCACTCAAATCTCCCCAGCTCTGGCTGGCCTCCTCCCCTCCGCCCCGCCCCCTTATCCTCAGGGATTAGTCGCTGCTTTCGTCGCCGCCGATTCGTCAAGGACCCCAGGCCAGAGCAGCTGGATAGCCGTGGTGAAGCCCACTCTCCGGGGGATGCGGCCAATCTCCAGGCTCCCTGGGCCGCAACTCTTGAGGCTTACAGCGCGCTGGCCGAGGCGAAGCCGCTGTCCTCGGCCCCGTGGGTCTCCCGGCGGCGCCCGTGGCGAAAGTGCGAATGTAGAAGCTGTGCCCGCTGGGCCTCGCGCAGGTGGCGGTGGTGTTTGGTGCGCGCGCCGGGGAGGTGGTGGTGGGGGGGCGCCGCCACCGCCACCGCTGCGGGGCCGGGTCTCGCGCTGTCGCCGCCGCCGCCACCGCCTCGCGCCGCTAAGGTGCCGCGCGGGGTGGGGGGAGGGGGAGCCGCTCGCCGCTCGCGGGTGAGTGGGGCCGCGCCGCGCGTGCGCGGAGGTGGGGGGGCAGAACGCGCCGGGGCGGGAGGAGAGGGCAGCGGCGCGCGTTCCCCCACCCCCCGCCCAGATTCGGGGCCGAAGCCGGGTCTCGGGCTCGGTCTCGCGGTGTTTCCAACGCCCCGAAGAGGTGCCACCTCTTGGCCAGAGGATCGGGGCGCGGGGACGGGAGCCGGTGTGTGGGAGCGGGAGCCGGGCTTGGCCTGGGCCGCTGGCCGGTGAGGAGGCGGGAGGGGGCGGGGCCTGCCAGGGGGCGGGGGAGGGGTCTTGTGCCGAGGCCAAGTGGGGCGCGCGCTAGGGAGAGCGGGAAGGTAAGGGGGCGCGAGATGGGCCTGGGGCCTTGAGGAGAGAGTTGGGAGGTGGAGAGAGAATGGGGTGTTGCGGTGAAAGAAGGTACTTGGGAGAAAATCTGGGGGAGCCTCGGGTCATGGTGAGGTGTGGAAACTGGGGTGATGAGGGTACCTGGAGTCGGGGCTAGTCGGTGAGGGGCAGCAAGGGAGGCAGGTCTAAGTCCTGAGCCCTCTTGCGTATTCCTCTTTCCTGACAGTGTAAATGAGCAAAGATGGATCAGGAAGGTGGGGGAGATGGGCAGAAGGCCCCGAGCTTCCAGTGGAGGAACTACAAGCTCATCGTGGATCCTGCCTTGGACCCTGCCCTGCGCAGGCCTTCTCAAAAGGTGTACCGATACGATGGAATCCACTTCAGTGTCAACGTGAGTGCCCCAGGCTTTTCCTTACCATCTAGGGAACTCAAGCCCCGTTCTCTGTTACCTCTGTTCAGCACCTAGAACTCCCATACCCATAGCCTGCCTTCTTTAAAGTGGGCAGCCAGCACCCAGCTCTTTTGCATATGGGTCTTCAAATGGGCTCTAGAGCTCAACACTGATTTCACCTTGAGCTGTCTTTCTGTTTCTGCTTTTCTTCCTAGGACTCAAAGTATATACCAGTGGAAGACCTCCAAGACCCCCGTTGCCACGTCAGGTCCAAAAACAGAGACTTTTCCCTCCCAGTCCCTAAGTTTAAGGTACGTGTCTGCTAGTCCCCTGGTGTGGTGGCCCTTGGAGGGTGTGGAGGATCCATCCTGGTAGTCCAGTCTAAGTGTAGTGTAATAAAAGGGGGTTTTCCAATGAAAGCATCACCGCCAGATCTAGTAATCTCTGAGGCTGTGAGACTGAGTTGTTCTGGACAGGGGATGTGTTTATTTTCTAGAAAGATACAGGTGAGGTGTCTCGAGCAAGGGTGTTAACTTTCTGAAGGATGAAGACAGGTCTAGCTGCTACACCTATCACTGTGTACTTGTAGACAGCGCATAGCAAAACAGTGCCCTGTGTGTCGCTGCAGTTTCTCAGTTAAGGGGAGTGACAACACCAGGGACTCCACCCCTGGAGTCCTCTGTTCCTCGCCCCTTCTCCGTCTCGTTTCCTCAGAGGATTCCCATGTCCCTGTCCAGGCAGGAGACTCATCAGGCCTTGGAGCACTGGTCCTAGGAAACTGGTGGTTCTTAGTCTCCTTCGCTAATTCTTTATTATTATTCCTTTTTAAATAAGTCACTTGTGGGATTCTCTCATCCCACTTTTTTCCCTTTGTGCACTTGTCCTGGACAATCTCTTTCCCACCCACAACTTTGACTATTACTGAAATGTTGATGACTTCCAAATCTCTGATCCCAGCCAAGATCAGTCTCTTGAACCCCAGACTTATACGCTTGGTGGAGGGACAGCTCCATCTGGAGGCCCCACAGAAACCTCAAGCTCAAGGGATGTAAAACAATGATCTTCACCCCCTTAGTCCTGCTCTTTTTTCTACTCTCCTTTTACTGATGAATGGCAACACTATCTACTCAGCTGCACAAGCTAGAAACCTGGGAGTCATCTTATGATTCTTCTGTCCTTAATGTGTCACCAAGTCGTGCTGACTCTTTTTTCTGAACACGTCTCTTTTTACCTTAATTTTTCTATTTCTGTTGCCACTCCTTTAATACAGACTCGTATTCATTTCCCCTGGTTTCCTCGTCTCCGTTCTCTTCTCCATTTTATTGCTGTTATTTGTCTCTGGTTTTACTGTTCTTTTATTTTACTTTTGCTGCCAAGTCCACGTTTTTTGTGCATTGGTGTGTAGGATTATTCATCTGGCCAAGCCTCATCTCCTGCCTCGATACTGCATGCCTGTGTTCCGTCCTACCACACACTTTGCAGTTTCTAGGCAATGCCATGTTATTTTATAGTTCTCTGCCCCGCAGGTCCTGTCATTTTGGTGAACTCCGGTTTATCCGAAAAGCCCAGTTTGAATGGCACCATCTTTATGAATTCTTTCCTGCCTCCACTCTGAACAAAGGTTTCCTTCTCTGGGCTCCCAAACACCCTGTCTCCACCTTTGCTGACACTTGTTTTGTCACGTTGCGATTGTGTGTGTCTGTGTTGTCTACTTTTCTGAATAGGAATCTCTTTTTTTCACATCTTTGTATTCCTAGTGGCCAGTCCTTGGTAATGACTTAGTAAGAGCTGAACTGGTGAATTATTTCTATATAACTAGTTATTTCCATGGAGGTTTAGTTTTCAGTTTGTGCGTTTCTTTTCCTGGTTCTTGTCATTATTCTGTGGTGAGAAGAATTCAGGGAAGAGATGGGTCAAGACTGATGTATCCCTTGTTGGGACCCCCTTCCCCGTTCCCTTGCCTCGTAGTTTCCCAGTTTTATCTCTCTTGGCCTCATGGATCTCGCTAAAATTTCCCAAAGGGCAAAGGAGCAGTGGTCAGTGTTTAGATGCTGGACTTAACTACTGTCCTTTCCACAGCTGGATGAATTCTATATCGGACAGATCCCACTGAAAGAAGTGACTTTCGCAAGACTGAATGACAACGTGCGGGAGACCTTCCTGAAGGACATGTGCCGAAAGTATGGCGAGGTGGAAGAGGTAGAGATCCTTCTTCACCCCCGTACTCGCAAGCACCTGGGCCTAGCCCGTGTGCTCTTCACCAGCACTCGGGGAGCCAAGGAAACAGTCAAAAACCTCCACCTTACCTCCGTCATGGGCAACATCATCCATGCCCAGCTCGACATCAAAGGTGAGTTCTCCGTCGCCTGCTGCCCACGGTTGGGCTCTGGCAGAGATGGTACACGCAAATGCCTATTGGGGCCAGGCAGGTGATCAGGTTCATGATTTCTCATCTGAAACCTTTCGGCCAGGTGTGTTTCTGACATCAGAATTTTACAGAGAGTTTATGGTACAGATATGGGTTTTGTTTTGTTTTGTTCTTTTAAGGTTTATTTATTTATTTGCTTACTTATTTATTCATTTTGGCTACTGCCGGGTCTTAGTTACAGCACGTGGGATCTTCCTTGCAGCATGCGGGATCTTTAGTTGCGGCATGGCGGGCTCTTAGTTGCAGCATGCGGGATCTAGTTCCCTGACCACGGATCGAACCCGGGCCCCCTGCACTGGGAGCGTGGAGTCTTAACCACTGGACCACCAAAGAAGTCCCCAGATACGGTTTTTTGTGTATTGTCTTTGGCAGGGTTGGGGCAGCACCCTTTAGTCTAATGTATGACTGTATTTGCAAGAAAATGTATGAAGGGTCACACTAGGTAGGATGAATAAGAACTATAGTAAATAGCCTGATGTCAGGTTTTGACACCAGATTCTAAAAACACGAGGTTTTGCAATTTTGGATTGAGAATTAGGGACCTGTATAGGTGAGTGAAGCAGTCTGGGCTTCTGTGCTAAGGAGCAGTAGGGAGGGGTGGGGACTGTGGCGTACTGTCTAGTGGCATCGGAAGGAGGCAGCTGTTAGTTGGCATTAGCCAGTTTGTAGGTGGGAATGAGGACTAACATAGATAGTTTTTCCTAAAGCCAGAAATCTAGGTTCTTGTGTGAAATCTCCTGGGTTTTAAATATTGCATTCCTCCCTTGCCCTTGCCAATAGTTTAAGTGATTGTGTAGGGCAAATAAAACACAATGGTGGGCTGCGTTTAGCCTTCAGGCTGCCATTTTGCAACTTTAGTTTATAGGATGAAGAGGATGGTGGGATGTAGCATCAGACGACTGGGTTTGAATTCTAGTTTTACCACTTTGTGCAGGTTAGTTTTCTTTAAGCCTATAAAATAAAATAGGGGTACGGATGCTTCTCTCTCCTGGTGATCGTCCAACATAGTAACGCATGTTAGAAGTATTTTTGTAAACTGTGAAATGTCTCCCAATACATTATCTGTAGTAGTTATTAGGTAGAGATGAGGTAGAAGGACTGAAAGCCCCAAACCCAAGACTCCAAGACATCTTAGGACACTTGAGGCCCGAGAAAGAAGTGTGGGGACACAAAATCAGAAAGGAGTTGTTTCCTCCATCTGACTCTGTTGGTTCCCATTTTCCTCCCTCCAGGACAACAACGAATGAAGTACTATGAACTGATAGTCAATGGCTCCTACACCCCTCAGACAGTGCCCACTGGGGGCAAGGCCCTGAGTGAGAAGTTCCAAGGCTCTGGTGCAGCCACTGAGACGGTGAGAAGCTTGTGGTTGCTTTAGCCCTAGCCACATGGGCCCGGTGCTCAGATGCCAGAAGCAGCCTTTGGGAGGTTCTGGACTTCATTGTTAAGTATAGGAAGAGCCAAGGAAAAGAGGCCTAGCTTTTTTCAAAAAGCAGGGAATTGGGGTTCTTGGTTTGGTGAAGGGCATATTGTCAAATGGTGCTTGATCTCTTTTCCTTTTTCCCTGCTCCACTCTCTCCCTCCAGACTGAATCCCGCCGCCGCTCCTCCTCCGAGACAGCTGCCTTCCCAGCAGGCACTGCTGTGGTGGGCACTCCTGGCAATGGCACCCCCTGCTCCCAGGACACGAGCTACTCCAGCAGCCGACAAGACACCCCATCTTCCTTCGGCCAGTTCACCCCTCAGTCCTCCCAAGGAACCCCCTACACGTCTCGGGGCAGCACCCCCTACTCTCAGGATTCTGCCTACTCCAGCAGGTACAGCGGAAACACCCTCTGGGACCCCCAGATTCTGGGAGCTGCCACTGGGAAGAAGAAACCTAGAGTCTCTAAGAGGGAGTTGGGAGTAATTTGCCTTAGTTTCTCTGGATCCAGCCAACAAATCCCTGTCCTCAGGGAATTTACTCTCTAGCTAGGAACCCAGTAGCGTGTAGATCTTCCTTTGGGGGCAGCATAGAGGGGTTTTGGGTACTGACAGCAGGGCATTGGGGTTGGGGCATGCGGAGCTGAACCCAGCTAACCCCTCTGCACGTTTTCTCCAGCACCACTTCAGCCTCCTTCAAGCCCCGGCGGTCAGAGAACAGCTACCAAGATTCCTTCTCCCGCCGCCATTTCTCTGCGTCTTCAGCCCCCACGACCACCTCTGCAGCCGTCTCCGCCACCACTGCAGCCACCGCCGCACCCTCCTCTTCTTCCTCCTCGTTGGCCTCGTCCTCTTCATCGTCCTCTTCTTCCTCATCCTCTCATTTTCGTGGTTCTGACTCAAACTACCCAGCATATTATGAAAGCTGGAATCGCTACCAACGCCATGCTTCCTACCCACCCCGCCGGGCAACCCGGGAGGAGCCCCCTGGGGCACCTTTTGCCGAAAATACAGCTGAGCGCTTCCCACCTTCCTACACCTCCTACTTGCCCCCTGAGCCCAACCGGCCTGCTGACCAGGACTACCGGCCTCCTGCCTCAGAAGCTCCACCCCCAGAGCCTCCAGAACCTGGTGGAGGCGGGGGTGGTGGGGGGCCCAGCCCTGAGAGGGAAGAAGCTCGGACCTCCCCCCGCCCAGCCTCACCTGCCCGTTCCGGCTCTCCGGCCCCAGAGACCACCAATGAGAGTGTGCCCTTCGCTCAGCACAGCAGCCTGGATTCCCGCATTGAGATGTTGTTGAAGGAGCAGCGTTCCAAGTTTTCTTTCCTGGCTTCTGACACCGAGGAAGAGGAAGAGAACAGTACCACGGGCCCTGGGGCTAGGGACACAGGGAGCGAGGTTCCTTCTGGGTCAGGTCATGGGCCCTGCACACCCCCTCCAGCCCCGGCGAATTTTGAGGATGTGGCACCTACAGGGAGTGGGGAACCAGGAGCTACCCGGGAGTCACCCAAAGCCAACGGACAGAACCAGGTGAGGTTGGGCTCAGCCAGGGGAAGTCCCTGGGATCCAGGAGGCAGGGTTGGGAGAAGGAAGGGAACTAGGCAAGAGAACAGAGATTTGAGGAAAAGCCCAAGGAACAGGCAGTAGCTTTCTGTGACCGTCCTCTGCACCCCTACAGGCTTCTCCATGCTCTTCTGGAGAGGACATGGAAATCTCCGACGATGACAGGGGCGGCTCACCCCCTCCGGCCCCAACACCCCCCCAGCAACCTCCGCCCCCTCCCCCTCCTCCTCCTCCTCCCCCTCCGTACCTGGCTTCCCTTCCGCTTGCTTACCCTCCCCACCAGCCTGCCTATCTCCTCCCACCCCGACCTGATGGGCCACCGCCCCCCGAGTATCCCCCACCTCCTCCGCCACCCCCCCACATCTATGACTTTGTGAACTCCTTAGAGCTCATGGATCGACTTGGGGCTCAGTGGGGAGGGATGCCCATGTCCTTCCAGATGCAGACCCAGATGTTAACCCGGCTCCACCAACTGCGGCAGGGCAAAGGATTGACCGCTGCCTCAGCTGGTCCCCCTGGTGGGGCTTTTGCGGAGGCCTTCCTCCCATTCCCACCCCCACAAGAGGCAGCCTATGGCCTACCATATGCTCTGTACACGCAAGGGCAAGAAGGCCGAGGGGCATACTCCCGGGAGGCCTACCAGCTGCCTTTGCCCATGGCAGCCGAGCCCCTGCCCTCCTCCTCAGTCTCAGGAGAAGAGGCCAGGCTGCCTCCCAGGGAGGACGCAGAGCTGGCAGAGGGCAAGGCCCTGCCATCAGCAGGCACCGTGGGCCGTGTGCTGGCCACCCTAGTCCAAGAGATGAAGAGCATCATGCAGCGAGACCTCAACCGCAAGATGGTGGAGAATGTGGCCTTTGGAGCCTTTGACCAGTGGTGGGAGAGCAAGGAAGAGAAGGCCAAGGTGAGGGCCAGTGCCTGGGACTGGGGAGACCTGGGGCTCCACTGGAGGGAATAGACCTCCAGCTTCTTCAGGCTACACAGCTCAGAATAGAGAAGAGAGGTGATTGGGGCAAGTGGAGAGAGAGACTGTGGGCACTCGGTGGCACACACAGCTGGGCCCAGGGGAGTTGCGGGGCACACAGAACAGTAGAAGAAGCAGGAGTCTGAGAGTCAGAAGAGCTTTGTCTTGGTTCCACTGCTTCCTTGTGGTGGACGAAGCCCTTAAATCTCTCTGGGCATCAATCTGCAGGGTCTCCATTTGTAGCGTGGGAATAATAGTAGCAGCTTCATAAGATTGATGGACTGAATGAGTGGACTTTCGAGAAAATGCCTGTACAGGGGCTGGTGCGAGGGAGGTGTGGCATAGATGTGTGTCAGATGGAGAAGTGAGTAGATGCATTTCTGTATTCCTGGGGCCTGGGAGTGGTTCTGAGGCAGGAGGGAGCGCCTGGGTTCTGGAGCTCGGTCCCCCTACTGCCTGCAGCCATTCCAGAATGCAGCTAAACAGCAAGCCAAGGAGGAGGATAAAGAGAAGACAAAGCTCAAAGAGCCAGGCCTGCTGTCGCTGGTAGACTGGGCCAAGAGTGGGGGCACCACCGGTATCGAAGCCTTCGCCTTTGGGTCAGGACTGCGAGGAGCCCTGCGGCTGCCTTCTTTCAAGGTACCCAGAATTGTGATCTTGCCTAGTTGCGTGGGGAGAGGGGTTGAAGGGGGGCTTCCCTTCCTTGAAGTGAGGGTGGTTGGGAACCATGAGTGTTTGGGTTTTAAAGGGCACCATCTCTTTTCATCTCCCAGGTAAAGCGAAAAGAGCCTTCGGAAATTTCAGAGGCCAGTGAGGAAAAGAGGCCCCGGCCTTCTACTCCAGCCGAGGAAGATGAAGATGGTGAGTGGGAGGTCAGGTGAAGCAGAAAGGAGGAAAGCAGCTGCTTCTATTCTGATAGGAAAGCAGGAGGCAGGGGTGAAGGGGTGAAGGTGTCTTGAGGGCAAGGAGCCAAGTGAAGAATTGCAACAGGTTATAGTAAAGCAGTTCTTTGAGATGTGAGAAGCTTCAGGTAGGGTTATCCCTGGATTTTAGCTGTGGTTTTTATTTCTGGTATGTTGACGTAAGTTTTCTGTGTTGCACTTTTTCCCCATAAGAGAGGAATAATCGCGAGGTTAAAAGAGGTTATCTACCCAAGGTTACCATCTAATGCTTAAGCGCTCTTAACACCCTTCCTACCAGTTTGTCTAAGTCTGAGCTATAGGTTGACAGCTTCCGTGGCGGGAAACTTCCTTACTGAGTCTGATCCGCTTCCCTGGAGACCCATTGGCCTTAGTACTATTTTCTTGGGCCAGACGTAACAAAACCGCCTCACTCTTCCACCCATCGCAGAAAAAGATGAAAGATAAAATGGGTGCAATGTGTTTAAAACTGTAAAATGTGAAGTAAAATGTGCAGTTTTTATGTTTCTCTGCTGAGCTTCACCTTCTTGTCTGTAAAATGAGGTGTGTGTTGTGGGACCCTGAGAAAGATCAGTGATGGTGTGTGCAGAGCTCCTTTCCCAGGGTAGGGCTACTACTGCTGATGGTAAACTGCACTACTCATCTGGGCCTAGACGCTGAGCGAGAGAAGGAGGTTGGAGAGCCAGGACGTCCGGGGACCAAGCCCCCAAAACGAGATGAAGAGCGAAGCAAGACCCAGGGCAAGCACCGCAAGTCCTTTGCTCTGGACAGCGAGGGGGAGGAGGCATCCCAGGAGTCCTCGTCAGAGAAGGTGAGGAGCTGAGGCACCTGGTCCCTGCCAAGAGCCTACGTCCTGAGTTCCTGCCGCCGTAGCCAGCTTCTCTCTGGGCTGGAGCCCTGGTAGCTGTGCTTCCTGGAGGACCAGTTGTCCTTCTTCTATTAATTCCCCTTTGTCCCTTTCCTTAAGGATGAGGAGGACGAGGAGGAAGATGAGGACGATGAAGAGCGTGAAGAAGCCATGGATGCTGCGAAGAAGGAGACAGAGGCATCAGACGGTAAGCACGCACAGAGTACCGTCAAATTCTGGGGAAGGAGGGACCAGCCACCTGTCCAGCCCTTTCTGAGCCCACGTAACCTGCCTGCTGGATTGATTGGCCATCTTTGCCTTCCCCCCAAACAACTGCCTTTTAGCCCCATCCTTTGGAACCCTTGGCCCACTGTAAACAATACCCAGAACACTCCCTCCTGCTTACCTCTGAACCATGCTCTCCCCTGAAGACAACCCAGTACAGCCCATTTATTTTCCCAAGATAAGGGGGCTGCATTCTCCTGCTGCCCCACTGTGCCTTTCCCCCTTTGGGCACTGCTCTTCCGTTAAGGCCCGGCCACCGAGCTGTGCCTCCTTCTTCCCCTCGCTGCAGCTGCTGGCACCAGACACACCTCTGTTCTTCAGTTGAACACCTGTCTGTTCCTCCACATTTATTGAGGCTTGAGTACACGGTTCAGTCTCTCTTTTATTCCTTTGCTCAGAATTAGATATCGAGCCCGTCCCGTGTGCCAGACACCGTTCTAGGTATTAGGGACATATCAACGACCAAGACACATGTGGTCCCTGCCTTTTTGGAGCTTACGATCGGTCAAGGTGGGGAGGCGGGGACTTGACATACTAGTGGACAAATAGTAGCACCTCAGGTAGAGATACTTGCTTTGAAGAAGATGAACTAGGGTAACGGGGTAGGGAGTGACAGGGTCAGGGAACAGGGGAAAGGTGGACTGTTTTACATCTGATGGTGAAGGGATGCCTCCGAGAGGTGCCATTTCAGCAGAGGCCAGAATCATGAGAACGGTGATCTGAGAGCCTCTCTCTCAGGAAGGCAGAGGGCGAGGTCATCTGCTAAGAGTGAGGGGTGCAGACCCCTACACATCCACTTGGTCACCAATTCCTGTCCGTTTTACCGCTTCAGTGTTTCTTGAATTTGTCACCTCCCTTGTTCCTGCTCTCCTGTCTTTCTCACTCAGAGTTTGCAGCAGTTTTTTTTCTTTGTTTAATTAATTAATTAATTAATTTTTGTCTGTGTTGGGTCTTCGTTGCTGCGCACGGGCTTTCTCTAGTTGTGGCGAGCGGGCTATCCTGTGGTGGCTTCCCTTGTTGCGGAGCACGGGCTCTAGGTGTGCGGGCTTCAGTAGTTGTGGCACGTGGGCTCCAGTAGTTGTGGCTTGCGGGCTGTAGAGCGCAGGCTTAGTAGTTGTGGCGCACAGGCTTAGTTGCTCCACAGCATGTGGGATCTTCCCGGACCAGGGCTCGAACCCGTGTCCCCTGCATTGGCAGGCGGATTCTCAACCACTGCACCACCTGGGAAGCCTTCTGCAGCAGTTTTGACTGTTTTCCCCATTTCTGTTTCCATCCCTCTCATTTCAATCCATTTTCCAGCCTGCTGATGGAATCTTTCCTAAAATGCACACCTGACCCTGTTACTCTCCCCCATTAAGTCTCTTCCTGGCTCCCTGTCTTCCACAGGTGACTTCTCAGCCTGATGCCTTAGGCCATTTGTGATCTAGCTCCTGCTTATCTGTTCAGCTTCATCTTGCCATTCTCCAGACCCCTATTTGATTATGTTCCTCCAAGACTGTGAAATTCTTAATTTCTTAGAGCCCTTCCAATGTATTACCACTCCCAGAGGCATAGACCATATAACATTTTCTAAGCTTATT
This sequence comes from Eschrichtius robustus, assembly GCF_028021215.1. Lineage (NCBI taxonomy): Eukaryota > Metazoa > Chordata > Mammalia > Artiodactyla > Eschrichtiidae > Eschrichtius > Eschrichtius robustus. Next base: position 77,400,756 of record NC_090839.1, read on the forward strand.
TTACCCTGGAATCCTTTTTCAGAGTCTGTTGTCCAGGCAGTGTCTATAAGACCCACTTTGGGAGAAGCTTTGGTGGTTAGGGCAAGGCTGCTTGCCAGTCTCCAGGGGCACCATCTTCTCTTACCTTTGACGTCCCCACTCAGCCCCCGTGTCTGCTGGGTGGACTCCTTGTCCTTCTTGACTTCAGCATCTCCTTCACAGGGATGCCTTCCCTGACTCGATCAACCAGGCAGAATCCAGGGCTTCCCTTTGCCTGCTCCACTAGCCCTTCATACTGAAGTTTATCACACTGTGGACAGATTGGGTGCTTCTCCAACTCCTTGAGGGTAGGAATCCCCAGCACCTAGCATGGAGCGTAACATATCCCTAGTAGTGAGCCAGTGAATGAACCCACGGCTTGACCAAGCGAGGGGTCTTCTCACCTCGCCTGATTACCCCTTCTGGATTTCCAGGCGAGGACGACGAAAGCGATTCGTCCTCCAAATGTTCTCTGTATGCTGACTCAGATGGTGAGAATGATAGCGCATCGGACTCGGAGAGCAGCAGCTCATCCAGCTCTGCATCTTCTTCATCTTCTTCATCTTCTTCCTCATCGTCCTCCTCATCATCTGAGTCCTCCTCTGAAGAAGAAGAGGAAGAGGAGCAGCCAGCAACCATACCCTCAGCATCATCGCCCCCCAGAGATGTCCCCGTGCCCCTGTCAGCACCTGCGGAGGAGCCTGAGCCAGAAAGGGTTGCAGACTCCCCAGTCACACCTCTCCCTGAACAGGAGAAGTCTCCAGCAAGACCTGCAGGTAGGTGGTGTGGAACTGTTGTTGTAGTCTTTGTGTATGTGTGTGTCTGTCTTCATGGGAACAGTGTGGTTGACGTTTATTAATTGTATACGAGTGTGTGACTTTGTTGGAAAACATACAAAATTGGATGGAAGTCACTATCTCCTGTCACTCCTCCCTTGGAGACATTTATGGCCTAACACACTCAAATTGGACTGCCATGTACAGTTTTCAGAGTTAGACCAGGGTGTTTGGCTACTAAAGTAAAACAGAATGATCTTTTCCCAAATAAGTAAAAGAGAGAACCCCCAACTTAGTAAATTTCTCCTACCAGTTTTTCTTAAGCCTCTTCCTTAATGTGTAGTATATGCCTGATTAAATGGTCAAATTGGATAGATAATAACTATTAACAACATAAACTCAGAACATAATTCTGTCTTTGCTTTCCTTTGCGGATTTGTACATTCAGTTGTTATTTTATATCACACGTGTAATGTGTCTTGCTGAGTGAACTGTTCCTTCAGGCAATAGATACTTACTTATTGAATCCTTACAGTGGGTGCAAGGGATGTGATGGTATGCACAGTAGGCACTGTTTTCACTGTCATGAAGCTTACGGTCTATAGGGAGAGACAGTTTAATCTCTACTTAAGATAATACTTAAGAAAATCTGTGACTACAAACTGTAAGAGCCATGAAAGAAAAGTACAGGGTACTCTGAGAACCTGGGCATATCTGTGAGGAAGTCTTCTCTGCTGAAGCACCATTAGGCTGAAATCAAGCCAAAGCAGGCAGGAGGGTGTGATTAGCATGTGCAAAGGCCCCAAGGCAGAGTAAATGGCATGTTGGAAGACAAAAAAGAAAGCTAATCTTCTGGAGAGCTGAGAGTGAGGGGGAGCTGGGGTGGCCTAAACTGGAGAGGTGAGCGAGGGCTGGATCATGCAAAATGAGTAGGCCACACTAGGAATTTGGGCTTTATCTTGAGGGCAGTGGAATGCCATCAGAGGACTGACGTGGTTGTATTTGTGTTTTGAAAAGATGCAGTGCAGAGAAAACTTGGAGAGGGGCCAGAGTTCGTGCAGGGAGATTAAGAGGCTATTGCAGGAAGTAAGGCAAGCAATGGTGGTAACTTGGAGTAGGTTGCTCTTATGGTGGAATTAACTCAGTTTTCAAGTTATGCTTCAGAGATGCATGTGGCCTTCCAGAGATCTCTCTCGAACATTATTGAGAATCCATGGTCTGAGATAGGCAGTGAGCACAGGAAGACCTCCTAGCACTGAGGCGCTCTGTTCTGGCCCAGAACCCATGAGAGAAGGAGCTGAGGTTCTGATTAATCCTAAGACGCCTCTCAGTCTCTCCGAAGTCCGTCGGTGGCAGAAGAGCCGATGGAATCGTACGTAGGTCAGGGGGCAGCAATATCAGTACTCTTTCATTTTCAGAGTAGGAAGAAAAAGTGGGATGTGATCAGATTTGCATTTCAGAAAGATCATTCTCACAGGAGGGGGAGGGATTTGGAAGAGGTGAGGAGGGAGGTGGGGCAGCTCATGAGACAGTTTGAAAGGATGCAGGTAAGCGAAGGGCCTGAACCAAAGCCAGGGTGGTTACAGTGAGGTGCAGGGAGTGGAAGTGGGGATGAGGGTTTCAGAGAAATTTAGAACCACTTGGTTAAACTACTTACCAGGAAAGGAAACTCGAGAACCAGAACTAGGAAGAAGGCTGATGCATTTAATTGGGGTTAAGTTTCATGTCCCTCTGCGACCTCCAAGTAGAAACAGTCAGTGGGCTGTTGGATCAATAGATCTGAAGCTATACACCTGAAACTACCGCAACATTGTTAATCAACTATATTCCAATATAAAAAGTTTAAAAAAAAAAAAAAGATCTGAAGCTCTAGAAAACAGTAGGCTGGAAATGCGATAGGTATTTGAAAGTATGGGTGTGAATACACTTGTGTATACCTTGGAAAGATGTATGGAATGAGAGAAGGGGGCCAGAGACTTAATTGTCTTACAAGAGATAGGGGGGCAGAGTGGAGCCAGAGGAGGCTGAAAAGGAGTGATCAGAGAGGTGGGAAGGAAACCAGTGAGCTCGGGTTTTCAAAAGGAGGGAGTGGCCTATATTGGAAGGCCACAAAAGGAAAAGCGTCTGTTGGATTTGTCAGTTAGGAGGTCACTGGTGACCTTATCAATTTCAGTAGCATGGCTCAAGTTAGGGGGTGTTAAGGAGTGAGGGCAGGTGATAGATAACCAGTCTTTTGGAAGGGTAAGCTACTCTTGCGAAAGAAGACAGTTGAGGGGTGGTACTTGATGATATTAGTTAATGTTAATTGAGTAGATCCCATGTGCCAGGCCTAGCACGTTGCAAATTTCACTTTCTCATTTACTCCTCACAACATCTCTGCTACTCCCATTTTACAGGTGAGGAATTTGAGGCTTAGTGAGTTGTTCAAGGTTACCCAACTGGAATTGGAGAGACAGCAAGAAAAGGCAGGGTTGGTGGAGGGTTAGCTTTTCCGAGTACATGAGACTGAAGGGACGAGGGAGCTGGTGGATGGACCAGGAGAGAGAGGAGCACTTGCTGGAGCAGCACACCTGGGGGGGATGGACGCTCTAGGTCGGATGCAGATCTCTCCGTAAATGGGGAAGCAGGGAGTTGTGGCGTTTCAGCCGAAGGCCTCCTTTTCCTCTCTTCAGTAGGAAGGCAGGACATTTCTGAGCATGAGGGGGCATGAGTGGAGTAGAAGCCTGGAGTATGAGGAGGGTGGGGAGTGAGGATGAAAGCCAGCAACTCAGAAGCCCTGCTGAGGCCGGGGGTTGGGGTGAAGGAGGAGAGAAGGCAGGTGGTTCGGTGGATTCTGGGTTAGGGGTCTACAGGGTGGAAGTGGTGGAAGGCTGCGGAAAGTAGCATGAAAGGAGAGGGCAAAGCAAGGGCCGCTGTGGTCTGTGCACGACAAAGAATGAAGTTAATTTAGGGGCAGGGTGATGGGCTAGAGGGCGGGGCAATAGAGGATGGAAAATTGAACAGGTGCAGTGGGGTGAACTGAAAGGACCTGGGGAACTGTGGTCAGAGGGTAGGGGTCAGAGTGTCACCGTCCAACGTGGAGGGGGGTGACAAGGTCGGGTGTGTGACTGGTGGAGGGTAGCTGAGGATGAGTGAATGTGAGAATCTGGCAAACAGGTGGGCTTTCAGAGTCCCTTAGGTAGATGGCAGAGGTGGGAGAGGAGAGGAAAATTAAGGCCGGTCCCTTGGCTTTTAGAGAATGGTAGGGAAAACCGAGCTACCAAGGACACAACTGGATAGAGGCCTGTGTGGCCCGATGGCAGGAGCCTAGGAGAGGGCTTGTCTGGTGGATCCCAGGGACAGGGGCCTGGACACCTTTAGGACTTGCTTTTCTTCTGTCTTCCCCTCTGATTCATCGCGCTGTCCTGCAAATGGTCTTCCTCTGCTTCTCCATTCCATCAGAGGATGTCTGCCCCCACAGACAGACTCCCTCCTGTCTTTCTTTTTTTTTAAGATTTATTTTTATTTATTTATTTATTTAGGCTGCACTGGGTCTTAGTTGCGGCACGTGGGATCTTCATTGCGGCATGCGGGATCTTTTACTTGTGGCATGTGGTCTTCTTAGTTGTGGCATGAGGGCTTCTTAGTTGCAGCATGTGGACTCTTAGTTGCGGCATGTGTGTGGGATCTAGTTCCCCGACCAGGGTTTGAACCTGGGCCCCCTGCACTGGGAGTGTGGAGTCTTACCCACTGGACCACCAGGGAAGTCCCACCCCCTCCTATCTTAGAACCTTATCCTCAGGGAAGTTTCTGGTTGGGCTGGCTTGGGTCGTTTAGCCATCAGTTAATGATGGCCGGGGGCAGGGAGGGAGTGGGGTAGGTCATGCCGTAGAAACAGTGGCTTCTGGGAGTTGTGTAGACTGGGCAGGTAACCTGAAAGTTGCCTCCCTAAATGATGAAAGGACCTGCCAGCTTTCCTTCAGGACGGGGATCAAAAGGGAAATCTGTGGGAAGAAGCTGAGTCGGGGGTGGCGGGGTGGAATTTGTTCTCAAGGGCCAGGCTTCCAGAGGGCCCAGTGGGCTAGGTTGGGAGGATGGATCAGAGGAGAGGCCCGCCCCAAAGCGCTGGAGAGGAGAGGATGTGAGAGGACTCGTAGGACCTGGGGGACCGGGGACCAGCACCTGGGGCCTCACTAGCTTCAGAGCGTGGGTTACTCCTCGCTGAGAGCCCAGGGGTGTCCAGACCCTCGGGAGACAGGAGGCTGAGGGCGTGTCGGTTGAGGCAGTGGATACATGTTGATCACTGCCTGCTTGCTCAGGCCAGGCCTGGTGCTGGCTGCCCTTTAGCTCTGTGGGTGGTAGGGCCAGACCTGTAGCCGCTGAGTCCTAGGCTAGGAGGTCCAGAGCAGTGCGGGGCAGTAGGTAAGACCCCAAACTCAACCCAGGCTGCCCTGGGATGCAGGTCTTGTTCTGTCACTTGCTAGCTGGGTGACTTTGGGCAGGTTATCAGCCTCTCTCTGCCTTGACTTTCGTATCTGTAAGAAGGCATTAATATAGTACTCATCTCATAGGGTCATTGTGAGAATTAAATGAGTACTTACTGTATGCGAAAGACTTGGATTGGTGCTTGGCACAAAATTCTAGCTATTAATCTGCTGCAGCCAATTTGAAGATGGCAGTTGAGAACCACCAGCCTTCTGGTTCTGAGAGGAAGATGTTACCAATGTCTGAGGAAACTGGGGAAGTCTTTACAAAGGTGGTGTCATTGAGCTGGGTCCAAAAGCTGCGTGTGGGCTTTCTGAATGGGCGAAAGGAGAGAGGCATTCCGAACAAAGGGAACCATGTGAACAAAGGGAACCATGTGAGCAAAGGGCCGGGGGCCTGAAAGGCCATGCCTGCTTGACTGGCTAAAATCTAGGATGAGAGGGCAAGTCTGTGGACCGGTCATGGGGATGGGTCAGGTCTGCAGGACAGGGTTGGACCCTGGGGAAAGGGCTATGCATGCCTTGAGCAATGTTCAGACCCCAGCACTCAGCAGCAGGCTTGGGGGTGTCCGCAGAGGGAGGATGTGCTCCCTGTCCCTGTTAGCTGGGGAGAGACAGCACCGCCTGCTCCTCATCCTTGGGACCTCAGCTTCACCCTCAGCTTCTTTTTTTTTAATTTATTTATTTTTGGCTGCATGGGGTCTTCTTTGCTGCGCACGGGCTTTCTCTAGTTGCGGCGAGCAGAGGCTACTCTTCGTTGCGGTGCGTGGGCTTCTCATTGTGGTGGCTTCTCTTGTTGCAGAGCACGTGCTCTAGGTGCACAGGCTTCAGTAGTTGCGGCACGCTGGCTCAGTAGTTGTGGCTCGCGGGCTCTAGGGTGCAGGCTCAGTCTTTGTGGCACACGGGCTTAGTTGCTCCGCGGCATGTGGGATCTTGCTGGACCAGGGATTGAACCCATGACCCCTGCATTGGCAGGCGGATTCTTATCCACTGCGCCACCAGGGAAGCCCCACCCTCAGCTTCTTGAGGGGAGACTTCCTGACCCCTTTCTCACTTGGGCAGGTCCACAGTGCAATTTTATAAAATAGTTTAATAAAAAGATTGTTTCTTACATTGTATCTTTTTCACCTCACTGAACAAAGAATATTGTTTGTAGTCAAAATAATGGATGCTTTAATTCAGATCTGGACAACTGCATCCTGGTTATAAAATGCAGCTGAGAGAAAGTCGTCTGATCTCTGTGTCTAGTTTTTGGATGTGGTTCTGTCACCGCCGGTCTTGGTAAAAAGACTAGAGTCCAAGTGTTTGTTTCCTTTGAGCCCCTACCCCCGCCCTTCAGAGATCGGGCTGCACATGTGTTTCATGTGATTGTCTCCGTCACACCAGAAGTTCTGTGAGGGCAGGAGTGTCTGTGGGGAGCTGAGGAGTGAGGGCAGCTGGGGTGTGGACTCCCCAGGGAGGCTGGCCGGGTTCTTGCCGGTAGCGAATCTGTGATGACGGTCGGCCGAGAAGCTGACCCTCTCCCTTTCCCTGTGTGCTTCCCTCCCCAGGTTCCACGGAGGAGCCGCCCCCCAGTGGGCCCCAGCCAACCCCAGAGCCACCGGCTGGGCCCCCGGCCCCCGCCCCCCGCCCCGACGAGCGCCCCTCCTCTCCCATCCCCCTCCTGCCCCCACCCAAGAAACGCCGGAAAACCGTCTCCTTCTCTGCGGTGGAGGAGGTACCGGCCCCAGAGCCTCCCCCCGCTGCCCCACCGCAGGTCAAGTCTCCCGGCCCCGCCTCCCGCAAAGCCCCCCGGGCCGTGGAGCGGACCATTCGCAACCTGCCCCTGGACCACGCGTCTCTGGTCAAGAGTTGGCCCGAGGAGGTGTCCCGAGGAGGCCGGAGCCGGGCTGGAGGCCGATGCCGCTCCACCGAGGAAGAGGAGGCTGAGCCAGCGACAGAAGTGGACCTGGCCGTGCTGGCCGACCTGGCTCTGACCCCAGCCCGACGCGGGCTGCCCGCCCTGCCCACTGGCGACGACTCAGAGGCCACAGAGACATTGGACGAGGCGGACCGCCCGGGCCCCCTGCTCAGCCACATCCTCCTGGAGCACAACTACGCCCTGGCCGTCAAGCCGCCGCCCTCCACGCCGGCCCCTCGGCCTCTGGAGCCAGTTCCTGCCCCTGCGGCCCTCTTCAGCTCCCCGGCAGACGAGGTCCTGGAGGCCCCTGAGGTGGTGGTGGCTGAGGCGGAGGAGCCAAAGCAGCAGCAGCAGCGGCAGGAGGATGGGGAGGAGGAGGAGGAGGAGGAGGAGTCGGAGTCGTCGGAGAGCAGCAGCAGCAGCAGCAGCGACGGCGAGGGCGCCACCCGGCGGCGCAGCCTCCGCTCCCACACGCGGCGCCGGCGGCCGCCGCCTCCCCCCCCGCCCCCGCCGCCCCCCACCTTCGAGCCCCGCAGCGAGTTTGAGCAGATGACCATCCTGTATGACATTTGGAACTCGGGCCTGGACTTGGAGGACATGGGCTTCCTGCGGCTCACGTACGAGCGGCTGCTGCAGCAGACTAGTGGGGCTGATTGGCTTAACGACACCCACTGGGTCCATCACACCAATATCCTGAGCCCCGGAGGCTGGCCTTCTCAGGACAGGGAGGCAGGCCCGGGGTGGCGGGGGGGGGGGGGCTTCCCTGCGGTCGCTCAGCCAGGCACTGTCCTCCTGAGATCGTTCCTAGGGTCTGCATTGGCCTCCTTCCCTGTCCAGTTCTCTGCCACGTTCAGCTTGGGTATTTATTTCTCCCCTGGCTACCAAGCCACCATTGCTGTCTGTTTCGTGCCTCTTTTCTGCCTCCCAGAGATTTTGTGGCAGGAAAGGTGGGGTCTAAGATTTATTTCTCTCCATCTTTCTGTCCTCACACTGAGTATGCTCAGGACCTCCAGCTAAGGTCTCCTTGGGCTGGGACTGCGGGGGAGAGAGGAGCGGAGCCCCAGGGATCTGGCTGGTGAGGACCCCGTTCTCTTCCTTAACACCCCGCACTCACCAACCTGAGCACTCCGAAACGCAAGCGGCGGCCCCAGGATGGGCCCCGCGAGCACCAGACAGGCTCGGCCCGCAGCGAAGGCTACTACCCCATCAGCAAGAAGGAGAAGGACAGGTACTTGGACGTGTGCCCCGTCTCGGCCCGGCAGCTGGAAGGAGCGGACACTCAGGTGAGGCTCTGCCCTGGTACCTGCCCACTGGCGGCATCTTCTTCCTGTTAGTTATCCTGTCACTTACCTCCTCCCTGGCCTGCACCTCACAGGGGACTAACCGTGTGCTTTCGGAGCGGCGTTCTGAGCAGCGGCGGCTCCTGAGCGCCATCGGCACCTCTGCCATCATGGACAGCGACCTGCTGAAGTTAAACCAGCTCAAGGTGAGGAGTGGGGACTGAGGAGGGAAGGGGCGCCACTGGAAGACAGCGTCGTGGAGCCCCCCCCCCCCGCCCCCCGCCAGGGGTGGGCCGGCAGCGAGTGGCCAGAACACCCTCCTGCCCCGGAGGTCTGAGGAGAGGCAAGCAGCAGCTAGGTTGATGGGGACGTCCAGCAGCACAGTCTGCCTTCTGCCCTCTAGTTTCGGAAGAAGAAGCTCCGATTCGGCCGGAGCCGGATCCATGAGTGGGGGCTCTTTGCCATGGAACCCATCGCAGCTGACGAGATGGTCATCGAATACGTGGGTCAGAACATCCGCCAGGTGAGGCCCCACGCCCAGCCCCTGACCTGACGGCAGCCTGGGCTGCCAACACGAGAACCACCTGGCCCTCGGGGTCCCTCCTGGCTCTGAGACTTAGCCAGTGAAACCTGCTTTTCTTTTTTTTCCCTTCCTTCCTTCAACAACTGGAAATGGGTACTAGTAAACTAGATGTTGATGATCCAGCAAGAAACATAAGGATGGTGTTGGGTTGATACGAAAGGGGGTGTTCAGGGAGGCAGGGGAGGTGGGAGCACAGTGATGTTTAAACCAGGGGCTGAAGGACGCTGAGCAACTCCCAGGCCCGGGTGAGGGGAAGGGTGCTCTCCACTGTAGGACAGCACATGCAGAGGCCTGGAGGCAGGATGGTCTTAGGGCAAGGAGGTCAGTATGGCCACTTGGAAAAACTAGGGCCAGTGGCAGCAGCGTGAGGCTGGAGGGGGCCGGTGGAGGCCGGACGCCGCAGAGCTTGGGAGCTACGTTAATGAGTTTGGACCGATGGTGAGAGGAGAAAAGTTGCTGCGAAGCGTTAAGCAGGAGAGGACTTTGGAGGTTAGTAAGCTCCATCTGACTGCAGCATGCAGAGAGAACTGGAGGCTGAGACGGCGGGGTGGGGCTGTTGCAGAGATCCCGGCTGAAGGCTTGGGCTAGGCAGTGGGTCCAAGGTAGCAGGAGTCTGTGGGTCCAAGGTAGCTGGCAGGACCAGGCAACGAGTTGGTTCTGGGGAACGAGGGCGAGGGCCGAGGCGAGATGGTTTCTTGGTGCTGCTTTAGCAGCTGGGAGTAGGTAGGGCTGCCAGTGAGATAGGGAGCGAGGAGGAGCGGATGTGTGGTCAAGATGAGCTCCTGTCAGCACATGTGAAGTTGCAGTGACCGGGGGACATCTACCGGGTGTCGCCCAGCAGTTCCACTGAGGTGGATTTGGCTGGAGATGGAAGTTTGGGAGGAGTTCCCCCAACTTAGCTGGCAGTTGAAGCCCTGGAAGAGAGTGAGTTCACCCAAGGGGAGTGTGCAGAGGGTTTATCGTCCTGTTTTCTGGGAAATGAGGTACTCCTTCTCACCCAAGAATGTGGGCCCTGGCGTGGACAGCAGCAGCCGTGGGTGCGTGTTTCGGAGAGAGGGTCCTGGGAGAAGGGATGAGTAGGATTCAGTCCATGAAACGGCCACTGTCATCTCAGGAACCGACCCAGTCCCCAGGAGTCTGGGGGCTCTCCCGTGGGCCAGGCAGACACTCCAGGAGGAGACAGTGACTGCTTCTCCTGCCCAGTGGCCAGTGCAGACTTCCCTGGGGTCCTGTGGGTGACCTTGTCATAACGGCAGCCAAAGGTATTGGGAGGTGGGGGTCCTGGAAGCAAAGTCAGGAGTCAGCGCCTTGGGGTAGCGGGTGCCAGAGGGAGAGCTGTGGATCCAGGACAGGCCAGTGCGGCTCCCGGGGTGGCAGCTGGGAGACTGTCTGGACCCCCCATCACAGGGGCCAGTGGGGTCAGGCCTAGCCCGGCAGGAAGCTGAGGGGAAGCCCCCTGATCATCGCACCCTGTCCTCTATTAGATGGTGGCCGACATGCGGGAGAAGCGCTACGTGCAAGAGGGCATTGGCAGCAGCTACCTGTTCCGGGTGGACCACGACACCATCATCGACGCCACCAAGTGTGGCAACCTGGCGAGGTTCATCAACCACTGCTGCACGGTGCGCAGGGGGCCGGGTGGGGGGGAGCGGACGGGGCAGGAGCCGAGGGGGCGGCCGTGACTCACGCTGCTCTCTTCCTATAGCCCAACTGCTATGCCAAGGTGATCACCATCGAGTCCCAGAAGAAGATCGTGATCTACTCCAAGCAGCCCATCGGCGTGGATGAGGAGATCACCTATGACTACAAGTTCCCGCTGGAGGACAACAAGATCCCGTGTCTATGCGGCACCGAGAGCTGCCGCGGCTCCCTCAACTGAGGTGGGGCAGGACTGGTGCCCTCACCCCTATTTATTCCCCTTGGTGCCCTGAGCTCCCAGCCCACCCAGCCTTAGTGGGCTCAGCAGGGCCCACATGCCCCATCTCCAAATGTGGGGTTGGGGGGCCCCGAGCCTCGCGAGGGAGCCTCAGTCCCTTGAAGCAACGTCCGCTTCCCTTCTTGCCCCTGCCCACCCACCCCGATTTTTTTTCTTTGCGGAGAAGAAGCTGTAAATGTTTTGTAGCTGCCAGCAGCTGTTTCCTGTGGAAACCTGGGGTGCCGGCCTGTACAGATCCTGTTCTTCGGGGGGCTGCATAGCCCCCTTGCTTTGTGTTAATGGGGACTTCCCCTCTGTGCCCTGCGTGCACCCCTCCCCAGTTTAGGGGTCTCTAGGGGCAGTGGCCATGTTCTCCCCCTGGGGGGGGGACCCTGCGCCCCCAGTCCTGGGGACTCTGTGCCTGGAACCCTGCCTCGTCTTCTGTTCCTGCCAGACCCTGTGGGTCACCCTCCCACCCTGGTGTCTGGAAGCTCCGGCTTTGCCAGGCCAGGATGGTGGGGGGCGGGCCCTTCCTGTTGGGCTGGACTGTACATATGTTAATAGCGCGAACCCAACGCCACATTTTTATAATTGTGATTAAACTTTATTGTACAAAAGTGCTTTGTCAGTATCTTTGGGGAAGAGCAGGGTGGGATGGGGGTTGAGGACAGAGGGTGGGGCAGGTGAAGACAGGGAAATAGGTGGCCTGAAGTTTGGGGTGGCTAGAGGGGCTTTCAGGCAAGATCCCAGACCTGCAGACTCAGCCACCATCACTCTGGGCCAGCAGACAGGCTGCGAGAGCCATCCAGAAATCCCCCGCCAAGGCCAGCCAGTGTGGGGCCAAGGTCAGGCCTCCCTTCCCTTCCCAAAACCACAGCTGCTGCTGGGCTTCTGGCCTCCTGGGAAATCCAGCAAGAGGGAAAGGCTGATATCATGCACCGGGAGTGAGGTCACCCTGCCTGCTCCATTCTGTGGCTGAAACCCCTACTCAGCACCCACCCGGCAGGTTCTGGCTCCCCCATCCCCCTTGCCCAAGTTTTGCTGGAACCAGATGCCAGTGCAGCCCGGAGCGGCCACCAGAGGGTGCCCTGTGGGAAGAGTGTGGGGGGCGGAGAGGTGGAGGCTGGGCTGGCCTCTGTTCCTGGAATGGGCCAGGAGGGAGGAGGAGCAAGCGGAAGGGGACGGTGTGTCGCTGGCCCAGGAGACTATAGAAGACGGCCTCCGGTGGCCGGTTTGGGCGGCCTGGGACCGTGGCTGCAGGTAGGCAGTGGTGATGCCAGGGCCCGGGGGTCCCTTCCCCCAGTCCCAGCCCTTTTCGCCTTCCTCTACCCTGCCTCCCCAGCTCCCTGCCAACCACCCTTCGTTTTTTGTCCCAGAACCTCTCCCTCCACCTCAAACCCTGACCCCTTCCTGCACGCCAAGCCCTCCCCCTTATCTTGGTAACTGCAGCTGGCAGGGTCAGAGGGCAGGTAGCCTGGCCACTGCAGCGACAGCTACAGCCTCCAGAAACAGCTCTGGCCCCTGTGTCACTGCTCCAGGCCACTAAGCCAGGGGCCCCTCCTAGGAGTAACGGGGCCGCTGGTGCTGGGGCAGCTGGCGGCTGACAACCCAGGCGCGCCAGTGTCTCTTTCCCCAGCCAGGCATGGCAGACTCTGCACAAGCCCAGAAGCTGGTGTACCTGGTCACAGGTGGCTGTGGCTTCCTGGGGGAACATGTGGTCCGCATGCTGCTGCAGCAGGAACCCCAGCTCCGTGAGCTGCGCATCTTTGACCTACACCTGGGTCCCTGGCTGGAGGAGCTGAAGACAGGTGACTGGTGGGGACGGGGTGGGGGCGGGGGAGGGTGTGGACTCCCTTCCTTGTGGAAAAGATGATGCCTGTTATGTTCTCCAGTGCGAATGGATAGGATGAATGAGTCACACCGGGAAAATGTGGCTCCCAAGGGTGTGGGCCGAACCCAGCAGCTGGCTGACAGCCTCAGCTCTGACATTGCCTCTGGCTGCCCCTACCCACTCCCAGGGCCCGTGCAGGTGACTGCCATCCAGGGGGACGTGACCCAGGCCCACGAGGTGGCAGCAGCTGTGGCCGGAGCCCACGTGGTCATCCACACAGCTGGGCTGGTGGATGTGTTTGGGAAAACCAGTCCTGAGACCATCCATGAGGTCAACGTGCAGGGTGAGATGCTCCTTACCTGTTCTGACAATGTCCTCAATACTCCCTGGCACATGGCCTGATCTTGGCTGTTTGTTTCCTGCCCCCCTCTTTGACCTTGACCTCTGTGATTCTCCTGTGACAATCTGTCCTGTGGACACTTCTGCCCCTGTCATGGCAGGCCGGCCCTCACTGACCTGCTGTGGTTCTCCCTGGGCCTGGGGAAAGAAGGCACGTGTCCTTATCCAGCTTTGGGATGGGGAGGGGAAAGACACAGAGGGGGAGGAAGCTTCAGCTTGGATACACCCCCGCCTTCCCGCAGGCACGAGGAATGTGATTGAGGCTTGTGTGCAGGCCGGAACACGCTTCCTGGTCTACACAAGCAGCATGGAAGTTGTGGGTCCCAACATCAAAGGCCAGCCCTTTTACAGGTGAGCTGACGTTCCCCCAATACTTCAAGGGCCCCATCTCCCCTCAGCATTAAGAATCTTCGCTCTCCCCTGACTAGGGGCAATGAGAATACCCCATACGAAGCAGTACACAGACACCCCTATCCTCGCAGCAAGGCCCTAGCTGAGCAGCTCGTCCTGGAAGCCAATGGGAGGAAGGTGAGACTGGAGAAGATGAGATGTAGGAGACGGGGGCGGAAAGGGCTGCCAGGCAGAGGCAGAGCCAGGGCCTGTGGGCTCCTTCTTTTTTTTTCCCTTTTGGCCGCACTGCACGGCATGCGGGATCTTAGTTCCCCCACCAGGGAATCGAACCCCAGCCCCCTGCGGTGGAAGGGCAGAGTCTTAACCACGGGACCACCAGGGCAGCCCCTGGTTTTTTGTTTGTTCATTTGTTTCTTACTGTGGGCTCCTCTGCATCCTGCCCTGGATTCCTTCCATCTCCAGCTTGAGGAGATCAGGGCAGAGGGCAAACCACCAGGTCCTAGGTCTTAGCAGTGCCTGCCTTTTGCCCCCAGGTCCTCGGGGGGTTGCCCCTCGTGACATGTGCCCTGCGTCCCACCGGTATCTACGGCGAAGGCCACCAGATCATGAGGGACTTCTACCACCAGGGCCTGCGCCTGGGGGGTCGGCTCTTCCGGGCCATTCCAGCCTCTGTGGAGCACGGCCGGGTCTACGTGGGTGAGGCCGGGGCTAGGCGTTGGGGGAGGCTAAAAAAACAGGGCAGGACCCACAGGTTCTGGGGCGAGGGTTTGTTCTGTACTCTGGCTAAAAAAGGATGGTCTGTACATGGGCCAGAGCTGACTCTGATATGTGGGCCTCGTCTGCAGGGGCCACAGAGAAAACAGTGTCCGTGCCAGCTGGGAAGGCTGAGGTCAATACCATGTCATAGGCTGAGGAAAGGGCTGCAGTTTTGTAAGCAGCATCTTCCCAGGAGAGGAGAGGGGGAGCACCTGCCCAGGACTAACAGAAGAAGGAATAGCATCCACATAGGCTGGCCTGGGAGAGTAAATGGCTACAGGGGCCTGGGAGAAAGCAGCCTTCAGCAGGCCCGTAGTTATGTGGGCAGCATCTACGTGGGCCCAAGGACGGGGTGGCTTGTCCACGCCCTGGCCCAGAAGAGAGCAGTATCTACATGGTTGCAAGGGCACTCAAGGACATATCCGCCCCTGGTTCTCTCCTCGGCACCCCCTCTCCCCCCCGTACCCACAGGTAACGTGGCCTGGATGCACGTGCTGGTGGCCCGGGAGCTAGAGCACCGAGCTGCGCTCATGGGTGGCCAGGTGTACTTCTGCTATGACAACTCACCCTACAAGAGCTATGAGGACTTCAACATGGAGTTCCTGGGCCCCTGTGGACTCCGGCTGGTGGGCACCCGCCCACTGTTGCCCTACTGGCTGCTGGTGTTTCTGGCTGCCCTCAATGTCCTGCTGCAGTGGCTGCTGCGGCCGCTGCTGCTCTATGCGCCCCTGCTCAACCCCTACACGCTGGCTATGGCCAACACCACCTTCACCGTCAGCACCGACAAGGCTCGGCGCCATTTTGGCTATGAGCCCCCGTTCTCCTGGGAGGAGAGCCGGACCCGCACCATCCGCTGGGTGCAGGCCATGGAGGGCTCAGCCCAGTGACGGTGGAGCTGGGCCTGGAGGCCAGCATGGCACAGCCATCCAGGTCCAGAGCCCTCAGACCCTGGTGGGGAGGGAAGGCTGCATTCTAGAGCCGGAGGAGGGGTCTGGTGCCAGACTGGCTGTCCTAGAGCTCTCCACGTTGTAATTCATGAGCCTTGAGCCTGTGTCCTAATACCCCTCAGTTCTAGGGCAGGGTTTTGGAGCAAGTGTGTCTTCACTCTCAACCCAGGCCTGACGGCTGGTTGGCGAGGGTCTGATTCCCCTGACGTTCTCAACGGTCCCATCCCATTTCTGGCTTTTCAAGCAGGAAGTGGGTAGAAGTTCCACAGGGCCTCGTGTTGGACCTCGGATATCCAGGTGTGATCCTCAGACCCGGATTCAGAGTGAAGATGCTTTCTGGCCCCTCCCACCACCTTTGTCCCTCCTTGGGGGTCATAGTCCCATTATTTTAAAACATTTATTACCTTTGGACATTTATCTTTTAATTCTCTTCAACGAAGGCTGAGGAAATCTGTGTATTTTCACCTCTTGCCACCCCTCTACCCAAATCAGTTCCTGCAACACTGTTTGATCTCTGCCTGAGGATGCCCCAGTAATGCTGTACCAGTCCAAGCCCTGGATTAAAACTCCTTCTCCAAGCCCGTGTCCATCCACCTGTCCAGCTCCCACACCCGCCTCCCACCATGCCTCCCACTCCCCACGGCGCCCGTCCCGTGTGGGGACAGAAGGAAGTGAGCACACAGCACGCCCGCTGTTGGATTGGTTGCTATTTCTCCCGTCCCACGGGGCCCGACCCGGCCCGGGGTGGGGGTGAGGGGCTCTGCGGACAGGACATGCAGGGCTGGGAGGGGGGCAGAATTTTCCTGTGTTTTATCCATTTGCAACTTGGTCACCAATAGAGAGAAATGGGACTCTGAGGGCTAACAGGAGAGGGTGGCCTGGCTCTGGGCCCACAGCCAGGCCCCAGGAGTCCTGTTCCCTCTGGGGAGGAGAGGGAAAGAGCTCTAGAAACCAAAGGAGAAACAGAAGGGGCAGGGGCTCATGTCAGCAAACACGGCTATATCACGTGACACGCCAGCGACACACAGAAACACGCCAACGCACACGGCTGCACAGCAGGCAGGGGGCGGGTGGGGGAGGAGGGAGCCGGGGGCCACCCATCTCGTCCTCTGTGGGGCAGGCTGGGGGTGGGGCAGGGTGAATGCATAGAACACATCATGTACGCACGCTCGAGGCGTGGCAAGAGCGTGCATCAACCCACAGGCACATGGGACGGACACGCAGTGTGCTTCGTGAGAGGCAGGGGGAGGGAGAAAGGGGGAGGGGAAGCAGCGAGCCCTGGCCAGGTCCGGGACCACCCACGGGGCACACAGGGGCTTGATGGTTGTAGGTGCTTGGCGGGCGGGCAGCACACACTTGTCTGAGAACATGCAAAAGACACCAGCCCCCAGACAACATTCCAGGACACATACAGACACGGCAGCCAACAAGCAAACACATCATGTGATGTGTGGGACTTAGAGAACCTGGGGCAGAACAGACCCTCAGGGATGCTCTGGTCCATCTGAGGCCCGGAGATGGGCAGCTACGGGCCTAACACCAGTCAAGGAGGCAGTTGCATCACTCCAGCCATGGCTCCACCCTTCTCCTTGTGGCCCCAAGGCTGTGGGAATTCCAGAAACACCTGGTATGAAAGGGTACCCTGGCTGGACGGCAGGAAGGAAAAAGGATGGGGTGGTGGGGTGCTGGGGCCTGCTCTGACGTCCCCAAAGAAGCCTGAGTGGGAGCAGGAGGGCTGCAGTCAGATACGGGGGGGCAAACTTCCTGTCCTGACAAAGGGCACTGTGGGAATGGACAGCCCACCTTGGGGGTTACATATATATATTGGCCACACACAGGCAGGGCCCAGCCAGGTAGGGAAGAGGCTGGCTATCTGAGCTGGGGTGGGAGTGGGGTACTATGTTCCAGAAGGTCACATCTGCACTGTCTCTCTCTCACACAGACACGCTTCACATGAAGAGGGACTCCAGGAAACGATCTGCACACACACCAAAGTCCTCCACCCTGTGCACACGGATGTCGGACCCCAAGGCAGGGCGCATTCCTGTACTTGTGTGTTCAATCCTGTATATGTG
Source organism: Eschrichtius robustus (assembly GCF_028021215.1). NCBI lineage: Eukaryota > Metazoa > Chordata > Mammalia > Artiodactyla > Eschrichtiidae > Eschrichtius > Eschrichtius robustus. The sequence continues at coordinate 77,418,050 of NC_090839.1, forward strand.
GGGCCATGTTCCTGGGCCAGTGGAGTGGGAGGCTTCTAACACTGTCCTTTGCCCACATACCTCCCACCTGCCACCCAACACACAAACCCACGCATGCATATGTTGTCTACGTCGCAAGGGAGGAGTCGGCCGCTTCCTCACCATCAGAAACTCAGGACCGTGTCCCACCCTCAGTCTCAGCCTGCAGGGGAACAGCTATTGGTGACATTTCAGCAGGAGATGTGTCCAGGGCATGGGCCCCAGGACTTAGCCCACTCCAGTACGTCTGAAATAAACAGTTCCCTAAATCCAAGGTTCCTGAGGCAAAGGCCAGAGCATCAGATGGGGCGGTGGGGACCATCGCTGGCCTCTCTCAGTTCTGAGGTTAGTGCTCAAGAATGTTCTCATTTCTGAGAGCCTGGGGCAGCCCTTGACATTCCCGTGATCAGTAATGTTTCCCATCAATAGCCCATCTGGGAGGCATTCATGTGCAAACGAGTGCCCGCCTGAACAGGCACCGTGCCAGCGTCAGCGTACGCCAGGCTCCTGTGTGCATGTGTGTGCCTGGGTGTGGCCTCATCTGCCGTGGCGGGTGGGAGCACACTGAGGTGTCCCAGCTTCCACACGTGCAGGCTTATTTGACCGAGAAAGATAAGCATGTGGGCATGTATGCACAGGGGATCCGACCACGCAGGGCAGGAAGCTGCAGTTGCATGATGTTGATGTAGCAGTGTGTGGCCACATCAGATAGCGGCCAGCAGCTCTGGGGAGAAAGGGAGGAGGCAAATAATCTGGATAGACAAACCTGGATGGGGCACAGGTCCTTGAAGGTAAACGTGTGTGTGTATAATACACAGGAGGGTAAAAACACACTACGCAGAAATCCTCTACACACACACACACACACTCACGCAGGTGTACTCTAGATAGCGTAGAAATATAGATTTCTGTGCCCACCCAAAACAGGTGTCCAGTGCAAAATGTGGAGGGCTCTGTCTCAGGAGAAGACCTACTGACACTTCAGGCACATCCTAGACACACACACACACACACACACACACACAAACACGTCCCTCACATCCCCTGTTGGGGGAAATGCACATGGATATACAGGCCGAGCTAGGTTATTGACACGTGCATGCTTCCACTCGCCTCGAGTGAACTCCACACACACACACATGTTCCCCAGGACATGTCAGTCCCAGGGTGACTAAGCCAGGAGGGTTTGCTCAACATCACGCTGGGGTGTCTGCCATGGCCTGTGTGTGTATTGTGCCTGGATCCTCTGGGAATGTTAGTGTGAGCCTCTGTACACTCACAACCTGCCCCATCTGTAGCAGACATGGGGGAGGGGGGTGTCAGTGGAGGAGGGGCTGTTACATTGGATTTGAACACTCAAACACAAAATTCCATGTACGCAAACTGTGTGTCCACGGATCTGTGGCGCCACACACACACACACACACACACACACACACACCCCTATTCACAGAAGACAGAAGAGTGGGGCTTGATGGCTGCTGTGTCACACCCGGCCACAGTCTACACAACAACCCAGGGGAAGGGGGAAAGCTCAGACAACACACAGACTTGAGGTGGGGGGCAAAAAGGGCGATTTGGTGCTTCTACACACATCTACACACATACACACACACACACACGCTGGGGTGTCCACACGTCTTGAGCATGTGCCGGCGGCATGCATGTTGGTGTGCACGTGTAATCACGCCTGCTGCTATCTACGTGCGGGGGCAGGGGGTGGTCCATGGCGGGGGGAGGTCCAGGGACTCCAGGGTCTGACGGGCGGTAAAGGTTGCGGGTGCTGCCCGGGTCTGTCTTGAGGGTGAGCCTGGAGCAGGGGATGGAGTGAAGGGGTGGTGGGGGTATTGCTCCCGATGTGGTGGGGAAGGGTCTGGGAGGGATAGGGGTGGGGGGCCTACAAGCCCAGCGTCCCCCCAATGGATGACGCCAAGACCACCCCCAGCACCACACAGCAAATGATGATCATGATTTTCTTCTGTAGGCAGGAAGGGCGATAGGGAGGGAGGAGACGGAGAGACAGAGAGGTAAAGAGACAGACAAACCGACAGACAGATGGGGAGGAGGATGTGAGGAAAAAGAAGAGGGGAGAGAAAACAGAAAAAGGAAGAGGTCAGAACCAGAGATAAGGCCTCTCGCGGGATTTCATCACTCACCTCGACCCTGGCCTGAGCCCAGCCCCGCCCGCTCGGCTCCAGCCCACCTACTCCGCAGGCCCGCCTGCCCCGGCTCACCCTCCGGGCCTTGCTCTGATATTTCACAGCTTTCTTGGTGTCAGACACGGCTCGCTCCACGTAGTCCACGGAATGTTCCACGTTGTACTCAATGCGGTCAATCATTTCGCCCTGCGGAGGACACACGCATAGGACGGGGTGGAAGCTGGGCTGGAAGAGGGGATCCCGGGGACCTGGGTGAGGTTCCCCGAGGGCTGTGGCAGAGGCAGTACCTGGCTCTCCACGAGCATGGCCATGTCCACAAACATGTCGTGCAGCTCACGGATGCTGGTTTCCAGTTTGATGATCTCGTTGTGCCTCGTCTCGATTTCGTTCAGCGCCTGCTTTGTCATCTGTGAGTCCATTTTGATCTAGGGTGAAAGGGGAGGGGCGGGGGGAAGAGCGAGGAGAGCTACAGACCACCCTTCACTCCCAGAAGAGCTTGGGTTCTGCAGCCAGAGCATCTGGGTTCGAACCTGGCTGGCATTTACTAGCTGTAACCATGGGCAAATTGTTTAACCTCTTCAGGCCTCAGTTTCCCCACCTAGAAAATGCGGATACTTCACACCTCACAAGGTTGTGTGAAGATTAAGTGAATGATTATGTGTGTATCAATTAGAATAGTACCTGGCACACAGGAAGCACTAAAGAGACATTTGTTAAATTACAAGAAGGAAAACTTGCCCTGAGCCCGCCATCTCAGCCCAGGGCTGTCTCTATCACACACACCAGGGAGGCCCTGGGAAGGGAGACGGGGTCCTGGACCCCTATCAGGATTGGGGGTCACCATCTGGTCAAAGGCAGACAGGATAATGGAAGGGGGCACAGCAGAGAGTGGCAAGCAGAAAAGGAGGCCCAGATGAGAAGGCAGTGTGCCCTGGAGCCCCCATGATACGGGCCGGGGGAGAAATAATAAGGAAATGCTCTGCAGCCCTCAAGAGTCAGTGGGAGAGAGACTCTAACCCACAGTCAGATATACCTCCTCCCCACGGAAGCCAGACCACTCACTTTCCAAACCACTCACTGTTTAGACCACATCCAGCCACTCTTCTGCTCTAAAGCCCTCCAAGGCTCCCCCGCATCCACAGGCTACACACCTTTACCTTAGCAGTCAAGGCCCCATCTCCCTTTCTGTCCTCATCTCCCTAAATCCTAAGAGCCCAAATCATCCAATGGCTCTTTGGCAAGTGGTCCACTCTCCCTGTTTTTGCTCAGTCTGTCCCCTTTGTCTGGAATGTCCTTTACCCACCTCCCCGTGTCCAAATGCTCCCTGTCTCTTAAGGCACACAACTCAATGCCACCTCCCCCAGGAAGCCTTTCCCGACCCTAGACGTTAACTACTACCTTAGGGCCTGTCTGCATCTTGTTCAGCCCTCAGGCAAGGTACCGACCACCCTGCATTGTAATGATGGTGGGTTAACAGGCAGGGATCAGCTCTATGCCCTTAGAACCACTCACCAGGTTTCCCTCCACTCTCAGACAGACTGACAGCCTGGGCAGAGCTGTTTGGGAGGGCTCCAGGCTAACTGGCCCATTATAAATTTGCTCAAAGCTAATTTAACAAAGATCAATTCTCTAAATAACAATTTGCTGAAAACTGCTAGACAGTCACTGAACGTACTTTAATGCTGGTCTAGAAACCTAAACCAGAGTCATTTTGCCACCAGAAGCAGAAAGGGAGACAGAACCTGTCAGCCAGGGCAGAAGTCAAGAAAGAGAAAGAAGAACTACAGTTGGGGAAAGCCCATCTCTTTCACATATAAGATGACAAGCGCAGGGCAGTGTGCAAAACTTCAGCAAAACTAAAACTGATTATTTAGAAAACCTTCAAAATGTAGGCAAATTAGTCACTTGGTGAAATGACCCGCATCACTAGGGAGAAGTGTATCTTAGCACTGAAGAGTCCTGACTGCAGATTCAGATCCTTGCTCTGCCTGTAGCTGTGTGACCTCGGCAAGTCATTTAACCTTTTTGGATCAGATTACCTCATCTGTGAAACACGACTCCCTCAGAGGCTTGTGGTGAGGATTAAATGAGTTTAGTAGGTAAATGTAAATACGTTCAGTGCTTAGAAGGGTGCCTGGCACCTTACTGTTTGCCATTTTTATGAGGGTACTTCCTGCTCTGCCCCCATGGAATTCCCCAGTTCCAGGTTCAGACTTCCCGATGTTTGTTATTTCAGGGCGGACTTAGGACCTTGAGTTCAGCCTACGCTTGGGGAGGAAAGGCGAATGCTTTCCAAAAACAGACCCCACCCCCACGCGGGGCTCACATCGTCAGTGAAGATGGCCAACTTCCCACTCTCCAGCATGTCTTCCAGTTCTTCGTTGGTCGTGGTCCTTCCAGCTGTGGGGAGAAAGGACTCCCTGCTCAGGGACTGGGCCAGCCTGGACACCTAAGGTGGTGGGATGTGGCAGGGACCCGGGAGCCCACCCTCCCATCCGGCCTCAGGCCACGAGTCCCCTCCACGGAGGGGAAGGGCCTGGAAGGAGTATGGGACAGGTCTGGGGAGTTTGCGGGGGAGAGATGTCACACGCACTGATCTCCAGCTGCCTCTGGATCCGGTCCTTGCAGCGGTCCCGGTACTTGGACTGGGTCGCGTTATATTCAGTCATTACCTCCACGAACTTCCGGGAGAGTGTGGAGTGCTGCGGTGCGGGGTACAGACACATCAGGAGGCAGGGAGCAGAGACCGTGGAGGGATGGAGTGGGCGGGAGGGGCTGAGTTAGCCTACGGCCCCTTCTTCAGCTCGTGCCACGATCCCAAGCCCTCGCAAGTGTGCAGTCCCGTACCCCAGCACCCCCATCCTACGCCCAAGCCAGCCAAGGCCGGGCTAGGGCTCTGGGATGTAGCCGGGTTCCGACCTCCGCTGTAGTCCCGCCCCAAGCCCCGCCCCTGCCCAGGCTCCCCCTTGGCCACGCCCCACGCTAGTGCCTGCTCTGGCCCGCCCACGCCCAACAGGCAGGGCTCCAGCCTGGGCCCCTCCCCTGTCCGGTCCAGTGCGGTTTGGTCCCGGCCCCGACCCTGACCGTGCCTGGCCGCTGCCTCCTACCTGGGTCTTGCGGATGCGCAGGTCCGCAGAGGAACGATTCAGCCCCTCCTCCTGTTCAATGCTTTGCTCGATCGCTGCGGGAGAGAGGACGCAGTGACGGGAGGGCGGGAGACCCGGCGCATGTGGGGCGGGGGTCTGGGACATATGAAGGGTGGACACCCCGAGGCAGGCCCCCCAGGCCCGTGAACGGATGTCATACCCAGGCGAGGGCAGACAGTAAAGACTCTAGGGTGGGGAGGCAGGAGGCCAGCGAATAAAGGGACCAATGTTTGAGGGGGTCTGGAAGCCAGGTAGGAGGGGACATTGAGGGTCAGTCGGTCACCAGACAGAAGGGGGCTATTTGTTCTGGTGGAAGGATTGTGTCTTGGAAAGTCCCACAGCTGTAACTCCTGCCCAGCCCCGCAGTCCACATCCCCTGTATGGGGGGCGGGAGAACTCTGCTTTTTGCAGCCTCAGAAAAAGGTCAGGAACCCACCCTGGGAATTTTCTGGTTGAGGGCAAGCACTTTCAAGTGGGTCAGGTTCTAGTGGCCGCCTTTTCCTTGGAAAATTCTAGGGTAAGTGGATGGATGTTCCAACAGAGAAAACAGCTCCCCCCCCTGCCTTACAAAGTGATCCCTGTCCCAGGAATCCCCACTTCTAAAGGATGTTCTGGAAAAGCACACAGATTAACTGGGATTACTGCTTCTAGAACATGCACTCCCCACACTTATTCAGATTTTCTAAAAAAGAGCTTGAGGGTAAGATCTACTGTGCTCGGAAAATGCAGCAGGGATGAATCACCAGGCCCTCTCAGACCTGGAAGAGCCTCCAGGCCACTCCCAAGAACATTGCTTCTCCGTTCCTGGCAGCGGTGGAGGTACGGTGCTGGATGGCACCCCAACGCTCCCCCGCCAGCGATGGCGGGCCAGTGAGTGAGTGACAGCTCTGGCCCAGCTATTATGGGAAAAGTCCAGAAACACACACCCAGGAATGTCGGAATCTCTGGCCCAGACGGGGACCCTGTTGTCAGACTTGGGGCTGGGGCCAAGCCCAGGAGGAAGGGATCTTTTACAGGGTCTTATTGACTTCTTACAGTAATCCTGGGAGTTCAGTGATAGCAGTCCAGGTTTCAGACTAGAAACTGAGGTTGAAATAGAGAAAACAACTCATTCAAGGTCACACACAATGCCGGAGCTCATGCCACCACAGAGCTGGAGAAAGATGGAGAAGAAGATGATCTCTCTTTTTCTGGAGCTCTGGAGGGTCAGCTTCTCTAAGCCTCTGCCACTTTTCCTAGCTTCTTTCTTGGTCTATTCCTGAACTCCTAAACCATACAGCCCTCCTCATGGTCTTATAAAGACTGTTCATGTCAGAGCTCAATGGGCTCAAAGAAATTGCTGAGCCCAGGGATTTTTAAACTTGTGTCCCGCAGAACCCTGCTTCTGAGAAGGAACCTCAGAGGGGTCTGTTGCTGGGAGTGATGAGGAGGCTAGGCAGGTAGGGCTCTGGGTCTCCCAACCCCAGGTCAGCCAGAACAGCCTGACGTTTATGTGTTGTATGTATTGGAATTTGGGGTAAGATTTCACTTAGGAAAAAAAGATTTTGCTACCAAAAAACAAAAACAAACAACAACAACAACAAAAACATCTAGCTTTGAAATTGCTTTAGTAGTTCTTACTGTACTGATGAGGAACTGAGGGTAGGGTATTGTCCAGAATGAGCTGGTGATGCAAGTGGGCTCCCTCTGTCTGGATTTGCAATCAGTGTGCTCCCAGTTTGGATCATTTTGCTTTCTAGCACGCTCTCCTGAGTGCAAAGGGCTTACAGATCAGCACTGGAGGCTCACATATGGCCTCCCGTTGAGTCCAGGAGGGCACGGAGTCCCTGTCCTCATCTCTCTGGACCAAGGTCATTGTGCTCAGGGCCAGGCATCTGACATGACTCCTTTCCCCCAAAGCCCAGCAATGTGCCTCAAGGTGCTCGGCAAATGTTTTTTGATGCTGAATTACCATGAGCATACAAATTAGCATCACGGTAACACTGCTATTCCCCTGGCACCAGCAGACAAGGAGGTTCCCAACCCACAGTGATTTGGGGGAAGGTGGTTATTACCAGCACCCAAGTCCTTAAATTAGAGTGAATACATGAGCATTTGGCAAGTCCCTCCTGAAAGTTTGCCAGCCCCTGATGTCAGCCGCACAGTCCAATCTGTCCTGAGCTAAGGATACCAATTCAGAAGCATTTGCTGAGCCCACCTACTGGGTGCTTAGCGCTATGTCCGGCAACTGTTCTGGAGAAATGAGGCCTTCATGAAACTAAAACCACCTGGAAGACTGTATTTTCCTGGTGGACCTTCCTGCTGATGGAAGCAGCAGAGCTCAGATGCAATTTGGACAGAAAGCCTCCTCTCTCTCATTTCCCTGTCATATCTGTATCTTTCTCCAAGGCATCTGGAGCAAGTTGGGAAATCTCGGGTTTTATGCTTTCTCAGTGTTCAGGAATCTGGCTCCTGGAAGTCTGTAGACATTCCTCATAGAGAGGCCTGTTTAGTCCAACGGAGGGCAGAGTTTTTTTCCTCCTTAGGCAGGGGATGGCATTCCTCACCTTTCAACTTGGATCGAACCTTGTTGGCCGTCTTCTTGATGTCTGCAGTGAGGTCCTCCAGCTCCTGTTTGGTCTCTGAGGGGAGGGGAGGGGCGGGTGAGATGTCTGGGTGGGACCCCAGACTCCTGCCCGCAGCCCCCAGCCACCCAGCAGCAGCACTTACTCTCATCCGGGTTGGGGGCGGCCAGGATGGCACTATGCTGTTTTTTCACTTGTTCCACATCCTCTGACAGCTTCTCAATGCAGCCCCGGATCTCTTCCACCTGGGGCAGCAAATCGGCTATACCCAGCCAAGTCGTCGGGCCAGACAAAGGGATTCAGGGGGCTCAGTCAGGGTTCAGGGAAACGGGCCAGACCCAGAGGGGTTGGTAAAAGGCCAAGGGGATGGAGAAGTAGAGAGCAGGGTGGGGGCCGGGGGCCGGGGAGAAGGAAGTTGTTGGCTGGGGACCAGGTTCTGTTACCTGTTCAAAGAACTCATCCATGAAGTGGTCCCGGTCCACATGGACCACCTCCTCCTCATCATCGCTGTCTTTCGCCTGGGAGGCAAAGAAAGGCAGTCTGTGCGCAATCCCGATGCTGCCAGCTCTGGGCTCAGAGCGGGGGTCCTGGGAAGGGTCACATACAGGGGGCCAGGGCACCAAGCAGTCACAACGAATACTGGGTGTCTTGTGGCACAGAGTCCCGGAGGCCGGGTACCTGACAGCCCAAAGGACACCTTGGAGGGAATTAGCCAAAGGCACCGTTTCAGGAGTAGAAGTGGTCCTGTGAGTGCAGTCACCCTGGAGGCGGGTGGAGCTCTGGACAGATGCTTTAACCAACCAGTATGGAAGTATTTCGATATTGTAACAACCAGCTAAATGTCAGCCTTGCAGTAATTGGCTCTGGGCTGCGAGAAGGGGTCTGGAATAGCGTCCCAGGAGCCTGACTCCCCCTCCACCATCCCCCCAGCCGCTCCTGCCAGGCTTCAATTTGCTCCCTCTTCTTCCCCTCCAGCCTCCAACACGACCAGCCACGTCCCCTATGCAAGGTCACTTCACTGCCAGCGGCAGGCACCAAGTTAAGCAAGCAGTCGGCCAGGGGAGGGCTGGATGAGAGACACAGCACCCCGACCTCCCTCCTCCCACCCACTCTCTTCCCCTCCCCCCACTCTCCTCCATGTATTCACTTGCTTTCATCCAGCCTCTTCCAACTTCACACCCACCTACTCTCACTTGCTTGGATTTCCCAGTTGCAACCTGCAGCTGCTCAGCCCTCCACCCCCAGGGCTCAGAGACACAAGGGATTTACCCACCCACATCGCCACTGCCGCCACCAGACAGGCCAGTGACATAGACAGAAGGGCTGACACACAAAGCACACAGAAATAGGCCCACTGACACCCACACAGACCCACAGCAAAGCTGCCTGCCGACACATGTGGACACACAGACGTGCAGCGGTCCCTCTGCCCCCAGGGACATTCGGGAGGGCCCTCTGGGGCTCTTCTCCCAGCCTCTCTGAGCATCCAGTCTGCACACTCACTCAGAGCTGGGAAGGAGGAAGGGGGGTTAGGAAGGGGTCCCCAGTGCTCCAAACTCCAGTCTCAAGACTCTGCTCGAGACAGAAGTCTGAGGGCAAAAGCTGAGCCCATCAAGCTTAATTACATCTGGGGCCCTAATCAGCCTCCATGGAAATTTAAAACAGTTCACCCTGATTTCTAGAAAAAACCGAGCCAAAACTCAGACAGAATCTCATGACCAGAGCCTGAATGAAATCAAGATAGGATCCACACAGCGTCTAGCGGGGGGTATTGCCATTTGGGATCTAAAGAGAAGAGCGTGCACAGGGCCTCGACAGGGTCCGAGCAGATCGCAGACAGGACCCGACAGAAACCAGACAGCTCAGACCGGACCAGACTCTGTGCAGACAGATCGCAGGCAGCTCAGATCGAACCTAGACAGAGCCAGATGGGACCTAGATGTGATCTAGACAGCCAAGTGAACTTGGAATCAGAGGGGCCCGACAGCACCCCGAGGAACCGTGAGCACAGAGACGTCCAGCTGGACCCTCTCGAAGGTACCCCAGCTTCCCACCCAAGCTCAGATGGTCCCCAGGGATCCTCCCCTCACCATGTTGGGGAATGCCTTCAGCACTTCCATTTAAGCTCCAAATATCTCCCAGGAAAGGGAGGCTCTTCTTTCTCTGCCCACCAGTAAGACATGCCAGGCTGCAAGGAAGAGCCCAGACAGGAAGCCAGCTGTTCTAGCCTCCATTTGAGCTGCCCCCAGAAGGAGGGGCGGTACCAGGTGGGGCTTGGGGACCCTGATGGGACCTCTGGCTTCTGGAACCACACCAATAGACCTTGGCTCCATGAGGCTCTGGGACGCTCGGCTCATCTCTGAGGACCCACCGGCCTCCCATGTGCCTCACGAGGTTCCCCTTCCCCTAGAGCCAACCTGCAGCTGCTCAGCCCTCCACCCCCCAGGGCTCAGAGACACACAAGGGATTTACCCACCCACACCGCCACCACCGCCTCTGTCCCTTCTCTGCCTTCAAGCACTTGGCCCTCAGCTTGGCTGCCCACAGGTCATGAGGCCTCTCGCTGGCCCAGGTATCTGGGAATTTTCCTGTTCTCTCTTTCCCCTCCCCAGGCTGACTTTAGACTTCCTCAAGCCTCATTTCTCTCCCTCTCTCCTTTGGTTCCCAGGGCCAGATCCCTGATTCTGCCCTGGGGCATCCCTGGCTGCCTGTTTACTTGCCCTTGAGAGAGGAGGAAAGGTAGAGTGCCCAAGGATGACTTAGTTGGTGTAATAACTACAGACAGCTGACAGCTAAAATCCTCTCCAGTTGACAGACACTTTTACATCTATAATCTCTTCTGATCCTCACTACCACAGCCCTCGAGAAAAGCTGTCCCCATTTCACAGACGAGGGGAACGGGAGGTCTGAGGGGGAAGAGGAAATGGACTTGCTCAAGGGCACCCAGGCTGAAAGGGGCCAGGAAATCAAAGACATCTAAGACATGCCTCCTCCCATAGCCCCTCCTTTCTTTCTTTCTTTTTTTTTTTTTTCTTTTTGGCCTCGCTGTGCAGCATGTGGGATCTTAGTTCCCTGACCAGGGACAAACCTGTGCCCCCTGCATTGGGAGCGTGGAGTCTTAACCACTGGACCACCAGGGAAGTCCCTCCCATAGCCCCTTCTGAGGCTTGAGACCAGGCTGCCTCCTACTGGCCACTCTGCCACCAGAGATTTCCCTTCTCAGGTCCCCTCCTGACAAGGCACAATCTGGGCGAGGCTCTGCGCCCCGAAAACCTAGCAAAATACTAGCGTGTGATAGCACCTTTGGCCTAGGTCTTGCATTCTTGTTATCTCATTTAATCTTCATTAAAACTCTGTAAGGACCATTGGTCAACATAACTATAATTGTGGAAAACATTTACACAGCATTTGATGACGTGCTGGGCACCATTGTAAAGCATACTGTGTTTATTTATCCATTTCATTCTTACAATAGCTGCCTTCTATAGATAGGGAAACTGAGTCACAGAGAGGCTAACCAGCTTGCCCAGGTCAGCAGCTGGAAGGCCACACGCCTTCTTCCCTCTGAGTTTCAGTCTCTGCATTTGCTGAATGGCGAGAAAGTCCTCCCTAAATGGTGGGCAGAAGGAGCCAGAGAGACGAGGCAGTAAAAATGCCTGATGCTGCCTGAGAGAATAAGTGCTCAGGGAGGCTTGGCTGTTACCCACTGCCTCTCCCATGTTACAGATGAGGAAACAGGCTCAGAGAGGTTGCCTGACCCTGCCTAAGCCTTCACAGGAAGTAAGGCCAGAGGTGGGACCTGAATTGTCCTGGTGCTAAATCTCAGGCTCTTTCCCTTCTGTCTCTCTATTCCTTCCTGGCCCCTAAAGAGTCTGCTCTGCTGTGCCCTCAGTACCACTGAACTCCTGTGGCTGGGACAGAATACCAGTAAGATGTGCCAGGCTGCAAGGAAGAGCCCAGACAGGAAGCCAGCTGTTCTAGCCTCCATTTGACTTGCTGTGTGACTGTCAGACCCTCTCTGGGCCCCGGCTTATCTGTGAAGTGGGCGGGCCCTCCCTGCTCTGAGGTGTGTGTATTTCATAATGAACACGGCTTCCATTTCTGGAAGAAGCTGGCCAGCCTAAAAGAAAACAGGCTGAGGGCAAATGAGACTACCTCAGAAAAGATGACCAAATGTGCTCCCATCCACTTTATGGACAATTCAAGCCTCAGTTTCCTCCTGTGCGAAATGAAGAAAGTAAGAATCATATATACCCGACAAGTAGGTAGCAATTACCATGCGTCAGGCTCTGTTACAAGTGCTTTGCATTTCTCATTTAATCCTTACAGCCACTCACTCCATGAAGTAGATACTCTTCTTATTCCCCTCTGATGGATGAGGCAGAGAGAGATTGAGTAATTTGCCTACGATCATACAGTTGGTGGGGTGCTGACACGATGGTGCTGGATTGGAACCCAGGCACGCTGCTCTTTACGGCTTGCCAGCTCCTCGAGCGCTCAGGAGGATGAAATGGGAGACCGTGGAGGCCCTGGGCACCTTCTGGAACTGCCCTGGGGAGAGGGGGCATCAGATTCAAGCCTCTAGCTTCAGTCCTTCCCCATCAGAGACACCGGAGGTCTTCATAGGAGTGTCAGTGGCGGGGAGACAACATAGACAGATGCGTGGATGGAGGGAGCGGGACAACGTGAGCCAGGAAATCAACAGAGACAAACGAGAGGGTGACTAAAACAGAGGTGGAAAGAGACTGGAATTGGGTGATAGAAAAGTCAGAGAGTGGGGACTTCCCTGGCGGTCCAGTGGTTGGGAATCCATGCTTCCAATGCAGGGGCTGCGGGTTTGATCCCTGGTAGGGGAACTAAGATCCCAGCATGCCGCGTGGTGCGGTCAAAAAAAAAAAAAGGAAAGTCACAGGGCTTCCCTGGTGGCGCAGTGGTTGAGAGTCTGCCTGCCAATGCAGGGGACACGGGTTCGAGCCCTGGTCTGGGAGGATCCCACATGCCGCGGAGCAACTGGGCCCGTGAGCCACAACTACTGAGCCTGCACGTCTGGAGCTTGTGCTCCGCAACAAGAGAGGCCGCGACAGTGAGAGGCCCCCGCACCGCGATGAAGAGTGGCCCCCGCTTGCCGCAACTAGAGAAAGCCCTCGCACAGAAACTAAGACCCAACACAGCCAAAAAATAAATAAACAAATAAATAAATAAAATTTTAAAAAAAAGTCACAGAATATATGTGTGTGTGTGTGCGTGTGTGTATGTGTGTGTGTGCGCGCGCGTGTATGTGTGTGTGTGTGCGCGCGCGCGTGTATGTGTATGTGTGTGTGTAACACACATGCATGCCCACGCAGACAACACACACGTGCTCACACCTGCTTCTCAGGGGCATGAGCATCCTTTGATCTAGAGGCAGCAGCCTCTCTCCACCGCACCCCCTGCTTCTGTCCATCTGTCTCCCTGACCCAGGCCTCTGCTCGCTCCCAGCATCCAGCCCAGTCCTCCCACCCCAACCTCTCTCCTCCGCCTTCCCTGCCTTCCCCGACCGACTCCCTTCCTCACCCTCCCTCTGCCCCACTGAGTCCTTCAGTCATCTGACAAATATCTCTGATCAGTGTCCAGTTCTCTTCTGGCTGCTGCGGAGAATACAGTGGTGAACAAGACAGGAAGGGGTCCTGCCTCCAAGGAGCTGACATTCCAGGGGAGGGAGACAGACAATGGAAAATGAACAAGACAATTTCAGGTGATGCTACTTAGCAAGAGGGAGATAAAGCAGGAGGTGTGATAGAGAGAAATGGGCATCAGGGAGGGCCTTTCGGGAGGGGCTTGACATCTGAGCTAAGGCCTGAGGAGTTAACTGCACCACAGTCTGGAGGACATAGAATTCAAGGCAGAGGGAACAGTGTCCAGGCAGAGAGAACAGCATTCAGAGGGACCAGCAAGTGCAAAGGCCCTCAAGCAGGGGGAACGTGATGTGTCTGAATGGCAGAAACAAGCCCCACGCAGCTGGGGGATACCAACGCATCAACCAGGGTTCTCCTGGTCCGTGCCCGCTCTCCTCAAACACGAGGCTGCCCTTTCCTTCTGCATTTCTAAAGCGCCTATTGTGCCTATCCTATACCTGAGGGCTACACCTGGGACCCAGTCCCTGCCCGCAGGGTGCATGACTTGTCCTAGAACAGCCTCCATTTCCACCCGCCCTCAAATTCCAGCCTCCCTCACCTCAGGCCTCCCCCCACCCACTTCCCAGTCTCCCATCCACCCCCACTCCTGCCTTCCCACTCCACAGCCGCATCTCAGGCTCCAGCCCACAACGCGTCCCCTTGTGGCTTCTCTCTCTCCGCAACCTTCCTCTCCACCTCACTTGCTCCCTTGCTCTCCTCTTCAGCCCCATCTCTGCACCCATTTCTTGGACCCTGGGACACCCATCCAGCCAACTGACTCCCCACCGCAGCCTCCGCTCCAGCCCAGTGCCTCCCAGTTGCCAACCAAAAGTGCCTGGTGAACTGGAAACAGAAAACCCTGGTTCAACCCTGGCTCCGCCGTTAACAGCTGTATGACCTTAGGCAAGTCAGGTTACCGCTGTGGCCCTCAATTTACTCCAATAAATTAGGGGTCCCATCTTGCCCATCTCAGGGGGCTGATGTGAGACTCAAGAGAAATAAATGAGTCACCTGTGGAATAAAAAAACTCTCATGGAGCAATGCTGAGCACCAGGCCTCCTTCTAGGCGCTTCCAGCATAATTTCAATCCTCAGGACAGCCCTCTGAAGCAGGTCCCGTTATTACTCTCAATACACACATGAAGAAAGTGAGGACCAGAGAGGTTAAGCAACTTACCCAAGGTCACACAGGAAGTAGCAAAGCTAGGATTTGAACCCAGACAGTCTGACTCCCAAATCTGTGCCCTTGACAGCTATGTGATGAACAGATGTGAGAACCCCTCGGGAACTCAAAGTACTGTTGGAAAAAGACAATCAGGCCCCCTGGGCTGACATCCCCACCCATCACCGCCTTTCCATCCCTCTCAGGCTCTCAGAGACCCCTTTCCCAGGCCTCCCACACCCTGCCCAGTCTCTCCTGCCTCCCAGCTTCCTCATTCTCAACTCTGGCAGGGAGACCCCCGTACTCCCTGTATCTGGAAGCTTTTTTTTCCGCCCCACACATGCCCTCCCAAATCTCCAGTTTCCCTGAGCCGTGACTAACACCAGAGCCATCAGCATTCACTCAGCCCCCTCTGCCCCTCCACCCCACCTCCCACCTCCCCCATCTGCTGCCCCCAGCAGCCCCAGCAGACAGGATTCCTCCCCTCTGGGCAGGGGGTCCCTGATCCACTCAGATGAGGACTCCCATCCCCTGCCTTCCCTGTACCCCTGTCTTCGCCTTTTCCCTCCCCCTCTCTCTAATCACACCACAATTCCACCACCACCTCACCCTGACCCACTTTCCATTTCTTGGGATTTTGGAGTCATGGCATAGTCTTGGCAGCAGTGGATCTGGGTTCAAATCCGGGCTACTCACTTGCTAGCTGTGTGACCTTGGGCAAGTTTCAACCACTGGGCCTCGGTTTCCTTCACTATAAAATGAAGTAGTCTCCCAGTCTCCCTACCTTACCAGGTGAGGGTCTAATGAGATTATGGATGGCAACCTGCTTTGGATGAAAACGGGGAGAGAAGGGGAGTTAAGAGCACCAACACTGGAGTCAGCCTGCCTGCCTGCCTTTAATTAGCTGTGTGATTTTGGTCAAGTTACTTAACCTCTCTGGGCCTCAGTTTTCTTATCTATAAAATGGGATAATACTAGTACCAGTCTCCTAGGGTTGCTGTGAGGATCGAAATGAGTTAATATGTATAAAACACTTAGAACAGTGCCTGGCACATGAGTGTTGCTTATTTTTATCACCTGATGCCTAAGCGTATATTCACTCAAAGTTTAATTAAAAAAAATAAACCTTCAAAATTCCCTCCCCCAACCACCAGTTCCTCCTTCCTTCCCACCTGCCAACCCACCTCTCCCAGAGACAACAGTCACTTGCCTCTAAGGCCCTTCCTCTTGTCTTTCCGTAAGCAGGTTACCCACCCCTAAATCCAGGGGGCTCTCCAAAGACAGAGCTTTTTACCCCCAGGATTGAGACTTCTCTTTCAAAGGCTAAAAAAGCAGAGACGCATGTCAACTTGCCAGACGGGAAACCCAGATTCCTGTCTGATCTTCCCAGCCACTTGCTTGGTGACCTTGGGCAAGTTCCTGCCCATTGCTGAACCTCAATCTCCTCATCTGTCAAATGGGATAACAACCCCAGGGTAATAACCAATAGGCTGCTGGTGAAGTGTGTCAGGCTACATCAGTTGGGTCTAGTACTTTATTAACATAACCCCACAGCAGGCTGTCAGCTCTGCCTCCTCGGGGCCCCAGGTCATGTCTACAACCCTCCACGCCACCGCATCCCCCCAGGCCCAGAAGCCACTCTTATCAAGCCCCCACTCCCCAGCCCCTCCAAATAGCAGCCTTCACTGCAGACACCAGTGCCACCCTCCTCCCCCGTCACCCAAACACAACTAACTGCCTGGCCCGACTCCTGGAGCCGGGCCTCTTCAGGCCTGCAGACCAGAGGCCCACGTCAGCCTGCCCCTGGCAGTTTAGGATGCCCCAGTTCTCCCCAGTGGAGCACAATCTCTGTCATACAGCCCAATTCCATGGCCCTGTGCGTGGAACCTCCTCCCTGTCCCCCTGCAACCCCCTCTCCCACCTCTGGGGTCACCCTATCTCAGGCCCCAGCCCTCTGGCTACCTCCAGAGGCCACCCCTAGTCCCTCCTAGTCTCTGAGAGGTGCCCCCTCCCTACGGAGAGCAACACACACACACTTCATTCACTGCCAGGTGCTGGCATCTCAGTCAGTCCCAGCGTGTGTCCTTCCCCACAGCAGCCTCCAAATCTGGGTCTCACTGGGCTCAGCCTGGCCCAGGAACTGCCCACATCCTTCTAATTCAGCAAATCTGCCCAGCGGATGACAGCACCCTCCAATTCTCTCCCACACTCACTCTTTCCCATCCCCCGATTAGACCCCAGGGTCCTCCTGGGAATGTAGGGTGTCCAGGGCCCCTGAGACCTCTCCTGCCCCCTTGTGCCTTAATGGCCTCCAAACCCTTCTAGCCACTGTCCCTAAAATGCAGGTTCATTGGAGACATCAGGTGCCTTCACATATTGGGGTGCCCCTGCCACCAACCTCCAGTCTCATCATCTGCCCCCACGTCCCAGCACCTCCCCCACTCCACCCCCACGCGCTCCCCAAATACTGGGGTCCCGCCCCCCCATTTTCCCCACCCCCAAGCTCACACTCCGCAGCTCCTGAGTCCGATCCTTCATCCTGCGACGGCTCCTCCTCCTCCTCCTCCTCGTTCTCCTGCCTCTCCTCTGCTCCCTGCCTCCTGCCTCGGTGCTGGAGTCCTGAGTCTGGGGGCGCCGGCGGGGGGGCGCCGAGGCCGCTGTAGGGGGGCCCGCGGGTGGGGGCGGGGTGAGGGGCGGCGGGCTGAGGGCCGGGCAGGGGCAGGGGCCTGGGCCTGGCTCGGCTCTGCCGGGGCTGCGGTGGCGATGCGGCTGCGGCACAGGCTTGGATGGAGGGATGCGGGAGCTGAAGCGCGGGGGAGGGGGGAGGAGGGAGGTAAGGAGGAAGGGAGGGAGGGGGGAACCGGGAGGGGGCGGGGAGCAGGGGGCATGCGCAGCGCCCCGGGCTGGGGGCGCCTGGGGCTTGTAGTCCGGGGAGGGGGACCCAGGAGGGAGGGAGACTGGAGAGGCCTAGAGGGGGTGGGGGAGGGCAGAGCCACAGAAAGAGGGAGAGATGCGGAGAGACGGAGGAGATGTGGCTGGAGGCACAGAGATGCTGCTGTGGGACGGGGGTGACGGTGGAATGGCAGAAAGAAGGGGTAAGGGAATGAATTAAGGGAATAGCCTGGGGAGAGGTGCTGTGGACCCCTTTACACCAGGAGATATAGACAGATTTTATAGTTTGTGTTTGGGAGTATCTGTGTGAGTCTGTGCACGACCACCTCTGTGTGTGTGTCCCTGCGGGAGGCTCTTTGGACACTAGAAATAGCAAGAGTGACCCTCTAGGTGGCTTTTGTGATGCAAGGAATCGGCCAAGCCTAGCTGAGAAGGACATGGGGCTTGTTTTTTTGCACAGCCTTCCCCACTCTAAGTGTGAGAGTCCCCGGACAGTGTGGGTCACAGAGCTCTGCTTGTCTCCCTCCAGGGACAGGGTGCTCACCACCTCAGGGGACCTCCTGGCCTATCTTTAGATGGCTCTGACTGTCAAAACAAAATTTGTCCTTATTGGGAGGGGAGTTCTGGTCCCCCCGAGGGTCCAAGTACCCTGCATCCCTCTCCTTAATGCCTGCCTCACCTCTTCCCATCTCCACGTCTTAACGTCACATCAAGTCCTCTACCCCTGCAATGGGGCTTTGGCCTCCAACAGGACTTGAACCTGCTTCTGCCAAGTTACCCAGTGACCTCCTCTATGCCGAATCCATGGACCACTTGCCAGGCCTTATCCTCCGTGATCGGAGGATATACGACACTGATGACCCCTCTCTTCTTGAAATCCTTCCCACCTTGGCTCCCACCTGCCTCCTGCCTCCCATGCCTCCCCCTCCAAACTCTGGATGTTGTTTCCCAGCCTCCTTCCAGACCGCCCACCCCCCTTTCTTCCACTTCCCCGCAGCAGCAGGGTTTCCGGGGCCCCCTCCCAGTTTCTCTTCTTTTTTTACCCTGTCACCTCCCCAGGTTCAGCCGTGCCTACATGCCTGCAATATCCACATCTATACCTGCAAGCCAGGCCCTGCTCCTCAAGGGCAGTACCTGCTGTATGCCTGAGCACTGAGCTGAGCACCAAGAACAGAGACCAAAGATGCACTCGGAGACGTGTGGATCCATAACTATCGTAAGCGAGGCCAGGGCTTTGACGTTGACCACAAAGACTGTGGTGGCCTCGCCTTCCCCCAAAGTGCTCTCCATCAAAGAGGGCATCTCCGTCCACCCAGTCACTCAAAGCACACAGAAAGCTGTCCTTGGCTCCCTCCCCCATCCAAAGAATGCTACCATGTTCCGAGCATCCGCCAAGTCCCTGGTGCTCCACTGAGTAGCCCCCATAATCCTTCCAACCTCAGGACAGCTACTGCTATTATCCCAAGTGTCCAGATCAGGAAACAGGCTTGGAATGGTTAAATAACATTTAGTAAAGGACAGGTCTGGGGCTCTTGCCTGCATCTCTTGATTACAAAGCTCATTCTTGTAAGACCACAAGGTTCTAGCCCCTCCCTCAACTGCCAAATCCAGAGCTGTCTCCTGGGCCCCCTCCATCCCCACCACCCCTGGTCAGTCTAGGGGTAACTGACCTGGGCCATCAGAACAGCCTCCTTTTGGGGAATTCCCTGGCCGTCCAGTGGTTGGTTAGGACTTGGCACTTTCACTGCCATGGCCCGGGGTTCAATCCCTGATTGGGGAACTAAGATTCTGCAAGCCGTGCGGCATGGCCAAAAAAGAAAGAAAGAAAGAAAGAAAGAAAGAAAGAACAGCCTCCTTTCTGGTCTTCCCGCCTGCAGCCCTTTTCCTTCACGTCCAGTTTTCTACCCAGGTGCTAGTGTGATTACCCCCCCAAAGAAATGAGATAATATCAGTCCCCTACATCAACAAAGTCAACGCCCCACAACTTCCCGGATTACACTCAATAGCTGCTCTGGCATTTGGTCCCCATCACCTCATCTCTCCTATCACTTCCCTCCCTGTTCCATGGACCCCAGGCCTTAACGACACCAAGGAATCATGGACGCCAAACACCTTGGAGTCTTTTGCTGTGTCTTTTCCTCCGCCCGGTACGCTGTTTCGTCCCTTCATTGATAGTCAGGCTTCTCATCCTTCAGGACCCAGTTCAAGCCTCTGCCAGCAGTCCAGGCTGACAGCCTCATGAGCCGTGGGCTGAGTCTGCTTCCACACTAGACTCATTTCTTTTTTTTTTTTGGCCGACCCGCGACTTGTGGGATCTTACTTCCCCCACCAGGGATGGAACCCATGCCCCCTGCAGTGGAAGCACGGAGTCCTAACCACTAGACTCCCATGGGAGTCCCATAGGGCTGACTCATTTCTGCTTCTCCCCAGCAACTAACACGAGGTGAGGCACAAAGTAGACATTCACTAAAAATCTGAATGAAGAGATGAATGAATGAATGGCATATTCCCTCACACCTTTATCCCAGCATAAAGACAAAGAAAATAAGTTCCATGAATGCAGGGATTTTCTAAAAATTGAAATATAATTGATGTACAGTATAAGTTATGGGTGTACACTATAGAGATTCACAATTTTTAAAGGTTATACTCCATTTGTAGTCATTATAAAATATTGGCTATATTCCCTATGTTGTACAATATATCCTCATAGCTTAGTCATCTTACACATAATAGTTTGTACCTCTTAATCCCCTACCCCTATATTGCCCCTCCCCCTTCCTCTCCCCACTGGTAATCACTAGTTTGTTCTCTATAACTGTGAGTCTGCTTCTTTTTTGTTATATTCACTAGTTTGTTGTATTTTTCCAGATTCTACATATAAGTGATATATACAGTATTTGTCTTCCTCTGCCCGACTTATTTCACTTAGCATAATACCCTCCAAGTCCATCCATATTTTTGCAAATGACAAAATTTCATTATTTTTTATGGCTGAGTAGTATTCTGTTGTGTGTGTGTGTGTATATACCACATATTCTTTATCCACTCATTTGTTGGTGGACACTTAGTTTGCTTCCATATCTTGGTAATTGTAAACAATGCTGCTGTGAACATTGGGGTGCAATTATCTTTTTGAATTAGTTTTTTTAAATTGTTGTTGTTGTTGTTGTTTGGAAATATACCAAGGAGTGGAATTGCTGGGTCATATGGTAGTTCTATTTTTAGTTTTTTGAGAAACCTCCATACCGTTTTCTGCAGTGGCTGCAGCAATTTACATTCTCACCAACAGTGTACGAGGGTTCTCTTTTCTCCACATCCTCGCCAACATTTGCTATTAGTGTTCTTTTTGATGATGGCCATTCTGACAGGTGTGAGGTGATATCTCATGGTGGTTTTGATTTGCGTTTCCCTGATGATAGTGATGTTGAGCATCTTTTTATGTGCCTGTTGGCAATCTGTATATCCTGTTTGGAGAAGTGTTTATTCAGGTCTTCAAGGCAGGGGTTTTTGCTTGCTTTGTCCATTGCTGGTTCTCCAGTGGCACTATGGCACCTGGCACATAGTAGGTGCTCAATAAATATTAGTTAAATGAAAAAAAACAAAACAAAAAAGTAAATATTCATTAAATGAGTGAATGTGTGAAAGATGCACAATTCAAATCTGGCTGCGGCTCTAAGGACACATAGGCACACACGATGTGATGACAATGGTAATCCGTCTCACGGGTCAGTGATTTTGAGCTCAATACATCCATGATCACTTAAAGTCCACTCAATAACAATGTGAGGTGGGTTGCCTGGACCACACACCAGCCTCCTATGCAGTCTCCCTGCCTGAGTGGCCTTTCTAGAGCATCAATATCACCAGGCCAGCCCCTGCTCAGAAAACCTCTCCAGTTCCCCGCTGCTGATGAGATAAAACTCAGACTTTCTCACCTGACTTCCCACTTTAGCACGTACCACCATTCCCCATGTAACAGATCCTGGTCCCAAGGTAGTTCCTGCGTCTCCCCACCTCCATGCCTTTCTTCATGTTGTTCCTGACCCTTGGAATACCTTTCCCTCTCCCATCTCCAAGTCCAACTCCTACTCTTCCTTTCAAGGTGAGCTGCAGGAGTCTTTCTTGACCCTTCCGAAGCTGGAGGGCAAGCCTGTTACAAATACAGATGACCAGGTCTCTTCCTTGGAAATTCTGAGTCAGTAGATCTGGGTTTTTAGCAATTACCTCTGGCAATTCTTATTTTCAGTCAAGTTTGGGAACCACAGTATATCAGATAGGCAAGGCTAACGCTAGGTTATGCTACATAACAAGTATCTCCCAAATCTCAGTGATTTAATACAACAAAGGTTTATTTTTGTAATGGGCTTGGGTTACTTCCCAGAGCACCTATCCTTCAAGGAAGACTCAGTGCTTCAGGTAGCAAAATTTAAATGCAGCTTAACAACCCATTGGACTCCGAGTGCCTCATATTCAAGGACCCCATCTGATTAATCTCTGCCTCCCCATGGTACCTGGCACAGGACCTATCACACCTGCTTGCTCAGGAACAAAAGAAGGAATACCCATTTGACCTATTCATCCATTAACCAGTATTTATTGAGGCCCTGCTCTTTGTGCCAGGACTATGCTCTGTGGCTACAGACACAGAAGAGGGCAAAACAAACGTCAACCTGTCCCCATGGAGCCACTTACCTAACTTCTCTAAGCCCTAGTTTCCAAATCTGTAAAATGGGCTCTAATCCTTACCCTTCAGGCACAGCATGAGGATTTACTGAGAAAACGAGCATGAAAGCCATTTATAAACTTGAGAAATCTCAATTCAAGCAGATGTGGAAAAGCACTGTTATTCTGGTGTGTGCCCCTTCCTGTTCCTCCACCCCTCAAATCCAGTGCTCAGGTTATATTCATTAAGGCCCTGGAATTTAGTCACACATCCCTCTCCACACTGTTCCTACTGTCTGTTAAAATCATCCTGAACCCAAAAGTGAATATAATGTTAATAACTTACATAGTGCTTATCATGTGTCAAGCTCTGTTTAAGTGTTTTTGTTTGTTTTTTAATTTTTTTGGCTACACCACACAGGATGTAGGATTTTAGTTCCCTGACAAGGGATCGAACCCGGGCCCTCTGCATTGAAAGGGCTGAGTCTTAACCCCTGGGCCACCAGGGGAGTCCCTGTTTAAGTGTCTTATACGTGTTAATTCATTTAATCTTCACAAAAACCATCTGGGATTACTGTTATTATTATCTCCATTTACAGATAAGGAAACTGAAGTAAAAGAGTTTAAGTAACTTACTCGAGACAGGAGCTAGGATTCAAACCAGGCAGAAATCCTGAACTACTGAAACATTCTCCTGATCAACTGGTATCTGCCTCCCAGTGGGCTCATTCTAGCCCTTCTCTCCATCAAAACCAGAGTCAACATCACGCAGCAGAGACTAGATCATGGCACTGACTTTGTAGATGTGTTTTGGGAGAACCGATGGCGTTATAATATTGAGTCTTCCTATCCACGTACGTGGTATATCTAGCCATTAGTTTAGGACTTCTTTAAAGTCTTTCAATAAAATTTAAAAATGTTCTCTCATAAAGGCCATTGACATATTCTTAAAAGATTTATTTAGGCACCATATATTTCTTTTTTAAAAATATTTATTTATTTATTTGGCCGTGCTGGGTCTTCATCGTGGCATGTGGGATTTTCATTGCCGCGTGCAGGACTTTCTTTGTGGCATGTGGGATCTTTTTAGTTGTGGCCCGCGGGATCTAGTTCCCTGACCAGGGATTGAACCTGGGTTCCCTACATTGGGAGCGTGGAGTCTTAGCCACTGGACCACCAGGGAAGTCCCAGGCATCATATATTTCTGTAAATGGCGTTTTTACATTTCCTAATAGTTTGTTGCTATGATTTATAATGGCAATTTATTTTAAGGTATTTCTCTTATTCCCGCAAACTTGCCTCCACATACAGCAAGGGCCAGAGACTGAGGAGTGCTCTAGGACCCTCCTCCTCCCACACCATCCCTTCCAATCTGCAACTGTGTCTGATAGATTCTGTCTCTTTAGTGAATGTTGCATCCCTAACTTCAGGCCTCATTATTTTTGGCCTGATTCCTAACTGATCTCCCAACCAACCTTCACTATAGTCAATACTTACTGCACCCTTGCGCAAATAGAGAAAGGTGTCCTTTCCCAGGACACTCTACCTCCATCTGTCAGATAACTGTTGTAATAAATGTTCAAATACATGGTGTCTACATGTACTTGGTGGCCCTTTTGTGTGATGCCTTGTGTAGTGCACACTGGCACAGTCATCTGTGGTGACCTTGCACATGGCTACCAGAGGGTATCTCTGTAAAATTAAAGTTTGATCATGGTGTTCTATTAGGGGCTGGCTGTCTGTGTCCCCCCAAAATTCATATTTTGAAGCCCTAATTCCCAATGTAATGGTAGCAGAAGATGAGGCCTTTGGGAGATAATTAGGTTTAGATCAGCTCATGAGGGTGGAGCCCCTGATGGGATTAGTGCCCTTATAAGAAAAGGAAGAGACAGCAGAACTTTCTCTTTCTGCCATGTGAAGACACAGTGAGTACAAGCTAGGAAGAGAGCCCTTACCAAGAATTAAATCTGTTGGCACTTTTTTTTTTTTGGCTGCGCCACGCTGCTTGTGAGATCTCAGTTCCCCAACCAGGTATCGAACCCTGGCCCTGGGCAGTGAGAGCGCAGAGTCCTAACCACTGGACCGCCAGGGAATTCCCTCTGTTGGCACCTTGACCTTGGACTTTCCAGCCTCCAGAACTGTGAGAAATAAATGTCTGTTGTTTAAGCCACCAAGTATATGGTATTTTGCTAGAGCAGCCCAAGCTAAGACATATTCCTTTGCTTAAAATTATTCAAAGGTATGCCTTTACCATTCTTTCTTTGACATAATTATTTAAAATAAATAATACTGGGCTTCCCTGGTGGCTCAGTGGTTAAGAATCCGCCTGCCAATGCAGGGGACACGGGTTCGAGCCCTGGTCTGGGAAGATCCCACATGCCACGGAGCAACTAACCCCATGCACCACAACTACTGAGCCTGCGCTCTACAGCCCACAAGCCACAACTACTGAGCCCGTGTGCCACAACTACTGAAGCCCGTGCGCTGAGAGCACGTGCTCTGCAACAAGAGAAGCCACTGCAGTGAGAAGCACCGCAATGAGAAGCACCGCAAGGAAGAGTAGCCCCCACTCACTGCAACTAGAGAAAGCCCGCGTGCAGCAACAAAGACCCAATGCAGCCAAAAATAAATAAATAAAACAAATAAATAAAAATAAATAATACTTTCACATGGTCCAAAAACTAAATTATACAAAAGGTTTCCAGTGAAAATTCTTACTCTAACGATTGTACTCACTACCTTAGTCTCACAAACCACCCACAGGAACCACTTCTATTTGTTTACGCACAACTTTCCAGGATTTCTTTATGAGGTTCCAGGAAAAACACGTACATATGCCCACGCGCACACACACACACTCACACACACACTTTTTTTCTTATACAACAGTAGCATGATACACTCACTCTAACATTTAACTAACAATATATTTTGAAATGTTTTCATATTTATACATAATGAATATCTTCATTCTTTTTGATGGGTGCATACTCGCTAATGGACAAGTTTCAGATGTACTGCAAACGATATCCAATGAATAACATTGATGTATGTGTCATTTCACACATGTGCAGATCTGGTGAATTAAAATTCCATTTCTTCACCCTTTGCAGCCCATATGGACTTGACTTGCTTTGACTAATAGAATATGGTGCAAGTAATGTTGTGCCGGAGGGCCTCAAGAGACCTTGCAGCTTCTACTCTCACCCTCTTGGAACTCTGAGGCCACTATGCTATGAAGAAACCCAGGATGAAATACCATAGAGAGAGAGTGGCTCAGCCATCCTGGTCAACTGGACCATCAGAGCTTAGGTCCCAGACATGTAAGTGTGAGAGAGGTCATCGTGGGCCATCCAACTCCAGCCAAGGGGCAAGCTGACCGCTGCTGAGTAATGTAAGGTAAGATGGGCAGAAAAACCACCCAGCCATTCTTAGAATCTGGAGACACAATATATGCATTCAGAATTCAGAAACAATATATACATTCAGAAGTTTGATAACTATGGTCTGGGTCGTATCATTTTGCAGCCCCACCAATGAGTGAAAGTCCCTGTTTCCCCACAGTTTTGCCAAAAGACTATGTTGTCAAACATATGGATTTTGCTGGACTTCCCTGGCGGTCCAGTGGTTAAGACTCTGCACTTCCACTGCAGGGGGCACAGGTTCTATCACTGGTCGGGGAACTGGGATCCCACAAGCTGCGCAGTGTGGCCAAAAAAAAAAAATAGAAGAAGAAAAAAAAAATATATGAATTTTGCTGGTGCAATAAATTAAAAAATAATATCTCAGTATTATCTTAATTTTCACCTCTTTTATTATGTGCAAAGATGAACATCTGCATATTTGTTTGTCTTTATTGTCTTTTTGTGATCTGTCATGTTCTTTGCCCATTTTTTTAATTGAACTGTTGGTCTTTCTTATCGATATATGGGAGCTCTTTAAATAGTAGGGAGATTAGCCCTTTGTATATGATAAGGATTGCAAATATTTTTTCCCAGTTTATTGTCCTTTGATTTTTCTTTGACTTTTTTTGCCATGCAGAATTTTTTCCCGTAGACAATATATTAATCTTTTATTTTATAGTTTCTGAATTTTTCATATCCATTGGTAATGTGCTTTTATTTTTATTTTTTTTACTGAAGTTTGGTTGATTTACAAAGTTGTGTTAGTTTCAGGTGAACAGCAAAGTGATTCAGTTATACATACATATATATCTTTTTTTTTTCAGATTTTTTTCCCTTATAGGTTATTACAAAATATTGAGTATAGTTTCTGAATTTTGAGTTGTAGTTGGAAAGGCCTTCCTCACTCTAAGAATTATAAAGAATTTTGCCCATATTTTCTTCTAGTATTTTATTTTATTTTTTAAATTTTTAAAATTTTGGCTGTGTTGGGTTTTTTTTGCTGTGCGCGGGTTTTCTCTAGTTGCGGCGAGCGGGGGCTACTCTTCGTTGCGGTGCGCGGGCTTCTCACTGTGGTGGCTTCTCTTGTTGTGGAGCACGGGCTCTAGGCGCATGGGCTTCAGTAGTTGTGGCACGTGGGCTCAGTAGTTGCGGCTCGCGGGCTGTAGAGTGCAGGCTCAGTAGTTGTGGCGCACAGGCTTAGATGCTCCGCAGCATGTGGGATCTTCCTGGACCAGGGCTTGAACCTGCGTCCCCTGCATTGGCAGGCGGATTCTTTAACCACTGCACCACCAGGGAAGCCCTCTTCTAGTATTTTTATGGAGGTTATCCTGACAAGTTGTGTGAAGCATCACCTTTAGAATGAAGTTCAAGGCCAAGGTTATGGCATGGGTGACCTGGTGTCATCCACATGGAGAGGAAACAGGAGGAACAGAAGCTGGTTTAGGAGATTCTCAGGGGGAGACGATGCATGGTGTTTGGGACACGGTGAGTTTAAGACATTCATGGGACCTCCAGGAGGGGAGGAGGGGATGTCCAGGAGGCAAGTGGATTCAGGGGTCTAGAGCTTACGAGAAAATTGGGGGCTGAAGATGTGGGCTTGGGAGCCAAATACGGATGTCAGTTAAAGCCACGAGAATGCGTGTAGAGTTTAAAGAAGGGAGGTTCTCAGATGGCTCTCTAGGGAGTGATCAAGGTAAGGCTCAAGACACATCATGAAGAGAGAGCTGTGTGGGCTTCATCTCTGTAGCCCCTGGGGCTTGGGCACAAAACCAGCCTCAGAGATATCTGTAGGGTGAAGAGAAGCCCTTTATGTAATACATGCATGGACATCTTTGGTTCCTGGGGAGACGGCAAACAGGGAATGGGAGGAGGACCAACAACCTCCCCGGCAGTCCGCCCCAACCCAACAGGTGTGGAAGAGAGACCCTGTGATGGGGGAAGGAAGGAGGCTCAGTCTTGCAGTCGGCCCCCTCCTCCCCCCACAGATGATCCAAAACAGAGCATCAATAGGTGGCAGCAACTCCCCAAAGGTGGATGGAACACAGGGAGCCATCCCTGGCTGGCGTTTTCCTTGGATCCTAGTGTACTGGTTAAGAGCATAGAGTCTGGGGCTTCCCTGGTGGCGCAGTGGTTAAGAATCCGCCTGCCGGGCTTCCCTGGTGGCACAGTGGTTGAGAATCTGCCTGCCAATGTAGGGGACACGGGTTCGAGCCCTGGTCTGGGAAGATCCCACATGCCACAGAGCAACTAGGCCTGTGAGCCACAATTACTGAGCCTGCGCGTCTGGAGCCTGTGCTCCGCAACAAGAGAGGCCGCGATAGTGAGAGGCCCGTGCACCGCGATGAAGAGTGGCCCCCGCTTGCTGCAACTGGAGAAAGCCCTCGCATAGAAACGAAGACCCAACACAGCCATAAATAAATAAATAAAATTAAAAAAAAATCGTCTGCCAATGCAGGGGACACGGGTTCGAGCCCTGGTCCGGGAAGATCCCACATGCCGCGGAGCAACTATGCCTGTGCGCCACAACTACTGAGCCTGCGTGCCACAACTACTGAAGCCCGCTCACCTAGAGCCCGTGCTCTGCAACAAGAGAAGCCACTGCATTGAGAAGCCCGCGCACCGCAATGAAGAGTAGCCCCTGCTCACTGCAACTAGAGTAAGCCCGCGCAGCAACGAAGACCCAAAGCAGCCAAAAATAAATAAATAAAAAAAAAAAAAAAAAAAAGAGCATAGAGTCTGGAGCTTCCTTTCTGGTTCCAAATCCTGGCCCTTGCATTTACTAGTGTGTAACTTTGGGCAAATTACTTAACATCTCTGTGCCTCAGTTTCCTCCTCTGTAAAATGAGGACAATAATAGTACTTTCTCACAGAATTGATATGAGGATGAAATGAGTAAATATTTATAAAGTACTAGTATTGGTACCTGGCACATAGTGAATGCTAGGTAACTATTAAATTAAAAAGAAATAATTTCATTCCTTCGTGAATACTTATTGACCAGCTACTATGTGCCAGGCACTGTTGTAGGCACTGGGGACACGGCAATGAATAGTGCAGGTGAAAATCCCTGTCCTCATGGAGCTTACATTCTAGTAGGGTGGAGAGGAGGGGTGGAGGCAGACAATATATAGAATAAATTAGCAAAATATATGGTGTGTTAGATCCAAGAGGAGACACGAGAGATGGGCAGGAGTTGGCAAGACAGCTAGCCTAGGATCTGGCGCACAGTAGGGCTCAGGAGATGGAAAGGGGAAGGAAGACGAGCAGCAGCGTGGAAACCCTGGCAGAGACACTGGGGCTGCTGACATCATCAGAGTGACAATCGTGATCATCACCGTCATATGACGGCAGCAAACACTTAGCTAGCACTTAATACCAGATACTGTTCTTTCACTTTACACATGTATCATTTCATTGAATCCTTACGGCAACCCTATGAGATTGGTACTGTTATGGTTCCCATTTTTCAAATGAGGAAACTGAGTTAACATAGAGAGGTTAAGTAGCTTGCCTTACAGGGTTATACAGCAAGTGAATGAGCTGGGATTCCAGCCCAGGTCATCTGGTTCCACTGTTGGTAGATGGACCCGCAGATGGAGGGGACAGGACAAGCTGCCAAGCATCAAGATCAAGTAGGGTTTGGGACTTCCCTGGTGGTCCAGCAGTTAAGGATCCGCCTTCCAATGCAGGGGACGCGGGTTCAATCCCTGGTGGGGGAACTAAGATCCCACATGCTGTGGGGCAACTAAGCCTGTGTGCTGCAAGTAGAGAGAAGCCTGCACGCTGCAACTACTGACCCCACGCGCTCTAGAGCCCAAGCACCACAACTAGAGAAGCCCGTGCACCGCAACGAAGAGCCCGCACAGCCAAAATAAAATTAAAAAAAAAAAAAGATCAAGTAGGGTTTGACCTTCACACAGACTGAGAGGAAAATACCCCCCAACACCCACACATTCGAGGCCCAATATAGTTAATGCACCCTTCAAGGCTGCTCAGAGGGCCTGAGAGGAGTCAAAAAGGACCATGAAACAGAGATATGGGCTCAGCTCTGGAAAGCTCCATCCCCAGAGCCATTCCCTCTAGATGGCCTCTGCTCCCCAGCTCCTCCACACACCACTCCATGGGGCTTTGAGCCCAGCCTCCTATGTATGACCTTAAGTCACCATCCCATAGCCCTGTGATCCCATCCAGAGACCACAAATAAAATGATGACTATCATAATCCTGGGTAATTTAACAAAGGCACCAACAAATCCAGATCATAGCTGGAACCAAGAAGGCAAGTCATCAAAAGGCTGAGAAACAGAGAGAGGCAGGTGGGACTGGTGGGCCCAGAGAGACCTGGAATCCACAGTAGTAAAAGCCTGCAGAGGGGGGCTTTTGCAAGACCCTTTCATATCCTTCCTTACCTCACCTGATATTGCTCAATTCTTACCTTAGGCAAAACAGAAATGACCAGACCAAGTTGTCAAATGGAGAAATTAAGGCCCACGGAGGAGCAATGAATTATTTAAGACAGGACTAAAGGTCAGATGTCCAAAACCCTTCCACCGTACCACTCAGAGAGACAGAGAGAGACTAGAGACAGAGACAGAGGGAAAGAAAGGAGGGGGGCAGGGAGGCAGAGGCCAATAGGAAAGACCCAAGAGCAGAGCAATTCTTCCTCATGATTTCCAGGGAAATCCGCGGGCAGGGCTTGGCCTCCCGAACCCTTCATTTAAGCCTCTAACCCTTCATTCCCCCTGTGGGTTGATCAGAGCAGCACCATCTTCACTCCTTCATTCCCAACCCCAGACGAGCCAAATTCTAAAGGGAAGAGGAGAAGGATCAAAGCCCCTCACATAGAGTGATACAGCACTTGACAGTTTCACTATCATTGAACTTTAGAGCAGGGAATACCCATAAAGACTATCTCCCCATCCCCCTATTGCCATCCATTGTAGAGATGGGAGATCAAGGCCCTGAGATAAGAAGTGACTTTTCTGAAGTCCACAGCAACTCAGTCACAGAAATCTAGGTTTCCTTGGGACTTCCCTGGCTTCCACTGCAGAGGGCATGGGTTCGATCCCTGGGAACTAAGATCCTGCATGCTGCACAGCGTGGCCAAAAAAAAAAAAATAATAATAATAATCTAGATTTCCTTACTAGGACATAATAGAGAGGGGCCCTTCCTTCCCTTGCTTGACCTTCATATAACTCCCTGGAAAGAACCCTGGGATCCAGGAGAACTAATATTCATCCTGGCTATGCTGAGACTCACTCAGTGGCCTTGGGGCCTCCTCCTATAGAATGTAGGTTCCAAAAGTGCAAGGCATTCTTGTCTGTTACGCCCTCATGTATCTCCAGCCCTAGAACAGTGTCTGGCCCATAGTAAATTCCCAATAAATATCCACTGAATGAATGAATGTCTACAGGGCTAGGGTTAGGGAAGTGTCACCGTGACAGCCTGAAGCCTAAAAGAGAAGACTAGGGAACCATAAGCTTCATCTTCAGTTATATGAAAGGCTAAGATTCTGTCCACAAATATTTACTGAGGGTCCACTATGTGCTGGGTACTGAACTAGGTGCTGGGATTCTGGTGAGAACCCTACAGTCATGCCCTCACCTCAAGAGCTCACAGGCCACTATAATGTGGAATTTTTTTGTGGGCTCCAGAGGGTAGACTCCGGTGCAAGGTGGGGGTCTGGGGGGGCGGTCTAAGTGACATGCTGCTCAATATAATAGACTCTTTTCTCAGCCTGAGCTACCCTGAAATGGTGTCGCTGCTCAGAAGGTGGTGAGTGCAGCGGGACTGCAGCGTTCAAGCCGGGCGCCAGCCGCCCACCTGTCAGAAGCTGTGCCAGGAGTATGCGGGAGAAGAGATTTCTGCCTCGGGTGAGGTCACTTCCCACCCCCAGATGCTCTGCCTACAAAACCCTGCAACTCTCTGATGCTGGATCTTTTTCTTTTCTGAATTTCAAGGTCTCATCATGTGGACAGCTCCAAATTCTAAGTCGTCTGCCCAACACTCCCGGACCCAAAAGAAATAAAGCCGAATTCAGCCAAGGTCCTACCACCCACTGCCTCTGGGGATAGTCAGCGCCCCCTCCCCGCCGCGTGGGGGCTGAAGGGAGGTAACTCGGGCACCGGGGTGCCGAGGACGTCGTGGGGAGATAGGTGTTCCAGAGACGTAGTTGACAGAACCGAGACATGTGACAGTCGAAGCGTCACGTTCTGTGGTCTGAGAGGCTGGGACCGGGCCGGTCACGTGACGCGAGGAGGGGTGCACCGTGGGGTGATGTGAGATGAGGGGCCTCTCAGATTACATACCAATGACGCATTCTCACCCCTTTTGGCAACTAGCTTTCCGTTTGAAGATGCGATAGTTCCGGCGAAGTGGGCGGGTTCTCACGTCCTGGCAATTTTGCTTCCGTTCGGGGCCCTGCTGCTTCCGACCTCCGCCTTTCCCTCGGGTGGGGAAGGGACGATATCCCGTGCGCATGCTCCAGTCATCCCAGAGGGGGCGGGGCCGAGGCTACTGGAGAGGGGGAGAGGGAGAGAGGGAGGGCGGGGGGAAGAAAAGGGAATTCCAACCTGTGGAAACTTGGGGGTCCCCGAGGTCGGCTCCTTCCCCTTGACTGTGGATGGTGCCAGGGAAAGAGCCTCTGGCGGCTCGTGGGGGGCAGTTTTGGGGTCCGCAGGGTGAGGGCGGAGGGGAGTGTCAGAGTGTGAGTGGGATACGGGAGTTCCAAACTTAGAATCTTGAGGCCCGCCGGGCTCCGGCGCCGGGGAGAGGGAGCTCGAGCCGCCATGCGGGACAGGACCCACGAGCTGAGGCAGGTGAGAAGTCGGCGCAGCAGGGTTGGGGACGAGCGGACGGGGTGGGGTCTGGCTGGAATGCAGGACTCCTGGTCTTCGGGGCAGGGAGGGGTGGCTGTGGGCTAGGAAGGAAAGACCCGGAAGTCTGTGAGTCCTGCTGGGCGAGAGCAATAGCAAGGAAGTGATGCCAGTGACCCCGGCCCTGGCAGGGGGATGACAGCTCGGACGATGAAGACAAGGAGCGAGTCGCGCTGGTGGTACACCCGGGCACTGCACGGCTGGGGAGCCCGGACGATGAATTCTTCCAGAAGGTAAGAGGCTGGGGTGTCGGCCTGGATTCACGAGGGGGCTGGAGGACCCGAGGAGCATAGCGGCCTGGAGTACCCCCATATCTCCTTCAACCCTCTCGGTCATCCTCCCCAGGTTCGGACAATTCGGCAAACTATTGTCAAGCTGGAGAATAAAGTCCGAGAGTTGGAGAAGCAGCAGGTCACCATTCTGGCCACGCCCCTTCCCGAGGAGAGTGAGTGAAACCCTGGGTGTAGAACGCATGCTCAGCCAGAGGGATTGTGGGGATTGTAGTTCCACGCAGGTGGTGGGCAGGGAGATTTGTTGAGGTAGGGGCTGCTGTTTGGGCATCATGGCTTTCTCTTGTTCAGGCATGAAGCAGGACCTGCAGAACCTGCGCGACGAGATCAAACAGCTGGGGAGGGACATCCGCGCACAGCTGAAGGGTGAGCTCCTAGGACCTCAGACAGATACTTTCCTCTGATCCTGCCCAGCTCCTGGTATATCTGGGGAGTGTGTGGCCCAGAGAGGCCAGTGATATATATCCAGGTCACACAGCAGGCCTACGTCCAGAATCTCCGTCTCCTGGCTTCCAGTCCAAAGTTCTTTCCACAGCATATGCCTGCCTCTCAGGTTCCCTTATTTATAATGAAACCATTGACATTTGATCCTTGACTGAGGCAGAGGTTAGCGTTGCCACCCCACCCCACAAGTCAAAATCTGCATATAACTGTATGGTCCACCCTCCATATCCCAGGTCCTGCATGGGTGGATTCAACTAACCGTGGATCATGTAGTTCTGTAGCATGCATTTATTTTCTAAATATCCAAGTATAAGTGGACCCACGCAGTTGTGCAAGGATCAGCTGTACTCCTACAATTCTTGCTGCCCAGTGTGCATTCTTTGGGCAGGCAGATGGGGGTTTTGTTAGGAGGCCTCTGCATGCCTGTGGGAATTCTCCGATGTATTTATTGCAAAGAAAAATATACTTTTGCCTGTCAGAGACTCAGTCATTTTATGATAAATTTTATTTCCAAAAAAAATCCTATGGCGATAAGCACCTCTCTATTGTATGGCTGGGTGGCTGGGGTCCTAGTCGCCAAACGAATTTCAGAAGCCACAGGTCAAACTCCCCTGCTCTACCAATACTCTTGTGTCTTTCCACAGCCATAGAGCCCCAGAAGGAGGAAGCTGATGAGAACTATAACTCGGTCAACACAAGAATGAGAAAAACCCAGGTGGGTTCATTATTCCCAGAACTAGAAAATTTCAGCTAGTGTTTTATAGATCATTAGATGGCAGACGTAAGGAGGAAGGGCCCTTAGAGATCATCAAGTTCAACCAGATGATTTTCCAAATGGGGAAACTGAGGCTCAGAGAGGAATAGGATTCACCCAAGGTCAAGAACCCCGGTCTCATGACTTCCAGTCCATTATATCCCTGCCCTCTTCTCCTCCATTCAGTGAGAAGTTGCTGAGTCCCTAGACATGATCTGGGCTCGGCTGTAGGAGATACTTTCTAGAAGCCAAGATGGGGAGTTAAGCTTGAATAGATGACAAAGACATTACTCAGGTAGGACTTGGTAGCTAGTGGCTCTGCCCAGGAAAGAAGAGGGTGCAGTCAAATGGTTGGGAGGGTCCCTGCCCATGTGACAGGGACATCCTCTGCCCCAGGGACAGAGTTCAAGAAGTCAGGAAGAGGAACTTCCCTGGGGTGGAAGGTCACTGAATCAACAGCTTTGTAAGGAGATTTGAGGTGGTCTGAGCAGCCTCCTCTGGATGCCCAGTGAGGCATGGTTTGGAGTTCTTGGAGATCAGAGTTGAAGTAGGTGGGCCCAGAGCTCAGCAAAGACCCCAGATTGAAGATGGAACAGTTTGGGCATCTTGAAAGGGTACAGCTGAAGCCAGGAGAGCAGATGTGTCTTTGAGGAAGGAACTCCAAGGAATGAGCAGATTTTAGACATCAGGGAAATGGACAAGGAGAGAGGGCGTTTCGGGGGAGGGGGGGCTTGTGGTAGTCATTGGTGTGAGAGGCTGACGGCCCAGGTGGGCCTGTAAAAATCTGGGCAATCGCTATGACCCCCGGGCATCCCAGCACACCTCTAGTCTAAGCAGTGAGGCTGGTGTTCAACAGGCATTCCACAAACATTTGTTGAGGGCCTACTGTGTGCCAGACCATTTTTCAGCTGTTTGGGATACAGCCGTGAACCAAAGATCCCTATCCTCACAGAGCTTACATTCCAGTGCGGAGAGACAATCACCGTAATAAGTCAGTAAATTATTTTAGAACATAGGAAGTATTAAGGGAAAAGAGCAGGAGGAGAGGGAATGAGAACATCGGGAGAAGGCAGGTTGCAATAAGGTGGAGAAAACTTCACTTAGAAGGTGACATTGTAACAAAGACTAAAGGCCTTTGTGGGGCCTGAGCATTCCAGGCCAAAGGCGTGCAAGTGCAAAGGCCTGAGGTGGGGCTGTGCTCTGCTCAGGGAGGAGTAAAGAGCCCATTGTGGTTGGAGGGAAGGGGTGAGGGAACAGTGTCGGGAGGTAAGGTCAGAGGGGCAACGGGGGAAGGGGAGGGTCATATAGGGCCTTGTAGGTCCTGGTAAGGGCTTCGGCTTTTACTTTGAGAGACTGGGGGAGCCTTTCAAGGTGGTCAAGGCAGCAGGCACCTATGAGCTCCTGCTCTTTGCTCGCTGTACCCACGGGGATGCTGAGGCCCAGACCGGGCAGGGATCCTCCCAGGAGTACCCAGCTTCTATTCTCCATCCTTAGCACGGGGTCCTGTCCCAGCAATTCGTGGAGCTCATCAACAAGTGCAACTCAATGCAGTCCGAATACCGGGAGAAGAACGTGGAGCGGATTCGGAGGCAGCTGAAGATCAGTGAGTTGCGGCGTCCGGCCCACAGGGTCAGGTGACCTGACCAGCTCTGAGCCTGGCCTTTTCCTTCACAGCAAATGCTGGAATGGTGTCTGACGAGGAGCTGGAGCAGATGCTGGACAGCGGGCAGAGCGAGGTGTTTGTGTCCAATGTGAGTGGCCGCAGCCAGCCTCCCTCTGCCGGGCCCCCCGTTGTCTCTGAGTCCTGGCCCTTTTTCATGGAGGGAATCCTGAGGCCCAGAAGGGCACGAATTAGCCTGCCTGGAACCACTCATCAGGGGCCTGGCCCCAGTTCTAGGCCTGAGGGCTGCCCCAAAGCTGAACAGGAAATTCTGAACCTGCTGCTGGTTTCCCTGTGACTTGTCCCTTCACTCCTGTCCACTCTCCAGATACTGAAGGACACACAGGTGACTCGACAGGCCCTAAATGAGATCTCGGCCCGGCACAGTGAGATCCAG
The DNA here is from genome assembly GCF_028021215.1 of Eschrichtius robustus. Taxonomy (NCBI): domain Eukaryota; kingdom Metazoa; phylum Chordata; class Mammalia; order Artiodactyla; family Eschrichtiidae; genus Eschrichtius; species Eschrichtius robustus. Next base: position 77,454,133 of record NC_090839.1, read on the forward strand.
CAGCTTGAGCGCAGTATCCGTGAACTTCATGAGATTTTCACTTTTCTGGCTACTGAAGTGGAGATGCAGGTGGGCACCCCAGGCAGCTGGCCAGGCTTGATCCAGCCCCCAGACGTGAGACCGTATTGTGCCTGTCAGCCCACCTCCACCCTTAGCCTCTCTCCCCGGGGCTTTTGTTCTCCTCCAGACTGGACCAAGCCCCCAGGCTTGCCTTTATTTCCATCCTTAGCTGTGCCCCCAAATTGCGTCCTCCTCAACAGCTACTTGGATGGCCACTCCTCTATACGTTGTACCCCATCCCTCAAACTTGAGCCCACCCCAGGTATGGCCCCAACCCTGGCTCCTCCTCCACCAACCGAATCTACCCTCATACTTCTGAGAGCTCCACAGCTGCTCCCTAGAGGGCCTGCCTCCTAAAATCTGTACAAGGATGGGGTGGGAGGTGGTATTCTTCCCCCGGCCCTTATCTAAGCATAAGGGGAGCTTCCAGCCCTGTCCTGGAGGAGCTGACCCAATGCCCTTTCGCAGCTGGGAGTCATGGGGAAGAGCTTTCACTCGGTAGGAGTACCAGGATAGGGAGAGCTTCACAGCAGTGGGGAGACAGGCCTAAAGAACATGTGACTTCAGACAGACTTGTGAGGGGACAAAAGTTCACCCTGTGTGAAAAGATAGGAGCCATGTAAGGCACTCAGCTCCCAGCCAGCACTGTGAGTAGAGGTTGTACGGGGCGAGGGAGCAGGACAGAGGGACCACATGGTGGAAGGGGGCCTGGAAGCCACCTGCAGGAGAGTGGACTTTGGTCAGATGTGGTCCTGCCTCCACATCTTTGTTAGTGCAGTGTTTTCTGCCAGGAATGTCCTTCAGTCATTTGTGGTTGGGCTGGGCAGACTGAGGAGCTGCTGGGCTCTCCACCCCCAGTCATTCCTACCTGCCTGAACCGCCCGCTCTTCCGAGCAGGGGGAGACGATCAACAGAATTGAGAAGAACATTTTGAGCTCAGCAGACTATGTGGAACGTGGGCAGGAACATGTCAAGATGGCCCTGGAGAACCAGAAGAAGGCGCGGAAGGTCAGCCTCCCCCCACCCCCACCCTGGGTGGCCCTCCCTCCCCTCCTGAGTTTCCCTGACCCCCTCCTCTCCCACAGAAGAAAGTCTTTATTGCCATCTGTTTGTCCGTCACTGTCCTCATTCTGGTGGTCATCATTAGCGTCTCCACGTTGGTTTGATAGCGCTGCATATTCTCGGTGAGATACTGTGGGCCTGCCCCCTGGCCTGCCCCATCCCTGACTCCAGCCTTTCCTCCTCCCCTCAGACCCTCTTCTGCCCTCCTTCCCTTGCAGGCACTAAGAGCACCAGGGACCCCGGGTCTACCTTCTCTCCCAGCAGCTGGGGGTGGGCAGGACAGAGCCTCCAGCCAGACCCCTTCCTCACACTGGCCTTGTGCGGAGGGGCAGACGGTCCCTCTGGGGTCGGCAGCCCCTCATCCATGGGGGCCTCCCTCCTCAAGCCACAGTGCCTGGGGGCGGGCCTGCACTGTCCTGTCTGGCTGGGACATGTGGTTTTGTAAGAAATTAAAAAAAAAAAAAAAAAAAAAAGCTTGGAGATTCCCCTGTGCATGTGTGTTCCTGAAAAGGCTGGTCCAGGGCCTCCAGGTAACCAGCCTCCCCACCTCCTGGCCACCCTTGGGGACAGGCCCAGCCCAGGCAGGCTCAGATCAGACTGTCTTAGGTGCTGTGAGCACACCAGGCTGGCAGTGCCCTTCTACTCTCCCATGAGAATGAGTGGGGCCGGGAGGGGGTAACACCCCATCTGGCTGTGAGTACCTAACCCCAAAGCAGTGAGGCTGGGCCAGGCCAGGCTGGGCCACGGGGGGGCGGGGGGGGGTGGGTGGGTGGTGGTGGTGGTGGTGGTGGTGGTGGGGGGTGGGTGGGTGGGTGGTGGTGGTGGTGGTGGTGGTGGGTGTGTGTGGTGTGTGTGTGTGTGTGTGTGTGTGTGTGTGTGTGTGTGTGCATTCCTGAGGGCCGGTCTCAGAAGGGGCGATATTTGAGTGGTGTGGCAAGTGAGGAGGGGCCGGTTATGGGAAGAATCAGTGAAGAGGTTGCCAGGCAAAGGGTTCAACAGGCCAGGCCCTGTGCCCAGAAAAAGGCATTGCCTCTTACATGAGTTCAGGTTAGAGAGCTTGGCACTGCATCAGCTCACCTTGTTTCTCGGGGGTCTTGTGGCTGAAGCGGGTAGAGGAGGCAGAGGAGCCTGACCCCAGGGCTTCCATGACTCACCTGAGCTCCAGGCTTCCACTCTAAATGTCTAAGATTTTCAAGTCCCATGCCTAGTTTCTGCAGCTGGGTGTGGCTCCTGTCCCCAGACACGTAGTTTCAGGGCTCCTGGCTCCGAAGCCTGGTAAAAACAGGGAGGTGCCTGATCCTGACCAAGGTCTGGGAGCCGGGTTCCAGCCGCCCTGGCCCATCGCACTTTCGATCCCACAGGTCACCGCCGCTGCTCCTGTAGCCCAGCCCGTCTGGTTGCAGTACCTCTTGCTTCGGCCACCAAGTATGGGGTGCACACGTGGGTGCCGGGGCGACGCGAGCGATGAAGGGCTACCAGTGTGGTCGTTGGTGCAGACTGGGACCCCGCCCCTGGACCCGGGATGGGGGAGGGGTCAGAGGGCGGGATTGGGCCTCGGTGACGTGGGACAGGACCGCTCAGCCTCCATCCGCGGCTGGGCGCCCGCCTGCAGCGCCTCCCTGTGGTCCTAGAACGGCGGTTGCTTGGTGCCTGCGCCAGATCCGAGGGTACACTTGGCCCCGAGTGTACGGAGTGTGGCTGAAGGGTGGCCCGGTCCCCACTTGGAAAACGACTGACTAGCGGACCTAAATGTTGTTCCTAAAGAGCATCAGGATTGGTCCGTAGGGCGTCCTGAAGGAGTGAGCACCGGGTATTAAACAGCAATTAGAGGACGCTGATGTGGGCGGGGCCTCAGAGCGAGTCCTCAGTCGCACCCAAAAGCGATTGGATCACAGAGCTCAAGGGGCATGGTCCAAACGCCAAAGGAGACGGAAGGCGGCTGGCCAGTGAGAGACTGGTGGGCGTGCGCAGGGAGTCAGAACCTCACGCGAGAAGGCGTGGCCGGATCGCTCTCCCTAGCTGCCCGACTTGCAGCTGCCCAAGTCTGGGAGGTTACCCACGCCTTCGTCCTGCCTGAGATCCTGTGTCCTGTGTACAGAAGAAACTCTAGACGCCTACAGGAAGGAACCCCTCATTTTCAGAAGCGTGCGAACACTCTGGATGCCCACCCAATGGGGAAACTGCGGGGCCGGATGGATCCTGCCCCAGGGGAAGATTGATTTGGACGCGGGGCCTCTGCGCTTCCCTGATTCTCCATTCTCTATCTCTTCCCCTTGCGGCCTGCTTCTTCAGCGGAATCCTGTCCTTTTGGTCGCCTTTGTCCAATCCCTCATTTTTCTGCCTTCGGAATCAAACTGCACGACCCATGGTACCTACTGGAATCTGATAGAGACTGTCAAACCGACGCGGAGACTGCCACTTGCTACGCAGCTGGGTGTCCACGTGCAGTGTGTGTCTTCCGCTTGGCCGTGCTGGACAGCGCCACCCTGAAAGGCTGCTTACCCGTCTCACCCAGGACGCCGTCCAGAACCTCCTGGAAGAGGTGGCTAGATGGCCAAACGAGGGCTCAGATGCCGAGCTCAACAATTTGAACTTTTTCTGTGGGCTGTGGGGACCTATAGAAGGTTTTTGAACAGGTGAGTGGCAAGTTTGGAGCCGACTTAGCAGACGAGTGCACTGGCGGTTTCACAGGCTCCCTTGCGTATACCCGGTCCCTGTGGGAAACCGACCTGAGTGAGGGGCTAAGGGCAGGTTTTGCACTGAAATCCTGGCTTGGCTGCTGTCAGCCCAGCTTTCAGGGAACATGGCCTGTGTTAGTTGTGGCTTTTCCAAATCATGTTGCATCACAACCTTTCACCTGCAGCCCTCTCCACTTACTCCCTCACCCGCTGAATATTTCATGGTTCAGATTCTTAAGAAAAGGAACCTGACTGGTCTAGGTCAGGCTACATTGACCTACCTATGAATTGTCTACCTTGAGTCAAGATTTTACCCTTGACCAAGATGTATGAGAGGTGTTACATGGTACAAAACGCTGCAGCAGAGTGCATATGAAGCAAGAATGGACGAGTTCAGTGATTGATATCAGTTTCTGGTACAGCCCTGTGGTAGATTACTGTTCCAAATATATGCTGTCCTTCCTACTGGGCCCCTCACTTCAGGAGGATTATACATTCATGCCCCACTTACAATGGGCTTGGCTATGGCCAGTGGAATGTGAGTAGAAATGCAAAGTACCACTTCCAAATAGAAGCTTTAAGCACCAATGAGTATTCTGAGAGCTTCCCTTCTCTTTATCCTCGGCCATGAAACTGTCAGTTGCCAGATCAAGACTTCTTCAGCCTGGAACCCAGAATTAACAGGACATGAAGCTGAGCTGTAGCCCACCTGTAAAGTGATGCGTAATGTAAATGAGAAACTTCTCTTGCTGTGAGCCACTGATATTTTGAGGTTGGTTGTTACCACATCAACAGTCCTTTCAGCTGTTACAGAATTATTACCCAGCAGTGGGGTGTTGCTACAATAAAAAATAAACCTGAATTGTGTGTCATTGGCTTTGGAGCTGGACAGTGGCTGGTGAGGAAACTACCATTGGAAGCTAGAAAGATGGTGATGTGTGTTATGCAGTGGTGAAGCATTTTTTTTAACTGTAATCTGGAAATAGAACTAAGAGTATAAATAATGTCCAACTGAGTTTAGAGCTTTAGGCAAAAAATTGGGGAAAGAGAATATTAGTAGTATGCCTTGGTTGCTGTTGGGTGCATTTGACAAGTTACTGTAAGAAAGAGATGACTCAGAATATAATTGGCCAGTTTTTAAGCAGAAATGGAAGAGAATATAGAAACTCCAGGCAAGTGATCCAAATTTTTAACCAGTGAAAGATACAACTTGACAAGGCCATTGAGGCACAAAGTTTTATTAAAATTCATCTTTGTGGGACTTCCCTGGTGGCGCAGTGGTTATGAATCCACCTGCCAATGCAGGGGACACAGGTTTGAGCCCTGGTTGGGGCAGATCCCACATGCCGTGGAGCAACTAAGCCTGTGCGTCACAACTACTGAGCCTGCGCTCTAGAGCCCATGAGCCACAACTACCAAAGCCCGCACGCCTAGAGCCCGTGCTCCACAACAAGAGAAGCCACCGCAATGAGAAGCCCGCACACTGCAAGGAAGAATAGCCCCCGCTCGCCGCAACTAGAGAAAGCCCACGCGCAGTAACAAAGACCCAACACAGCCAAAAATAAATAAATAAATAAACTTATTTTAAAAAAACAAACTCATCTTTGTGGCAAGGGCCATATCAAGTGTATGGCTCTCATGCCTTATGTAAAAACCTCTGACTTGGTCGAAGTGGTTCCCAGTAAATCTTTTCAGTTATACAAGGTGATTCAGGGAAAAAAGATTAAGAGTGTAACTAACTCTCCACTTGCCTACAACTAAGTCGAAAAAGAGGCATGTCTGAAAAAACTGTGAGTTTGGCTGTTGGTCCATGGGACTGACTGGAATCAAATAGATAAGAAGTCCCCCTGCCTCCCCCGCCAAAAAAAACACATTAGCTTGGATTTTTAAAAGACCATGAGTGTTCAAGTCTTAAAATGACCTTGAGGGCTTCCAAATTTCTATGGGCATGAAGGAGACCAAGAAAGCTGCCTTATTAAAGAAAGGCATAACCTCCACGTGTTCTCAAATGTGGCCAAGGAGAATAAATGGAAAAGGATGGGCCATTATAAGGGCAGAGCCAGGACTTCCCTGGTGGTCCAGCAGTTAAGACTCTGCGCTCCCAATGCAGGGGCCCGGGTTCGATCCCTGGTCAGGGAACTAGATCCCACATGCTGCAACTAAAGATCCCGCATGCCACAACTGAAGATCCCACACGCCACAACTGAAGATCCCACACGCCACAACTGAAGATCCCACACGAGGCAACTAAGACCTGGTGCAGCCAAATAAACAAACAAAAAAAGGCAGAGCCAAGGACATGGAGAAGAATGAACTAGGGAACTAGTCCCAGGAAGCAGTTCCGCTCCCAGGGGAAGCAGGGGGTCCTTTTCAACATCTGCCCAGCAGGATTTTAGAATTATCATAGACCAGTAACTTCTGTCTCCCATTTTTCCTTCTGAATGAGGGTGTTTACTGCTATTATCCTGTCCTTGTTCCACTTCATATGTTGGATGTGGTGGAGGGGACAGAGATAATTTGTGACTGATTGATTGATCCATTTATCTACTTATCTATCTAGTTATTTATCTATCTAGTTATCTGTTTATCTGTTTATTTACTTTGGGTCATAGGTCTCTGGATCAAGAGACGCCACATCTGGACCTGATACAGAGACTATCAGAGGTCCTGGATTTGAGCCTGATGCCATGATTAGATAGGTCATTTGGGTGGTCTGCCTTGAGAGAGGGATGCATTTATTTTGCATGTGGAGGAAACACAAAAGACAGTATTTGTGACAAAGAGGGCAGACGGGGGAAGATTTTACAATTGTTCAAAAACATTCATTGGCCTTCCCTGTGAGGCCCCTCCATACGAAAATATTATATATCCCCACTCCACTGACATCAGCTATGGTTTGCTTTAGGCAATGGAACTTGAGTTTCTTATTACTCCTGGCACAAATTACCATAAACTTAGTGGCTTAAAACAACATACATTTATTCTTTTATAGTTCTGGAGGTCAGAAATCCAAAATTAGTTTCACTGGGCTAAAGTCAAGGAGTTGGCCGGGCTGGCTCCTTCTGGAGGAACCATTTGCTTACCTTTTTCAGTTTCTAACTGATGCCTGCATTCCTTAGCTAGTGGCCCTATCCTCCATTTCAAAGCACATCATTCCAATCTTGGCTTCTATCATATCACCTTCTCCTCCCACTCTGACCTTCCTGTCTCCCTCTTATAAGGACCCTTGTGATTACCTTAGGCCTATCCAGATACTCCAGTATAATCTACCATTTCACCATCCTTAACTTAATCACATTGGCAAAGTCCCTTTTACCATATCAAGTAACATTCTCAGGTTCCAGGGATTAGGATGTGGTCATATTTAGAGGGCCATTGTTCAGCATACCACACCACCCAAATCCACATTTAACTGATTCTTTCATTTATTCACAAAATATTTATTGAGCAAGACTTACGTACCAGGCATTATGGCGGGTGCTGGAGGAGCAGAGGTGAAAATTCAGACAGGGTCTCTGCTTTCATGGAGTTTATATTTTAGTGGAGATGACAAGTAAAGAAATAGCTAAGACATCCCAAAACCAGGACATGTATTATTAAAAAATTAAGCAGTGTGTTGTGACAAAAAATTACAAGGGGTTGGAGATGGCTGTTCTAAAAGATATTCAGGAATGGTTTCTTAGGGGAGGTGACTTATCCAAAGGGCAGAACTGAGGGCTCAGAAGGCAGAGCAGAGCCATGGAGGGTTACTTGTAGGCCTGGACACCTAAAGAAATTTGCTCAGCTGGCTTTTGAAATTGCTTTGGATCAGTGACTCCTTTTTACCTTCCATTTCTTCCCTTTTTGAACCAGAATGTCTAAAACTATTACTCTATGCATGTCTCAGCGTTGCATGTTGGAGTACATGACTTGTTTCTTTAGTTTCATAGGTCCACAGATGGGAGGAATTGTGCTCCAGAATGGATTATGCCCAGAGCCTCATCTGCATCTAATTTAGATAATGAGACTTGGGACTTTTGGTTTGATGAGATTTATATGAGATTTTTTTCTTTTTTTACTCTGACTTGATGCTGTAATGGGATGAGACTTTTAGGGACCTTGGGAGGAAGTGAGTGTATTTTGTGTGTGGGACAGACATGAATCTTTGAGGGCTAGAAGGTGAACTGTCGTAAGGAGAATAATGGCCCCCAAAGATTCCATGCCCTAATCTCTATGAATATGTTACCTAACATGAGAAAAAGGGCTTTGCAGATGTAATTAAGTTTACTAATCAGTTGACCTTAAGATAGGGAGATTGTCCTGAATTATTCATGTGGGCCGAATGTAATCATATGAGCTCTTAAAAGCTGAAAATCTTCTCCAGCTAGCTACAGAAGAGGAAGACAGAAGTCAGAGAAATTTGAAGCAGGAGGACTCAATGTGCCATTGCTGACCTTGAAGAGGGAGGGGCTCCTAGCCAGGGAATGTAGATGGCCTCTAGAAACTGAGAACAACCACTGGCTGACAGCCAACAAAGAAACAGGGACCTCATTCCTACAGCCAAATGGAACTGAATTCTGTTAATAACCCAGGTGAGTCTGGAAGTGGATTCTATGTCAGGACCTCCAGATAAAAGCTCACACTGGCCAAGACCTTGACTTCAGCCTCATGAGACACTAAGTAGAGGACCCAGCTGAGTCAGCCTGGACTTCTGATCTATAGAACCATAAGATAAGAAACGGACGTTGTTTTTAAGATGTTAAGTTTGTGGTCACTTATTATGCAGCAGTAGACACAGTAAGATTTGAGCTGAGACTTGAACAGAAAGAGCATCATGGGCAAATCTAGGATTATGGGTTCCATCCCCAGGAAGGAGCAAGTGCAAAGGTCCCAAGACTGGGAAGAAAAAATAAACAGAAGGCCAGCATGGCTAGAGCCTGCTGAGTGTAAGGAGTAGGTAAGAGATGAGGTCAGAGTTGGGATAGGACTTGAATGGAAAGCAGGCTCCAGGGAGACGGATTTTAGTTGAGAGTGGGCTGTGCATAAGTAATTGAGAACAAGTCTCCAAATCTCCTTGGTTGAATCCAGAATGACCGCCCCATCTACAAAGCCTGCTGCCTTCCCTTACCTCTGCCTCAGCCCCGGTCCTGGAGTTTTCTCCTGCGAGGAGTCCCAGTTTATGCAGACATTCAGCTGGGGAGGGGATCATGACTGAAGTCCAAAGTACAGACTAAGGAGTGATGCCAGCTATTGCCCCACCAGCTGGGCCTATGATTTTGCATTCCCAAGATGCTTTCACTACCTGGGACAGTCCTGGCAGAGAGCCAGGGAATTAAAGGAAGTTGGGGCAGAAGAAAAGTGAGGACCAAAAGTCAGACTGTCTGGGAATTATCCAGATAACAAAATGGGACAAAGACATCACAAGAAAAGAAAACTTCAGATCACTATTTCTTATGAATATAGATGTAAAAATCCTCAACAAAATACTAGCAAACAAAATTCAGCAATATATAAAAATGATTATATAAGTGGGATTTATCTCAAGAATGCAAGGTTGGTTTAACATCTGAAAATCAATTAATGTAATAAAGAATATTAATAGAATAAAGAACAAAAACCCTCTGATCATCTCAATAGACACAGAAAATACATTTGACAAAATCCAACAACTTTTTCTTTTTTTTAAAATTATTTTATTTTTGGCTGCATTGGGTCTTCATTGCTGCGTGAAGGCTCTTCTCTGGTTGCGGTGAGCCGGGGCTACTCTTCGTTGTGGTGCGCGGGCTTCTCATTGGGGTAGCTTCCCTTGTTGAGGAGCATGGGCTCTAGGCATTCAGGCTTCAATAGTTGTGGCACGCGGGCTCAGTAGTTGTGGCGCACGGGCTTAGTTGCTCTGTGGCATGTGGGATCTTCCCGGACCAGAGCTCGAACCCGTGTCCCCTGCATTGGCAGGCGGATTCTTAATGACTGTGCCACCAGGGAAGCCCAACAACTTTGATTTTTTTAAAAAGCTTAAGAAACTAGGAATAAGAGAGAACTTCCTTAACTTGCTAATTATCAAAGGGCATCTGTGAAAAAGTCACAGCTAACATCATACTTAAATGATGAAAGACTGGATGTTTTCCCCCTCAGATCAGGATGTCTTCTCCCATCACTTCTATTTAACACTATAAGCAATAAAAAGAAACAAATGGCATCCAGATTGGAAAAGAAGAAGTAAACAATCTCATTTTACAGATGACATGATCTTGTATATAGAAAATCCTTAGGAATACACACACACACACACACACACACACACACACACACACACACACACACGTTAGAGCTAGTAAACTGGTTCAGCAAGGTTGCAGAAAACAAGAACAATGTACAAAAATCTACTGTCTTTCTCATCACTAGCAATGAACAATCCAAAAAAGAAAGAAAACAATTCCATTTACAATAGCAACAAAAGGAATAAAATACTTCTATATAAATTTAACAAAAGAAATGTAAGATTTATACACTGAACACTATAAAACACTGTTGAAAGAAATTAAAATCTAAATAAATTTAAAAACACCCCATGTTCATGGGTCAGAAGATTTAATATTGTCAAGATGACAGTACTCCTCAAATTGATCTACGGAGCCAATGCAATCCCTATCAGAATCCCAGACAGCTTCCTTTTCTTTTTCTTTTTTGCAAAAGTTGACAAGCTGATCCTAAAATTCATATGGAAATTCAAGGGATCTAGAAAAACAAAACTAATCTTGAAATAGAAGAACAAGTTGGAAGACCCACAGGTCCTGATTTAAAATTTTACTACCAAGCTACAGCAAGCAAAACAATGTGATACTGGCATAAAGAAAGATATATACCCAGGGAATAAAATTGAGAGTCTGGAAATAAACCCTTATATTTACAGTTAGGTTATTTTCAACAATGAAGTCAAGACAATTAGTGTGGAAAAAATAGTCTTTTCAATAAATGGAGTTGGGACAATTGGATATCCACATGCAGAAGAATGAAGTTAGACCCTTACCTCAAACCATATACAAAAATTAACTCAAAATGGATCAAAAATCTAAATGTAAGAGCTTTTAGCTATAAAAACTTATAGTTTATTTAAAAAAAATCTTTTAAGCATTTTAAACTTTTACATTTATAACTAAATTATAAACTTTGTAAATGTTTATAAAACCCTTGGATGAAAACATAGGCATAAATCTTCATGACCTTGTATTAGGAAATGGGTTATTAGATATGGCTCTCAAAGCACAAGCAAAAACAGACAAAAATAGACAAATTGGACATCATCAGAATTAAAAATGTTTGCGCTTTAAAGGGCATCATCAAGAAAGTAAAAAGACAACCCACACAATGGGAGGGAATTTTTGCAAATCATAAGGAACTTGTATCTAGAATACATAAGTCTTACCACTCAACAGAATCAATCCAATTAAAAAAATGGTCAAAGGGGGACTTCCCTGGTGGTCCAGTGGCTAAGACTTGGTGCTCCCAATGCAGGGGGCCCGGGTTTGATCCCTGGTCAGGGAACTAGATCCCACATGCCACAGCTAAGAGTTTGCATGCCGCAACTAAAAGATCCTGCATGCCGCAACTAAGACCCAGCACAGCCAAATTAATAAAAATAATAATAATGGCCAAAGGACTTGAATAGACATTTATCCAAAGATGATATACAAATGGCCAATAAGCCCATGAAAAGATCCTCAACATCATTTGCCACCAGGGAAATGTAAATCAAAACAACAAATTTACACCTACTAGGATGGCTGTAATGAAAAAGACAGAAAATAACAACTGTTGGTGAAGATGTGGAGAAACTGGAACATTCATACCCTGTTGGTGGGAATGTAAAATGGTGCAGCCACTTTGGAAAAGAGTCTGACAGTTGCTCCAATGGTTAAACATAGAGTTACCATATGACCCAGCAATTCCACTCCTAGATATATACACAGAGAATTGAAAAATATGTCCACACAAAAACTTGTACAGATACTTCCCTGGTGGCGTAGTGGTTAAGAATCCGCCTGCCAATGCAGGGGACATGGGTTTGATCCCTGGTCTGGGAAGATCCCACATGCTGTGGAGCAACTAAGCCTGTGCACCACAACTGCTGAGCCTGTGCTCTAGAGCCCGCGAGCCACAACTACCGAGCCCGCGAGCCACAACTACTGAAGCCTGCGCACCTAGAACCTGTGCTCCACAACAAAGAGAAGCCACTGCGATGAGAAGCCCGCGCACCGCAATGAAGAGTAGTCCCTGCTCACCACAACTAGAGAAAGCCTGCGTGCAGCAACGAAGACCCAATGCAGCCAAAAATAATAAATAAAATAAAATAAGTAAATGTATTAAAAAAAAAAAGACAGGCTCACTTAGTTCATTAAAAAAAAAACAAACTTGTACATGAATGTTCACAGCAGCATCACTCACAATAGACAAAAAATGGAGACCCAAATGTCCATTGGCTGATGAAAGGATAAATAAAGGTAGCATATCCATACAATGGAATATTATTTGACAATAAAAAAGAATGAAGAGCTGATCAAACTACAGCATGGATGAGCCTTGAGAACATTATGCCAAGTAAAAAATCAGTCACAAAAGACCACATATTGTATGACTCCATTTACATGAAATGTCCACAATAGGCAAACCTATAGAGACTGAAAGTAGATTAGCCATTGACTAGGGCTGAGGGAAAAGGGTTGGTGGGGGGTGAGGGGCTTGGATCAATAGGAAGTGACAGCTAATGGGTATGGAGTTTCTTTTGAGGGTATGAAAATATTCTAAAATTAGACTGTGATGGTTGCATAACCCTGTGAATATACCAAAAAACCACTGAATTGTACACTTCAGACAGGTTAATTGTATGGTATATGAATTATATTTTAATAATGCTATTAATTTTTTGAAAGTCAGACTGAGTCCTCAGGGAGCAGGAACTAGGGTATGCGATACTGGGGGTGTCAGAGAAGAGGGACCAAGGGATGGGTGTATTATCTGGGCCCAGAAAGGGAGCAGGAGTTGTGGATCTGTTCTGAACATCCAGGGGACCCACTTCATCCTTCATTGTAGATAGATACCCAGGGATGTCTGTTGATTAGTGTATATGGTATCTTTACACCTATTTTTAACAGGTGCCTCCCCAAACCCCAAGATAAATCATCTTGCTCAAGGCTAAAAATCAAGTCAGTAGTAAACAAAAGTTCCCCTGCTTTCAATCCCCGAGTCCGGTGTCTGTTTCTTTCCTCCTCTGGATATGGGTATGGGCAGTGAGTGTCCTTGGTCAAACTGGTGCCCTCTTTCTGCAGCCATGACACTGGTCCCTGCTGTTGCCATGTGGCCCCCTTGTTCTGCTGTGAACAGGAATGAGGGCCTGGGCATGACAACACTGAGTGAGGCCCCTGACACCAAGGGGATACCTAGTACTTCTGCTCTAGGTGCTACCTGGTGTACCAGTCCTGGGCTACAGCCAGCTGCTGCCTAGTCCCCATGACTGGCACTGGCACACCGGGCACTTCCTAAGGCTGCCAACTTGGTGGCCCCCAAGTCTACAGATAACAGCATAGAGAGAAGGATCTGGTTCACTCTGACCTTTGGCTTTGTTTTGGCTTATAAATGCAGAAGGCCCTGGTGGTTGGAATTTATAGTCCAGAATCAGTCCTTGATTATCTTTCTAGAAATATTCTATAGGAATTTGAGCACTTATGTGTAATTCGGCCCAAATGGGAGCATACTAACCACACTGCTCTGCACTTCACTCTTTTACACTTGACATATTCTTTGAATATTGCTCAACAACGTAAATTGAGAAGCCTCATTTTTTTTAAACATTTAAAAATTTTTTATTTAGTTATTTTTGTGTGTTGGGTCTTCATTGCTGCCCGCGGGCTTTCTTTAGTTGCGGTGAGCGGGGGCTCCTCTTCGTTGCGGTGCGCGGGCTTCTCATTGCGGTGGCTTCTCTTGTTGCGGAGCATTGGCTCTAGGCACGCGGGCTTCAGTAGTTGTGGCACATGGGCTCACTAGTTGTGGCGCACAGGCTTTGTTGCTCCGCAGCATGTGGGATCTTCCCGGACCAGGGCTCAAACCTGTGTCCCCTGCATTGGCAGGCGTATTCTTAACCACTGTGCCACCAGGGAAGTCCTGATAAGCCTCATTTTTTTTTTTTTTTTTTTAGTTTTGTGTTTTTCTTTCTCTTGGCTTTTTTTTTTTTAACACCTTTATTGGTTTACAGTGGTGTGTTTGTTTCTGCCTTATAACAAAGTGAATCAGCTATACATATACATATATCCCCATATCTCCTCCCTCTTGTGTCTCCCTCCCACCCTCCCTATCCCACCCCTCTAGGTGGTCACAAAGCACCGAGCTGATCTCCCTGTGCTGTGCGGCTGCTTCCCACTACTGATAAGCCTCATTTTTAAAAAAACTGTTGCATAATATATCTTAAAGCGGCCTTAGTTAGTCCTTTGCTAATGGTCATATAGGGTGTTCCCAGTTATCACAGATTTTGCGGCACCGAACAATCTTTCATCTTCAGTTTTGCCACAGAACTGGAAAAAGAAATCTGTGATGTAAATTCTTTGAGGTGTACTTGCTGAGAGTATATGCATTTAACCTTTTTTTTTTTTTTTTTTTTTAATGTGTTTGTTTGCTTTTTTCCCCCCTCTTCCAGTTTTATTGAGACATGACATACAGCACTGTATGTTGAAGGCATACAGCATAATGATTACATACATCATGAAGTATTTAACTTTTGATAAACATCAAATCATCTTCCCAATTTACACTAAATGTGGCACCTCGTTTTTGTTTTTCCATTTTTGGTCTTTGAAAAATTACTTTAAAAGTTATGTAGCCTTCCAGAGTATGGCTATAACTGTCAAGTTATTTAACAGCCTACATTTTTCCCGATTTGAATAATCATATTTATCATAAACTACATTCCCAGAAATAGTCAGGGCTGCTTTTGAATCCTCTCCCCCACTCTATTAACTAATTTATTCTTGTGTCAGTAATTTCCTGTTTTTATTCCAGTGCTTTGGTGTTTGATTATCTAGCGTGTCAAGTACATCACTTCCACTGTTTTTTTGTTTTTGTTTTTTTTTTGGCCAGCACAGCATGCAGGATCTTAGTTCCCTGACTAAGGATGGAACCCTTGCCCCCTGCAGTGGAAGCACGGAGTCTTAACCACTGGACCGCCGGGGAAGTCCTGACAGCTTCACTGTTGTTTTTTTTAAAATATTTATTTATTTATGTATTTGGCTGTGCTGGGTCTTAGCTGCGGCATGCGGGATCTTCGTTGTGGCATGCGGGCTCTTAGCTGCGGCATATGGGATCTAGTTCCCTGACCAAGGATCGAACCCGCGCCCCCTGCATTGGGAGCACGGAGTCTTAACCATTGGACCACCAGGGAAGTCCCCTCCACTGTTTTTAAATATATATATTGCACAGGAATTTAGGATTTTCAAGTTTTGTTAAAAAATTCTTTTGGATGGCAATGAACTTAAGGATTAAACTGGAGAAGCAACATCTTTTAATAATATCTTTCCACTCAGGTACATGGTATACCTCCATTTAGTTAGGTCTTATATCCTTCAGGACAGAGATACCATTTTCTTCATACAGGGTTTGCATGTTTTTTGTGAGGTTTACTCCTTTGTAGTTTATGGGTTTTGTTGTTATTGTGAATGGGACCCCAAGTATATTTTCTAATTTGTTATTGCAATTTATGGGAAATATACTAACTTTGGGTCTCAGTTTATTATCTGCAAAAACACAGACGTAGAGCTACTCAGTAACAGGTCAAGTAAGTGTGGGCTAAACAAAGCGAAATAGATTTGTTCATTGCAGGACTTATCGATGACTTTAATATACTTTGATCACCAAGAATCCCCAAGAAGGGTACAGGAATTTCCTGTACTTACTTGACCACGGAACCCTTTGTCACAAGACATTCTGAAACATATTTAGAGAAAACAGTGCACCCAAAGACCCTTCTAGTTTCTAATCTGTCAATCCAGGGATCTCCACGGAACCTTATCTAATGCCCAAACTCCCATTACTTACCCCCGACCAGAACACAGAAGACAACCCAGTGTCAAAGTGAATGCTTTAATGAGTGGTGCTCAGAGGGAGCCATGTCTCTCGCAGGCTGCTGCCAGCCTCCACTGTCCCCAGCTCTTTGTCAGGAAGGTGAGCTAGCTGCCTGGGGCGAAGGAATGGATCTGGAGTCTAAGAGTGAGCTGAGGCAAAGGGAGGTTCAGGAAGCACCCTGTAGGGGCGGAGCTCCCGGGAGTGTGGCAGAGGGGGCCTGGGCCTCAGGCTGGGCCCTCTTCAGGCATTCCTAGCAAAGCCACGAGGGGCTCGAGGGGCGTGGGGGCCCCGATGGGCACAGGGTGGGTGCGTTCGTGCTTGCGCAGGTCGCTGGCACTTAAGAAGGCCTTGGGGCAGTGGGGGCAGGTGTAGGGGCGCACAGAGCTGTGGGTGCGGCTGTGCTTGCGCAGCCCAGCCCGGTCTGAGAAGCTCTTGCCGCACTGGGTGCAGGGAAAGGGCCGGAGCTCTGGGTGTGAGCGCTCGTGCCGTCGCAGCAAGGTCAGCGTGGAGAACGTCTCCTTGCACTCCCGGCATACAAACTGTGGTGGTTTCTCGTCCACCTCCTCACCCCCCACTTCGTCTGCCCCCCCCAAGGGACCAGGAGCCTCCCCAACCCCAGCATCTTGGCACTCCACGTGCTCCACGGTCATGCCCACCACTTGCCACTGGGTGGCCATCACACCACCCGATTCCGGGGGCAGCCCCAGCAGCCCTGCTGCAGGGTCCCCGAGCCCCGCCCCTGCTGCCGGGGCCGCTGAGCCCTCGCCTGCCACACTGACCGGCAGCGCCAGCCCCACTACCAGCTCCTGCGGCGGGGGAGGCCCTGCGGCCTCGCTACTGCGATGGGTCCGCTCGTGCTTCCTCAGGCTTGACGAGACCACGAAGGACTTTCCGCAGGCGTTGCAGTGGAAGGGGCGCTCACCCGAGTGCACCCGGCTGTGCTTAGTGAGACTGGCTCGCTCGGCGAAGGCTCGCCCGCATTCCTCGCAGCGGAAGGGCCGCTGGCCGGAGTGCACCAGCGCGTGCCGCTTGAGGTCCCAGGACGCCACGAACGTCTTGTCACACTGCAGGCACTTGAACGGCCGGTCGCCCGTGTGCACCCGCCGATGCATGGCCAGGTCGGCCGGCTGCCGGAAGTCCTTGCCGCACTTCTCGCAGCGGTAGGGTTTCACACCCTCGTGCGCCCGCTGGTGGCGCCGGAAGCTCGAGGGGTCGGAGAACATGCGGCCGCAGCGGGGGCAAAGAAAGGGCTTCTCGCCAGAGTGCGTGCGCTCGTGGCTCTGGTAGGAGCTGAGCTGCGTGAAGCCCTTGCCACAGGCTGGGCAGCGGTACGGCTTTTGCGCCGCATGGATGCGCTGGTGGCACGTGAGCGAGGACGAGCGGGAGAAGCTCTTCCCGCACTCTGAGCAGAGGAAGGGGCGCTCGCCGGTGTGGGACCTGTGGGAGTGCAGAGAGCCGGAGTGAAGGTGGCAGCCCATCGCCCGACCCCCGCCGCCTGTCTGCACTGTACGTTAGGGCCCCCTAACATCACTGGGGCCTTGGCCCAATCCCCTAAGGGCCACAGGTCTGTACCTCAGAGTAAGAAACCTTCAGGCTGGGTGTCTAGGTGTTCTAGATCCATCTCTGCACTCAACAGACCCGGCCCCCACTCGCACCTCCTGGGCAGCAGCCCAACTTCAAGCCCCGCCCCTTTCCTAGTCCAGGAACCCAGGCCTATCAGACCCCAATTCCACCCTCCGCCCCCATAGCTCTGCCTCACTCACTTTCCCATTGGTTCCTTCCGATCTTTGGGACTCAACGCCTTCACGCTATTGGTGCGCTCTTCCCAACCCCTTCAGCCGCCCCCCACCCAGCCCAGCGCCCTCACCGCTCGTGGTTGCGGAGGTCCTTGAGTTCCGCGTAGGCCTTGCCGCAGCGCTCGCAGCTGTAGGGCCGCAGGCCTGCGTGCGTGCGCCGGTGCTTGCGGAACACTGAGGGGTCAGCGAAGCTCTTGCCACAGTCGGCGCAGGCGTAGGGCCTCTCGCCGGTGTGACCGCGCTGGTGGATCTTGAGCTTGGAGAGCGCGCCATAGGCCTTGGGGCAGTGCGCACAGCGGAAAGGCAATTCGCCGGCGTGCGAGGCCAGGTGCACGCGCAGGCACACGGGCTGCATGAAGCGGCGACCGCACTCAGGGCAAGGGAAGGGCTTCTCGCCCGTGTGGCTGCGCCCGTGACTGCGTAGCTCTGGTGCCGTTTTGTAGGCCTTGGGGCACAGCGGGCACGCATACGGCCGAGGCTTCGCCGCTGCTCCTGACACCTTGTCCCCGCTGGCATCCTCCGCTTTGGGGTCTGTCTCTGGCTTCAGCTTTGCCACGGCCACCTCCTCTGTGCAGTCTGCAGGCCCATGTGTGGCAGCATGGCGTGCTGCCCGGGGTGCATTTGGAAACGTCTTGGTACAGGACAGGCACTTATAGCGGCGGCCAGAGCGCTTGTAGCCTGGGGCTGGGGACCTCTCCTCCGAAGACTCTACCTCCATGGCCTGGATGGGCGGGGCTTCTCTGCAAGAGAGGCAAAGTTAGAAGCCACACCCCTTTCCAATTCTCCAAGGCCTGTCTCCTCACCAAAGCCCTCTGAGGCCTCAGAAGGAACTCTGTCTTATCTGCATTTCCCACCCGGGATGCACATCCTTCCTCGCAAACATTCCTGTCTCTCTGCGCTCAAGTTTCCTCTCTGGTCTGTTCACTGATGAAAGGAGCTGGACCAGGTGACCTCAGAGGAACTAAGAGAGGAGGCCGGGATCATCGAAATGCCCACCTGCACTTCCGTCCCCAGCCTCTGGGCTTCTCCAAACCCTGTGGCATTCCCAGAAGGCCCAGGCTCTGTCCATCTCACCATCTTCCTTCTACAGCTCAGAATCCAAGACATGTGCAAGGCTGCAGACACGGAGGCTACCTAGATGTGGGTCTGGCCTGAAGGTCTCCAAGTGCTCAGGAAAGACAAAGGTAGGGCCAGAAGAAGGCAGAGCCAGTGGGCTAAATGTGGTGATTGGCACCATCTGTCTGGAAGGGATAGGTCCCCAGCGTATGTATTTTGTCTTTCCCCTCTGGTTGGTTAGCTTGCAGAGGCAGCAACTGTTCACACAGAATTCTGGCCTTGCACAGCTGTAAGGTACTCCACCCCAGATAGGAATCCTGGTCCACCCTCTGCTCTGGAATGGGTCTTTGGTTCTTGCTCCCATAACTCTGGTAATGGGAAGCTCAATTACTCTCAAAGCAGCTTGAGCCATTGCTAGCAGAAGTTAGAAGTCTCTGTCTCATACTCAATGTATCTGCTCTGGCCTGGCCTCCTGGGACACCCACTCTAGCTATGGCCCCTTCCTTCTCCGTTCAGAGCCCAGACAGCCTCCACCCAGCTGCTCCTGCAGATCATGGCTGGGAGGAAATAGAATTAACAGCTGCATTAGTCTTAACACCAGCTCATCCTCCCTGGAGGATGAAGGGAAGAGGATTACAGCAGATCCACTTAAGGTGCAGCAGCTGCTGGGGCAGCCAGGGTGGGGGGAAGGACAATGTTATAGAGAGGGGAGGGGAGCCAGGTGTGTCCAAAAGATGGGCTGGGAGGTAGGAGGTTTGGATTCTAGCACTCCTTTCTAGGCCTGTTTCATCATCTGTATACCTCAGGGGTTGGTGTCTTCTAAGTTATGACCCAGGGAGGATGCAGGAGTCCCCGGGTGATTGGCAAGGGCTGCATCTTTAGAATCAGCATCGTTCTGCCTGGTGGCCCTGCCTCAGTCTCCCACCCCTACACACACAATCTAGTGTGCACAGGCAGCCGGAGTCTTCTCCCTAAGGTACCATGTGATGCTCTGTCCCCTGCTCAAGAATTTTTCATGGCTTCCATCACACCATGCAAGTTCCCAGGTCCTTCCTGGCTGTTATAAATCCTACCAATCCTTCCTTTGAGCCTTACTTCCCAAAGGAAGGTCTTCCTGCATCTCCCCTTTGGTTTCTGGCCTACATCCCACACAGCTCTGTTCCACCCTCAGCTTGGTTTTTTCACTTTTCGAACTAAATCCTAGGGCTGGAAGGTGAGTTAAAGGGCTTGAGGCCCAGCCTTCCCCAGGGCTTGAATTCTGCCTACGGTTTCTAGGGAATCTGCCTATCCTTGGATGAGGCCCTCACTACCTCCTTTCCAGATCATCTCTGGACAGTCTGATCAAGTTTCTCCTTAATAAAAATGACAGCCTGGGACTTCCCTGGTGACTCAGTGGATAAGACTCCGTGCTCCCAACGCAGGGGGCCCGGGTTCCATCCCTGGTCAAGGAACTAGATCCCACATGCACGCCGCAACTTAGAGTTCGCATGCCACAACTAAGGAGCCCGGGAGCTACAACTAAGGAGCCTGACTGCCACAACTAAGACCTGATGCCACCAAATAAATAAATAAATAAATAAATAAATAAATAAATAAATATTTTAAAAAAGAAAATGATAGCTCACGTTTACCGAGCACCTGCTAAACAATAGGCAACATCCTAACCTTTTTACATGTATTAACTTACTTGCACTTCATGTCAGCACCATGAAAAAAGTTCTGTTATTACCCCCTTTCACAGATAAGGGAACTGAGGCCCAGAGAAACAATTTAGCATTGTCGTTAAGTGCAGTCTCCGAAGCCAAACTGCATGGCTTCGAATCTTACCTTCCTCACTTCCTAGCTGTGACCTTGTGCAATTTACTTCATGCCGTAGGACCTCAGTTTTCTCATCTGAAAAAAGGGAGGTAATAACACTACTTACCTCACAGGGTTGGGCGAGGGCTGAATGAGATAAGAATAATTACTCCCCTTAGGCTTCCCTGGTGGTGCAGTGGTTGAGAATCCGCCTGCCAATGCAGGGGACACGGGTTCGAGCCCTGGTCTGGGAAGATCCCACATGCCGAGGAGCAGCTGGGCCCGTGAGCCACAACTACTGAGTCTGCGTGTCTGGAGCCTGTGCTCCGCAACGGGAGAGGCCGTGACGGTGAGAGGCCCGCGCACAGCGATGAAGAGTGGCCCCCGCTCGCCACAACTAGAGAAAGCCCTCGCACAGAAACAAAGACCCAACACAGCCATAAATAAATAAATAAATAAATTTATTTAAAAAAAGAATAATTACTCCCCTCAATTACTGAATCTTCTCAGAGCCAGACACCTTGCTGAGTGTGCAACCTTATTTAATTCTCTCATAGCTTCCTGAGATAGGGATTATTGTCCTCATTTTACAGATGAATAAACTGAGGTTCTGAGAAGGTTAGTGATTAACCCATGGTCACATACCTAGTAACTCATGCAGCTGAGACTTGAATCCAGGTGTTTAATTCACCTTGAGTAGTTGGGCCCTCCCAGACTTATCTGCTACCTGGGCCAGCCCCACGACGACCAGAACCCTGAGCTCAGGTTATACCTTGGTCTCCTCATTCCTGTAGAAGTCCCTGGAGACCAGAGCCAGCACCCTTTATGTTTCTGTTTCCCTCTCAGAGGGCTGGACCCGTGGGTTCCAAGCTCTGGGCCTCAGTCTTCCCATCTGTGAGCCAGAAACCAGGTAGCTGGAGGGGTAAATCCCTCCTCCTAAGGCACTTCCCAGGGGAAATAGTAGGGGCGTGCCAGGCACAAGCTCTATAAAGAACGAAGGGTCAGGTAGGCTAGGCCCCTGTCTAAAACCCCTGCATTGGGAATTCCCTGGTGGTCCAGTGGTTAAGAATCCACCTTCCAAAGCAGGGGACATGGGTTTGATTCCTAGTCGGGGAAGTAAGATCCCACATGCCACGGGGCAACTAAGCCCGCGTATCACAACTAGAGAAGCCTGCACGCCACAACGAAGACCCAGTGCAACCAAAAAAATAAGTAAAAAAAAAACAAACAAAAAACCCATCATCAGCTCTTCACTTCCCTGTTCACGGAGGACTCTTCCACCCACCACTCCCTAGAGTGATTCTGTGAACTCGCTGCATGAAAATAATCATGCAGGGAGCATGGGGTAGGACTCAGAAATCTATTCTAAACATGCTTTCTGGGTCATTCCAGCTAACACTCATTTAAGAACCTTAGGTTTTCAGAAGCTTCTAGGAGAGAGGCATTTTTAATACACCTCTTTTTCAGATGTGGAGATTAAGGCCCCCGTAAGGGAAAAAACTTACACATAAGGAAACATAGCTAGTCAAGGAGCCCAGACTCAAACACGAGTCTTCAGGTCCCTGGGCTGGGCTCTTTCTCTACCAGTCTTCATTTACTTAAGGTTTATTAGCCAAATCATGAGACTTTCCACTGCTCCCAGGACAAAGACCAATATCTTTTCCATGGCAAGCAAGGCCCTGAACTATCTACCTCCTGCCTATCCCATCTCCCACTCCTCTCCCCTTGGCTCACTAGGCTCTACCCACACAGGCTCTCCCTTTATCCCCTCAAAGACTTAAATTCCTTCCCATCTCAGGGACTTTGCACTAGTAGTTTCCTCTGCTAGAAACATTATTTCCGAGGGTCTTTGGGTAGCTATCTCTTTGATTCCATTTGGGTCTCAGCTCCCTGTCACCTCCTTAAAGAGGGCTTTCCTGACCACCTTTCTTAATGCTATCTGCACCCCTGCTAATCACTCTCTATCCCCCTCCTGTTTAATTTCCTTCATGTTGCTCATCTGGATAACATTCCTTGCAAATTTGCCATGGGCCAGGTATCATTCTAAGCATTTTATGTGTACTACTCAAGCTAAGCCTCACGACGGCCTAGGAGCTTGTTATGGATGAATGTGCGCATGCATGGAAGCAAGGCCATGTGAGAACTTAGACAGAAGGTGGCCACATACGACCCAAGAAAGGAGCCTTCACCAGGAACTGAATTGGCCAGCACCTTGATCTTGGACACCTCAACCTCCAGAACGGTGAGAAATAAATTTCTGTTGTGCCCCCCAGTCTGTTATGGTTTTCTGTTGTTGTTGTTATGGTAGCCCAAACAGACTAAGTTAAATAGTATTATTTTCCCCCCATTTTTCAGACAAGGATACTGAGGCACACAGAAGTGAAGAAACTAGTCACAGTCACAGCCAATACTCAAAGCCAGGTGGTCTGCCTCCCAAACTTCTGCCCTCTGTCCCCTGCTTATTGCTTTGCTAGCACTTATACATTTTATGGTTCAGTTGTTAATTCTCTGTCTCCAGCTTGAGAGTCTAGGCTGGCAAAGAGCCAGGAACCTTTATTATTCTGTATCCTCTACGCATAGAACCATGCTTGGTGCCCAAAACAAACTGAACAAATCAACCTCCGAGGCGGTATTTGAACCCAGGTCTATAGCCTCTGCCTCCTCCATAGTAGGAGTCTGTAAGAATGTCAGTCAACAACTATTTAGTAACTGAATTTCTCTGCTTTTCCAAGTTCACAGGGTCCATATATCGCCCCCAGTATCCCACAGTGGATTCATTGCTCTGGTGAGGGAGGCTTGTCTTTGTCTTTGTTTACTCCTGAATTTAGGGGGCGGGGGACGTCCTGCTGCATGAACAGGCTCTAAATGCCAGGGATGCAGAGATTTAATTCCTAGAGTTTAGAACCCTGCGGGCAGTGATGAGGTGAAGAGCCACTTTTTATCCTCTCTGCACCTCAGTCTCCCCACCTCTAAACAAGTAGTTATCAATAGGCCTCACAGGCCATGAGAGATCCGGTGAGACGGCAGATGGGGAACTGTGAACCATGCAGAGATAAGAACTAATCATCTCCTAGGCGTCCAATCTGGTCAGTCCACAACCTAATCCCAACCCCCTTTTCCAGCCTCACCTCCAGGGGCAGTGTGCCCCTCCCGACAGCGACCTTAGCTCCAGCCACAATTCTCAAACTTCACCACCCAAATACATCTCCATATGCAGTTCCCTCTGCCTTCTCCCGTGGGAAAACTCTTTTGCATCCTTCAAATACCTGCTTCCCCAGTGCTCTCAGGAATACTTAATAGACTATAGAGGTAAGAGCGCCATGGCTCTCTGGGCCTCAGTTTTCTCATCAGTAAAATGAGGTCTCTGAGGCATGTGGGAGTTTTAAGGTCGTTAGAGCCGAGAGCTGCGGAAACCTTGCGCATTCTCGCTCCCTGCAACTGTCTACGTGTCGGAACCCCCGGCAGACAGACAGACCCGCAGGGAGGGCCCTGGGCTGCCTCTTCTCAGGAAAAGCCCTGGGAAAACGTGGCATCGGAGAACGTGGCAAGAAGGAGTGAACGAAGGATGACAGAATGAACAAATGAATGGACCGAAGGCCATACTTTGGACAAAGGACGGCAAGATGGCGTTCTCTAGGACCGCGGGAGGGGCGGCCAGGACCTCGACCGGGGAGGGGGGACGCCGGCGCCGGGGACCGTGCTTGACGGGCCGCACGCCTGGGACAAAAGCCTGCAACATGGCGGGCTCTAGGACCCTCGTGCGCGCACGGCGCAAGGCGGGCAGCCGTGCCGCCCGAGCCCAGGCGTCTGCTGCAGCCGGTCCGCCGGGACAGCCGGCGGGTTCTAGGACCCGCTGGGCCCAGAGCCCGCCCGCCCGCGCCCTCCCGGGGCCGCACTCCTCCCGCCCCTCCCGCGCCGCTCGCGCCAGGCCAACCCCATCTGCCCTCTGCACCCACAGGGAAACTGAGGCCCGTTCGGATTGCGTCCGCAGTGGGACTGCCCGGGGGTCCCTGCGGCTTCCCGCCGGCATTTCCTACCTGAACAGACTGGGGCTGGCTCCGTGGCGTCAACGGCAGCTCCTCTCACCGACGGAGCCCGGGACACAGCCAGGGAGCGGCAGGCGCTAGGACCCAGCTTGTGGGGGGGGGGGAGGGGGAGGGACGGGAGGCGGGGCCGGCGAGCGGAAGTGGAAGGGAGCTTTTCCCGCTAGGGAGGAAGGCGAAGTTTATCCGAGCACCCCCAGCCGAAGGTGGCGGAGAAACACCTTGCAGGGGGTCTCTGTGGGTGCTAATGACAGAGGACACCGGAATAGGTTTACGGGATGCACCGGCTATTGCTAGCCTGGGGATAGATCACCGTGAACTAGAAGGTGGGAGGACAGAAAGGCCATGCCCAAGATTTGTAGTACCTAAATCCGCTTATATTCCACAACATTTCCCTTAATAGCAAGGAGTAAATGACGCTCCCTTCATCTGTCTTTAGAAGTTTTACAAGAAGCCCCAGGAAAAGTGTCGCCAAAATACTGAGGCCAGGACTGCAGAACCCTTTTTATCCTCTTCTCCGCTCAGCCAATATGCACCGGAAGGATTTTAGCGGCTCTTCCCGGAAGTGTGGCTAAGGTTAGTGCAGAATGACACAGCTCTTTGACCTACGTGGGCGGGGTCAGGGTCGCGCGTTAGCTGCTTCTCATCTAGCACCGGAAATGTGTCTGTGTAGAACCGCTGCTGGGAGGCGGGACAGAAGCATTTTTAAGGCGGAAGTTTCGCGGGGAAGCTTTTGCGGCTAGGACACTTCCTGTTTCCTAGTAACAATAGGAAGTGTCCGCGGAGCTGGGGGGTAGACTGCTGGCTCGTGCCAGCTGCGCCCTCTTTCCTCTGCGTCCTTCCTTCTCCCCCTCTCTTTTCCCTCTTTCCCTCAGCTCCCACCGCCCAGGAACCCTGGCAGACTGTGCGTGTGTGGGAGCTCGAGAGCCCCTCCACAACCACCCCTTGGGGCGCGCGGCTGCAGTTAGGGTGAGGGTCCCAGTGCGCAGGCGCACTCCCGTTCGCGGTCCCCAACGGACGCACCCGCGGCGGGAACGAGAAGGGGCCACCGGTGTGAGGTAGGGGTCCTAAGAGAAAACTGGTCGAGGAGATGAGTGAGGCAAGAGGACCTTATTGGTGGTTGATTAGGAGAGGCGACTCTTGAGCGAAGGGGCTTTGTGAAGTGAGACTTCTGGGAGCAGGTTCAGTAAGGGGGTTTAGAGTCGGAGATAGGAGTTGTATTGGGGTCCCAAGGGAGTGAACAGTCAGAGTCAGAGAAGGCCAAGGTGATGTAGGAGGCATGGGGGCCTGCCATGGAGAGAGCAAGGGCTTTGGAAAGAAGATTGTCCGAGTCAAACGGGCTGGCTCGTGTGTAAACTGGGATAACAGAGGCACTGCAGTGTGTTGTGAGGACTAAGTGACATAACGAATATTCTTTACTTAGCACAGTGCCTGACACACGGTAATGCTTAGGTAGCACGTGTTGCTATTGTCATCAGTATTATGAGAGAAGGTAGAAGAAAAAATGAGAAGGGATGGAGAGGCGTAGGAAAGAAATAGGTAGAGGGTGAAGAACCAGAAAGGAGACGAAATTTCCAAGATGGAAGATCGTTTGGAATCCGGGGAACCCAAGAGTCTTTCAGAAAGGTGACTTTGTGACCCTGAAAGGAATAGGGCAGGTGGGGGAACAAGCCAGCCCTTTCTCTGAAGGGGGCCTCTAACCTCACCTCTCAGGTCCTAGGCTGTCAACTGAAGAAAGAGACTGCTTCTTCCATGCCTCTAGGCTACTCTGTTTAGCTGAGGGGTGAAGGAAGGAGGATTGGACTTACCTTATAGAAGGTTCTAGGAGAGGTACAGGTTTCCTTTTAAGATGTCGCAGAAGATAGGTTGTTTCAGATTTATAGAGAGCAGAGAGTTAGGGACAGTAAGGCTTTTGGGATTTGGTCTGAAGACAGAATAATAGGTTTGTGATCAGAGGTAGGTTGCATTCCTTTAGACGTCAGTTTCCTTACCTATATCTCCAGAGATGAGTCAGGCCTAGAGGAGCTCCCATGTTTGGGGAGCTTGTATGCAGGGAAGTATTAAATGATGGTGCTTCCAGAATAGATCCAGTAGAGAGCAGGTCTCTGGGCATTGCTGCTTGGGGAACCCATGTGTGCCCTCTGGTGAACTTGTTGCTCATGGAACTAAGAGGCAAAGTTAATTCAGGCCTTCTTTCTGACCACTGCCCCCTGTTCCTAGGCCTTGGACCCTCCACCAGAGGACGATGCTGCTGCCACCTGCCTGCTCTTCCTGAACCTTCAGGTTTCTGCCACACTGCCCCATGGAGGACACGCCCACCTCACTCAGCTGCACTGACTGTCAGCGCCACTTTCCTAGCCTCCCAGAACTGTCACGGCACCGAGAACTGCTCCATCCATCTTCCAACCAGGACAGTGAGGAGGCTGACAGCATCCCTCGGCCCTACCGCTGTCAGCAGTGTGGGCGGGGCTATCGTCACCCAGGGAGCCTGGTCAACCACCGCCGGACCCACGAGACTGGCCTTTTCCCCTGTACCACCTGTGGCAAGGACTTCACCAATCCCATGGCCCTCAAGAGCCACATGAGGACTCATGCTCCTGAAGGCCGCCGGCGGCGCAGGCCTCCGCGCCCCAAGGAAGCCACTCCATGCCTCCAGGGGGAGACAGTGTCCACTGACTCCTGGGGCCAGAGGCTTGGCCCTGGGGAAGGCTGGGAAAACCAGAAGAAACATACTGAAGAGACATCTGGCTGTGAATCTGGGCCAGACTCTAGGGCAGCTCTGGGCACTTGGGAAGATCCACCCACCAGACAAAGAGAAGGCTGGGAAAGCCAGCCAGATCCTGAGGAGGGCACAGAGGGCTGGGGGCCCACCACCAACTCTGCCGGAGACCCACCGCTCCCCACCCCGGCCAGCAGTCTCCTTAGCAATTTGGAACAGTATTTGGCTGAATCAGTAGTGAATTTCACAGCGGGTGAGGAACCCGCCCAGTCCCCTCCTGCTGAGGATGAGCGGCGGTACAAATGCAGTCAATGTGGCAAGACCTACAAGCATGCCGGGAGCCTCACCAACCACCGCCAGAGCCACACCCTGGGCGTCTACCCTTGTGCCATCTGCTTCAAGGAGTTCTCTAACCTCATGGCTCTGAAGAATCACTCCCGACTCCATGCCCAGTATCGGCCTTACCAGTGTCCCCACTGCCCCCGCGCCTTCCGGCTCCCCCGAGAGCTGCTGGAACATCAGCAATCCCATGAGGGTGAAAGTCAGGAGCGGCTGTGGGAAGAGAAAGGGATACCCACCACCAATGGGCACGCAGACGAGAGCAGCCGGGAACAGCTCCCTGGTACACAGATGCTGAATGGCTCTGGGGAGCTGAGCACCTCTGGGGAGCTGGAAGATAGCAGCCTGGAGGAGTACCGGCCATTCCACTGTGGGGACTGTGGCCGTACCTACCGCCATGCTGGGAGCCTCATCAACCATCGCAAGAGCCACCAGACAGGTGTCTACCCCTGCTCCATCTGTTCCAAGCAGCTGTTCAACGCAGCTGCCCTCAAAAACCACGTGCGGGCACATCACAGACCCCGGCAAGGAGCCGGAGAGGATGGGCAGCCATCAGTACTGCCAGCTCCCCTGCCGCTGGCTGAGACCACCCACAAAGAGAAGGAGGTCCCCGCCGCCACCCTGGACCACCGCCCCTATAAGTGCAATGAGTGTGGTCGGGCTTACCGGCACCGGGGGAGCCTGGTGAACCACCGCCATAGCCATCGGACAGGAGAGTACCAGTGCTCACTCTGTCCCCGCAAGTACCCCAACCTCATGGCCCTGCGCAACCACGTGCGGGTACACTGCAAGGCTGCTCGCCGCAGCACAGGCCCAGGGGCCGAGGGTCCCCTCGGCCGCCGCAAGTTGGAGCTCCCAGCTGACCCAGTGGGAGCAGAGGCAGCCCCCCATTCAGGTCAGGGACCTGGGTGCAGACGTGAAGAGGGGGCCACCGATGTCCCGCCAGCAGCAGATAGGACCGCGCCACAGATATGTAGCCTGGGTGGCATGCTCTTTGAAGACCCTGAGAGTCTTGAACGTCACGGCCGGAGCCATGGGGAAGGGGAGAACGGCAGGACCGAGACCAGGGTGTCACCTCCTCGGGCGTTTGCCTGCCGAGACTGTGGAAAGAGCTATCGCCACTCAGGCAGCCTCATCAACCACCGGCAGACCCACCAGACGGGAGACTTCAGTTGCGGGGCCTGCGCCAAGCGCTTCCACACCGTGGCCGCCATGAAGAACCACATGCGCCGCCACAGTCGGCGGCGGAGCAGGCGGCACCGGAGGCGGGCTGGCAGTGCTGGCGGTGGGGGAGAAGCCGAACTCCCGTCAGGCGGGAGCTGGGCCCCAGAGCTGGTGGGAGACGGTGAGGGCCTGAGCCGTCCCCAAGACCCTTCAAGGCAAAGTCTGAGTGGAGCCGAAGGCAACATGGAAAGTGATGGGAGTTGTTTGCAGGCTGCAGCTGAAAGGGACAAATGTGGGCTTGAGAGGGATGAGGCCTGTTTCCAGGGTGATAAAGAGAGCAGCGGCACTGAGGAAGGACTGGAAAGGAAGGAGGCCTGTTTCCTTGACAACTTGGACGTCCCAGGCGATGAGGAGAGCAATGGGACTCGCTTCTGTGGTGGCCTCCCTGGGTTGGAGGAAGACCAGAAACCAGCCCCTGGCCAGCCCAGCTCCCCTTCCCACTCTGCCAGAGCCGCTGCTGGCTGGCAGGCTGAGGTCTCCCACACGTGTCCTGACTGTGGGCATTCTTTCCCCCACTCCGCTGGCCTGCTGAGCCACAGGCCCTGCCACCCACCGGGCATCTATCAGTGCTCTCTCTGCCCGAAGGAGTTTGAGTCCTTGCCTGCCCTGCGCAGCCACTTCCAGAGCCATGGGCCCGGGGAGGCAGCCTCCGCACAGCCCTTCCTCTGCTGCCTCTGCGGCATGATCTTCCCTGGGCGGGCTGGCTACAGGCGTCACCGGCGCCAGGCTCATGACTCCTATGGTACGACTGAGGGCTCAGAGGAGGAGGGGGAAGAGGAAGGAGCAGCAGGGGCAGCCTCCACCCATAGCCCCCCACTGCAGCTCTCGGAAGCAGAACTGCTGAATCAGCTGCAGCGGGAGGTGGAGGCGCTGGATGGCGCCGGGTATGGGCACATCTGTGGCTGCTGCGGTCAGACCTACGATGACCTGGGCAGCCTGGAGCGTCACCATCAAAGCCAGAGTTCCGGGAACACCAACGGCGAGGTTCCCAGTCTCATTCATCACCCGGGAGAGTCAGGTGATGCCACGGGGATGGTTGCAGGTGGCACCTTTGAGGGCACGGTGACCTCTTTTTCTGGGGAGGGTGGAGACACAAAGTCTGGAGAGGGAGTAGGTGCCACGCTTGCAGACAGCCTTTGCATGCAGGGTGGGGAAAGTTCTCTGGAGACCCAGCCCCGCCCCTTCCGCTGCAACCAGTGCGGCAAGACCTATCGCCATGGGGGCAGCCTGGTGAACCACCGCAAGATCCACCAGACCGGAGACTTCATCTGCCCCGTCTGCTGCCGCTGCTACCCCAACCTGGCTGCTTATCGCAATCATCTGCGAAACCACCCGCGCTGCAAAGGCTCTGAGCCCCAGGTGGGGCCCGTTCCAGAGGCAGGAGGCAGCGGTGAGCCCCAAAACATGGCGGAGGAGGGCCTCGGGCAGGCAGAAGTGGAGAAGTTCCAGAAGGAACTTAAAGTGGAGCCCCTGGAGGAGGTGGCGAGGGTGAAGGAAGAGGCCTGGGAGGAGACCACTGTGAAGGGGGAGGAAATGGAGCCGAGGTTGGAGACTGCGGAGAAGGGCTGCCAGACTGAAGCCAGCTCCGAGCGGCCCTTCAGCTGCGAGGTGTGCGGCCGGTCCTACAAGCACGCCGGCAGCCTCATCAATCACCGGCAGAGCCACCAGACCGGCCACTTTGGCTGCCAGGCCTGCTCCAAAGGCTTCTCAAACCTCATGTCCCTCAAGAACCACCGGCGCATCCACGCGGATCCCCGGCGTTTCCGCTGCGCCGAATGTGGGAAGGCCTTCCGCCTGCGGAAGCAGCTGGCCAGCCACCAGCGGGTCCACATGGAGCGCGGTGGAGCTGGGGGCTCCCGCAAACTGCCCCGGGAAGATCGGCCCTTTCGCTGTGGGCAGTGTGGGCGGACCTACCGCCACGCCGGCAGCCTCCTGAACCACAGGCGTAGCCACGAGACGGGCCAGTATAGCTGTCCCGCCTGCCCCAAGACCTACTCCAACCGCATGGCCCTGAAGGACCACCAGAGGCTGCACTCGGAGAGCCGGCGGCGCCGAGCTGGGCGGTCCCGGCGGGCAGCTGTGCGCTGCGCCCTCTGCGGCCGGGGCTTCCCTGGCCGGGGATCTCTGGAGCGGCACCTGCGAGAGCATGAGGAGGAGGCCAGAGGGGGTCAGGGAGGCCCAAACGGCACCGAGGGCGGTGAGGGGAACCTGGTCGATGACCAGGGACTAGAGGGCAGGTGGTGCGGTACTGAGTCGGTATCCCCGCTGGAGGCTGGAGTCATGAGGCCAGCGGAGCAGAGTCAGAGCCCCCTCAAGGCAGCAGGTTTAGAAGGCACAGAGCCAATGTCCTGGGGCACGGGGAAAGCAGATGGGTGGCAAGGAGACAGAGGACTGGTGAATCATGATGGAGATTGGGTTCCTGGGGGTCACGTACCGACCAAGCCGGAAGACGAGTCAGGGGATAGTGTCCCCAGGAGTCCTTGCCACCTTGGCAACAGCCAGCCCAATGGACCTAGTCTGATTCCCATGGATAGCTGGAACAATGGAGACAGCAGCCCTCAGCTTCAGCCGGAGAGCCACTCCTTTTCCTGCAGCCCTTGTGGCAAGACCTCCTGCCAGTCGGAAGGGCCCTTGAAACACCACAACACCCACAAGACAGACCGTCACTATTGCCTGCTCTGCTCCAAGGAGTTCTTGAATCCTGTGGCCACCAAGAGCCAGAGCCACAACCACATAGCTGCCCAGACCTTTGCCTGCCCTGACTGTGGCAAGGCCTTTCGGTCCCACCATGAACTCGCCAGCCACCTGCAGACTCATGCCAGGGGACTCAGTCAGGTGTCGCCCCAGATGGAGGCCAGAGGTCCCAAAGCTGGGGCTGTGGAGGATGAGGTGGATCTCCCTGGTCAAGTCCGGAAGGCCCCATCAGAACCCCCCAGGGCCCCAGGAGAGAATGCCGGGAGAGCTAATGGAGGCCAAGGCGTCAGGTCTGCAGCAGCTGTGGACGAGGAGCGGCCCTTCCACTGTGCCCAGTGTGGGCGTTCCTACCGCCATGCCGGTAGCCTGCTGAACCACCAGAAGGCCCACACCACTGGACTGTATCCCTGCTCCCTCTGCCCCAAACTTCTACCCAACCTGCTGTCCCTTAAGAACCACGGCAGGACCCACACGGACCCCAAGCGCCACCGCTGCAGCGTCTGTGGCAAGGCCTTCCGGACAGCTGCCCGGCTGGAGGGCCACGGGCGGGTCCACGCACCCCGGGAGGGGCCCTTCACCTGCCCCCACTGTCCCCGCCACTTCCGCCGCCGCATCAGCTTCCTGCAGCACCAGCAGCAGCACCAGGAGGAGTGGGCAGTGGCCAGCTCTGGTACGGGGGCATGAGTGGGCTTGGGCAGAGGACTGAAAGGTCCCAGAGGAGGCGGGCACACAGTGGAAGGTAAAAACTGGCCCCAAGGGGAGCAAGGAGTGAGAGGATCACGTGGATTCCAGGAGGCGGCCAGGGCTGGGATGTAGAGAAAGCTAGTTTGCGGATGCTGCCTTTTGAGTAGCTGAGATCTGAACCCCTGGGGGCTACCTTACCCCAAGGTGAATAGGTAGCCTGGTGGGTTGGGGTAGTCGGGGGTGGTAGGGAGTGGTCAGGGGCAGAGGCAGCTGCCGGGGCTCCTCTGCTGTGCCGGAGCCAGAGAGGAACGGTATTTTTGTTTTGGGAGGGGAGGTAGCTGGGTACCACCTGGCTGCTGCATCCGGAAACTCCCCTGATCCAGCCAGTTAAGTAATGATTTCCAGAGAACAAGATGGTCTAGGTTCTGCTCTTCCCTAGAGTAGGCAAGGAGCCAGGGAAAAAGGAAGGGGGCATGGGAGGCGCCCCCAGACTGTGGCTTCCATGCTGACCTGGTCGGGGAACAGGGTCATTAGTTGGCACCCAGCTCCCTGTCCCTGTTTCCCCGAATCTTGTCTCTGCTCCCCCTCCTCTTTTTTTGGAAACTAGACCCTTGGCCCTTTCCCACCTGTATTGGCCCACGTTTCTTCTCCTTCCCTTTATTCAACCTTCTTCTCTCTCTGCTGCGCATTTCCTTTTTGGGATCCAACCAAGCCACCCTTTCCACCTGCACACCCCCCTCCCCTCCGGCACACCTTTAATTGGAGGACTGAGTCACAGATAATTGTTTCTTTGAAGCCAGGCCCAGCTATAGCAACAACAGTTATCAGCCCCTATTTCCCATCCTCCATCAAGGGGAATCTCCAGGGAAAGACACCTCCGCCCAGCCTTGCTGGAGGACGAGGCTGCGGAGGAATGGGAGAGCCTGTTCCCTCAGCAAGTCCTGGGCTTGCTCTCCACCTCCCCTAGGGATCCGTAGCCCTTCTCCCAGGGCCCCTTCCATTTAGTGGCCCCCAAAGTGGGTGTCCCTGAGATGGTGGGCCCCTTGACCAGAGATTGTCAGGGCTGGAAGGGTGGGTGGTGAGATTCCCCTGAGAGTGCTGATAAGATGGCTTTCAGGATAAAAGATTTCTCGTGACCCCAAGGGAATGAGTGAGGAGCTAGTGAACCAGGTCTGGGGAAATAATTGGGAGTTCTCACACAGGCCTTGGGGGCAAGGGCTGTGGGGAATGGCCTGCAGGGCTAGGGAGGGGGAGGGGTACAAGCTGTGTGGGGTTTGTGCCCTCAGTCGCCTCGTCTCTCTCTCCCCAGGAACCCCAAAGGCACCTGCGGCGGGCAGAGGGGACTTGTCATTGCCCCCTCCACCCACCCCCACGACCCCACTCCTGGACCCTTCACCCCAGTGGCCTGCAGACCTCAGCTTCTCCCTCTGAACTTCAAGTTTCCAAAGATCAGAATACGGGGTAGGGGGAGGGCAGGTTGTAGGGAAAGGCTTGATCTCCTTGTTTTGCTCAGGAGTAGTTTGGGCATCCCCACCTCTCTTCTCCTCTCCTCCTGCAAAGAGGACCCAGATCTGGCTTCTTTCCCATGGAGGGGGTGAGATGTTCCTCCCGTCCTGTCCTTGAAGGACCTCCTTTCCCCTGCCTTTGTCACCATGCTCTTCCCTGTGACCAGCCCTGCAAGAAACCCAGTGCCAGGCTCTGCGGCCGGGCCACCCTCACCAGCCAGATTCCAACACTAGGGAGAGGCAGATTCAGAGAGAGCCATGGGTGGGAATGTTGCCTGTGGAAGGGGGGAGCCTTTTACTACAATTTGTAATTTATTTTCTAAAGTCTATTTTGTAACAATTTATTTAAGTTTAAAAATACAGGAAAATTGCTCCCCCCAAAAAAGAAATTTTCAAAGTACATGGCTGGTGTGGTTGTATCTGAGGGGATGACGAATAGGGAAAGCTGGGGATGCCTGCGTTGGACCGCAGAGCTGGACGTGGAGGGGGCATCCACAGGGGAGGTCTCCCTGTCCTGCAGAGGGGAGCGGGGGCAGCTGTCGGTCGGGGCAGGCTCCTTCCCAGAGCCCATTGCGCTGTCGGGCCTGCCCCAGTGGGGGACGGGGTCATGGGGGATGGCAGAGGGGCAGGGGCAGTGACGCAGGAATTGCCTCACTGTGACTGCAGTGTCCCAGAGCCACCTGTCAACAGCCGGCTGGCTGGCCGGTCAGGGAGAGGAAGGAGGGTGGGGCTGGCCTCGTCCTCACAGCTTCCCTCCCTTCCTGCCTTAGAGGAAGAGGAAGGAGGCGCTCCTCAGCCCCCATGACACATGAGAAAAGTTTGGTCTGAAGAGGTTGAGAGGCGTGCTCTCCCAGTCAAACAGTGACAAGAGCCAGAATTTGAATCCAGATGGGTCCGTCCACTGCTCCACCCCACCCAGGGCAGCTAGAGGTGGGTCAGGCCAGACCCTGCCCTGCCCTGCCCCAGGTCGAGAGAGAAGGTGTCTGCGGAGGCAGTGTTGGCACGAGGCCCCAGGGCCACGTACTCTTGTTAGCTGGGCAGCTTTCAGGCTCGGCCTCGGGCCCTGGCTCCTCAGCGAAGTAGACCCGCCATTCCAAACTGCTGACCCAGTTCTCATAGGTGGGGAGCCCTGTAAAGACGGCAGGCCTCGCCGGGCCTTCGCAGGCATCTCCGAAGCTGTGCAGCCCAGCCAGGAACCATGTGCCCCTCACTTCGTGCACCAGCGGTGTCCCCGACAGGCCCTGTCAGGGGTCAGGGGACACTAGTGACTTCCTTTTCTCCCTAGGCAGCTTCACGGGGCAGAAGGGGCTGAGGCTGGGGCTGGGGGTCTGGCTGTTTGGGAGCCAGTTGGCAGAAAGGCTGAGTTTCGGTGAGAGGTCTGAGGCCAAGCCTGGCAGAAGGTCTGTTCATGAGTGGCAGGGCGAGGGGTCCGTGGGGTGAGGACAGGGGGAGTGGGGCTCACCTCACAGCCGGGCGGCTCACCCACAACACTGGTGCACACCATCTGCGGCAGAATGGGGGTTCTGTCGCTCCCAAGGGCTGCGTACAGGCGGCTACAGGCCCTGGGCCCCAGGAGGGTCACAGGCACTGTCTGAGGGGAGCTGGTGCCTGCAGGGCGACGGAGAAGACCCAGCTGCTGCCTCGGCCTCTAGGCTAGATGCACAGCTGCTGGTGGCCCTGTCCTACCTACGTACCTGCTCCTTGGCGGGCTAGCCCCAGGACCCAGCCGTGTTCCCCATCAGGCAGGTGGTGGTCCGCGTAGGGCAGGCAGAGGGGCCGCAGGCTGGAGCCCAGTGTTACGGGCTGGGCCAGCAGCAGGAGGGCCACGTCATAGCCCCCCTCTGGGTGGGTATACATCCCATGCAGGATGACTTTCTTCAGGCCCCGCTCCTCTGGTCCGGCCCCCAGGCCTACAGTCCATTCCTCTGGGGTCTGGCGCCTGTGCAGGGACAGCATTGACAGCACTGGGTGGCAGGGCTGCCAGCAAGGGTGGGGGCACAAAGGCAAGGGAGACGGGACTCACCCAGTGAAGCAGTGGGCAGCAGTCAGCACCACCTCCTCTGACACCAGGGCTCCGCCACAGGCCAGCTTCCCTTGGTGCTTCAGCCTGGCGTCCCAGGGCCGTGGGGAGGGAGCTTCTGCCTGGGCGCCTTCTCTCCTCAAGGATCCACAGGCTGAGACAGACAGATTACATCATCTGCCTTCCTGCTAAGTGCTCACTGCATGCCAGGCCCCGTGCTAAGTGCTTCCCATGTGCTATCAACCATCCTCACAATATCCTTTTAAGTTGAATCTTGGTTACCCTAATTACCGAAGGTAACCAAAGTTCCAGAGGGGTTAAGTGACTTTCTAGCTCACTAACCACAGGCAAATAGCCAACTTGAGATTCAAAACCCAGGGCCTAAGCTTTTAACTCTGATGGTCCAGGATCACGGGAGTGGCCTGCTCATCATTCCCTACCCCGCCTGTCGGCACCCCTCTGGGCTTGGAGTGGCCCCAGAACTCCTGGCTCACTGGTACTTCTCTTAACATCAAGATAGAGCTTCCGTCTCAGGAATTATTTTGCATGCAGTTTGCATGTTAGTCACTTACTGCCAGAATTAATGCCCCACTGAGTGGGAGCCCTGCCCTCTCCAATCTCATGGTGTTCCTGCTTGGAAATTTGCAGCCTACTCCAAAACCTTCAGCCAGATCCCAGAAATTCCTCTTCTTACCTAAACCCCAAATTCATAAAGTTCCAAAGCATCTATGCCTCTTAGCCGTAAATGGAGCTGTTCCCATCCTGGGGGCTGAAAGGGGCCTTATAAGCCCCCTCATTAGCCCCTGGTAGCGTGTGGATACCCTGTATCAGTTTTCTGTTCTGAGCTGAAATTTGTTCCACTGTGGCTTCCACCTGCTGCCCAGAAGTCATGCAGCCCTGGGGGGAGGTCCCCACACGTCCCGCTCCTGACACCCGCTGCTCATACCTACACAGCTGTCCTCATCACTGATCTCTGGGGTCTCAGGGTCCTGGGCTAGGAAGGCTGACCCCTGAGCTTGAGCCTGGAGCCAGGAGCTGTGAGCAGTCACGTCGGTCAGCAGCACAGGAGTGTCTTCCTGGGCACAGCCTGTTGCAAAACTGATGATCCCGGCTTGAACCCAGTGTCCGTCAGGTTCGCGGCACAGCACAGGGCCCCCGGAATCTCCCTGGAGCCGGGAAGCGTTGTCAAGGACAGATACCTGAGCCCCAGCCCTGGGCGGACACCCTCTACGTGTGGTCCTTCCACCAGTCCCTGTGGATTGAGTGCCCAGCCCCCTCCTGTTCCCTTCCCTTGTCCTCCCCCTCAGACCTGACAGGGCCCCTGCACCCCGGGCTGGGGACCTCCACACAGCATCCCAGGCCGGGCCGGGCTGGCCAGCAGCCGCTGATGCAGGCGGTTGTAGAGACAGTTACAGGTGGGGCGGCTGATTAGACGCAGGCGTATATTCCGTAGGGCCCTGGGAACTGGCGAAAGAGAGGGGGTTGGGGCTGGAGTCTGGGCTCGGAGGAGCAAGGGAGGCTGGGAACGGGGACAGTTGGCAGCTGAGGCTGTGTGACCTTGGGCAAGCAGAGTGCCCCTCTGGGCTCCAGCCTGGGCCAGCACTTACCGTCATTGTCCTGATCCCAGCCAGTGGCCCAGCAGTGGGTCCCAAAGGGGAAGCGATGGGCAGGTTGAGGCAAGCAGAGGGGTGTGTGGGCCATGGGGTGGGCGAGCCGTAGCAGGGCCAGGTCCGAGCCCTGGCTGTAGTGCTTATAGGCCCCGGGCAGCTGCAGAGCTGTCACCCCCACCTCCTCAGCCCCTGGGCTCAGCCCCTCATGCTTCAGAGAACCCAGGACAACTGACCAGGAGTGCAGTTCCGTGACTGCTGCCCTGCAAGTCGGGGGGACAAGACCCAGGCATTGAGTGCAAAGGGGGACGGTGACACCGTGGGAGACAGCACAAAGTGGGTGAAAGATGGACAGAAAACCTGTGGCTTTAAGCAAGGTCCATCCTTCTCCCAGTTCAGTTGTCTCATTTGTAAGGTTTCTACCATGAAGGGTCGTTAGGATTAACTTGATAGTACGTACCTGGCACATGGCATATTTTTAATAAGTGGTACTTTGTTACTCTAGGGGCAGGGCTCAGTCTTGCGGGGCTTGGGGACAAATCATTCACCCCCAAAGCCAGAAACCCTGTTTGACCGCAGCCGTGACTCACTTTTCGAAGCAGTGGGCCGCAGTGAGGACCCAGCTGTCCGCCACCAGGGACCCGCCGCAGATGTGGGCCCCCTGCCTCCTCACACTGGCCTGCCATGGCCACTCGCCAGGCACCGTGCTGCCCTCCTGAGGCGTGGAGGGACCAGGGCCACGCTGCCCGCATGCTGTGGAGAGGCGGGGGTCAGGCTGACAGCAGGCCCCTGTCCTGCCCTCACCCCTGGCCCGACCCAGACCCAAGTAAGGCCCAGCCCCATGGCCCCAGAGCTTACCACGCTGAGCCGCTTGAAGACCTGGGAAGAGAGAGACACAGGTGAGCCTTGGGGCAGGGAGCCTTACCTGCCCGGTCCAGCGTGGGTAGAGGGGACAGGTTTGGGGGGATTGGTTTGGGTTGCTGCTATGACTCTGTGGCTACCTCACCGGCCCCTCCCAGAATGAAAATATATGAGGTCAAGAAACAGCTTCTATTGGAAGCTATTCAGAGTGTACACTCAGTCATTAATTCTCCTGCCTCAGCCGTGCTCAGCACTCCTGGGCCTGAGCGGCAGGGCCTGGGGTTCAGCTTGGGACCAGGCCAAGCCTCCTCCAGGCCGCAGAACCCCCAACTCCTGCCCCCACCGCTGAGTCAGAGAGGCGGCCTGTGCATGTGGAAAGCGTTAGCTTAATTGTGCCCTGCGCTGCAGAGGCCTAAAAGGAATAATTAGAGGCCTGCGTCATGTCCAAGTTGGGGAGGGCGTCAAGAGATTGAGACTCACCCCGCCCCTGTTCTGACGACCTGGGCTCTGCCACCTTTCCAGAAACCATCAGAGACTCTACCAAAGGGTCCCCTGCCCTGCCTCTTCCCCATCACAGGCACACACAAACACACCATTGAACATCTACACCAGGAGAGACGGGACGTATGTAAAGGTGGGGAGACTGAGGCCACAGAGCCCCAGAACTTGCCTAAGGTCATTCTGGAAGTAGAGAGGCAGACGGGGCCACAGGGCGCACACACAGGCATAATGACAGTTCCTCCAGACACAGACTATAATCCAGCCCAAGGAAATCATACCCATTTGGACACAGGCGGCCACATACCCCTCCCCCCACACACAGCCGGACACGGTTACGTTGCAACAGGCTGACTGTGGCCTCCCGGGCAGGCGCTCTCTCACACATCAAGCTGCAGGGGGCTGCTGGGGTAGAGGACAGCCCCCGAACCCCACCATACCGCCTACCCCCCAAACACGGGTGACTCACCCTCTATGAAGACCACGGCTCCCAGGATGAGCAGCCTCGGTCCCCAGCTCCCCTTCATGCTGCTCCAAGCCACTCTGCCGCCTGTGCTCTGGGTTCTCCGAGAAGCCACCTGGGTCTCCCTAGCTCCACCTCTGCTCCACCCCCAGCTTCCTAGGAGTCAGGTGTCATTGCTTTTCCTGGGCTGGAAGGGAGCCAGTAGCTTCCAGCTCTGGGGCTGTGGCTGTGTGACCCTGGGCTGTTCACCGCCTCTCCCTGGGCCTCAGCCTTGGCCACACTGCCTGGGTTCAAATCCCAGTTCCCCCTAACACTTGAGTGACCTTGGACAGTTAGCCCGTTTGTGCCTTGTCTGAAAAACTCCACAAACTGTTGAGTGTAAAAGTGCTTAGACCGAAGCCTGACGGAGTAAACTTGCTCCCGAGCGTGGGAGCTGTCCCATTGGAACAGGTGAAGGGCATGGTGGGCAGGCCTTCCCCAGTTCTCACTCTTCATTTCAGCTTCCCTCCCAGGCTTGGGTCCAAATGGGTTTCATATATCTTCTCCTATTTTGATTCAGAGGCAGGGTGTACAGGGCTAGGTGTCAAGGGGCCAGGCTCTCTGCTTCTTGCTGGCTACGAGACTAGCAAATCTCAATGCCTCTCTGCCACCTTCCCGGGAAACAGGGTTACATGGTGCCCACCTTCCTCACAGGTGTTGGAAGACTCAATTAGGAGGGAGGAACACTCAGGGTGCATCCTTTTCCTCTTCCTGACTTCTAACTCAGAACAGACCAGACTGTTCAGGGACCCTGACCCCAACTCAGAGGCAGCTGTGGCTGCACAGAACCAGAAAGGTAGCTCTCACATGCTTGGCTGTCCCAGAAGACAAGGCCTGGCTTCTGTGGGTAGGAGGCACAAGCTGCCAGCCCATTTCCTGGGGGTGGGGGCTGATGGCACCCCAGGTCTTGCTGACTCCACATACTGGAGAAGGGACTAACTACCCTTCCAGCAGGCCCTCCACTCTCCCTCTGACTCATATCTTCCCATCCCAGAGGAGGAAAGACTGGGAAAGCCCCAACACTAAGGTCCCGGGCAGACAGATGGCTCAGACTTGGCTAATTTATTTAAGGAATTTTATTGCTCTGAACCATCCCTCCTTGGGCAATAGCAGGAACTTTGGAAACCAGTCTTTGGGGACAGAGCCAGAGGCACTAAGGTGAGGGAAACAGTGTGGCATGTTTGGTCCATTGTCCTGTGTGGGAGTATGGCAGGGGCAGGTTGCAGACTCTTCTAAGGATCCAGACGTAGCCTCCCTGGGCAAAGATCACAAGCCAAAGCAGAGCAGATGAGGTCAGCCTGGCTTGGGGTGAGGGCTCAGTGCCCCTTGACCTTGCCCTGGGGTTCCTGGACCTCCCGGAAGCTCAGCACCATCAGGCCCACATTGATGGCATAGGTGGTGATGCAAACAATGCAGAAATCATAGAGCACGAAGAACAGGATCCAGGCCAGGTAGACAGAACCAGCTAGAGACACCAGGGAACTCAACACCAGCAGGACAGATGCCCAGCGGCCCTGTAGGCAACCTGCAAGGCAGAAAAGGGTCAGGCATGGGCTTCAGGGACTGGCTACCTCTAGAACACGCCATGACTCCATGGTGCCACCCAGATGGCAGGGGCTACTGGGGAAGAGTCTCTAAAATGAGAGGCTCTGACAGACTCCGCCAAGGCCTTGGTTCTCCTATCTGTTCAATGATCCCTGGGACCCAAATAGTGAATTTTCCTGCTGAGCTCTACATGAGATGAAAGATAAGCAACCCTTGGTTTTCCCCCAGAAAGGAACTTCTGAGTCTTTTCCAGAAAACTGGGCTCCTATGAAGTCTCTAAGGGCCCTTCTGGCTCTGACAGTAAAGACTCCTTTAGGTTCCCACCTCCCGGGTGCTCAGTGATGAGCAGTTGGCCATCAGATGTCTGGGTCACCAAGATTGCAAGGGATGGGGCTGGGCTGGCCAAGACATGAAGGGGCCTGTCATGAGAGGGTAGGGCCACTCACCTAACAACAACTGTAGTGTGTAGAAGATGCAACCGAATATGCTGTTGGATTGATTGAGGACGCTGTCCTTGCCCAGTACGTGTTCCACCAGTCCGAAGCCCCGGCCCCACCTGGTGGAGGGGAGGGCCCAGGTTAGGAGTGTCAACTGAGTGCCATGGGCCTTATCCTGGGAGGGTTATTTCCAAGAAGCCATCTGGGCTGTCCTTCCCCTTCTAGCCCTTCCCCCAACCCCCACATGAGTCCAAAGGTCAATGGCCTCCGGGAACAGCCTTTCTTTGGCAAGGACAGGATTCCATGTCACTGCCCCTATCCACCCCCATCCCCAGGTCACACCTGGCCATGGCTCCCCCATAGGCTCCTCTTTTCATCCTAGACCTTCAATAAGTCTTAAGATGGCAAGGTGAGTATAACCCTTCACCTTGCTTTACAGAGTTACTAAAGACTGGGAAACCAGGGCAGAATCTCTCTGCCCTGGACCCCTAAATCTCCAGCGCCCCGGCCACCCTCTCCCCTATTCTGTTTTAGGTCATCCCACTAACCTAGACCCTCAAGCATAGCCAGATCTGGCCACCTTGTCCCCAGGCAAAGCCATCCTTAAGACCATAATCAAAATAAATTAAAAAAAAAAGACCATAATCGGTCCCTACACTCGACCCCACCTCCCCGTCCTGCCCGGTCACTTATTCCTTGTCATCAGGATTCACGTGCACTCCCTCGAATAACCCCAGTCCCCAGCACTATCTGCCCCCTCTACTCCACACTCCTATCTCGGACACACCCGCCTCGCCAGGCAACGCCCCCTTGAGCAGTACGGCTCCGTGTGTCCGCTCCCCGGGCATCCCAATCCCAGATTCATCTGGCAACCTGGTCGCCATGCACACCTGGTCCCCATGCACCGCTCCTACGAGCAGCGGGTCCCCCAAGGCTTCACTCCCACGCGCACCTGGAGGAGAAGACGCGCGAACAGCTGATGGCGGTGCCCACGTCGCAGAGCGCGCGGTAATCCCGGTCCCGGGCGCGCGCCGCCTTCACGTGCAGCGCGTAGAGAGAGAGTCCTAAGCCCGCGAGGCAGAGAGCGAGCCGCACCCACCCAGGGCTCCGCCAGGTACTGCCCATGTCTTCTGGTCCCGCCGGAGGCGCCAGCCGGAAGGGAACCAGCCACGGAGCAGCGGCGGGGCCGGATTTGGCCACGCCCTCTCCCGCCCGTCTGGCTGGGCGATTGGCCTGTTGGTCTCACACTTCCTGATCCAATTGGCTGTTCCCAGGATTTGGCAGGAGTGCTGCCGGGGTACGAAAACTGCTGAGGAATGCTGGGACTGGAAAACCAGATTAAGGGACGTGGGTACTTACTGATGTGACGGCCTGCCAGGCATGATGGGAATTGTAGTCGGGGTGGCCTCAATGCCTCAAGGGTAATGGAGTCTCCGGAGTTTTAAAAATTTTATTAATCGGGCTAAGAGTATATAGCGTTTGCTCTAGCCCAAGCCCTGCTCTAACTTTGGAACATCCATGAACTAGAGACCAGCGGATCGGGGAATCCAGCGAATACTGCGATCCGATCAAGAACCAAGCGTTTTCCCTGAAATT
The DNA here is from genome assembly GCF_028021215.1 of Eschrichtius robustus. NCBI lineage: Eukaryota > Metazoa > Chordata > Mammalia > Artiodactyla > Eschrichtiidae > Eschrichtius > Eschrichtius robustus. Next base: position 77,496,940 of record NC_090839.1, read on the forward strand.
ACTATCTCAGACATTATTAGGATTATAACCTCCAATCCGCCTAGTTTGCCCAGCTATTCCCTCCTGCTGCACCAGCGCCTCCTGCTGGCCGATCTCTCTCTCTTCGTCTCTCCCCCACATGCCCCGCTCCATCACCTCCGCCATACCCTTGACAGTATCCTAACCTCTGTTCTGTTGTGGCGCCACCTGGCGAAACCTGAGCCCAGATCAACCCAACAGTGCCTCCTTTCCAAGCCTTTGGTGGGCTAGCTGAGCTCCCCCACTTCACAGACATAGCATCTATTGATGACCCCTCTCACCTATACTTCCCCTTCCTTCCCATTTGCATTGAAACTTTTCCCCATTTTAGAAGTTGCAACAAATATCCCTTTACAATCAAGTTTTTGGAAGATTTTACACTCCCAGTCTTTACTTCCTCACCTCTTCCTTGCTGCCCAGCACACCATAAACTAGCTCCTCCCCCCAATACTCCCCTGACAACTTACGGCTGGTGTCACCAGGATGCTAAATTCAATACATATTTTTCAGTTCTTATCATGCTTGGCCTCCCAACAGTATTAATCACTGTTGGGCATTCCTTCCTGGGAACTCTGTCTTCCTCTGGCTTCTGTGATACTTCACTCTCCTGATGGCCCTCCTCCTTCTCTGGCTGCTCCTTCTCAGGCCCATTCCTTTTCTTCCAGACAACGTGGCCAGTGGAATAATGGCTCCTAAAGATGTCGGTGTCCTAATTCCTGGGACCTGTGAACATGTTAGTTTACGTAGCAAATGGGAATTAAAGGTTGCAGATGGAATTAAGGCTACTAATCTGCTGATTTTAAAACAGATTATCCTATGGATCCAATGTAATCACAAGGGTCCTTAAAAGTGAAAAAGGGCAGCAGAAGAAGAGATTCAGAGGAAGGTGTGACTATAGAGGAAAAGCACAAAGAGATGCAGTGTTGCTGGCTTTGAAGATGGAGAAAGGGTGTCATGAGCTAGGGAATGTGGGTGGCCTAGTAGCAGGAAAAGTTGAAGAAATAGATTCTCCCCTAGATCCTCCAGAGAGGAATTTTTTTTTTTTTTTTTTGGCCCAGCCATGTGGCTTTCAGGATCTTAGTTCCCTGACTAGGGATCGAACCTGTGACCCCTGCATTTGAAGGGCAGAGTCTTAACCACTGGACCACCAGGGAAGTCAAAATTCATGTTGTTTTAAGTCACTAAGTTTGTGGTAGTTTGTTATAGAAACAATAGGAAACTAATACAGAGGACTAAGACTTAGACCAGTTTCTCACTTCTTTCCATAGTTTTCTGGAGTGTTCCTATTATCCATGACTGACTTCCCCCCGAATGAGTCATCTAAGAGGGAGCAAGGTGGAAACCACAGTATCTTTATGACTTAGCCTTGAAAGTCCCACATTGTCATTTATCCTATTCTGTCAGGTCAGCCCTGTTCAATGTGGGAAGAGACTACAGAGGGATATAAATACCGGGAGGTGGGAATCATTGAGGATTTACTGCTGTTCAACAGATCACCACAAAAATAATGACTTAAGAGAAAAACAATCATTTTAGTTTCTCTCAGTTTTTAGGGGTTAGGCATTCAGTACGAGAATTTTGGCTGGGTAGTTCTGGCTCACATAACTGTGGTCAGATGCTGGCTAATGCTGGAACGATGGGAGGCTGATAACCTGGCCTCTCTCTCTCTTCTTGCAGTCTCAGGGGCTGTTCGTGAATCCGTGTAGCCTCTCCGTAGGCACTAGTTTGGGCTTCCTCACAGCATGGCAGACTCCAGGCTACAATAGCCAGTTTCCAAAGTTGTCTTCAATGATTTCCACCTCCTGTGATTCATAACATTGTGTAGTTTCTTCCCACACGAAATAGGGCTGATCTGACCCAGTAGGATAATACAGAAATGATGGTTTGTGACTTTGACGGCTAAGTCATTAGGATATTGTGGCTTCCATTTTGCTCCCTCTTAGATCACTAACTCTGGGTGAAGCCAGTTGCCATGTTATGAGGACACTCAAGCAGCCCTAAGGAGAGGTCCACTTAGTGAGAAACTGAGGCTTCCTGTCAACAACCAGCACTAACTTGCTAGGCACGTGAGAGAGCCACCCTGGAAGTGGATTCTCTAGCATCAGTCAAGACTTCATGCGACTGTAGTTTTGGGCAACGTGTTTTTTTTTTTGGCGGCACCATGCAGCTTATGGGATTTTAGTTCCCTGACTAGGGATCGAACCCGGGCCCTCGGCAGTGAAAACGAAGAGTCCTAACCACTGGACCATCGGGCAACATCTTGACTGCAACCTCATAAGCAACCCTGAACCAGAACCACCTAGCTCAGCTGCTCCCAGATTCCTGACCCAAAGAAACTGTGTGAGATAATAAATGTTTATTGTTTTGAGCTGCTATATTTTGAGGGTAATTTGTCACACAACAATGGACAATTAATACAAGGCAATCAGACTGCTTACATGGTACCTCAGGACTCCAGTAAAAGTTCTGCAGGGAGCCAAGTGGAAGCTGCATCATCTTTTATGATCTAGCTTCATAAGTCATCATATAGTATCCCTTCCACTGTAATCACAAATTTGCTTAGCTCTAATGGGAAGGAACACAGAACTTCACCTCTTGATATGAGAAGCGTCGAAGTCATATTCTAAGAAGTTCATGTGGGCATGCGGGGTGGGGCATCTTTGAGAAACACAAACTGCCACATGAGGCAACATTATTTCCACCGATGTCTTCCCTTACTCCTTACAGGTCACAGCTTCTGAACTCTGACCTGAGCCCAGATCTCTTTCCTGGGCTCCACACCCCAGAGCAGAAACACTTCTTGGACATCACCATATGGATGTCTCACAGGCCAATCAGATGCAAGGCAATGCACCCCAAACTGAGCTTCTTACCTTCCCCCAACCTGGCCCTTCTCTGGGGTTCCCATTTTAACCATGGGCCCCCCAATCCACCCAAACCACTCCTCCTGGACCACTCTCTCATTCCCTGTAATCTATGCAGACCACTACCTTGACCCAAACCATCATCACCTCCCACCTAGATAAATGCAGTAGCCTCATCTTTGGTCTCTCAGATATATTTGTCTCTTACCCTAAGATACATTCTCCATACAGCAGTCAAAGTACATCTTTATCAAAAATTAAAAGATGTAGTTTTCTCACTCTGCCTTTCAATAGCTCAGAGAAGAAAGCCCAATATTTCTTCCATTTATTTAATAAATGTTTATTGAGCACCTGTTATGTGCCAGGGACTGTGTTAGGGGCACAGGATAAATCAGTATAGCAGACAAATATTCATACTGTGGTCTTACATTTTAGGAAAAAAACTGAGCAATTAATATGATAAATACATAAGTATATATAGTATGCTGTCGGTGATACATGCTACAGATAAAATAAAGAGTAAAGCAGAAGGAATTCCCTGGCGGTCCAGTGGTTAGGACTTGGTGCTTTCACTGCCCGGGGCCAGGGTTCAATCCCGGGGAACTAAGATCCCAAAAGCCACACAGTGCGGCCAAATAAATAAATAAATAAGAGTAAAGCAGTGTGAGGGGAATGGGAGTGGTTGCAATTTTAAATAGGATGATCAGGTTGGGCTTCATTCAGCTGACATTTGGGCAAAAGCTTACAGGAGGTGAGGGATTAAGCTATGTGGAAATCTAGGGAAAGGGTGTTCCAGGCAGAGGGCACAGCTCGTGAGAGGTGGAACGTGCCTGGTATGTTGAGGGAACAACAGATGGGCCAGTGTGGCTGTTGCCATGAGTATGGGGGGTGAGGACGGAACGGAAAAAGGGGACGGAGGAGTCGTTCAATCTTTCTGGGTCTCTGTTGTCCCATCTGTAAAATGAGGATAATCACATTACCTCAGAGGTTCGTTATGAAGATGAAACGAACACATGTAAATCTCTTAGAAGAGCGCCTGACCAACGGGAAGGTGGACTCTTGGGGTGCAAGTCCAACCTCCACCTCCGGGAGGTAGCAGTGAGTCCTGGCCGGGCTGGTCCAGCGTGCAGGGTCAAATGCACTGCCGGCCACGCCGCGGCCACGTGAGCACCGGGATCTGGCACGCTTCAAGCCATCTTTTGCTTCTCTGTGCACTTCGGCCTTCCCAGCGGGAGCACCCTCCCCTCTCCCTTTTAACGCTGGCTCAAGCCCTGCCTGCCTGCAGCCGCCTCCAGAGCTGAGTGTCCTCCCAGCTTCACTCCAGGGTATTGCCGGGATGCGCGAAAAGAAAGGGTGGGAATGGTGTGGGGGTGAGGGGCGAAGAGAAAATCCAGAGACTCAGGGAGCCCTTTCCTCATGATCTGTGCAGACTTTCCCCCAGTCCCTCAGGCAGGACAGCTGGTGGTGAAGGGTCCCACCTCTGCTGAAGTTTAAAGACAGCTCCAGGGAATTCCTTGGTGGTCCAGTGGTTAGGACTCCATGCTTTCACTGCCGAGGGCCTGGGTTCAATCCCTGGTCGGGGAACTAAGATCCCGCAAGCCGCATGGCTCAGCCAAAAAAGAAAAAAAATTTTCAAAAACAAAACAAAACAAACCCCCCAAAACTCCAAAATATCGCCTGCTTCACGTATCCCTTTGCTTTAAAAATTTAAACTATTTAGAAAATACATGACCGTGGTGAAGAAAAATCTGGTCAGTATAAGTACACACAAACACACACTGAAAAGTCTCTCTCCCATCATCGCCTGCTTGGAAAAACTATCTTTTCACTGGTCTCTCTTTGTTTGGTCTCACTGGTCCCAATCACTACGCCAGAGCATTCTGTCTAAGGAGCAGATCTATCCAGTTAAAACCCTTCAGTGGCTTCTTTTTTTTTTTTTTTAATTAATTAATTAATTGATTTTATTTTTGGCTGTGTTGAGTCTTTGTTGCTGTGCCGGGCTTTCTCTAGTTGCGGCGAGCGGGGGCTACTCTTCGTTGCGGTGCGCGGGCTTCTCATTGCGGTGGCTTCTTTTGTTGCGGAGCACGGGCTCTAGGTCGCGGGCTTCAGTAGTTGTGGCACTCGGGCTCAGTAGTTGTGGCTCGCAGGCTCTAGAGCTCAGGCTCAGTAGTTGTGGCGCACGGGCTTTGTTGCTCCGCGGCACGTGGGATCTTCCCGGACCAGGGCTGGAACTCGTGTCCCCTGCATTGGCAGGTGGATTCTCAACCACCGCGCCACCAGGGAAGCCCCCTTCACTGGCTTCTTACTACTTCAGGACAAATGCACACTCATCCTTCAAAATCTGGCTCTGGTCACCTCATTCAGCTCCTCTCCTCCCAGACTCCACATGCTCCAGGCTCTTCCCTGTCCTGACATGCCCTTCCCACTCCAGTTCCCAGGCCTGGCCAGTCCTACTCACACTGCACCTATTCCAATTTTCCCAGACCCTATTTGATGCTCCCACAGCCTCCTGTGTGGCTCTTAGCACAACTGATGACACGGAAATTGTCTGTTTTCCTCTTCAGGGCAGGGAAGGGTCTATTTATTTAATTCAACACCAATCTCCTCTCCTTGCACAAAAAAGTCACCTAAACAGTGTCTGTTACTGGCATTAATTAGTAATAATGATAATGTAACAGGGAAGAGCCAAATCTGACTGCATGTTGGATCTGTTTCTTTTACTTTAACCTTTGCTTTCTGCTGCTTTTGTTCACTAAAAGGATACTGTCTATACACAGCGGCCTGCCTCGGGGAACCCTGCCCTTCTGCCTGAATGTTGAATCAAAGTGCCTTTGTTCAGGGAAACACCCGGACCCTGTCGGCCTGTGGATGACTATAAGAAAGAAGAAATTAACACATCCCCTCCCCGAGGCTGGCCATTCCAGGTGATATTTGCAAAACTTTTGGCCTTTTTACTTTACTTCCTCATCTCCTCCCCCCCTCTGTGCTATAAAAGAAACTGGCATCCAAACCCCGATAAGTTGGTTATTTTGAGACTTTAGTCTGCCATCTTCTCGGTCTGCCGAATTGCTTGCCCAACACCTCGTCTCCGGTGGCCTGTCGTGCGGCGAGCAGAGCGAGCTTGGACTCGGTAACAATAATAGTAATAATATTAATAATAATAATACCTAGTAGAGTGTTAATTCCATGCTTGGCACTATTCTGGGCACTTTACATATATAAATTAATGTGACCACACAACCCCAAGGTTGGTACAACCTCATTTTACCAATACGGGAATTGAAGTATTGAGTAGTTTAAGTAACTTGCCCCAGATGGTAAGGGGCTGAGCTGGGGGTTGAACCAGGCAGTCTGGTTTCCCGCAAATGAGTCAAGAGCTAGAAGGGAGAAGGACGGGACCTCAGGGGAGGAATCCAGGTAGGGTTTGGTCTGTGCGCTTTGCATCTAAGCGTCTTCTCGCCCTCTCGCATTTCTTTTCCAGCAGAAGACAGAGGCCCAGAGAGACCAGATAACTCCGGGAGCCCTGTGGAGAGAGCTGTGCCATTTATTTGGGGACCTGGGAGCAGAGACACAGCCACGATGGGCTGGCGCGAGTTGCGAGTCCTCCGCTCCAAACTACAACTCCCAGGAGGCACCGGGCGCCCATAGCCCACGTGACGTCACGGCGGCAGAGGGCGCCAGCGGCTCGGCCAGCCCGGCCGGTGGACGTTTGGGCCGTTCCTCTCGGACCCCGGCCCTGGCTCTGGCCCCGAGGTAAGTGGACCGACCCGCTCAGACCGTGCCGCGAAGGCTTCGCAGCGCGCGCCCGCCGCCCCCGCCCTTGCTCTGGATTGCTGGAGCGCGCGTGGACTGGGGTTGGGGGGCTGGGGGACTGACATCTACCATATGGGGAAGATCCGGGCCGAACCAAGTGACCCTGCGGAGGGAGGGAACCAGACGGGGACACTCGAGACGCTACTTCAACGCAGCCGACCCTGGGGTGCACAATTCTGTGTGCCGCAGGTACGCAGGCCAGACACCGGCCGGGGTCCGAAGGCGCCGGATTAGGGGTCAGCCCCGCCCCCTGAACGAGGGTGCCCGGGATCAGAGGGAGCGGGGGTTGAGGTTTTCGGGCTGGAAGGGTCTAAGGATCCCCTTCCCTCCAGACTACCAGATAGAACATCAGATTGAAGAATAGCAGCCCCGGAAAGCAAGGTTATCCAGGCTCGGCCTGTGTGTGCTTGGGGAAGTGGTTGAAGGGGTGGGCAGAGATTGTCCAAATCTGACTAACCAGTGCTCACGTGGAAAGATAGCGCGCCTGGATTCAGAGCCTTACAACTCCCCCTTCCTCCGCCTTTATAGATGGGAGCTGCTCCTGGAGGCTGAGCTTGTCAGCATCCTCGACCGGCTCTCGCCCCTGAAGTCAGAGAAGTGCCCCTGCCCACCCACACCGTTCCTGCCCCGTTTTGGGGTCGCCTCCATCTATCCGGTCCTCAGCCCTAGTGGCCGCCCAGTTCGACAAAAGAGCAAAACGATGATACTGGCTTCCGTGCTGGGGAGCGGACCCCGGGGCGGGCCAGCACTCTGGCCTCTCTTGGGGCCCGCACTCTCTCTCCGGGCCCGCTCCACATCAGCCACCGATACCCACCACGTGGAGATGGCACGGGAGCGCTCCAAAACAGTCACCTCCTTTTACAACCAATCGGCCATCGATGTGGCAGCGGAGAAGGTGTGCAGCTAGGGCGGTGAGGCCTGGGTCCAGAGCTGGAGTGGGTGTCCAGGGAAGGGGTGGAGCTAATATGATGGGGGCAGGGTGTCAGAGATCCAGTGCTCAAGGGCCCTCTGCCCCTCCAGCCCTCAGTCCGTCTCACTCCGACCATGATGCTCTATTCAGGCCGCTCTCAGGATGGCAGTCACCTTCTGGTAAGACTCCTGCCCCTATTTTTCTCTTGGTCCCTGGAGCTCTGACCCAGCTACTCAGGCCCTGGCCCTAACTTCCTTCCTCTCTTTCTTCTAGAAAAGTGCCCGGTACTTGCAGCAGGAGTTGCCAGTGAGGATCGCTCACCGTATCAAGGGCTTCCGCAGCCTTCCTTTCATCATTGGCTGCAACCCCACCATACTGCACGTGGTAAGGTGGCCTCAAGGGGGCGTCGGTTTCCCTAGTAGAGAGGACCTTAGATCAGTGTGCCCACCGCCCATGGGGCAAATGGGGAGACGGAATCAGAGTGGTAGAGACTTACCTGCCAAAAGGTTTCAGGGCCACAGAAGACTCGAACCCAAGCCTTCATGGAGGCTTGAAAGGCCATGATGGGGTTTGAACCAAATGAATTGGGGTGGATGGCAATCCCCATAGGTGGGCACGGGTGGCTGTTCTCTACCTGGTGCCCAGAGCATCCCTGTGAATTCCCACACCTCTTCCTTGCAGCACGAGCTGTACATCCGTGCCTTCCAGAAGCTGACAGACTTCTCTCCGGTGAGGGCTGGGCCAGGGCAGGGTGAGGGGCTGAGAAGTCAGGGCTGGACCATCCAAGCTCATGACTCTGTGGCCTGCAGATCAAGGACCAGGCGGACGATGCCCAGTACTGCCAGCTGGTGCGACAGCTGTTGGACGACCACAAGGATGTGGTGACCCTCTTAGCTGAGGGCCTGCGTGAGAGCCGGAAGCACATAGAGGTCAGGGGCAGCGCAATGGGGGCCCAGGCCTGTTGGGAGGGCCTGGGAAGGGCACAGGGTTTCTTTTTTTTTTTTTTAACATTTTTTGTTTTTGTTTTTATTTTTTGTTTATTTATTTTTGGCTGCGTTGGGTCTTTGTTGCTGCGCGCGGGCTTTCTCTAGTTGCGGCGAGCAGGGGCTACTCTTTGTTGTGGTGCACGGGCTTCTCATTGCGGTGGCTTCTCTTGTTGCGGAGCACGGGCTCTAGGTGAGCGGGCTTCAGTAGTTGTGGCACGCAGGCTCAGTAGTTGTGGTGCACGGGCTCAGTAGTTGTGGCTCGCGGGCTCTAGAGTGTAGGTTCAGTAGCTGTGGCGCACAGGCTTTGTTGCTCCATGGCATGTGGGATCTTCCCAGACCAGGGATCGAACCCGTGTCCCCTGCGTTAGCAGGCAGATTCTTAACCACTGCGCCACCAGGGAAGTCCCAGGCGCAGGGTTTCTGAGCCCCTACTCTTTACAGGATGAGAAGCTCGTCCGCTACTTCTTAGACAAGACGTTGACTTCAAGGCTTGGGATCCGCATGTTGGCTACACATCATCTGGCGCTACATGAGGACAAGGTGGGACGCGGGGACCTGAGACCTACCTGGGAATGTCAAGTGGGGCAGAGGGGACTGAGCCAGGAGCCCCCATGGGTTGGGGACCCGGGCCGAGGGCCTGGGGAGAGCCTTGGGGCTGCTTCCATAGTCTAGAGTTTGCAAGCTTTTGGTGGCCACGGTGTGGGTGGAGGTGATCCCTGGTCCTGACCTTCTTTCTCCTGCCAGCCCGACTTTGTTGGCATCATCTGCACTCGCCTCTCACCAAAGAAGATTATTGAAAAATGGGTGGACTTTGCCAGGTGAGGCTAGAATGGCTAAGGGGGTGACGTCTTCGGGCAGGGAAGGTTTGGGTCTGATCCGTTGCCCAGGGCATGGTCCAGGGCAGGGATTTTCAACTGTGACACTGTTAACGTTTTGGGCCAGATCATTCTTTTTTGTGAGGGGCTGGCCTGTGCTTGTTAGGATGTTCAGAAGGATCCCCGGCTTCTCACTTGATGCCAGTAATACTCTCCAGCTGTGACAGCCAAAATGTCGCTAGAGATTGCAAAATTTCCCTGGGAGGGTGGGGACAGAATCACCTCCAGTTGAGAACCACTGGTTGAGGTCTGAACCCTTGCTCCTTTCCGCAGACGCCTGTGTGAACACAAGTATGGCAATGCCCCCCGAGTCCGCATCAATGGACATGTGGCTGCCCGTTTCCCCTTCATCCCGATGCCGCTGGACTACATCCTGCCCGAGCTGCTCAAGAATGCCATGAGGTGGGCTGCTGGATATACTGGAAGGGGGCAGACAGGAACTGGGGTGAGGCTGGGGCACCACCACCTACTGGTCTTTTTCCCCTGCATAGAGCCACAATGGAGAGTCACCTAGACACTCCCTACAATGTCCCAGATGTGGTCATCACCATCGCCAACAATGATATCGATCTCGTCATCAGGTTTGCCCTGGGTGGGAGTTGGGGTGGGATGCATGGGGGTTCCGGGCACTGTTTCTGATTTGCTGGATGATTTCAAGCCAGTACCTGCCCCAGTCTGAGATTTAGTTTCTGGTTGGACAAGATATTCTCCAGTCCTGAGATTGCCATGAGCTGGACATGAGTGGATCTGGGGCCAGCTGTGGGCCCCAGGGCCCTGTCCTTGTCAGCAGCTGAGGGGCCCAGAGTGGGGAAGGAGTCAGAAATAAACAGTCTGCGGTGCTGGGCTGAGAATAAATGTCAAGTCCTATGAGAAGGTATAAGCAGTTAGTGGCAGAGGTGAGGGTGGAGAAACATAGCTTAAAAAAACAAGGCCCAAGAGTCTAGGTGACCACATTCCATGTCTGCGTGGAAGCGACAGGAAGGCCGACTTAGCACTGTCTGCTTGGGGAGGTAGTGAGCCCCACCAAAGCTGAGCCAAACCCCTGTCGTCGTCATCCTGCCAGGATTTCAGACCGGGGCGGGGGAATCGCTCACAAAGACCTGGATCGGGTTATGGACTACCACTTCACTACGGCTGAGGCCAGCACCCAGGACCCCCGGATCAGCCCCCTCTTTGGCCACCTGGACCTGCACAGTGGCGGCCAGTCGGGACCCATGCACGGGTGAGGCCCCACCTGGCCAGAATGGAGGGGTGGGGGGGCCCCAGGAGACTCAAGCCTCTGAAGCCCGTGTTCTGTCCCCTTGCCCACCCCCAGCTTTGGCTTCGGGCTGCCCACATCGCGGGCCTACGCAGAGTACCTCGGCGGTTCCCTTCGGCTGCAGTCCCTACAGGGCATTGGCACGGACGTCTACCTGCGGCTCCGTCACATCGACGGCCGGGAGGAAAGCTTCCGCATCTGACCCTGCAGCCCTTGGCCTGCTTGCCTGCCCCGGCTGGGCCACACACCCTGGCAGGACCTTCCGAGCCCAGTAGGGTGCCACCCTGCTCCACACACTGCTGCATCTCGGGTCTTAGGGCCCCAAGCAGATGGACTTACGTGGGGCCAGGCACCTCCCCTCCTCGATGGGGTCCACTGCTTCCCCGCCTCCAGGCCTTAGAGGGGATGAAGTGGGGACCCTTTGGGTCTCCAGCACCAGCTCCGTCATTCTTGTTCCTGGGGAACCCCTACTCTGACCTGCTGTTTGTTATTAAAGTTCACATTTTGAATGCCCTCTTGGGCCCCATGTGTGGGCAGGGCAGGTGAGCCTTTGTTTCTGTCCCCATTCAGGTCCCCTGGACCCTTGGGTTTAACTAGTTCATGTTCCAGTCTCTGTCCTCACAGCCTGGCAGACCAGGAATGGAATTGGCTCCGAGTCGCTTGCACATTAGATTTGGTGGGAGTGGGGATGACTTGGGCAGTTTGTGCAAAGACCTTTCATTTATTTCATTTACCAAATGTTTCTGGCTCCCAGACAATATTGAAGGCCCGGGTTGGCCCAGCTTTAGGCCTCAGTTCTGACTCTTCCCTTCCCAGCAGTCACAGGTTGAGGAGGTGTAGGTCACCAGACAAGGCAACTTTCCAAGCCACCTGATTCCTGAACCTGAGTAAGGTTAAAAATACTGTCTGCCAGCTGTGCTTGCTGTTGCCAAGGAAAGGAACACACCAGATTGTGCTCTGGCAGGCCCCAGAGGACAGTGGAGTCCTGGTAGGGAGGGCAAAAGGAAAGGACTCCAGGGAGCAGGTGGTGAGGTGACCGCCTGCCTGTCTTGCCAGGGAAGGAGAAGGCCTGAGGGCCTGCTTGGTGGGACTGGTGATGGAGGTGGGGCACTGAGGGGAGACAGGAATTGTATCTGGTGGTGGGAAACCATAGTGACTTGCCAGGCTGAAAATCCTGCGGCTGCAGGGCAGAGGGGGTGAGACTGGAGAGGTAGGTGGCAGTCAGGGTGAGAGACCTTGAATTTACAGTGAAGAAACATGGGTTTTATCCTGGAGGCAGCAGGGACCCATGGAAGGGTTTTAAGCTAGGAAGGGATGTTTCAGGTTGGGTTCCCTAGAAGCACATCTTAAAAGGAGGATTTGTGTCCGAGTGATTTGTTGAGAAAGTGCTCCCAGAAGGGAGTAGGGGAAGTGGGAAAGGGAAGGGCAGGAGGCCAGGCAAGAGAGCTAAGCTCCACAGTCATTGATGGACTCCTCCACTGGACAATCATTCGTTTAATGTCCCTATTTGAGTGGGACTGGGGAGGTACTTAAAACTCGCTGGCTAAGAACTTCCGTTTTCACCTCTTCTGAGGCAAAATAGCTCTATTAGCTTGAGGGGCAGTTCGCCAAACAAGCCTCTGGTGCTGGCTTTTGAAAGCCCATCAAAGGAAATATGAGCACAGAGAAGCAACAAAAAAAGATTCTAGGGGATCTGGGTGAATCATCTACATAGTTCTAGGGGTGGGTGGAGAGTGGGAAAAGGTACTACAGTTTTAATTTTTTTTTTCTTGCCTTTTATTTCTTCTGTTTCATATGCTGCCAGACAACTGGCATTTACTGCTCCCCCCAAACTTCTTCATTCCCCAAAAGCCAAGTTACCAGCACTTCCCACTGCCATCCCTCACAAATACTTAGACATTTCCTGGTCTATAACCTCATCCTTGGGGCTTGAGCATTACACCCCTCTTAGAATTGTTTCTAAGCCCAATAACCAAATTATAAGTCAAAGATGATTCAGAGAGAGGCCAAAGGGAATGTTTGAGCACCTACCCTGTCTGGTATTGTGCAATACGCCTGTTTTAAATACATGAGAGATAAGTATATGGTTCAACCTTTTTATAGTTACATGGCTTATACAGTTTAACCTTTAACGACACTCTGGGAATGGACATACTTGTACAACTTCCCCAGTGTAGGGGCAGAACCCAGGATTCCTCACTCAATAAGCCCCAGATGCTCTCCATTATGTCCACTGCCTTTGGCTAGTTTCTGTTTAGGGGACCTGGTCCTTTCTTTACAAAGGCTTGATTCTGTGAGAGTGACTTATTGGCTGTCCCAGGACACATCCGTCCTGCTTCCCCCACCCCAACTGTCCTTTTCCCACTCTGAACAAGGAAGGCAGTTTCTCCAGTCTTCAAAGACGGGAGACCCGTATTTGGCAGGCGGAAGTGGGCGGCACGGGGATGGGTGTTAATCCCAAATTCATCGCCCTAAAGCCAGGCATCCAGGCAGGATGCTTTGGCTCTGCCCCGGTGAAGTAGGGGCAGCGCCCCCTGATCAGGCACCCGGACCTTTAAAAAAGATCGAGCTGAGGCATCACATCAGGAAAGCCTTTTTCCTCTCTTCAACTCTACGGTGCAGCCATAGTTCCAAACGGAAAACAACTCCAGGACAACCGGCACAGTCCACGTCAATCTGGCCCAGCGCCGCGGAGACCGTCGCACGAGCCAATGAGCTCTTGCGACGTCACACACCCCCTCCCCCCCCCTCCAGCCTGCCGCGGCCTCCGCCACTAGCCGCTGACCCGGAGCTAAAGGCCCTGCGCGGCGCTGTATTCTGGCGTCACTTCCACTACAGCGATGGCGGCACAAGGAGCAGCTGCGGCGATTGCGGCGGCGACTTCAGGGGTCGCGGGGGAGGGCGAGCCCGGGCCCGGCGAGAATGTGGCGGTCGAGGGGACCTCCCCGTCCCCGGGCCGCGTCTCTCCGCCGACTCCGGCGCGTGGAGAGCCAGAAGTCACCGTGGAGATCGGAGAAACATACCTGTGCCGAAGGCCGGATAGCACCTGGCGTGAGGGCGGGACCCAGGGCCAGGGGGCGGGGTTTAAGGGCGGGACGGGGCCTGAGAGAGGAGAACGCGGACTTTCGGACTTGCCCGGACGCCGCCTACAAACCTCCCCGAGTTGGGCGTTTGCCAAGTTCTTCCTACTGTGTGTAGAGCTCCCAATCCACTTCCTTGCCCAGTCTTTGGCTTCATTCCCTTTTCTTGTTAACCTTCTTCCTCAGTGGTCTCCCTTGTCTCTGTGACTCCCCCTTCCATCCATCCCCTGCAGCCGCCAGCGGAGAGGACCTCCCAGAACACAAAAGCGAGCTTCCCCTCCCTTCTATTGCTTTGCCTCATTTCCAAAATAAACCCCAAGTTCCTTAGAATGGCATTCATTTTTGTAACCTCTCTGTTTTTCAGCACCCCTAGTAAAGGCCATTGCCAGACCAGACCACACTGTATGCTCTGAAGGCCATATGCCTTTTACCGCCTGTGCCCTCTGCTTGGAATGCCCTTTCTTCCCTTTCTCCTTGTTTAGCTGGCTAGCCCCAGTCATCCTTTTAGGATCATATCCCCTGTGATGCCATTCTTGACTCCCTTCAGGCAGATTGAGTCGTTCCCTTCTGTATGTTCCCTTTCTGTATGAAGAAATGCAACATTTTCTTCATACCTGAGCTATAGTATATGTACCATTATGTTGTCGTTGTCTGTCTGTCTGTTTTCTATCAAAGTGGGAACTTCCGGAGGGCAGGACTGCTCATGATCCATCACTGTATCCAGCAGCAACCCAGCACAGGGCCAGACATGCAGTGGTTGCCTTCCTCGTTTATCGAATGGTCGGCTGTTTGTCAGGTGCTATACTGAAAGCTTTAGAGCCATTAATTCACCGTTTGAGGTGGGCACGGTTATCCTTATAGATGAAGATGCTGAGGCTCAGAAAGCCAAAATAACTTGATCAGTTAAATATAGCTAGGAAGTGGGGCTGTCTGATTCCACAGCTAGCCCCCATGACCCCTGAACAAATGAACGACTGAGTATAGTAAAGCAAACATTGAATTTGGAGCCAGATTTAAATTCAGTTAAGTATTAGCTCTTATCACTTTTCAAATAGGTGACCCTGGATAGGCCTCAGTTTCCTTGTCTCTAAACTAAGAATAACAGCACCAATCTGGCCCACCTCAGACAGTGATTGAAGGGAGTGGCAGATGTGAACAGGTGAGGTTAGCACACATTTGGCCACAGAATCTGGGAAACTGCTCCTCAGTGCGAAGGATCACTCTTGTTCCAGCCCCGTTTTCTTTCCTGGTGATGCTAGCCCTTTCCCTTCACAGATTCTGCTGAAGTGATCCAGTCTCGAGTGAACGATCAGGAGGGCCGAGAGGAATTCTATGTACACTATGTGGGCTGTGAGTGATTTGGGGTATCCAGGTCTGGGGGGGGGCGGGGGCGGAAGGGCAGCACCCTCATGGCCCATCCTCACAGTTAACCGGCGACTGGACGAATGGGTAGACAAGAACCGGCTGGCGCTGACCAAGACAGTGAAGGATGCCGTGCAGAAGAACTCAGAGAAGTACCTCAGCGAGCTGGCCGAGCAGCCTGAGCGAAAGATCACTCGAAACCAAAAGCGCAAGCATGACGAGATCAACCACGTGCAGAAGGTCTGGGCCCCTCCCCTTCCCCGGGGCTGCAGGAGGCTCAGCTGCCTCTGCTGACTCCCTTGGGTCCCAGTGCCAAAACCACAGCAGCTCCCATTTCTTAAGCTCCTACAGTGTGTAGGGGACTCTGTCTACTTCTTCCCAGGTATTCTTCACAGATGAGAAAACTGAGGCTCAGAGAGGGTGAGAGCTTGGCTACAGTCTCGTGGCAAGGAAATGACACAGCTGGGACTGGAACTCAGGCCTCTTGCACCTTTCGTGCTCGCTTTTGGCTGTGCCACATTGACAGATGGACCTGAAGTCCAAAGGGGAGGAAGAGAATGAGTGATTTGGGGCACTTGCTATTGCCAAGCATTGTGCTGAGTGTTGTGCCTGTATAAGCTCATCAGATCCTCCCTAACAACTCAACACCACAGGGGTAATTAGTTCTTTTTGAGGAAAACAGGAAGCAGGTTCAGAGAGGTTAAGTAACATGCCCAAGATCATACAGCTAGTGAAAGGGTGGGTTGAAATTAGAGTAATAATGGCAAACATTTATAGGCTTGTGAGCCACAGTATTAGGCTAAGTATTTCAGTATATGATCTCACTGAAGTGTCACAGCAACTCTGTGAGGTAAGCATTATATCCCCAGTTTACAAGGGAGGTACAGGTAGTTTTAGGAATCCAGTTAGGAATTAGATTGGCCAACTAGATTGTCCTACTTTGGGGCACAAGCTCTTTGAAACATGCTAGAAATTCCTGCCACTTTATTCCAAAACTTGGGTTCTTTTCACAAAGCTAGCCTGCCCTGGGGGGTTTCTATCCTCCCACTGTGAATCTTAGTTTCTGGATTTGTGAGATGGGGTGTGCACACAAGAGGAGGGTTTATGGAGCTCTCAAGGCACCCATACCTTCATTATTTTCAACCAGTGCTAGTCCATCCTTCTGAGTGCTCGTTCTGGGCTTAGCAGCAATGATTTGCAAACTGGGGGGCTGTTAGTAGATTGCCAAATTAGTTCAGTGGGTGGTGACCATTTAAATTTCGAAAATGGAAGAACTAGGACAAGATAGAAAATATCATAGTGCGTTGTATTAAAGGTAAGTATTGTTTTAAGAAGCTTCTATCTCACATACAAATATATATATGTATATACACAAACTTGCCAGTTGGTTTACAGTGCTGTGATAAAAAAATTTGAAATACCTGAATTAGAAAGATCTCTCACTGGGAATTCCCTGGCGGTCCAATGGTTAGGACTCGGCACTTTCACTGTCATGGCCCGGGTTCAATCCCTGGTCAGGAACTGAGATCCTGCAAGCCACATGGCATGGCCAAAAAAAAAGATCTCTCACCATCTAAGGCAGCACGGTCCAATTGAACGTCCTGTGATAAATGGAAATGTTCTACCTCTGTGCTGTCCGAAACAGTAGCCACTACTCACGTGTGGCTCTTGAGCACTTGAAATGGGTTTCGTGTGAGTAAGAATTAAATTTTTTAATTTTATTAAAAGATTTTTTTTTTGGCCACGCTGCACGGCATGTGGGATCTTAGTTCCCCGACCAGGGATCGAACCCGTGTCCCCTGCATTGAAAGGCAGATTCTTTACCACTGGACCACCAGGGAAGTCCCGAGAATTAAATTTTATTTGAATGTAATGAACTTAAATTTAGGTAACCACTTGTGGCTGGTGACTACTCTACCGGACAGTGCAGATCTAAAGTTTTCTTAGCTCCCCAGCCAGGTTGCACTGGCACATTAAGTCACAAAGATGTACCTCTAAGCTGGCAGTCAGCAGGGTGGTTGACAGTGGGCCAGTGGGGATAAAATCAAAGAACGAGTAACAGCGAGTTAACGATCAGCAAGGTTCTTCAGAGCCTAATTAATGTTTAATTCTAAATAAACTGCAGCATTTACGGAAAGTAGTGTTTTTGTAGTTCTTTAATGCATTTGCAGAGGAGGGTTGTATTGTATGAGTTGGGAAATGTATTTTAAAGAGGCACGTGAGGAGGAAAATCATCCTTCCCTCATCTTTGCAGGGGTTAGGTGTGGAGTTGGACAGGCGAGGGGCCCATGCCCAGCTGTGCTGGGTGCCAGTTCTGTGAGCTCACCTCTCTGTGCCTCAGTTTCCTCTTTCGTGCAGTGGAGAGAGAGAGGACTCCCATCTCAGGCTTGTTCTGAGTAATGCCTACGACGTTAAGTGCTTAGTACTCAGAATAAATGGCAGCTGGCTAGTCCCCAAGGGCCAGTGACCTCGCCTCTCCCTGCCTGTTTACTTCTCTGTAAAATAGAAGTAAGAACATTGTATCTCAGCATTGCCAAAAGGGTGAAATGAGGCCATCCAGGCAAAGTGCTTTGTGGAAGGGGTTCTGGGTAAAAGGCTGGCTCCTTCTCCCTTCTGAACTACAGGGCAAGGCTGCCATCTACTCTGGTGTAGGTCATAGGCCTACCTGCGTCCACTGTCAGGCTGGACTTGGTTCCTCCTTCAGCGTCTGGCCTAGGAACAAGATGGGCTGTGAGTGCCACCTGGCTTGTAGTCCCTGCCTTCCAAAGACTTGGAAAATGGGGGAAGCCAAGAAGGGGGAGTCGGAGGGTACTGTTGTTGACCACTGAATTCCTGACTTGGGAAGGAATGTATTCTGCATCGGAAGAATCCAGTCAGGCCTCCTGGAGGATTGTTGACCACACCTTCCCAGGGTGCTGGGCCTTGAAGGACAGGGAGAGCACAGCAAAAACAATTAACACGTGATCACTCGCCAAGCTCTGCCTCATCATGCACTTGCCTGGCTCATGCTCGGTACCAGGCTGAGTAAGCATCTTCTGGCAGCTCTAGGAGAGGGAAGGACATTCAGGGTGGAAGGAACTGTATGTGCAAAGGCATGGAGGCCAGAAACAGGAGTGTCAATAGCAGAGCAGATTTGAGGGGGCTGAGACTGGGGGCTGGGAATTTACAGAGGCCTCGTCAACTATCCAGACCTGAGACGGTGGCAGTGGCTATTTGGTGTGGGACAGAGGAACCGGTTCCAGAGATGACAAGGAGGTAGAGCTAACAGGACGTGGCCGTTATCCGAATGCCAGGCTGAGACAGGAGGAGTCTTGAGAGCAGGCCTCTTATTGGTCTAGGGTAGTTGGACTGAAGGTGATGCTCCTAGGGAGATGAGGAACCCAGGAGGATGAACAGGTTTGCAGGGAGGAAAGGTTGAGTTCCTTTCTGGACACCTAGAGCCTGATGTGCCTGTGGGAGGGGCCTCCGGGAGCAGTCCCATGGGCAGGAAAGAGGTCCAGGCACACCGGGCAGTCCGCACCAGTTCCTGCTATGGAAGCGGAAGACCAGGCCCATTATGTCATCTGTCTCACAACAACTATGGCAGAGCTGGATTGATCGCGTTGTACAGCTGAAGCTCTTAACCAGCCCAAGAACTGGAACCAGGCCTCCTGATCCTAGCCCTGTTCATCAGGCAAAAGGTCCAAACTTGGGCATCAGGAGTGTCTGGGATGTATGGGTGGGTGGGCAGATGGGAGAGGAACTTGGACCAGTCAGCTCTGAAACCAGGTGAAACAGGTTTGCTAGACAGGAGGGAAGTGCTGGGTTCTGAGATGGGAGGGGTGGCCTGACCGCCACTTCTGTTCACCTGTGTCCACTTCTTTCTCACTCAGACCTATGCAGAGATGGACCCCACAACAGCAGCCTTGGAGAAGGAACATGAGGCGGTAAGTAGGGGAGGGGGTCCTAGGTGGGGGCACCCCTTCCCTACGGCATCCCTTGCCCCGACCGAGCCATCCCCTGCCCTTCACTCCCACCTCGCCCACAGATCACCAAGGTGAAGTACGTGGACAAGATCCACATCGGGAACTACGAAATCGACGCCTGGTACTTCTCCCCGTTCCCTGAAGACTATGGGAAACAGCCCAAGCTCTGGCTCTGCGAGTACTGCCTCAAGTACATGAAATACGAAAAGAGCTACCGCTTCCACTTGGTGAGGCTGGGCCGGGCCGGGCCTGGTGAGTGCGGTGGTGGGCATAGAGGCTGAGGGCCGGCTGAGGCAGCGGCACTGGGCAAGAGAGACAGGTCCAGAGCAGTTGAGTCCAAGGAAAAGCTGCCCCGGCTGGAGAGACCTGGATTCCAGGCCTGACCCTGCCTTTGCTGGAGTGACCTTGGCCAACTTGCTGACCCTCCCCAGACCCCAGTTTCCTCTTCTGTGGAATGGGGACCTTCTGGGGTCCCTTGCCCTCAGCACATGTTTATCAAGGCCAGTCCAGTGCCAGGTTCCCCTGTGGAAAAGAGGAAGTAAGCACAGCCCCGAGCCGTGGGACCATGAGGTGCGGACAGACAGGAAGCTTTAATCCACACGCAGGACCTGCTGGGGCAGGGCAGTGGCGTGTTTCCCACAGGGTAGACACTGAGGCAAATGTATGTGGTTTGGGAAATGCCCTTGTCACGGGTGCCAGCCCTCCAGAGTCGTCCAGAGCCAGGCTGAGCTGGACTTAAAACCATCTCGCTGTGTGATATTTGAGCCAGTTACTTAGCCAGTTACTGTGCCTCGGTTTCTCCATCTGTAAAATAGCATCCGTCTCCTCAGATGGTTGGGAGGATTACTCGATGTAGGTAAAGGGTGGAGCCCGGGGTCTCCAGGTGGAGAGAAGCAGAGGCCTGCTGCAGGCCACACAGGGCAGGATGGGGCACCTAGTGGGGAGCCTTGGGGCCTCATACCTGTGCCTCCCCCTGCCCATCCCCACCCCCAGGGCCAGTGCCAGTGGCGGCAGCCCCCGGGGAAGGAGATCTATCGCAAGAGCAACATCTCTGTGTACGAGGTAGACGGCAAAGACCACAAGGTGAGCCCCGGGGGGAGGCACTGTGGCAGGTGGGGGGACACGCTGGGCACCTCCCGACGATCCTCACCGTCGCCAAAGGGTAGAGGCCGGCCTTAGTGTGCGAAGAGGCCTGCGGGCTTGTGCTCAGCCTGGCACTCGGCCTGTGGTTGGTGCATAGTGAACTCATGGCCCTGTGGTGCCAGCCTCGAGTTCTGGGTTTCCCTTCTGTCCCTGAGGACTTGCCTTCTGATGGGGTAGCTTGGGGTGGCTTAGGTTCAGGCAATTTTGGAACCCAGAGTGGAGATTGTCTTGCCTCAGGCTGTTCTTAAAAACTGCTTTCTCTTTCTGCCTGAAGAAAAGGTGTTTGTTTTTCCTGGGTGTGAACTGCTTTGTGTGAGGTTTCCTGCGGGGAGAGCTCTGTGGCTCAGACCGCTAATTTCCTTGTTCCTGAAGGACTTCGCTGGGGCAGGGTGGGGCCTTTGGGGCCTGCTTTGCTGTCGTTGAGAACTTGACCCTTGCCTGGTCAGTCTGGGAAGGTCTCCTGGGGAAGGCCAGTAGAGTGTAAGACGCAGAGGGCTGGCCTCTGAGTGGCTCCTGGCTTCAAATCGCCCCGTCACTTCTAGCTGACCTTGGACAAGTTACTTAAGGTCCTTTGTTCCTGTTTCCTCATCTTTAAGACAGGAGTTATGCTAATAGTTAACTAACAGGCTTGTTAGTGGAGTAAATGAGACAGCAAAGTAAAGTACTTAGCACAGTCCCTGGCATCGAATAGGGGCTTAGTAAACATGGGCCTTTGTCAGCCTCGTGATAAGTAACTTGGGAAATACCCATTCTTAGCCCCACCAGAGCCCCCTGCTCTGCCTTCCTGAGCATGAATGGGGCTGGGGGCGGCAGGAGGGGCCCCAGCAGGAGACGTGGGTGTTCTTCCCAGCTCTGCCTTCTCCAGCTTTGGGGCCTCAGGCAAGCACTCCCCCCCGCTGCCCCCCAGAGCCTCCGTTGCCTCCTAAGCAAAATGGGTCTAGCGGTGCTGGGCTCACACAATTGTTGAGTCAAACGAGAGTGGACGTAAAAGGTGTCCTTGATCTCTGCCATGAAGCCAACCTCCAGGTCCCACTGGCCCTCCTGGCATTGGTCTCTCTGTCCCAGTTTGGCTGAGTGGGCAGACAGCTCAGGCTGCAGAGTCAGGCTCGAGGGTCGTCCATTCAGCAAACATTTACCAAGCTCCCAGCTTCACGCTTAGCCTTGCGCTAGGTGCTGAGGACACAGCCATGAACAGTCAGAACTCATATAGCAGGTTGAGTCCTGCCCTAGTGCTCACCAGCCATGGGACCTTGAGTGAGCCACTGTCTCCCCTGAGCTTGTTTCCTGACCTGAAATAGAAGAGTTCGTGTCTGTGAAGATTGAGCTCCTCTTCAGCGCTCAGAAGTGGTAGCCATGATTGGTCCAGCTCTGCCGTTACCTCCTTGAGTGCACATAGCTCTCTGATTTTCAGTTTCCCCGTCCATCAGAATGTGACTCTAAGACTCCTTCCAATTCTAAACATGACTGTCCTGGTGAGGATCCCACTTCTCACCGTGCTGGCACTGGCTGCTGTCTGGAGCCTGGCACTTGCAGGGCAGGGTGGCAGCTCCTGCCCAGGCCTGCGTGGGGCGAGGCGGAGGAGTTAACGCCTGCTCCCTGAGCCTGCTTCCACCTCGCGACCCCTCAGATTTACTGTCAGAACCTGTGTCTGCTGGCCAAGCTTTTCCTGGACCACAAGACATTGTACTTCGACGTGGAGCCATTCGTCTTTTACATTTTGACTGAGGTGGACAGGCAGGGAGCCCACATCGTCGGCTATTTCTCGAAGGTGCTGGGTCGGGAAGCCTGGGTTGAGGGAGCGGGGGAGAATGAACCAGAAGCAGGGGCTGAGCCTCCGCAGAGGTCCTGACCACCCACCCCTACAGGAAAAGGAGTCACCAGATGGGAACAACGTGGCCTGCATCCTGACCCTGCCCCCCTACCAGCGCCGTGGCTATGGAAAGTTCCTCATTGCTTTCAGTGAGTGGTTCCCGGCCTGTCCAGGAAGGGCAGCTGTGGTGAGGGGTGCCAGGGCAGGGTGGGTCCTCAGTTTCCTCATTTCCACCGTTGCCAGGTTATGAGCTGTCCAAGCTGGAGAGCACAGTAGGCTCCCCTGAGAAGCCGCTGTCTGACCTGGGCAAGCTCAGCTACCGCAGCTACTGGTCCTGGGTCCTTCTGGAGATCCTGCGAGACTTCCGGGGCACACTGTCCATCAAGGACCTTAGGTAAGGGAGGCACCTGGAACCCTCAAAGAGGGAAGGACTCTCCTAAGATTGGCCGTGATGCTGTCAGACTGTCTCCTTGTCCCCTTTTGCTGTCCCAGCCAAACCCCACAAGGGAGCTCTCTCCAGCATCTGCTCTAATCCCTTTCTGCAGCCAGATGACGAGCATCACCCAGAATGACATCATCAGCACCCTCCAGTCCCTCAACATGGTCAAGTACTGGAAGGGCCAGCATGTGATCTGTGTCACACCCAAGCTGGTGGAGGAACACCTCAAAAGTGCCCAGTATAAGAAACCACCCATAACAGGTGGGTGGAGTCTGCCCAGGGTGTGTGTGTGTGTGTGGGGTAGATGTAAGGACTGCCGTGAGCCAAGGCCTCTGTTTTGCTGTCATCGGATCCCCAACCAGTCTGACCAGCTCCCAGGACTGAAGCCTGGGGCAGCCCCCTCCCCAGGACTCAGTCTGCCCCTGTTCTCACCTCGAGGTGAAACCTGGCCTGGGCCCAGGGCAGAGCAGCCAGTGCGAGCGGCCGGGCCCGGAGGCCCAGTCCTGCCTCTCATGCCTCTTCTCCCCACAGTGGACTCTGTCTGCCTCAAGTGGGCACCCCCCAAGCACAAGCAAGTCAAACTCTCCAAGAAGTGAGTGGCCTGTGCCCCTGCTGCTGGACCCGTGCCTCCTTGCACCCCAGCCTGTAAATATGTACAGACCTGTTTCATCATTTTTTTAATAAAGTAAGTTCTGCCAGTGGCTCTGGACTTTGGAGGTGGGAGGGAGAGGCCCAGAGCGGATGGGCCTCATTTCACGTCACACACACACGGCCAGTTGTGCTCAGAACATTTTACTCCGTCTCGCTCCGTCTAACCCCGCACACCAGGTGCGAGTCGGGGTCCAGTTCCGGTGGGGGCTCAGTCCTCCGGAGTCCAGGAGTCGGGGCTCAGGGGGCGTGGCAGCCAGTGAGGCAAGAGTGGGGCCTTTTCTGTCCTTGAAAGCATGCTGCCCAGAGGCAGCCCCAGCCCAGAAAACAGTGAGAGGGTGAAATGATGGGGCTCATCAGGCAGAGCAGGTGAGGTGCTGCAGCCAGCCTTTTAGCAGCAGGCATCTGGGCAGTCTTCTAGAAACAGGTGGGGAGCCGGGGCCCACTTTCATAGCTGAGGGTCCTTGGGGGCTCCATAGGAGCCCAACCGATAGGCTTTTGGACAGCAGATGGAGGTGACCAGAGTTTCTAGCCAGCAGACTCCTAGGCAGTAAACTCCTGTGGTGGAGGTTACAGCCCCAAAGAGCAACCCAGAAGAGTGGGCGCAAAGGTCAGGATGGTGCTTTGAACTCCCACAGGGTCCTGGGAGGAAGGAGTGGCTCAAAGTCAGGCCCCAGGCATCCTGGGAGCAGGCGTGTGCCCTTGGGTGTGATGTGGAGGTCCCAGAAGCAAGTCAGCTCCCAGGGTGAGTAGCTCAGTGGTCGTGCTGTGGGCGGAGGAGGCCCAGGGTCAGGCCTAGTGGCAGCAGAAGGAGGGGTCCCACCAAGCCTGGGGCTGGGGCAGAGTTGAAGGCCCCATAGTTGCTGCAGAGTTTGCCATCAGGCTGGGACTCCTGGATTTGGGGCACCACCTGAGGCTGGAGCTCTGCCACTTTCTGGTGAATCCAGGAGGCATAGCTGGAGGTCAGAGTATACACACCGGGCCTGTTGGGGGCCCCACAGGCATCACCCCAGCTTACGATGCCTGCCACGTACCAGCGGCCCCCCACTGGGCAGGAGAGTGGGCCCCCAGAGTCACCCTGAGGAGAAAATCCACACAGCAGCTGTCAGGACCGGACGCCAGGCCTCCAACCATCCGTGCGAGCCCCATCGAGCCCTCATCTCCCAAGACACGCCTGTCTCATCTTTTCCCCGGACCCCCCGCATTTACCTGGCAGGCGTCCTTGCCCCCGTTCACATAGCCAGCACACACCATGTCCTGCTGGATAAAGTGGGGCTCCTCGGGCTTGGCGTTGATGTTGTACAGGCAGTTACAGGTCTCACGACTGATCAGTGGCACCTCAAGTTGCTGCAGTGTCTTGGGGGCCTGGAGGCTCACTGTGGGGACAAAAGATGCTTACCCAGGGCCTCCTACCCTGCGTCGGCTCCCCCCGTGCCTCTAGACGTCAGCGCCCCCCTCACCCTCACCTGAGGGGGCCACGTGGCCCCATCCCGTGACAGTGCACTGGAGACCATTGGGGAAGGAGGCGTTGGCTGCGGGGAGGCAGATGGGCCGGATGTAGCGAGAGAAGTTGACAGAGCGGCTGAGCTGGAGGAGCGCGATGTCACCCATGGAGCCCTCCTGGAGGTAGCTGGAGTGGGAAATGACCTGCGCCACCGTGCGGACCTGGGTGTCAGAGCTGTAGTAGTTCAGCTTGTGGGCCCCCAGCTTTACCTCGTAGTCCTCCGTGCGGTGCTCCCTGCAGGCAGAGGGGCGAAGGCTGGGACCTGAGAGACCAGGATCCCTGTTGCCTTGTGGCATCCAACCTCAGTTCCTGACCTTTCAGGGTCCACCCTGCATCCTTGTTTTATCCTGTGACCTGTGACCTCTGGCCTTCACTCCTGACGGATCCTTACAGACTTTATTGATATCCCTAGATACAACCCAAGAACCTCCAACCTCTGACCTACACTGATCCTTGAACTTTGACCTCCAGCCCACTTTTGACTTCCCCACCCTGCCCCCTACCCAGCTGGTACCTTGGGAAGCAGTGAGCAGCCGACAGCACCCACTGCTCGGACAGGAGAGAGCCGCCACACGTGTGGACGCCGTTGTAGCTGATGCTGACCTGCCAGGGCCACTGGCCGTGGGCTGAATCGCTACCACCTGTGATACGTGCTTGGGGGACCACGCCGCAGGAGGCTGCCCAGGGAGGAAAGGGAGGGAGGGGGTCAGGTCCTCAGGGGCCCCCAAACCACATCCTCGACCCTGCCACTCCCCACATAGCCCAGGAGGTCTGGTTTGGAGCTTGCGGAGTGAGTTTACAGAAACCAGCCACCCTGTGTCCCCATCCCGTGGCTCACCAGTCACGGTCAGTTCTGCACACCGTCCCCCCCGCCCCCCGCTACCCTCGACCCAGTGCCTAGTTAAGGTCCCATCCAGCTTCTGTCCTCACAGGCCTTCCTGCCTTCCATCTGCTCCACTCCTTACAAATCTGGCCAGGTCATACCCCCGCTTAAATCCTTCCCTGGCTCCGCACTGCCCTTAAGAGAGACTCCAGACCTTCCATGGCACAGCTATCTGCTCCAGCCATCCCTCTGGACACCCTGTCACAGCGGGCCACACACTTGTTCACCTCCAGACCTTGGCTTATTCAGGTCACCCTGCCTAGAATACTTTTCCTCATCCCTACTTCGCTCAGCAAACTGCTATTTGCCTATGGAGATGGTTCAAATTCTCAGTCCCTCTGTAGCCTACCCTGACCCTGCTGGCTGAGTGAGACGACGCTTCGGAGCTGCCGAGGTCCGTGCTTCCCATACGTGGCTGCTCCGCATTATGACGGTGTCTGCTTCAAGCAGCCAACCTGGGCGTTCCCTAGGGGCAGGGACGAGGGCAGATCCCCACGTCCCCAGCACCCAGCACAGGGCTGGGCACACGGATGGAGTCGTGAATGTGTGTTGAACAAATGAACAAAACAGCCGGGCTCCCAGGGTGTGAATGTCTAGTTTCCAGGACGGCCCCACCCCCGCAGAGACCGCTGTTTGGAGCAGGACCCAAGTGCCCTTCACAAAGTCACCTGCTCAGAAGCAGGGAAAACCACCCAGTGAGGCTCCTCCCCCTCTCCTTGTAAAAAGGACAATAGAGACCAGCAGTTCAAGCAACGTCAGGCCCCAGAGGGGCTTTCACTTCCTTAATCTTCCAGACTCTTCATTGCAGCCCCAGGAGACAGACAGAATCAACTTCATTTTTTAAAAACATTTTTTGTTTTTGGCCGCACCGTATGGCATGTGGGACCTGAGTTCCCTGACCAGGGATCGAACCGGTGATCCCTGCATTGGAAGCGCAGAGTCTTAACCACTGGACCACCAGGGAATTCCCAGAATCGACTTCATTTTATTTTATTTTATTTTTGCCGCACTTCACGGCCTGTGGGATCCTAGTTCCCCAACCCGGGGGCCCTCGGCAGTGAAAGTGCGGAGTCCCAACCGGTGGACCCCCAGGGAACTCCGTCAACTTCATTTTAGAGGTGAGGGAACTGGCATTCGAGACACAGCCAGTACATGGTGAAGCCGGGATTGCCAAGGAGACGGATCCTTGGTTTGTTTCCCTCAAAACAACCCACGTTTGGAGTCAGACCTGGGTTTAAATCCCACCTCTGCCACTTACTGGCTGTGTGCCGTTGGGCAAGTCATTTCTCTGCCCCTCAGTTTCTTAATCCAAAGGACGAGGGCTGTATTCCTCGCCTCCCAGAGCTATTGGGGGACCTAAATAAGATAACAGGAGTGAACGAGACGGCCTTGCAGAGAGAGGGTCAGGCACTCAAACGCCCCAGGGAAATCTGAACCCGCGGCCCCTCCCCCTCCCCTTCCCCTTCCCCCACTTCCCCGGCGAGCCTCACCTTCAGCCCCAACGGCTCCTGGAGGGAAAGAGAAAGAGGGAGGGGTAAGCAGGCAAGTCTCAAGTGCCCAGACCCCACCCTTACCTGCTGCTTCTCCACAGGGCTGGCCCCCCCCCAGGAAGCCAAAGCTGAGGGGAGAGGCCAAGAGCCAGGGAGGCTGAAGCCGGGGGTTTTTGAGCCCAGAATAAGGGATGTGCCCCAGAAAAGGGTTATACCCTCGGCCCCGGTGCACTACCTGCCTCCCCCCGTGCTCCACACTCCCCACCCCCACACACTCACCCATCTCATTCCAGAATAATCCAAGCAAAAGCAGAGTGGCCAGAGCCTCCAGCCACCTAGGCCCCTGGCCTGCCCTCTGGGCCATGACCCAGGACCAGGGGCCCTGGGAAGACACCAGGCACCCAAAGGAAGGGACCTCAGGCTGGGGTTCAAAGGCAAGATCCAGGTGTCAGGACCAGAGGGAAGCGGGAGCAGGTGTCCAAGGCGGCTTCGAAGGCAGGCAGCGGGCACAGAGGAAACGCTGGGGTCTCCGCAGCCGGCAGTGAGGACAAGTCTCCAGCACGGCCTGGGTACACAGTAGATCTTCCTTCCGGAGTGGCAGCTCCTGGGAAAGGGCACCTACCTGCCGGCCCCTCCCCTGGCCCCGCCCTCCCTGCTCAGCTCAGCCGGCCTCTCTTGTTGCCAAAGTCCTGAGTCCTCTCAGACCCCTAGGGGTGTGTGTGTGTGTGTGTGTGTGTGTGTGTGTGTGTGTGTGTGTGTGTGTGTGTGTGTGTGTGTGTGTGTGTGTGTGTGTGTGTGTGTGTGTGTGTGTGTGTGTGTGTGTGTGTGTGTGTGTGTGTGTGTGTGTGTGTGTGTGTGTGTGTGTGTGTGGCGCGTGGGGGTTGGGTTGAGCAGCCCCAGGCAGGGCTGGAAACCCGGATGGCTGGATTCCTGACCCAGTGGCTCTCGGTCCCAGGTCTTTCAGGTCTTTCAGGTCTCCCGGACCAGTTATGCCCCCAGGCCCCGGCCTGGCCTGTGTTACCGTGGGGGCCACAGCTGCTTCTCCCTCCTTTCCGCCTGAGGCCTGGCATCTGAGCCCGGGACAGCCAGGTCTGCCCCCGGGCTGGGGCCTTTTCAGGTCCTTCTGTGGAGCCTGCAGCCTCATCTTCTTGTGGTGAGGTGTGGTGAGCATGTCTGGTGGTGCTAATCATTCCACAAATACTTACTGAGCGCCTAATATGTTCCAGGCACAGGAGACGAAGTGGACACTGTCCCTGCCTTCCCTGAGCTCATGGTGAAGTTGGGGTGACAGACTTGAATCATATAATGACACAAGCAATTACAGAATAATTTCAAGCTACGAACTGTGATGGAGAAAAAAGAATGCGGGCTCTGGGAGCCACTTACAGGAGCCTGACCTGGGCTGGCATCAAGAAGGGCTCCTCAAGGAGGTGCCTTTAGAACTGAGACCTAAAGGGATTATGAAAAGGTGTTAACAAGGCAAAGATTGGGAAGGGTGGTCCAGGTGAATCGTCCTCAGAAGGAGGGCGCAGGTGGCCTGGGTTCAGGGAAAGGAGGCCCATGTGCCTGGGTTGGGAGTCAGGAGCCTCCTCTGTGAGTGTATGCATCTGGGCAATTGGGAAAGTGTGTTGGCTTCAAGCTCTAGAAAAATAGAGCCCCACTTGTCCACCTACCTTCCATAAGACTAGGTGTCTGGACCTCTGAGCCAGGACTTCAGGGCCCAGGCTGGAGGGCAAGGAATTCCTGGAATGGGAAAGGGGACAAGACCGACTCGGGGGACTTCCCTGGTGGCGCAGTGGTTAAGAATCCGCCTGCCAATGCAGGAGACACGGGCTCGAGCCCTGGTCCGGGAAGATCCCACGTGCTGCGGAGCAACTAAGCCCGTGTGCCACAACTACTGATCCTGCGCTCTAGAGCCCGCGAACCACAACTACTGAAGCCCGCACGCCTAGAGCCCGTGCTCCGCAACAAGAGAAGCACCGCAACGAGTAGCCCGCGCACCGCAACGAAGAGTAGCCCCCGCTCGCCGCAACTAGAGAAAGCCCGTGCGCAGCAATGAAGACCCAACGCAGCCATAAATAAATTAAGTAAGTAAATACATTTATTAAAAAAAAAAAAAGACTGACTCGGGAAGGGGTCTAAGCTGGGGTGGAGGGGGAAGACCCTGGACACTGTGGGTGGGTTTGGGTAGAGGACAGGGTATATTAAATGTTTGTGGGGGATGACATACGAGTGACTGACTGGCTATGGGTGATCTCGGGTGGCCTCGGCCTGCAGCGGCTTGAAGCAGGATTTTCGTTCTCTGGCCGGAGACTGAAGTCAGGCCGTGGCAGTGAGAGCGCTGAATCCCAGCCACTAGACCACCAGAGGACCAGTGGCCAGCGACAAGGCCCTGTCCCGTCAGCTGTGACGGGAAATGAATTTCCACAAAGAGACGGAAAGTAGTGAAACAAGTAATGTGTTTATTAGGAGGAAAAAGGGTACGTGTGGATAGACACACGGGTGGACTCAGAGAGAGTCGCGCCCTCGTGGGTAGTTTGAATCACTTATATGGGGCATTTCTTCCAGGTTTCCTTTGGCCAATCATCTTGCTTTCTCTGCCTCTGAGTCCGTACTTGGTTTACCTCAGGGTCCTCCCACGTGTACGTGCGCAACTCTTAGCCAAGATGGATTCCAGCAAAGAGGTCTATGGATATGTTGGCATCACTTACTGTGGGGTGGCACCCCCTCCTTTTTGACCTCTGAGGAGCCTTTCTGCGCATGTATAGTCGGGAAGGTCTCCTTGACGTCGAGAATGAGACATATATGGTCTCTTATCTGGGCAGGGCTTAGCTCTTTCTCCTCCTCCTCTTCATCTTGGAGTATCTGCCCACAGGGGACAAACTCCAGCTACTCAGCCTGGGGCCCATCTATCTCCTGCCTCATGGGGAGCAGGTAGGGTTGTATGTCCCTGTGGAGATAGATGCAGGGGAATATTCTCTTTGGGATCTGGCAGCTGAAGATAAGCCAGGCCCGGGAATTCCCTGGCTGTCCAGTGGCTAGGACTCTGTGCTTCCACTGCAGGGGGCAGGGGTTCGATCCCTCGTCAGGGAACTAAGATCCTGCATGCCATGCAGTGCGGGCAAAGAAAAAAAAAAAAAAGATTAGCCAGGGCCTTTAAGAACCTCTGCCCATCTTCTCAATCTCCCAAGAACTTCTAGCTTCCCTGTAAGGTCTCCCCTCCCCAACCTTCTGCCTACTCAACTCAGAGATGGTGACCCCAGCCCCAGAGGTGACCCCTCTGCCACCCTCAGCACCCCAAGCACCCCTCCTACCCCGGATGGGTCTCCCTTTGCCCTTATTCTTTGCTATAACCTCTTCTATGACTTGTTCCTGATCCCCAGTCCATGTGTTCCCCACCACGTTGGGAGCACTTCATGCGCTTGTCAAGGCCCGAGCTGTGCCGGGACTTAGCAGTTAGCAGGGAACGTGGTTGAATGAAGGCAGGGAGGTGCACTGGTAAGTGGGGTGGGCGGAGGTAGTGAGATGTACATATAGGGGACTCTTGATGGGGCCCAAACCCTGGGGGCACTGGGCAGGATGTGGTGGACCCTTGAAGGGTACAAGTGTCATGTGTGTGTACTGGGGACACTGGAGGTGAACACTCTGGGGCACCATTCATCAGGGTATGTGTATGGGGGAGGCTCCGTGCGGGTACAGGATATGGCAGACAGACCCTGGATTCCCAGACTCCTGGACCCTTCCTCTGACCCTCACCCCTAGTCCTTCTTGCTCTGGGGGGAGGGGCAGCAGGGTCCAAGAGAGCTAGGGCTGAGGTGTCCAGCAGGTGCGTGCTGGGGATGCTGGTTCCACTGGGGAGGTGACACACACCCAGCTGGCCCCTCGACCTCCCCCGCCCTGGGGCAGGAATGAGGGACAGACGCCACATTATCAGGGATACATTTTCTGGGAGCCTAAGGCCTGACCCACAGAGGCCCAGGAGGGAGAGGCCCGCTCCCTGGGGCTTCCCCCGGTCCCTCAGCCTGCCCCCAGCAATGCCACAAGGCCACGTGTGTCTCTGTTTACACCTTTGTGGTCTGCTGGCTCCCACTGCCCTCAAGCATGCCAGGGCCCATAATAGCTGGGCACTGAGGCCCAATTGTCGGAAGCCGCTGCAGTCTAGGTGGGTGGGGCGCTCTGGAGGTTCTGGGTAAGGGAACAGAGCCGGTTGGGCCACATTCCAGCCCCACCGGGCCGGGAAGTAGAGGGCTGGAGGGGGTGGGGGAGGTGAAGGGGAGGTGGCCCAGGGACCCAGGCCGCCTCAGCCCTGGATCAGGAGGATCAGTAGCAGCAGGAAAAGAGCAGCTCGAGGGGAACCTGAGGCCCTGGACATGTCAGGGGGACAGAGGTCGCCGCCTTCTGGGAGCCAGTGGGGGAAGCCACTGGGGGGCAGGAAATACGCCTCCCCCACTGTCTGGGAGATCCAGGTCTCTTCAGGTCCGATGGCGGCAAATAGCTCCCTGCTGCCTCGAATAGCCATGCCCACGAGGACCCAGGAGCCTCCCTCAGTCTGGCACAGGAGCGGAGGTGCTGAGGTCACCTGCAGCATCAGAGCCAGGACCAAAAGGGTCTCTTACCCTTCCTCCTGGTCCCCTGCACCTTCTAGGGCCCAGCCACAAAGCACTGCTTGTCTCCATCCTCAGGCATCTTGGCCCCTGGTCTCTCTCAAGGTTCAGCCAGGAAGCACTGCTTCTTCCTATCTGAGACCCAGCACCCAAGAATTCCAACCCTGCCCTCTCCCTGGTGTCCAGCTGCCCAGCACTGCCTCTCCCCTGCCTGGACCAGGATACCCAGGCTCCGTACCTCACACCTGTCCTCCTGCCCCTCTGCATACAGGACACAGAGAGTTCCAGGGGGCAGAATGCCCTGATAGAGGCAGTGACAGAGTCGTGGTGTCAAGATGGAGACAGCAGCAGCCACAGGGACTAGAGAGAGGAAGGAAGGTTGTCCCAGGGATTCTGGTGTGTCCAGCCACTTCTCACCCCCAGGACCCAGGGCTCTCACCTCGGTCCTGGGGGTCCTTCCAGCCCAGTACCCAGCAGCTGGCCCCCAGCGGAGTACCCCCTGGGTGAAGGCAGATGGGCAAGGCTGATGGGGAGGGCTCCACCCGGGAGCTCAGCTCCAGGAGGGCCAGGGGGGGCCGAAGTCCCAGGTGCCGGGGCAGGCGGATGCTGATGACCAGCCGGGAAACCTGGTGGCTCTGTGGGAGGGGGCTGGCCCCAGCCCGGCCCAGGTACACTTCAATATAAGGCACTGTTGTAGAGCCCAGCCTATTGGAACAAGGTCCAGTGTCACTTCCTGTTCCCCTCATTGCTGATAAAGTCCTTCCCAGTCCAGGGGAAAGGGTGGAATGAATCTCCAGGGTCATTCCACTAACTCCTTCATTCATTATTCCTCCTTCCAAATCTCTCTTCTGTCTCAAAACACTTCGTAGCAATTACCCTGTGCTATAAAAGCCGTAAAGGGAGAGTAAACCTCTACTGAAAGAGTCCTTTGGCCCATCTCCCAATTTTTCCCTCTTGCCAGGGAGATGGGTGAGACCCACCTGAGGATACAGTGAGTGGCTGCCAGGACCCAGCCTGGGGCCACGAGGACCCCAGTGCAGACTCGCTCTCCAGCTACATGCACCTCTGCCAGCCAGGGCCACAGGACCCCCATCAGAGCCGGCTCTGGCCGCAGTCCACAGGCTAGGGAGAGGAGGCGACTCCCTCAGTGGGGGCCCAACAGCTGACCCCCAAAGCCCCTACCATGGATCTAAGCACTCCCAGGAGCCCCCAAGCCCCAAAGGCACCTCCTCACCGCCATGCTCTGTGTGAGGGGGACAAGTTTGTGTCTCAGTCTCCTCCCCCTCAGGGCCCCAGTCCCAGGCCAGCTGGTCCTCCAGGTAGGCTCCCCGAGTCACATGGCTGATCCATGGGCCGTGGGTCTGCAGCGGGTAGAAGGCTCTGGGACGCAGGCAGTCACTGGGTAAGTCTCTGATTCCAGCCAGGAACCAGGTCCCCTCTTCCCGGCATAGAAGGCTCCAATGAGAGTAGTTCTGCAGCGAGAGAGTGTGTGTGTTACCAGCCTCTACGTGTGTGCCAGTTGATGAGGGGATACCAAAGGTCCTGGGGCTTTCCTGGACTCCACGCTCTCGCGTACTCGCACATAACAAATCCCACCTCCTCCAAGCGAGGCTCCAATACAAACCTGTGCAATAAGTCGGCCCTCACTTTAGGATTCTCTTTAAACCTAGAGGTAGCGAAAAGGCCCGCCGTGCGTCACGGCGGGTCTCGGGGCCCCCCCCCCCCGCAAAGTCCTTCAGGGCCAGGCTTCGCCCCAGCGCGTTCTGGCCCCGCCTTAACCCCGTCTCCATCCCCAGATGGCCGAGCCCGGTTCCCGTCTCTCCCAGGCCCCGCCCCCAGTCTGCCCCTCCCTCCTACTCAGACCCATGGGCCCCTCCCCCCGCCGCTCACCCAGCAGCGGCCCGCCACCTCCTCCTCCTGGTAGGCGGGGCAGAGAGCTTGCGGCGGCTCTCCCGGCGGCGGCACTGACGCCCCCTGGCGGCCATACAGGCAATGACACCACCAGATGCCCAACAGCTCCGCCTCAAGCAGCGAACCGGCCCCGGGCGCTGGTTCTGGAAGAGAAAGGGAGGAGGCCTGCGCTGCGGCGGTGTCCGGCCCGGCTCCCACCCGCCCGGCCCGAGCCGGGCCCCTGCTCACCCGTGTGGCCCCAGCGAGCCAGGCGGCAGCGGCTCCCGGGTAGGAAATAGTGTTCTGGGTGGGGTAGGCACACTGGCTGCGGGGCCGCGCTCAGGTTCACGGGCGCGCGCAGCTGCAGCAGCGCCAGGTTCGAGGCGTCGTCCCACGAGGCGTTGTCGTGCGGCACGAGGCGTGCCACCCGCTCCGCGCGCGGGCGCGAGGGCAGCATCACGCGCCAGTTGTCCAGGTCGCGGGGCGGGAGGTCTGAGCTGATGCGGCTGCGGGATGGGGAGACTGGGGACGTGGGCTGGATCCCGCATGCTCAGCTCTAAACCTCCACCCGTGGCTTAGACTCTGGATCTCCAGGCAGGATTCTGCATCCCCGTCCTGAGACCTGTGCACTCAGACCCCCACCCCACAATCCTGGGTCGAATTCGTATTACCCCTCTATTCGCCCCTGAGAGACTAGGACCACGATTTTTGAGCTGAATCATACACCTCCCAATGGTACCCCACTCCCCTACCCCTATCCTACCCAGGGGAAGGGCTGGGCCAGTTAGATAGTGTCTCAGACTGATGGGGGAAGGGGCAAGAATCTGCCTGAGACTGGGTTTTCACTCACCCCGGAAAGCAGCTGGCAGGTGCCAAGACCCAGCTTTCAGACACCAGTGCCCCATAGCAGGGTCTGGATCCTGGGACCATCACCTGGGCTTCCCAGGGCCAGGCCCCTGGCCTCGAGGCCTTCCCGCACTCTGAGGGGTGAGAGGCCTGAGTGAGGGGGCTTCCTGAACCCCACGCAGTTCCCACCTGAACTCAAATCTCCCAGATCCAGCTGACATCCAGGGGTCCTGCCCCCCTCACCTGGCAGGGCGATGGTGCAGTTCTCATCCGTGGGCTCGGGGAGACCTGACTGTGGCTCCGGGGACTGGGTGGGAAAGGCAGGGCCAGGCTCTGAGCCCAACACCTGTTCCCTTATCCATGCCTCATAGGGAGCCACAGCAGTGAAGACTCCAGGGCGGTTCCTCCGTCCACAGCCAAAGCCAAAGCTGGTGATTCCCGCCTGGAACCATCGGCCACCTTCCTTGCAGACCAGGGGCCCCCCAGAGTCTCCCTGATGATAGATGACTTAGTGTCACGGGATCAGCCCAGAGACCCACCAGCTTATACCGGACCACCTTGCAAAGGTTCTACACCTCTTCTGGTTGGCCCTACATACAGCTACCTTCTCCTAGAAACCTTTGTTGGCTGTGCCTTGTCCTCTGTAATCCCTACAACTCTAAACAGAAGAAAGCCTTGTAAAGTAGAAAGGCTGATGAGAAGTCAAAGCCCGGAACACCAAGCTAACGCATTAAAGGCCATGCCAGAGAGGCCTGCAGGTCTCACTCAGAGCCAATGATCCTTGTTCAATAAATAGTTCAAACAAACCCTGTCTTTGATTTCTAAGTTGTTAGAATTCCTTGTTAAAGTTTTAAAGTAAATCAGAGATGCCAGCATTCAGGAGGAAAAGGCTGTTGGAAATAGGCTATTAGAAAAGCATCGAGAAGGGACAGTTTGAAGGCATGTAAGGAGGAAGAACTACAAGGAACAGACACTAAAACAAGGGTTCTGGGGCCATTTAATGCTGGGGCATTGTCCCTAAGATATCACTATATCCCAGGTTAGGCACCTCTGTGACCCGAGGAGGGTTACAAAGAAGGCACAGAATCATCTAGAATTGTGCTGTCCAATATGGTAGATACTAGCCCCATGTGGCTATTTGAATTAATTAAAATTAAATAAAATTAAAATTCAATTCCTTGATCACACTAGCCACCTTTCAAATGTTCAATAGCCAGTGTAGCTAGTGACTATCATACCAGACAGGGCAGATAGAAAACATTTCCATCATCACAGGAAGTTTTATTCGCCAGCACTGGTCTAGAGGAAGTTGAATTGTTGGCAGTCCTGTTCAAGAAAGCAGGGATTATGTCCCTAGGTCCTGGAACTTCATAACTGGGAAGGACCCTGAAAACCTTCTAGCCTGAATCCCCATCACCACCATGCATGCTTGAGTGCCCTCAAAACTGTGTGCCATTGGAGGAACATTTCTGGGGAAAATGGTTAAAATATATCACGTTTTGGCCTTCAGCAGGTTATCTGGAAAATTCCCTTCTGTGAAGGATTAATTCATTAAAAAAAATAACTATTTGTTGAGTATCTACTAAGTAATAGGTGCTGTGCTGTAGGCTAGGATATGGGATAATAATATAATGATAATAAAAATGGTAATAATAATAGCTAATACTTATTTAGCTCTTACTAAGGATCAGGCACTGTTCTAAATGTTTTTTACATGTACAAATTTATTTAGTTATCATAATGATTAATAAATCATATGATGATTTATTTAATCATCATAACCTCCCGACGAGGTTACTCCCGACAAGTAACACTATCATCCCCATCTTCCAGATGCGAAAATCTGCACAGAGAGGTCAAATAACTTGGCCAAGGCTATACAGCTAATAAGTGGTGGCACTGAGCTTCTAACCAGGCTAACACTCCAGAGTCTGGCATGTGACCACTGCACTATACTGCCATCGATAATAGTACCCATTTGTTGAGCCCCAAGTTCTGTCCATTTGTAATCTTCACATCAATCCCATCCACTGGCAATCTTGCCCTCTTTTTGCATATGAGGTTCAGAAATATGAGAGAGATGGGATTTGTCTGTTACTCATACTGCTTCCTATTGATGAGGGCTCTGCCTGGACCTTCAGGCAGGTGCGGGGGCCTCCCCTCACCTGGCAGGTGTCCCTGCGGCCCTCTGGGTAGCCAGCACACAGCATTCCTGGCAATAGCTGGAAAGTGAGATTGAAGGGACCAGGCCGGCTGTAGAGACACTGACAGGCAGCTTCTCCCAGCAACCTTAGCTCCACTTCTTGTAGCACCCAGGGGAGAGGCAGGGGGTCTGTGGGCAGAACCAGAGAAGAAATGCTGTGAGTCAGGAATGCAGCCCCCTGTTCCCCAGGGCTCAGCTTGGTCCCCTCCAGCTGCCTCCCGGACGTCTTTGTCTCTGAGCCCACCACGTCCCAAACCAATGTCCCCTCCCGCTCCTCTCTTCCTACAGCCTCATCTCAGGAACGGTCCCATCAAGCGTCCAGTGCGGGCTGCCCTGGGGCCCCACCTGGTAGCCTCCACCTCCCCAATAACCCACCTCCTGAGACGCCCCCACCCCCGGGCCCCACTCACCGGCCTCCTGGACGTCCCCCCAGCCCGTGGCCCAGCAGGCGGTGCCGTGAGCGAAGCGGTGCGAGGCGCGGGGCAGGCAGACGGGCCGCACGGCGGGGCCCAGCCGGGCGGGAGAGGCCAGGCGCAGCAGGGCCACGTCGGCACCCCTTTCCACGCCGCTGTAGTTGTCCGGCACCAGGATGGCGGCCACCGCGCGGACGTGCGCGCCGTCCAGGGGCCCGTCCTGGGAGTGCACGCCCAGCACTACCGACCACTCGGCCGCGGGCTCCAAGGTCCCGTTCCTGCGCCGAGGCCGAGGCCGGGGTGGGGTTAGGTGGACCGCATGGAGGGGGCAGGCCTCGTGGGGCTGGGGGCTTGGAACCAGGGAGAAGGTGGGGTCAGCGGGAAGCCAGGAGGGGCGGAATCCGATCCAGATTCGGGGCTGGGGCGACCGAGGTTGAGACAGACTCCTGAAAGGGGGAGCAGCGGTTGCGATTTGGAGGTGCTTGATGGGGGGCCTGGGAAAAATGGAATTCAGACTCGGATATTTGGTGGAGTGGTGGGCGGAGTCTGCTGGCGGCCTCACCACACCCCGAACCTGGATACCCCGCAGAGCACTTAGCTTCAGGAGGGCGGGGAGGCGGGGGTAGCTGGGCTTCAATTTAGCCTTGAGTCCGCGGGACCCAGCTGCGGGGCGGGCTTGGCTTTTGAAAGAAAGGGGCTGGACGTGGGCGAATACTCACGTCACGAAACAGTGAGCGGCCGAGAGGACCCAGGACGGGGCGATGAGGGAGCCCCCGCAGATGTGGCCCCCGCCCTGATGCAGGCTCACCTGCCACGGCCAGGTGCCCGGCTGCGCGTCTGAGCCCCCCATGATTCGGGCAGAGGGCTCAGGGCGACCGCAGTCTGCAATGGGATACCGTGGAGGTCATCACCTGCCCCTGTTCCCCAAGCCAGAGGCCCAGGTAACTGAGGGCAAAGCCCCACCCCCCAATCCACTTCAGTTTGCCCCCGAACAGGGAACAGAGAGAACCTGGGCACTTCTAAGTTTCTGATCGTTTCCACCTCCCTCATCGCTTAGCCAGCTTTAACCTCCTTTAAGATCTGAGGACCAGCCCCCCACCCTTCCTTACCCAGATCTTCAGGTTCTTCTTGGGTAGGACTGAGAGCTGGGAATCACAGGGTAAAAAGAGGAAGATATTGGTGACATCCAGCCCTTGACAGTGCCCAGCTGGCATCTTCCTACTTTCCTCTTCCCCAATTCCCTGCCCTCTCAGCCGCCCTGCCAGCACCCATGCTACCCCTCCCATCTTTTCTGCCTCTGTGGGTGATATTCCCCTAGTCCAACTGCCTTACCTGAGTCCTGGAAGGCTCCTGGGATGGGGCTTATGGCTGGAAAGATGGAGTCAGGAAGAGGCTGGAGACCTATTCTTACAATACGCCCTCCCTGACCCCCTCCCCCCAAGCTTTACAGGTACTCCATCCCCCCATGGCACCCAGGCCTCCTTTCCTCCTCCTCTCATATGCTATTCCTTCCCCTCCCGACACCTCACTCCCACCTTCTCTGATGTCCTCCTCCCCTGCCTCCTCTGACACCCCACTCCCCAGGCAGACCCCTGGAGTCCTGCTTTCCAGCTCCCCAGATGTTAGAAGCCAGGCCCCTTAGAACCATGCCCTGTCCCCTGAGGTTACCAAGGATCGCAAGTGGGAGAAGCAGGTGCTGGGACATGGTACATTTGAGTCAGCTGGAGGCACAGAGATCGGTGAAGATCTGCTCCCTGCCACAGCTCTGTCTCTGCCTAGGCAGCCTGTGACTCCTGATGGTCCCAGGGACAGCCCCACCCTCCCTGGCTGGAGCCCATCTCTGGGAATCTGAGTGGATCTGGGGCTAGAAGGAGGAAGTAAGGAGCCTGAAGTCCCCACCCAGAGCCCTGTGCGTGTCTCACGTCTCTAGAGGCCCAGTGTGGGTGTTGGGGGCAGGTGTCCTCGCTCCAGGACACTTACTGGGTGGGAAAACCCGCAAAGGCGGAAGGAGAGGACAGCCAGGGGCTGGGAGGCCAAAGTTCTGGGTCCTTGGTGAGGCAGGGCTGCAGGTCAGCAGTGGCCCTTGGGACAGAGAAAGTGGCCCCTCAGTGGCGTGACTCACCTGAGACTTCATCTCTCTTTGGGGTGTGGCTACCCCAATGGCTTGGCCTTTTCTTCTCACACAGCTCTGGTTACTGGAGTTGCTGGCCAGGTCTGGGACGGGAGCCCTAGGGAATTCGATCCCATCCCAACAAAAGGATCACAGATTCCGGCAGGTTGGGCAGGACATAGGATTCTGGGAGGGGGCTGGGCAGGCTGGTAAGGCTGAGAAAGACTCCACCCTTCTTTGTGTCAATGTAAGTACTCTCAGGTGTTTTGCCACTTACTCTGTGTGACCTTAGGAAAGTCACTCAACCCATCAGTATATTCAGTAGGAGTCTACTTAAGAAATATGGTGCCTCGAAGAGGAATTGAGGAGAGTTTAATGAAGGAACTATTTACAGAGGTGTAGGCAGGGAACAGGGAAACCGACAGGGATGGTGAAGCACCCGGGGGCTAGCAGTAACAGAGAGCCCTGCCTGAAGGGGCAAAGAGAGGGAGCAGATACTGGAACCGGGAAAGAGAGAGCTGGGCTGTAGGAGAGGGCCAGCCAACAGGAGTGTCTTCAATGGAGGAAGGCAACCTTTATCAACCTGTGGCTCAGCAGGGAGGGAGCTGGGAAAGAAAAGTCCCTATCTCACTCTTCTCCTACCCTCTGATCACCTGCCAGCTCCTCCCATCATCTGAAACCTACCAGAAGTCAGAGTGCAAGGGAGCCCGTGATGTGGTCCATAAAGGTCACCTTCTGGGGGAACAGATCAGGATGGAGAAGTGTGGGGAATGGAAATGGAGGGTCAAACAAAAAGTATCCACACAAATATATCTATTTTCTTATCAATAACATAAGCTAATAATAACAATACTCTATTAGTCCAGTTTCCCTAGAAAACAGAGACCTAGGCAAAGCCTACATGCTGTTTCTTTTTTGGGAAGTACAATCCCAGGGCAGCAAGAGTAAAGGAAAATGAGAAGTGATCAGGGAGAGAGGAAATGCAAATACAGAGACCCAACAAGTGATTGACTGGATTCAACTGATAATCTTGT
Organism: Eschrichtius robustus; assembly: GCF_028021215.1. Lineage (NCBI taxonomy): Eukaryota > Metazoa > Chordata > Mammalia > Artiodactyla > Eschrichtiidae > Eschrichtius > Eschrichtius robustus. Next base: position 77,537,088 of record NC_090839.1, read on the forward strand.
TAACTTTAGCTAGTCCGTGGCAGGAAATGAAGGTCAACCTGGTGGTGTGAAAATTACTAAAGGGAAACCTCACTGAAATGGAGTTGGGAGGCCAGAAGGGGGAGCTCTCACGCACATACTACTTGATGTCAATAGAGTTCCCTACTGGAAGAGACATCGCTTTGCATCTCCAGCAGGAAGTGACACTATTTTTCTACCCCCAGCAGGAGGAAGAAAGATTTTCTCCCTGCCTGGCAGCAGCTCAGCCAATGAGAGACTGTCATAACTCAGCCAGTGAAAAGCCACTACGCTTTGAACTCCCAGTTTCTTCGAATGGACTTTTTGTGTATAGCAGCCCCTCTCAACTTCCCCCTCTCCTCTATAAAAGAGTTAACTCTCCTTTGCGCTACCTGGCTTGCATGCGGTTTGCCATAGTTGCATGTCCCAAATGGCAAATCTTTGTTGCTCCCGAATAAACCCATTTTGCTGGTAAAATAACTGGCTGTTGTATTGTTTTAGGATAACAACTTCAGACTTGTTAACACAATCCTCGGATTTCTAAGTCTCCCCCGGCACTCATTTGTAGGCATTTGCCCCTCCAAAGATAAAGAACCAGTCATTTATTCAACAAACGCTCAGAAAAATGAGGCATGGGAAGAAAGAAGGTAGGAAGAAGAGGGTGTGGAGAGTGGCTAATGCAAAGCATGCACGCCACGAAGACCCTCACCTACAAACTGCTTCCTCCAATTCAGCAGTTAAGTGTTTTGGTCTCAGGACCTCCTTAGAAATCTTAAAAATTATTGAGGAATCTAAAGAGGTTTCGCTTATGTGCCTTATATCTATCAATATTTACTGTATTTGAAATTAAAACTGAGAAATACTTGAAATACATATTAATTCATTAAAAAGAAATTCATTATGTTAATGTAAATAACATATTTTTATGAAAAACAGCTACATTTCCAAAACCAATAAAAAGGTGAGAAGAGTGGCATTGTTTTACACTTTTGAAAACTTTTTTAGTGTCTCGATTAATAGAATACAGCTGGATTCTCATCTCTGCTTCTGCATCCAGTCTATTGGGACATCATGTGTCAAGAATCCTTTGGAGGGCTTCCCTGGTAGCGCAGTGGTTAAGAATCCACCTGCCGAGGCAGGGGACACGGGTTCGAGCCCTGGTCCGGGAAGATCCCACATGCCGCGGAGCAACTAAGCCCGTGCGCCACAACTACTGAGCCTGCGCTCTAGAGCCCGTGAGCCACAACTACTGAAGCCTGTGCGCCTAGAGCCCGTGCTCTGCAACAAGAGAAGCCACCGCAATGAGAAGCCCGCGCACCACAACGAAGAGTAGTCCCTGCTCGCTGCAACTAGAGAAAGCCCGTGCGCAGCAACGAAGACCCAACATAGCCAAAAATAAAATAAAGAAATTTATAAAAACAATGATACGAACGAACTTGTATACAAAACAGAAGCAGACTCACAGACACAGATAACAAACTTATGGTTACCAAAGGGGAAAGGGCGGCGGGAGGGAGGGATAAATTAGGAGTTTGGGATTAACATATACACACTACTATATATAAAATAGATAAACAGCAAGGACCCACTGTGTAGCACAGGAAACTATACTCAATATTGTGTAGTAACCTATAAGGGAAAAGAATTTGAAAAACAGAATCACTTTGTCATACACCTGAAACTAACACAACATTGTAAATTAACGATACTTCAATAAATAAATAATGAATAAATAAATAAATAAATAAATAAAACAGAACCCATTTTATTATCTCTCTTTGTTGTGTGGGGTGACTGGGCTCCGCTGGGTTGTTCTTCTGCTGATCCAGCTTGGGGTCTCTCATGTGGTTGCAGTCGGATGCAGCTGGGGCTGGAAACTTCTGGATGTTCACCTGGGTTGGCTGGGCCTCTCTCCTTCTCCACGTAATGTCAAGGTCTCTCCTCTCCATGTAGTCACTCTACATGGTCTCTCCAGCAAGGCAGCTGGACTTCTTACTGGTGGCGCAGAAGTTCCCAAGAACTCTAGAGCAGACGCTGCCATGCCTTCTTGGGGCTTAGGCCTGGACTGGCACAGCTCCACTGCTGCAGCATTCTACTGGTTAAAAAGAGTCACAACCTAGCACAGATTTCAATGAGAAGGGGATTACAAAGGGTATGAATACTAGAAGGCATGCTTCCTTGAGGGGGTCATCTTTGGAGCTGACCTACCACAGACTCTAACAGGTACTTCACAAAAAGAGGCTACCCAACTGCCAATATGCATATGAAAAGCTGTGCAAGATGACTTGAGAGAAATGAAAATGTAAACCATCAAGAGATTCCACCAAACACCCACCAGAATGGGCTACAATTTTAAAAGCTGTCGATGCCAAATGTTGGTGAAGATATAGAGTGAGTGAAATTCTCATACACTGCTGAGGGGTGGGGATGGTGGGTAGAAAATTGTTTGGTAATATTCACTAAAGCTGAACATATATCTATACCATGACCCAATAACGATACTCCTATGATTAGACACAAGAGAAATGAGTGCACCAAAAGACATGAGTGTAACAAAGTGTCTGTTGAAGCTTTATTCATAAGAGACAAAACCCAGAAACAACATTAATGCCTAGTAACAGGAAAATTGATAAATCAATTGTAATATATTCATACAATGGAATACTATGCAGCAATAAAAAAGGATGAATTACTGATATGTACACCCACACGGATGGATCTCACAGAAATTATGTTCAACATATATAAGTATCATAACTGTATGATTCCAATTATATAAAATTCAAGAACAAAACTAATCAACGATTATAGAAGTCAGAATAGTGGTGACCTCTGGTGGAAGTAGTGACTGGGAAGAGCACAAAAATACTTGTTGGAGTGCAGGAAAGTTCTATATCTTGATCTAGGTGTTGGCTACTCAGGTATATACAAATTCAGAATTTCATTGAGATTTAAGATTAGCACACTTTGTGCACTTTTACTGCGTGGTCGTTATGCCTGAATAAAAAGAGACAAAGCACATTTTGCAGTTAAGTGGATTCCAGGGTCAATTAAGGAAAAACAACTGAGCCAGCTCCAAAAATTCTTTCCTAGACCACAAGCTTTGGTAAAAGGTGGAGCATTTCATCACATACACCAGAGCAGGCATGTTATGTAGTTTCTGAAAGTTTAGCCAAAAGAATGAAGCCCTTTAGTGATTGGAGAAACAATAAAAGCACACTTAAGCAAAGTTGTTGATACTACATTGCTGATAAAAAAGGTAATTTCTTTTTAAAAAAATTGGTAACAAGTTACTTTTTTTTCTGAATTGGCCTTCTCACTAAAAAGGTTGATTATCACTGACCTAGAAAAAAAGACATTCTTGAGATAATCGTTAAAAAATATTGTTTCTCCCAGCCAAGCTTTTGAAAGGTGCTGAGCAGAGGGGGCAGGAGATTGTTTCAACAGGTTAAGGTCAGGGCCACATACACTCCATGTGACTAAGCTGGACAGTGCTGCATCTTCTTGTGAAAAGATGTGCAGAAATTGGAAAAGAATCTGGGGTGTCTGCTCTAACGCACACCAGAAGGGTGTCATCACAGAGCAAGGCTGCAAACATTTTACTTTGGAAAACTGTTAAAAGTGGATGTAACCCCTGGTAAGTTTGTCAGGTAAAATAGACAATGTTCAGTTAAATCTGAATTTCAGATAATCAATGAAAAATTTTTTTGTATAACTATGTCCCACGCAATATTTGGGAAATCATTATTCGTGTTTATCTGAAATTCAGAGTTAATTTGGCATCCTGCACTTTTATTTGCTAAATTTGGCAACCCTATTCCCTTGGCTATAACATTGCCTTGCTAAGTTACTGTGTTGTTGTCTCTCGCTTGGAAGAAGGAGACTTTCTGGAGTGTGTTCCAAAATAACATGAGACGGGGTCTAAAATGCGCACGCCATGTAACTGGGTGCAGTGTCCCTCTGAGTGGGAATATTTGAGAGACCATTGATAAAAGTTGACATATTTGACTTCACTCTGTACCAGAAGCCAAGCTGACTGGTACGGTCAAGATGTCGCCTGAAGCTCCCGCTTGTGGCAGGAAAGAGTAACTGCTCCTCTTTCCATTTCATTCTACCAGACACTCCCATCCCCTGACTCTATCACCTGGTCTCCAGGGACCATGCTGGCACAAGGTCACCACCTGGGCCTCCCTTCCTTTCCTCCAATACATCCCCCAAGCAGCTGAGGCATACTGGAGACAGAAACTGCCCCAGGACTCAGCACTTTGGTCTCAAACGAGCAGCCCTACTTCAAGAGTACTCATTTTAGTGAGGTGCAGTCCATGCCATGTGGAGGGTGGTTCTTGAGAGAAAGAGGAAATGATCTGTGTTGGGGTCTGGGAGAGAGACCCTCTGCCTCTGAGGAGAGCAGCTGTGGATGGGTGTGGCTGAGCCCGGTTTAGCCCCTGGGGGTAAGAGAGGGCGCCAGGAGGTGATTGGGGTGGGGGTGAGGGCGAGATTTTTGAGAAGCAACTGTGGCAACAAGGCCCTGACTTGGAGGCCTGAGCTCAGGAAGTCTTCTGGACCCGTCTGTAAAGATGGGGGATGAAGCATGGTGGGCCTTGGGTACTCATACCATAGCAGATATTTCTCCTGTAGGCTGTTTGGGTTTTCTGAATTCTAAGCATCTAAAATGAGAGCGTGTATGAGGAGGGAAGCTGTAGATTACAGAAGCCCATTCAGATTATATTAATAAAAAACAGGCACATTATTTCAGGTTTCCCCTTATAAAAAATTAATAAACAGAAACCTCAATTAAATAGAGCTGGGAGACCAGAAGGGTCTACAACAGGAAACAGAGCCCAACAGCAAGAAAAAAGACTCCTTTTCTGGCAAAGACTTAGCCAATGAAAAGCCATGGACTCTTTGTTTACTATAGCCCTCCCAACTTCCTTTTCCCCTCTATAAAAGAGTTCTCCTTCCCCTGTTGTACAGGGACTTGCATGTGGCTTGAATTCCCTGCTGATCCCAAATAAACCCATCTTTGCTGGAAAAATAACTGGCAGTCTTTTTATTTTAGGTCAACATTTTGGTGGCCCATACAGAGACCAGAGAAGATCCCTGAAGGCTCTGGGGCTGGTGAGCAGACAGGTGTGGTACCCACAATTGAGCCCATTTTCACTCAGTGCTTTCTCACCAACCCTGGAGTTTGAAGGTGCATCTTCCTCCTGGATAGGAGCTCACACCCTCTTTGCATTTGAAGCTTTCCAGGATTTATTCAGGGTTTATTTTTAGGTTTTTTCTTTTGAGTTAAGGCCTTGTTCTGCATGTGAGTACACATTTGATACTTCAGTCTGATTTTGAGATCAGACTGTTTCAACCAAAGCTGGCTGAAAATGCCTTTGGCCCATTCCTTTGGGAAGATGGGCTGCTTCACTTAAACTGTGCCAGTTTTGCCACCTTTGGCCTATTCCTTTGGAATAAGCTATTCTCTGGAAACTGGCTGAAAAAGTCTTTGGCCTGGCTCCTCTGGGTCCAAGCAGTTTCCTTAGAATTGGCTGATATTAGCTTGCAAGCTGTCTGAATTGAGCTGTTTGAAGCTGGAAGCTGTTGAAGCTGTTTGAAAAATTTTCTTTTACTCTAGAGAAAAACTTCTGAGAAATGGGATCCAGGTTATCTAAATATTTTGAGAGTGCCCCACATCTAGGGACTCTAGCCGATTTTATGTTTCAAAACTGCAGTTCTTCCTCATACTCATTTCTAACTAAACTGACCAACTTGAACAAAGGCAATTTAGAATATCGATGGCCATGATGGGGAACTTTGGAAATCCCCAAACTTAATTTCCTTAAAGCCAAATTGGACTACAATAGCTCAAACGTTTCCAGAACTGAGTGGAATGCTTATTTTGATTGATCTTTTGAGGCTTCCCAACATTATCTGGAGTCTAAACTGCCTCTCTGCAAAATAAGATTTTAAGGTTAACTGAGGCCAACAAATGATTAAAGAAAGAAAACATGTTTCCGGAAGCCTCAGGCTCTTCTTCCTTGGCTTGTTTGTCTCAGGCACCACCTCTGGTGTCATCTTGTCTCTGTCTATGGGGCCATCTTCCTTTTTCCCTCCTACACAACCTAGGTGTCCTCTATACCCTCAGTTCCCCAGTACCGATTCTCTCCCTGAACTTCCCCTTTTCTATGAAAATCTCCTTGTTTCCTTTTCTTCTGAACTTGTCAGAATCTGTTCCTTTAAAATTAAACCTTCTGAGGATCCAGAGGCTAAACCTTTAATAGCTTATACTCCCTGGACTAAAGCTGAACTGCAAGCCATAGTCAAAGATTTTCCCAAAGTAACTGAAGTTTCTCACAGATTTGCTGAGAAATTTAATAAAGTCATTCAGACTTATTAACCTGGTTTCTCTGACTTATCAGCTATTTTTTTTTTTTTTTGGCTGTGCCACACAGCTTGTGGTATCTTAGTTCCCCAACCAGGGATCGAACCTGGGCCCTGGCAGTGAAAGCGCTGAGTCCTAACAATTGGATGGCCAGGAGATTCCCTTTATCAGCGATTTTCTATACCTGTCGGTGAAGGCCAGGCCCAGCATTGGATGAAAATTGAAAATAATTAGAAAAATCCTGACAGATCTCTAGAATTACAACTGGGAGACCAGCCTGCTAATTTATTGTATGAGCAGGTTCATACAGTCGCTAGGCGACTCAATAGGGAAATTTGAAAGTCTGTTGATTGGAACAAAATTCAACCTTGCACACAAAAATCTGATGAACCTGTTCATGGCTACTGCAATGGGCTTCAGATTATTAAAAAAAAAAGATGGCCCTTCCTTTAGATGTTGATTCCACCCAGGTAGATTTTAGCTCTATATTTGTTAATGAGCTGAGCTGGGAACTTTCCCTTTTAGTTAAAAGGACCAGGATGGAATGGGAAACTACACCCACTTCAGATTTAAGGAAGACTGCCAAAATTCTTAATTTTCAACTCCAGCAAATGAAATCTCCTAAATGAAACCCAAACCCTCCTAGTTTCTGCTATTATTGCAAAGAGACAGGACATTGGAAAAAAGATTGTTACAAACTTAAGTGCTTTAGATGCCTTCAGCCCTTTAAGCAGTCTTTCCAACGTCCTCTTAATTCTCAAAATGATGAGGCTCCAAGGATCTACAGGGGCTCTTCCCAAACTTCCCTTTTAATCAGTTTGGAGAAACATTTCTCCAGATTGGGGACGAATTTCTTCCAGTCCTAGCTGACACCAGAGCCACTCTTGACCCCACTATTATAAAACAGCCTCTACCTCAGAGTGCTAACACAGTTCAAATAGTGAGGACCTCTAATGAACCTCAAGAGGTTCCTGCCTCAGGGACTTCCCTGATGGTCCAGTGATTAAGACTCCATGCTTCCACTGCAGGGGCGTAGGTTCAATCCCTGGTAGGGGAACTAAGATCCCACATGTCACACAGCTAAAAAAAAAAAAAAGAGGGGCGTCCCTGTCTCTGAATCTATTTATTTTGTTTAGGCCCTTTGAGAGATACACACCCTTTTATACTTAGTTCCTCTGCTCTTACCCATTTATTAGGCTGAGACTTCTTAGAGAAGCATCATTCAATAATTTCTTTCTCTCAAAAGGAGGATATAATTTCAATCAAAGTAACCAACCAGGTGAACCAAATGACCCTTTGACATTCTTTATGCCTTCCATCTCTGACAGTACTAGAGCTGATTCTGGAAACACTGATCATTTGTCCCTATTGAATCAGCTACCACCTTTCTTTTGGGAAAAAATCTCCAAATGATGTTGGCAAAATTCACAGCACACTTCCCATCAAAATTCAAATAGAGGGGGCTTCCCTGGTGGCGCAGCGGTTGAGAATCTGCCTGCTAATGCGGGGGACACGGGTTCGAGCCCTGGTCTGGGAAGATCCCACATGCCGCGGAGCAACTAGGCCCGTGAGCCACAACTACTGAGCCTGTGCGTCTGGAGCCTGTGCTCTGCAATAAGAGAGGCTGCGACGGTGAGAGGCCCGCGCACCGTGATGAAGAGTGGCCCCCGCTTGCCGCAACTAGAGAAAGCCCTCACACAGAAACAAAGACCCAACACAGCCAAAAATCAATCAATCAATTAATTAATTAAAAAAAAAATTCAAATAGAGGGCTTCCCTGGTGGCGCAGTGGTTAAGAATCCTCCTGCCAATGCAGGGGACACGGGTTTGAGCCCTGGTCTGGGAAGATCCCACATGCCGCGGAGCAACTAAGCCCGTGCACCACAACTACTGAGCCCGAGTGCCATAACCACTGAAGCCCGCGCGCCTAGAGCCCGTGCTCCACAACAAGAGAAGACACCGCAATGAGAAGCCTGCACACCACAACAAAGAGTAGCCCCTACTCGCCGAAACTAGAGAAAGCCTGTGAGCAGCAACGAAGACCCAACATAGCCAAAAATAAAAATAAATAAAATAATAATAAAATAAATTTTAAAAAATTCTAATAGATTCCTCAAAACCTCTTCTCAGAATTAATCAATACCCTGTAAGTCAGGAAGCCCTTCAAGGCATAAATTCCATAACAGAAGATTACAACTTTCAAGACCTCATTATCCCTTGTATTAGCCCCTGTAACACTCCCAGTTTTACCAGTGAGAAAACCTGAGGGCCAAGGGTGGAGGTTGGTCCAGGACCTCCAATAAACAACATTGACAATAAACATCCCTGGACACCCTGTCATTCCTAACCCTCATATGTTACTAACATCCATTCCTGGGAAGCTAATTCTTTACTGTAATTGATTTACAGTAAAGAAATATAGTGCATTCTTTAGTATTCCAGTTGATGAAGCTAGCCAATACCTTTTAGCCTTCACCTGGGAAGAAAAACAACTCACCTGGACAGTAAGGTTTCAAGGTTTTACTGAGAGTCCCTACTTCTTGCAGATCCTGAAGGCTGATCTATATGATATAAAGTTCCCTAGAGGTTTTATTTTGTTGCAATATGTGGATGATTTGCTTCTTTGCTCTCCTTTTCAAGCCTCCTCACAGGAAGACAACATCCACTCGCTAAAGCTTTTAGCCTTAAAGGGACATAAATTCACCAAAGAAAAATTACGGTTTGCCCAAACCCAGGTTCAATATTTAGGGCATTTGATAATAGAACAAAGGCTACACTTGGATCCAGATAGGACTCATTGTGTCCTAAGTTTCCCCAAACCCAAAACTAAGAGTTAACTGGGAGGTTGTCTTGGGCTAGTTGGTAATTGCTGAAACTGGATTCCAAATTTTTCTCTTATGGCCAAACCTCTGTATGTTTTAGTCAACAATAACAACCCTGACCCAATTTTGAGCCAGACAACATAGACTTCAAGGCCTTAAAAGGAGAGTTTGATGAACATACCTGACCTTGGGAATCCCAATGCTCAGATTCACCTTTTCCTTTTCGTATATGAAAAGGAAGGGAAAAGAGAGCACTTGGGGTACTCACCCGAAAATACAAGGACCTCCATCGATCCATAGGGTGTCATAGCCAGTAACTGGACCCAGTGGCACATGGATACGCCCCTTACCTTAGAGCCATTATAGCCACTGCCCGTTTGGTTATGACCACTGAGAAAATCCTTGTGAGATCCGCTTTATCCATTTTTGTATCTCATGCAATAGAAGTTTTCCTGAATTTTCACCACACTCAATAGTTCTCAGTCAGCCACCTCACCTCTTATGAAGTCCTTGTACAAACTGCTCCTCACATAACTCTTTTTTGTTGTAATAATTTTAACCCTGCTACTCTTCTCCACTCTGTCACTGATGAAATTCCTCATGACTGCGTAACACTGATGGACCACCTCCTGACTCCTTGTGATGGTCTGCAGGAAATTCCTTTGGATAACGCTGACTTCTCATGGTTGACTGATGTTTCTTATTTAAAAGGTAACAATGGCTAATATCATGCTCGGTATGCTGTGCTACTCCTTTTGATGTTGTCTTGAGGCAGCATCTTTACCGACGGCTACTTCAGCCCAACAGGCTGAATTATATCGTTCTTGTTCTTTAGCCAAGGACAAAATTGCCGATGTTTATTTATTTATTTTTATTGTATTTATTTATTTATTGGCTGTGCTGCACGGCATGTGGGATCTTAGTTCCCTGACCAGGGATGGAACCCGTGCCCCCTGCAGTGGAAGCGCAGAGTCCTAACCACTGGACCGCCAAGGAATTCCCCAAAATTGCCAATATTTATATTGATAGTAGATATGTTTTGGGAGTAGCTCATGATTTTGGAATGTTGTGGAAGCAACATGGCTTCCCCTCACTTCCAGTGGAAATAAAATGTAAAATGGCCCTTATATTCAGGAATTACTGGATGCAATATTTTACCTGCCACTTTAACTATAATTAAGGTTCTGGGGCATTCTAAACATGACTCTTTAGAAGCTAAGGAAAATCACTTTGCTGATATTTCCACAAGAATGCTGTCCTTAATGGGACCAAGAGCAGCCAAACCTCTGTCATGGTCCAAAGGAATATTTCCCCCAAAGGATAACTTAGAAAAACTGGCTAGAGAACCCCAACAATTGGCCTCAGAAAAGGAAAAAGAAGTTTGGAAATTCAACAACTCTTGATTTGATAAAGAGAGAAGGCTCCGGTTTGGGTCAAACAACAACCCAGTCCGACTGGAGACTCTAAAATTCCCACTTTTCACCACTGTACATGCATTAAACCATTGATCTACTAATAAAATAATAGCATTCATGAACCAATATTGGTGAGGAAACATTAACAACACCACAAAAAGTGCCTACCTCACTTGTCCCACTTGTCTGAAGTATAACCCAGGGAAGCCTGTTCGTACTGCTCCTGGACATTTTAAACTGCCTAATGGACCATTTGAAATCTGGTAAATGGATTTCATACAACTTCCTCCATCTTATGGGTATAAATGTTTTAGTCATGGTGTACATGTTTTCACACTGGACTAAAGCCTTCCCTTGTAGACAGGCTACTGCCTCTTCTGTGGCTAAAATCCTTTTAGAAAAAACTACCCCTACTTGGGGAACTCCTTTTGTATTTCATAGTGATAAAGGAACCCATTTTACTTGCCACATACTTCAACAAGTCTGTGCTGTTTGGCCCGTTTTACAAAACTTTCACTGTACATGCCACCCTCGACCAGGGATTGAACCCACGGGTGGCCTTTGGCAATGAAAGCATGGAGTCCTAACCACTGGACTGACCGACAGGGAATTCCCTCGATCCTCTTGTTTACTTGAACACATTAATGGCATTATTAAGACTCAACTGGCAAAGTTTATAGAGACCCTCCAAATACCTTGGTCAAAAGTACTGCTGTTGTTCTTTCTAAATCTCAGATCCACCCATTTTTGGAACCCATGAGTCTTATCCTTTGAGATAGTCACAGGTCATCCAATGCACTTGGCTCTTGATTCTTTTGACCCACAACTGATAAAAGGAGAGATACTCCAATATTTCAAAGGCACAATTGCTTGTATTAAAAATAATCATGCTGGACTTCCCTGGTGGCACACTGGTTAAGAATCTGCCTGCCAATGCAGGGGACACGGGTTAGAGCCTTGGTCCGGGAAGATCCCACATGCCGTGGAGCAACTAAGCCCGTGCGCCACAACTACTGAGCCTGTGCTCTAGAGCCCGCCAGCCACAACTACTGAGCCCGAGTGCCATAACCACTGAAGCCCGTGCGCCTAGAACCCGTGCTCCACAACAAGAGAAGACACCACAATGAGAAGCCCGTGCACTGTAACGAAGAGTAGCCCCTGCTCTCAGCACCTAGAGAAAGCCCATGCACAGCAACGAAGACCCAATGCAGACAAAAAAGAAATAAATAAAGAGAAAGAAAAAAGAAAAAGAGAAAAGCGTTTAAAGAAATAATAATCATCATGCTTTGGTAGAGCAATCTTTTCACAGTGTGCCCTTGGGAGATGAAGACCTTAAACATGACATCTTGCAACCTGGAGATTTAGTCTATTGGAAAAGACACCTTCAGAAGAACTCTCTTCGACCTCACTGGAGAGGCCCCTATCAGGTTCTGCTAACCAGCCCTTGGGTTGTCAAACTCCAAGGCATAGACCCTTGGATTCATGTGACACACCTAAAGGAAGCACTGAACCCTGACTGGACCTGCACATTATCTGGTGTCCTGAAAGTAAAGAGTTCCTAGAACTGAAAGAGACAACATCTGATAAGACAGCTTTCCCAAGATATCCAGACCAGGCATGTTGGATGTTTGTCACCAAACTGTTGATGACGACATAATGTGTCTCTGCTGGACTTTCTCTTCAGAAACTCTGCTGGAGCTTCTGTAAAAGACTTTCTTCCACTATTTAAAAGAAAAGTTCCAGGGACTTCCCTGGAGGTCCAGTGGTTAAGACTCTGCACTTCCACTGTAGGGGGCACGGGTTTGATCCCTGATCAGGCAACTAAGATCCTGCATGCCCTGCTGTGTGGCCAAAAAAAAAAAAAAAAAAGAAATAAAAAGAAGAAAAATCTCTTCAAGGAGAAAGGATCCTCTTCCCATGGCAGGATTGTACTTCCTGGCCCCCTAGAGTCATGTGACTAGTTCTGGCCAATGAGCTCTGAGTGGAAATGCTGTGTTGTTGGTTCACCAACTGGCCCCATAAACAAAGGGCAAAGAGAGGTCGAAGAAAGAAGCAGACCACTCCAGACTCCAGATTGGTAGATGGCAGGTGTAATAAGCAAGGGAACTTACATACGAGGCTTGTCTCGGGCGGCCACAGATGAGTAGATCTCCACATCTGCCAGCCAGAATCTTAGAAGTTTATATAGAGGCCTTAACTGGGTTTAGTCATGTATACTGTCCAGATGGTCTCAGCAACACCATACTCTCTCAAGGCTACCTCCTTGTAATAGCTCCCACTGTGGGAACAATGGGCAGAGAGTACATTCCAAGGACGGGGGTGGGGGGCGGTGAGGAGCCTGCAAAAGACTGGGTCCAGCTTTCTGATGTCAACTGGTGGTCACTTCCTCTCCATGACCTCCTCCAACACATGTGCAACTACCAGGCCAGAATTTTAATGCTGGGACCTTCTAGCACTGGCTTTTTCCCCTTGCCCCGGTAATGCGCAATGTTCCAGCCTGGCCCCAGGCTGGATGATGCAGAGCAGAGCCCTCAGTCAGCCCTCAGCGGATGTGAAGCATAAGCACGACATAAACCTACGTGTGTTAAGCTCCTGAGATACTGGGGTTATTGCCACAGCATGATAATTTAGCACAGCAGTTCTCAAAGTGAGGTTTGGGGACCTCTGTGGGCTCCCAAACCCTTTCGGAGGGTCGGCAAGATCAAAACTATTTTCATGATAATACCAAAAGGTTATTTGCTTTTTCACTCTCTGGAGTTTTCCAGAGACTACGTAACATGTGATGACGCTATCACCCCGATGGCTAACGAAATGTGTGCTTGTGTGTTCTTGTGTTTTAAAAAATTATCAGTTTTAATTTCCAATACAGTAAATATAGATAGATGTAGCCTACATAAAGAAAAGCTTTCGGGGGTTCCTTTCTTCTTCCTTTCTTTGTTTTCATACCTATATACATTTCCCCCAAATATTTGTTTTATGACGTGTATTATTACACAAAGTATACACTTAAATTATAGTGCTAGGCAGAGCTTTAGCTTTCATTCATAGGGATGTATCCTTGCCCATCCATCTGGGCTTCAAGAGTACTGATATAATTTTCAGAGGAGATGGCCGGCAGGGCTGTTAAAGCAGTGTGGTGGCTCTGCTCTGCTGTTCCCTTGTGGCTCCTTGTGCAGGTTCCAACGGTGCTCCTAGCCAGCTCATCAGACACTTACGGCCATAAGGTCCCCCAGCATGCCAACTGGAGTTCCTGCTGTTGGAATCTATTTTTGTATTATCCCATTTATAAAATCACAGGCTCTCCTGTTACAGGAAGTTCCTTGTCATTTCTTTCCCTGTGTTGCTGGGGGGTACTTACATCACTGGTTTTATTTTTTTGTTTTTTGGGTTTTTTTTGGCTGCACTGGGTCTTCATTGCGGGCTTCTCTCTAGTTGTGGCACTCGGGTTTAGTTGCCCCACGGCATGTGGGATCTTAGTTCCTGGATTCTTAACCACTGGACCACCAGGGAAGTCCCTCATTGTGGGTTTTTAAAAAAAATTTTTAATTAATTAATTAATTTTTGGCTGTGTTGGGTCTTCGTTGCTGCGCGCGGGCTTTCTCTAGTTGTGGCAAGCGGGGGCTATTCCTCATTGTGGTGCGCGGGCTTCTCATTGCGGTGGCTTCTCTTGTTGTGGAGCAGGGGCTCCAGGTGCGTGGGCTTCAGTAGCTGTGGCTGAAAGGCTCCAGAGCACAGGCTCAGTAGTTGTGGCGCACAGGCTTGGTTGCTCCGCGGCATGTGGGATCTTCCTGGACCAGGGCTCGACGCCGTGTCTCCTGCATCGGCAGGCGGATTCTTAACCACTGCGCCACCAGGGAAGCCCCCTCATTGTGTTTTATTTTACCATTTCTATGTAATGATTCTCCAGGTTTCCCACACTTTTCAACATCAGAACATGTTTCAGAACATGTTTTATCTTTAGGTCTGTGTCCATTTGCCCTCTGGCCTTTTTTTTTTTTTTTTTTTTTTGGCCACACAGCATGGCTTGCGGGATCTTAGTTCCCCAACCAGGGATCAAACCCACGCCCCCTGCAGTGGAAGCATGAAGTCTTAACCACTGGACCGCCAGGGAGGTCCCCCTTGGCCTCTTTTTGAAAGATATAGTGTTTCCAGGGAACAGAGATTAAAAATTAAAGGTCTATTCCTTAGAAATTTTAGAGGCTAAAGTAAAAGTCTGAATTATTGAGAACTACTAGTTAAAGTAGGTCCTGCACAACTATTTGCTTTTTGTAATCCAGTTGACCCTTGAACATCACGGCAGGGTTAGGGGCGCTGTAATTTGTTTGTTTGTAATTACAACCTTCCACTTGTAATTTCGTTTGTAATTACAACCTTCCACTTGTAATTTATGGTCGGCTCTCTGTACACGTGGTTCCTCTGTATACGAGGTCTCTCCATATCCATGGTTCCAAAACCTGATGATTCAACCAACCGCAGATCGTGTAGAACTACAGTATGTATTTATTGGAAAAAAGACAAAAACCAAAAAACTGCTTGTAAGTGTACCTGCAGTTCAAACCTGTGTTGTTCAAGGGACAACTGTAATTAAAAACTTAGGCTAAAGCTGGAACAAGGGTATCCTAGATCATCCTGAGCTTTTCCTGATAAATTCCAATTACTCTGTGGTACTTGAGTATATTCAAGTGCTTATTACGTTCTTTAGATAACACTGCTGAATAAGAGTTCTAGAAATGAATTCAAGATGACACAGGAAAACTCTCACCCAGAGAGTTTATTTGAACCATCATTGCAAATACTACTTGCTGTCTTGCACTAGTAAAAGGAAGTTCTGAAACAGACAAGCCCTGGTGAATTACAACCTCATAACTCCACTATAATTAGATACATTTTGATATGATTATAAGCAAATTTCCACACAACTTTGGTACTGGTTCAGAGGGTTTTTCCTATTGTCATAGAAAAAGTAGCAGATAACAATTACGTTGAGCACAGCTACATTATTTTTCCCTGTGGACAATAATAAACTATGCCTGTATCTCCAATTTTACACTCAATGGTGGTTAGGTTTCTGGATGACGGAACGATGTGTTCCTTCTACTGCAGAGAAGAAATACATCTCCACCTAAAAATTACTAAAGCCAAATTTACCCATAATGTCTTCTTATTTCAGTAAGGACCATCAGGTAAGAAAACCCCTGAGGACTTCCCTGCTGGCGCAGTGGTTAAGAATCCGCCTGCCAATGCAGGGGACACGGGTTCGAGCCCTAGTCTGGGAAGATCCCACATGCCGCGGAGCAACTAAGCCCGTGCGCCACAAAGACTGAGCCTGTGCTCTAGAGCCTGCAAGCCACAACTACTGAGCCCGTGTGCTGCAACTACTGAAGCCTGCGCGCCTAGAGCCCGTGCTCCACAACAAGAGAAGCCACCGCAATGAGAAGCCCACGCACTGCAATGAAGAGTAGCCCCCACTCGACGCAGCTAGAAAAAACCCACGCACAGCAACGAAGACCCAACACAGCCAAAAATAAATGAATAAAAATAAATTAAAAAAAAAAAAGAAAACCCCTGAAATGAGAAGCAAATCTCTCAGTTTTACTATGCCATGTTTTTCACACTTTTTTCTTTTTTTAAGCAACACTTTCCTAAGTTGTTTCATATGAAGCTTTCACTAAAGAAAGGAGTTGCGGGACTTCCCTGGTGGTGCAGTGGTTAAGAATCCACCTGCCAACGCAGGGGACACGGACTTGAGCCCTGGTCTGGGAAGATCCCACATGCCGCGGAGCAACTAAGCCCGTGTGCCACAACTACTGAGCCCACGCACCACAACTACTGAAGCCTGCACGCCTAGAGCCCGTGCTCCGCAACAAGAGAAGCCACCACAATGAGAAGCCCGTGCACCACAAAGAAGAGTAGCCCCTGCTCGCCACAACTACAGAAAGCCTGCGCGCCGCAACTACAGAAAGCCTGCGTGCAGCAACGAAGACCCAACGCAGCCAGAAAAAAAAAAAAAAGAGGAGTTGCTAAGTTCTCTGGTTTCTAATCAGCTAAGAGGCAGGAGCCTTAGAGCAAAATTCTTAAAAAGAAAAAAACCCCTCAAAACCTGTTTAGTTGGAAACAGAATTCATTGCAGTTTGGCTAGGCTCATCTTGGTGACCCACTAGATCTGAAGACATAGCTTGAAAAAATAATAGTGTAAAATATCTCACTGATTCTCTTTACTTCTTAAAATGTGGCCTAGAAAAATTAAAACTACGTAAGTGGATATTAAGGCCCTAGATAGTTCCTTTGGACATTCATTAGAAACAATTTTTTATATGTGTAGTTTTCATTTTAGTTGCCCCACAAAGAAAGTAAGGCGAACTTTCCTCTTACTTGTATCTTCCTGTCAAAATATGCAAATGAATTTGAACAAAATATATTTGGCATGTTCAGGTCTTTGCATAAACAACTCAAGCATAAAGTTTTTTCAGATTTTTTGCTTATTTCTCAGAAGCCCCTGTATTGCTACCTTTTCTCAGCCCTTCTCCTTTTTCCTTTGTCTGTAGAGCGAGAGACCCTCCCTGACAGGCAATGATGCGGAAATGCCACCAGAGCCTTTCATGTTTCATTTTCATGAACTGGGTACCAGTATTTGGGGCTGGCCAGTTTGTTCCCCTGGGACCTCTAACCCATTTGGAAGTGGATGTGCCATTATGACAGGACAGTTGTGCCCTTTGGTGTCACCATGACCACCAAACTCCTCGCCCCGTGTCCTTTCTGTCTCCTGGCTCTGCCTCCTAGGAGGCTTTCTGCCATTCTTGCTCAGACCCAGTGAACTGTGTGGCCCTTTTCTAGCCGGTCCAAGCAGGTTTTCTCTTAGCACAGCCCAGTGAGCTGCCCAGTATTTACTTTCCCAGTTCCGTTTATCATGACGACTTCCCACAGAGACACAGAAACTGAGTTAACCGCCCCGCCAGCCAGCGGCACTTCCTGTCCTGGGCGCTGCCCAAGGAAATAATAAAGCAATTATTTCTTACTTGAAGCTGTGCATCTTGAAGGACGGGTGAGAGAGAAAAGGACATTTATTCATGCAGTTATGTTCCAGGCCCCGTTACAGGTGATTTGCAGATGGAAATATCATTTGATATTCACCTTAGACCTACAAGGTCGCTTTCTTTCATTCTTATTTTGACTTATAGGAAGTAGCAGAGTTGTCTTACACCTCAGGGCCTCTGCTTAGGGTGGTCTAGGTTTTGTCCCGCAGAAAACTCGTCTCCAAGAGGCAAATTGGGGCTGAGTGAAATTCAGCTCCTGCTCTATTCGCTAAGCCTTGGGCCCTGCTTGGGCCGTATTGGCCTGGAGGAAGGGATGTCTTCCCAAGTCACACAAAGACACACTGCAGGCTAGAAGTGCCCAGGTCTGGCCCAAAGCCCCACTCCATCCCTCTCAAAGTTCCTGAGAAGAGGGATGTTGCCTGCTCTTCCCCATGAGCCCTGTAGACAGGGACCCAGCCACAGCGTCTGGAGGACAGGCCCTCGGTCAAGCTGGCTCCTCCTCCTTCCTCTGTTCACGCCATTCTTGGGATGACAGATGCCTTGTTCGTCTTGTAGACTCCCAGCTGAAAAGTCATCACGTCTATTATAGGGAAGCCTGATCCATTCCACTGCTCACTGCAAACCTAATCAAGCCTCTTTGGTCCCACCCTACAACATCCTCTTACCACCTACTGCTATGGCGCTCTGGAAGAGTCAATTTCTTTTTGGTCAATATACATTCATGGTAAAAAATTCAAACATAAAGGAGGATCCAGGGAAAAGTGAGTTTCCTTCATACACTCAATCCCAAGTTTCTCAGACTCCTTCCCCAGAAATAACCACTGTTACTAGTTTTTTTCTTCTTCCAGAGATATTTTATGCATAAACAAACATATATATATATATATATATATATATATATCAGTAACTCTCCCCCCTCACTTTAAAACCTAAATAATAGCATATTACACACATATTGTCCAGTACCTTGCTCCTTCCTCCCATTAATAATAGAGATTAGATAGTCTTTATATCTGTGCATTTAGATCCACCTCATTAAAAAAAAAAAATCTCACGGTGTCTGTACACTTAGATCTATCTAATTTTCTTAATCTCATGGTATAGCTGTATCACAGTGGTTCTCAGTCTAGGGTGACTCTGTACCCCCTCCTCCTCCAGCGAGGAGACAACTTTGGTTATTAAAACGGGGGGTGGTTACAAACATCCAATATGCGTAGAGGTCAGGAATGTTGCTAAATATCCTATAATACACAGAACAGTCCCCCACAGCAAAGAATTATCTGTCCTAAAATGCCAATAGTGCTGAGATCGAGAAATTTTGCTGTATAATAACTCAGTTAACCAGATCCCCTATTGATAGGCACTTAGGTGGTTTCTAATATTTTGATATATAGACAGTGCTGCAATGACAATGGTATAAATTGGAGATCTCAGTAGCAGATGATATAATCTATTTTAGTTTAAGCAGAAAGGGATTATAAGGTGGTGACTAACTTTTTGAGAAGGTTAAGAGTCAAGTTTGGATGCTTCCCAGCCAGTAATAGATACCAGGCTGAGGGTCCAACAACACCACAGAAAATTTCTAGTGGAAATTCCAGTGCTGTTGCCTCATGCCATTGGCATTAGTGATACTAAGGATGTTATAACCTGCACAAGAGCTGCCCCTGAAGGACCAAAGGCTTGGGCTGCTATGCTGGCCGGAACAGCTGAATGTACCAAAAATGACTGCCGCCTCCAATCCTGCGTGATGCATCTGCTGGACAAAATTGGGCTGGAGATGATCAAGAGACAAGCGTGGAACTCAGGAGCGTCACGGCTGGACCTACACATCAGGGAGCTGAAGGCACGATGTGGATGAGATTGTCCACAGCCCAATTTTTACCTTGGAGTCTTTGCTAGGGGTCTGAGAATAGCAACGGGGGGTCACAGATTTGGATAGGAAAAGAGTACATTTAAATTTTTACTAACCTCCAATTGACATTTAGCATTTTTCTCAATAGGCTGTCTATAGGCAACAAACCACAGCAGTGTCTGGGTCTTTGACACCAACAGAAATCTCAGAAATTTTCATATCACATTGCAGCTGTTGCAGGTATCTTAAAACATTTTTTACATTCTGTTCTACTTCAAAATTCAGATATTATGCTATCAGGTCTGAATATTAGATCACAAAGCTATTTTTAAGAAATATTTTGATAACTCTGTTTTCATTTAATCGGTTTCCTTTGTATTCTTACAATGTTTGTTTTATGCATTTAAAAATATTCTAAGAAGGGGTCCACAGAATTCACTAGACTCTGGCACAAAAAGAGGTTAAGAACCTCTGATCTGGAACTAATCACAAACTCAACTGCCTCCAAGGGCCAGGTAGAGGCCTGAAAACCAGGACCTGCTTTGGTTTCTTACGTTTGAAGGGAAGAAATATTTTCCCTTGCTTTTAATTCCACTCTAAGAACAACTACGTTAAACACCTGATATAAATGGCAATTGACTCTGGCTTCCATGTCAGGAATACTAGGAAGTAATGGAGACTCTGGTCAGATGCAAGCACGTGCCCCAGCAGCTTCTTGTCCCAGCTGACCCTTGCCCTGCGGGAAAGTGGGCCCTGGATGGCCAGAGCCTCCAGTTTTCAAGAAAAGCCAGAAGTTTGGATTTTTCTCTATTTTTAGTGTTGGCAAATGGTTAAAAAAATTAAAAACAACATGTAGGCTACAGACAACCTGTCTGCGGGCTGAGTTTCACACCAGGCTGCAGTTGGGGATTTTGAGTCTCAAGGAAGAAGTAAAGGAGGCTGAACACAGAACTCTGGAGAGCACTGCTATCTGCAGGGCGAGCAGAGGAGGAGAATGCAGGGAAGGAGCTAAATGGACAGTGGGAAAGGGGGGAGGGCCCGGAGCAGGGATGCCAAGCTAGGAGACTTTTAAGGAGGAGTGAGAGGCCCCTGTGTTTTGTGAGTCAGGAGAGGTTCACTGAGAGAGATAAGCCTGGAGAAACAGTCACTTGAGGTAGCCTTTCAGAAGTCACAGTCTGAGCCTATTACTCCCTGCCACGCTGCTGCATGAGAGCCCTTCCCCACCCACGCCTTTGACTTTGCTATTCCGTCTGCCTGTTACACCATATCCTCTGCTGCTTGGTGAAATCCTACTTATCCTGTAAGGCCTGGCTTCAATGTCACCACCTCTTTTTCCTCTTCTGTGGTTGTCTACCTGATGGATGACTTGCTCTCCCAGAAGAGTTTCCACAGTCCTTGATTCCATGTTACAGCACTTACCACGTTTGATTCAAATACACTTTGGGGTTTGTGGGTCTCACCCACACCTTGCCCACTGGCTATAAGGTCTTGTGGCTCAGGGACTGGATTTTTTTATCCTCTTCTCTCTAGGTCTGTCCCAGGCTTGGTACATATTATGCAGTGCTCAAGCGATGTTTGCTGAAGCACAGGGGTTAAGAGCAGGAACTCTGAGCCAGGCTGCCTGGGTTGGGAACCTGGCTTTGCCACTTTCTGTGTAGCCCTGGGCACAGCTTTTCACTTTTCCATGCCTTTTTGTTCATCTGTAAAATGTAATCCTCATGTCAACATTTTATTGTGAAGAATAAGATTAAACAAGCTATACTTACAGCACTCAGAACACTGCCTGATACTTAGTAAGCCTTATCAAAGTGTTATGTTATTATAAATACGTTATGTATAAATATTATTATTATTATATGTTAGCTTTATTATTAAATTGCTTCATCTATTTTGTACACTAATTCATCCTCAGTACCCTGGACAGTCCCTGGAACACTGTAGGTACTTAATAAATATTTGTAGAATCAATGAATGAATGAGTGATGGACTTCCCTCTGTTTGCCCTCACTCCAGTGTCACATTGCCCTCCCGGTGGGGGTGGGGTGGGTGACAGGGTGTTCAAGGGCCATTAGGGCCTAAGTCAGGAATTCAGTAGAAGTTTGTGGGCATAGCCCACAATTATTTCTCTAGGAAAACGTGTCTAACCTACAAAGGAAGTTCTGGAACCCACGTCAAAGGTAAGTTGGGAAGGAAAATCTGCATGGGACATGTACCAGGAATAAACTCCTTTGTCTTGTTTTATTCGATACTTTCAAATTTCCTTCTCTAGGCAAGGCTGATTAGAGTGCAAGTTGCAAGTTAATTTGAATTTCACTTTTTGTTCTTGCTCTTATAGGGAGTGAAAAGGCTTCAGAACACTTCAAAGTGTTCGCATAACCAACATAAGGAGTGTTTTGCAGCCACACAGACCTGGATTCAAATCAGGACCCCTGACCCTTAGCTGTTCTATAATCATGGATTGCACTCAGCCTGAGTCTCATTTTTCTTACCTGTAAAATGGAGATAGCTTTACTTTCTTCATAAGACTGTAATGGGAAAGCAATTAATTGTGCATTTTGAAACCACTTCAGCTCTATACAAATATCAGTTATTATTGGATCTCCACATTGGTTCCTCGGTAGGGTTTCAGGAAAATAAAGAGTAGCCCTTTATCAGTAAAAAGGCTGGGAAATCCCTGATCTAATCTCAGTGCTCTTTGAGATCCGGAGGGTTTGGGCTTTCCCGTCCAAGAGCTAGTTAAGCCAAGCTACTCACGGGCCAAGCCGTGAGCGTGTGGGTGGGCGATCAGTGCTTGACCAGACTAGGACCCAAGGGTCCGGGCTAAACTCCATGCTTTCTTTCATGGCAAACGTCACAATCTACAAACCCTGGTAAGGACTTCAGGAGACGCAAGCCTGAAAGACGATGAGTGAATACCTAGACGCAGGGAGAGGGTCGGTGGGTGTTGTCTGTGGAGAAACACTAGAGCCAGAGAGGGAGGCTGGCGCCAGAGGGAGGATGCGTTTGATGCAGCGTAAGGCGAATGGAGCGCAGGAGCTCTCCATCCTGAGTGAAAGTGAGGCCCAGTGAAAGGGGCCAGCCTGAGGAATTTCGGTTCCCACCCCTCGACTCCCGGCTTTGACTACAGTTCCGCCCGCAACCGCCCTGGGCCCCTCGCCCCGCCCCCAGGGGGGGTAATCGGGCCGTACCATTATGCAATCATAGGGGTGAGGGTGAATCGTGGGATTAGCCCTGCAAAGCAAATCTAACTTCTTTGTATGAAAAACAGAGGATTACATATATTATTTGCAAGGTTCTTAGTTAATACGCTTCCTTTCTGCCTGCTAGGGTCCTCTATACTCCCTGAAGAGTGGCAGGAGTCGGCCATGATTCCCCCTTTCCTTTCCGCAGTTGGTGCGTTCCCCCGGCATGCGTAGGCGGGGAGGCGTACATAAACCTCGACGCAGGAGGCGGGGCTGCTCAGTCCTCGAGGCGTCGGTGCTGTGGTGTTGGAATCTTGTTGATTGTCGGCCTGTGCGCGCGTGCGCGGACATGGCCTCAAACGGTATGTAAGGGCGCGAGGCGGCGGTGGCGTGCCGGCCCCGGGCCTCGTTGCCTCCTAGTCGGGCTTTTGTTTTTCGGTGAGACCTGGGCGGCGATCGCGTGTAGGGTCTTCTCGCACCACTGGCGGGAAGCAGCGGAGAGGGGTGGAAGGGGGAGGCCGATGTCGCCATCTTGTTTCGCTCCTCTGGCGCCTGGCGCGGGGCGGGAGGTCTTCCCTTCGTAGCCCCTTTCCTTGAGATGAGGGTTGGGAGGGACTCTTCTTGGTGATTGGAAACGTGAGGCACGGATGGAAATGCTCGATCCCTGTAGCCTCTTCTCCTCCTCGTCCCCAGCCTCGCGCTCGGGCCCGCTTTGTCGCAGTGCTGCATCCGGGCACTCGGAGCGCGCACGCGCTCTGCTGGCCCCTCCCCCCTTTCTGGCGGCGCGAACTCCCCCCTCCCGCCTCGTGTCGGTCCTGCTTTTTGTCGCGAGACCCTCTGCTGGAGGCTCCGCGGCGCGCGTCAGGTTTGGGCCTCGCCCCCGGGGTCCCTCGGGAAGGGGCGGGACCGCCTCGTTCCCGCCTCGCTTGCCACGCGGGCGGGGGCGGAGGCTTGGGCGCGCTTAACGGCTGGGGGTGGTCCAACGGACTTGGGGACCCGGCCCGAGGCTTTTCCCGCCTAAATTTCCTCTCGGAGGTGGGAACTGAAAGGAACGGCCGCTCGAGGCCACACCTTCTCCCGGTCCTTTTGCCCTTTTCTGCGGGAGGAAGCGACTCGTTTCCTGTACCGGGGAGACGAGTGGATCTGGCCAGTGCGTCTAACATGTGGCGTTTTAAAAGCGCTTTCGCTTCCTTCGGTTCACCGAGTCTCCCCACAGCCCCGAGGCAGGCAAGGGAGATAAGAAAACGCACTCGTGGGGAGCCACAGGGCTGGGGACTTGAGTACCAATCGACTTGCCTCCCGAGGCGACCGCTCTTTGATGGTGATCTCCGTCGTTTGGGATCAAAGAGCGCTCTTCTCTTGGTTAGCTAGCTTTGCATTAAAAGCCTCCGTTTCCAGTCTCCAAGACTGGGCAAAGGGTGAAGAGCGGCCTCTTTGGAGACGTTCTTGTTTTTCGGATTGAGAAAGTGGAGGCTACGTTCCGAACAATTCTGTCTCTGGCTTGAATTAAAACCTGTTCTGCTGAAGCAGCTGTGTGACTTTAGCTTGACTCTTGGTGATGTCTTCGTCTTCGAGCGGGTGTGAGAAGGAAATGTGTATATTTGTGCAGTTCCTGACATTGATTGAAGTTGCAGAAAATTATAGCTGTTCACCAAGACTCTTGCTTTTTCCAGTACTTCAGGCTTCTTGGTCTCTGTAGAAATTCGCTATTTCTTTGCTTTTCTTTATTGTAAGAAAACTTGACTACGGTCTGCCAGATTGCTCCTCTCTCAACTAGGGTTTCATGTGGGAACTTATGCCTCGTTGACTTTCCTCTCCGGGGGCCCCAAAGCTAGCTTGAGTTAAGACTTTTCGCTCTAGTCTACTCTTAGGGATGGTTGAAGGTAATATAATCGTGTTTTTGTTTTTCAGACTATACCCAACAAGCAACCCAAAGGTGAGTGTCAATTTCTGGGCTTCCAGAGTTTGTCAAGGGCAAGGGTGGTGAAGGTGTTTTTTTCTGAGAGCACGGTTTGTCTTTTTCTCCAGTTATGGGGCCTACCCAACCCAGCCTGGGCAGGGCTATTCCCAGCAGAGCAATCAGCCCTATGGACAGCAGAGTTACAGTGGCTACGGCCAGTCAACGGACACTTCAGGCTATGGCCAGAGCAGCTATGGTAGTTCCTATGGACAGACCCAGAACAGTGAGTCTCTTTTAGTGGGTCACCCCACCTCTTCCTGCTCTTTCTGAATGTTGCTTTTTTTAAACCTAAGCAGTGCTGAAATGTTTCCTTTAACCAGTCTATGACCCTTAAAGCACTTGAGCGTTTGAGTCCTTTCAAACAAAAATGCTTAATTGGTTTGTAATTCTGTTTCCTATTATTTTCTTTGACTTTTTACTTCTCTGTTTATGTTGCACTTTTCCCCATTTCCCCTAAGAATGAAAGTGAAATGGGAGGGCGGGGTGGGGGTGGGTGGGTAGTATTGCCTAAAGGGAGAAAACTTTCAGATACTTAAAGGGAGAAAATGACTTCCTTGAGGATGTTTGAAGTCAGACTGCTGTATATCACATGATACACCAGGAGGTGGAATTTGCCCTGAGGTCCTGAAGTGTAAATAATATGGGGTTGTCTTATTTGTACTGCACACATATGGGCAGGTTAAAATGCTGTTAATTAATAGGGGTCTCTTGGGCTGTGATTAGTGGTGGTCCTGGAGGCTGGCTTTGGTGTGGGTCGGATGAGATTGGAACTCTGAAGTTGGTAGAAGTTGGAGTATTAAGCTTTAAGGTAAAAGAGAAGGGTAATCTCTGACTGAGTTGCAAGATTTCCAAGCATCTTCTAAGAGGCTGACTTTTCAAGTATGGGAAGCATTAGGTGGTATATAATGTTTTCTTCAACCCATTACCCTGCCTTTTCTCTTTCGTCGTAGTTTTTGTGACTTCCTTTTTCTTGTAGCAGGCTATGGCACACAGTCAACTCCCCAGGGATATGGCTCAGCTGGTGGCTATGGCAGTAGCCAAAGTTCTCAGTCGTCTTACGGGCAGCAGTCCTCATACCCTGGCTATGGCCAGCAGCCAGCTCCTAGCAGCGCCTCGGGAAGGTAAGGAGTTGTGGGGAGAGGGGAGAGGACTGAAACATTAGGGGTGCATGAGTAAGCATGAGGAGTAACGGGGGTGGTCTCTGTTGGGTACAGAGAATGGGGTGTACTGAAAGTGAAAGAAGGTTTTGGACATGCTGGCATTATGATTCTGCTTTTTCTTTTTCCCTAGTTACGGTAGCAGTTCTCAGAGCAGCAGCTATGGGCAGCCCCAGAGTGGGGGCTATGGCCAGCAGTCTGGCTATGGTGGACAGCCTCAAAGCTATGGACAGCAGCAAAGCTATAATCCCCCTCAGGGCTATGGGCAGCAGAACCAGTACAACAGTAGCAGTGGAGGTGGAGGGGGTGGTGGAGGTGAGATGTTTTCAACTTTGTCTCATACTTGCTTTTTGTAAGGAATTGTATCCCGCTCGACCCGTTCCCTAAAAGGGTTCTTAAAAATCTTGCGCTTTGTTTCCTAGCTTCATTTTAATTTTTATTGTCATTTATCCCCTGGCGCAGTTGAACTGTTTTATGCCACCTCGCAGTCTGTTTTGTGTTTTTTAAAGGCATTCTTTCTTTCCTGACAGGTAACTATGGCCAAGATCAGTCCTCCATGAGTAGTAGTGGTGGCGGCGGTTATGGCAATCAGGACCAGAGTGGTGGCGGAGGCTACGGGGGAGGCCAGCAGGACCGTGGGGGCCGTGGCCGGGGCGGTGGCGGTGGTTACAGCCGCAGCAGTGGTGGCTATGAACCCAGAGGTCGTGGAGGCGGCCGTGGAGGCAGAGGCGGCATGGGGTAGGTGTCTTGTGAGCCAGGGAGTAACATCAGTGAGCAGTGTGGAGGGTTGCATGAATCTCCCTTGAAGCCTAGTCCCTTAGTGCATGGTTAGTCTTATTCTAGGGATTTGTGAGGGCTTTGATTTAGGAGCATTGACTGTTTCTTCTTCATACATACATCCCCATTTTATTTTTGTGAGAACTTGGGAGCCTGAACTTCTACCCACACCTCTGTATAGAGATTTGAGTACTGACACTTTTATTTTTGAAGAAAAAGAAACATGGGTGTATATGGATTGGAGTCATTGATATCCTAGGCAAGAAACATGGAAGTAAAGGCTTCTTTCTCTGCAAGGGAAACCGATGATCCCACTCCTGGTAATAGGGAAACTTGTTACTTGTATTCCCATGTGTCCTCTGAGGGAGTTGTAAATGGTTAACCTGACTTGAGCTTCCAGGAATTGGCTACTCTCTCTTTATTCTGTAGTCATTTGAATCCACGAGCACTCATTTGACTGACAGTAATGATTTTGTGTGTGTGACTTGGTTTATGGGGCTATCTGAAGTGTGCAGACCTTTTGGACAAAATACAGTACGCTTGACAGTGGTATCCCACCTATTTGCTCCACTGTCCCCCTTCCTCTGGTTACTTGTCCAACTGGACCTTCTTTCCTCCCCTTCCCGCTGAAGTTGAAGTAAAACCTTAGATTTGATGTTAAAGCATTTGTCAAATCTGTTGGTAAATATGATTTGAAGGACCCTACTCTGTCTCCCTTGAGAGGGGAGGAATGTCAGTGTGTTACTCCTTTTTGGGAAAAAGTAGGTTT
The DNA here is from genome assembly GCF_028021215.1 of Eschrichtius robustus. Taxonomy (NCBI): domain Eukaryota; kingdom Metazoa; phylum Chordata; class Mammalia; order Artiodactyla; family Eschrichtiidae; genus Eschrichtius; species Eschrichtius robustus. The sequence continues at coordinate 77,564,423 of NC_090839.1, forward strand.
TTTAAGAAGAGTTTGTGTATGGTAAGTATTCAGAGGTGGGTGGGGGCAATCTCAAAAACAAAATAAGGAAAACTCTGTTGTGTGCGTGTGTTTAATGCAAAACTTTAAAAAGAAAAACAACTGTTAATGTGACTGTTAACTTGCTCTGCATTTTATGTGCCACAGGTATGAAAGGTGACATTGCAAAATACTCCGCTCTTCTCACAGTGTAGAAGGGGTGACCCCGGGGGTGGGGAGAGATCAAAAACAGCTCAGTAGTTAGGGTAGGGCTTAGCTAAGTTTGTCTCGCTTTAAGGGGAAATTGCCTTTGGTTTTGACTTTTTATGGAATGGGGTTGGGTCTGCTTGCTGCTTTCAAAGCAAAAAACCACAAAAATGTGTTCAGGGCTACCCCAGCCTGGTGTGAAATGTCTTCTGGGTAAATCGGGGGTAGGGTTTTTAAACCAACTACTGGGTTGTCATCCACTCGCGACAAGAGGAAAAAACATCTGCTACATCGGAAGAACGACCAAGGAAAATGGGTCTTTTTTTTTTTTCCAGAGGAAATAGATACATAACCTTTTAAAGCAAAATCCTTAAAAATTGTGTCTGAGAAATTGCACACGTGTGTGTGACATGCTCAAAGGTCAGACAAGGGGTGGTCAGGAAGGGGAATGTATTTTAGTAGCCATTTGTATTATCATTTTCCCAAAACACCTACCCATGTTTGGGGAATGTTGAACAAAATCAAAAACCGCCCTTTTGTAGCCGTTGGAAGCTTCATGTCCTTTCTTCTAACTTGTCTTCTCCAGCGGAAGTGACCGTGGTGGCTTCAATAAATTTGGTGGTAAGTGAACAGAGTTTCCAAAATTCCCAACTCCCAGCAATGCTTTGTCTGATTGTTCATTTGCAGATGTCTTAGCGTGTTTTAAGTGTCAAAGGTTTTGGAGTGTCCAGAACCACCTCCAGAAAGGGGTGGGGTAGAATGCCACCTGCTGCCAGATGTGTGCTAACCTGGAGGCAGGCAGGGGTAAGACTCAGCAGGCATCTGGTACCAATTCGGTTTGACCCAGGTTAATAAGAGGTGTTTAAGTAGGCCTCTGACAGGAGTGTTGCCACACCCGGCACTTAGTGAGCACTGTAATGAGAAACTGGAGAGTGTGTGCTGGAACACGTGGGGCCGACTTGGCTTTAGGAGCCTTTTGATCAGTGTGTCCGAGGTTAGTGTGTGCGTGTGTGTGCGTGTGTGTGCGTGTGTGTATGTAACAACCTCCAAATGTTTTAATTCTGGACGAGGGATGTGAACTATTGCCCTGCCCTGAGGATGGTGGAGTTGGTATATATTTATATATTAAATACTGAATGGTGTCAATGCGATTCTACATACACGCATTTAAACTCAATTCAGATGGGCAAATAGAAACTAGCTCTGGGAAGGAAGGTGTGGACTACTTCCAAGAAAGGTTGGGAGTATGTGTGGCTCATGGGAAATAACCAGGTCTTAAACAGCACAAACTGAATTCATGGAAAAATGGCAAATTTGAGAAGTCTCCCAGTAAGCTGGAACTTTTCTGGTTTGGTTAACTAACAAAAGGTTTCTTGATTTGTCTCAACATTTAAAGCCAAAGGCTTGGGTTCATGATTTAGGTGTCATTGAGTGTGGGTACAATATTTATTTATGATGAATTCAGATAAACTTTGGTCAAAGATGGTCTCTGGAAAAAAAATAGAGGCTGCATTATGGAAATAAGATTTCTGGTCTGTTCCCTGGGACATGCTTTAAAAATATAATAGCTGTTATGTATGATTTTTATTTTCATGTGGTTTTGGGGGAAACAAACATGGTTTTAAGAATGGTTTCTAAAGATGAAATTAAAAATTGTTCTACAAGGGATAAGTGTCTTTGGTGTTAAAGTTTGGAGAAACGGTATGGATGCATATCACATTGCTGGTGGTGAGCCCATTTCTCTCTGGGGTGAGAGAACAGGGCCAAGCTATGAGTTGGTTTGTTAACTTCAAGGGGTCTCCCTCCTGGCCCTCCCAGTCTGTGCTGAGGACATTTCCCAGCCTGAGCTGGGGGAGGCAGCATTTTCTGAAGTGTGGCGTTGTCCCTGTGGGGACTCAAGTTACATACAGGTCTTAGGAAAAGGGGCCTCTGTCTTCCCCAGACCTGCCTAGGATTTTTCTCTGGGCAGACAACCCAGGACAGGGTTTGGAATGAGGCTGTGAGCACTTACCTGATATTTTGCAAAAGTTTGGATTTGGTGTGAATTTTTTTCCTTGTCTTTCTCAGCCTGTTGACTAACGGCTCCTCTTTCCTTGTTTTTTTGTTTTTTGTTTTTTTTTCATGTCACTTAAGGCCCTCGGGACCAAGGATCACGTCATGACTCTGGTAAGTCCAGAGGTGGCATGAAGGAATGGCTCAAGTGGTGTCAGGACTTTTCCTGGATGTTCTTTGAAACTTAAAGGGATCCGAAGAACTGTGGGGTAGAGAAGAAGGAAAATGTGGGGAAGGGAGTTTAGGTGTAGCTATACTTAACAGTGATTTATAAATGAGCCATGTATCAGAAATACCTGATGTGGTGATTTCCTCTCCCAGCAATTTAGTAGGTCTGGGAGGAGCCCGAGAATTTGCATTTCTAACAAGTTTCAGGAGATGCTGATGCATCTGTGTGTGGACCATAATCCTGAACTACTGGTTCAGTTAAAGCAGTGGCTTTTAAAAATGGGGATCGTAACCAAATTATTGAACGAAAAAGACACACAAAGGGAAGCACTCAGTGTATTTTTTGTTTTAATTATGTTTGTAGACTGGATTTTAGTGTAAGATTGGTTTCTTAACTTGGGGGTCTTCAACTGAACGTTGACAAACAACTGGTGTACTTACTGTGTGGTTGGGCAGTTAACTCCTGAGCCCTTGTTTCTTTAGTGAGTATCAACATGTTTCAAAGGGTAGTTGTAAAACTAAATTTAAATTTGTGAAGTGGCTGGCATACTGGTACTCAGATAATAAAATAGAAGGGATGGGGATTTCTTTTGTCTGACCTAAACCAAAGTATATTGCTTGCTTTAGAGTTTTTTTTCTTTGAAAGCAAAATAGCAAGTATTTCTTAAAGTTAGGTTATTAAGAGTCACTGACTTGTTTTACCTTTGCTTGTTTTCTCTCTTCAAATTCATGTTTCCTTCTGCGTTTGACAAGCAGAACAGGATAATTCAGACAACAACACCATCTTCGTGCAAGGCCTGGGCGAGAATGTTACAATTGAGTCTGTAGCTGATTACTTCAAGCAGATTGGTATCATTAAGGTACTTGTGGAGCAGAGTGGGTGCTTTCTATCAGTGCTGCAGGCTTTTGGATTTCACACCTTAGTGAAAAAAAAAGTCTTAATGGTTGCCTGCTTCATTTGTTGAGGAAAGAACATTAGCCTTTGCCATTTTCTAAAGGGGAATCACATTTTAACACAAAAGAGGCACAACTGATAAAAAAGGGAGTGTCTAAAACTTTTGAATTTGTAGTCTATAATCTTTACTTTCATCTTTTAATATTGAAGTGAGAAACAGTTATAGTTGATGGCTTTAATTCAAGTTACGTGAAAGAGAAAGGTATGGTTATGATAGTGCTGTCTTCTTTAAGACTGATGTTATCTCACGTTGATTTCTTTAGACAAATAAGAAAACAGGACAGCCCATGATTAATCTGTACACAGACAGGGAAACAGGCAAGCTGAAGGGAGAGGCAACAGTATCATTTGATGACCCACCTTCTGCTAAAGCAGCTATTGACTGGTTTGATGGTATGTATGAGGAGGCTGGCAGGGGTGGGGGACAGGGTAACTAGCTTTGGGAAACGGCCTGTGTTTTAGGATTTCTTTGAGTCTTCCAACACTCCTATTTTGGTGTGGTCTTATTTTTTCTTACGTTTCATGAGATTGTAAACATTTACAAGAAGGCAGAGTCTTCTCTTGATTGTACCAAGTGTGTTTTTGGACCCACAGGTCTTAATAAAAAGTCTCTTTATACCGCCTTTATTTCTTTAGGTAAAGAATTCTCTGGGAATCCCATCAAGGTCTCATTTGCTACTCGGCGAGCAGACTTCAATCGGGGTGGTGGCAATGGTCGTGGAGGCCGAGGGCGAGGAGGTGAGGAGCTACTTCTGCTGGCGTAAGAGGTGATGGGGAGAGAAGGGAGGCAGGGTGGTAAGGGTTTGCATGGGAGAGAAGGTTAGGTTAACCAAACTTGGAAGCGGAGCAGACCTATTCTTGTGTCTGCACTAGGACCCATGGGCCGTGGAGGCTATGGAGGTGGTGGCAGTGGTGGCGGTGGCCGAGGAGGATTCCCCAGCGGCGGCGGTGGCGGTGGAGGACAGCAGCGAGCAGGGGACTGGAAGTGTCCTAATCCGTGAGTGAAACTTCTTTAATTCTTTTCTCAGCCCTCTTACACGTGTGCCCTTTGGTATTATGGTAGAGCTTGTGTTTTCTGACTAATAGATGTCAAAGCTACACTTTGACAGGCTTGGCCAGGAGTCACCTAGGTGAGGTAGCTCTAGTGGGAACGGTATTGGACTGGGTTCAATAACCTGCAGTTTTTGTCTGGCTCGCTCCTGAGAAACAAGCCCTTTTGCTTTTCCGAGGCCTCATTTTCCTCACTTAAGGTAACTAGAGTGTTTGTAATTCTAGGTCTTGTCTTACCCCGCCCCCCGGCCCCGACTAATTGTCTTATTTTCCTCAGTACGTGTGAGAACATGAACTTCTCTTGGAGGAATGAATGCAACCAGTGTAAGGCCCCTAAACCAGACGGCCCAGGAGGGGGACCAGGAGGCTCTCATATGGGTAAGGAAGAGGCGGAGCTGGTGGTAAGGAGTTGGGATCAAAAAGGAGGCTAGAGGGGAGGTAGGAGGAATTTGGGGGATGTGATATGGGGATATATCATGTTTCTTTTTTCCTAGGGGGTAACTATGGAGACGATCGTCGTGGTGGCAGAGGAGGCTATGATCGGGGCGGCTACCGAGGCCGAGGCGGGGACCGTGGGGGCTTCCGAGGGGGCCGGGGTGGTGGGGACAGAGGTGGCTTTGGCCCTGGCAAGATGGACTCCAGGTAAGTAAGACTAAATTGAAATGAAAGTAGAACAGTTGAACAGAGGTCATGGGATTGTAAGGTTTTGGGACAGTGGTTTCGTTTTGAGGGCTAGGTTGGAAAGCTGAGACTGTAACCATAGTGGGTAGGGAAGGAGGGAAGGAAGATTATCTGGGGGAGCTAATCTGTAGACTCCCATGTACTCTCTATACCTAGGGAGATATGAGCTATTTCTTGGGGTTGGGTAGCAGGGGCAGATAGGATTTCGGGGGTGGGTTGGGTAGAGAGGTTGGTAACTCAGACCTAATGGATACTCTTTCTTGCAGGGGTGAGCACAGACAGGATCGCAGGGAGAGGCCGTATTAGCCTGGCTCCTGAAGTTCTGGAGCAGCTTTCTTCCTGTACCCAGTGTTACCCTCATTATTTTGTAACCTTCCAACTCCTGATCACCCACTGGTTTTTTGTGTCGGACTATGTAATTGTAACCATATCTCTGGTTCCCATTAAAAACCATCATTTTAGTTAAATTTTCTTCCTCTTCCCCCTCTTCACTCTCCTGGAGCGTTGATGTCCAGGTCAAGAATGTGGGGAGTTTTCCTCTTTCAGATCAACCTGCCTTGTGGGAACTGGAATAATTTGTTTGTTCTCGCTTAGCAGGAACTGGAATAAAGTGTTTGATACTTGTTTCAGGGGAGAAAAGGTCAAGTGTATCCTTGAAAGTAGAGATTAAACTTTTCTGTTATGGTAAAAACTAGATGAATGAAAGGGGTAAATGAGAAACATGTGGTGTGTTGGCCCAGAATTGTCCAACCATTTGGAAGTTTTTCTTTTACCATGTTTATTCACATGCTGGTTTTAGTGAGTTTATTATTTATAGTAGTTGTGTTCTTTTTTTAAGGCCTTTTGGCTCTTTTGGCACTTTTCTGAGTGGGGCTCAAACAAATTAGGTTGCTTTGGGGGTGGTATTCAAGCTTGATCATGATTGGAGCACGTAGTTATTAGCCAGTTGGGTGTTTTGCAGGAAGGAGAGTAACTGAGCACCTACTTAATGGCCGGTGTTCCGTGGCCTTGCTCACTTCATGCCCAGTGCATGGGTGATGTGGCTCTCATTTCTCAGGAAATGGTCGACTCCAGGAAGGAGTCCCTGTCTTCTCACTTCTTTTTCATTTCTTGGCATTTCGTTCTGAAATCATTTTTCTGAAAGGGACAGACTCCTATCCTGAACGTTTGTTTGCCTAGGCCTTAAGAGGATGCTAAATTTTAGGGAAAGAGACTTGGGAAGGAGAGGAGATGGTAAAGGGGGGAAGGTTAGCTGGGACAGTAAGGTAGAGGCAGTTCTTTATATTTCAGGGTGACCCCCCCCCCATTAGTTTTCCTGAAGGTGGGACTTTGGTAGGTGTCTGTAGGGAGACAGTGGTCTAGCTGGGTCGTGTTTACATCCTGCCTATACCCAGAGGGCTGAGGTCATTGATAATTTTGAGAAAGGCAAAGGGTGGGGCTGATGAGCTGAAACCTCAGACTAGTGCCCGTCAACCTTACATGCCTTTCCTGACCCCAAAAATCTACCCCCCCGCCTTTTTTCTAGCTCAAACCGAGTTTAGAAAACTTGCCCATCCCTGCCAAGCAATTGAATTTTAGTTGTACAGAACCGAAAATTATAGCCAACAGCAACAGGCTTCTTTGCTGTCAGAAGCACAGCTCGTAGAGTGCCTGGGACCCCTGGTGGGAAGTGCTTTTTCTCTTGGTTTAAAATTGTCAAGTATGCTGTAAGTATTCTCTTCTTAAGAGTTGTTTCATCTTCCAATCTCTGGTGACTTGAGACGGAAGCTGTGGCTTTGTCAAAAGGAATAGCTGCTTTATCCTCCCTACTGTGTGGAGGTGCTCTACCAAGAGTGGGTGGAGAATGGCTGAGCTTCTCCAGGCAGTGCTTTCATTTGGTTTACTGAACTTGGTACATGTGAGAAACCCTCATAATTAGAGCCAAGGATATGGCAGTGTTTCTCTCCCTGGTGCGGTCAGCTGCCTCTGCTGTTTTTGATATGCTTTCTTACAGTGATGCTTGGTTTGAATGGCACTATCCATGTCTCTGAGTTTATTGTGTGTGCTTCACCTGGTGGGGTTCTGGTGTTCGGGTTTGGTTGTGGTTCCTTCATCCCTACTGCTAGTGGTGAAGGAGGTTGAAGCTCTGGGTGAGACCCAGTTACTGACTGGGACTGTTAGTACTTAGTTCTTGTCCTTTAAAGGGCTTCAGTGATGGGCCTTGCTCTTAAGTAAAAGAAAATAGAGTCCCAAGTGTCTAGTGGGTAGATCCAGTTTGGGGTCCTTTTTCCAGGAGGAAGAATGGATGACGACAGAACTAGGAACAGAGGGAATGTTGTTGGTTCTGGTGCCAGCTTATCCATTGGCGAGAAAATAGGAGTGAGATCTCAAGGGGGTTGGACTTCGGGCCCTCTTCTCTTTGCTGCATTCCCTTGTAAGCACTAGGCCGGTAATAGCCAGTCATAGTTCTCTGATGAGGATCTTAGGCTAGTCCTTAGAGATCTAAAGAATACATTATTACTGAATTATGGAAAATGGCCTGCAGTCTGGAAGCACTTAGGCGCCTGGCTTTTTTGAATTGGGACAGGCTAACTAGGGAGAAGTGAGGAGGGTAGGTTGTGGTGGGGAAAAGTGTGCTGCAGGTCTGTTTGCTTCCACTGATTTAGTTCTCAGGCTTTTCACCTTTTCCCCATCACATGCTGGATTTCAGTAACTTGGATATAGGGCTGAGGTTAAGTCATTGCTGGGTCCAGCCCCTATGAGACTCAACACATTAACATCTTTATTTAGGCATGTTGCTTCCCAGTTCCGGTCTCCTGTCAGTCTTCCACCAGGGGTTTTGTAACCAGGTCTCACTCCCTCTACTAGTCTGTGAGAGGCTCAGCTCAGTGTGAGGTCCCATCTACAGCCAGTCTTTCCAGAACTCAGACTCCCTTTTCTGCCTTTGGGCCCTCAGTACTTAGCCTCTTTCCTTTCATCTTTAACTTTTTATTTTGAAATAATTCAGAGTTAGGAGGTTTCCACAAAAATTATCTTGTTCACCTCCCCATGCAGACGGTAATCTTCATGGTGCTGGGTATATTAAGAAACGAGGAAGGTAGTGTCAAGTGGATCTTGCCAGCAGGTTTGACTTTTGGGCTTGTAGAAATTGCCCCTCAATCCTATGGTGTTAGCAGTTAGAGCTTTAAGAGACCATTGAATTTAAAATTCCTGAATATTTTTGAGGGAGGAACAGAAGTATGTCAGAGGAGTTTGGGTCTGGGAATAGTGAGTGCTCTGTGGATGGGTTGTGCTGTTCAGCTCCTTGGATTGTCTTGGGGTTATAGTGCGAGCATGAAGGGCTCCTTTAACATGAAGGATAATTGAGAGCCACCAGTGTAGGGACTGGAGACAGGAAGGGAGCTTGGACTACAGGGTCGAAGATAGGGGATTCCTTGTGTGTAGTGGGGAACTGAGCTTAGGCCATTCCCGGTAGAGAATGCCAAGGAGGGTGGGGTTGGGTATGGGAAGAAGAAACTGAAGGGAAGCAGGAGCCAGGCCTTCCAGGTAGCATTCTGCACGCGCGCCTCAGGGTGGCAGTGTTGCACAATTTCGCTGATTCCTTGTAGCTGTTCCATGCAGGATCCTTAGGGCCTCACTGCAGCCTGCTTGGGGTAAGAACCTGTCAGATTTAGCTTGATGGCTGTCCCGCCCCCCCACCACCCCACCAACCAGAATTGGAGGGGAAGAGGGCCCATCCTGTATACCCTTTCCCTGAGTGAAAAGGCAAATCCCTATGTGAGAAGGCTTCTGCAGACCTGTCCCCGTCTGACTGAGGTGGCAGAGCCAGATTCTCTCTGTAGCAGTGTGTCTAAGTTGAATACGTACCTGAATCGCTCGGCAATGTGGTTAGCGCGTCGGTTCTAACTCAGTGTGTAGGTCCTGGTGGGGTGCTGCGACCTCTCTGGCGATGTTCTGAAGTTCTGCAGAGACTCCTTTTCTGCTCATTCCCCCCACTATGTCTGGAAAGGGGAACTCAATTTTGTACAAAACTGTCCATGTAGACAGTGTAAGCCAGGAGCTAAGAAAAAGGTCATCACTTGTGGAAGGCTGGGTCCTGCATGTGGGTTTTTGTTCTAATTAGCACAGGCCCATCGAACATTTGCTGTTGATCTGCTTTTTTTTTTTTTTCCAGTCTTGTGATGCTTAGAGGTTTGGGCAGAAAATGTTGATTGTTCCAGATTGAGGAGCCTAAGCCATTGAGCAGCTAGGAAGGAAAACATTCTGGAGATCACTGTTGACACTAACGTGTGCTCGCTGTGGGCCAGTTGCTGTTAGGTGATGAGCTATGTCCTGTTATCCCTACTTTATAGATGGGATGCTGAGGTACAAACTGGCCTTAAGTCTCGTAACTGGTGAGTGGGGTAGAGCAGGGATTTGAATCTGTCCTTTGGCTGCAGAAGTGTGTCCTTAACCAGTATGCTGTGGCTGGTAGAACTCTGAGCCTCCCCCTTCCCCCTCCCCCACCAAATATAAAGGAAAAATAAAGCCTCCAAGAAGTCTTTCAACTTAGGGGAGCTGTTTCTTAGAACCGTGTCTTTTGCCTCAGGCCTGCACTAGTTTTTGTAGCTGCTCTGTTTGAGCATCTGCTGTGCAAGGAAGTGTTATGGCTCCATCTCATGAGAAGCATTAGGTTCCTATGAAGTTCAAAAAAAAACCTCTGTTAAGACACTAGACATACACAGTGACTGCTATTTTTCACATGCAAGGCACTGTACAGAGGTTGAAAAGATGTCTTTTTATGGGGCTCTAACGGGAGAGTCCTGTGTGAAAATAGAACGTGACAATATGGTTTGCTCTACCACGGGGAACCTAGGTGAAAGTGCCACTGGAGCCCAGAGGAAGGCCCTCTCTGGGCATGCTAGGACAGGTGGGTTTCAAGGTATCCAGAGTTGGGACCAGCGTGCGGTAGGGCAGGGGGTGTAAGTAGTGTTGAGATCCAGTGGTGCGTGAAGAGGAAGGTAGGAGAGGTTGGATGGGGTTATTCAGGGTCAGGCTGGAAGCAGGGCTTAGGTGTCCTAGTGTTAGAAGGGAGTCCGTTTCCATCAGTTTTCAATACTCGGGCCCTTGAAGGTGGTTGACTAGAAGCGGGAGATCAGGAGGCCTGTTGTGGGTAAGGCATGAAGGCATATGCCATTTGGGGGCAGTGAAGTTGAAGGTGTTTGGGTGTAAGTTGGAAGACTGACTAAACCTGGGCCTTACGGAACATGCTGGAGTTTCTTGTTTTCTGGTTAGGCTGCTGCTGTTGCCATATGTCAAGATACAGGGATAGTAAAAGGAAGACAACTTCAGTCTGGGAAATGGTAAGGTCTTCAGAACATAAGGGAACAAGCACATCTCAGGGATTGAATAAGGCTTGGTTTATAAGATTTAAGAAGACTTGGTAGAAAAGGGTTGAGGGTGAAATGGGGAGCATCATTTATTTTATGGGGTAGTTGGCCAAAGAAGATGAGCCCACGGGATCCTGAGTGAGTGGGCTGATTCCCGCTTTTGGGGAAGCTCAGCTTTCCTCCTGGAGTCCTAAATGGCATTAGGAGCAGTCCCATGTCACCGTAGCCTTGACAGTGGTCATTAGCTTAGCTTTTTGGTAGCTTCCTCCTGCAGCAAACAGCTTGTTTTCTCCTGTTGCTCTGGTGATCCGGTCATCAGAATAGGGAAGTGTTAGACGGTGTGGGGTGGGGGGAGGGGGATAAACACTGCATCTGTCCATTCTTGTGTCTAGGGAGGGTGTTCCAAGTGAAGCCTTCATACAGCTTTTTCATTCTTCGCTGGTCTATCGTTGTGAGTGGCACACTTTGTACCCTCATGCCTGGATCGCCGAGTCTGATGATCTGACTCCTAAGGTTAGGATATCTGGCCTCCTTGGGGCCTGCCTGTTGCTTTGCATCCACCCCCTGCAGGCCAGAAAGAATTTGGGTGCAAAGTGTACTCAGGATGTGGTCCTAGGATCTGGTTCCCTAACAGCCTCTGGAAAGGCTCCCTAAGTGCTGTTTTGTGGAAATAAATACTCCTATTTTCTTTTGTGGGCACAATTTCATCAAGAGAAGGAACAGCTGCTAGAACTCATTTCCTGAAGTTGCTTTTGTGGTTGGCATGTTTTCTGGGCAAAGTGTAACCTATAACCCCTCTTGCAGTGGGTGGGAGGGAGCAGAGGGAGCAGTGACGCCTGCTGGTGTCAGTGCCAGAAGGAGCCCTAGGGACACTTGGTGGTTTGTGATCTTTCCTGTTTAGATGATACTCTTGTCGCTTCCTCTGAAAATTGCTCTCATTTTGCAATTTTTTTTCCTATAAAAAAGCAAAAGAGAAGCTTGGTAGACGAGTCTGTTTCTAAATGCATCTGTCAAGTCCGGCCCCCTACAGCTCCAGGCCCTTTGTACATATTTCTATTTCAATTTTTAGACCTTGGCCACAAGGCTGACTTGTGTTGACAGGTCTCAAGGGCAGACTCTCTGGAGTGGCATTAAGGGAGCCACCAAATGGTGAGTGAGGGACCATTCCATGGTGACTGAGGCAGGTAGGATGAAATGTCTGGGGAGCCTGCTGCCCCAGGAACAGGCGGAGACCAGAGCTTCATCTAAGCTGCTGCGGCGCTTGGATATGTAGCTCAGCTCTGCATGAGCTTCCAGGCTGGAAGTAGGAAAACACACCAAGTACAAGCTGGTTTTTCATATGTTATGTATATTAAAAAAAAATCAGACTCCAGGTAAGTTGGCTGGAACTGCCAGGGGTTGTCTGTGGGACCGCTGCTGGGGAAGATGCCTCAGCTCTGCTCCAGGTCGACCACCAGGTAGGGCTGGGTGTCCCTCAGGGCCTGGAGGAGCAGATCCTTGCAGGTCAGGTTCCAGGCTGGAGCAAAGCTGAAGAGCATCCTCATCTTGGTAGGATTGGTGCGCTCCGCCCGCACTGCCTGGTACTGCTGCTCTGTCAGGACCTTCCCGTACAGGGCGTCCAGCACCCCATCCACGTCTGTGACCCGTGCAATGAGTGCCGCCCGATGCTGGTCCACAAAGTGCAGTGCTGGGGCGGGAGGGGGGAGAGGGGATGAGCTGGGACCAGGGTGGGTGCTGGAGCCTGTCCCTCTTGACACTTTGCTTTCTTTAGAAATTGCCCTGAATGCAACCCTAAGTGGTGGGGCTCAAGGCGGGCATGCCACCGGGACTCTACGTATAGTGGGATAAGTTTAACTTTGTCTCCCTTTCTCCTCCCAACCAGGCTCAGCCCCAGGAGGTGTTTGTGAGTAGGTGGGTGGGAAGGGTTGGCCTAGCTTTGTGCTCTTTGGGTGCTCCTGGCTTTGGGACAAGAGGCTATGCAGGGGTACGGTGGGGCTGGGCTGGTGAGGTGCCCAGGTAGGTGAGGTTGGGTGTTGAAGGCTTTACCTGGCTTGGCTGCTGTCTGGGGAGGTGCCTTGATCCCGGCTGGCGTGGTTCCGGGGCCTGTAAGAAAATGTTAAGTGGTGTCTCCCAAGTGTTTCTGGGGTCAGGGGTCTCTTGGTCCGGAAGCCTCCCCAGCAGGAGAAGATTTTATTAAAGGGTAGCAGGAACAGGAAGCGGAAGCTCCGGCAGAGGCGAACTTCTGGGTTGGGAGGAGGGTGTAGAGGGGATACTGGTCCGGACCTGTGGAGGGGGCGCACTCACCCTTGCGCAAGGTCTCCTGCAGCTGCTCCGCCACCTCCTGCATGCCCATGTTGCACAGCACGAGCACCGTGAGCTCGGCGCCGTACGCCTCCAGATAGTAGCTGACGAGCTTGTCGGTGAGGTCCACAGCATCCATGGGCAGCAGCGTCCCCCGTGGGATGCGTCCGTAGCCTTCGCGCAGCGGCACTGAAAGCAGCTTCATCTTGAACTTCTTGAACTCATCAGGGGTCAGGTTCTCCAGTGCATCCAGGATGGCATCACGCGTGCACCCCATGGCTCCTGGGGTCCCCTCCGGCAGCCGCCGCTTCAGCTCACTTGGGGTGGCTGCTGAGTAGGAAGTCTGCTCTGGGGCGGGACCTGGAACTCCCCGCCTTCACTCCTGTCGCTGCCCCAGAACATTGCCCTTGGGTGTTAGGCTCCTGACTACTGTGTTCCTTCCCTTTCTCTCCTGGCCATCGGGGGGCGCCCAGATCGCATCCTTTGGCTGGTCTACGAGGCGGGACCCAGGAGACCTGGTGGAAAAGGGCTCATGGGTGCTGCCTGCCTCTCCAGGCTTGGACTAGGTAGCACAGATCAGGAACCTGGTTTATTGGAGCGCTAAGGCTTAGAATCGTGGAATTTTGGAACCCTGAAATCTCCATGTTTCCTTAAACCTTATCATCCTCTCTCCCTGTCATAGGATCAGAATCATAGAATCCTAACAGCCATGTAGCTTCCCAAATTCCACAGGTAGAGATAACTGCTTTCTCTCGCCAAGCCTCAGTTTCCTTATCCATAAAATGGGGATAATAACTCTCACTCATTCACTTAGTAAATATTCTAGCATAACGTGGGCTACCTGATGGTGCCTGAAACCTTGCCAAATGCTTCCTGGGAGAGCCAGGATTTGGTCCCCCAGGAACTGAATTTCTTGGGAAGTGATGACAAGAGACACTTGTAATGGTTGAGAAAATTCTTGACTGGAAGGAAAGTCATGGGAAGAGAGCTATTCTGGGATCAGGGGGCTTGACCCAGAAGAGCAGATGAAAGGTGGCTTGGGTTGGTGTAGGTTGGAGTGGGATGGCGTGGGTTGGCGTTGGAGGACAAGCTGTGCCCAGAATCCTTAACTTGCCCTTAACATGGCTGGGAAGGCCCTGCTGGTCTGCCCCTGTGGACCTCGCCAGCCTTGTCTTGCACCACACCCTCACCACACTCCATCTCTGAGTTCCAACCACACTGGCCTCTCAGTTCCTCAAATGTGCCAGGCTCCTTTGCTTCTCCAAGCCTTTGCACATGCTATTCCCTCAACCTGGAGCTCTCTTCCCTCACTCTGCCTGACAAACTCTCAAGACTTTAGGTCTAAAGTTAAATGCCACTTCTTCTGGGAGACCAGGTTTAGAATCCCTCCAGTTCAAAACACTTGCTACTGGTTTGTAGCTCTCATAGCAATTGTGACTAAATTGTAACTGAGTATTTGTTTAGGCACCCACCTCCCCACTAAAACATGAGCTCTATGAGGGCAGGGACCTTGTCTGGTTCATTGCTGAATCTCCAGCATCAAGAGTGCCTGGGACATAATAGGTACTCAGTGAAGATTTGCTGAATGAAGGAATGACTTGAGGCTGTGTTACCTGCAACATGTGTTCAAAAGCTTCCATCAGAGTAGCAGGGCCCTGCTCCCCATCTGTGTGCGTGTTGCCCCACACAGCCTGGGTAGTACTATGTGCCAACATCCTTACCATGGGTGGCACTTGTGGCCCAGCGGCTAGTGTTCCCTGGCTCATGGCTGTTTATTATTGTGCCTCTTCACTGGTCTTCGTCCTTGCAGAATCTCCATGTCATTTTGTGCACTGTGGCCAGAAGGCTACATCTTCCTAGCCCACACATTGATGCTGTCCCTCCCCTGCTTGAAAACCTCCTATGACCCCTCAGTGCCCCCAGAATCAAGTCTAAGCTCCTTGGCTTGGCCTTTAAGTCCCCTGCCAACTTCCTCGGCAGCACTTTCTACCCTGTGAGCCTCTGGACCTCTGCACGTGCAGCACCTGCTCTCCGCTTGGCCTCTCTTCCCTCCTGGTCTGCTTGATGAGTTCCTGCCTGTCCTCCAACATGCATCAGGAGTCACTTTTTCTAAGAAATAAAAAAATTGAGCCCTTATGTATAGGCTGTGATTCTCCACATGCGTTATTTCTAACCCTTACAACAGTCCCTTTGGGATAGGGAATAGTAGCCCTATTGTACAAGTGAGAAGATTGAGGCTCAGAGAGGTTGAAGGACTTGCCCAAGGTCATATAGCTGAGGGATCATGCAGGTTGTCTGGTTAGCTTTTGAGTCTGGCCGCTGTCTACGCTTCCCAGTTGGCTTTTCTGTCCTCTCTGTGCAAAATGAATTATTCCTTGGCCATGTTGGCTGGATACCCCTATGATGCCTTTCTCACAGTGTTTATCACACACTGTGTCTGGTCACTCTGCTTTCCTCACTAGACTGAGGACCCTTTCAGGTCCACAGCACCCAGCACAGGGCCTGGCGCAGATCCAGCCTTGATAAGCTTTCATGAAATGACAAAAGAATCCTAGAATCTAGGATCATAGAAACCTGCTCTTTTCACATTTGTTGGAATCTCAGAAGCTTTGGGTGTTTGACCCATGGAATTTAAAAAGCGATTGCCTGATTCAAACCGCACCCCCCCAAAAGAGCGGGGATCCCCTTGGCCATACATATGGCCATTTGCATCTCTTGAATCCTTGTTTGGATGGGGTGGCCTTGGCTTTACGTAAAACCAACATAACACATCTCAACGGATCTTTTGGGGCTGCAGGGAATTGCACCTTGGGGAGTGTGTGTCATGACTAGGAGGAGAAGGTGGTCTCCTCCTCACACCTGGCTTCCTGGAAGCGGGGGAGCTGAGGATGTGTGTCGTGGTGTGACACAGTGCCCCTTCCCTTGTTCCTGCTTATCACCACCCAGGGCCCTTCCTCTTGGACCCAGCTTGCCCCTGGCACCTGACTCAGTCTCATTCTTGCTCAAACACATTCAGACTGAGACACAGAAGATCTGGCTGTGATTTTTCGCCTGACGTGCCTCAGAGCACACACTAGCACTTCGGTGTGATGTCACAGGGAGCCAAGGGACAAGGGGCTGGAAGTGCAGGAGCGTCCTCTAATAGCAGTGGAAGCCTCACTCCTGCAGTGATTTCAGGCTGGAGGTCAGAGAGCACAAGTGACACCTTGTCAGGTGGACATGCTCTATTGAGCCCACTGTAGACTCTCAACTCAGAAGGAGAATCTATTTGATCCTAAAAAGATGTATTAACTATATATAAAATAGATAAACAACAAGGACCTACTGTATAGCACAGGGAACTATATTCAATATCTTGTAATACCTATAATGGAAAAGTATCGGAAAAAGAATATATATATACACACACACATGTATAACTGAATCGCTTTGCTGTACACCTGAAACATTGTAAATCAACTATACGTCAATAAAAAATAAAAATTTAAAAATTAAAAAAAAGATGTACTAAGGACCTACTAGATGCCCAACCTCATGATAAGTGATGTGGGAGACTAATAATAGTAACGACAGCTTCCATTTTTCAAATTTACTGTTCCAGGCACTGTGCTAAGCACTTAACATGCATAATCTCATTTAATTCTCCCAACAACCCCATGAGGTAAGTGTGTCTATCCTACCTCACAGAGGAGGAAACTGAAGTTTTCAAAAATTCCTCTGGAAGCCTGCACTGGTAGTACATGAGGAAATACAGACAGAGCCACCTGACTCCTGGGCCCAAATTCCAACCTACGTCCTCAAAGTCCCACTCTCTGTCTTCAGAAATTGACAAACTGCTTGGAGAGATAATGTACATGGAAATGTATGCCTCCTCCAGACTGTCCAAATACACCCTTAGGAGGGCAGATGTTGCAATGCTAGGAATGGTAATGTTAACTTCCTCCTCTTTGCAGAATGCTCAAGAAACTCACAAAGCACATTCAGAAGACTGTGGAATAGTGAGAAAAACAGGAGATGAGGGGTTTCAGACCCACTCAGATTTGATTCCCAGACCCTCTACCTCTTAGCTGTGTGACTCAGGGTGGTCACAGCCCTTTTCTGGGGTCTGCACTCACCAGCACATAGGGAATGAGTGCTCTGAGAAGGACAGTGGCTTCTCTAGGGTACCCCAGGGAGGTAGACTCAGAGCCAGCTCATTCTTGGAGACTGCAGGGCGGTTTCCCCCTGCGGAGGTGGGGAATAAGAGCCCTGGGCAACTCTCTGGGAAGCCGTGGTAATCCCTTCTCCCTGGGCCCCGCTTTTCTGGGGGAAGTACTCCGAGTGAGCGTTGACTCCTGGCAGGAAAGAACCTCTGGGTCTCCCCTCGGGCCCATCTTCTTGCCCCCGGACTAGGCCAGACCAGTTGTTGGTGGTAAGATGCTTCCTGGGTGTGATCCGACACCTCCACCACCCAACAAAAGTAACTGATTGCTGGAGCCAGATTGCACCTGCTGGGGTCAGAAGACCATAGACTGCCAGGACATTGGGCAAGTCATTTAATCTCTTTATGCCTCATGGCTTCCTGTTAAGATAGGAAAAATGATGGGGTTGTTATGAGGTTATAAATGAGGTTATGAGGTTATAAATGGATTGAGAGTTGTGAAGTGCTTGGAACAGGCCTGGCACAGAGTAGGTGCTTTTGTCATTGTTAAAGTTTCTTAGCTTCAGTTTCCGAATCTGTGAAGTGGGGATGATGTTATTGACCTTACAGGGCTGTAGGGAAGGTTCGTTGGAACAATTAGTAGTAATAATTGTAATAATATCAATATCAACATTTATTGAACATTTTCTACGGGCCTGGCATTGTTCTAAAAGCTTTCTATGAATTAGCTTGTTGAATCTTCATAACGATCCAATAGTCTCGATAATAATCCTGACATGATCCCCATTTTCCAGATGAGAAAATCAGGTTGATCAAGGTCACACGACGAGGAAAGAGCAGTCAAGATTTGAACCTAGTGGTCCAGTCACTGCTTCCTAAGTCCTTGGGTGCCAGCATGCTGTTCTTGCTGTTTATTTAGTGTATTATCTAGTTTCATCCTCATAACAACCCTACAGGGATGGTATTATTATCCTACTTATCCTTATATTGTAGCTGAAGAGGCTGCAGCCCAAAAAGGTAGGTGATCTTTCTGGGGGCACCCAGCATGAGTTTGTGACACCAGCATTCAGATCCTGCATCTGCAGGGGCCCCGATCGGGGGATTTCTGGCTTCTCTTTGCATTTATCTAATACAAGGAGTTCTCACCTCCCATGGCACTTATCACTCCAGCCGTTGGGAAGCTCTCCCTTAGGACAAGCTGAAATCTGCCCCCTCTGAGTTCTGGGCCTCAGCAATACTAGTCCTCACCTCCTCCTCCCCTGGACGTGGTTTTGGGCCCCTTCTTGTCCCCCACCCTGCTGTAGATGATCTATGTCCCTTTCATGGGTCAGAGGTCAGATCTGGCCCATCTACAGAAAGGGATTGAGTTGAGTGTCACCTCCCTTTCCTGGGCACCCACTCCTAGTGACCAAAACCTTCAGCCCTAGCCTAGTAGGGGTGGAAACTCTAGGTGAGATCTACATTCAGGTTGTTGACTTTTTGAACCGAAATGAAGTGGCTAGTGGTTTCAGAGACCAGCTCCAGATGTGCTCTCATCCCCACCTGCCTCCTGTTTGGGGAAGTGGAACTTCCCTGGATTTCTCAGGGTTCTGGTAAAAAGCCCTACCTTCCTGAGACTCTTCATATAACCAGAATCCTTCATATAACCAGGATTAATTGCTCTAATCCAAAAGAATGATAAAACCTCACTTATCTCTTCCCGAGAGGGCCAAATCATTACAGCCCGAACAAAGTTCCTAGGTTAAGACCCCAAGGTGCCAGGAAGCCTGGAGCAGCTCCCTCAGTGGGCCAGCATGAAACATGCAAGAACTTCAAATGTTCCAGAAGGAATGAGCCCCCGAACTCAGAGACAAGTCATAAAAGCAGAGGTGTGCTAGGAGCTATCTGACTCCTGGGGAGATTTATTTACTTGCCAAAAAGTTGGAGTAAGAAGATCTTTACGGGGGGCTTCCCTGGTGGTCCAGTGGTTAAGACTCCACACTTCCATTGCAGGGGCCACGGGTTCGATTTCTGGTCAGGTAGCTAAGATCCCTCATGCTGCAAGGCGTGGCCAAAAAAAAAAAGACTTTTTAAGGAGGGAAGGGGGACAGCTGCTTCCTTCTCCTTTATAAGCAGGGAAAATAATTCTTCCTTGTTTCTCACCTGTGGGGTGTCTGGCTACTCTCATGGGACAATTGACCTGGCTCTTGTCGAAGCTCAGACTAACAGAGACGGAGAGTGGTCGAGGGAGAAATGAACAAATCCAGGAAAAGGCTGAGAGGCCAGAAGAGAAGGACAGAGTGAGTCTCTGTGTTTATTCATTCATTGAGTATTTACTGAGCACCAGCTGTGTGCCACAGGCTTTGTTCAAAGTTGGAGATGAGCAGTGAACAAAATTTATATTCTGGTAGGAGGAGACAGACAAGAAACCAACAAGTAAAATATATCATGTGTCACATCGTGATAAATGTTATGGAGAAAAATAAAAAGGGGAAGGGAGATGTGAGATTTAAAATCAGGGAGTTAGGAAAAGCCCCACTGAAAAAGTGACATGGGGTAAAGATCTGAGGGAGGAGGGGGAGGCAGTCACAAAATAACTGGGGTTTGAAAGAGTGTTCCAGGCAGAGGGGAGAGAAATGCAAAGGCCGAGGCGGGAGTGAGCAGAGGGAGAGATGAGTGATGACTAGGGTGTGAGGACTTTGGTTTTTAAATTGAGATTTGAAGGATAAGCCTTGAGGCTCCCAGAGCAGAACGGAGTTCTCGGCTGCAGGCTCTGGATCTAGTTCATTCATTTATTTAGCTGTCCCTCTATCACTCATTTTCCAAGCACTTAGGGAGGCCCACTTTGCCCCACAGCTTGTGCTGAGCACTGGAGACACCAACAGGGAAAAGGCTCTCCCCTCAGCCCTGCAGGAAGAAAAACTTTCAGGGTTGGGGGAGGTTCTATTCTCCCGCAGGTGGAAATAATACTGCCGGTGTGACTTTGGAGAGCCTTAAGCTTGGGGAATAAGTGGGTGACAAGCTGGGGAGGGGGCCACAGGCAGGGAACAGGGGAGGCTGGAGAGTGTGGAGGTTGGGGTGAGGGAGAAAGGGGAGACTCCCTCCAATCATGTTTCTGTCTTTTCCGTGGTATGAGAGGCCCTGTCTCTCTGCTGGCTCTGAGCTCTGGCTCCAGGCTGGGCAGGGGATGGGCCAGGACAGGTGGCCTTGACATGTGATGCTTGTCTGACCGCTCTGTCCTCACTTTTAGAACGGTTTCCAGAAGTGATGGAAGGGGATGGGCAGGGCAGCTAAATATAGTCCTGGGGCCAGAGCTCAGTCTGGGAGGGTCTGTCTGCTATTCACTGCGTGCCCATCACCCGTGGTGTCCCTTGTCCTCGCTCTGAGCTCGGTGCTTCCTTCTCACCTGTCTTCAGACACAGTTCTGACCTACCTACAGTTAGGCCTGACCTTGACTGGGCCTCTTGCGAGTCTCTTTTTGTCCAAGATCTCCAACCAGACCTGTGAGTCCTGCCGGTCCGGCCGGCCTGGGGATATGGGGGAGGGGAGGGCTGCAGGCCCTGGAGAGGTGAGAGGAGGGGAGGGGGGAGGGGCGCTGGAGAATTTGGGGTTGGGGCTGAGGCCTGGGGCTAAGTCGGGGGAAGGACAGTGGGTAAGACCGTGTTTGCAACCCAGCCTCGTGTTTAGGAACTGGGATTGAGACCGGGTCCCTGATAGGGGCTATTTGGGGGGCCGGGGCTGAGAACCGCAGTTGAGGCTGCCTTTGGGACTGAGAGGGAGTCCCCTTCCCTCCCTTGGCCGGAACCAGAGTCCCTTCCTGTTTGAGATGAGAGGCCTCTACAGGCTGGGGGTCCTCCCTGCGGGGCTGCCAACCCCGCCTGGGGCTGGGGCTGGCCCGGGATTGTGGCTCCGCTGAGCCTCCCTGACCGACACCTCCTTACCCAGGCCCGCAATGTCGGCTGCACCCGGCCTCCTGCACCAGGAGCTGTCCTGCCCGCTGTGCCTGCAGCTGTTCGACGCGCCCGTGACAGCCGAGTGCGGCCACAGCTTCTGCCGCGCCTGCCTAGGCCGCGTGGCAGGGGAGCCGGCGGCGGACGGCACGGTGCTCTGCCCGAGCTGCCAGGCACCCACGCGGCCGCAGGCGCTCAGCACCAACCAGCAACTGGCGCGCCTGGTGGAGGGGCTGGCGCAGGTGCCTCAGGGCCACTGTGAGGAGCACCTAGACCCACTGAGCATCTACTGCGAGCAGGACCGCGTGCTCGTGTGCGGCGTGTGCGCCTCGCTCGGTTCGCACCGCGGCCACCGCCTGCTGCCCGCCGCCGAAGCCCATGCGCGCCTCAAGGTGCGGGGCCGGGCGGCCTCCGGTGGGGGGCGGGGGCGGATGGGGTTGTTGGACGGGTCGGGGCCGGGCCGATCGGGCCTCTTGAGCTTCAGGGCCCGGTGCGCCTGGAGCTGCCGGGTACCGCGGGCGGGGCGGGGCGGGGCGGCTAGGGAATGGGGGTGCTGATGGGCTGAAGGCGGAGCTTGGCGGAGACCCGAGCCTTGAAGAGGCGCTCGGAGACCGGCCTCGGCGGGATAGGCGCGGCAGCTGGAGCGCGCCGGAGATGCGGGGGGCTCAGCCACGGGGCGGAGTCTGCGGAGCCCGGGGCTGAGCGAGGACTGAGTCGGTGCCCGCCGCCCAGGCGCGCAGGCTCTGCTGCTGGGCCGAGGCCCGGGTAAGAGGGGCGGGGCTGGCCGGGGGGGGCGTGGTGGTGGGCGGGGTGGGCACACAGCTGCTGGGCGGTGGCCCCCCCGCGCCCCTGGAGCCTCCGAGCTTGTGCGGGCCTGACCGTCACCAGATGTGGCCTAATCCAAGGGGACCCGGGAGGCCAAGGCACGCCTGGGTACGCACCTCTGTGCACAGGCCCAGGTTGGCACCGAGACCCAAGTCCAGGCTGTTACTGTGATTGGAGCTGGAAGTTCCAAACGCTTCCAGAGCCCACACACAGTTGTGCGCCCCGAGGTTGGCGATTTCCATGGAAGCCCAGCAAAGACACCCAGACATTGGCAAATGGGGACACAGGCACACGCTGGCTCAGCTGTCATACGTATGGCAAATCACACGCATGCATCTACAGGAGGGTTTATGTATACACAGGCCCAAGGAGGTCTGTCATGAAGCATTTATAGGGTTGTTGGAAGAATAAACGACAGGTGCAGGGGCGGGAGGAGGCGGGGTCTGGAGGCATGGAGCGGTCCTCTGTCTCCGTCTCCGCGGTGCAGAAGCTGCCACCGTCTTCTCGCGCTGCTGTTTGGGGGAGGTGGGGGGATGGGGTGGGGGGGGGTAATCTTTGCCCACAAGCATCAGCGTTGCAATGCACTTCTCCTTGGCCTCCAGACTCCTAGAGGGGGTAGACCCCGCCCTGAGGCTGGTATTCGAGGGCCCCAGTCTCCCCTAGGGGCCCAACTTCACCGTACCTCCGGCTTCAGCCTTGCACAGTCCCGCTCGGTGCTGGCTGGTGGTCCCTAACCCAGTGCAGGAGCCTCCTCCACCCAGGAGCCCTCCCTACCCAGGCAAACCTCTGCTGATAACCACAGAACTCCCATCCTTACCCATCTTTATCTGAGAAGAGAGAACAGAGGCCGTGAAATGGGACAGGGCACCAGGCAGCCCAGGAGCCTCGAGGGGGCAGGTGGGGTGGGATACAGTCTGCCAGGGTCTGTACCAGCCCAACCCTAAGCCGCAGGGAGGGGCTGGCTGGAGGTCTGAAATGGGGATCCCTGGAAGGAGCCTGAAAGAGGAGTGGGGCAGGAAGCCTGGGGTGGGACTGAACACCTGGGTCCTTGGGGAGGAAGAGGGGCTGGGTCCAGAGACCATGTACCAGACCCAAGTATGGTTGAATGGGATCTGCCGGGTGAGGGGGACACTCACGACCCCCTGAAGCCGTGCTGCCTCCTCCTGCATGCCTCGGAGTAGAAGGAGACAAGCCTGTCGGTAAGATCCACCACACACCACATCGTGGAGCACTGCTCCCCACACCTCCTCACTGCAGGATGTTCCGAAAGTGTCTGTGCAGCCCCCAGCTTCTAGGGTGGCATTGTGCTTGGTCCCCATGGCTCAGCCCTTCTGCCCATGAACCTCGGACGGCTGAGAGCCACCAGGCCCACCCCATCCTGCAGCAGGCAGGGCTGTGGCCCTGCAGGACGTCTGGGGGAGGAGATGGACCTGGTGGCTGGCCACGGGAGCCCATGGTCCAATTCCAGTGAGGATTCATCAGCAAACAGTGCCTAGAGGGTCTCCCAGCTTCCTTTAGTGGGAGGTGGGAAGGAGGCTGCCAATTTGTCACAACCAGAGGTGAGGTGGGGATGACAGTTCCCATTCTGCAGAAGAGCAAACTGAGGTTGGAAGTGATGGAGGCATGGCTGATTCCAGGGCCATGGGTCTGATTCCAGGGCCGTGCACCTCCCCGCAAACAGTGGCTTTGGCTGGAGGTATAGGAACTCCCTTACACCTGCATTTCAGGAGTCACAAACTGACAGACCTAGAGTAGGAGCTGACCCACAGATATGTTTGGTTCATCCATGCAGAAGACATTTTTATTAAAATGTCTACCCCCAGAGCCCACCGGTGTGCAGGGAGGCTGATTAGGGTGTTTTGCTAAGGTTCTGCTTTCAGGTATAGGGTGAAGGCCAGGAATAGCAGGAGGCTGCATTTGTTCTTTACACACCCTCTGCTCACCGCTGAAACCTGCTGTGTGCAAAGCCCCTGCCCCTCCAGTGGAGGAGACCAAACCACATTTGTGATTATCATCCTCACGAAGACCTGTGCTGGGGGGCTGTCTGCTGAGGGGATGGAATCAGGGAAGGAAGGCAAGGCTAGGGAGGACTTACCTAGACAGACAACAGGAGGGTGAAGCATTCTAGACCTCAGAACCGGTACCGGCAAGGACTTGAGACCAGCGAGTGTGTATGGTAAAATGTCAGCCTGGCTGGAAGAGAAGCTGGCACTGAGGCTGAGCCAGAGGGAGCAGGTTAAGTGGGGGAGGTGGGCAGCAACATCACTTCTTTATGTCTCACCCCCCAGACGCAGCTCCCACAGCAGAAGCTGCAGCTGCAGGAGGCGTGTATGCGGAAGGAGAAGAGTGTGGCCGTGCTCGAGCATCAGCTGGTGGAGGTGGAGGTGAGGGGCTCCGCACAGCAGAGCCCGGGGACTGGGGGTCTAGGTTGGGGGGTCCCCAGCCAAATGTTTTTGTCTGTCTGTCCCCACAGGAGACAGTGCGTCAGTTCCGGGGGGCCGTGGGAGAGCAGCTGGGCAAGATGCGCTTGTTCCTGGCTGCACTGGAGGGCTCCTTGGACCGCGAAGCTGAACGTGTACGGGGTGAGGCAGGGGTAGCCTTGCGGCGGGAGCTGGGGAGCCTGAACTCTTACCTGGAGCAGCTGCGGCAGATGGAGAAGGTGCTGGAGGAGGTGGCAGACAAGCCACAGACTGAGTTCCTCATGGTGAGCAATGGATGGCTTTCCTCTCTGCCCCTCAGCCAGGGTTCAGGTCTCAAAGACCTCATTCCATTGTCAGGCAGGGACCCTGAGGTCCAGAGAGGGGCAGGGACGAGCCAGGGTCACACACTGAGGAGGGGTGCACCCCAAGATGGCCATTATAGTTGTTTAAGCTGGGCACTGCACAAGGACACTATATCTAAGTGGGCACCATTCATATCATAGATATTGTAGGTCTGCATATTTATTAGGACAATTTTTTTACCAGGTGGAATTAGTTTCTTGAGGAAGGGGGTACTTTTTTCTTCTTTTAAATTAAAAAAAAATTATTTGTATTTATTTTATTTTTGACTGTGTTGGGTCTTCGTTGCTACATACGGGCTTTCTCTAGTTGTGGTGAGCGGGGGCTACTGTTCGTTACGGTGCGCGGGCTTCTCATTGCGGTGGCTTCTCTTGTTGCGGAGCGCGGGCTCTAGGCAGGCGGGCTCAGTAGTTGTGGCACGTGGGCTCAGTAGTTGTGGCTCGCGGGCTCTAGAGCGCAGGCTTAGTGGTTGTGGTGCACGGGCTTAGTTGCTCCGCGGCATGTGGGATCATCCCGGGCCAGGGCTTGAACCCGTGTCCCCTGCATTGGCAGGCAGATTCTTAACCACTGGGACACCAGGGAAGTCCCAGGAGGGTACTTTTTTCTAATTCACACAGAGGTAAAGGGCTAAGGGCGACCTTGAATTCTGGGCTTCTTTTGTCTTCTCTGATTCTTCCTGGTCCCACACTCAGCATTTCTGTGGTCCCCCCCACCCTCAGAAGTCCCCAGTGTGCCCACTGCCTGCTCAGCTCCATTCTCTTTCTCTCTCTTTCCAGAAATACTGCCTGGTGACCAGCAGGTGAGATCAGCCTGGCCCTGCCCCCTTTCCCACTTTGCCCTTGTCTGCCAGGGACACTGGCACCCTCTACTCCCATTCAGTCCACTGCGATTCCCCTGCACGTTGTGTGGATGTAGAAAAGAACCCAACATGTCCTTCTCCTCAGGGACCTCCCAGACTTGTCCTGGAGACAGACAGGGACACAGGACACAGGAATCACTCAGTGCTGCCGTGGAGGGGAGGTGGTGGCCAGGGCAGGTTTTCCGGAGGTGTGCGTTGTAGACTTGGACGCTGAAGGAGCGAACAGGAGTTGGCTAGGTTAAAGAGTTGGTGGAAGAGCATTGCAGGCAGAGGGAACAGCAGTGCAAACCGCTAAGAGGGAGGGAAGATGAAGCTGGTGAGGCAGGAGGGGCCCAACTGTGAAGGGCGGAGGAACTGGACCTTATCCCAACAGAAGGCTTTAAAAAAATTCTAGTAAAATATTCATAACTAAAATTTACCATTTTAACCTTTTTTTTTTTTTTTTTGGCGCGGCTTGCGAGGTCTTAGTTTCCTGACCAGGGATCGGCAGTGAAAGCACAGAATCCTAACCACTGGACCACCAGGGAATTCCCCATTGTAACCATTTTTTTTTTTAGTGTACATTTTAAGTTCAGTGGCATTAAGTACATTCATGTTGTTGTGTAACCATCACTGCCATCCATCTCCACAACTTTTTCATCTTCCCCAACTGAAACACCAACAGAGGAGTTTTAAGCCAGGGTGTGATGCGGTGGGGCTGGTGTTGGGGGGACCCTGGAACTCCACCACAGCACGCGTCCTCCTCTCTTCTGGGTACTCCCGCTTGCCCTCCCCCAACCCCGTGCCTCCTCCAGGAAGTCCCTTCTCACACACCTCTCCCCCCTCCCCCCCCAGGCTGCAGAAGATCCTGGCAGAGTCACCACCACCTGCCCGTCTGGACATCCAGCTGCCCGTCATCTCAGATGACTTCAAATTCCAGGTGTGGAGGAAGATGTTCCGAGCTCTGATGCCAGGTACTGGGAGGGTCTCGCTCTGGGTTTGCGTTTGTAACTGTGTGGTTGATGGGAGGCTCCGGCCACATACAGAGAGGGAGGTCCCAGCTGGGGAGGTCATCCAAGAAGGGCCCACTGCCCCTTTCCCTTGGGGTTTCCCTGCACCTTCATAACCTGTGCTCAGAGAAGGATCTTAAAGGTCATGGGGTTTTCAGGTGGGTGACTGACATGGTGAGGGCACTGCTTACTGAGAGGGTGTTGCTGCCGGCAGAGGGGAGGCGGGGGCCCGGGTTTGAGCCCTGCGTGATCCTTGGCCCGTCCCTGCCCCTGTTGGCCAGTGGAGATGATGATCCCTGCTAACTGGGGGCTGAGGACCTGCAGAGATGGAACCCTGGGGTCAGACACTGACTCTGGCCTGTGGCTGGGGAGGCCCAAGGGCTCAGCCTCCTCTCCCCAATAGCTAAAGCACATTGGGGTGCTACAGGTTACAGAGCTCCAGGACACGTACACAAGGCTGGTGCAGCCCTCACTGGTGGGAATGGAGGGACCTCCATTTTATCCAAGAGAAGACTAAGGCCCAGAGACTGGATCACCACTGAGGTCACACAGTGGGGTGAGGTAGGGACTGGCCTAGGACCAGGCTTCCTGACCATCTCCTGCTCTGGGGCCTTAGACGGCGAGTGACATGCCTTATATCAACTTAGTCCTGCCCACAACCCTGGAAGGAGGCAATTATGGCCTCGTTTTACAGCTGAACAATCTGAAGCCCTGAGAGGTGTGGTCTTTGGCCCCCACCAGTAAGCAGAGAGGGGCTCACTTCCCGGAGATGCCGGGAGGATTAGAGGAGACGCAGCTGGCCCACAGGTGGGTGGGCAGAAGGCTCGCGGGAGCCACACCTGCAGGGCCTGACCCTCCTTCCTCCGGTGGCAGCGCTGGAGGAGCTGACCTTCGACCCGAGCACGGCCCACCCAAGCCTGGTGCTGTGCGCCTCGGGCCGCCGCGTGGAGTGTTCGGAGCAGAAAGCGCCGCCGGCCGGAGAGGACCCGCGCCAGTTCGACAAGGCCGTGGCGGTAGTGGCGCACCAGCTGCTCTCCGAGGGCGAGCACTACTGGGAGGTGGAGGTGGGCGACAAGCCGCGCTGGGCGCTGGGCGTGATCGCGGCCGAGGCCGGTCGCCACGGCCGGCTGCAAGCGGTGCCCTCGCAGGGGCTCTGGCTGCTCGGGCTGCGCGAAGGCAAGATCCTGGAGGCTCACGTCGAGGCTAAGGAGCCCCGCGCCCTGCGCACCCCGGAGAGGCGGCCGACGCGCATCGGGATCTACCTGAGCTTCTGCGATGGCGTCCTCTCCTTCTACGACGCCAGCGACCCCGACGCGCTCGAGCTGCTCTTCGCCTTCCACGAGCGCCTGCCCGGGCCTGTGTACCCCTTCTTCGACGTGTGCTGGCACGACAAGGGCAAGAACACTCAGCCGCTGCTGCTCGTGGGGCCCGACGGCGGCGGGGAGGCCTGAGCCGCCCGCCGGGTTTGGGGAGGGGTGCGGGGCCCTGCCGGCCTGGAAGGAGAGACGGGTCGGGTTGCCGGGCTTGAAGGCAGGGCGGAGGGGGTTGGGGACCGGGAACTTCAAGCGTTCTGAGAACTTTGGGGTTGGCATGAACAGGGGACTGCCAGCCAGGGGTTGGAGTGCTGGTGGGAAAGGGAGATCTAAAGTCAGGTCAGTGGGGGAACTCCACTTGGAGAACCAGGAAAGCCCGAGGGTTCTGAGAAGAAACAGATTAAGGGTCAGGGGGCTTGGGGAGAATCGCGGGGAGGAGCTGGAGAACTCTGTAGAGCAGCGATCCCCAACCTTCTTGACACCAGGGACCGGTTTCGTGGAAGACCATTTTTCCACGGATCGGGGGCGGGGCGGGGGTTTGGGGGATGGTTCAGGCGGTAATGCCAGCGATGGGGAGCGATGGGGAGCGCAGATGAAGCTTCGGCTGGCTTGCCCGCAGCCCACCGCCTGCTGTGCGGCCCCGGTTCCTAACAGGCCACAGACTGCCACCGGTCCGTGGCCCTGGGGGTTGGGGAGCCCTGCTGTAGAGCAAGGAGCCCCTGCAGCCTTGCACTCTGCTCCCCCTTGGGGGCCTCCACTGCCAGGATCCAGACTCACTGTAGCAAGAGGCCTTCCACTTGGTGATTCCCCAACCGGAGCATGCATCAATATCACCTTTTCAAAGCACCTAACAGTTCTGGTTCAGTAGGTCAGGGCAGGTCAAAAATGTGCCTTTCTAACAAGTCCGCAGGGGAGGCTAATGCTACAGGTCACACGCAGGATCACACCTGAAGCATTGCTGACTCAGCCGTCCTTCTGTTCAGTCAGCTCTCTGTTACAGAGAGTCAGTTATCACATAGCTATCAGCTATGAGGCATAGAAAACCCAAAACATATTCCTCCATGCAACGGCTGTTTAAAAACTGCCAGAGGGCTTCCCTGGTGGTGCAGTGGTTAAGAATCCGCCTGCCAATGCAGGGGACACGGGTTCGAGCCCTGGTCCGGGAAGATCCCACATGCTGCGGAGCAACTAAGCCCGTGCGCCACAACTACTGAGCCTGTGCTCTAGAGCCCACGAGCCACAACTACTGAAGCCCGCGGGCCTAGAGCCTGTGCTCTGCAACAAGAGAAGCCAAGACAATGAGAAGCCCGTGCACCGCAACGTAGAGTAGCCCCTCCTCGCTGCAACTAGAGAAAGCCTGTGCTCAGCAACGAAGACCCAACGCGGCCAAAAAGAAAAAACAAACAAATAAATAAATAAATTAAAAAAATAAAAATAAAAACTGCCAGAGCCTATGCTGGGTGAATAAACTGACCCCCAATTTTTTGCCCTTTGTCTCTGGAATATGTTCACTGAGTGTCTAGGACATGGAGGAAATCCCCCAAGTTGCCAACCAAGAGAAAGAGCCTGAAGCTAGCCCTGCCCTGGGCCCTGCTGCTTGTGGAGGATAGAAGCTCCCACCTCATCACACCCCCCAACCCCCAGTTGCCTCCTCAAAAGCCAACTTTTTTTTTTTTTAACTCAAAGGCCTGTTTCTTGGGTTTTGGACTAACCACTGAAGCCAAGAGTGGGAGTCCCTCTTCCCTGGAGGAGAGGCTTTTGGGAACTCAGGCAGGTGGGACAGGAGGCTGCTGCCTCTCTCATCCTAAGGGAGGGTGAAGGCCTGAGGCCATTCACTGTCACCAGTGGGCCTGCTGCTGCTGTGTGAAAAGGCCTGGGGCCCCCTGGCAACTGTGGGAATTTTCTGGGGGTGGGGGGAGAGGAAGGTGGGCAGGGTAAGAAAGGCCTCAAGACCTGGCTGGGGGTGCACTCCTGGCTGCGTCTGACAGAGGAGGGCCTCTTGGGCCCTGGCTCTGGGACACAGAAGAGAGGATTCATTTGAGAAGCTCTTTCATGCTAGAAAATAAAACCATAAAGTAAAGGGATTCTTTGGTTGTCGAATCCAGCACATGAATAAACACGATTATATTCTGACTCCTTCCTCATTGAATCCCTGTGAAGAGATGAATGTCCTATTGCTAGGCAGTATCCTCTCATGGCCAGCCCAGCCTTCAGTCTTGACCCATCAAATCTTTCTAAAAACCCAAATGTGGTCATGTGATTCAGTTGCTCAAAGCTTTCAAGGACTCCTAGTTTCCTGCAGGAAGAAGCCCCCAGTCTTTGGCTTGGCTGCCTGCGCGCGCCGCTCGGCTTGTGGGATCTTAGTTCCCTGACCAGGGATTGAACCAGAGCCCTCGGCAGTGAAAGTGGAGTCCTAACCACTGGACCGCCAGGGAATTCCCCCTCCAGCCTCATCCTGTGCTTCGTGTACACGTACGCCTACACTCTGGCCCTACTGAACTCTTGGGGTCCCTGTTCACCCCATATTATGCAACTCTCCACTAGGAATGGCTTTTCCTTCCCCCACTCATCCTACAAGTTTCTCCAGAAACACCACATTTCTTAGCTTCTCGTGATCCCAGCACCTCTTTACAATGTGCAACCACTGCACTGAATCCCTGTCATGGGTGCCTGGGGAGGGCTGGAGGCTCTTGGGCCCAAGAGCCTCCAGCCCTTTTCTAGGAAATGGGTACTCTGAGACACAGATGCCAAGACAGGATTAAATGTGCAAGGATTTTTTTTGAGGGAAGACGCCTGTGAGAGAGAAAATGGGGCCGTCAGATTGTGATGCCCATCTGACCCCGAGTGAAGGAGAGAGGGAAGGTTGGGTGGATGTGTCCTCGACTGTTGTGGGGACTCCTCCAGAGACCTGCCCCCGTGAGGGGCCCTGGGTGTCCCTGAGCCTGCCTTTGTGTCCCTGCCTTGCTCGAGGGAGCAGCCTGCGGGGACTGGGCACAGATGCGGGGATGGGTCTCACGGCTCTTCTGCAGCTGCCCTCAGCCGTTTGCTCCACAAGTTGAAGTTACAGTGGGCAATTTTCTTTTGTTGGAGTTACAGTGGGAAACTTCCTTTTCACAGCCTTCACAGGTTCTTTGTGTGTAAATTTAGCCTGGCTTGGCTGTGTGCATTGAGAGAAATGACCTGGTGACCTTCCCCATGGCTGACTGAATGAGAGATGGAGTCCCTGAGCCAAAGGCAGTCGTGATGGGACGAGTTTGTGGGAAACTCTGCCTGATCCTTGTTGGATGGAGGTCACCTGGTTCAGCCAGAATCTCCCTGGGGCTGGAGGAAGGGGAAATGGGAACAGAGACATGGATCCCTCCAGCAAAGGATCAGAATCTCCTCCTTTAGTATTAATACTTCCCCCTTCGTGGACACTCTGGGAACCCATTGCAACTGGCTGCAGAGAGGTTTCCTGTGCCTCCTGACTTCTGTGTGTCCAAGAAAAAACTGGCACCTGCCGGGGCCATGCTAAACTGCGGGCAAAAACATTTATTGAGGGCTTGTTACGTGTCAATACCTTTGTATTCAATATTTCATTTATTTCATTTATCCTCATAACCCTAGGCCTCACGACAACTAGCATCTCGCTAGGCTGCCAGGCTCGGTTGCCTCTTCCCCGGGGTTCGAGTGTCCCTGGGAACATGATGGTCTGACCCTGAAGGATGTACCACAGGTGCATGTTATGTCCTGGAGCCTCATCTTTACGCCAAGATCCTTCTTCTTTTTCTTGATAATGGCGGTGGTGGTGGGAAAGTTGTGTTATTCAACCAATAAGTAAACATTGAAAACATCATGTTCGTATCAAAAGAAACGTTATGGAGTACAGAATTTGCACAGATTTTTGAGATTAAACGAGAGATGTCCACAAAGTTTTGCACTGGTGCTGGCTGTTTGGATCTAGACTTTCAGACCCTCAAGGATATGAGTTCTTAAAATTATTTAAAAAATTAAAAAATATGTAAATAATGCATGAATATACTTAATAATATTTTACAAAGGGAAAGTTCTCTGCCCATGCTCTCAAATCCTAATTTCTTCTCTTCCTTCCTCATCAGAAATGATCCCTGTTGTCAGTTTGGTGGGTAGTTTTCCAGGATTTTCTGTACATATATGTGTCCCACAGATAATATTGATATATAATACAGTGTTTTTCTTTCTGTATAAATGATGTCATACTCTATATGAGTATGACATATTATTCTACATATTCTGCAACATCCTTTTTTCAATTCAGTCATACAGTCAGGAGATCTGTCCATGTTACTATATAGAATGTACCTTCTCCTTTTTGATTGCGGTGTAGTATTCCACTGTGTGAATGTGCCATAGCTTACTTTATCATTCCCTGATTGATTGGTATTTGTTTCTAACCTTTGTTATTACAAACAATGCTGCAGTTAACATCTGTGGATGTGCCTCTGTGTGCACATGTGCAAGGGTTTCTTCTCTAGGGTAGGTACTGAGTGGTGGAGTTTCTGAGTCCCAGCATGAGCATCTTAAACATTTTAATGGTGTCGCCATTAAGTTGTGGACTTGAAGAAAAAGTGGTGGAGTGGAAGGATTACATGGACATGAAGTGGTTAAAACTTCAAAGCTGTTGGACCTGAAGGATTACATCAGGAAACTATCTTTTATCACTGGTTTCAGCCATGCTCTGGAGGACTGTATAGCTTTTGGGTCATTCTCAGCTATCAGAACAGTCATTCTGATATCATTTTCAGGTATGAGAATGTCCAGTCCAGCATAATTCAAAATTTCAACATCACTGTCAATTTAAAGCGACCACTTTCCACTTCAGTGGAAAAGGGTGTGGGGATCGGGTTTTTCACTCTCCTCTCAATCCCCTTCCTTCCTCCAAACCCTCCCCACCCCTGCTCTGCTGGCTCCTTCAAGGTTCAGGTTACTTAGAGGAAAAAGAGGCAGAGTGACATATGATTGGTGGTGGCTCTAATCTGGGACCCCTGTCACGACGGGCATCCAAATACTGCTGCTTTCATGGGAGGCGTTGTTGGGTTCTTCAGAGGTGATGTAGGCAGACACTCTCGGGCCCTCCTGTGACAACCCCTCAGCTCCTGCCCTGCGTCCCCGCGCCACACTCCTGCAGTGGTTACAGTACTGCTGGGTCCTTTTGCCAAGGCAGGTGGGCGGCTGCCTCAGGCAGGGACCTATCACACCTTGAGCCCAGTTACTTTTGTCGGCATTCACTTGGCCTAGGGCTTCTCACATAAAGATAAGGGTGTGATCCTATCTCTCTCCTTGCCTAACCATCTTGAGCTACTCCTGTATACTCTGTCCCTTCTTTAGAGTCCTCCAGATGGGAAGCCAGCGTCAGTCTCCAAGTCCATGTAGGTCTCCAAGCCCAGGGGACATGTGTCAGGTTCTCCTAAGAACTTCTCGCCAGCCTTCATCTTTCCAGTTCCTGCAACCCAGGGCGGGAGAGCTACCTCCAATCTCCGTGAAGGCTTCTTTTGGTAAACCCTCTCACTTGCTTCCAGGTGTGAGGAGCCCTCTTTGGGGGACAGGAGGGGAAACCCCACAGCTCTGTAGTCCATCCAGGTGGGTGATGTGGGTGGAATTTGTGGGGCTGGACCTGATCTCTTACTGGGAAGTCCCAAAGGGTATGTCCGCAGCTCTCTTTAGAATCTGGGGCAGCGTATTGATCGTGATCATGTACTGTCCTTAGCTTTGGGACTTTAAACAAAAATTGTCTCTATCAGTTTATACTCCAAACGGCGCCAATACGAGAATATAGTTTCCCTAAATCTTCTCCAGCACTCAATATTATCAAACTCAAATTCTTCTTTCTTTTTGCCAATGTGGTAAGAAATAAATAAACAGTACCCTACTGTTCTTTTTTTAAAATTTTTATTGGAGTAGAGTTGATTTACAATGTTGTTAGCTTCAGATGTCCCACTGTTATTTTAATTTACATATTTTTCATTACATATATTTATAGACCAGTTATATTTCCTCTTCTAAAAATTGCCTGTGCATATCACTTGCTCCTTTTTCCTAATGAGTTATAGTGGTTCTTTATAAATTCTGCATACATATCCTTTGTCTACTACATACGTACGTTGCAAGTTTTTTTCTCCTAATCAGACAGTTTGTCTTTTGTTTTTGGAATTCTGTGCCTTGTGGGTTTTAGAGAAAAAGTTTTTGAAAAGCTCAGGCCCAAGTGTCTTTTGCATGGGTATTTTTGTGCCCTCAGGGTACCTGAACAAGGATAGACACTTCTCTTTAAGCTGTGAGGTCCTTCCAGCAGGAGAGGGCTTCTAACTCTTGAGCATGTGCTCTTTGTATCAACACCCCCACTGCTCTGCCTGGTAGGAAAATTCCTTGTCCCTAAGTGGAGTTTGAACCTTAAACCCTAACTTCTTCAGAACCTCCCAATTTCAAAGCAAACGCACCTTACATAGGTGGTGCTTTAGGATTGTACCAAGCGCTTTCGGATCTATAATCTTATCTGATCCTCTTGGAGGGTTGGGGGAGAATGGAAATTATGTTTCCATCTTATTGGAGAAAACTGTGTTTCTCATGACAACTGACTGATGGTGCCAGGCTTGGAGCCCAAGTCTGTTTCTCTCCAAATCTTGACCTTTCTTGACTTGGTCTTCCACACAGTCATTATTTAATCCTCAGCTTAAAAGAGATCTGAAGAAGTTGTGGGGGGGATATGACAGGTACCTTGAGATCTTCAGAAGGAATGCTGTGTTAGTGAAATTGAAGGTAATCATAGCCAACCTAAGTTGTTACTGATTTTCAGGCTTTTTCCTGAGAATAGAGCCTGAGCAAAGAATTTTAAAAGGCTGGGTGGAGCTGGGGGTTTCAGGAAAGGACTCGAGAGCCAGGAAACCCCCTGTTCAGTCGCCCAAGGCCTGGCTGAATGGATAGAAACAGCTTCCTCTGTGTAAACGTATGTTGTTTTCCTTCAAACCATCATGAAACTTTGTGAACCAAATAGTGTATGATATGTCAAAGAATTTTTAATGAAATGGGACTTACTCATGATTTAAGTGAGAGACAACAAACAAGTGTCATATCAAACTATATATCCACCATGGTTGGAATTATGAGAAAAAATTTCTCTGAAACAAAGACAAAAGCAATGCCAAAACATGTCACCCATGGGATTCCCGGTGATTTAACTTTTCTTCTTTCTATTTCTCTGCCGTCCCCCCGTTTTTGGCAGTGAGTGGGTGCCGTCATAGATGTCCACAAGATGGAGGGATGAGGACTCAGAGAGAGATGTCTCATGGGACCACACTCAAGTGCGCTGTTAGGCGGGGACCATCAGTGTTACTTTCTTTTTCAAACCAGTGAGGATACTGATGCTTAGAGGAGGTAACAAAAGTAGGAAGTGGCAAAGCTGGTTCGGTCTAACTCACAACTAGTTTACACCTCAAGGCCATGAAGTAAATTTTGTCTCTGGAAGGGATGTTCTGTAACGATAACTTGATGGTTTTACTGGAACAGTCATTCATCAGTGACTCACACACGAGAACGTTATTCTCCTTTTGATACACCTATAATCCTGCTGATTCAGTCCAGGAGAAGGTCTGCATTTGGGACTCTTAGCACCTCTTGGACGCTTACTCATCTTTGTAACAGAGAAAGATGTTCGCCTCAGGTTCAGACCCTATAATAAGCAAAGTCTTGCAGGAATTTAATTTTCTTTTGTATTCATTATATTTATTTTTACCATTACTTTCTATTTATAAGCAAGTAATACTGGCTTCTATCTATGGTTTTGATATATAACATTAACTTTAAAAATACATGTATTGGGACTTCCCTGGTGGCGCAGTGGTTGAGAATCTGCCTGACAATGGAGGGGACACGGGTTCGAGCCCTGGTCTGGGAAGATCCCACATGCCCCGGAGTAACTAAGCCCGGGCGCCACAACTACTGAGCCTGTGCTCTAGAGCCCGTGAGCCACAACTACTGAGCCCACATGCCACAACTACTGAAGCCCGCGTGCCTAGAGCCCGTGCTCTGCAACAAGAGAAGCCACCGCAATGAGAAGCCCATGCACCGCAACGAAGAGTAGCCCCTGCTCGCCACAACTAGAGAAAGCCCGTGCATAGCAACGAAGCCCCAACACAGCCAAAAATAAAAATAAATAAATAAGTAAATAAATGAAAAAAGAAATACATGTATTAGTACAGCATAGGAAATATAGCCAATATTTTATAATAACTATAAATGGAGTACAATCTTTAAAAATTGCTGTATGCTTGAAACGTACATGAGATTGTACATCAACTATGCCTCAATAAAAAATTGAAAAAATACATGTATTAGAGAAAACACACACACTTGCACACACACGCTTGTATAGTCCTAGATTATCTCGGGAAAGACATACTGGTCCTGTGGCTCTGGGAGGTTGGGGGCAGGGCTGGGAGGGAAACTTCACTGTGTACGTTATTGAACCTTTTGAATTTTGAACAGTACGAATGTATTATCTATTAAAAGTATAATTTTTATTTTAAAAATAGAAACTAACATGGAAAAAGAAA
The DNA here is from genome assembly GCF_028021215.1 of Eschrichtius robustus. Classification (NCBI taxonomy): domain Eukaryota; kingdom Metazoa; phylum Chordata; class Mammalia; order Artiodactyla; family Eschrichtiidae; genus Eschrichtius; species Eschrichtius robustus. The sequence goes on from NC_090839.1 coordinate 77,600,582, forward strand.
ATTTAAGTGAAAAAGAGAGTCTATTAAAATATGTGAAGTAAATACTACAGGTGACAATGTGACAAATATGAAAAGGGCATGTGGCTTCTGGCAAAAATTGTAAAGACGATACGTGAATGAATGAAGTCTGGGAAACAGTCCTTAAAGGATCTGAGGTATTTTGGCAAGTTCTCTTTCAAGTGGAGGAGGCCATGTCCGTGGTGATGACCAGCCGTCAGGAGGCTGGGGGTGGGGTGGGCAGGTTGTCTCCTCTCTGGGTCTCAGTTTCCTCATCTGTAGTGGGAAGGGACTGCTCTAAAGAATTCTCTCAGATCCCATGGTCTTAGTTTGGGTTCCCCCAGAAGCAGACCTTAAGAGAAAGATCCCAGGGAAAGCGGGCTTATTCACGAGGTGCAGGAACCGGCCCCCTCCAGGGTGCGGCGAAGTGAGGTGGGGAAGGTGGGTTCTGAAGCAGGTCTGCGCTGTGGCGAGTGGAGTCCTCCCCTGAGAAGCAGTCGCCTCGCCCCACCCGAGGGGGAAGATCTGGGCACTAGACACGACTGGCTCTTGTCAGCCACAGGTAGAGGGTGGCTCCAAGGCGGGGTTCATTCCCCTGCACTTCTAGCCTGCTTTCACAAGGGCAAGGTCACTTTCTGAGGCTTCAGAGAAAGCCCTCAGGCGGGGAGAAGCCGCTGCAGTGGGGGAAAGGCCTGAAGCACAGAGAGATGTGAGGCCCGAGGGACCAGCCGCCAGCCGGTGTCAGTCACACCCTCTGACTGGCTTAGAGTCTCTGATCTCAGATGGCTTCCTGAGGTAAATGTGGAGGCAGCGGGAGGCCTTCTAGAGGATTCTCAGTTCCTGGATGTGGGCAAGAGAGAAGGGGAGTGGCAGGGGGACAAGTGAAACTGACCTGGGAGGGACACAGCAGCAAAGCAGGCCCCCTGGCTGTTCCTTGGGGCTGAGTCACCCCTGCTGTGAGGACCTAGTCACCCTCTCTGGCCCTGCCTGCTCCTCGGGGCCCGGGAGCAACATCCAGGCCTGAGAGAAGGGAGTGTGGAGGTGGCTTCATGCACCACTAGACCTGGCACTGGATCTTCATGTACTGAAGGCAGAATGGATTTCCCAAGAATGACTAGGGGCTAGGCCCGGATGACTGGGTTTCTGGGAGGGGAAGGGAGACTGAGGGGCAGATGCTGGGTGTGGGGACGTGGGGAATGGGCTCAGCACTGGTTATCCAAGACTGAGGAAGCGGGGAAGAACGGAGGCCAGACCCGGGGTCCTGGAAGTGGGAGGGGTGGGAACAGGGAGGTGGGGCCCTGGGGGAGGTTGTGATGGGGTGAGGTTTCTCTGCTGTTCCGGGGGTGCTGGAAGCCTGTTGCCAGAGACACCTGTCATGTTTTGCCTCTCTGCCCAGTACTCAGTCAGCCTTCCATTCTTAATAGGAGCTTCAGCAATGATTTGGCCAAATTGCTAATTTTACGGGTGAGGAAACTGAGCCAGCCACAGGAATTAGTCACAGGAACTAGCAGAACAAAGACAGGCCATCTCTTTCCCCACTCCTACTTCAGAAACCTTTTTGAGACAACACTCCCACTTTTGGAAGTATAAGATCCCCAGTAGAGAAACCATATAATTAATTAATTAATTAATTTATTTATTTTTGGCCATGCCATGCGGATTGTGGGATCTCAGTTCTCTGACCAGGCATCCAACCCATGCCCCCTTCAGTGGAAGTGCAGAGTCCTAACCACTGGACCGCCAAGGAATTCCCTGAAATCATATATTTTAAAAAATATATATTTTACTTTATTTTTTTAACTTTTATTTATTTTTTAAATTTTTATTTATTTATTTTTGGCTGCGTGGGGTCTTCGTTGCTGCGCACAGGTTCTCTCTAGTTTTGGCGAGGGGGGGCTATTCTTCATTGTGGTGCATGGGCTTCTCACTGCAGTGGCTTCTCTTGTTGCAGAGCACGGGCTCTAGGCACGCGGGCTTCAGTAGTTGTGGCACGTGGGCTCAGCAGTTGTGGTTCGTGGGCTCCAGAGCGCAGGCTCGCTAGTTGTGGCACACAGGCTTAGCTGCTCCGCAGCATGTGGGATCTTCCCGGACCAGGGCTTGAACCCGTGTCCCCTGCATTGGCAGGCATATTCTTAACCACTGTGCCACCAGGGAAGCCCCTATTTTACTTTTTTAAATTGAAGTATATTGATTTACAATATTATATTAGCTTCAGGTGTACAACATAGTGACTCAATATTTTTATAGATTATGCTCCATTTAAAGTTATTACAAAATAATGGCTATATTTCCTTGTGCTGTACAATATATCCTTGTTGCTTATCTATTTTATACATAGCAGTTTATATTTCTTAATCCTGTACCCCTATCTTTCCCGCTTTCCTCTCCCTATTGGTAACCACTAGTTTGTTCTCTGTGTCTGTGAGTCCCATATACTTTTTTCAAAACTCAGGTGCACAAAATTGGATTATGCATAACACTTCATTTGTCCACTATCATCAAATGGTCTATGCATACCCCTCTTGTTTTCTGTTACCTATTTATTAAAAAATCTGAGCACCTCTGAATCCAGCGCCTAACCCAATGCATAGATTATTTCTAAGAACTTCCTCACAGACAGGCTTCTGCCCTGTCCCAGCCCCAGCCTGCCTCTCAGAAGGGACCACTAGCCTGGATTTGTGTTTTCATTTTTCTGCTTTTCCTTCTTTTAATTATCACAGATGTCTTTAGTTTCATTTTACTTGCTTCTGAACTGTATAAAAGAAGCATGAAAATATTTTGTTTTCTAGGACTGGCTTGTTTATTAAAAATTTTCTTGTTATGGAAATTTCAAACCCACGAAACAGAGAGAAGCAGAGTGTCATGGACCTCTATATACCCAGCAGCCACCTCCAACCATTATCAAGATTTTGCTGCACTTGCTTCATCTATCATGTTTTTCTTTCTCTTTTCCTGCAAATCTTAGACATCTTATCATTTCACTGAAGCCCTTCCTACTGCTGATATAAATTTGCAGAGCACGAAGTAAAAAGCCACCTTTTCACATTAGGAGACATAAATTTGTAAAAATAACTTGAATAAAAACTACAATTTGGGTGTCAAAAAATTGTACTTGTGCATTTAATCACTTGTACATACATCAATACTCATTTCTAAAAACTGTTGACATTTTCTTACATAACTATATTGCTATTATCACACCTAACAAAAATCAACAACGATTCCTTATTACCATGTAATACCAGAGACCTGCTAATTTGACTTTACATAATTTTGCTAGGATTCATCCAGGGTGTTCCACTGGCTGTAAAATATTCTATTTATCCATTGTATCTGTCCATTCTCTTACTGTTGGGCATTGGCTCATTTCCAGTTTTTAGTCATTGTGACTAGTATGGGTGTGAATATTCTTGCATGCGTCTCCTGGCATATATGTGCTAAATGTGTTTTGAAAAATACCTAAAAGTGGAATTGCTGGGTAAGTGGAAACCTGGGTTCTCCAATTTTCACACTAACCAGCAGTGATTAGAGATTCCGTGGACCGCTCTAACACTTGGATGTCTGTACTGGGTTGTGAAGTAAAATTCAGTTTTTTACTGTGGTGACATTCAGAAAAGTTTGAACAACCTTGGTTTAAAGAGTCAAATAGTTATACAATGTTTGTTACAAAAAAACCTGCCGTTCCTTTCTCTTTCTCCCACCCTGCCCCCTTCCCCCTCTCTGGCATTCACTTTCCTTAATTTTGGTATTCATCTTCATAACTCTAAGTAACATGCTTATAATGCTACTTCTTAATTTTTAGGCATTATTTATTAGGCCTTCCTACTACGGAAGATTTTTTTTTAATCTCCTTCTCTTCTTCCTCCATCCTCCCAATATAGTTAAATCTTTATTTTTGATTAAATCAATATTCTGGCTTTATATTATGATGACCATGTATATGCTATTCATGGCAGAACCATGTAATGTATTTTGATTTCTTTTTCTCTCTCTTTTTAAAAAATATATTTGTTTATTTATTTGGCTGCTCCCACACAGGATCTTCATTGCGGCCTTCAAACTCTTACAGTGCATGTGGGATCTAGTTCTCTGACCAGAGATGGAACCAGGGCCCCCTGCGCTGGGAGCGCGGAGTCAGCCACTGGGCCACCAGGGAAGTCCCTCTTTTTCTCTCTTGCATAGCTTTTTGTTTTCTCTATAATGAATACTTGTCTTTTTCTTTTTCTTGGTTCTCTTCGTGGTTATCCCTAATTCAGTCACCAGCCTCTCTGCCAGGTGTCTAAATCTGCTCTAGGTACGTCCAGACGCACCACGGGTTCCATCCAGTTCCTTATCTGTCCATCTCACCTCCTATCGCCCTGTCTTCTGTGGCCACAGTCCCCAAGGCCATCACCCCTCCCTCTTCCTGTAGTGTGGAGACCGCACCTATATTTTTTCTTTTTGTTTTGAACTCACTCTTCAAGCTGCAGCAGCTTGGCTTCCACACGCCCCACGCTTCTGCAATGGCCTTTTTGTGTTTGTGTTGCTAAACCCAACGGACAGTCTTCTGTTTTCATCTTCACGCCTCAGCAGCCTTTCACGTGGCGGACGTCTGACTTCCTTGAAGCAGTGTCCTCACTCTTGCTTATCATCTATCTCTGCCTTGGTTTTAGTTCTCCCAGAAGCAGATCCTGAGACAAGGACTCCGAGTATGAGGGAGGTGCAGGGATCACTGGCAGAGGGGTGGGGAGGGAAGGCAGCCAATAAAGAGTGCATTTAAAATTTTTATTTTATTTTATTTTTTGGCTGCGCCATGCTGGCTTGCTAGATCTTAGTTCCCCGATCAGGGATCAAACCCAGGCCCTGGCAATGAAAGCACGGAGTCCTAAACACTGGACCACCAGGGAGTTCCCTATTTTATTTTATTTTAATTAATTTTACCTTAGTTTTTTATTGAGGTACAGTTGACTTACAATATTATAGTCGTTACAGGTATACAACATAGTGCTTCAAAATTTTTATAGGTTATACTCCATTTATAGTCATTATAATTGGTTATTTCCCCTGTGCTGTACAATATATCCTTGTAGCTTATTTATTTTATACATACTAATTTATATAATTTGTACCTCTTAATCCCCTACCCTCTATTTTGCCCCTACCCCTTCCCTCTCCACAGTGGTAACCACTAGTTTGTTCTCCATATTCCTGAGTCTATTTCTTTTCTGTTATATCCACTACTTTGTTTTATTTTTTAGATTCCAGAAAGGGTACATTTTAAAAAAAATTAAAAACAATTTTTTCGGTCTATGATGGGTCCTTGTTGCTGCACACGGGCTTTCTCTAGTTGCAGGGAGCAGGGGCTACTCTGCTGAGGTGCGCGGGCTTCTCATTGTAGTGGCTTCTCTTTACTGCAGAACACGGGCTCTAGGCGTGCAGGCTTCAGTAGTTGTGGCACGTGGGCTCAGTAGTTGTGGCTCGTGGGGTCTAGAGCGCAGGCTCTGTAGTTGTGGCGCACGGGCTTAGTTGCTCCTCGGCACGTGGGATCTTCCCGGACCAGGGCTCGAAACTGTGTCCCCTGAATTGGCAGGCAGATTCTTAACCACTCTGCCACCAGGGAAGTTCAAGGTGCATTTTTTTTTCACTTTTTCCCCCAGTTTTATTGAGGTATAATTGATAAATAAAAATTATATATGTTTACAGGGTACAATGTGGTACTTTGATATATGTACACATTGTGAAATGATTCACCAGATTCAAGATAATTAACACATCCATCATCTCATATAGTCATCTTTTTTTTTTTTTTGTGGTGAGAACATTTAAGATCTACTCTCTTAGCAAATTTCAAGTATACAAGATCGTTTTATTAGCTGCAACTACCACACTGTACACAAAACCTCCAGCACCTAGTTATCTTGCATAATTGAAACTTTGTACAAAGGGCGGTACATTATTAAGCCAGTCACCTTAGTGAGTGATTGGACCTTAATCCAGAGGGAAAACTCTGGGAAATGATGAAAAACACATACCTCAGAATTATCCCACCTAAGGTGTGAGGGAGATGGGATACTGATATTCCAACTTCTGAAAGTAATTGGTTGAAAGCTGCTTTGGAGATGGGGTGGGTATTGATTTTGCTGCACTTCTAGCTTATGGGGTGTGGGCCTAGCAGCCATCTGGAAGTTGACTTGCAGGGTCTGAGGGTGTTAGGATCTGAGGGATTTGAGGGCAGGATGCTGACAGTGTCTGCTACACTCCCCAAACAGAATGTAAGGTCCATGAGGGCAGGAGCTTCATGTTTTGCTTATTTCTAGATCTTCAAGGCCTGGCACATAATAGTTGCTTAATAAATAGTATTTTGATGACAAAATGAATGAGTGAAGAATTCATGGATTCAATTGCAAGGGTCTAGCAAGAGACTAAGCAAACTACAGTAGTAGATACTGTGGAAGCTAAACGCTTCAGGTAAACGAGCCTCATTTTGTATGAAAAAGGGAAAGCAAGGAGTACCCTGATAGTAGTTAAGAGAAACTTGAGAACAATTCAGTTTAGCAAAATCATGGAATTCAAATGAAATGACACAAAATCACTGGGTCCTTAATAATGCCACCGAGCAGCTGGATACTCAGCTTTGGAGACCCCCTCTGGTTTTGTTCTGTGATATGATACATTGACTATTGCTTGAATTGGGATCTCTATTAATTTGTAGCCCAAAGCATCCCAACAGATATAAACTCTGTTGTAATAACTTGGTATATAATTACATGACTTTTATGTGCCTCAGTTTCTTCATCAGCAAGATGGGGATAATAATATCTTCGTAGTATTTCTATGACGATTAGATGAGTTAACACATGCAAAGCACTTGGAACTGTGCCTGGCACAGGGCAAATACTCATACAATGTCAATTGTCCTTAGTGTTTTATTCTTATTACTTTAAAATATAATATCTTATTATACTGTGCATTAACTATTTGTTCTAAGTTCTTATAATATTCAATTTTCAAAATTAGGCATTTTTAGTTGTATTTTTGATATTTTCTATTATTTACCTTAATGTAGCATGATCAGAGAATATGGCATGTATCATTTCTGCCTTTTTTTTTTTTTTGCCATGCCTCTAGGCTTGTGGGATTTTAGTTCCCCAACCAGGGATTGAACCCAGGCCATGGCAGTGAAAGCACCAAGTCCTAACTACTGACTGGACCACCAGGGAATTCCCCATTTCTGCCCTTATGTGGCATAAAATTGGAATGGTTTTCGCAAAATGTGCTTTAGTGCTTAAAAAACTATATCCTAAAAAAAAAAAAAAAACAAAAAAACAACTATATCCTATTTCTGAAAGTTAATCTTCCACATATATCTGTTAATGCTACCTTATTAGTTGTTTTGTTCAGATCAATCAGTTAAATCCTATATCTAGAACTGAATCTGAATTTGTTCTCCATTTCTACTTTCTAATGTTTCCAAGATCCACCTCTCCCTACTGTGTTCTAACTGGACATGATTCCAGCCTTTTCTTAAATTCCAGTTTGTTTCTAGACTCAGTGCTTTACCTCTGAGACCTTTCTACTCTCTACCCTCAAAATAACCTTCATTACAAAGGTTCTGGAAAAAGACACCCAGTCTATGGCTTTTCTATCCCCACTGATGGGCCCCCTTTTAAACCCCACTTCCTCTTGCTCTGTCCGGGAGCAGGAAGTGTCTGAAACCAGATGTTCCTCTTTTCTGGACACTGTCAAATCCAGCCTCCTTCCCTCCCCTGACCATGGCCCTGACACTCAGCTTTTGGCCACATGATTGCTCCAGTTTTCTGTTGCAATGGTTCTTACACTTTTCTATCAGCAGAGTAATTTTTTGTGAGTAAAAACCACTATGGAACCACCTACTATAGCTTACCTAGGCTTCGTTGGCATATTTACTACCAGGAAAAGGAGTTTTTCAATGTGAACTAAGGAGCTAGGAGCAAGACCCGTCCTGCAATAATATCTTTGGTTCGTCTCTCCACTATTTCCTTCTTTGCTCCCCAGACCAGTGGAAGTCTTTTTTTGTCTTGCCCAGAGCTGAACTTTCCGTTACTTATTTATTCAGTTGGCATTTGCTAAGCTCCTTTAACGTGGCATGTACCATGCTCAGTCCTGGGAATATAAATTTGGATAATTCAAAATTGTTGCCTTCACAGACTCACAGATATAGAGAACAAACTAGTGGTTACCAGTGGGGAGAAGGGGGAGGGGCAATATAAGGGTAGGGGAGTGGGAGGTACAAACTATTTGGTGTAAGATAGGCTCTAAGGATGAATTGTACAACACAGGGAATATAGCCAGCATTTTGTAGTGACTGTAAGTGGAGTGTAACCTTTAAAGATTGTATAAAAAATAAAAATTAAAAAATTGCCTTCAATAAACAATAGTGGAAAAAATAACCTCTTAAACACTTAATGAGATCCCAATGTGAGGACTCTTAATAGAGCTGTATGGAAGACAGCCTGGGTCTGAGTAGGAAAATCAAAGCAGGCAGGAGTTTTTAATGATGACAAAGAGAAGCAGAAGAAAGGCATTCTAGACATGTTCAATGGTAGGTTGAACTAGTTATCTAAAGCTTCATAACAAATGACCACAGACTTAGTGGCTTAAAATAACAATAATCATTGTTGGTGGAAATGCAAATTGGTACAGTCACTTTGTAAGACAGTTTGGCAACTTCTTACAAAACTAAACATACTCTTACTGCATTAATCCAGCAACCGTGCACCTTGGTGTTCACCCAAAGGAGCTGAAAACTTACGTCCACACAAAACCCTGCACATGGATATTTACAGCAGTTTTATTCATAATTGCCAAAACTTGGAAGCAACCAAGATATTTTTCAGGAGATGAATGGATAAATAAACTGTGGTACATCCAGACAACGGAATGTTATTCAGCACGAGCAAGAAATGAGCTATCAAACCATGAAAAGACATGAAAAAAACCTAAATTCATATTATTCAGTGAAAGAAGCCAGTCTGAAAAGGCTGCATACTGTGTCATTCCAACCATATGACATTCTGGAAAAGGTAAAACTATGGAGACAGTAAAAATATCACTGGTGGAGGATGTTGATGACTGGGGAGGCTATGCATATGTGGGGGTAGGAGGTATATGGGAAATCTTCATACCTTCCCCTCAATAGTTCTTTTGCACCAGGGTCTCTCTACAGGGTAGCTTGAGTGTCCTCACAGCATGGTGGGTGGCTTCCTCCGGCCTCCAGAGAGAGACCCATCCAAGGGAGCAAGACAGAAGCTGAAATGCCTTGGGAGCCACACACCTTCACTTCTGCTCTATTCTCTTGGTCACACAGGTCAGCCATGATTCAGCGTGGAAGGGGGGCTACACAAGGGTATGAATATTAGGATAGGAAGATTGTTAGGGGCCATCTTGGATGTTGGCTACTATACAGGGCATGCTAAGTGTAACTGATATATTGTGCTTGGGCTATAAATGATTAGAAATGAATCAAAGGTATTTATGGACTAAATTGTCAGGGTCTAATGAGTTTGGCTTTTAACTGTTCGTGATAAGAAATTATTGAAAGGTTTTTAAGAAGGCACCTCGAAGTTTGAACTCTCTCTTCTTATCCATATTATACAGCAAGATCTTTCCAATATGTCCAAATAAACCCCCTGATGTTCTCTGCTTTTTCTTTGGGCCGTTTGATACCTCATGTAGATTTACACACACTCTGTCTTTCAGTTTTGTGTTGGACTGCCTTTTAGAAACTGTCTGTGTCATATATCTACTTGGATATTCTTCCACTTTGTAAAACAAAATCTCTGAATCAGTTGGGATACTTTTGGTTGCAAATGAAAAATTCAACTCAAAATGACTTAAGCAATGAAAAGAATTCATTGACTCATACAACTGGAAAGTCCAGAGGTAGAGAGGATTTCAGGTGTGGTTTGATCCAGAGTTTCACATTTTCAAGAGGGATCTGGCTCTATTTCTGTGATGTGTTGGTTCATCCTCAGGTGGACTTTCTCCACAATAGCAAAAATGGCTCCAGTGAGTCCAAGTTTTATATTACACTGGAAAGAGCAAAAGCATCTTTTTCCTCAGATCCACTTTGATTGGTCTGGTTTAGATCACATGCCCATACTTAAACCCATCACTGAAGTCAAGGGTCTGGAATATACAAATTGGCTTAGTTTAGTCCACATGCTCCACCCTCAGAGCTGGGGGTAAAGTCAGTTCTCCCCAAATGACATAGTCCTTCAAATGGGAATTGGAAGTTGCTGAGAAGAGGGAAATTGGACGCAGGGAGGAAACCGCAAGTGTTCAACACAAAATCAAAATTGTGTTGTGGTTCATCTAAACAACAGTCACTGAGCCCCAGTCAAAGATAATATTGGGCCCTGGGATAGAGCCATAAATTTGACATAATCCCAGCTCTCAAGTGAAGCAGAGTCTATTATTCCCTGAGAACATAAACTCTCTGAGGGTGGGGATTTTTTTCCTTTCTTGTTCACGTGTATATCTTCAGAGCCCAGAACAACACCTGGCACATAATAGGCATTCAGTAAATATCTGTTGAATGAATAGTCTGGGGGAAAGATGGATGTATATGTAATTCACCATACAATATAAGGTCCATTTCTGGCTCTAGGGACTTCGAGAGGATGGGGCTGTGATCTACTGTCTTACTCTTCCTCCTTTCCTCTTCCCTCTTCTGATTGTAGCTCCTCCAGGGTGAGAGACTGGGAGGAAAGAACTGGAGAGAGAACAGAGGGCTCCTCATGTGCCTGGCTGCCTATTGGCTGTCGGAGGTGCCCCTAATCTCACTCGTGTGCCGCTGGGTCCATCTCCTCTCATGGTCCTCAGGATCTGAGGTTCAAGGTGTTCCTGGGGGTGATATTTAGCTTTACCATGGCCCCCTTCTCTGCTGAGGAGCCCCTTGGAGGGGGTAACGCCTGCCTTCCTTGGCCTCTCCAGGCCTACCCATTCTCTAACCCTCTTTCCTTCATTTAGAACCACTAAGTCCCCATTTCTCCCTGTTTCTTGATCTTATTTAAGCCACATAAAACTTTTCTGGAGGAAAGCTCTTATACATGCAGCCTTTCTTTGAACCCCAAGGCCTGTAAAGCCCTGAATATGGAGGCCCTGAAGCTGGATGTGACAATAATGATACAGCATCAGATCAAGGATCAAGGTTACTTTGTCAAACTGGAGACGTTTCAGCCAGAGGATGTTTAGTGTCGTGGTAAGATAATGTGGCAGAGAGAGCTAGTTGTCTCCTAGTATCTGTCTTCCTCTTTTTTCTTTACTAATTCAACTCCAAATTTTAGCCATGCACATGGCTACTTAGAATAAAGACTATGTTTCCCAGCCTTCTTTGCCGCTGTGTGTGGCCATGTGACTAAGTTCTGGCCAATGAGATGGGAGTGGAAATGATATGTGTAACTTTTGGGTCACACTCTTAAAGGAAAGAGTCACATCCACATTCTTTATTTTTCCTGCCAGCTGGAGGGTGGACATGGCGGTGGGCCATCTTTGATGGGCTGGATGAGGACAGTACCTTGGGATGACAGAGCAACTTGCTAGAAGGAGCCTGGCTTTCCAACACTGTGGAGCCTCTCTACCTCCCTGGACTGTCAGCAGGACAGTCTGGCTTAAGCCTCTAAGATTTTGGGTCCTATGACAGCAGTTGAACCTCACCCTCGACTAATACAAATTACCATTTGTTGGGCACATCCTATATGCCAGCCACTGTGCTAAGCTTTTCCACATACATTATTTAATTTAATCCTTACAAGTTTTTGATTGTTGTTAAGTAGCGCATCAGTTAAGGCATTCTGGGCAAAAATAACAGAAGACTCTAGCTAACAAGTAAAAAATGTAATTTACTGGAAGGAAATAGAGTGGCTTAAAGAATGGAAGAGAGGGTTGAAAGACACAGAGAGGACAGAAACCATGGCTTTGGAGGTCCTGCCAAGAGAGAAATAAACCAAATATTAGTTTTCTACCCTTGCGTCACTGTGCTCAAAATTCAAGTTAAATGTAGAGTCCACTTTGCCTAGCTTTGGGCAAGAGGCTACTCATTTAGTTAAGAAAAGGTAAGGCACCTTAACTTACCTTGATTTATTGTCTCACCAGGACTGTACACAATGGTGGGGAGGTAGTTGGCCAACAGGAAATTGACTGTTATTAGTAAAAGAAGGGGGGAATGAATGCTGAGTGGCCTAAAAACAACCAACATCCACTACTGTTAAGTAACATGATTTCTAATTATATTATAAGGAAAATGAGGCTCAGAGAAGCGAGTTAACTTGCCCAAAGTCGTACAGCTAGAAGAAGGCAGAGCTAGTAACTGAACCAAGGTCAATTGCCATACTCTTAATCATGATGCCATGTGGCTTCCAGTGATTGACTCTGACCAAGTACCTTTATGTTTCACTTTCCACAGAGCACTTCTGTGCCCAGTCGGCTTTCTGCTGACTGATGCTGCTTTGAAGAGGGTATAAAGATGGATCTAATGGGATCCCTTTTCCCTGTTGATTCTTGGACCTATTTGGCCACAAATTGGGGGCACGCTTTAACTTCAAGTTTAAAAAACTTGAAGTTGGGATTGTTGGAAAATCACGGACACCTGGTTGTCACTCCTACAACCTGCTTCACCCTCCACACCGCCCACAGGCTGCAAGTGGTTCAGACAGCGATCAGTGGGCCTCTGGTGTATGAACACCTTCCTCTCTTCTTGTGCTTCGGGAAGAACAAACCCCTGATTGCCTGGATCCTTCAAATCCACCCACTTCTCACATATTAATTGTGAGAAGAACTGCTGTAATCCCTGCACGGTTGATTATCTGCAGGGGATAGAGACCTGCCTGAATTTCTGCAAGAAAATGGGGGCTTGGTGTGAAGATACATGGGGCTCAGGTGTGAGGATGTGTGTTCTGGGGGACTAAGCACCCCCAGAGGCAGGCTGCTCTTCACCCCTCTCTCAGAGGCTGTGCCGCTCCCTCACATCTCTGCTCCTCTCTGTGAATAGACTCTAATTCCCTTTTTGTTACCTCTACTCCTTCGAAATTTAGTTTGCCCAAGGCATCACTTCCGCATTCTGGAAAGGGGGGAGGGGGGAGGAGGGAACATCGACGGTCAAGGAGGGGCGGTGTCAGCCCTCTGTCCATCAAGGCTTTCCTTTACATCTCATTGGTCAGAATGGGGTCACATGACCACGCCGCGCTGTGAGACAGGTTGGGAAAACCTGTAAACAGCTTTTCCAGTCCCTATTGGAGAGACACACAGAAGAGTGAGTGGAGGTAGAAGTCAGACCAACCTGCCCAGGGGTGGGGGGGTGGGGTGTGTGTGTGGGGGGTAGGGAGGGTTGAGACAAAAATTTATTAAATGGCTTGAAACTATAAAGCTTTCTGCAAACATTGGCTTCAAAATAGAATGCATGTAGTACCACCCATTTGGAGAGTCATTTGGCAGTGAGTAGGAAGGGTCCCAAATTGTGCAGCATCTTGGCCCCAGTCATTTCATCTTAAAAATTCTATCTGGGGACTTCCCTGGTGGCCCAGTGGGTAATACTCTGTGCTCCCAATGCAGGGGGCCCAGGTTCGATCCCTGGTGGGGGAACTACATCCCGCATGCATGCCACAACTAAGAGTCTGCATGCCGCAACTAAGAGCCCACATGCTGCAACAAAGATCCTGTGTGCCACAACTAAGATCCTGTGTGGTACAACTAAGACCCAGCACAGCCAAAATAAATATAAAATGTTTTAAAAAATTATATCTGAAGAAAAGAATTGCAAAGAGCTGTGTGTAGAAAGTTATTTAATGCAGTATTGCCTAAAATAGTCAAACACTAAAATTTCTCAACTTAATGGAATATTTTATACCATTAGAATAAGCCCTGTAGAGCTTGCGATGAACACACACACACTACTATATATAAGATAGATAACCAACAAGGACCTACTGTATAGCACAGGGAACTCTACTCAATATTCTGTGATAACCTACCTATATGAGAAAAGAATCTAAAAAAGAATGAATATATGTATATGTATAACTGAATCACTTTGCTGTACACCTGAAACTAACACAACATTGTAAATCAACTATACCCTAATAAAATTTTAAAAATAAAGTCTTGGAAAGCTACATGAAATATTTGTGCTAAAACGTTATATGACAAAACCATAGTACAGAATCAAACCTATCCTATCATGACAAGTTTGTAAATAGTATCTGTGCAGAAAAGCTGATATATTATGGTCGTGGGACTATGTGTTGTTTTTTCTTGTTTCCTTTAGTATTGTCATAATACTGTTTGCATAGTTCATACAATTGGGAGAAAGAAATACAATTACAGTGGCTTCCTAGGCCTGCCCCAACTTCTTAGGGGTTAAACAGTCAGATATCTTAGGACATATCAGACTCACGCTCCAGAAGAACCTGCCTTGTGGGGTTGGGGAGAGGTGGTTGCCCTTTTACATTTGCGTCTACCCCCCTCACCCCTAGAAGCAAAAGAATCTGTACAAAAGAGATTCTGGTTCTTCTCCTCCCCTGACAGAAGCACAACTTCCTTCCCATCCTATTCCAGGAATTAGTAGTTTTCTTCTCTGTTCTGCTCAGGTCAGGTCCTGAGCTACTTCTGCTTTCAAGGATGGGAAGCAGGAGGAAGTATTTCAGGGGTGGTGGCAGTGCACGTCTGACCCTGCCCTGCGAGTGACTTCTGGCCAGCCATGTTCTTAGTGTGATTTTGGTGGAAATGCCCAAGACGCCCATCAAGCCTGTGGTAGGAATTTTTCTCTGATCTGCCTGACGTTTGGCTCCCTGCTTGGACAACTGAGGGAGCAGGTGGAAAAGTCTAGAATGCTTCCAACTGAGTGACAGTCAACTCTGATGCCAATATACCATTTATGTGTCATTGGGGCCATGCCAGCCATATCATGGTCATCCCAAGACACAGTGGGTCAAATAATTATAGCTAATGTTGACTGAATATTCACTACGTGCACTCTGACATCTATTATCTCATTTAATCATCACAACAACCCCAAGGGGTGAGTACTATTATTACCATCATTTCCCAGTTGAGGACAATGGGGTCCAGAGAATAACTTGCTCAAGGTCCCAGGCTTTTAGAGCTAGGATTTTAACCCCCCAAGTCTGGCCCCAGGCATCAAAGGCTTAACCAGCTTGTTGAGGATGACATTCAAGTGGAACTTTCCTTGGCAATTCAGTGTAATGGAAAAACAATATTTTGTTTTTGGTACTTCCCAGAACCTTCTTAGGAGGGTCGATCCTGTGAGGCAATTGCCTTTGAATGTGGTATGTCAGGCAAATTGGAGGGGTTTAGACAGAGGTAAGTTGTCTGGCTAGGTGAGGGAAAAGAGATTTGGAGAGATGGGTCTGAGAGATTGTGTTGGGGAGAGAGCAGCCTTGATCCTAGGTGCTGCACGGGGCAACAGGAGATGGAGACCCTGCTACCTTCTTTCTCTTGAGAGCAAAGCCAGAAAAGTTTGGGAGAAGAAACACGGCAGAGAGGATTTGTAAGGCTGAGCATGGAGAGTCATTTGATAGCAAACCCACTTGTTTGAAGGAGGTGAGGGAGTGACCCATGCAAAGATCTGGGGGAAAAATACTCCAATCAGAGGGAAGAGCCGATGTGCTGGTCTTGAAGAACTGCAAGGAGGCCAATGTGGCCAGAGTGGTGGGAGCAAGGGCTCAAAGAGAAGGAGATGAGCTCAGACAGGCAAGGGTGGAGGCTGGGATGACAGATCACTCAGGGCCTGGTAGGTTATGGAAAGACTGGCTTGGACTCCCAGCGAGGTGAGGAGACTTTGTAAGCTTTTGAGCAGAGGAATAATATATGCCTTGTGTTTTGAAAGGCTCCCTCTGGCTACGATGTTGAAAACTGACTTTGTGTTGTTGGGGGGAAATAGAGAAGCAGTGGGGCACAGACAAGGTCTAAGGCTCCATTCCAGGTGGGACAATGGTGGCTTCCACAATTTTGGTAACAGTGGAGTTGGTGAGGAGGGATCATATTTTTGGACATATTTGAAGGCAGAGCCATAGGATTTCCTTATGACTTTCAGTCTGAGTGACTGGAAGTGTTACTGACCAGGGTTTTTGGCCTTCTGCAATCAACTGAAATTGAGAAGACGCCAGTGAGGAACTTCAGGCAAGTCTGTATTGGGGTTCCTGCAGCTGTAGGAGGGGGCGAAAACAAGTAACAGGTTTCCTTGCTCGCTCCCCGAGAGGGGCGGGGATGAGCCAGCTCCTTATATGGGGCGAGGGTGGGGTTGTGTCCAGGGGTCGGGCTGGAGGCGTGGCTTAGGTGGTCTGCCCACCCCTTAGGTGGTGTTGAGTGCAGGGGGCGTGCGCAGTACCCTGTTTTAGCTCCCTTTTCTTCAGAAGTGGCAGTTGGGTTTGTTTTTTTTTTTTTGGTCTTTTTGTCTCTTTTGTCCAGAATTTGCCCCAACTGCACATGCATGCAGTTATAGTCTCTTACAGTTTCTTTGTATTTTGTTGATCGAGGAGACATTTGTCCGGGTGCAAGCATTACAGCACTGCAGCAAAGAGTCCCAGGCCCCAGCCTGTCTCACAAGGACACTACTGCCACTGATTGAAAGTGGGGGAATAGCGCCGCCATGGTGCCCCCAGCCACCTGGCACTACCACGTGGGCCACACAGGCGAAGGCTTGAACCACAGCTCGTCTGAGCTTCAGCAGAACGTCTGTGATCTTCCTGGAACAGAGGATGAGGAGCTGCTCTGGGGCCACCTCCTGCTCACCTCCTACGTCCCTTAGGAGGCTCTCAGGAGTCGTGACTCATGTCCCAGGTTCTGACTCTGTATGAGGCTTTCTGCCCCACCCACTGCCCTCTGCCCCCCAACAGAGCTCCAGATTAAAACTGCTTTGTCTCTTAGTCTAGGATATAGCCTCCCTTTTTTTGGTATCGTCCTTTTTGATGTGTAGGACGACCATAGAAGGATTGGTTTTGCTGTCTATGTAAGTAATAAACCGTATGAACCTAACAGTGGCTCATTGTAACTTTGCCGGTGGAATCAGTTGTGCCTTGGCCTAGCCTTGTCTCATGTGCTTGAGGCTGAGATGGGCCCAGATGCGGGGAGCATGATTGGGAGTGATCAGGAGTTCAGGTCTAGACATACTTGGTTTGCGGAGCTTGTCAGACATGGGGCGAGCCATCGGCTATCTGAGTCTGGAGCTCAGGAGAGGTCTGGGATGGAGACAGAAACCGAGGATCATCGACATATGGGTGATGTTTACAGCCCTGAGCCCACCTAAGGACAGGAGTAGATAAAAAAAGAGGCCCAAGGACTGAGCTCTGGAATCCTCCTTACCAGGTTGGGGAGAAAAGGAGGGATTGGCCAAAGAACCTGGAAGGAGGGATGGAGGTGAAGGAGAAACAGGTGAGTGAGGGCCCTTGGAAGCCAATATACAAATTAATCCTGGGAAGGAGTGGGCAAATGTGAAAAGCTGCTGCGGAATCCCTTAAGATGAAGATTGCAAACCAATTCTTGGAGTTAACCACTTATCCTTGGTGACAGTGATGAAAAAAGTTTTGGTGAAGTGGAGGCTGGGGTGGGGCAAAGGCTGGAATGGAATGGGTTCAAGGGAGAGTGGGAAGGGCAGACCTGGGCACAGCAAATACAGACAACTGTTCTGGAATCTGCTTTGCAAAAGGGATGCAAAAAAATGGGGCAGTGGTTGGTAGGGGAAGTGGGATCAGATAAAGTTTGTTTGCTTTTTCATTAAAAGAAATATATTGAACTCTAATGAAAAACTGATGAACTCAAAAAAGTGCTAACAAAAGATCAAGATGAAAAAAAAATTTAATTACATGGGACTGAGTGAACTGATGAGGATTAGTATAATTTTTGTGACTTTCTGTCTGAATTAAAAAAAAAAAAATCCCACAAGGACTCAGAGGCAAAGAATATACAAATCAATTTTCACTGCAGAGTAAAGGAGCTGTTACAGTGGAGGATTACTGGACTGAATGTCAATATTATGACATAGTATGAGTGTGTTTCAGGTTTGGTAATTGCAATCATTGTTGCTTTTGTTGTGGTCATCCATGTACAATGCTTCGTGTCAGTCTATTTATCTCTTGTAAAAATAAAATACAGTGTGTGTGTGTGAAAAAAAAAGAAATATATTAATTCTGGTGGGAATATCAGATTTTTGTATATACACCAGTATTGGTTTTATGTATTTGGTTTTATGTATTTATTCCAGAACCAACACCTTACCTTTGCTTATCTGACTTTAAGGTAGTGCTGTGATATGGCATGTCTGGCTATGGAGTGGAGTTATGTAATAAGCTATGCTTCATAGTTTTCTGGGCTATTCTTGTGTGTTTTCTCCTCCAGGTGATTTTTAGAATCAGCTTGTCAAATTCGATAATAATCTTGTTGGGTGAGGTTACACTGAATTACTGAGTAATCTGACGGAGAACTGATACCTTTATAATGTTAAGCCTTGTCACCCATGAATATGGCATCGCTCTCTATTCTTTTATGTCTTTCAGGAAAGAGTAATAGCTTAAAAAATAAATAGTTCATACATATTTCATGTTAGATTTATGCTTACGTGTTTTATAGCTTTTTGGTGCTACGAATGGTGTTTTTCCTATTATATTTTCTAATCAGAAAATTAGTCTTAGCTGAACAAGAAATGGATTAGATTTTTATATGTTGATCTTGCTGAATAAGATTAGTTCTAACAAGTTATCACTTAATGGTCTTGCGTTTTCATACTTTCTGCAAATGATGACTTTTTTGCCCATTGAATCTGCCTCAAGTAGGAAATAGGGTTATGATTGGATGTTCCTGCTGCCCATCATTTTTGCCCTTGGGGAGGAAACAAAAGTTTCTTCTCTTTGAAGTGGTTTTCCACAGAGTTGGGCTCTGGGTTCTGGATACTCTAATTTACTCAGACTCAGAAAGAAAATAATTGCACCGGGGTGATACGTAATACTGGAATCTTGCATTATACTGACTTGGGTAGAAAACAGATGGGCAGTAAAAAAAAATTTGACAAATATAGGAAGGTAAAATTTCCTTCTAAAAGCTTATTTTAAACTCTTTTCAGTGAATGGAACTGGAAAATTATTTGTTCATATGGACAAAAATGAAACTGGATTCCCTGTTTCACACTGCACACAAAAAATTCAACAGTACACAAAGTAAGAAGTTAAATAACTGAAGTAAAAGAAGTATTTGAGAAGAATATATAGATGAAAAAAATTTTTCTAACTCTGGAGATTTATTAAACAAGTTACAGAAAAGGCTAATAATAAATTTGGCCACATGAAACAAAAGAACTTCTGCACAAGAAAGATGATAATTAGAATTAATAATAGCATCTAACTCATAGTTTGAGCCTGAGTATCAGAAGAGATTATGTCTGTGAAAGGGACCTGTAAATCACTAAGCAAATGGTGGGGTTTTTTAAAAGTATAATTTCCATTTTATTGTCTTTCCAGGGGACCGTATTTCTTTAGTCTTTAAGGACTTAGCTCCTTCCATGGGCTCTGGTGGAGGTCCTGGGGCAGCACCAGCAGGTCTAAATCGGGGTGGAGGTGTTCGGTCCTTCCGGGCTTCCCGAGAACGATTCCTGACTACCTTGCTGTGAATGGCACAACTCACGCAGTAATGCGGTTTCACATACAGCTTGGGAAGCATATAGGACAGTTCGCGCCAGGAGCTCACTCACCGTCGAAAACACTCGCTTTGGAAATGTCCCTGACGGCTGCGGCCTCTACGATGCTCCAAATGACGAACTTCTTAATGGCCTCATCCTCGGGCACGCATCGGTCACAGCTGGTGCAGCGAATAGGCTGCACGTGGCCGCGCCCCTTTTAGGCACGACCATTATTCCTTCTTTTCCTGATCGTCTTGGAAGCGAGGAGGCGAGAGAGCATGGTGGTTGTTTTTAACCTGACCCAGCAAAGCGCCTTATGCTCTATTTAGATTGATTTGATGTTAGGAACACTGGTTCACTCAAATTATTTCAAGTTTTGAAGATTTTGTAGTTAAGATTCCATGATAGGCATCATAAACGGATGGGTTCTTGACACCTTGGTTCCTACAAGCTTCATGCAACCTGCTCCTGCAAAGCTTGCCGTGGGATTGCAGTTAGTGAGCGGTTGGTAGCTGCTACAGTGCTAAGAGCTGAAATACACTGAAATTAACCACAGGTCTTTTTTTTTTGGTGCATTATAGACTCAGAGCTCCTAAATAGTTACATCAGAGAGATTCTTCTGGTACAATTGCTATCTAGTTGGGGAGGAAGGATTCTTGGTGCTTGCTACCCTGCCCTCTTTCCAGAATTCTCTCTCTGAGGGAGGGGCCGGGGGGAATCTCTCTTACGAACCAGGCATTCTTCTGTGCACTGGAAATAGAGTGATGAGCAAGACAGACAAGAATCTCTGCTCTCTGGAGCTTATAGACTCTAGTTGGGGAGTCAGACAATAGATAAACTACATAAATATGTAATATAATTTCATGTAATAATGAGTGCTATGAAAAAATATCTGAGTATCTGTAGCAGACACTGCAATTGCTCCATTCACGTCCCATCAGTGTTTATCATTCTCATGCAAGCTGGCCAGGTTTCCAGCTGCCAGTACCTGCCTGCCTGAGGGCTCTCTCTGGCTCCTGGAGCCTTCTCTGCCTGGGTGCAGGGCAAATTGGATGCACCAGAGAAGTAAGGCTTTCCCGGAGAGCAGCCCTCCACTGATAGCTAATGTGAGTTGTGGATAAAAATCTAGCCCCCTCTCCTCTCAGGTGGATAACTCTGAGGCATGTTCTGCCCTGGATTTCAGAGTTCCTCAGTGTATTGAGCTCCGATCATCCACAGCAGTAACTTGTTTCATCTCACAGCTTTTATGGGTTCACTTCCTCACCAGTGTTTCCTGGATTACCTCTCAAATAAATTACTTCCCCTTGTCTCAGTGTTCATGTACAGGGGAACCCAAGGTAAGCTTTCGTCAAGAGTAGGGGTAGGGGATGGATGGGAGCTTATAGCTAGGTGCCCACCTGTGGTTACCTGGTCAGGTGCACACCATAAGGTGGGTCATTAAGAAAAGCTCTGGGGGTTGGACAATCTTTCTGAGATATTGCCTATGCCTTTAAAGTGGGCCCTTGGCCTCTGCTAAGGGCACAGAGGGGCCGTGATATCCGAGCAACCTCCTGTGGTGATCAGAGTGTGAAAGTTTTTTTATCAAAAACAAACCCAGCTTATTTATTTATTTATTTATTTTTGCATTCATTCTTTTTTTTTTTTAAAAAATTATTTATTTGGTTGCGCCGGGTCTTAGTTGCAGCATGTGGGCTCCTTAGTTGTGGCATGTGAACTCTTAGTTGCAGCATGCATATGGGATCTAGTTCCCTGACCAGGGATCGAACCCAGGCCCCCTCCATTGGGAGTGCGGAGTCTTAAGCACTGTGCCACCAGGGAAGTCCCGCCAGCTTATTTATTAAAATATGTCCCCACACCCTGGTTGGTAGCTTCTCATCCTGATCCAATGGTCTTATTTCTTTTTCCTCAGCCTCCTTTCCTGCTAACAAGAATGGGCCCTTTGTTGTTTAAATTACTTATTGGTGTTTTTCTTTTCTTTCTGATTATAAACGTCACTCTTTTTTTTTTTTTGTATAAAAGTTTTAAGTACACAAATATATATAGAAGAAAATTAAAATCACCCTGTGGCAGATTAAAGTTGATCACAAATTCTTTGCCACACCTCCCACTGAGAGGTGAGATCTTTGTCCCCCTCTCTTAGAATGTGGTCGAGGGGCTTCCCTGGTGGCGCAGTGGTTGAGAATCTGCCTGCTAATGCAGGGGACACGGGTTCGGGCCCTGGTCTGGGAGGATCCCACGTGCCGCGGAGCGGCTGGGCCCGTGAGCCACAACTACTGAGCCTGCGCGACTGGAGCCTGTGCCCCGCAACGGGAGGGGCCGCGATAGTGAAAGGCCCGCGCACCGCGATGAAGAGCGGTCCCCGCACCGCGATGAAGAGTGGCCCCCACTTGCCGCAACTGGAGAAAGCCCTCGCACGAACCGAAGACCCAGCACAGCCGAAAATAAATAAATAAATAAAAATAAAAGTAGCTATAGAATGTGGTCGAGCTCCGTGACTGCTTGACCACTAGAATATAGTGGAAGTGACTCTGTGACAGTTTCCAGATCAACACCTTAAGAGACTGGGGACTTTCAATTCTTATCTCTTGGAATACTTGCTCTTGAAGTCTAACCACTATGCTGTGAGTAGCCCAAGCCACAGAGAGAGGCCACATGGAGGTCCTGCAGCTGACAACTCCAACCGAGCTCCTGGCCTGCTGATGGCACCAACTTCCAGCCATGGGAGTGATCTGTTTTGAAAGTCCAGCCAAGCTGAGCCTTCAAGGACTCCAGCCCCAGTCACGATCTGACTGCAGCCATCTGAGATTCCCTAGTGAGAACTGCTGAGGCTAGACACTCCACAGCACCCTGACACAATGAGAAGTTGCTGTTTTAGACTTGTGGTTGCCAAGGGAGAGGGGATATGGGGGAGGGATGAACTGGGAACTTGAGATTAGCAGATGCAAACTATTCTGTATATGTATAACTGAATTACTTTGTTGTACACCAGAAACTAACACAACATTGTAAATCAACTACACTTCAATAAAATAAATTTTAAAAAAAGTCGCCGTTTTATTTGGAGTAGTTTGCTCTGCAGCAATAGAGTAGAACAGACCCATTGTCCTATGATCCAGCGACAACCACTATTAACATTTTGGTTTTCCTACACATACGTATTTTTAAACAGGTAATTTTAAAACAAAATGTTCAGAATTTTAATGGAATTGTTTTTAAGAGCACACACATTTCTTTGCTCTGGTTATTAAGAAAGCAGAACTAAGGGCAAGAGAAAACATGCTGGAGAGAGAATGAAAAATGATTGGCTTGTGGATCACGTTAGCAGACACACACAAGTATGGTTTGGTGTTCTATGTAATTTCATGAAGATATGCTCCTGTGTCTTTGAAAACAGCTTGTGCAGACATCTTTGACTGTAATTCTCAGATATTTCTTAGGATAAATTCTTGGAAGTGAAAATTCCAGGGCAAAAGAGTTTGAGGCTTTTTTTTTTTTTCTGGCTGCGTTGGGTCTTTGTTGCTGTGTGCGGGCTTTCTCTGGTTGCAGCGAGAGGGGGCTACTCTTCGTTGCGGTGCGTGGGGTTCTCATTGCGGTGGCTTCTCTTGTTGCGGAGCACGGGCTCTAGGCCATGGGCTTCAGTAGTTGTGGCGTGCGGGCTTAGTTGCTCCGCGGCATGAAGGATCTTTCTGGACCAGGGCTCGAACCCGTGTCGCCTGCATTGCCAGGCGGATTCTTAACCACTGAGCCACCAGAAAAGTCCTGAGGCTGTTTTTTTTTTTTTTCCCACCATTCACTCTTTATTTATTTATTTATTTTTGGCTGTGTTGGGTCTTCGTTTCTGTGCAAGGGCTTTCTCTAGTTGCGGCGAGCGGGGGCCACTCTTCATCGCGGTGCGCAGGCCTCTCACTGTCGCGGCCTCTCCCGTTGCGGAGCACAGGCTCCAGACGCGCAGGCTCAGTAGTTGTGGCTCACGGGCCTAGTTGCTCCGCGGCATGTGGGATCTTCCCAGACCAGGGCTCGAACCCGTGTTCCCTGTATTGGCAGGCAGATTCTCAACCACTGCGCCACCAGGGAAGCCCCTTTTTTTTTTTTTTTTTAAAAGCAAAATAATACTAAAAAAAGCACCGCGTAGAAGACTTCTCTTGTGGTGCAGTGGTTAAGAATCCGCCTGGCAATGCAGGGGACACGGGCTCGAGTCCTGGCCCAGGAAGATCCCACATACCGCGGACCCACTAAGCCCATGCGCCACAACTACTGAAGTCTACGCACCTAGATCCCGTGCTCTGCAACAAGAGAAGCCATCGCACTGAGAAGCCTGCGCGCCGCAACGAAGACCCAACGCAGCCAAAAATAAATACATAAATAAATAAATTTATATTAAAAAAAAGCACCGGGTTTCTCTGTACCTGAGTTGACCTTACTGATGGCCACACAGGAGGATAGCTCTGGCTGACAGGTATTCCCACTTCCCTGGGCAGGAGGGAGGGACATTTTGCAAAGCGTGCTTTCAGGGAGTCATGTTCTGGGGGCCAGGTCATAAGTCTGTGCTTTGCTGTTCATAATGTTTCTAGAAGCAGGTGGGCAAAAAAAGCCACCTATGGGTTAGCGGCCCTGATGGTTTGGGCCGGGAGGCTGGGTAGAGGGGGCAGGTCTGGCAGGGCTGTGTGCTCACTGAGCCTCCGTCCTCTTCCTTTGAGTCTCTGATAGACTTCTGCCTCCTACTTCCCTTTTTCAGTCCTTTCTGGCTTTGGTGGCTTCCTTGAAGTGGCTCAGTGGTGCCTGCAGCCTCACGGCTCCTGCTCTCTCCAGCTATGACTCACAGAGTCCTTCTACTAACAGGTGCGCCAGGAGTTGGGGGGCCCTCACAGTGAGGAGGAGGGGAATTTTTGGGTTTGTGAGTTTGTGGAGAGAAAGGGTACAGAATATTTAGGAGTTAGGCTGGGAGAGACAAAGGGGATTGGGGGAAGGTTAAGGGATTCAAGAAGCAGAGTAGAGCTAGACCAAGATGGGATGAGCAGAGAAGCTTGGATAAATGACTCAATTCATGGACTAGGGGGTCCATGGCAAGGGGGTTTGGCTGGTCCCTTCTTCACAGAAGAGGAAACTGCGGCCCCGAGAGGTGAAATGACACGTCTAAGTGTGCACAGCAGGTCTTGGCTTCTCTTCTTGGAGTGTATCTTCTTGGATTCCACCTCCCCTCCTCCTATTGGTCTCCTCTTTTCCAAGGACGCAGGTGTAAATGTTTGTTGAATGACTGACTGATCAAAATGATTCAAGTTTTTTCCCTTTGTGTCTGTGTTTTGTGGACTAAGAGCCAGAGAAGGGAAAGAAATGCTTGAAAGTTGCATAGGAAGGAAATTACTTGAGTCTTTAGGAACTTGATTGTTGGGCAAATCAGTGGGGTGGGAACCCAGGGTGGGGCTCAGAGAGAGGCTGAATGCACCTGTTGATGGAAATAATCAATAAACAAGAAAAGAGTTTTCTTTGAGCCAAACTGAGGACTATAGCCCAGGAGACAGCCTCTCAGAGAACTCTGAGGAACTGTTCCGGAGAAGCATGGTTTTCAGCACAGTTCTATATCTTGTCAGAACAAAGAACATCAAACAAGTCAGGGATACATTCCTTCAAGGTTAAAAACCAAACCAAACAAGCAACAGATCAGCATGTACACAGCCAGTCAGTATGGCCTTGGCACCTGGGAGTCTTATCATCAAAGGAGTAGTGGCACTGGTGTCCCAGGAAGGGAGGTATTTAATCTTTATTTTTAACATGGATGTTCTTTACTTCTGGACAATGCATGCTTTTCTTTAATTATTAGAATAGTTGTACGATGTATGTTTGATAGGCTACACACAGGCTGTTTTAGTTAGCATAAAATTCAAGCTAAATCATGTATAAGCCAGAATGACTCCCCCATAGCCCAAAACGTGAAAATTTCTTCCATTACACCCTGTTGGTGGTTCTTAGGCCAGGAGTCAGCAAACTGTCCTCTGTGGGCATAAGATGAGGGCTCCACCATGTGTTTTTGTACAACCTGGAGCCATAGGTCCCAGATGAACATTTATAATCGATTCATGACAGGGAACACTAACTTTGAATCACTTTGAACACTAGCTTTGAATGGCGTGCAATGTTATTTCTCCTAAAGAATTCCACTTGTCTCGTCAGTAAATTTGTATTACAAAAAAAATTGTACTCAATTATTATATTTTGAATTTCCTTCATGAAAAAATTTGTAGACATGCATTACCTCTTTTCTTATATAGGTACGTACGTAATAGATTCCATTTGCCTCTTGGTCCACAAAGTCTAAAATATTTACTATCTTGCCCGTTACAGAAAAAGTGTGGTGACCTCTGCTCCAGGCTGGGACCTGGGAGGCACCCATGTCCATGCTGGGTTAGGGTGAATCCCAACAGGAAGATGCTTGGGGCAGGAGAGCAGGCTGCTTTCTTTTATTTTTAAAAGAATAAATTTATTTATTTATTTATTTTATTTTTGGCTGCATTGGGTCTTCGTTGCTGCGAGCTTTCTCTAGTTGCGGCCAGCGGGGGATACTCTTTGTTGTGGTGCACAGGTTTCTCATTGCAGTGGCTTCTCTTGTTGCGGAGCATGGGCTCTAGGCACGTGGGCTCAGTAGTTGTGGCTCACGGGCTCTAGAGCGCAGGCTCAGTAGTTGTGGCCCACGGGCTTAGTTGCTCTGCAGCATGTGGGATCTTCCTGGACCAGGGCTCAAACCCGTGTCCCCTGCATTGGCAGGAGGATTCTTAACCACTGCGCCACCAGGGAAGTCCCCAGGCTGCTTTCTTAACTGTCTCCTTCTCTCCTCCTGACTCCACCCCCCTTGTTCTCCCTCCAGCCTTGGCCTTATGTCACGGGTTCAACCTGGACACGGAAAATGCAGTCATCTTCCAAAACAATGCAAGGGGCTTCGGGCAGAGCGTGGTCCAGCTTGAGGGATCCCGGTAAGGGCCACAGGGGGACTCCCTGTCCACACACTTTCCCTCCAAGGCTTAACATACCTGAAAAAAAAAATCACAATTTCCTTGATTTGTTTTTTTCTTAATTTATCAGAGTTCTAAATTCAAAAGATACAAAAGAGTGTGATAGTAAGAAAGTCTCTTCCTCACTCCCTTCTCCCAATTCCCTCCCTAGCAGGGTCCCTGTTGAATGGTTTCTCATGTATTCTTTCAGAGAGATTCTACAGTGCACAGACCTCCACATCATCCTGCACACAATTTGTAGCACACGTTATACTCAAACTACAACCTGCGGCCTATTTTTGTAAATACATTTTATTGACACTTGGCTACCCCTACTCCCCACTTGTCATTTATTATTATTATTATTTTCCAATACTTAAAAAAATTTTACTGGAGTATAGTTGATTCACAATGTTGTGTTAGTTTCAGATGTACAGCAAAGTGATTCAGTTATACATATACATATATTCATTCTTTTTCAGATTCTTTTCCCATATAGGTTATTACAGAAAATTGAGTAGAGTTCCCTGTGGTATACAGTAGGTCCTTGTTGGTTATCTGTTTTATATATAGCAGTGTGTGTGTGTTAATCCCAAGCTCCTAACTTATCTCTCCTCCTCACATTTCCCCTTTGGTAACCATAAGTTTGTTTTTGAAATCTGTGAGTCTGTTTCTGTTTCGTAAATAAGTTCATTTACATCATTTTTCTCTGTGTGACTTACTTCACTTAGTATGATAATCTCTAGTCATTTATTTTTTGGGGCAGTTTTGGAGCTATAGTAGCAGAACAGAGAGGCTGGGACAGAGACTCTACGGCCTGCAAAGCCTAAAATATTTACTTTTACAGAAATAATATTTATGGAAATAATGTTATTTTTCTAGAAGAAAGTTTGCTGGCCTCTGCTCTACACTGTCCTTTGCATTTTTTTTTTTTAATTAATAGAGCTTGCTGATTTTACCAAATAAATGAAAAAAGAGCTTACTTGTTCTTTTTAATGCTTACATCATATTCCATTATTTGGAAGTACTGTAATTTACATTTATATTACATTTAAATCTCTTTTTAAAATTTATTTATTTATTTAGGCTGTGCTGGGTCTTAGTTGCGGCACACAGGATTTTCATTGCGGCATGTTTAGTTGCGGCATGCAGGATCTTCAGTTGCAGCATGTGGGCTCTTAGTTGCAGCATGTGGGATCTAGTTCCCCTACCAGGGATTGAACCTGGGCCCCCTGAATTGGGAGCGCGAAGTCTTACCCACTGGACCACCAGGGAAGTCCCCAAATCTCTTCTTAATGGACATTAGATTGTTTCCAAACTTTTGCTATATGAACAACGTTGGCATTTTGTACATGTGCAAGTATATTTTGGAAGTAAATTCCTAGAACTAGGATTGCTGGATCCAAGGGTACATGTGCATATGTAATTTTAATAGATTTTTCCAAATTACTCTCTGTGAGGGTGGCAACAATTTGCACTCACACCAGAAGTTTATGCAAACACCTACTTCCCCACCCACTTGCCAACCCAAAGTGTTAGCAAACTTACGATCTTTGTAAATTGAACAGGTGAGAAATGGTATTGCAATTTAGTTTTAAATTGCATTTCTTTTTTTAAAAATTAATTAATTAATTAATTAATTTATGGCCACATGGGGTCTTCTCATTGCGGTGGCCTCTCTTGTTGTGGAGCACGGGCTCTAGGCGCGTGGGCTTCAGTAGCTGTGGCTCGAAGCCTCTAGAGCATAGGCTCAGTAGTTGTGGCGCACGGGCTTAGTTGCTCCGCGGCATGTGGGATCTTCCCAGACCAGGGCTCGAACCCACGTCTCCTGCATTGGCAGGCGGATTCTTAACCACTGCGTCACCAGGGAAGCCCTGCATTTCTTTCTTAAGGAGAGATTTATTTCCTTTCCTGTGAACATTTTTTTCTTATCTGTTGCCCATTTTTCTCTTGGTTTGTTTTTTTTTCCTTACTGGTTTGTGGGAGCTCTGACTATACTGAGGAAAGTAGTCTGGGGTGTGAGTTGCTCACCTCCCTCCCCCGGTTTATCGTTTGTTTTCTGACTTTGCTTTTGGTAGTTGATCAGATACAGAAATTTATTTAAAATGACTGTGGAGTTGAATGTATTCACTTTAAAATGACCTCTGGGTATTATGTCATTCTTAGAGAGGCCCTTCTCACTCCAAGATTAAACATTTTCCCACTTTTGGATTGTACATGGATTAACTCATTTAATCCTGATAATAACCTTGAGGTAGGTACTGCTATTATCCATATTTTAGAGATGAGAAAATTGAAGCACAATAAGGTAATTAATTGACTTGCCCAAGGTCACACAGGAAGTAAGGGTGGGACTAAATTTTAATTTCAGGCAGTAAAACTCCAAGGCCTCTATTCCTGTCCTCTATGCAATATTGCATCCCTGCCTGAACAGGGAAGTGATTCCAAGTTGGGAAGGTAGACTGTCTACCTTCACTGTTTGGCCTTCAGGATTTGGAAATTCTTGAATTTACTGAAATGACCCCTGGGAATTCAAATGACTGGATTATGAGAATATTCACAATAAACAATCAGCGGTTAAAAAAAATTCCCATGTTTTTCTTTGCTGAATCTTCCTCCTATTTCTGGGAGTTGGGGAATCCCTGTGAGGTTGGCTCCCCCACTTTTATTTTGGGTGGCGGAACTTCCACGGTCTCCTTCTCTCCCCAGATGTCATAGCGTTCTCTTGTCCCCCAGGCTGGTGGTTGGAGCCCCCCAGGAGATAAAGGCTGCTAACCAGACGGGCGGCCTCTACCAGTGCGACTGCAGCATGGGCAAGTGTGAACCCATCCCCCTGCAGGGTGAGTCACTGCCCCTCGCTGGGACCTAGGGCTAGGGTTCCACCTCTGCACACACCTGGACTTGCCAGACATTGCCTTTGTCTTGGGATCTGTGATGGGGGCCCAGGGAGCCAGCTCCCTGGCCTCTGAGCTGTATGCAGGCACCCTCAGACACCCCTCTGTGTCCCTTTCCATGACCTACGTGCCTCCTTGAACCCCTCAGACCTCCATGTCTCCCTGGCTGAGGTTCCTGTCCATCCCCTGTCCAGTTCTTACACAGTCCCGTCCATCCCCGAGGGTGACCATGCATATATCTGTCCCTTCAGTCCCCCCGGAGGCTGTGAACATGTCCTTGGGCCTGACTCTGGCGTTCGCCACCAACCCTTTCCAGCTGCTGGTGAGTTGCCTTGGGTCATGGGAGTGTCCCAAGGGAAGGAATTGGGGGCCTAAGACTGCTGGGGCTGGGGTCTTGGTGGGTGGAGGTGCTGGGGTGAAAGGACAGGAAGCAGGGACAGCCCCTCCCACCTATCCCCTGCTCCCTAGGCCTGTGGCCCCACTGGGCAGCAAATCTGCAAGGAGAACACCTATGTGAACGGCTTCTGCTTCCTGTTTGGATCTGACCTACAGCAGCAACTCAGACGGCTCCCAGAGGCCCTGAGAGGTGGGTACAGACGAGCAGCATGAGACTGGAGGGGACTGGCAGGACTGGGCTGAGGGGCTCATAGTCTGGGGGTTTATTTAAGAGTCTTGGTGCAGAAGCGTGAGGGAACTGGGTTCCAATGCAGAGAGGGGCTCTGGAGAGGTGCTAGGATCTTGCGCTTTGAGGAAAGTCCTGATATAACCACCCATCTTTGTGAGACAATGTCTCAACCATTGTCCTTAGAGTTAGTGCCTGGACTCAGCCTGGCCATAGTGCCTGACTGTAGCCTTTGAGGCTCTAGCTGGTGCGGCCCCCGTCCACCTCTCCAACTTCTTTCCCAACCCTTCTACCTTAGTCACTGTGCTCCAGCTGCCTTTCTTCTCCAAGAACCACACCAAGCTGTCCCTGCCTCAGGGGCTTTGCACTCACTATTCCTTCAGCCTGGCATGCTCTTTCCCCAGATCTCAGCTGACAACCTATTACTGTCATCTCAGCTCAAATGTTAACTCTTCAGAGAGACCTTCCCTGAGGGACTCTTCTAATCATTTCCACCATCACTTCCTACCACATTGCCCTGCTTTGCCCTCTTCATACCTATATATCCATATTTTACTTATTTCTTAAATGTTCTTTCTTCTGGGATGTAGGCTCTGTGATAGGCAGAGATTTTGTTGAGTTTGTTGACTTGCTGCTTGACAAATTGCCCCTGAACTTAGTAGCCTAAAACAAGAAACATTAATTATCTTACAGTTTCTGTGAATCAGGAATCTGGACACAGCCTAGTTGGGTATCTCTGTCTCATGGTTTCTCATGAGCTTGAAGTTGTCAAACCAGGGGTGTGGTCTCATCTGAAGGCCTGACTAGGGGAAGATCCACATCCAAGCTCACTTATAAGATGGTTGGACTGAGGGCCTCAGTCCACACTGGCTGCTGGCTGGCTGCTTCCCTCACTTGCTTGTCCCATGGGCTTCCCCACAGAACAGCTCACAATATGGCAGCTGGCTGCCCTCAGGGTGAGTGAACAAGGCAGTGAGAGAGCAAGAGAGAGTGAGAACCCAAGACGGAAGTCACAGTCTTTTATAATCTAATCTCAGAAGACTTCTGCCATATTGTATTCTTTGGGAGTGACTCAAAAAGTCCAGCTCACAGGGAGGATGTAGAGAAAAGGGAACCCTCCTACACTGTTGGTGGGAATGTAAATTGGTACAGCTACTATGGAGGACAGTATGGAGGTTCCTTAAAAAACTAAAAATAGAGCTACCATATGATTCAGCAATCCCACTCCTGGGCATATATCTGGAAAAGACAAAAACCCTAATTCAAAAAGACACATGGACCCCAGTGTTCATAGCAGCACTATTTATAATAGCCAAGACATGGAAGCAACCTAAGTGTCCACCAACAGAAGAATGGATAAAGAAGATGTGATATATATATATATATATATATATATATATATATATATATATATATATATATATATATATATATATATATATATATACATACACACACACACACATAAACAGAAACAACGGAATACTACTCAACCACAGAAAAGAATGAAATAATGTTATTTGCTGCAACATGGATGGACCTAGAGAATATCACACTAAGTGAAGTAAGTCAGAGAAAGACAAATATTACATGGTATTACTTCTATGTGGAATCTAAAAAATAATATAAATGAACCTATATGCAAAACAAAGCAGACTCACAGACATAGAAAACAAATTTATGGTTACCAAAGAGGAAGGGGAAGTGGGAGGGATAAATTAGGAGTCTGGGATTAACAGATATACACTACTACACATAAAATAGATAAGCAACAAGGATTCACTGTATAACACAGCGGACAACATTCAATATCTTGTAATAACCTAAAATGGAAAATAATCTGAAAAATATACTTGAATCACTTTACTGTACACCTGAAACCAACACAATATTGTCAATCAACTATACTTCAGTAAAAATAAATAAATAAAAACTCCAGCTCACAATCAAGATGAGGAAATTATGCAAGGGTGTTAAATATCAGGAGGTGAGAATCTTGGGGACCATCTTGGTGGCTCCTTACCCTTGTTCCCCAAACATCTGTTGATTGAAAGAGAGTGAGTGAATGAATCTTTTAATCCAGCTGATTTCTTTTTTTGTGTGTGTGGCTGTGTTGGGTCTTTGTTGCTGCGCGTGGGCTTTCTCTAGTTTTGGCAAGCGGGGGCTACTCTTCGTTGCAGTGTGCGGGCTTCTCAGTGCCGTGGCTTCTCTTGTTGCAGAGCATGGGCTGTAGTTGTTGAAGCACGCAGGCTCAGTATCTGTGGCACGTGGGTTCCAGGGTGCACAGGCTTCAGTAGTTGTTGCACGCGGGCTCAGTAGGTGTGGCACATGGGCTTAGTTGCTCCGTGGCATGTGGGATCTTCCTGGACCAGGGCTCGAACCCGTGTCCCCTGCATTGGCAGGAGGATTCTTAACCACTGCGCCACCAGGGAAGTCCCATATCCAGCTGATTTCTGACACCAATTTCTTCAACTGCTTGGCCATCTTTTTGCTTGTTTCCAAGTTGGTTCTGGAACCAAGGGCAGATATGTCTTCTTTTTACAGTTTTGTGTTTTTTTTTCTCAAGCTCCTTTGTACTTCACTCTCAACCAATAACCGTCCCTCCTTCTTCACAGAATAAACCAAGGCTACCAGGTGTAAACTCCCTCTACGTCTTCCTTCTCCTTGCCCAGATTTTCTCGATGGCACCACTCTTGGCAGCATCTCACTGGTTTTAGAGGAAGACCCGTCCTTTCCATGAGTAATTCTTCCGTCTGGGCTTCTGAGGCTCTCTCGCATCACCAACTCTGGGGTTCACATCTTTAATCACTTGCTCTCTCTAGGAACCTAAATCCCGTCCCTTCCTTTGAATGTAAACCTGCTCATGCTACCCATAACTTAAAAACAATCAACCACTCAAACTGATAGCAATGAAAATTACCTTCCCTCCCCCGGTCTCCTCTCCATCTTCTACCCTCTCTCCTTCCCTTCATCACCAACCTTCTTGGAAGGGATCTCTCTCCTTGTCTCCATTGCCCCCATGCTGTGATCCTTCGCCCTTTGACATCCGGCTCCTGCCCACCCATCATATAGACCTTGCTGTTGCCAGTGGCATCTGTGACCCTCTAAAGGCCAAATCTCTATTCTGTCCTCATGTTCTCTGACTTTTCCAATGTGACCTGAAGATCACCTCTTCCTTCTCCCAGCACCTTGGCTTCAGACATCTCTCCTCTCCTCTCTTCTCTTTCTCTTGCTTGTGCCCCTACTGAGGGCTTCTATGAAGCTCCAGCTCCAAGCTGTCTTCCTCTGCCTCCCCTGCCCACCTAAGGGCACCTGATTACAGCTTCTGTTCTTGCCCATGTGCTCTTCGTGTCTGACTGCATCCAATTCTGTGGCTTCAGCTCCCACCCCCACGTTTCTCTCTTCAATCCTCGCTCTTAAGCGTTCCAGACTCTTCTTTTTGAAAACATTTTCATTTCCTTAAAAACAGATAAAACATGCACTCGGTTCAAAGTTCAAAAGGCACTAAGGTATATACCATAAAAATCTCTCCTTCTTGGGTCTCCGAGCCTCGTCTTTCCTTCCTGAGAGGCAGCTACTGTTACCAGCGTCTCATGGCTTCTTCTGGAGGTACTCCACGTATCAATATTTATGGACATAGGCGTCTGTATACTTCACTTTGTGCCACAAAAGGTAGCATGCTCTACACACTGGATTGTACCTTGATTCTTTTCACTTAGTGTACCTTTGAGATTTTCAAGAAAGTTTCTGGCTTATCTTCCCTGTTTATTTTCTATATAAATGTTAGAATCTGCTTGTCTATTTTTTAAAAAGCCAATACTTTTTCTGGGTAATTTTATCTCATTTTTTCACTGATGATACAGTAAAATTGACCTTTTTTCCCCTTGTAATGTACAATTCCATTAATTTTAAGATACGCTTAGATTTGTGTAAACAGCAACATGAACAGGATACGAAAGAATTCTTTTACCACCTAAAAAATCCTTTGTGCTATCCCTTTCTACACTGGACCTTTGAAAAACGGCCAGTTTAAACTGCGTGGGTCCACCTACATGTGGATTTTTTTTCCACTAAATTCGTGCTACAGTACTACCGGATCTGAGGTTGGTTGAATCCGCAGATGCAGAATTGCAGATATGGAATTGTGGATACGAAGGGCAGACTGTGAAGTTATACACGGATTTTCAACAGCATGGAGGGTGGGGGCCCCTCATCCTTGCGTTGCTCAAGGGTCAACTGTATTTAGAAAGGGACTAATTATAAAGGTGTGGCAGGGTCTAAAGAAGCTACAAGGGATGGTCCAGGAACCCAGGGTGAAAAACAGTGGAGCTGTTGCCACCCTAGGCTGATGGGACAAGGAGAGGCAGAAGTCCCCAGAATCTGGAAGGACAGGGAGTCATGGGGAGTGGGCCTCCTTGAGAGGAGCACTGACCCGTTCAGGGACACGGTTGGCCCAAAGCAGCCTTGCAGGAAGGGAGCTGAGGGAAATACTCTGATCTCACCCTCTTCCCTCCCTCCGGTCTCCTGTTGAGGTTTCTTACTGGGCAAACACAGCTAGAAGCCAGAGGTTGAAAGAGCCCTGTTGACATGTCCCATGTGGGCTGAGCTCTGGGCAAAGTGGGGAATCGTAGAAAGTGGATTTGGGGCTGGGGCAGAATGGGGGGTTGGAGGGAGGACATCCAGCATACGTTTATGTGCACTATTCCTTTTTTCTCCTGTAACTTATTTCTCCCCTTGTATTTCTGGCAAATTATTTCTTATTCTTCATGAGGTAGCTCTGATAGCACTGCTTTCCCTGACTGCCTTGAGCAGAATGAACCATATTTTTCCATACCACTCTGTCCCATGCTTTTATTTAGCTAGGCACACGGGTTACATCTTGTTCACCTTTCATTCTCATTGCTCAGCAGAGAGCTGACATGAGTCTCTTGTAATCAATTCCTTTTCCTTTTTCCCCAGGGTGCCCTCAGCAAGACAGTGACATTGCTTTTTTGATTGATGGCTCTGGTAGCATCAACCCGACAGACTTTCAGCGGATGAAGAACTTTGTCTCAACTGTGATGAGTCAATTCCAAAAGTCCAAAACCTTGGTAAGGGTCAGTGGGTAGGTTAGGGAACAGCTTGCATAAGGTTGGCAAATACGTGGCAACCAGGCTGCCACGTTACTGTCCTGCTTCTATTAGAGATGTTGCCAACTTGCCAGTTGATCATCGTTTTCTTTCATGATTTGCTTTCTCGCTCTGTCTGGATGTGGCCTCAGCCTTCCTCCAGCCCCCTGTAAAGCACGCAGACTAATTGATATGGGTTGGCGTGGGACATGAAACCCACATGTCATCTCTGGCTGAGTTCTAGTGCTGGGAAGTGGGAGCTGATGGCCGATCTCTGTCCTGGTGAGGCAGAAGGACTGGGGGCAGGGCAGAATTTGGAGACTAGAGTGTTTCAAGATTTATGGAGAGCTTGCTGGGAGATGGTTAAGGGGGAGGAGGGACACCTTCTCCAGTGTAATACCAGGTGCCCGTTCCCAGTTCTCTTTGATGCAGTACTCTGAAGAATTTCAGACTCATTTCACCTTCAATGATTTCAAGAGAAACCCTTCCCCGGAATTGCTGGTGAAGCCAATAATACAGCTGTTGGGGAGGACACACACAGCCACAGGGATCCGCAAAGTTGTGTAAGCTCTTCTCTCTTTGCTTAGGATGGAAGGAGGTTTTATTTTTCATTGGGCTTTGCAGGAAGAGGGGAGTTGTTCAGAGAGGGCTGGGGTAGAGGGTATTTCCAGTGGAGGGGTGAGTAAACGTGTGGAGGAGGGACTGTGCCTGGTATGTTCATGACATACAAGTCGTGAGTAAAGGTGGGATTAAGGGGGCGGGGAGGGAAGGGAAGGCTAGAGGGAGGCTAGAAAGATCAGTTGAGGCCAGGTCACCAAGGCAACTGAAAAGCCAGTGGATCCATTGCAGGTTTTAGCAGTGGGGAGACGTACCCATATCTTGTTTTAGAAAGTTCACTCTGATCTCTGTGTGTGTGTGTGTGTGTGTGTGTGTGTGTGTGTGTGTGTGTCTGTGTCTGTGTAGAGGCAAGGGTGGGGATTGGGACAGAAGTGCAGGAGGATACGCTGGAGAACCATTGCCTCACATCAGGAGAGGTTTGATGAAGGCACAATTAAGCTTATTAATTTGTTTTTAATTTAGAAGGAATAATACTCAGTTAAAAAAAAAATCAATCTATGCCAAAGTATATAATGGCAATGAAGGCTTCCTTTCCCTCCACTCTTTCCCGTTCTCCTGCTGCCCTTCCAGATCTTGGGGCAGCTACATCTCAGTGTTTGTCCCAGGAGAACCCAAGTGCCTCCTAGACAGAGCGCAGTTGCATCTGTAACTGCTGACGTTCCTTCCCTAGCATCAGGCGTATCTCTGTTGGCTCGAAGTTGACTTTTCCTTCCTCTACCCCGGACAGAAGAGAACTGTTTCACAGCAGAAATGGAGCCCGGGAGAATGCCCTTAAGATCCTGGTTGTCATCACAGATGGAGAAAAGTATGGCGATCCTTTGGACTACAAGGATGTCATCCCTGAAGCGGATAGAAAGGGGGTCATTCGCTACGTCATTGGGGTAGGAAATGTGGCTCTCTGGCCTGATGCTTCTGTAGAGGGTTCTACTTGGATACACCCTCCTTTGAATTTGCAAACATCAATAAAATCAAAGTGGGGCAAGGCTCATCTCTGCTAGCCCATATGTTCACAATCATTAACTATTGTTGCAATAATGCTATGTAACAAACCATCCCAACATTCAGTGGCTTAAAACAATAAGTGAGTCTGTGGGTCAGCTGGGCAATTTTTCTGGTCCTAGCTGGACTCCCTCATGCATCTGTAATCAGCTGCAGGTTGGTTGGCAGCTCTAATGATCTTGGCTGGGCTTTCTCCATTTCTGAGGGTTGCCATCGATATCTGTTTGCCGGACTGGAACGACCGGGGTAACTTGGCTCTTCTGTTCCCTGTGTCTCATCCTCCAGTGGGCTAGCTGGGGCGTGTCCTCATGGTGAAGGCAGAGGAGCAAAAGAGCAAGTGGAAATGTTGCAAGCACTTTTTCCAGCCTCTGTTTTTATCACATATGATAATGTCCGTGGGCTAAAGCAGTACACATGGCTGAGCCCAGAGACAATGAGCGGAACAGAATACTCTGCCAAGAGGAGGAGGGCAGAGTACAGCTTTGGGGAAAGGTCTTGGCTACAGGAAGGGGCAAAGGGTTGGGAACATCAGTGTCCTCAAACTACTACAGTATCTTGCATGACATAGAAAGAGGTATCATCACGGGTCTCTGGCTTGGCAAGTAGGAAACACCTTCATATGAAGTAGAAAGCGCCCCCTTCCTCTGAAGAGAGGTCAGCCCCACACCAGGAGGTATGACACAGCAAATGGACCAAAGGCTGGATTTCAGCCCCAATTTCTCCCTTGACAGAATGTAGAGTGTACAACCTGCTCTACCGTACCTGGCAGCTCTGTCCCAGGGGCCTTCTGGTGCATTCCTTCCTTGGACAGATATTGTTTCAGATTCTTTTCCTGCAGAGTTTTCTTCGCTGGAGGAGAGTGCTACCCCCAGAAAGTGTCTGATTCGACCTCTGTTTTTTGGTAACAGGTGGGAGATGCCTTCTTCAGTGACAAATCTGTAAAAGAGCTCGATACCATCGCATCCAAGCCGCCTGGTGATCACGTGTTCCAGGTGAATAACTTTGAAGCTCTGAAGACCATTCAGAACCAGCTTCAGGAAAAGATCTTTGCGATTGAGGGTGAGCTAAGGTTTTGTCGTCCTGGAGCAGCTCCAAAGGCAGCTCCTTATCCCAAAACACGTACTTCCCTGTAGAAACAAGAACCTCCTAGCCCTTGGTACCCTGAGCCTCAGCATCAACTCCCTTCTTCCATTTCCCAGCAACTCTGGCCTCTCTTGCTCAATTACTTTGAAATGGAAGGATCTAGACTTTTCTCTCTAATTTTGCAATCTTGGCTATAGGCTGAAAAATTAGAGGGTAGGGGAGTCAAATCCCTCACAGTATTTTCCCCCAAATTTGGATGTGTTGCCAACATTTGTCTCTTTGGTTCACTGCTGTATCCCCAGTGCCTAGAATAATGCCTGGTACATAAAGGGTGCTCAATAAGTGTTTGTTGAATAAAAGAATTTAAAAGTTGGGGGAAGGTTCATATACAGTCTGGATTTATGGTTTCTCTTGAAAATTTGGAAGATTAGACACCTTTAGGACCATATTCCCGCTTGGCAAAAAGTAGTTGGAGCCAAATAGCCACCATCCCTTTAAAAGGGACATATGGCTAGGTAAGCAACAAGCATATAAATTGTAGCCATTATCTTTTTTTTTTCCGATTTATTCATTTATTTTTTTGGCCACGCCATGAGGCATGTGGGATCTTAGTTCCCTGACCAGGGACCGAACCCGTACCCCCTGCAGTGGAAGTGCGGAGTCTTAAGCACTGGACCACCAGGGAAGTCCCTGCACTATCTTGTAACAACTTATAATGGAGTATAATCTGCAAAAATACTGAATCACGATGCTGTACACCTGAAACTAACATTAATATTGAAAATTAACTACGCTTCAATAAAAAAAGGAAAGCATAACAGAGGACATGTAAGAAAAAGGGGGGTGCACATGGCTTCCATCTGAGCCTCCTTTTGTCTGGCCACCATAGCACTGAGTTTCCAACCCCTGTTCTAGGCTCCTCTACTTTCTTTAATGTAAACGTTCTTCTCCTCACAGGTACGCACACAGGAAGTACCAGCTCCTTTGAGTATGAGATGTCTCAGGAAGGCTTCAGTGCTGTCTTCACCTCTGTAAGTGGTCTTTTGTTTAATTGGGGTTGGGGGCAAGACGAAGAGGGAGAAGAGGTTCAAAGGTTTGGGGGCTCATCTCTGTGACAGGTGTTTGTTGGGAGGCACCTCTTTGATGGGCAGCAGTGGTCCCTTCTCTCTTCCTCATCAAT
The DNA here is from genome assembly GCF_028021215.1 of Eschrichtius robustus. Taxonomy (NCBI): domain Eukaryota; kingdom Metazoa; phylum Chordata; class Mammalia; order Artiodactyla; family Eschrichtiidae; genus Eschrichtius; species Eschrichtius robustus. The sequence continues at coordinate 77,639,708 of NC_090839.1, forward strand.
CCTGTTCTCTTTTTAAAAAAATTGAGATATAATGGACATATAACATGATAATAGCCTCAGGTGCACAGCATAGTGATTTAATATATGTATATAGCATTGCGAAATCATCACCACAATAAGTCTAGTTAACATCCATCACCTTACACAGTTACACAATTTTTTTTCTTGTGATGAGAACTTTAAGATTTATTCTCTTAGCAACTTTCAAATATACCATACAGTATTAACTGTAGTCACCATGCTGTACATTACACCACCAGGATTTATTTATTTTATGACTGGAAGTTTGTACTTTTTTTTTTTTTTTAACATCTTTATTGGAGTATAATTGCTCTACAATGGTGTGGTAGTTTCTGCTTTATAACAAAGTGAATCAGTCATACATATACATATATCCCCATATCTCCTCCCTCTTGCGTGTCCCTCCCACCCTCCCTATCTCATCCCTCTAGGTGGTCACAAATCACCGAGCTGATCTCCCTGTGCTATGCAGCTGTTTCCCACTAGCTATCTATTTTACATTTGGTAGTGTACATATGACCATGCCACTCTCTCACTTCGTCCCAGCTTACCCTTCCCTCTCCCCGTGTCCTCAAGTCCATTCTCTACTTCTGCGTCTTTATTCCTGTCCTGCCCCTAGGTTCTTCATAACCATTTTTTTTTTTTTTTTTAGATTCCATATATATGTGTTGGCATATGGTATTTGTTTTTCTCTTTCTGACTTACTTCACTCGGTATGACAGACGCTAGGTCCATCCACCTCACTACAAATAACTCAATTTTGTTTGAAGTTTGTACTTTTTGACCACTTTCACCCATTTTGCACACCACCCACCACTGCCTTTGGCAATCACCAATCTGTTCTCTGTATGTATAAGTTTGTTTTTTTTAACTTCACATATAAGTAAGATCATGCAGTGTTTGACTTTCTCCGATTTATTTCACTCAGCATAATCCTCCAGGTCCATCCATGTTGTCACAAAGGGCAGGACTTCCTTCTTTTTAATGGCTGAATAATATTCCATTGTGTACATATACACTACATTTTCTTTATTTGTTCATCCGTTGATGAACACTTAGGTTGCCTCCATGTCTTGGCTATTGTAAAAAATGCTGCAATGATTATGGGGTTGCATGGGGTTGCATGGGGTTGCACTAGCTTTTCAAGCTAGTGTTTTCATTTCTTTTGGATATTTATCCAGAAGTGTAATTGCTGGATCATACTGTAGTTTTATTTTTAAAGTATTGAGGAACCCCCATACTCTTTTCCATAGTGGCTTCACCAATTACATTTCCACCAACAGTGTACAAGGGTTCCCTTTTCTACACATCCTTAACAACACTTATTTCTTCTCTTATGATGCCAGGCATCTAACAGGTGTGAGGTGATACCTCATCGTGGTTTTGATTTGCATTTCCTTGATGATTAGTGATGTTGAGCACTTTTTTCATGCACCTCTTGGCCATCTGTATGTCTTCTTTGGAAAAATGTCTTTTCGGATCCTCTGCCCATTTAAAAATCAGGTTTTAAAACAAACTTTTGAGTTGTATGAGTTCTTTATATATTTTGGATATTAACCCCTTATTGGATATATGATTTGCGAATATTTTCTCCTGCTCTGTAGGTTACCTTTTCATTTTGTTGATGATTTCCTTTGCTATGTAGAAGCTTTTTAGTTGATGTAGTCCCACTGCTTATTTTGTTTTTGGTGTTAAATCTAAAAACTCATCGCCAAGACAAATGTCAAGGAGATTACTACCTATGTTTTCTTCTTGGAGTTTTATGGTTTCATGTCTTATGTTCAAGTCTTTAATCCACTTTGAATTGATTTTTGTGACTAGTGTAAGATAGTGGTCCAGTTTCATTCTTTTGCATGTGGCTGTCTAATTTTCCCAACACCATTTATTGAAGAGACTGTCCTTTCGCCATCGTATATTATTCTCTCCTTTGTTGTATATTGATTTACCATATATGCATGGGTTTATTTCAGGGGTCTCTGTTCTGTTCCATCGATCTACATGTCTGTTTTTATGCCAATACCATACTGTTTTGATAACTATAGTTTTGCAATATAGTTTGAAACCAGGAAGTGTGATGCCTCCAGCTTTGTTCTTTCTCAAAATTGCTTTGATTATTTGGGGTCTTTTGTGGTTCCATACAAATTTTAGGATTGTTTGTTCTATTTCGGTGAAAAAATGCCATTGGGATTTTTGATAGGGATAACGCTGAAGCTCTAGATTTCTCAATCCTGTTCTACCTTCTTGCCCAGGATGGTCCCTTGTTGGGCGCTGTGGGGAGCTTTGACTGGGCTGGCGGAGCCTTTCTGCATACGTCAAAGGATAAAGTCACCTTCATCAACACAACCAGGGTAGATTCAGACATGAATGATGCTTACTTGGGTAAGTAGAGAGGGCAGGGTTACTTTAAGAAGGGGTCAGGATATGGCATAACTCAACTAGTTTAGATGTCCTTGGATCTTTCATAAGCTCTAGGGATAGGTTTAAAGACAGAAATTTCAAAGCTTCATTTTAATTATGTTAACGAAGAGGAATATAGTGCAGGGTCCAATTACCCCAAGCTCCCAAGCATGGGGCTGCCCCACTGCCCCTGCTCAAGGGATAGTCCTGTTGGAGGGGGCAGTGTTTTCCTCTTAGTTCATTATCTTCAGGTTATGCTGCTGAAGTCATCTTGCAGAACCGGGTGCAAAGCCTGCTTCTGGGGGCGCCTCGATATCAGCACATCGGCCTGGTGGTGATATTCAAAAAGAATGCAGGTGCTTGGGAGAAAAATGCTGAAATCAAGGGCACCCAGGTGAGTGCAGAGTGTGTGGGGCATGGATGTGCCAACAGAGGCACCCTGGGGGCTGAGGGCTTCTGGGATGGGCATCATCAGATCCCAAGTGTGACAGAGTTTTGTAAAGCAGAGGGCTTTAAGCTGGAGAGTCATGGGACCAACTTTGCATTTGAGAATGTTGTGTCCTCACTTTTCTAATAATGGTAAATAACAACACTTGACCTGTACAGAGCTCTCTACAAGTCTACCTGTACACAAAGCTGGCATTTGACCAGTCCATAACCAGTATAGCCATATTAGTTATTAAAATATTGAAATAATTCTATATCTGTCAATAAATAGCTGTTTCCTTGAGACATCCTTCCCCCCTGCACCTGCCATACACTCTGGCCCCTCCCCCCAATACTCTTTGAACTTCCCCATGATCCAGCAACTATGAAGTCAGACAGGGAACCTCAGGGCACCTCTAGGACCCACTCCAGCTAAGCCCATGGTTGGTGCCTGAGAAGTCCCAGGAGTTCAATATTTTGAATATCACCCCTGCAAAAGCTGTTTTTTAAAATCCTCAAAAAAGTATCAGCAAACAGAATCCAGCAATCTATAAAAAGGATAGCACATCGTGACCAATTGCGGTTTATCCCAGGAATGATGCAGGGCTTGTTCAACAATGTTGCAGAAATGGACAAGCTGATTCTAAAGTTCATATGACAATGCAAGAGACCCAGAATAGCCAAAATAATCTTGAAAAAGAAGAACTAAGAAGAACTAAGTTGGAGGATTCACACTTCCCAATTTTGAAACTTACTACACAGTTACAGTAATCAAGACAGGGTGGTACCAGCATAAGGATAGACCAGTGGAATAGAACTGAGAGTCCACAAATAAACCCATACATCTATGGTCAATTGATTTTCAAAAAAGGTGCTGGGTCAACTGGATGTCCACAGGCAAAAGAATAAATTTGGACCCTTACCTCACAATATGCAAAAATTAATTCAAAATAGATCAAAGACCTAAATGTAAGAACTAAAGCTATAAGTCTCTTAGAGGGATTCATAGGTGAATTTCTGTAACTTTAGATTTGGCAACGATTGTTTAGATATGACACTACAAGCACAAGCAATCAAAGATAAAATAGATTAGTTGGACTTCATTAAATTAAAAACTTTTGAGCAGCAAAGGACACTATCAAGAAAATGAAAAGAATGGGAGAAACTATTTACAAATCATATATCTGATAAAGGTCTAGTATTTAGAATATATAACGAACTTTTACAATTCAACAATAAAAGGCCAACCTCATGTAAAAATGGGCAAAGGATTTGAATAGATATTTCTCCAGATAAGACATAAAAATGACCAATAAGCACATGAAAAGATGTTCAACTTTATTCGTCATTTGGGCAATACAAGTCAAAACCACAATAGAGATACCATTAGAATGGCTATTTAAAGAAAAAAATGAAAAATAACACATGTGGGTGAGGATGTGGAGAAATTAGAACCCTCATACATTGCTGGTGGGAATGTAAAATAATACAGCCCTTATGGAACACAATTTGACAGTTCCTCAAAAAGTTAAATATAGATTTATCATATGACTCAGAAATTTCACTCCTAGGTATATACCCTTTTCCAGAATGAAAATAGTTGTTCAAACAAAAACTTATACGTGAATGTTCATAGCAGCATTATTCATAATAGTCAAAAGGTAGAAAGAAACTAAATGTTCATTAACTTATGAATAGATAAACAAAATGGGGTATATCCATACAGTGGAATACTATTTAGCCATAAAAAGAGTGAAGTGTTGATACACGCTACAACATGGATAAACCTTGAAAAATTTATGCTACATGAAAATAGCCAGTCACAAAAGGACACATATTATATGATTTAATTCATCTGAAACGTCTAGAGTAGACAAACCCACAGTCAGAAAGTAGATTAGGGCTTCCCTGGTGGCGCAGTGGTTAGGCATCTGCCTGCCAATGCAGGAGACACGGGTTCGAGCCCTGGTCTGGGAGGATCCCACATGCCGCGGAGCAACTAAGCCCGTGTGCCACAACTACTGAGCCTGTGCCCTAGAGGCTTCGAGCCACAGCTACTGAAGCCCGCGCGCCTAGAGCCCGTGCTCTGCAACAACAGAAGCCACCGCAATGAGAACCCGCGCACAGCAACGAAGACCCAACGCAGCCATAAATAAATTAATTAATTAATTAAAAAAAAAAAAGAAAGAAAGTAGATTAGTGGTTGCCAGAGTATGGTGGGGGGTGGATTGGGAGTGACTTCTAACAGTTACAGGGCTTCTTTCTGGGGTGATGGAAATGTTTTGGAATTAGTGGTGATGGTTACATAACGTTGTGAATATACTAGAACCCACTAAATTTTATACTTTAAAATGATGAATTTTGTGGAATGTAAATTTTATTTCAATTTAAAAGAGCCATTCTGAAAAATAACTCAATGTAATTCACCATAACAACAGACTAGAGAAGAAAAACGTAATAATCTTAACAGATACAGAGAAAGAATTTGACAAAATACATTCTTTCATGATGTTTTCTTCTCAGCAAACTAAGAATTAAAGGGAACTTCCTCAACCTGAGAAAGAACATTTACAAAAAAATCTACAGCTAGCATCATATTTAAAAGTAAAAGAGAATGTTTTTCTCCTAAAATTGGAAACAAGGCAGGAATATCCACTCTTACCACTCCTATACAACATCATACTGGAAGAGGTAGCTGGTCCAATAAGACAAGAAGAGAAAAGAAAAAAGAGCATGCGGAGTGGAAAGGAAAAAATAAAGCTGTCTCTATTTGGGGATGACATGATTGTTTGCATGGAAAATCCCAAAGAATCTACAAAAAAGCTATGTAAGTTATTTCAGTGAGTTCTCAGGATACAAGATCAATATGTAAAAATCAGTTGTATTTCTATACTAACAATGAACATTTGGAAATTTAAACTTAAAGAAAAAGGACCATTTATTAATACAATAGCACCAAAGACCATGAAATACTTAGGTATAAATCTAACAAAATGTGTACAACATCTTTATACTGAAAACTACAAAACACTAATGAGAGAAATCAAAGCCCTAAATAAATGGAGAAATATACTGTGTTCATGGACTGGAAAACTCAATATTGTTAAGATGTCACTTTTCCTCAAGTCGATCTATAGTCTCAACACAATGCCAATCAAAATCCTATTTTATTTTGTAGAATTGACAAGCTAATTCTAAGATTTATATGGAAAATCAAAGAAAGTAAAATATCCAAAACAGTTTTGAAAAGGATCTTAGGTAAATACCATTAGGTATTTAGTGGAAGATTCATACACTATGTGATTTTTAGGCTTTCTATAAAGTTACAGTAAGCAGGACAGCGTGGCATTGACAAAAGGATAGACATGAAGATCAGTGGAACAGAATAGGCCTGAAGTATAAGCCTGACACATTGATTTTCAATAAAGGCACAAAGACAATTCAATGGAGAGTTCAATGGTGCTGGAACAATTGAACATCCATGGTAACAAAACAAAACAAAATCCTTACCCATATCTTGTCAATTCAACCATGTTAAGATTAATTTAAATCGATCATAGAGCTAAATGTAAAATCTAAAACTACTATACTTGTGGGAGAAAACATAGGATAAAATTTTTGTGACCTTGTGTTAGGCAAAGAATTCTTAGATATAACACTAAAAGCATGGTCCATAAAGAAAAAATTGATAACTAAGATTTCAACAAAATGGAAAGTTTTGCTCTCTTCATTAAGAGAATGAACAGATAAGCTACAGACTGGGAGAAAATATTCGCAAATTTTACTTCTTTTTTAAAAAATTACATATCTGACAAAGGACTTAATCCAGAATATATAAAGGATTTCAAAACTCAAGAATAAGAAGTCAAACAATCCAATTCAAAAATAAGCAGAGTATTTGAACAGACACTTCACCAAAGAAGATATGTAAATGGCAAATAAGCACATGAAAACATGTCCCATGTCATTAAATCATTACGGAAATGCAAATTAAAACCACAATGAGATACAACTGCACACCGATTAGTATGGTTAACATAAAAAAGGAAGTAAATTGGCAGTATCAAGTTCTGGCAAGGATGTGTAGCAACTAAAACTCTCAGACATTGCTGTTGGAATGGAAAATGGCACGGCTGCTTTGGAAAACAGTTTTCAGTATCTTACAAAGTTCAATATGCAGTTGCCATAACACTCAGATATTTACCCAGGAGAAATAAAAATAGACGTTCACTGGAAAACCTGTATATGAATGTTTCTAGTAGCTCTATTCGTAACTGCCAAAAGTTAGAAACAACCTGAATATCCCTCAACTGGGGAATGGATAAACAAACTGTGGTACATCCATACAATGGAATACTAGTCAGAAATAAAAGGGAACAGATTACTGATACACGCAAAAACTTGGATGAATCCTAAATGCTTACTCTAGTTGAAAGAAGCCAGACCCAAAAGGCTACATACTGTATGGTTCCATTTATATAACATTCTGGAAAAGGCAAAACTATAGGGACAAAAACAGATCAGTGGTTGTCAGGGGCTGGTGACTGAGGGAAGAGGTTGATTACAGCATAAGGGAATATTTTGGGGGTGATGAAAGTGTTCTGAATCTTGACCATCGTGGCAGTTACATGAATTTATGTATTTGTCAAAACTCATAAAACTAAACTAAAAAGTCTGAATTTTTTTGTATGGAAATTATACCCTAATAAACTTGACCTAAAAACAAAAAAATCCTGTTGACTTTAGGATGAAGCTTAAATGCCTTTACTGGACCATTGGGAGGCCTCCCTCAGTGGTGTGTGGGGCAGAAATCAGACTGTAGTGAGTCATGTCTTGACGTCCTCTGCACTTTCCTCCCTAGGACTTGCCCCAGAAGCTTGAAATTTCCATATACATCTCCCTTTTATCTGTTACTATTCCCCTCCATTCCACCCTGCTGCACCTAGAGCCTTGGAAGGCACTGTCTCCACTACCCAGCCTCACGCTTAGCAAATAGAAAACCCTTGTTTGTTGAATGAAAGAATGACTAAATGGATGATTCCTATGGATGAATTCTACCTATTTACATTGAACATATTTTGGTGTTTTTTTGAACATACTTTTAAGATTCTTTTAAAAGGTAGACATTATTTCTCAATATCATGCAAAAAAATTCCTGTGGCAATAGTTGTTTTTCATCTAAGCCAGTTGATTCCTTGAGACTGCCAAATTTGACTTACCTCCTTAAAGACTTGCAATATATTGAAAGGATATCCTGTCTGGTCTTCCAGGCTTTTCTGTCTGTATTTTCAAATCCAACTTCTTCGCTACCTTAATCATCTCCCTGGAACACCATTTGGGGTAGATCCTCACTACCTGTCAACTCTACCATATACTCCTCTAACTGGCAGTACATTCAAACAAGGATTGATCATGAAACAGAGAGAGGACCACATCCGCTCCAAAGGGCTTTCCTCAGCAGGCATGATTTTTCTTCACAGGGAGAAAAATCCCCGTGCTCTGCTTTAGGTGGAAAGAGGTATGTGATCTTGGCCTTATCTCTTTCAGATCGGCTCCTACTTCGGGGCCTCCCTCAGCTCCGTGGACGTGAACAGAGATGGCAGCTCCGACCTGGTCCTCATCGGGGCCCCCCATTACTATGAGCAGAGCCGGGGGGGGCAGGTGTCCATGTGCCCCTTTCCCCGGGGGGTGAGTGGCTGATGAGACCCGGGCTGGGTGGGGTCTGGGTGTGGAGGGGTCTCCTGGGTTGAGCCCTGACACTGTTTTTGTTCTGCAGAGGGCTAAGTGGCAGTGTGGTGCTGTCCTGCGAGGGGAGCAAGGCCACCTCTGGGCCCGCTTTGGGGCAGCTCTGACGGTGCTGGGGGATGTGAATGGGGACAGGCTGATGGACGTGGCCATCGGGGCCCCGGGAGAGCAGGAGAACCGTGGTGCTGTCTACCTGTTTCACGGAACCTCGGGACTGGGCATCAGCCCCGCCCACAGCCAGGTGAGGCCCGGTCACTATTTTTGTTATAACTGTAGCCTCTTTGCCAATCTGTCCCTTTCTAATTCAATATTCCGACAGCTGCCAGATCAGTTCTCCCAGTAGTCCTTTTCGGAAGCTTCAAAAATAACACATACTTCACAGAAAAGATTCATTCTTACCACAACTAGAGGAGGTGCACAGGGCCATCATCACTCCCACTTTACAGACGAGAAGATGAAGGCTCAGAGGTGATGAACGCTGAGGTGGAAGTGTTAGGATGTAGACATTCCTTTCCTCCGAATCTCAGTCTTGGTAGGATGACCAGCAGACCCGGTTTGCCCAGATCTGTCTCGGTTTTAGCACTGAAAGTCTCACAGCTCAGGAAGGCCTATGGTTGGTCACCCTTCCAGGACTGCGTGCTTCATGGGCTTGTGACTTGTGCAGTTACACGGGGCTCCTGTCTCAGAACGGCGCTGTGCTTAGATTAAGGCTCTGCTCTGGCCATCTTGAAACTCTTAACAACTTTTGAACAAGGAGTCCTACATTTTTTTCTCCCCACTGGGTCCTGCAAATTATGTAGCTGATCCTGATGGTTGGTCACTTGAAATGCAGGTCACCACAACTGGTTTCCTCTCTAAACTGGCTCCCTGTTTCCTGCTGGATGAAGCCCACTGTCTGGAGGGACCCCCACGGTCTGGCGGTCTCCCATCACAGGCCGCCGAGGCCATCCAGTCTGCTGGCTTCTGGTCTCTGTTTTTTTTTTCCAGCCTCACATTTTTCTTCTGTCCTTTCTCTGTCTCCTCATCACTCCTGCCAAATCCCTCACCCTAGAGGTTCAACCCTACCCACACATCCAAATCACCTGAAGGTCTTAAAAAACAGGTGCCTGGGCCCTGCCAGTAGGGGTTCTGATTTAATTGGTCTGGGGTCAGGGCCCCAGGCATCAGTAGAGTTTTTTCAACATTGTATTTAGAAAAATTTCAAAGTTAACTGCAAAGTTGAAAGACTTGTCCAGTGGACACCTGTGTATTTATGAGCTAAAATCTACGATGAATATTTTACTAGATTTACTTTATCACATCTCCATCCTTTTTCTACCTGTCCATCAAGTTCATCGTTACTTTTTCTAGTGCAATTCAAAGTAATTTGCAACACCAGTCCAACTTTGCCCCTAAATACCTCAGCGTGTATATCATCAACTAGAATTCAAAATATTCAAATATGCTTACTGTTATTTTTAAGATCAAATGTACAGACAGGAAAAGCACAAATCTTTAGCCAGTCAAAGAATTTTGAAAAATATAATCCACAATCCTATCAAGATGCTGAACATAATCGTCACTCTAGAAAGTTCCCTCCCGCCCCCATCCAGTCAATTTCTGACCCCATTCCCTCCCAGAGGAAGCTACCGTTCCAATTATTTTCCACCACAGATGAGTTTTGCCCATTCTAGTGTATGGAATAGTACACTACATAGGCCCTAGTATTTTTCACACGCTCTGGAGTTGCAGCCCGGGCTAAGCACTACTGCCTTACGTTCTTCCCTCTGTGTCACGGAGCCTCTTTCCACAATTGTGTGAATATTATAATATGCCTCTTTTCATTGGCACCTGTTGTTTCTCTGTGTAAATGGGATTTGAAGGCTCTGGTTTTACTTCACTTTTATTACAAAAGCTTTACATGCTTGTACAAATTTAAAAATCTAAAGTAAACAGTACCGCAGGTTCAGACATTTGGTGTATGTGCTTGGCTGAGGAGCCAATGGGGCGAAGCTACCATCTGTGGGATTATGACTGAACGCCTCTAAGTCAGCATCCCGCCCAGGCGGAACGATGCGGCAGTGCCGCGGAAGCCTCGGTTGGCCTCGGATAGCCGGTCCCCCCCGCCATCCCCGCCGCGCGTCGGGACCGGGGTCCGGTGCGGAGAGCCCTTCGTCCTGGGACACGGGGTGCGGCCGGAAAGGCGGCCGCCCCCTCGCCCGTCACGCACCGCACGTTCGTGGGGAACCTGGTGCTAAACCATTCGTAGACAACCTGCTTCTGGGTCGGGGTTTCGTACGTAGCAGAGCAGCTCCCTCGCTGCGACCTATTGAAAGTCAGCCCTCCACACAAGGGTTTGTAAAATAATAAGAAAAAAAGAAGAAAAAAACCAACAGTGAAAGTCTTAACACCCTCCCCTTATCTGCACCTGGAAAGGAAAACAAGGTAAGGAGAGGGTCCACACACTCACCCACCCTCACCCACTCCTACATACCTGCTCTCACCCACCCACAACCCCCATACACCCACTCCCACCCCACAGACTTTGGAATTAAAAAACAAATGCAAAAAGGGTCGTGCAATACTATTGCTCTACTCTTTGCATTTTTTACTTGCTCTTTTCCTATGACTGGGGCTAGGGTGATCAGTATGCAGACGAGCAAAACTGCTGTGGCTCTCCCAACTACCATATTATATAATTTCAAAACAAAGCATCCTTCCAACGGAATACGCTAACTTTTTCTCAAAAAAATTTGCAGTGTAATGTACGTGCAGTAAACACACAAATCTCAAGTGATGAATTTTCCTATCTGTGAACTCGAGTAAGCACCACCCAGATTAAGATATAGCACATTTCCAACATCCCACACTTCCTCATTCTTCTTTCTAGTTGATAAACTCACTTAAAAAAAATGGCAGTAAAATATCCATGACCTAAAACTCACCATCTTAACCACTTTTATGTGTACACTTCAGCGGCATTAAGTTCGTGACAAAATCACTTTTAAAATTTCTTAATATATTTGGCTGTTATCCTTTCAGTGTTACTTTTGCACATAGATTAAAGAGTCAAAATTGTTCTTAACAGCTTATTATGAAAAGCAACAATTTCCACACCCACACTGTGATTTCCTCTTCATTTTCCCTCCCCTGAGGAAACCACTTTCAGCTCTTTCAGTGATTCTCCATACTTCCCGAGGACACAATTATTTTGCTGCTTCTTGATTTTTGTTTTCGCATTGACTTCCCACTATGGGAGGTGAGGACTGAGCTCTCTTTCAGTCCCCTCTTGCCACATATTCACACGCCTCCCATCCCACCCCCCCATTCCTTAAATTTATATGATAATTTTGCTTAGATCTATGTTCAGTGTTTGCATTTTCCTGACCATGTAAAAGAGATTCAACTGAGTCAAATAGTATACTATACCACTTCTTTCCTGTGAAACTTTTTGTTTTCCCTGGAAAACCCAGTAATTGATGGACACTTGGCTATCATCTCAAGGTTGTGGTCTAAAGCTTAATAGTTACCCTAATTCCTTGAGAAGGTGTGGGAGGTATGACTTGAGTGGAGCCCAGACAATCTCTCCTTGGGTCATCCCAGGAGACTGAGTTACACTCTTCCCTATTCTTTCCCACCCCTTTCTCTCCTCCTCTTTTCTACCCTCAGCGGATCACAGGCTCCCACTTCTCTCCGAGGCTCCAGTATTTTGGGCAGTCACTGAGCGGGGGCCAGGACCTCACAGTGGATGGACTGGTGGACCTGGCTGTAGGGGCTCAGGGGCACGTGCTGCTGCTCAGGTGAGAGCACACCAGGTATCTTCTTTTTCTTAACATATGTACTTCTTTTTATTTTTAATAATTAAAAAAATATTTATTTAGGCTGCATTAGGCCTTCGTTGTTGCTCGGGCTTTCTCTAGTTGCGGCAAGCGGGGGTTACTCTTCATTGCGGTGCGCGGGCTTCTCATCATGGCGGCTTCTCTTGTTGTGGATCATGGGCTCTAGGCGTGCGGGTTTCAGTAGTTGCAGCATGCAGGCTCAGTAGTTGTGGCTTGTGGGCTCTAGGCACGCAGACTTCAGTAGTTGTAGCACGTGAGCTCAGTAGTTGTGGCTCACGAGCTCTAGAGCACAGGCTCAGTAGTTGTGGTGCATGGGTTGAGTTGCTCCCCGGCATGTGGGATCTTCCCCGACCAGGGCTCGAACCCGTGTCCCCTGCCTTGGCAGCCAGATTCTCAACCACTGCACCACCAGGGAAGTCTCCCAGGTATCTTCTTTTTAAGGAGTGGCTTTGCTGTACGAAGGCCCCTGAGGGCCCTCTGGTGTCCCCCCACAGGTCCCAGCCGGTGCTGAAAGTTGAGGCGACCATGGAGTTCACACCCAGGGAAGTGGCAAGGGATGTGTATGAGTGTCGTGAGCGGGTGGTGAAAGGCCAGATCGCTGGGGAGGTCAGAGTCTGCCTCCGTGTCCGCAAGAACACACGGGACAGGCTGGGAGAAGGTGAGGCTGGGTGAGTAAGTCTCAAGAGGTTAAACGACTGGGGACATGGACGGGTGGCCCAGAGTAAAGTTCTCACAGGCTCCGATAGCCTTCTTCAAGCTTGGGTGGAGTGAGCAAGTGGTTCCTCTGCTAGGGGGGTGGGTGGGGAGGCCCAGCAAACACCCCTAAAGAAGTAAGCATGTGGCACTCCTTTACACTCTCAGTTCTCCAGAGAATGAAGGGCCCCTGTGAACTAACCAGGTCTTTTTTTTAAACTGAGAGATAACTCGTTTAAAGGGGAGGTTGAGCTGATGAAGCTAAACACAAACTCACAAAGCATTCAGATATGCACTTTATCACAACTAACTTGACTTCCTTTTGTCTCTATTCTCAAAGAGTGGCACTGTGCTTAGGGTGAGGAAGAGTAATGATGGTTCTAGAGAGAAACAGGGGGAGGGGATAAAATTGGCTTCTAGCAGTAATCTTACCGGACTGAGGAGATAGCAGTCAGAATTTGGGGCAGCCAGCATGGCTAGAAATTGAGAGCAAAGTCTTGGAGACTAGAGAATTACAGAGAAGGTGTCCCAAAATCCACATAGAAATTTCCTGTAAGTCATTGGCTGACTTTTAAGCCATGCATGTCCAGATCAATACTCTTAGAAACTCAGTGGAAGACAGCAACTGGAGAGCTCAAGAGCTGAACAGAAATCTAGCAGCTTCCCCATGCTGGGGAAGCAGAGATTTGAGAGGGACCTTAAAAAACACCTTGGTCCTTCTACTGGGACAATGTCCACTGAAACCAGCAAACCAAGAGAAACAATAGACAATAGAAATAGACCCATAGGTGATTCAGCAATTAGAATTATCAGATAAGAATTTAAAAGATAACTAAAATTAATATCTTCGAGAAAAAATAGGAAATGATGGAGAACTTCATAAAAAACCTGGAATTCATGAAATAGAGTTAAATGGAAACACTAGCCCTGAAAAATACACTGAATGAAATTGAGAATTCAATAGATAGATTTAATAGTAGATTAGAAGCAGAACAAACAGATATATACTACTATATATAAAATAGATAAACAGCAAGGATTTACTGTATAGCACAGGGAACTATATTCAATATCTTGTATAACCTATAATGGAAAAGAATCTGAAAAAATATATGTATAACTGAATCACTTTGCTGTACACCTGAAACTAACACAATATTGTAAATCAACTATACTTATATTTTAAAAAAGTAGAACAGAGAATTAGTGAACTGGAAGGTAAGTAAATTGCAAGTATCCAGCTGAACACACAGAGAGAAAAAAGGATGAAAAATAAACCATAGGAGACATATGGGACATGGTGAAAGATCTAATAAACATGTAATTGGAATTCCAAAAAGAAGGGAGAGAGAGAGACAGAATAAGAAAGAAGCAAGAGTTAAACCTAAATGGTAAAAGAATGTGAAAAAGAATAGATACATGTATATGTATAATTGAATCACTTTGCTGTGCACCTGAAACTAACGCAACACTGTTAATCAACTATACTCCAATATAAAATAAAAATTAAAAAAAAAAAGAAATGGTGGTAAAGAATTTTCTAAAATTGATGAAAACCATCAAGATTCTCTACCAAATTAGGAACTTCCCTGGCCGTCTGGTGGTTAAGACTCCCTGCTTCCAATGCAGGGGGCGTGGGTTTGATCCCTGGTTGGGGAACTAAAATCCCATATGCCATGTGGCCAAAAAAAAAAAAAAAAAGATTCTCTACCAAATCAAAGAAAGATAACATTAGACATTGTACCATCCCAAGGCACAAACTGCTGAAGGTCAAAGACAGAAAAAAAGTTAAAAGCAGCCAGAAAAAATATACTTAATTTTCCAGTATGTGACAGAATAGCTACTATTTATTGAGCAGTTACTGTGTGGCAGACACTATGCTAAATGCTCTGTAGGCACTATTTCGTTTTCACTATTGGGAAGGTCCAATTATTATCTTCAATTTAAAAATAAGGAATTGAGGCCCTCAGAGAGGTCAGCTAACATGTCCAAATTCAGATAGCTGGAGAGCAGAGGAGCTGGGCCTCCACCTGCTGCCAGTCTGACTCCAAACCCAGGCTCCTCACCACCATTCTACCCTGTCCCTTCAGGAGATACCCAGAGCACCATCACATATGACCTGGCTCTGGACCCAGGTCGCCCACATTCCCAGGCCATCTTTGAAGAGACAAAGAACAACACTCTCAGACATATAGTGACGTTGGGGCTGAGTCAGAAATGTAAGACCCTGAAGCTCCAGTTACTGGTGAGCAGAGGGTGACCATACTCCTGGGTCCTCCAAGCATGGGGCGGGCTTGGGATGTTGAGGAGGGCAGACCACCAAAACCCCACTGTCTCTCAGGATTGTGTAGAGGACTCACTGACCCCCATTGCCCTGCGCCTCAACTTCTCTCTGGTGGGAAAGCCCTTGTCCTCTTTTGGGAACCTCCGGCCAGTGCTGGCTGTAGATGCTCCGACACTCTTCACAGCCTCGGTGAGTCTGGGAGCTGGAGTCCAGCAGGGGTGTGGAAGGGACCAGAGGCCAAGGTTGTTGAAGCTCATTTTATTTCATTTCACATAATTTTATTTCAAGATTTCATTTTACTGTTTCATTTCACCTCTTTTCATGATTTCCTTTCATTTTTCTCATACTCTGTTTTGGCAGTTTCCCTTTGAGAAGAATTGTGGCAATGACAGCATTTGCCAGGATGACCTCAGCATCACCTTCAGTTTTATGAGGTGAGTTTCCTGTCCTCATTTTTACACCCAGACCTGCACCATGACCTGCTGCTCTGTTCTTCTCCTGGCCCCCAGGGGAGCCTGGCGCAGAGCAGCTGCCTCAGAGGTGTGTTTGTGTGGCTGCCTCGTGCACCGTCTTCTCTCTCCGAGTGTCCGCGCCTCCTTCCCGCCGGAACAGACCCGCTGCAGGAAAGCACTCAGCATCTCATGGCATGGCTTGTTCCCACCACAGCCTGGACACCCTGGTGGTGGGTGGTTCCCGGGACTTAAACGTGACGCTGACTGTGAGAAACCAGGGCGAGGACTCCTACAGAACACAGGTCACCTTCTTCTACCCATCTGGCTTGTCCTATCGGAGGGTGTCAGGCGCCCAGGTAGCCAAACCCTTCTCAGGCTCCATCTGGCTTTGCGTTCCCTGCCCCCATGGCTGGTGTTTGACATCATCACCTCTGCCTCCCTTGCCTTCCAGAACCAGCGCTCACAGCGGTTCTGGCGCCTGGTCTGTGAGTCTGACGTCTCCACTGAAGGGTCTGGGACCTTGAAGAGCACCAGCTGCAGCATAAACCACCCCATCTTCCCAGAGAACTCAGAGGTCAGGCTGTTGGCTCCTCCTCCCTTTTTCTCCTTTGTCTTCCTCTGAATTCTTCCCTAGTTCTTCTTTTTCTTCTTCTTCTTCTTTCCTCCTCCTCTTCCTTTTTCTTCTTCTTCTTCTTCTTCTCCTTCTCCTTCTCCTTCTCCTTCCCCTTCCCCTTCCCCTTCTTCTTCTTCTTCTTCTTCTTCTTCTTCTTCTTTCTTCTTCTTCTTCTTCTTCTTCTTCTTCTTCTTCTTCTTCTTCTTCTTCTTCTTCTTCTTCTTCTTCTTCTTCTTCTTCTTCTTCTTCTTCTTCTTCTTCTTCTTCTTCTTCTTCTTCTTCTTCTTCTTCTTCTTCTCCTCCTCCTCCTTCTCCTTCCTCTTCTCCTTCCCCTTCTCCTCCTTCTTCTTCTCCTTCTTCTCCTCCTCCTTCTTCTTCTGCTATTTCTACTTCTTCTCCTCCTTCTCCTTCTCCTCCTCCTTCTTCTTTGCTGCACTGCATGGCTTGTGGGATCTTAGTTTCCTGGCCAGATATTGAACCTGCGCCCTCGGCAGTGAAAATGCATGGAGTCCTAACCAATGGACCGCCAGGGAATTCTCTTCTTTCTTTTAAAAGTAGATGTTTCTTTGTTTTGAAAAACAGCTTTATTGAGATAAAATTCATCTACCACACAATTCACCCACTTCAAGTATACAATCCAGTGGCTTTTGCAATGTTCACAGTGTTGTGCATCCATCACCATGATCAATGTTAGTGTATTTTATTACCCCAAGAAAAGACCCTGCTCCCCTTAGCCTTCAGCCCGTGTCGTCCCATCTCTCCCAGCCCTAGGCAACCACTACTCTATTTGCTGTCTTGAGATTCACCTATTCTGGATATTTCATATAAATGGAATCATATAATAGGATTGCTTCTTTGACTGAGCATCATGCTTTCAAGGATCATCCGTGTTGCAGGATGTATTAATACTCAGATTCTTTTTACTGCTGAATAATATTCTGTTGTACGGATGTGCCCCATTTTATTTACCCATTCTTCAGCTGATGGACATTTGGGTTGTTCCTTCTCTCTTACTCTTGTCACTGTCTCTTCTTTCTCCAACTCCAGATCACCTTCAATATCACATTTGACGTGAACCCTGATGCTTTCTTTGGAAACAAACTACTTCTCAAGGCCAATGTGACCAGGTGCGCTATGCCTGGCCTCCTCCATTTTGAGGCCCCAGCCCCTGGCACCCCTGTTCAGGGTGGACCATTGCCCTCTCCCCACTGGTTCTCCCTTCAGTTCATTTGTTTACTCAACAAACACCAACTGAGCACCCACCACGTTCCAGGCATGGCCCCCTGTGCTGGTGGAACAGTGATGGACAAGACAGCTGTGATTCTTGCCCTCACAGAGGTTATAATTTAGGGGCAAAGACAGACAGGAAAGCCGATGATTATGATACAGTATGAAATGAATGATGTCCAGTCTTCTTGGGAGATTGGTGTTCAGAGAAGACTATACATTCAGGCTGTGAGTTAGCCAAGCAAAGGCATGAATTGAGGCTGGGCATGAAGACAGAGAGAAGGAAGTGTGGACCAAGCAAAGCCCGGAGACTGCAAAGGTCAGGCTGAGTTTGAGCACAGGAGGCAGGATTGAAGGAGTTGGTTAGATATAGGCCGTGTCATGAAATGACATGATGAGTGCTCTTAGGGAACTTGCAGTTTAACTTGGGAGTGACGTGATCACCTTTGCATGCTAGAAAGATCACTCTCCAGGAGCGGGGGAGATTGGGGTGGGAGTCGTTTTGAATTCAGGGGACCAGTGAGAAGAAGACATCCTTCTGCAGGCATCTGTCCTGGTGAGTAGGGATGGGCCTGGGCTACACAGGGGCAGCCCTGGTCTTTCCTACAATCTCTGTTTCCTCTGTTGGATTTAGAGGACAGCGTTTAGGATGCTGAGAGGACAGGACTTGGTGGTTGGTTGGTGATGGAGGGTGAGGGAGAGGAAGAAGGAGAAGGAAAGGCTGATTCTCAATTCTCAAGAGCTGACCAGAGCTCTCTGTTTCCCTTCAGTGAGAACAACATACCTGGGAACAACAAAACCGAATTCCAGCTGCAGCTGCCTGTGAAATACGCTGTCTACATGGTGGTCACCAGGTACTGGCTGCTGGGGCTTTTAGTTCTGCCTTCACCACTGGGCTGGACATGGCGCATTGAGTATCTGTGTGCACGAGTCTGTGCACGTGTGCCTGTGAGTGAGTCTGAGGATATGTGTGCACACGTGTGTGTCTGTACGTGCATGTGTACATGTGTGTGTGAGGGGCCCAAACTGGCACATGCTGCAGGTCCCACCCACACTGCCCCTGCACACCATCCCGCTCGCACCCTCTCAGGGCTGCGTTACCCGCGTGCCTGTTAACCCCTTTACACACTTAGCCCAAGAACCCCTCTCAGGACTCCCCTGATGTTCTGTCACCTCCTGCCCCTTCTTCTTTCTCCCATCAGCCTTGAGGTCTCGACCAAATATCTCAACTTCACAGCCTCAGAGAAGACCAGCCACATTATAGAGCATCAGTATCAGGTGGGGAGCTGAGAAGGAGCCTGGGGAGGGAAATCGAGATGATGGGAACACAGAAAGAATGGTAGAAGGGACTTCCCTGGTGGTCCAGTGGTTAAGACTTTGCCTTCCAATGCAGTGGGCACGGGTTTGATCCTTGGTCGGGGAACTAGGATCCCGCATGCCACGTGGCCAAAAAAATACATGATGGGAAACATGCATGAGGTGCCTGCTTTGGGCCAGGCTCTGTTCTAAGCTTGCTGTGAATCCACACACACCACCACGTGCATCCGTATGTGTATACACACACGTATTAACTCATTTTATCTTCGTAATGACCCTGTAACAGAGGTACTGTTGTCTCCCCCAGTTTATAGACGAAGAAACTGGGGCTCAGAGAGGCTAACAGAACATGCCCACAGTCTCACCCCTAGTGAGTGGAAGAGCCACTGCTTCCGACCAGCCTGTCTGGTTCTGGAATGGGTGTTTAACCCCTGTGCTCTCCTGTCTCTCAGAAAGCATCAAGAGGCAGGATGCTTGGGTCTGTGAGGCCTGATTCAGTACTGGGCTGTCGGGAGTGGGGAGCCTGATTCTAGTTGCTGGTGGGGGCAGAAAGGCCAGAACCCTGATATCTGCCCCTCCCCCCCCACGCAGTTCAACAACCTGGGAGGGAGGAAGCTCCCCATCAGTGTGGTCTTCTTGGTCCCCATCCAGCTGAACCAGGTGACCGTGTGGGACCAGCTCCACGTCACCTTCTCCCAGGTAAGCACAGCTGGGCCTGAGGATTGGGCCCAGCTCCTCTCTCCACAGCCCTGGTCTTTCCTAAAATCACTTCTGTTTCCTCTGTTGGGTTTTGGAGCCATTTCTGATCCTCTCTTGGACCTCGGTTTTCTCACCTCCCGGAGGGTGGACCCAGGAGCCCTCGCTTCAATCCATCCTCACAGTGTCCCTCTTTCCTCAGAACCTCTCCAGTAGATGCCACACCAACAAGAGTGACCCTCGTCGCTCTGACTTCCTGGGGGAGCTTAAGAAGACCCCACTGCTGGTGAGACTAAGCCCAGCCTCAGCCTCGGGGCTGCACGCAGACTCCGCAGTGCCCCCTCACCTGGGCCCAGTACCGGCTCTCATCTGCTGGCTGAGTGCATGGGATGTGGCCTGCATCCAGCTTTCCTGCTCACCTCTCTCCCCTCCTCCCTTCCCCAGAACTGCTCCATCGCTGTCTGCCAGAGAATCCAGTGTGACATCCCGTCCTTTGGCGTCCAAGAAGAATTCAAGGTCACCCTCAAGGGCAACCTCGCATTTGACTGGTATATCAAGGTAGGTGGGTGCCTGAGGCTCGGCTGGGCACAGACAAGATCCTCCAGGGTCAATGGGTCCAGCTCCCATCCTCTCTCTCCCACAGACTTTGCATAACCACATTCAGGTTGTGAGCACTGCGGAGATCTTGTTTGATGATTCGGAGTTCGCCCTGCTCCCAGGACAGGGCGCGTTTGTGAGGGCCCAGGTATCTGTCTCGGACCCAGAGGGACCGCTGGAGGCAGGAGAGGAGGCTGGGCTTGTGGGAGAGAGAGAGAGAGGGGGCTGGGGAGGAGGAGTGAGGGCTGGGGTTAGGGGGCACAGGGGATTTAGTCATGGGGTTCGGGGAGCACACAAGGTCTGACTGGGGAACCCCCAGAAATCCAGAGTCTTTCTCCCCTGATGCCCCCCCTCCCCCTCTCCCTGCTCCAGACAGAGACCAAGGTGGAGCCTTACGAAGTACATAACCCTGTCCCGCTGATCGTGGGCAGCTCGGTTGGGGGGCTGGTGCTCCTGGCCCTCGTCACTGCCGGCCTGTACAAGGTAACTCCCCCGGGGCCCTCTTCCTGCCCCTCCCCTCCCCCCCACCCCCATGGCTTCTCACTCAGCAGCGCCTTCCTGGGTTCAGCTCCCAGCTGTGCCTCAGGCAGCTCACAGAGCCTCAGTTTCTTCAGCTGTAAAATGAGACTATAAATACCCATTCTGTGGAGGTCTTTGGGTTCGTATCTCTAGAGCACTTAGAATGGTCTCTGGTACAGAGTAAACACTATATAAAGAGTACTTATTATTATATTTTATATTTCTTTCCCTCTTTTCTTTCTCAATAGTGATGCCATCCCCCTCCCTGTCCCACTTTCCCCAGATCTATTCTGCACTCCGCCACGTTATTCTTTGCATCTCTTGGTCCCGCCGTCTCCCAGCCTGGCCTGCATGGCCTTCACTCGCCCTCCTGGACTTGGTGCCCTTACTCCCCTGCCTCTGTCTCCACAGCTTGGCTTCTTCAAACGACAGTACAAGGACATGATAACTGAAGCTGGTCCTGAAACTGCCTCTCCCCAGTAACAGCAGCTCCTTCCCCACTCCTTGCTGAGTGGCCTTCCCTGCAGCAAACAGGATGTGGTCGGACCGAAGAGTGAGCGGGTCCCCAGGCTGCTGGATGGACACATCTGTTGGGAGACCAGGGCAGTGATGTCTCACTCAGGAGCAACCTGCTTGGGTTTCCATTCCTGTGTGTGTGTGTGTGTGTGTGTGTGCGTGCGCATGCACGAGTGTGAATAGTGTGTGTGGCTCAGATCTCTCTCGCATGAGGACAAGTGCCTTCCGCACAAATCTCAGGCAGAAGGGAGTTGCTTGGGCTTCCTTGTGTGTGGGTGGAGGTGCCATTGGTTCTTCCTCGGGGACAGAAGTGATGGCAGCTTTTGTGGGTGAACACAAAGGGAAGTGCAAGAAATCCTCCCCCAGCTATAGGAAGCGAGACCTCCTTTTGTGTGTGAGCCCGCAGGCCAGCAGGAGCCCATGCAGCTGGGCCTGAGCCTACCTGGACAAGCCAGCAGGAACCTGTCCAAACCATTCCACACTAGAGCTGATGTGTCCAGTGTGCAATGGTGCACCTCCCTTTATGTATTCATTTTATTATTTTAATGCTACTTTTATTTTTTGAATGGATGAACAGGTCCGTAGTATCAAAATCAAAAGACACGCAAGGGTGTGTGATGAAGTTTCCCTTCCATCCTGGTCTGCCAGCCATTTAGGTCTCTTGTAAAGGATAGTCCAGGTTATGCGTTTGGGGGTCTCCTTCACAAAGATTCTAGGCATATGCACACACACACACACACACACAAGCTTTTTTGCACAAATGGCAGCATGCATTGTTTATACTGTTCTGCATCTTGCTTTCTTCATTAATATGGCTCAGACATTGTTTTATATCAAGACATAAAGTACTTTTTCATTCTTTTATATAGTGCACCATGTTCCACTGTGTGGGTGGATCCTAACGTCCTTGTCTCCCTCCGATATATTATTTCTAGCTTCTCACAATGACAAACAATGGTGAATTAATAAATTGAATATATGTCGTTTTTGCATATGTGTAAGATAATTTATAGGATACATTCCCGGAAGTCTGAATTCTGCCAGAAGCAACCCCAAGAGAAGAATTTGAGTGAAAGAAGCTTATTTAGGAGAGACTCCAGGAAATATCAGTGGGGGAGGGACGTGAGCTGGGGAGGGAAAGGCAGCCAGTAAAGGGTATATTATCAACAGAGGGACCATTATGAGCTCCTGGAGTGTAACCCCACCGGGGAGGTCTGGGACGCAAAGTAGAACACACACCTTGACACTTCCCACCCGAGCAGAGAAGGAGCTGGCGTATGGATACACCAATTCCACATAGTTATTGGCTGAGGGTTGCTCTTTGTGGGGAAGGAAGTGCTAATTCCCTGGCACCTCTGGCCAGCCCTGAATGTAGGCAGAGCGGCTCTGGTGGCCAGAGAAAGGGCTACAGATGCTGCCAGTTGGAAGTCTGCCAGGTGAGCATAGCCCCTGGCAAGGCCCGCAGGGATCCGGGCAGGGTACCAACAGCACTTGCTATGAAGAGTGAGTACAGATGAAGTTTTGATAGCTGTTTCTAGGTAGCCCTCCCTCCTCTGGGGAGTTCTCCCACTGCCCATCTCCCAACCTTTGCCAGTGCAGTACCCACGACTCTGCCCTTAGCACCCATCCTAATGCTCACATCAGTCCTGCTAAGTGGCCATCTCTTGCTATTTACTGATGTCTGAATTTCACTTATGAGGAAGCTGAGACTTAGAGAGATCATCTCAATTGCCTGAGGTCATACAGATAAAGAGGAGATGGAGCTGGGATTCAAACCTGTTTCTGTCTGGCTCCAAAGCTTTTCTCTTTTACTGTCCCGACGGCCTCAGAGGAATGGCCTGTAGCAGGCACGAGGGAGGTAGTGGGGAGAAAGTGGCTGTTGTTTAGCTGTTATAATATCAGGTGAACCATATGAAATCGCTGACACATTTGTTGACAAAAATGGCAATTGCATGCAGTTCATCGAGATACAGGAAAATCATGGCTTAGATGGACATCTGCTCCAGATGTGATAGGAAGGAGGGCAGGTGAGGGAAGTGTCCTAGGGGAGGCGACCCCTGACTCAAGTAGGGGCAAGAGTCTTCCAGTCAGAGGGCAGCACATGTGGGGCTAGCAGAGTGGGCAGGAGCTTGGGCATATGTGCTCTGTAAGCTAGAGTGAGGAGTTTGAGTTTTATTCAAAGTGCAATTAGATGTCATCAAAGGATGACTGATAAGACAATGGCCCTTTGTATCTTTGGGGGTGTTGCAGCACATGTCACTTGAAATTGTTCTACATGATTTCTTCTTCTGACTTCAAAATCCATTAAAAATCCATTTTCTTGGGGCTTCCCTGGTGGCGCAGTGGTTGAGAATCTGCCTGCTAATGCAGGGGACACGGGTTCGAGCCCTGGTCTGGGAAGATCCCACATGCTGCGGACCAACTAGGCCCGTGAGCCACAACTACTGAGCCTGCACGTCTGGAGCCTGTGCTCCGCAACAAGAGAGGCCACGATAGTGAGAGGCCCATGCACCGCGATGAAGAGTGGCCCCCGCTCGCCGCAACTAGGGGAAGCCCTCGCACAGAAACAAAAACCCAACACAGCCAAAAAAATAAATAAATAAAAATCCATTTTCTTCTTCCTTAAGTTGAAAGACAAAAAAACCTCAAGATCTCCAGATGTCCTTAAGTGACCCAGAAAGGAGAGGGCCTCTGTACCTGCAGGCACCTGTCCTTGGATGGGCAGTCAAGGCTCAGAGTCCACATCGGCCTCTTTGCACTGGAAACTTGTGTTGAATTCAGTCAGATAGGAGCTTTATGATAGGTTAAAAAGTAAATTATTTCTAGTGACAAATTACCCTAGCATGATCACAAAGTTACTAATAAACAGGGCCATAGATCTCTGGTGAGAAGCAGATAAACCCAGGAAAGTCTGTCCTTGTTTTTACTTTTTGGGGTTCAGAATAAACAAATCTCTGCAGTCTCCACCCTTCTTTTCTTACTTAGTAATAGGTTCTTATCTGGGACACCGTGGAAGATTGTTATATTGTTATATTAATAGTTATGACCCTCGATGAATTGTGTCTCCCTGCATCCCACTCCCTTGCAATGTGACATTGCTGCTGCTCCCATCAAGTGGTGGGGTCTTCCTCTCTACCCTCTGGAATCTGGGTTGCTCTTGTGCTTTGCTTTGACCAATAGAATGTGGTAGAAGGGCTATTGTGCAAGTTCCTGGGCCTAGACCGTCAGAAGCACTGCAGCTTCTGTGCTCAACCTCTCAGACTCCTGAGACCACTGTGCTGAGACCCAGTTAGCCTATTGGAGAATGAGACAACTGAGGCCCCCAGCCGACAGCCAGCACAACCGCATGCATGAGGCCATAATGGACCTTCCAGCCCAGTCCAACCATCCAACAACTGCAGCCACAGGCAAGTCCAACAAAAGAACTGCCCAGGGGCTTCCCTGGTGGCACAGTGGTTGAGAGTCCGCCTGCCAATGCAGGGGACACGGGTTTGAGCCCTGGTCTGGGAGGATCCCACATGCTGCGGAGCAACTGGGCCCGTGAGCCACAATTACTGAGCCTGCGCATCTGGAGCCTGTGCTCCGCAACAAGAGAGGCCACGATAGTGAGAGGCCCGCGCACCGCGATGAGGAGTGGCCCCCGCTTGCCACAACTAGAGAAAGCCCTCGCACAGAAATGAAGACCCAACGCAGCCATAAATAAATAAATAAATAAATAAATAAATATTAAAAAAAAAAAAAAAAGAACTGCCCAGATTGTCACTTCCCAGAACTGTGAGAAATCATAAATTGTGGATGTTTCAATCCACTGTGTTTTGGAGTGGCTGGTTATGATGCAATGGATAACTAATACAGCCAAACAATGAAATAACATTTCTCATTTTCCTTTGTGGCTAGGTGTGGCCATGTAGCTATATTCTGGTGAAGGGGATGTGAGTAGAGTGAGTGAACAACTTTGGAGTCAGGTCCTTTGAGAGAAGGAGTATGCTCCTTTTCTCCTTGCCATCTTTTCACCAGCTGGAGTGTGAATGTTGTGGTGCACCATTTTTTCTTTTTTCAATTTTATTTTATTTTATTTTTTTTAACATCTTTATTGGAGTATAATTGCTTTACAATGGTGTGTTAGTTTCTGCTTTATAACAAAGTGAATCAGCTATACATATACATATATCCCCATATTTCTTCCCTCTTGTGTTTCCCTCCCTCCCACCCCTCTAGATGGTCACAAAGCATGAAGCTGATCTCCCTGTGCTATGTGGCTTCTTCCCACTAGCTATCAGTTTTACATTTGGTAGTGTATATATGTAAATGCCACTCTCTCACTTTGTCCCAGCTTACCCTTCCCCCTCCCCGTGTCCTCAAGTCCATTCTCTAGTAGGTCTGCATCTTTATTCCCATCCTGCCCCCAGGTTCTTCATGATCTTTTTTTTTTTTTTTTTAGATTCCATATACATGTGTTAGCATATGGTATTTGTTTTTCTCTTTCTGACTTACTTCAGTCTGTATGACAGACTACAGATCCATCCACCTCACTGCAAATAACTCAATTTCATTTCTTTTTATGGCTGAGTAATATTCCATTGTATATATGTGCCACATCTTCTTTATCCATTCATCTGTCGATGGACACTTAGGTTGCTTCCATGTCCTGGCTATTGTAAATAGAGCTGCAATGAATATTGTGGTACATGACTTTTTTTGAATTATGGTTTTCTCAGGGTATATGCCCAGTAGTGGGATTGCTGGGTCATATGGTAGTTCTATTTTTAGTTTTTTAAGGACCCTCCATATTGTTCCATATTGTTCTCCATAGTGACTGTATCAATTTACATTCCCACCAACAGTGCAAGAGGGTTCCCTTTTCTCCACACCCTCTCCAGCATTTATTGTTTGTAGATTTTTTGATGATGGCCATTCTGACTGGTGTGAGGAGATATCTCATGGTAGTTTTGGTTTGCATTTCTCTAATGATTAGTGATGTTGAGCATTCTTTCATGTGTTTGTTGGCCATCTGTATATCTTCTTTTGAGAAATGTCTATTTAGGTCTTCTGCCCATTTTTGGATTGGGTTTTTGGTTTTTTTGATATTGAGCTGCTTGTAAATTTTGGAGATTAATCCTTTGTCCGTTGCTTCATTTGCAAATATTTTCTCCTGTTCTAAGGGTTGTCTTTTCATCTTGTTTATGGTTTCCTTTGCTGTGCAAAAGCTTTTAAGTTTCATTAGGTCCCATTTGTTTTTGTTTTTATTTCCATTTCTGTAGGAGGTGGGTCAAAAAGGATCTTGCTGTGATTTATGTCATAGAGTGTTCTGCCTATGTTTTCCTCTAAGAGTTTGATATTGTCTGGCCTTACATTTAGGTCTTTAATCCATTTTGAGTTTATTTTTGTGTATGGTGTTAGGGAGTGCTCTAATTTCATTCTTTTACATGTAGCTGTCCAGTTTTCCCAGCACCACTTATTGAAGAGGCTGTCTTTTCTCCATTGTAATTTCTTGCCTCCTTTATCAAAAATAAGGTGACCATATGTGCGTGGGTTTATCTCTGGGCTTTCTATCCTGTTCCATTGATCTATATTTCTGTTTTTGTGCCAGTACCATACTGTCTTGATTACTGTAGCTTTGTAGTATAGTCTGAAGTCCAGGAGCCTGATTCCTCCAGCTCCGTTTTTCTTTCTCAAGATTGCTTTCGTTATTTGGGGTCTTTTGTGTTTCCATACCACTTGTGAAATTTTTTGTTCTAGTTCTGTGAAAAATGCCAGTGGTAGTTTGATAGGGATTGCATTGAATCTGTAGATTGCTTTGGGTAGTATAGTCATTGTCACAATGTTGATTCTTCCAATCCAAGAACATGATATATCTCTCCATCTGTTGGTATCATCTTTAATTTCTTTCATCAGTGTCTTATCATTTTCTGCATACAGGTCTTTTGTCTCCTTAGGTAGGTTTATTCCTAGGTATTTTATTCTTTTTGTTGCAATGGTAAATGAGAGTGTTTCCTTAATTTCACTTTCAGATTTTTCATCATTAGTGTATAGGAATGCAAGAGATTTCTGTACATTAATTTTGTATCCTGCAAATTTGCCAAATTCATTGATTAGCTCTAGTAGTTTTCTGGTAATATCTTTAGGATTCTCTATGTATAATATCATGTCATCTGCAAACAGTGACAGCTTTACTTCTTCTTTTCCAGTTTGGATTCCTTTTATTTTTTTTTCTTCTCTGATTACTGTGGCTAAAACTTCCAAAACTATGTTGAATAATAGTGGTGAGAGTGGGCAAACTTGTCTTGTTCCTGATCTTAGTGGAATTGGTTTTAGTTTTTCACCATTGAGGATGATGTTGGCTGTGGGTTTGTCATATATGGCCTTTATTATGTTGAGGTAAGTTCCCTCTATGCCCACTTTCTGGAGGGTTTTTATCATAAATGGGTGTTGAATCTTGTCAAAAGCTTTTTCTGCATCTATTGAGATGATCATATGGTTTTTATTCTTCAATTTGGTAATATGGTGTATCATATTGCTTGATTTGCGTATATTGAAGAATCCTTGCATTCCTGGGATAAACCCCACTTGATCATGGTGTATGATCCTTTTAATGTGCTGTTGGATTCTGTTTGCTAGTAATGTGTTGAGGGTTTTTGCATCTATGTTCATCAGTGATATTGACCTGTAGTTTTCTTTCTTTGTGACATCTTTCTTTGGTTTTGTTATCAGAGTGATGGTGGCCTCGTATAATGAGTTTGGAAGTGTTCCTCCCTCTGCTATATTTTGGAAGAGTTTGAGAAGGATAGGTGTTAGCTCTAAATGTTTGATAGAATTCGCCTGTGAAGCCATCTGGTCCTAGGCTTTTGTTTGTTGGAAGATTTTTAATCATGGTTTCAATTTCAGTTCTTGTGATTGGTCTGTTTATATTTTCTATTTCTTCCTGGTTCAGTCTCGGAAGGTTGTGGTTTTCTAAAAATTTGTCCATTTCTTCCAGGTTGTCCATTTTATTGGCATATAGTTGCTTGTAATAATCTCTCATGAGCCTCTGTGTTTCTGCAGTGTCAGTTGTTACTTCTCCTTTTTCATTTCTAATCCTATTGATTTGAGTCTTCTCCCTTTTTTTCTTGATGAGTCTGGCTAATGGTTTATCAATTTTGTTTATCTTCTCAAAGAACCAGCTTTTAGTTTTATTGATCTTTGCTATTGTTTCCTTCATTTCTTTTTTAATTTATTTCTGATCTGATCTTTATGATTTCTTTCCTTCTGCTAATTTTGGGGATTTTTGTTCTTCTTTCTCTAATTGCTTTAGGTATAAAGTTAGGTTGTTTATTTGAGATGTTTCTTGTTTCTTAAGGTAGGATTGTATTGCTATAAACTTCCCTCTTAGAACTGCTTTTGCTGCATCCCATAGGTTTTGGGTCGTCGTGTTTTCATTGTCATTTGTCTCTAGGTATTTTTTTATTTCCCCTTTGATTTATTCAGTGATCTCTTGGTTATTAAATAGTGTATTGTTTAGCCCCCTTGTGTTTATATTTTTTACAGATTTTTCCCTGTAATTGATATTTAATCTCATAGCGTTGTGGTCAGAAAAGATACTTGATAAGATTTCAATTTTCTTAAATTTACCAAGGCTTGATTTGTGACCCAAGATGTGACCTATCCTGGAGAATGTTCCATGTGCACTTGAGAAGAAAGTGTAATCTGCTGTTTTGGGATGGAATGTCCTATAAATATCAATTAAATCTATCTCGTCTATTGTGTCATTTAAAGCTTGTGTTTCCTTATTAATTTTCTGTCTGGATGATCTGTCCCTTGGTGTAAGTGAGGTGCTAAAGTCCCCCACTATTATTGTGTTACTGTCAATTTCCTCTTTTATAGCTGTTAGCAGTTGCCTTATGTACTGAAGTGCCCCTATGTTGGGTGCATATATATTTATAATTGTTATATCTTCTTCTTGGATTGATCCCTTGATCATTATGTAGTGTCCTTCCTTGTCTCTTGTAACATTCTTTATTTTAACGTCTATTTTATCTGATATGAGTATTGCTACTCCAGCTTTCTTTTGATTTCCATTTGCATGGAATATCTTTTTCCATCCCCTCACTTTCAGTCTGTATGTGTCCCTAGGTCTGAAGTGGGTCTCTTGTAGACAGCATATAGATGGATCTTGTTTTTGTATCCATTCAGCCAGTCTATATCTTTTGGTTGGAGCATTTAATCCATTTACATTTAAGGTAATTATCAATATGTATGTTCCTATGACCATTTTCTTAATTGTTTTGTGTTTGTTATTGTAGGTCTTTTCCTTCTCTTGTGTTTCCTGACTAGAGAAATTCCTTTAGCATTTGTTGTAGAGCTGGTTTGGTGGTGCTGAATTCTCTTAGCTTTTGCTTGTCTGTAAAGGTTTTAATCTCTCCGTCTACTCTGAGTGAGATCCTTGCTAGGTAGAGTAATCTTGGTTGTAGGTTTTTCCCTTTCATCACTTTAAATACGTCCTGCCCTTCCCTTCTGGCTTGCAGAGTTTCTGCTGAAAGATCAGCTGTTAACCTTATGGGGATTCCTTTGTATGTTAGTTGTTTTTCCCTTGCTGCTTTTAATATTTTTTCTTTGTATTTACTTTTTGATAGTTTGATGAATATGTGTCTTGGCATGTTTCTCCTTGGATTTATCCTGTATGGGACTCTCTGTGCTTCCTGGACTTGAGTAACTATTTGCTTTCCCATATTAGGGAAGTTTTCAACTATAATCTCTTCAAATATTTTCTGAGTCCCTTTCTTTCACTCTTCTTCTTCTGGGACCCCTATAATTCGAATGTTGGTGCGTTTTTGTTTGTTTGTTTTTTGTTTTTTTCATAAATAACATTTTATTGAACATACCCACACACCTTTATCAGTGGCAGAGTTGAGTAGTTGCAACAGAGACCATATGGCCCACAAGCCTAAAATATTTACTTGCTGGTGCTTTTTTTTTTTTTTTTTCACACACACACACTGTATTTTATTTTTACAAGAGATAAATAGACTGACACCAAGCATTGTACATGGATGACCACAACAAAAGCAACAATGATTGCAATTACCAAACATGAAACACACTCATACTATGTCATAATATTGACATTCAGTCCAGTAATCCTCCACTGTAACAGCTCCTTTACTTTGCAGTGAAAATTGATTTGTATATTCTTTGCCTCTGAGTCCTTGTGGGATTTTTTTTTTTAATTCAGACGGAAAGTCACAAAAATTATACTCATCCTCATCAGTTCACTCAGTCCCATGTAATTAATTTTTTTTTCATCTTGATCTTTTGTTAGCACTTTTATGAGTTCATCAGTTTTTTATTAGAGTTCTGAAAATGCTTATTCATTCAGTTCAGCAGTACAGTCAGTTACCAGAAACCTGTACTTGTCAGAGTCTTTTCCATGAATTTCTTAAAGATGAAACCCTTTTATAGGAACATATTTGCAAAAGCATCAGAGTACACCCAGAACTGTCTGTAAATGACAAAAGACTTAAAAATGTCCACAGTTAAAAATTTGATGAAAGTTCATAATAATGCAGTTGACAAGAAAATTAGTTATTTCTGAGATATACATTTTAAGGTAATAACTAGGATTATGACTTATAACATTATACCAGAACAGATAAGATTTTTAGAAATTTCATGTAATGTCTGAAACATTTATATTAACATATTTCCATACAAATAACCCAATGAAAGTTTAGTATTAGTTGTTTTGTTTGTTTGTTTTTTTATACTGCAGGTTCTTATTAGGCATCAATTTTATACACATCAGTGTATACATGTCAATCCCAATCGCCCAATTCAGCACAACACCATCCCCACCCCACCGCAGTTTTCCCCCCTTGGTGTCCATATGTTTAAGCAATGTTTAACAAAGCAATGTTTAACAAAGACCTAGAAGAATTAAAGAATAAACAAACAGAGGAACAATACAATACAATACAATAACTGAAATGAAAACTACACTAGAAGGAATCAATAGCAGCATAACTGAGGCAGAAGAACGGATAAGTGACCTGGAAGACAGAATGGTGGAATTCACTGCTGCGGAACAGAATAAAGAAAAAAGAATGAAAAGAAATAAAGACAGCCTAAGAGACCTCTGGGACAACATTAAATGCAACAACATTCACATTATAGGGGTCCCAGAAGGAGAAGAGAGAGAGAAAGGACCCGAGAAAATATTTGAAGAGATTATAGTCGAAAACTTCCCTAACATGGGAAAGGAAATAGCCACCCAAGTCCAGGAAGCACAGTGAGTCCCATACAGGATAAACCCAAGGAGAAACATGCTGAGACACATAGCAATCAAACTGGCAAAAATTAAAGACAAAGAAAAATTACTGAAAGCAGCAAGGGAAAAATGACAAATAACATAAAAGGGAACTCCCATAAGGTTAACAGCTGATTTCTCAGCAGAAACTCTACAAGCCAGAAGGGAGTGGCATGATATACTTAAAGTGATGAAAGGGAAGAACCTACAACCAAGATTACTCTACCCGGCAAGGATCTCATTCAGATTTGATGGAGAAATCAAAAGCTTTACAGACAAGCAAAAGCTACGAGAATTCAGCACCACCAAACCAGCTCTACAACAAATGCTAAAGGAACTTCTCTAAGTGGGAAACACAAAAGAAGAAAAGGACCTACAAAAACAAACCCAAAACAATTAAGAAAATGGTCATAGGAACATACATATTGATAATTACCTAAACGTTAATGGATTAAATGCTCCAACCAAAAGACACAGGCTTGCTGAATGGATACAAAAACAAGACCCATATATATGCTGTCTACAAGAGACCCACTTCAGACCTAGGGACACATACAGACTGAAAGTGAGGGGATGGAAAAAGATATTCCATGCAAATGGAAATCAAAAGAAAGCTGGAGTAGCAATACTCATATCAGATAAAATAGACGTTAAAATAAAGAATGTTACAAGAGACAAGGAAGGACACTACATAATGATCAAGGGATCAATCCAAGAAGAAGATATAACAATTATAAATATATATGCACCCAACATAGGGGCACTTCAGTACATAAGGCAACTGCTAACAGCTATAAAAGAGGAAATTGACAGTAACACAATAATAGTGGGGGACTTTAGCACCTCACTTACACCAAGGGACAGATCATCCAGACAGAAAATTAATAAGGAAACACAAGCTTTAAATGACACAATAGACGAGATAGATTTAATTGATATTTATAGGACATTCCATCCCAAAACAGCAGATTACACTTTCTTCTCAAGTGCGCATGTAACATTCTCCAGGATAGGTCACATCTTGGGTCACCAATCAAGCCTCAGTAAATTTAAGAAAATTGAAATCATATCAAGCATCTTTTCTGACCACAATGCTATGAGATTAGAAATGAATTACAGGGAAAAAAATGTAAAAAACACAAACACATGGAGGCTAAACAATACGTTATTAAATAACCAAGCGATCACTGAAGAAATCAAAGAGGAAATAAAAAAATACCTAGAGACAAATGACAATGAAAACACGACGATCCAAAACCTATGGGATGCAGCAAAAGCAGTTCTAAGAGGGAAGTTTATAGCTATACCAGCCTACCTTAAGAAACAAGAAAAATCTCAAATAAACAATCTAACCTTACACCTAAGGGAGCTAGAGAAAGAACACAAACAAAACCCAAAGTTAGCAGAAGGAAAGAAATCATAAAGATCAGAGCAGAAATAAATGAAATAGAAACAAGGAAAACAATAGCAAAGATCAATAAAACTAAAAGCTGGTTCTTTGAGAAGATAAACAGAAATGATAAACCATTGGCCAGACTCATCAAGAAAAAGAGGGAGAGGACTCAAATCAATAAAATTAGAAATGAAAAAGGAGAAGTTACAACAGACACCGCAAAAATACAAAGCATCCTAAGAGACTACTATAAGCAACTCTATGCCAGTAAAATGGACAACCTGGAAGAAATGGACAAATTCTTAGAAAGGTATAACCTTCCAAGACTGAACCAGGAAGAAAGAGAAAATATGAACAGACCAATCACAAGTAATGAAATTGAAACTGTGATTAAAAATCGTCCAACAAACAAAAGTCCAGGACCAGATGGCTTCACAGGTGAATTTTATCAAACATTTAGAGAAGAGCTAATACCCATCCTTCTCAAACTCTTCCAAAAAATTGCAGAGGAAGGAACACTCCCAAACTCATTCTATGAGGCCACCATCACCCTGATACCAAAACCAGGCAAAGATACTACAAAAAAAGAAAATTACAGACCAATATCACTGATGAATATAGATGCAAAAATCCTCAACAAAATAGTAGCAAACAGAATCCAACAACACATTAAAAGGATCATACACCATGATCAAGTGGGGTTTATCCCAGGGATGCAAGGATTCTTCAATATATGTAAATCTATCAATGTGCTACACCATATTAACAAATTGAAGAATAAAAACCATATGATCATCTCAATAGATGCAGAAAAAGCTTTTGACAAAATCCAACACCCATTTATGATAAAAACTCTCCAAAAAGTGGGCATAGAGGGAACCTACCTCAACATAATAAAGGCCATATACGACAAACCCACAGCAAACATTATTCTCAATGGTGAAAAACTGAAAGCATTTCCTCTAAGATCAGGAACAAGACAAGGATATCCACTCTCACCACTATTATTCAACATAGTTTTGGAAGTCCTAGCCATGGCAATCAGAGAAGAAAAAGAAATAAAAGGAATACAAATTGGAAAAGAAGAACTAAAACTGTCACTGTTTGCAGATGACATGATACTATACATAGAGAATCCTAAAGATATTACCAGAAAACTACTAGAGCTAATCAATGAATTTGGTAAATTTGCAGGATACAAAATTAATGCACAGAAATCTCTTGCATTCCTATACACTAATGATGAAAAATCTGAAAGTGAAATTAAGGAAACACTCCCATTTACCATTGCAACAAAAAGAATAAAATACCTAGGGATAAACCTACCTAAGGAGACAAAAGATCTGTATGCAGAAAACTATAAGACACTGATGAAAGAAATTAAAGATGATACCAACAGATGGAGAGATATACCGTGTTCTTGGATTGGAAGAATCAACATTGTGAAAATGACTATACTACCCAAAGCAATCTACAGATTCAATGCAATCCCTATCAAACTACCACTGGCATTTTTCACAGAACTAGAACAAAATATTTCACAAGTTGTATGGAAACACAAAAGACCCCGAATAGCCA
Source organism: Eschrichtius robustus (assembly GCF_028021215.1). Taxonomy (NCBI): domain Eukaryota; kingdom Metazoa; phylum Chordata; class Mammalia; order Artiodactyla; family Eschrichtiidae; genus Eschrichtius; species Eschrichtius robustus. Next base: position 77,674,279 of record NC_090839.1, read on the forward strand.
AAGCAGTCTTGAGGGAAAAAAAAGGAGCTGGAGGAATCAGACTCCCTGACTTCAGACTATACTACAAAGCTACAGTAATCAAGACAATATGGTACTGGCACAAAAGCAGAAACATAGATCAATGGAACAAGATAGAAAGCCCAGAGATAAACCCACACACCTATGGTCAACTAATCTATGACCAAGGAGGCAAGGATATACAATGGAGAAAAGACAGTCTCTTCAATAAGTGGTGCTGGGAAAACTGGACAGTTACATGTAAAAGAATGAAATTACAACACTCCCTAACACCATACACAAAAATAAACTCAAAATGGATTAGAGACCTAAATGTAAGACCAGACACTATAAAACTCTTAGAGGAAAACATAGGAAGGACACTCTTTGACGTAAATAACAGCAAGATCTTTTGTGATCCACCTCTTAGAGTAATGGAAATAAAAACAAAAGTAAACAAATGGGACCTAATGAAACTTCAAAGCTTTTGCACAGCAAAGGAAACCATAAACAAGACGAAAAGACAACCCTCAGAATGGGAGAAAATATATGCAAATGAATCAACAGACAAAGGATTAATCTCCAAAATATATAAACAGCTCATTTAGCTCAATATTAAAGAAACAAACAACCCAATCCAAAAATGGGCAGAAGACCTAAATAGACACTTCTCCAAAGAAGACATACAGATGGCCAAGAAGCACATGAAAAGCTGCTCAACATCACTAGTTATTAGAGAAATGCAAATCAAACCTACAATGAGGTATCACCTCACACCAGTTAGAATGGGCATCATCAGAAAATCTACAAACAACAAATGCTGGAGAGGGTGTGGAGAAAAGGGAACCCTCTTGCACTGTTGGTGGGAATATAAATTGATACAGCCACTATGGAGACAGTATAGAGGTTCCTTAAAAAACTAAAAATAGAATTACCATATGACCCAGCAATCCCACTACTGGGCATATACCCAGCGAAAACCATAATTCAAAAAGACACATGCACCCCAATGTTCATTGCAGCACTGTTTACAACAGCCAGGTCATGGAAGCAACCTAAATGCCCATCAACAGGCGAATGGATAAAGAAGGTGTGGTACATATATACAATAGAATATTACTCAGCCATAAAAAGGAACGAAATTGGGTCATTTGTAGAGACGTGGATGGATCTAGAGACTGTCATACAGAGTGAAGTAAGTCAGAAAGAGAAAAACAAATATCGTATATTAACGCATGTATGTGGAACCTAGAAAAATGGTACAGATGAACCGGTTTGCAGGGCAGAAATTGAGACACAGATGTAGAGAACAAACATATGGACACCAAGGGGGGAAAGTGGCGGGGGCGGGGGGCGGTGGTGGTGGTGGTGGTGGTGTGATGAATTGGGCAATTGGGATTGACATGTATACACTGATGTATATAAAATTGATGACTAATAAGGACCTGCTGTATAAAAATAAAATAAAATTCAAAAATTCAAAAAAAAAAAAAGCTGGATGTGACTGACTCATGATCCCACTGAGCTGAGAAGATGAGTAACTGGGGTGTCCACCCCTTCCTTGCTTATATCATCCCCTTCAATCGCCGTCTTTTTCTGGAAATGTCAAAGTCATGATTCACTGAAATAGGGCTGTGAGTTTTAGACACCCTAAGGTCTTGGCTGGAGCCTCACTGTCCTCATCTGTAAAATGAGTGCGCTGAATTAAGAACCCATCCTGTTCTACACTTTTACGATCCAAGTTATCCTTGCCAAAGGCAAGGTGCCTTACCTTGGCTTTTCTCTGAAGCATCATGGAAGTATGTTGGGCAGCTTGAGAGGAGAGATGGAGTCTTACTGGTCCAGGGTTCTTATCTTGTCCATCCTCACTCATCCAGGGTGGAACCCAAGTCTAAGAAAAGAGAGCGAAGGAAAGGCCAGGTTCAAGGTCCTTCGAAGGCTGGTGGTCTCTCAACCTGTCCACAACACCAACCCTGCGTCTCCCAGACTTCTTCTGGTTTAAATCATTTCTGGTTGTCTTTTATCCTCTCCAGCATCTGGGCCACTTCTCCTTTCTCTTTATTGGGTTTTTCTGTCACCATTTCCTCTTGGAATTGAACCCCTGCACCCTCGCTCTCTCCCTCTCTCAAATTTTCTTTATCGCCAAGAATTCCAGGACCTTTCTCCAGCCATGTTGTGTCTGAGGTCTCCTCAGGGCTGTTCCCCTCCGGGTGACATTGCTACTCCCGTCCCTGTCCCCTCCCCCTCCCTCACTGTCCTGGCACAGCCCACTCCAGGGTCACCAACAGCCTCTGTAGCCAGATCCAGAGACTTCCTCATTTCTTACTTCACTCAGTGTCACTTGACTGCAGCCTGTGATGCTGTTCACGCTCCTTCTCTCCATGCTGCCTTTGCACTGTGCCCTTCTCTCTCCTTCTTTGTGGACACTTTCTTTCCCCACCTTCTTGAGCCCCTATTCTGTGGCCATCATTGGCGTTTCCTTGGGACCCAGCCCAGGCCCATTTATCTCCTTCCTCTTCACACTCCCATCAGGATCTCATCCAGCACTTCTGCCAATGGTTTCAGAACTCATCTCCAGCCCAGACTTTTCTCCTGAGATCCAGCTCTGCACACCCTTCAGGATGTGGAGGTTTCCCCCCTTGGGAAGCGCACTTACCTAACACAGTAATCATCATAGCATAGTAAGGATAATAGTAATAAAAGCTCTTAAATATTCTTTCGAGCATTTTCACAATTACAAACTCAACTGTCCCAGCAACAATAGGAGGTGTGTATTTTTATTATCACCCCATTTTGCAGAGGAGGAAGCAAGCATAGAGAGGTCGGAAGAGCCCACTTTTTTTTTTTAACTTTTAAAATTTTTATTTTTTAAAGTTTGTATTTTTATCAAAGTTATACATAGGCACAGTCAAATTATTTTACAAGTTTTGCTATGAAAAATAACAGGCCCTTATCCTTTCCCTCCACATCTCCCTCCCTGGGAGCAGTCGTTTTCAATGAAAGAGCCCAAACACCTTTTTTTTTAATTAAATTAAATTTATTTTTATTTTTATTATTTTTAAAAATTTTTAGTGGAGTATAGTTGATTTACAATGTTGTGTTAGTTTCTGTACAGAAAAGTGAATCAGTTATACATATACATATATCCACTCTTTAAAATTCTTTTCCCATATAGGTCATTACAGAGTATTGAGAAGAGTTCCCTGTGCTATACAATAGGCCCTTATTAGTTATCTATTTTATATATATAGTGTGTATATGTCAATCCCAATCCCTGAATTTATCCCTCCCCACCCCGCTTTCCCCCATGGTAACCATTAGTTTGTTTTCTATATCTGTGACTCTATTTCTGTTTTATGAATAAGTTCATTTGTACCATTTTTTTAGATTCCACATATAAGCGATATCATATAATATTTGTTTTTCTCCATCTGACTTACTTCAGGTCCATCCATGTTGCTGCAGATGACATTATTTCATTCTTTTTTATGAGTCCAAACTCTTAAACACCATGTTTTGGTTTCCTCAACACCAAAGTTGCCCTAGCCCACCACCCGTCCCTCCTCCAGTACCCTCCAGCTCAGGGACCATCACCACTGTCCATGCCTTAGGGACAAGTTAGCCTTCAGTTCATCCCCATGGCCACCAGCTCACCCACAGGCCCCCATCACCTCCCTCCTGAATGATCTGTCTCCAGCTAGCTCCCAAGGAAACTGTGCCCTACACTTCTCCTCTTTCTAGCTTTCTGAAACATAAAATTGAAGATCTCAGTCTTCATAATTTGCTTCTATGCTTCCCTCTGTCCTCGAGATAAAATCAACAGGCCTTAAGGGGGCTTTCTGGGCCTAGGGCCTGCTTCCCCTTCCCTTCTCCCCCACTGACCTCATCTCTTGTCACTTCCTACCTCCCACTGTCTGGTTTCTATCACTGATTTCCTAAGAGGCCCTCCTGTCTCATGCCTCTTCCACAGTTGGCCAACCCTTCTGAAATACACTCCCCTCCAGTCAGTTGCCTTCAAGACTCAGATCAAGTGTCACCTCTTCGGTGAAGCCTTCCTGGAAATCCACATGCTTCCAAACTGGGTAAGATACCTTGTGACCGATGGGTACCTTCTCCTCTCACAGCAATGTCTTGCTGTTTACATATTTTTCTTCTCCACTGACCCCAGGGCTGGAGCCTTGTGACTTGTGTTTTCTCCCTCTGCTAACAGAGCACTTGCATAATCAGACTCAAATTAGACTTGTTGAATAAATGATAAACAAATGAGCAAATACTCACTCTGTACCCCCTCCTAGGGTCCAGCTGCTTGAATCCTGGGCCCAGAGGTTTCCAGGTCCAAAAAGGAGGGCTCCTACCAGAGTTTCTCTTAGGGCCCTGACCCCACCTTGGCAGCTACCCTTTCCCCTCCCCAGGTTAACTGAAGTTTCAAGGTCAAGGGGAAACTTTTGCCAGTACGATGAGGGAACCTGGAGAGGTAGGGCAGGGCAGGAGATTTGCATCCACCCAAGCCTAGGGTGGGGAGACAAAGAGAAGCAAGTCATGTCATCTCTGGACGCAGAGTGTGTGGGCTGCCTGGCCCCTTTCTCTTCTTATTTTAGTTGCATTCTCCGCCCTCCACCTCTGAGTCATGCTGACAACTTCCCTCCCTACCTCCAGCCTCCTGTGCCCCTCTCTGTTTACTTGCTTTCTTGGCACCTTGGTCCAGCTGTTTCCCTGGTGGCTCAGACGCTCCGATGTCCATGTCTGACCTTCCAGTCATGACCAGGACCAGGATTTTCCTCCTCCTGTTGATGGGTAAGCTGAGAGTCACGACGAAGGGGGAGGAGGGGATGGGGGTCCAGGTAGGGAGAGAGATGAGAATGCATGCTTTGGACTCAGACATTAGGGGAGGGATCTGGAGTTATACCGGGTTTGGGATCTGGAGTTTGTGGAGGTTGAGAGGATACTGAACCAATTTTAGGGAAGTTCAAGAGATGCTGGAAGAGAGGCCAGTTGCCTGGACAATCCAAAAGTTTTTCAAGTAGGCAGAACGAGTCAATCTTATACTCTGTCCACTGCATCCATTTGGCCCCAAGTTTTCCTGGATTCTTCCTCATAGGAGCCCAGGGGGAGGGGTGGGGAAGGAGCGCCTTTAGAGCTTGGGCGTTGCTCTGTGGAAATGAAGAACTGAAACTTGCTAACAGACCAGTGGGTGAACAGCTATCTCTGGACCATCTGAAGGAGAGAAGCAGGGCTGAGCCTGAGGGTCCAGAAGACCAGGAGATGCAGGGGCATTGCACCTGGAGGGGACAGTGGGGGAGGGGGCTGGGGGCCAGGGAGATGGAGCAGAAGAGAGACCCTTCACCAAAGTGTGTCTCCTCACCCTCCTCCCCAGCCCTGGCTTCCTCTTTCTGTTTCAACTTGGACATAGACCAGCCAACAACCTTCCATGTGAACAGCGCTGGGTTTGGATACAGCGTGGTCCAGTATGCCAACTGGTGAGGACTGTGTGGTGTCTGGCCTTTGGCTCTCATCTACTCCTCCCCTGTCCCTCCCCACATCACTCTCTTTATTCACAAACTCTCCTCTGTCTGCCATGGCAATTCCCGCCAAGGCTATGAAGAGTTGGACTGAAAGAAGGGCCATCTTGCCATCTCGAGGACCCTAGCTAACTTTATTTATTTCTTAAGCAATTACGAAGTGCCAGGCACCCTTTTGTGGGCACTGATTGCATCCTCACAGCAACCTTATGATGTAGGAATCCATCACTCAACAAATGTTTATTGAGCATCTATTACTAAATGTCTCAGGAGCCAGGCATACACCAGAGCATAAAAGAGACAAAAATCTCTCCCATGAGGAATTTAAATTGTTATTAACCTCCACTTTACAGATGAGGAAATTGAGTCTCAGAGAGGGGAAACAAACTGGTCAAGTGGCAGTCTGGCTCTGGCATCCACACTCTTAGTTGCCGTGTTCTTTTCTCCTCCCAGGGTGGTGGTTGGAGCCCCCCAGGAGATAAAGGCTGCCGATCAAACGGGCGGCCTCTACCAGTGCGACTACAGCATGGGCAAGTGTGAACCCATCCTCCTGCCGGGTGAGTCACTGCCCCCGGCTGAGACCCAGGTCCAGGCTCCTGTGCTCTGGGGGCCTGTGGAGAGCACAGGAGACCCACTTCCTGGCTTCAGCTCTGTCTGCAGACCCTTACCCTCAGACAGTCTCCCTGACCCACTCAGAGTCTCCCCTCCCAATGCACCCCCATAACTCCATCAAGACCTGAGAGCCCCCTTCACCTGTCAGACCCCCTAATCTCCCAGAGGTGAGGTGCTCCCTGCCTCCTCTGTCCTGAGGGTGACCATGCACACATCTGTACCTTCAGTGCCTCCAGAGGCTGTGAACATGTCCCTGGGCCTGTCCATGGTGGCCACCACCAGCCCCTTTCGGCTGCTGGTGAGTTGCCCTGGGTCACGGGAGCATCCTGAGGGAAAGAGTGGGGACCTGGGGCTGCTGGTGCTGGGAGTCTCGTGAAGGGTGAAGGTGCTGGGATGGGAGGGTGGGACAGAAGCAGGGGCAACCCCTCCCACCAGGCCCCTCTGTCCACAGGCCTGTGGCCCCACCGTGCACCATGCATGCAGGGAGAACATGCACTTGACCGGGTTTTGCTTCCTGCTGGCCTCCCCGTCCTGGCAGGCCCAGAGGATCCCGGCTGCCCTGCAGGGTGAGTGTTTGGGGCCACTGAGTCCTTCGAGGTACCTATACACATCTGACTCGGGTTTGCAGTGGAGCCAGAGACACCCCAAAGTGGATAAAAAAGAGGGATGCAGTAAAAAAATTTACTGGATGGTATTGTGGTTCCAAACATGGGCTGGAGGGGTCATCGCCTGCTTTTACACCTGCCCCATCACTGTCCCACCACAGGACCTTTCCTAGGACCTTTCCCTCTCTGAGCTTCAGTTTCTTCATCTGCCTGTGGGATAATATCACACCCAACACTGAGAGTAACGTACAATGATCCTCGGCCAGGGTTTAGCACAGTGCCTGGCATGTGGTGAGGGCTCAATTAATGCCAGCTGCAAGAATTTTTAGAGTGAAGGGCATTTATTTTCACACAATGCACCCTGCAGCACAGCCAATTAGTTCATGCAGCAGGCTGGGAAAGGGTGATGTGGGTGCAGGCAGTCTGAGTAGTGTGTATGCATGTGTGTGGATGAGTATATGTGCATGTGTGTATGTACGTGTATGTGTATGAGTGTGTGATGTATGTATACATGTATATGTGTGTGTTGTGTTATGTATGTGTGTGTGTAGTGTATGTGTATATGTGTATGTGTGTATATGTATGTGTGTGTGTGTGCATGTTGAGGCACAGGGCCCAGCTTCCTTGGTGCTGACAGGGAAGGGGGATGAAGAGGTGGAACAGTGAGCTTTTCAGACCCCCCTGGGGCAGGCCGAGGCCCCTCCCTGGTTTCACATTCACACTCAAGCCGTTGGGGAGACTGACGTCTGGGGCCCTGAATGGGGTGCCCCTCCCAGCACCTCCTAGGTTCTAGATTCATCCACAGGTGCCTGGGCTACCATCAGGACACCCCTCTGTCTGATGGGAAGCCTTGGGGGCAGAAGGGGGCAGCTGGGAGCTAGATAGGAATCTCCCTGAGCAGGCCAAGCCAGGAGAGCTTCCGCTTTTGAGGACATATTCTTCGCTTACTCTGAGGAGAGTGGGGTCCAGATTGCAGCTGAGGACAGCACAGGACCAGTGTGCCGCTGTTGCCAGGGATGACATTAAAAATATTTAACAAAAGTACAGTTTGGCGCTGACCAGCTTGGGGTATACCCGGGCCAGGGGCTGGAGCAAGGCCCTTTTAGTGCTGGATGGTGGGCATGTTGGGGGAGAAGGTGCGGTAGGGTCAGGGGGCGGGGCATGGACAGCCGAGGAAGAAGGAGGGGCCCCCAGCCTCTCACCATCTGGATTGGAGGAATTGTTACCTTTTTATCAACCAGGTGTGAGCAGCTGAATCACAGATGTGTCCTCTTTAGAGACTTCAGGAGACAAAAGGGCCCTGCTCTAGGCAGGAATTAGGGCAGCCCCTGGGAGGGTCGGTTCTCGTGGCCAGGAGGCCTGGGCTTTGGGAGTGTCCCTCGGGGGACTGGTGCCACCTCCTTCTCCAGAGTGCCCGAGGCAGGAGCAGGACATTGCCTTCCTGATCGATGGTTCAGGCAGCATCTCCGCCACCAATTTTGCCAAAATGCTGAACTTCGTGAAGGCTATGATGAGGCAGTTCCAGCATCCCAGCTCCCAGGTGTGTCTCCGGGGAGGGAAGGAAAGGGCGCAGCCGCCCCCTCGCCCTCCCCTCCCCGGGGGAAGCTTATGGGAGGAACCCCAGGGTTCTGGTGCCTTGGCCCGGCCCCCAGCCCTGTGTGGTTCTCCCAGTTCTCCCTGGTGCAGTTCTCCCACAAGTTCCAGGTGCACTTCACTTTCAAAGCCTTCGCAGCCAGCTCAAACCCACTAAGCCTGCTGAACTCCGTACAGAAGCTGAGTGGGTACACGTACACGGCCACAGCCATCAGGAGGGTCACGTGAGTCCTGACTCCTCCCAGGTCTTCCCCCAGGGCATCTGGGTCTTCCTTTGGGCCACATCTGTCTCCAAGAGGAAGGGAGAGATGGGTACTGGAGTTCAGCCTGTGGTCTCCCCACCAAGCCAGGGGCCTCTGTGTGGGACGGGGGCATCACAGAGGAAGCGGCATCTCCTTGTTCTCACAAAGGCATCAGAGGCTAAGCAGCAGCTCTGTTCACTGACCTCTGGACCCTCATCTTCTCTGACAGAGAACAGCTGTTCAGTGCCTTATATGGGGCCCGAAAAGATGCCTCCAAAATCCTCATCGTCATCACTGATGGGCAGAAAAAACGTGACCCTCTGGATTACAAGGATGTCATTCCCAGTGCTGAGGCTGCTGGCATCATCCGCTATGCAATTGGGGTAGGATGTGGGGATGCCCTCCCACTACTTCCTCCCCTCTCGTCCTCTTAAGCCACCTTCCCTTTCAAGGACAGAAACCCCAGCTCTCTCAGCTTCTACTTCAGGATGAAAACTCTGGGTTCCAGCCTGGGGTATCCTCATCCTTTCCCTAAGCTCCTTGCTGAGGCTGTCTGGGCCTCATTTTTCTTGCCTGTACACTGGGTGTAATAATATTAACCTTGCAGGGTTATTGGAGGATCCCAGCATCCAGCAGGCATATTATAGTTATGATTATTTTCACTGAATTGGTCTTTGCTGGGAACAGGTGGGATTGGCTTTTCAAAATATACATTCCTGGCAAGAATTAAAGGACATCGCATCGAAGCCCTCCCATGAACATATATTTAAAGTGGAGAACTTTGATGCTTTGAGAGACATTCAAAACCAACTGAAAGAGAAGATCTTTGCCATTGAGGGTAAGTCAGAGGTGGAACTACTCACTTCAGAAGCCCTCAACCATAAATGTTTTTCCTTCTAGAACCTAGACCCCTATGTCATGGGCCAGTCTCTCCCTTTGGGTATTAGTCTCCAACATGTGATCCTCTTAAAGCTGAGATCCTTCTTGAACCTGGCAAAGCCTATCTTTCCCCATGGATCCTAGGTGTCATGCCTTTCCCCAGGTACGCAGACCATAAGCAGCAGTTCCTTCGAACTGGAGATGTCCCAGGAGGGCTTCAGTGCTGTGTTCATGCCTGTGAGTGGGGCCCCTTTCAGGCCACTGATGTAGGGTGAAGCAGAGATGGGAGGAGGGAAGGCAAGAGTGGGTATCAGGCGAGTGGGCGGAACCATCGGCAGGCATTGTTTTGGAATAGGCTGTCTTCTTCTTCTTCCCACCTGCTCTGGAATCCTTTCCTCCCAGGATGGACCAGTTCTGGGGGCTGTGGGGAGCTTCAGCTGGTCTGGAGGTGCCTTCCTGTACCCCCCAAATAGGAGCCCCACCTTCATCAACATGTCTCAGGAGCACGCGGACATGAGGGACTCTTACCTGGGTGAGGCAAGGCTGTGGTCGGAGGGCCGGGCGGGAGACGGGCTGCCTGGGAAGGGCAGGGGCCCGGGGGTGGGGAGTCGAAGCCTCTGTGCTGAGGCCCGGTCCCCTCAGGTTACTCCACAGAGCTGGCCATTTGGAAGGGGGTACACAGCCTGGTCCTGGGGGCCCCCCGCCATCAGCACACCGGGAAGGTTGTCATCTTCACCCAGGTGTCCGGGCAATGGAGGCCGAAGGCTGAAGTCACAGGGACCCAGGTTGGGTGTGGAGGAGGGTCTCCAGGGCAGAGAGGGAGAGGAAGGGGGTGCGGGGCCCAGCAGGGAGGGGCCGGTATCTGGGGAGAGGTGGGACCTGGCCCAGAGCCGGTGCAGGGGTAGGCAGGATGACTCCACGCTCTGCCCTCCAGATCGGCTCCTACTTTGGGGCCTCCCTCAGCTCCGTGGACGTGGACAGAGATGGCAGCTCCGACCTGGTCCTCATCGGGGCCCCCCATTACTATGAGCAGAGCGGGGGGGGCCAGGTGTCCGTGTGCCCCTTGCCTCAAGCGGTGAGTGGCTGATGAGACCCGGGCTGGGTGGGGTCTGGGTGTGGAGGGGTCGCCTGGGTTGAGCCCTGACACTGTTTTTGTTCTGCAGAGGGCTAAGTGGCAGTGTGGTGCTGTCCTGCGAGGGGAGCAAGGCCACCTCTGGGCCCGCTTTGGGGCAGCTCTGACGGTGCTGGGGGATGTGAATGGGGACAGGCTGACGGACGTGGCCATCGGGGCCCCGGGAGAGCAGGAGAACCAGGGTGCTGTCTACCTGTTTCACGGAACCTCGGGACTGGGCATCAGCCCCGCCCACAGCCAGGTGAGGCCCCCGTCACTGTCGCAGTTGCCACAGCAACCTCCTCCAGGCTTTTCCCTGTCTTTGACACTGCTGCCTGAAAATCCTTTTTTCCCTTATCTTATCTCTTTTGTCCAGCACTGAGCACCTAGTAGACAGCAAGCAAAATCTGTGGAATTTGAGAAATGGAAACATTGATACATTCCCTGCTTTGCATGGTGACTTGATACTTGAGTGGGTTCTCCACCCAAGCCTTTTAGTCCCCCAGCAGTTTTACACTGTACATAGGCCAGGCATTAGCAAACGCATTTTAGAGATGAAATCTGGGGCATGGAGAAAATAAGTGCCTTGACTTGTCCAAGGTTTATAGTGGATCGAGAATGATGATGAGGGAGGTTCCAACCTCCTGACTCTAACCCAACGCTCCGTCTCTTGGAGCCTTCCTTTGCCAGTCAGTTTAGTTCTGGTGGCCTCAGTCTGCCTGTCCACTCACCCCTTCATCTCCCTGGATGCCATGACTTTATTCTCTCCTGCCATCAGTAATCCTGCCAAATGCCCATAGGCAGGAGCCTTTCACCCAAGGGGGCAGGGTTCCCTGAGAAGGGAGGGCTACTTCCCCTGGCAAAAGTTAAGGAAGCCCCAATTAAAAAATAAGGAAAGGATCTGAAAAGACTTTTCTTCAAAGATGATATACAAAGGACGAATACGCACATGAAAAGATGTTCAACATCATTAGTTACCAGTCATCAGGAAATCAAAACCACTTCACGTCCACTAGGATGGCTAGAATCAGACAGACAGATGACAAGTGTTGGTGAGGGTGTGGAATACCTGGCACTCTCATCCACTGCTGGTGGGAATGTAAAATGATGCAGCTACTTTGGAAAACAACTCCTCAAAAGGTTAAGCACAGAGTTACTCTATGACCTGGCAGATCCACCCAAGAGAATTAAAAACATGACCACACCAAAAAGGTTATACGTGATTGTTTATATTAGCATTATTTATAATAACCAAAAGGTGGAAATAACCCAAATGCCCATCAACTGATGGAACAGATAAATAAAATGTGGTATACCCATACAATGGAATATTATTCAACCATGAAAGGAACGAAACACTGACACATGCTACAACATGGATGAACCTTGAAAACATTATGCTAAGTGAAAGAAGCCAGACCCAAAGGACCACATATTGTATGATTCTATTTACATGAAATGTCCAGAATAGGTAAATCCATAAAGACAGAAAGTAGATTAGTGGTTGTCAGGGGCTGGGGTGTAGAGGAAAATGAGGGACGTGGGGATGACATGGTGGTGAGATCAGTTCTCCTGTGCACAAGGCTGTCTGGCTGTGTTTGTACTATTTCTACCCCCTCTTCCTTGGTAATTGGTAAATTTCTCTTTCATTTTATTATTACTACTCTCAATGTCTGCCAGTCCCATCAATGCCCAGAGATTTAAAGGGCATATTCTTAAAGGGACTGGTCGTTACAGGAGCCATGGAAATAAAAGGGGAGGGACCCACAGGGCAGGTGGTCCAGGAGCGTAGAATCTGCATATGGGTGCAGCCCCTCCCCATCCCGACCTGGTCCCACCTTGCCTTCTGAAGAGACGGGGTGGCTACGGAGAGCAAAAAGGGGTCTTGGGCATGAGGTCAGAGAGTCTGATTTCAAGTCTGGAATTGGCCTCTTAAAGGCCCTATGGCCTTGGCACCATCTGCAATGTGGTGGGTAGGGCTGGAGCCCTGATACTCATAATAGTAAGTTACTGACTAGTGACCATACGTCAGGTGTGGTTCTAAGAACTCCATGAATTAATTCATTTAATTCTCTGAGGTGTTATTATCCCAGCTGAGGGATAAGGAAACTGAGGCACAGAAAGACTGACTCCTGGCCTAAAGTCCTATGGCTCATAAGTGAAGGAGCCAAAATCAGAACCCAAGACTAACTAGCTGAGTGAGTGAACAAAACTCAGGTCACCAGGCCAGTCTTTCCATCTCCACTTCTTCATTTATGTCCTAGAAATCTTCCCTTGTCTCTAGTCACCATTTTCCCATGCCCACCTCTCTCTTTAGGCACTTCTTGGAGATGTCTTTTTACTGCTCACCCCTTCGTTCTGTCTCCCATACCCCCAGCTCCCTGCTCCTCTCGTTCTTCTGTTCAACTTGTTTCCATCACCCCCTAACCTGACTTGTCTCTCCCTCTCTGGCCAGCGGATCACAGGTGCCCAGTTCTCCCCCAGCCTCCAGTATTTTGGGCAGTCGCTGAGCGGGGGTCAGGACCTCACCATGGATGGACTGGTGGACTTGGCTGTGGGGGCCTGGGGGCACGCGCTGCTGCTCAGGTGAGAACAGCCTTCCCCAGACACTCCCTGGGTGGTCCTGGGTCTGCCTAGGACACCAGCCTCCCTACCTGCCCTCCCAGGTTGTCCTCCCAGGACCAAGGGCCTGTCCTCAGCTCAGTGTTCTGCCCGCAGGACCAGACCTGTGCTTAGGGTGTGGGCAAACATCCGCATCACACCTCCAGAGATCACCAGGTCTGTGTACGAGTGCCACCAGCAGCTGGTCTTTGCCCAGTCTCTGGGTGAGGCCATTGTCTGCCTTCGTGTTTCTCAAAGTCCCAAGAACCGGCTGGGTGAGTTAATTCCCCTCTGACTCAGGATGCCCTGACCCTGGGAGTCTCCAAGCCCGGGACTCCTGTCTCCTACCTTGCCCCTTGCCCAGCTGGGAAGTTCCTCACTCTCTCAGCCTTTTCTATCCCCCGCTTTCCCCTACAGCTAACCTCCAAAGCGTTGTGACCTTTGACCTAACCCTTGACCCTGGCCGCCTGAGTCCTCGTGCTGTCTTCGAGGAGACAAGGACTTGGAATCTGACTCGTGTTCGAGACCTGGGGCTGACACAGCACTGCGAGCCTGTGAGGTTGCTCCTGCCGGTGAGGGGGCCTCAGAGTCCTGGGAATAGAGGCAATTCTGAGGCTGGCAGGGGGCTGGGCAGGGAAAGAACGAGTGTGTTCTGGTCCTCGCTCCGCCCAGCATGGCACACGGAATGCAGGAGGTACTTGAGGTACTTGACACATGTTGGTGGAGTGAGTGAGTGAATGGATGGATGAGGTTGGCTGCATCTGCCAGAGGCTACACGGCTGGATTTCAGGAAAAAGAGTGCAGCTGCTTCAGAGAGCCATGGGGCAGTGGGGATGGGATTCTTTTATCCAACTCCTCCTCTGAGACAGGCCCTGTCCTTGTCACCAGGGACCCCGCAGTGGACAAAACAATCATGCCCAGGGGAAGCTCTGGGCGAAGATCAAAAGTGATCAGATTCCTAAATAATAGATGTCAGGTAGTGATGAAGGCTATGAAGAGAGATAAAGCCGGGGAGAGAATGGAGAGGGTGTCGGGGGGGTCACCGGGAGCAGTTTGGGGAGACCCTGAGTAGAGTGAGTGAGTCTGTGGGAGGCTGCGGGAAGGATGTTCAAGACCAAGGACAACCACAGCAGAGGTTCTGCACGCAGGATCCTATGGATGAGCATTTATGGGGGGTGGGTAGGTACCACTGTTGCTCCATTTTACGGATGAGGAGACTGGACCCAGCTAGTGGCTGCGACGGTGCGTTTCTCAGCCAACTGCTCCCTCCAATGTCCATTCTCCAGGCCTGTGTGGAGGACTCGGTGACCCCCATCATCTTGCGTCTCAACTTCTCCCTAGTGGGCAAGCCTGTCTCTGGCTTTGGAAACCTCCAGCCTATGCTGGCAGTGGATGCCCAGAGATACTTCATGACCTCTGTGAGTCTTGGTGCTGGGCTCTTCCAGAGAGGGTGGAGGGTGTGGACTCCAGATCTTGGGGAAAACCCTGCTTTCCCTTCGCTCTCAGCTCCCCTTTGAGAAGAACTGTGGTGCCGATCACGTCTGCCAGGACGACCTTGGCATCTCCTTTGGGGTCTCAGGGTGAGCGTCCAGCCCCTCAGACCTCCCCTGGTCCCCCAGCCCCCTTCCTGGAACCTGGAACTCCGCCCCTGGCTCTCCCTAACATCTCTACCCAGTGCTCTGGACCCAGACATCCTGTCCCCATCTCTCCCCCGCTTTCCTACTCTGTGTTTCATCCCCACACCATTTCCAGCCTCAGTCACAGAATCACCTCCTCCCCTCTACCCCAACACCCAGCTTGAAGACCCTGATTGTGGGGAGTAACCTGGAGCTGAACTTGGAAGTGAGAGTGTGGAATGATGGCGAGGACTCCTATGGAACCACAATCACCTTCTTCTACCCGCTGGGGCTATCTTATCGACGTGTGGCAGGGGGCCAGGTATTGTCCTCTCTGGGGAAGGAAAGGCTGATGGCGGGGGATCAGCAGAGACTCCTGTGTTGGGTTCAAGGCTCAGGCAGGGCTTCCATTGTTTAGCAGCCTCTTGTAAGCCAAGAGGGCTGGGCTGATCGTGGTTGGATGGATGTGGTTGTGTTGGCTGGGGCATGCATTGGCTCATTCTGTGTTCAACTCTGGGCTTGGCATTTTAAGAATGGCCGTCAGGAATGAGTTCCCAGGAGGCTGCTAATGTGAAGAGAGCAAGGACCCTGGCTTACATTTCTTTGTATTCCACGTCGTATCAATATTCCTCTTTTAAAGGAAAACATATCTCGGCCTTCAAATACTTTATTTTATTTTATTTTTTTAGCATCTTTATTGGAGTTTAATTGCTTTACAATGAGTGTTAGTTTCTGCTTTATAACAAAGTGAATCAGTTATACATATACATATATCCCCATATCTCCTCCCTCTTGAGTCTCCCTCCCACCGTCCCTATCCCACCCCTCTAGGTGGTCACAAAGCACCGAGCTGATCTCCCTGTGCTATGCAGCTGCTTCCCACCAGCTATCTATTTTAAAGTTGGTAATATATATATAAGTCCATGCCACTCTCTCACTTTGTCCCAGCTTACCCTTCCCCCTCTCTGTGTCCTCAAGTCCATTCTCTACGTCTGCGTCTTTATTCCTGTCCTGCCTCTACGTTCTTCATAACCACTTTTTGTTTTTTTAGATTCCATATATATGTGTTAGCATACAGTATTTGTTTTTCTCTTTCTGACTTACTTCACTCTGTATGACAGACTCTAGGTCCATCCACCTCACTACAAATAACTCAATTTTGTTTCTTTTTATGGCTGAGTAATATTCCATTGTATATATGTGCCACATCTTCTTTATCCATTCATCTGTTAGGTTGTTTCCATGTCCTGGCTATTGTAAATAGAGCTGCAATGAACATTGTGGTACATGACTTTTTTTGAATTATGGTTTTCTCAGGGTATATGCCCAGTAGTGGGATTGCTAGGTCGTATGGTAGTTCTATTTTTAGTTTTTTAAGGAACCTCCATACTGTTCTCCATAGTGGCTGTGCAACAGCCCACCAAAGGTGCAAGAGGGTTCCCTTTTCTCCACACCCTCTCCAGCATTTATTGTTTGTAGATTTTTTTCATGATTCGGCCTTCAAATACTTTAAAACGCTGTTCTGGGGAATTCCCTGGTGGTCCAGTGGTTAGGACTCGGTGCTCTCCCTGCCATGGCCCGGACTCAATCCCTGGTTGGGAAACTAAGATCCCTCAAGCTGTGCAGTGTGGAAATATAAAATAAAATAAAATAAAATAAAATAAAATAAAGTAAGTAAAATAAAATAAAATACTGCTCTGTAGAAGAAGGAGTTGGATTTATTGGTTACTCTAGATCAGAGCTTGGCATACTTTATCTATAAAGGGCTAGATAGTAAATATTTCAGCTTTGTGGGCCACAGAGTGTCTTCACATCTTCTCAACTCTGCTGATGTAAGGTGAAAGCAGCCATTGACAATATGTGTATGAATGAGCATGTCAACCATTGACAATATGTGTATGAATTTACTGTGTGCCAATAAAACTTTATTTATAAAAGTTGGTGCTGGGCTGTCATATGGCAATCCCTCTTCTAGAGGACAGAACTAGGACCACAGGGAGTCAAAGAGAAACAGATTTTTAACAAAAATTTTATTATGAAAAATTATGTTAAACATTTACAAAAGAAGAGAGTAGTTCAACAAACCTCCCGCAAAATTATCGCCCAGATTCAACAATGATCAACATTTTACCACATTTATGTCACCTGTTTGTTTTTTCTTTTCCCTTTGCTCAAATATTTTAAAACCAATCCCAGAGATCCTGTCACCACACACCTTCCTATTTCACTGTTATGGACAGTAGGGACATCTTACATGACCCCATAGCCATTATCACACCCAATGAAATGAATGATTCCTTGGTATTTAGATCATAATCAAATTTCCTTAATTGTCTCAAAAATATTTTTTAACTGGTTTATTTGAACCAACATCTAAACTAGGTCTGCACATTATGTTTGGTTGGTCTCCCATGTCTCTCTTAAGCTAGTCTTCCCAATGGGAGCATATTTTGATCAATGCATGAAGAAATACACTAGGAATGGCAAACTCCAGCTGTGTGAGGGGTGAACACCCTATCACTGGAGGTACTTCTAGACACATCAACCAGATGCCATGTGTGGACTTTTGTTGGATATTGCATTTAAAAATGAACTGTAATGTAACCTTTTTGGAGACCATCTAGGAAGACAGAACATGACCTGGATATTAGCTGATCTTAGGGATCAGCTTTTGTTGAGTATGATTTGTTGAGTCTTGTCTTATGTTAAAAAATACCCTTGTCTGTTGGTGATACACACTGAAGTCTTTCAAGATGAAAGTATGTGATGTTAGGAATGTGCTTTAAATTAATCAGGAAAAAATAAAAAAAGAGTGGAGAACAGCTGAATAAAACAAGAGTAGAAAAATGTTGGTAATTTAAGCTGCGTGATGGGGACATGGAGTAGATTTACCTAGTCTCTCCACTTTTGAGTATACTTGAAATTTTCATAGTACAACCTTTTAAAAAGAACCATAAATAAAAAGGAAGAAAAGCAATTATACTCCAATAAAGATATTTAAAAAAAAAAAGGAAGAAATGCTAATAAATCTGGGATTTCTACATTAGGAAGAAGTTTGATCAGATAGTGTTTAAAGATTTTTTTTTTAAGAAACATAACCTTAAGGTAGATTCCAGGAAACTGTCAGTACTTTATGGAGTCTCGTTGGAACACTAACAAATGCTCACTGGCCTTGGTTCATCTGTGCTTCCTTAAAACCAGCTTCAGTCACGTTCCCTGCGCCTGACCTGTGACAGTGCCCCCACCAGGAGCCAGGGCACCCTCAGCACCCGCTGTAGCATCAACCACTTAATCTTCCGTGAGGGCGCCCAGGTGAGCCTTGCTTCTGCCCCCCCCTACTCCCCTGCCCCCCGCCCCCGTCCTACTCCTCAGTGACCTCCCCCCACCCCATTCCTACCTCTTCCTCAGATGACCTTCATGGCAACCTTTGACGTCTCCCCCACGGCCATGCTGGGAGACCGGCTGCTTCTTGCAGCCCATGTGAGCAGGTGAGCTGGGCCAGGCCCAGGGCAGTGCTCCCTCCCGCTCAGCCTCCTCCTCTGGGGAACTTGCCAGCTGGGATCCTCCTCTTTTTCCAGTGAGAATAACACCCCCAAGACGAGCAAGACCACCTTCCGGCTGGAGCTCCCAGTGAAGTACGCTGTCTACACCGTGATCAGCAGGTGCCACACCACGACCTCAAAGGGCTCCTCCTCCGTCACTCTGTGGGGCTCGGGGAATTCTCACTCTCTGCAGCAGCTGAACATCTGTGATATTTAAGTTTTATCACCACCCTCTCAATCGGTAGATGACACTGCTAGCAGCACTTACTAATCAATCATCGAGTGCTTATTGTGGGTTATTGATGATAATAGTAATTGTGATATTATTATCATTACATCCTACATTTAACAGAGGCTACAGTTCTCAGAAGCCTTTCTTAAAAGCCTCAAGATTGTCCCGGGTTCCCTAAGACGTATGACATGTGACCCTGTTTTCAAGGTTCTTACAGCCTTATTGGGGAGCAAGGTCATCCTGATTCAAGGAAGAATCTCATCAGGGGCCTCCCTGTGGTTCTGTATCCTCAGGCTACCTGAGTTTTCAAGGGGGCGAGGGGACGCTAGGGTCTCCTGTCAGGGGAGGCTTCAGCTAAACATTGAAGTGTCCATGGCATTGGGCTTAAGCCTTGGCATCTGGGCAGGACGATTCCTCATCGCAAGGAACAGAAATCTGCAGGGCTTTTAGAACCACCCCGCCTCCTTTTCCCAGTCTCCTTTGGGAAGGACAGGGGGAAATGACCTGCTGGCTGCAGAGACTGGGGATCAGGGAAAAGCTGGATGAAAGGGAAAGGGCTTAAATGCTGCCCAAGGAGGGGTACACACGGTGTTTGACACTAAGGAGTCAGGCCAAGGGCTTGAGCAGATACCTTCCTTCAACAAATGCCTTCCTAGCATCTGCTATGTTCCAGGCACAGTGCTGCAGTTACTTTCCATAAATTCATTTGTCATTCAACAAAGATTTATTGAGCCCCTATTATGTGTAATCAACACCAGACATAAGCCCCTGTCTTTGTGAGATCCACACACTCGTGGTGTGAAACAGGCCCACCTGGCTTAGCCTGGGTACCTTGCCCTGCTAGTTCTGCCCACGGGCCTCCTTGGATTACCTCCTTCTGCCCAGGGTTTCACACTCTCCTTCACACCTGCACACTGGGGGCTCTCAGCAGCCCAGGCAGGTGCCAGCTCGGAGCTTGCTTGCTTGCTGGTGTGAGCACTGGGGTTATCATGCCTGCTTGCAGGGGACCCACAAGCAGGACATGCCATGCCTAGGTGTGTGTGACTCTACACTTGTATTCTGCAGTTGTGACTCTGTGGGTCGGGGCACTCCGAGGGGCCCCCAGGACAAGGCTGAGGTGTTTGAGCCCCTCACAGAGGAGGGATGAGACTTTGGAGTCGGAGTGGGGGTTAGAATTTGAATGGTACAGGTAAAGGGCAGGTATGCAAAGAGTAGAGTGGGGCAGGGGCGTGGGGCAGAAGTGAGAGCAGCCACCCAGCGAGGGGCCAGGCTGACCACTGGGTCTCCAGAGGGGCCTAGGCAGCCTCAAGGTGTTGTTACACTGAGACCCAGGGAAGAGTCTGTGTTGGGCCCACCCTCACCTCCAAACCTCAGGCCTAGAAAAGCTGAGGAGGGAATTTCCTGACGGTCCAGTGGTTAGGACACTGCACTTTCATTGTCGAGGGTGCGGGCTCAATCCCTGGTCGGGGAAATAAGATTCCCACAAGCAAAAAAAAAAAAAAAAAAAAAAAGAAAGAAAGAAAAGCTGAGGAAACAGGAGAGAAGGGCCCCAGGGAAGGCCTCTGGGAGACCAGAAGGGGCAGGTCCAGTAGACATTTGCCAACAGCATCCGCCTGAGTCTCCCTAAACCTTTGTTGTGTCCTACCTGCCCATCCGGCTTCCTCCGTGTCCATGAAGGCCTGGAAGGAAAACCCAGGCGCAGAGAGGACAGGCCCTGGCCCCCGCTCCCCCCGGGTCAGAGCTCTCAGTCCCCTTTGCTGCACCCCCGGCCCAGCCGCCTTGGCGGTCTCCTCTGTGGGCAGCCTCTGCAAGAACCTTGCAGCCAGCTTGAAGCCCAGCCCTGCTCCCTAAACCCTCCCATTACCCCAAGTCAGCCACAGACCTCATTCCAGACCCCCCCAGGGGCCTCTGACGACCTGTCCTGCCATGCTCCCAGCCACAGCCTCCTCAGGAGGCCCTAACAGAACTCCCCATCCGCCCGTGCCTCCTCTCCCCTCAGCCATGAACAATCCACCAAGTACCTCAACTTCTCGGCCTCCAAGGAGGAGGAGGAAAGCAGCGGGACTCAGCACAGATACCAGGCATGTGGCGGTGACTCAGGAGCGTGGGCTGGGGCAGGGGCCCAGGAGCCAGAGATTCGGGAGGGATGTGGGGCTCGGCATGACCTTTGCCCTCACTGTCCCCCGTGCAGGTGAACAACCTGGGGCAGAGGGACCTGCCTGTCAGCATTGACTTCTCAGTGCCCGTGGAGCTGAACCGGTTGGCCGTGTGGAAGGATATGGATGTCCTCCACCCTCAGGTACCCAAAGACTGTATGGCTTCTCCACTAATGCCCTCTACCTGGACTCCTTGGTCCTCATGAATCCCTGATGACCCCATCACATGCTTTCTCCCTGTGCCTTTTCCTAGAACCCATCCATTCAGTGCTCTTCAGAGAGAACAGTGCCCACAGAGTCCGACTTCCTGACCCACTTTCAGAAGAAGCCTGTCCTGGTGAGAGGGCCCTGGGCTGTCCCCCACTGGAAGCCACACTTCAGAGGAATTTAATTCAGGAATGCATGTTACATTAGATGGATGTCTGCTGAACAGCCTGCTTGAGCTCAGATGTGGCTGCTCCCCTCAAATCAGACAGTTGAATGCTGTCTTCTACCTTCAAACCCACCTTTCTCTGGCCTGATGCCACTTCTCTTCCCCAGGACTGCTCCATTGCTGACTGCCTGAGGTTCCGCTGTGACATCCGCTCCTTCGGCGTCCAGGAGGAACTTGACTTCATCCTGAAAGGCAATCTCAGCTTCGGCTGGGTCAGCCAGGTGTGTCCCCTCCCAGACTCAGGTGGGGCCTGATGTGTCTGTGCCCACCTAAAGCCAGGGCGTTTCTCTAACCCCAAGCCCTCCCCAGAGCTATTTCCCAGCCTTCCCCCTTCTCTTTTGCAGACACTGCAGAAGAAGGTGTTGGTTGTGAGTGTAGCTGAGATCACGTTCAACAGATCCGTGTATTCCCAGCTTCCAGGACAGGAGGCATTTCTGAGAGCCCAGGTAGTGACCGTGTGGTAGGCAGTGACCAGGCTGGTCAGAGAGCTCCTGATGCTAAATCTGTGATGCTGAGTGGGGGGCTTGCAAGCCTGGAGAGAGGAAGGATGGAGGTCCCTGGGCAGGACAATTGTCCCTTAGCCCATGAATCCTTCTGTATCTCACCTCTTGGAGCAGAGCCTGATGAAGAAGGGGAGAGAGTTAAAGGGGACCTGGGAGGAGTCTGGGGTAGCAAGAGTCCTGATACTTTCTGATGGGGTCATCTCCACTCCAGATGGAGCTGGTGCTGGAGAAGTATGAGGTCTATAACCCCACCCCCATTATTGTGGGCAGCTCTGTGGGAGGACTGCTGCTGCTGGCTCTCATCACAGCCATACTGTACAAGGTGAGTGTTTTCATCCCACTCCTGACACCACCAGCATTTGGTCCCACACTTTCTACAGTGTAAGAAAGACTCACCATGGAGTCAGGCACACATTCTTCCTAAGTCACTGCATGTGAGACATCCCTTCCCACCTGTGACATAACCAGTCCCCAGTTGACCCCATGTCCTTCTATTTGATTCTCAAGCCTCCTCTAATCTGTCTCCATTTCTTTTTCACTCTTCTCCACCTCTTTACATGTTTCCCTTAAACACAAATTAGAACATGAGAGCACAGCCTTGGATTTGATGTTGACACCACCACTGATTCTTTCCTTGACAATTGGCATGTGCTTGGTCCATGCTTGGTCTCAGTTTCTCATTCTGAAGGTGGTTCTACCCAGCTCACAGAACTGTGGCAAAGTCTAAATGACACAATTTATATAAAGTTCCTAGTGCAGTGCTGGAACATAGTGGGGTTCCAGAAATGGTGATTGCTCCCCCTCCCCATCATCTCTTTTCCTCTCTTCCACTGGACTTCCTGATTTTCTTCTCCTTCCTCCCCAACAGGTTGGCTTCTTCAAACGTCAGTACAAGGAAATGATGGAGGGAGCAAATGGACAGACTGCTCCAGAAAATGGGACAGGAGACCCCCAAGTTGCCCAGTAAGAAACTACCTCCTGCTCTCCTTTGGACCTGCTCTCTGCTAAGAGCTTCCCTGGCCTTCTTACTTTCACCCAAGTCAGGCCTGATGGGAAAGAACATTCCATCTGAGGGAG
The DNA here is from genome assembly GCF_028021215.1 of Eschrichtius robustus. Taxonomy (NCBI): domain Eukaryota; kingdom Metazoa; phylum Chordata; class Mammalia; order Artiodactyla; family Eschrichtiidae; genus Eschrichtius; species Eschrichtius robustus. The sequence continues at coordinate 77,696,997 of NC_090839.1, forward strand.
GCTGGCATCAGGCTGCTTTCCCTCTTTGGGAGAATGCAGTGTGTTTGCACAAAGCACCTAGCCTGGGAAGGGCCATTGGTCTTGTCAAGGCTCCAACTGGAAATCCCAGGACAGGATCCCTGACATGTCTCTCCTGAGGACTTGACTTGGAATTTCTACCTAGAAATAGATGGACAATAGCCTCAGGCTCCAGTCTCCCTTCATCCACTAACTACCGATGGTCTTCCTAAAATACAGTTCTGAACCAGGCTCTCATCCTCATCCATCTTCAGTGGCTTCCCTTTACTCGCAGTGTAACTTCTGAACTCTTCAGCTTGTGAACCAATACACAGATGTTTCTTACAAACCCTGGGATGTATTGAACGGAACATTGTCTGCATATGGTTAGTGATTGGAGAGCACTTTGAAGTCCTCTATCAGAGACGTGCTGCCCCCAATAAGGTCATTCTTCTTATTATGCCACCCATCTCAGCATAACGCTCAAAGTGGTGCCTGGTGCTGACCTGGGAGTCAACACACAGCAGGCCATTCCCTGCCCTGGAGAGATCCCACTGCTGCCACAACCAACGTGCCTGGGCCACGTGGATGTTTTAGTTAGAAAAGCAGAAGGGGAGGCAGTTAACCATGTGACTTGAGGTGACATGGTCAACTGTATTCCCTTCTGTCCCAAAACTATCTCCCCCATCCATCATAGGGTCCAAAACCCTTTAGGATTTGGAAGCTTTGGGAACTCAGAAGGACCAATTATGATGAAATTGCCTCAAGCCGGGCTCCATTTAGACTTTATGAGGATTGGGCTTTAGAGTATTATTTCTCAAAAGGTGCTCCACGAACCTCTGGCGGTCTCCAATGGTCTCCTAAGTGCTATGTTTTAGAGGAAAAAAAAAGCAAGAAACAGTTTTAAACCCATGCATCTCACACATTTGAACCTGGTGACTTTCACAGAAATCCTGCTATATTCTTAATAATTGTGTTCCTAAAGCTTGTCCCTGGACTCCAAGGACTGCAGGGGGCTCTTGTCTAACATGCAGGCAATGGGTGCTATTTTTACATAATTTTCCTTCATGTTTTATTGCTTCCCTTCATTATATTTGCATTTTTTCAGGATTGCTATCTAATTGTATTATATCTCCAAATCAAAAAAAAGGATCAATGGCTCAAAAATTATTCATTGAAGCATAAAAGTTGTGATTAAATAAATAAAACGTAATTGCTGCAACTTAGAATAATGTCATCAAAATCAGTACTGAACGAGTTTCTAGTAAACATTGAGTATAGGGATGCATGAATGCTGGGATGAGTGATTATGAGCCAAAAAATTAAAATCTATCTAGAATATATACCATCTGAAAATTGGATTTTATTGGGTCAGGTATCTGTTTGTTCCTAGGCTGCTGTCCATTATGAAACTTTGTCAAATCGTACCATGAAACTATCAAAGCTTTTGTGTCATTTTCAAACAAAGTATAATGACCTCTCACATAAAGCAACAGAGGTTTCTTAGAATGACTGCAACATATCACTTTCCCATCTAAAATCAATTAATTTTATCAGTGAAGACAGAGAAGACAGAAAAACTCCAGTGGCATAAATCAAATTTGCTTTGATAGCAAAAGCATGTGCAAGTCACATAATTTCCAAGAAGCTTACAGAACCAGCAGTGAGGTTAATGTCTCCACAGAAGATTGCTTTTGGCTGCAAGTAACAGGAACCCACAGAGTACATAAAGGCATATAAAAGGCCTTCACCCAAGAGGTCCAGTAGACCCCTGGCCACTGAGTCTCAAGATCAATTTGCCTTCACATGGGAGAGGCAACAGTGAACTTTTCAAGTGCTCCCCAAGGCTACCTGCACAGCCCCACCGTATGTCACGGGATGGTAGCCCGAGACCTGTTCCTGTTCTCCTTCCCCACGTTAGTAAAACGGGCCCATTACACTGATGATAGAATACTAACATAGGAAGACTTGCCTCTGCTCAGGACACTCTGCAGACTTTGCTGGAACATGTGTGAGGGAGAGGATGGGTGGTGATCCCACAGAAAATTCAAGGCCCAGGCACTGCCTTAAAGTTGTGGGGAGTCCTTTGTTGGGGTAAGGGGCACACTGTCCCAGAAGCTGTGATGGATGAGGTGCAAGCCTATCCAACCCCTAAGAATGGGATGGAAGCACAAGTGTCTGTAGGATTTGGGGTTTGGAGGACTTGTATTCCTCACCCTGCACGGTGCCTCCGTCCCTTATACTGCCTGATAAAGGAAGGGCACGTGTGGGACTGGGGATCAGAGCAACAAGCCGCCTTTGAGAAGGCAAGACACTAGTGAAGCAGATTAAAGCTCAGGCATCCCCCAAGCAGGACTACCATTGGAGTCAGATGCGTCTGTGACTCTGGGAGGTATGAGTTCGGCACAGCCTCAGAGACAACAAGAGGGAGTATCCCTAGGATTTTGGTCCCAGTTCTAGAAGGGTGTAGAAACCCAATAAACCTGCATATAGCACCAGCTCGTAGCAGTGCACACAACGCTCGTCCAAGTGGAGTCTCTCACGAAGGAACAGCAATCATGGTAAGAATCTCCCTTCCTACTGAGGGGCAGGTTGACAACATGTGTCACCGACCCACCTCTGCCATGGCGCTAACTCTCACGTTGACGAAAGGGCTTGCCCGTCTGCAGCAGAGGGACACCCCCTGTCCTCCAAATTCTCCTGCCCCTAATCCTGCCCCTGTGGCCTGTAGGGAGGGAGTGGGGAGATGCCTGCTGATGCCTGGTATACAGATGGGTCTGGTTGGGGTGACCCGTCTACAGGGACTGCAGTCACTGTTCAGCCCAACACTGACACCATCTGGAGGGAAACAGGAATGAACCACAGCTACCAGTGGGCTGAACTCAGAGAGGTTTGCCTGGTGATCTGCTCATGAGTTCTGGCCATTAACGCTTTGCACTTACAGTTGGGCTGTTCTAAAGGGATTAACCTTACAGCTTAGAAAATGGGAAGCTGAGGGGCAGATGATCATAAATAAGCACTTGTGGGGTCAGGATATGTGGAAAGACATTTGGATTTACCTGCAAGAGCCTGAGTCAGTCCTCACTGTCCTCCATGTCCCGGCTCAGAGGGCGCCAACACCCTTGGCAACGAGGAAGCTGATGCTGTAGCCCGGATATGAGCCCTAACAACGAACCCTTCAGTTACAGTGCCCGAGTGGGACGGTACATTGCCAAGGATGCTGGATTGCCCTTGAAATACAGTGACTTGGCTAATGCAGTAACAGCATGTCCTGTATGTTCTAAACAATAACCAGAGCAACTGCCAAAGGAGTCTGGGGTCATCCACTGGAGTTGCCAACTGGTGAGGGATTGGCAAATTGAGTATATTGGCCGGCTCCCTCTGAGCGAGGGCTCTAAACATGGCTTGGTTTGTGTGGACACTGCATCTGGTCTGACTCAAGCTTTCACCTGTTGCTGCAAAAACCAGGCTGCAGTTAGGGGATTAGAGAAGCTGAGTACCATGGCCAGGTACCCTCATCGTGTAGACAGTGATGGGGGTCACATTTCGACGGTCATGAAATGCAAGACTGGGCAAAGGAACATGACACTGAATGGAGGTTCCCTCTCCCCTATAAGCCACAGGCAACAGCGTTGGTAGAAAGGAAGAATGAAATATTAAAGCAGCAGATTAAATTACTAACAGGTAAAACCACCTTGGCCGAGTGGACTAAAGTACTGTCCTAGACTTTAATACGTTTGGATGACAACCAGTAGGGCCTGTTGCCCCATTTGCCAGACTGGGGACCCCCTGCCGAGACACCCAATGCCTTAAAGGTATGGAAGTCATGAGAGACAGACATTGCCGTGGATCAACATGGTGTGCTGCTGAGAACACCAAGCCCCATCACGCCGGGAAAGGTGTTATCTACTGGAATTTGCGATGGGATGTCCCACTGGGATGGGTAGATTACTTCTCCGCTGAATCCCATTGTCCTGCTGTAAACCGGACCGGTTGAAATGCACTCTACCTGGAATGGAACATGCACCATTGAAAGAGGGGAGAAGGTGGGGTCCTGGTCCGGCATATCCCCCCCCACCCCAGTCCATCTCCTCATGCCTGACAGTCTGCCTCCCCGGAAGCACGACCAGGTCAAGTTCCTAAGGCTGCAGCCACATTAATATCCAAGGGTCAGGCCACAGGTGTAGTTCATATAGAAGGGGAAGACCTCCCCTATAAGTTCCTACTACGTATCTGTCTTTTTGACCTTAGACTTCTGCTGCTCCTGTGGTGTCCCGTCATGGATGGGCACCTGACGGAGATACCTTTCTACGGTGGGCCCACTTGATGTCCGGCAAAGGAATCAATCCTCCGGTTGGGTATGTGGACAGCTGCCCCCCTCAGCTCGTCAGGACTAGCATGGTGGGTATCACCACTCCAGAGAGGGGATTGGAAGTCTCTAAAGAAGTACATTAAGGAAAAACAAGCTAGGACTAGTACTCTTTTTCTCTTTTTCTTGAAGTATTGTTGATTTACAATATTGTGTTCGTTTCAGGTATACAGCAAAATGATTCAGTTATATATATATATAAATATATATTTTCAGATTCTTTTCCATTAGAGGTTATTGCAAGATATTGAATATAGTTCCCTGAGCTATACAGTAAATCCTTGTTGTTTTTCTATTTTACTTATAGTGGTGTGTATCTGTTAATCCCAAACTCCTAATTTATCCCTCCCCCTCCTCTTTCCCCTTCAGTAACCATAAGTTTGTTTTCTTTGTCTGTGAGTCTGTTTCTATTTTGTAAATAAATTCACTTGTATTTTTTTTTAGATTCCATATGTAAGTGATATCATATAATATTTGTAGGACTAGAACTCTTAATTCATCTGATATCACCAATATGATCCAGAACCCTGGCCTGTGGCACCCATGATCAACAGCACTGGGTAAGAGTACTCTTTTTCTGTCAATCAAACTACAGAGGCAGCGCATCAAACTGCTGGCAGGAAGGGTCCTAAAAATACCACCATCAGAGCCATGGGTGGCTGCACTCAGATTTGGGATGGGTTCATGTGGGGCACCCTGGGTTGTGGACATTTGAGCACCTGGGCAACTCTATGTTGGGAACAGAAAAATCACTCTAGAAAGAACCAACCCAAGTGTACCCTGGGACATGGGAAGGATATCGCTGGAACTGTGTGGTCATTCTGTCGCATGAAAGGATAGCAATTGGTTTGGCACTGATTGGTCACACCCCCCGGATACTTATTGGGTGGCCCTGAACGGGACCCAGTGGTTGTGTGGCTCATATCCTTGGCCATGTGGTTGGGCTGCTGCACCCTGGGTTTTCCTGAGCCCAGAGAAGAATCCACCCACAGTAACAAGAACTGCCAACCCTCTCTCCTCAAGGCCAGATGGGCACGTTCTGTTTTCCACTGGTACGATCATTTGGCCTCCATCTTTGTCCTCTCCATTGGCCTGGAGGACATCATAGCACACCTAGAAGCTCTTACTAAGTTTACCCAGCAAGGCTTCGATGACAGCAGGCAAAGCTTGTCCTTACTAAACACTGAAATGTGTCTAGTGAGAAAAGCCATCCTACAAAAGAGGATGGCCTTGGACATTATTGCTGCCTTGCAAGGAGGCACAGGATGTTGTGTGTTTGCACCTGATGAGTCAGCTAATGGACCATCTTTATTAAACCACATGAGGACACAAGTGATTGCCTTGAGTGATCCAACCCCATTCACTCTTTTGCATGTAGTGATCCAGTTTTCCCAACTTTATGCCTCTTTTTAATCTCAGGCAACCACTGATTTTCTTTTTGTCCTTATATGTTAGTTTTGCATTTTTAAAAGATTTTCTATAAACGGAATCATACAGGATTTGCTACTTTTTGTTAGGCTTCTTTCTCTCAGGATAATGATTTTGAGATTCATCCATATTGTTGTGGGTACCAATATTTCATTCCTTTTTATTGTAGAGTAGCATTCCATTGTAATTCCATGGGATTTTTAAATGGCTAATGAGACAAAGCATTTTTATCAGACTCTGATGATGACCATAAACCCAGTTTTAAAATTTCAAGTGGTTTGTTCAAGTTTCACATCTCAGCAATATATTATTTAGTATCTTAAATAGCTTAAACCTGTCTAAGGCCAAAATATCACACTTTTCAAGTGTGAAGGAAAAGCCATTGGGATTTCTTAAGACCAAATTGTGTTACGAAATTTTGTGTTTGCCCGACTTCAAGATGTTCTTTACTCATCAGAGAAAAACAGATAACAAATAATACAGTGGTAGGCATGATTCAAAACTACATCTTAATGCTGCAGCAGAGCACAGAGTCTGAGAAAATGCAATCAAAGACAGAGCTAGGAATCCATGTGCTACTCTTCCTAAATACCAGCACTCAAGCTCCCCTCTTTGGAATGTTCATCAACTTAGCAACTGATGAAACTCTAAAAGTCATCTGAGAGGGACTTCCCTGGTGGTCCAGTGGGTAAGACTCTGCACTCCCAATGCAGAGGGCCCAGGTTCAATCCCTGGTTGGGGAACTAGATCCCACATGCTGCAACTAAGAGCCCACATGTCGCAACTAAGAGCCCACGTGCTGCAACTAAGACCCGGCACAGCCTAAATAAATAATAAAATAAAAATAAAAGTCATCTGAGAGACTTTTTCATGACTTTAGGTGTTCATGTTTTATCTGGAAATCTAGGATTATCATGCACAGCTGTCAACACATGCAGCCATTCTATTGACCTATAGTTTTGAATTAGGATTTTCTTGTTCATCAAAATAAATAGTAGGAGAAAGAAGAAAAAACCCCACCAGATGTGGAAATTAAGCTGTGGGGACCTGTGTTCATGCCTCTGTTACTGAGGCAAGCACAGATCATTCTGGTGAAAGGTTGCAAAAATATCCTCCCTCACACTGATTTGAAGAGAATATTAAATGTGTTGTTTAATTATTTTTTTCAGCCCTGGGAGCTCTTTATTGAAACAACTCGCAGCACAGTATTTGAGACAGAGAGCGTTGGCTGGCCGAATCCCAGGAGGCTGAGAAATTAAGGTTCCAGCACCCGTCTCTGCCCTCCTGGGGAGGTTTCCTCCATGAAGGCAACCAGGCCTGAGCAGCCCCAGGCTGGAAGGTGAGTGGTCCATACATAGAGGCAATAAGAGCACTTGGATCAGGGTGGCCCTGCAGCACTGCCCTAGGCTGGGCCCCCAAAGTCCGACAGTTGTGGCATCCATGGGGGGGCAGGCACACCCTTCTTTTATTAAGTATAGCTTTGATGGTTCTGAGCACCCCAGTATGAATGGTGTGCATGCGTGTGTGTGTGTGTGTGTGGTTTTCTATACCACCAAGCTATTCTAGGACACCAGCTGGGTGTCCTGCAATTTAACTCAATTCTGACACTACCCAGAGAGAGCATCGGATTCCACAGGTGAAGGGCCCAGTCCTACAAGTCTGCTCCTCACCACCAGACACTGATTGCAAATCCAGGCTATCACCTGTGCGTCTGACCAGCTGGCTGTAGATTAGATGGTCCCACCATCCCCCCTCCTTAAGTTTGCTTAATTTTGCTAGAGTGGCTCACAGAATTCAGAGAAACATTTTACTCACTGGATTACTGGTTTAATATAAAATGATGTAACTCAGCAACAGCCAGATGGAAGAGAGGGCAAGGTTTGGGGAAAGGGTACAGGGTTTGACCTCTCTGAGCGCATCAGTCTACCCAAATCTCCACTTGTTCACCAACCCGGATGCTCTCCAAATTCTGTCCTTTTGAATTTTTATGGAGGCTTCATTACATGGGCATGTAGATTAAATCACTGGCCAGTGGTGATTGAACTCAATCTCCAGTCCCTCTCCCTTCTCGGTGGGGCTGAAAATTCCAACCCTGAAATCACTTGGTCCACTCTACTGGCAACCAGCCCCCATCCTTAGGTGCTTTCCAAAAGTCACCTCATTAACATAACAAAAGATACCTTTGCCACTGAATTCCAAGAGTTTTAGAAGCTCTGTGCCAGGGCCCATGACCAAATATATATTTCTTATTGTAAATCATAATATCACAGTCCAACCGTTGGTCTTCCAACATGGCTCTCTTATAGTAAAACAACCAGAAAAGTCAGAAGTACTGGTATATTACTAGAATCCCTATTAATAACTATCAGCTACTGATAACAATCCAGTCCATCGTCCTATGGTATGAAAAAGCCTATCAGGGTGAGGCCACTCAGGTTTTCAGGCTTCCATTTAATCTTGTGAGGCTCCAAAAGCAGGAGTGGAGTCAGCAATATGTGACTTCACCCTTTCAGGCCTTTGGTATAATTGAGCTAAGAGACAACATCATCTCTTGCTCTGAGCCCCTTTGGAGGTGTTAATGTAATATTAGATTTCCCTTGTTACATAACCCATTTATTCATTCCTTTACCTGGAACTACTATTTTTCCTTCTCTCCTTTTATACCCACACTTTTCCACCTTTGGGAGAGACATTAAGTTTGGCCACTGTGCTGGTCTAGATTGCAGGCAGCAGCACTGGTGTAGCAAATGCCTCCCCTTCAATCCACTTCTATTCAGAAGAGGTAAGGTTACACAGGTGCAGAACTGGTGGGCTATCTTTACCACCAGGCCATATAGCTGTATTTATTGTTAGCCCCAATTTTGTCAGATGGGGTGAGGGTATGTCCTGCCCCATCAGGCCCTTAGGAATTCCAACATAAAGGTTAAAAACACAGTCAGAGTTTCTTGCTTAGGAATCACCCCCATTTCCTGCCTTTGTAGTTGCAGCCCTGGTCTTATAACCACTGCATCAAGAAGGGGAGGAAAGAAAAAAAAGTTGAAGTGAAGCAAGGAAGAGAGAATAGCAGCACCTTCCCTAACCTCCCTTCCCCAGATCTGAAACCAAGCAGGACCCTGGGGGGCCTTCCCAAGTACAAAAGCCCCTCTGAGTCCCTCATTTCTTGTTTGTAGAAAGAAAGCTTTCATCTCCTAAGCTTTCCCTGAGCTTCAAAGAGCAGACTCAAGCAGTTGCTAATTAGGGAGGTGAGGGAATGCAGCTACAAAGGAAAAGTAGTCAAGCAAGAAAAGTAACGATAGCTTAAATAATAGTTCAATGATAAAACAGAGTCCTAGTTCCTCCTCAAGGAACATACATAATGATCTGACACATGTCTTTGAGTGGTTCTGCAGAAACTAAGACCCTTACCCAGGTGGAGGATGCTACCTACATGCTGACTACAAGCACGTAGATCCCAGACTGGCTGCAACCAGAGGGTTGATGACTAAGATTCCAGAAACATCACCCTGTTACCTCACCACCAACCAATCAGAAGAAAGTGCAGGAGCTGCACCCCTCACACCAAGTGTTACCTTTAAAAACTCTTCCCTGAAAGCCATTGGGGAGCTCAGGTCTTTTGAGCATGAGCTGCCCATTCTCCTTGCTTGGTGCTCTGAAATATTCCTTCACCATAACCAGTAGACTGGCTTTGCTGTGTGGCGGGTGAGCAGACTCAAGTTCAGTTCTGTAACAGATCCACCAAAAAAATGGAGAAATCTATCCAGTGGGGACACTCCTTTAGCCCCACTCGTTTTCGTGTTGGATGTGAGTACACACTTGTGAAGCCATGTAAGCCAGCTTTTCATGCCTTTATCCCCACCCACACTCTGTTTTAGACAACCAATCCTTTAACTGTCAGTTCCAATTCTCTATCAAACTAGTACTCCAAGGAGGATATCTCTCTGCCCGTTGTTGGACATTATAGGCTCTAGAGTGAGTTCCTTGGTCTGAAGAAATGACGGTTAGCCATCCATATTGGTATAATATCTTCTCTTCCAGTTCTTTCATCATGCTCTAAGCATTTGCATCTACAACCAAGTAAGCAAAGCCCATTCCAGAGTCAGTGTTTATTCCTGTCAGGATCCATCTGCAGCCCCCAGGGCTACGAGAATCAGTCTGATTTGAGAGCTATGTTCAGGGCCTTCCCACCAGGGAATCTGCAGTCTCTAACCACCTGCAGTCTCTGTCTCTTTTGCTGGAAGACAGTACAGTTCTTATTGACATTTTGTACCTTAGAGAGTGTGATAAAAAGGAGACAATGGTCCCCAAATGGAGTAACCTTTGTTAGGTTCCCATGTCAGCACACCAAGACTTAATACATAACTAATTACAGTTTCAATCTTCCCCAGGAATGCGACCTTTAGCCAGCAAACCTGGAATTTCCTGGGCAGCACAAGGAAGAAATCTGCTGATAAACCCCTTCCATTTCCGCTTGGAAGGATGACCTTGCCTAAAACAATGCTTTCTTTGCTGATAATTTCCTTTTTTCTGTTCCCTCTCTGCCTTTAAAGACCTTTTCTTTTCTGCAGGTTGATGGAGCTCCTTTCTATTGCTAGATGAGATGCTGCCCAATTCATGAATCATTTTATAAAGCCAATTAGATCTTTAAAATTTACTTGTTTGAATTTTTGTTATTGAACAGGTGCAAAAGGAACACGTCTAAATTCAGCCCATCTCTGCATTGCTGCAGTGCCCCCATGTCCCCTCATTTCTGGACCCAAGGGACCATCTCAAGAGAGCATGTGGGGGGACTTCCCTGGCAGAGCAGTGGTTAAGAATCCACCTGCCAATGCAGGGGATATGTGTTCGAGGCCTGGTCTGGGAAGATCCCACATGCTGCAGAGCAACTAAGCCTGTGCACCACAACTACTGAGCCTGCACTCCAGAGCCTGTGCATCACAACTACTGAAGCCCGCGTGCCTAGAGCCTGTGCTCTGCAACAAGAGAAGCCACCGCAATGAGAAGCCTGTGCACTGCAACGAAGGGTAGCCCTTGCTCGCCGCAACAAGAGAAAGTCCAAGCACAGCAACAAAGACCCAATGCAGCCATAAATAAATAAATAAATTTGTAAAAAAAAAAGAAAAATAGAGAGCATGTGGGAATGTCTGCTTGTTAATTCCAGTCACTTTCCAAACCTGGAAGGGAGTTCTGATGGGCATAGACATGTCCTAATTTAATGCATTCCTCCAATTTCCATAGGGTTGCGCCCCTTATGGGCATCCCTTTAATAGGTCAGGTTTCCTTTAACCTCCCACCTGACCAAATGGACTGGGCATTGGCCACTGCTCATGAGTCATTAAAAACCCAAACGTAGGGGCTTTTACCACTGTTCAACTCTTCCATCACTGCTAGGAAAACAGCATGCAAGTCAGCACACCAGGCTGATCTCTTTTTACCTCCTTCAATCAGATTGGTGGCCTTCCAATCAGAATGTTGTCCATTTACCTTGGAACTGCCATCTACAAACCAAGTAGCTCTTTGTCTGTCAGTGGAGAGCTGTTTATAGGGCACTGACCAAGTGACAATAGAATCCATCAGCTCCTCACACAGTTCCAGAGTCAGTCTTAGGGGGGAAAAGGCTCCCTGCTGGTATCTATTTCCTCCTTGCATTCTCCCCAAAATAAGACCCTATATAAGCAATTTCCATTTTACTATGGAACTCTTCTGGGCACCGCCATCTTCATTAGAGTGTTTCAACTCTCTAGTCCGAAGTCCCAGTAGGCATTGCTCATAGGCTCTTGCCATATGTCCCAGCCTGTGCTCCATGCAGGGATATCTCACATAGGGCTATTACAGGGAGAATTTGTCCCCACCAACACTCCAGCTTCTATTCTACAATGTGTGAGCTCAGGGAATCTTCCTGATTCCCATTTAGCACGTCCAATTAGCATTGCTTCAAGGGTGGATTTACATGCCTTCTGTTTTACACAATACAAGGTAGGGGAAATACTCCCCTGTGAGAGTTGATATCCACCCCCATAATACAACCAAGTAAAAGAGATGCAACCACTATAAAGACTGTTGGAACATATCAATCTTCCTACAAACTTTTACCTTACATTTCTAGCCCTAGCCTCCATTAGGACTTCATCCAGAGGTTTTGGTTTGCAATACTGGGTAGGGGAAGTGTTCCACAGCCAAAGATAATATCCATTCCCATAAAAGGAGACACAAATTCTTTACGTATAGCCTGTTTAAGCATTCCAACTTTCATAATCCTATCAATCATTACATGTTTACATTCTCTCAATCTAATTGTTGCCCATGTAGGGGCTTCACCAATAGGTGTGGCTTCTGTATCAAGGAGTCCTGGAAACTTTTCTCCACGCTCTGACCATTTTGCCCACTCTTGTGCCAAAGTCTTTTGGTCACCAGTGAGGGACTGAAGCAAGGCGCTTTTGTCAATCTTTAACCTGATTACTCTAACCACTGTCCCAAACGATGACTGGTCAGGTTTCTCACTGTCATTTCTGCATTCTGACATTTACTTTTCTTTTCTTTTTTTTTTTTTTCATTATTTAGCGAATACTTTGTTAGTTTCTGTAGTCAAACCCATGTGGATAAGACGTTATCTATTTAATACAGTGCATTAGCCCTGTACAAATGGAAAAAATTATGTTTAGTGTTTCTAGACAAATATAGCTGCTGACTTTTTCAATGTCTCCAAAATCATCTAAAAATTCCCCTCCTGCTGGGACGGGTCCCATGACTCTCCCCTTTCTGTTTCCTCTTTGTTTTGCTCCTATCAATATTTGCTTATTCACCTTATTTCTTAATAACCATTTAAAAATTTCCACTCTGTTGGGAAGTCCTTTGAGTCTCCCCTCGGCCTCTTTGCATTCTCTTGTTAATTAACTTAATGTTTTTATTGCCATCTGTGAAACTGAGTTCTCCTAAAACCAAGTTCCCTTACCGAGTTCATGATTAATCCCTTTATGCAAAACTTTATTCCTCTTCTTGTCCCCTCTAACCTCAATTCTGTGCTAACTGAACACTAGCCAACCAGAGTCAGATGACTAAAATTTTGCTGTTGTCGATAAAGTCATTAATGTACTAAAATTGCTCTTATAGATATCATCATTAACGTACAAACTCAGGTTGTGTCTTCAGGGTAAGATAAGCTCACAGACTCCCAAGCCATGGACCACCTGGTCAGAGAATCATACATCAGAGACATCTTGACTTCCAAAACTATGATTAAGAAATGTCATAAGAAATGATTAATCCAGCCTCTTTGTTCCTCACCTTAAAACAAAACCCCAAAAAACCTTTAGTTCAAAGATCAAGTTGGAGTGGATCTGAGGCTTGTCTCCCATTCCCTTTCTTGGCACCCTGCAATAAATCCTTACCTTGCTGCAAACGCCTGCTGTCACAGTTTGGCTTTCTGCGCTGTGGGTACGTGAGCCCTTTGCTTGGTTACATCTGTAAGACCTATGAGGGGAAGCTGAGACAGGAAATTCAATAAAGCTTCCTGCACTGTTTTTTGGTTTTGCAACAGTAGGGTTATATGGGCTGCCTGTGTGAAAGGGGACCTCTTAACCACAGTATTTACCACGTCCTGGGTAATGGGCATATTCATCAGGTAAATATCTCAGTCATCACAAAGCCCGTCATCAGGTAAATATCTCAGTCATCACAAAGCCCGTCCCACATGGCTTACATATGAAGCGTATCAGCTGCTTCATTTGGGGTGTTCCACTTGGCATTCATAGGGGGTGATGGGCAATCTCCCTTCTCAGGGTTAACGGATGTTTTCTCCAGTCCACCAGGCTGGCTGAGCCCTCAGGAATAACCTCGTGTGTGTCTGGATCACATATAGCCATCTGTGATTTTTCCATAGTGAGCTGTGGGTCCTGTATCAACCCAAACATGCTCTTCTACTCTTCAGCACTCAACCAGAGACCAGTCCCCCAATTAATTACTCTCACAATCCATTTTAGTAAAGTTTCCTCAGGAAGCTGATAATATCAATTCACAAAATGAAACAACTCCTTCACACTCTACTCCCTGGTTTTAATAGTTGCTTGGTTTTGCCCTTCCTTCACCTTGACTGCCTTCTTCATGATCAGGGATCTTAGAGGTACCTTCTGTTGTCCCTTGTTTAAAAAAATCTTTTTCAACTGAATAAATTTTATTATTTATTTATTTATTTTAAAGTACTTATTTATTTGGCTGCACCAGGTCTTAGTTGCAGCACATGGGATCTTGTTCCCTAACCAGGGATTGAACTTGGGCCCCCAGCATTGGGAGAGTGGAGTCTTAACCACTGGACCACCAGGGAAGTCCCTCAACTGAATAAGTTTTAAAGATCTAATTGTCTTTACTGAACCATTCATGATTTGGGCAACATCCCATCTAGCAAGTAGAGAGGAGTTCTGAGGAGCTGTACTAAAAGGAAGGCTTTTCTAGGCAGAGAGTGGATTACCTTGTCTTCCTCTGGGGGATGGGAAGGGCCCGTGTGGCAGATGACCTCACTGGTGCTGACCAGAAAATTCCAGACCGACTGGTTAAAACTACATTCCTGGGAAATGTTGAAACTGCAATTAGGTTAGTATTAAGTCTTGGTTTGCTGATGTGGGACTTAGCACAAGTGATTCCATTTTGGGCCTGTTGTTCCTTTTTAATGATTCTCCCCTTTTGATCAGACTCTATGCTTAGCTGAGAGATGTGATAAAAACTTTAAGGCATTAGTGTCACTCTCAGCTACTGCTCTGAAGTTCTCCAATTTTTGTCAGTCCTTTGTGTAGTGTCCATAGGTCATAACATTTTTGCTTAATCCCTGTGATATTTACAGGTCACAACTTCAAGTTTACAATCTTTAAGTCAGTCATTCTCTTTCTTCCTTTTTAAATGTCCCAGTCTTAGGGAGATCATTTGCTTGGCGGTTAGCAGCTGTAAACATGCATTTAAAGCTTTTGAGAGAATACAATGCACCTCGGAGCGTGTTATGATTATAAATAAGCAGGATAATCCCCAGTGTCTGGAGTGCACTTTGGACTATGGTTCCTAAGACCCAAACCAATCAAAGTCAAATAAGTCAAAGATGACCGTGCTGAAGGAGTCATCTTTTTAAGCCAAGTGGCTTGCTCAGTGATCTTATGTAATTGAGTGTCAACTTTCCCAGAAGTGTCAATCCAGGTGCAACAGGTGGTGTTGGCCATGGAACACATACTTCATTCCTCAGCTAAAAGGTAATCAAGGGCTATCCTATTATTAAGAACAACTTTGGGGAAAAAAACCTCCACAACTTTGGCCAGAGAGTATAAGGATTTTTGTTGGGCAGCTATTGCTATTACAGCAGATTCTGTAATATTTTCAATAGTTAAGGAGAGGCTCCTCATTTGCATTTATGCATAACCAGGGAAGTAGGAACCTAGTAAAGGGAGCTAATTTTGAATCATGACCGCCTCCTGATAATTTCAATTTGAATCTATGGCTCAGAACTGGAAATGTGACAGTCATGAAGGCCAACAAAATGTTAGGGGTATGTAGACAATACAGGCAGTTTTATTCCTTTTATTTTTAATTTAATTTTTTATTTTTTATGACCCTTGTTTTGTGTCCCTTTCTTTGCATAAAGCCTGGATGCAAAGTTCTCCAAGCTTGTGTTGTTAACCAGAGACAGGGAAAGGGACCAGGGGGTCTCTAGCATAATGGACAGATCAGAGTTTTTGATGACAAATCCAGCAGTCTGAAATGTTACCCCCCATTTAACAATGGCCTGGGAGATACAGATGACGGCATTATCTTTCCAGACCAATACCAGAGTAAAGGGAAAAAAGGGAAGAAGAAAGTGTTTCATGTTTTGTTAAAGTATAAAGTCTTGATTTTATACTTGATTTTTATACTTTCTCCCATCTTGGGAGAAAGCAGTCTACCTTAATGTCAGCTACTTCTCTTCCTAGTTAATTTGATTTGGAGAACTCCAGCATTTGTACAGATATCAGGTGGAGCCTTCTTTAGCTGTATTCCCAAGGCTCGAGTCCCTGAAGTTTGGCTGCCACCTGGGTCATGAGGAGGACCTGGTATAGTCCTTTCCAAAGATATTCAAGAGCAATCTTCGGTCTTACTGATTCCAACTCAGAAGGGTGGGAGAAAATGGGAAATGTTATTTTGGAGAGTCATAATCAGATATTTGAGGAAACTAGAAGAATTCAGGATCCAATCCAGTTTATAGGTACTTAATAAAACCTCAAGGACAATTAACAAGACTAGAATAAAATATCTACAAACGTGCAAACATAATTTTTTTCTCAGTTACCCCCATTTTTTTCTTTTTTCCAAGGATAATTACAGTAAAACTAATTTATTTGCATTAAACTTGAACTGATTATTTATACAAATGCATCAAAAATAGTGATTGATCATTGTTTCTTTCTTTCTTTCTTTTTTAAAAAAATTTTTTTGGCTGCACCAGGTCTTAGTTGCAGCGTGCAGGATCTTCATTGTGGTGTGCGGGATCTTTAGTTGCAGTTCCTAACATGGAATCTGGGAAAGGATTCCAAACAAATGGGGAACTGAAGACTAAACTGGCAGCAGTTCCCAGTGTGGAATCTGAGGACAGAATCAAGGGCTGAGTTTAGAAGGTACTGCGGACTGGCCAACCCAAGACCCTGCACACACCACTAGCATCTCCCGTGGAACCTTGGGCTGGGGAGAAGTTTGAACCAGCAGACCTCAGTAAGTGGGGACTTCAACTTGGGTCTCCACATTGACGGGAACTGTGCACTGCCACTAACAGTTCCCACGTGGCTCTCAGGATAGAATTAAGGTTGGGGTTAACCGCTCAAGAACAGGGGAATTGTGGACGGAAAAGCCGATTAGATGGGGAACTCGATGTAAAGATAGTGGACCACAGAACTGAGAGAAACTTACCTACAACTCTTAGAAATGGCAAAAAAGACAGTGACGTGACCTCAAAGAGTTTACGGGGTACCATGCTTGTGTTTCTCGGTATCCAGATGCCATGAGAGGTGGCTTTGGATCTGATCCCGACGCTGCCACCAAATATGTTAAATAAAAATTCAACAGAGTTAAATTCAAAGTTCTAATTGGCTTTATGAAACATTTCAACTAGCAGTAGAAAGGAACTCCATTAAGCTGCAGAAAGGGAAAGGTTTTTAAAGGCAAAGAGGGAGCAGAAAAAAGGAAATTAACAGCAAAGAAAGAATTACCTAGGGGTACTCTGTTCTATTGTCTCTGCTGCCAGGCTCAACCCACAACTTCCAGAGTCACAGACGCATCTAACTCCAATGGTAGTCCTGCTTGGGGGTTGCCTAGAGATTTAATCTGCTTCACTAGTGTCTTGCCTTCTCAAAGGCGGCTTGTTGCTCCTATCCCCAGTCCCACACGTGCCCTTCCTTTATCAGGCAGTATAAGGGACGGAGGCACTGTGCAGGGTGAGGAATACAAGTCCTCCAAACCCCAAATCCTACAGACACTTGTGCTTCCTTCCCATTCTTAGGGGTTGGATAGGCTTGCACCTCATCCATCACAGCTTCTGGGACAGTGTGCCCCTTACCCCAACAAAGGACTCCCCACAACTTTAAGGCAGTGCCTGGGCCTTGAATTTTCTGTGGGATCACCACCCATCCTCTTCCTCACACATGTTCCAGCAAAGTCTGCAGAGTGTCCTGAGCAGAGGCAAGTCTTCCTATGTTAGTATTCTATCATCAGTGTAATGGGCCCGTTTTACTAACGTGGGGAAGGAGAACAGGAACAGGTCTCGGACTACCATCCCGTGACATACGGTGGGGCTGTGCAGGTAGCCTTGGGGAGCACTTGAAAAGTTCACTGTTGCCCCTCCCACATGAAGGCAAATTGATCTTGAGACTCAGTGGCCAGGGGTCTACTGGACCTCTTGGGTGAAGGCCTTTTACATGCCTTTATGTACTCTGTGGGTTCCTGTTACTTGCAGCCAAAAGCAATCTTCTGTGGAGACATTAACCTCACTGCTGGTTCTGTAAGCTTCTTGGAAATTATGCGACTTGCACATGCTTTTGCTATCAAAGCAACTTTGATTTATGCCACTGGAGTTTTTCTGTCTTCTCTGTCTTCAATGATAAAATTAATTGATTTTAGATGGGAAAGTGATATGTTGCAGTCATTCTAAGAAACCTCTGTTGCTTTATGTGAGAGGTCATTATACTTTGTTTGAAAATGACACAAAAGCTTTGATAGTTTCATGGTACGATTTGACAAAGTTTCATAATGGACAGCAGCCTAGGAACAAACAGATACCTGACCCAATAAAATCCAATTTTCAGATGGTATATTTTCTAGATAGATTTTAATTTTTTGGCTCATAATCACTCATCCCAGCATTCATGCATCCCTATACTCAATGTTTACTAGAAACTCGTTCAGTACTGATTTTGATGACATTATTCTAAGTTGCAACAATTATGTTTTATTTTTTAAATCACAATATATATGCCTCAATGAATAATTTTTGAACCATAGATCCATTTTTGTGATTTAGGGATGTAATACAATTTGACAATAATCCTGAAAAAATGCAAATATAATGAAGGGAAGCAATAAAACATGAAGGAAAATTATGTAAAAATAGCACCCATCGCCTGCATGTTAGACAAGAGCCCCCTGCATTCCTTGGAGTCCAGGGACAAGCTTTAGGAACACAATTATTAAGAATATAGCAGGATTTCTGTGAAAGTCACCAGGTTCAAGTGTGTGAGATGCATGGGTTTAAAACTGTTGCTTGCTTTTTTTCCTCTAAAACATAGCACTTAGGAGACCATTGGAGACGCCAGAGGTTCGTGGAGCACCTTTTGAGAAGCAACCCTCTAAAGCCCAATCCTCATAAAGTCTAAATTGGAGCCCGGCTTGAGGCAAATTCATCATAATTGGCCCATCTGGAGATCCCAAAGCTTCCAAATCCTAAAGGGTTTTGGACCCTATGATGGATGGGGGAGATAATTTTGGGTGGAGGTGAAGGACCACTTTCCAGCTTCCCCTCCAATCACATGGTCAACTGCCTCCCGTTCTGCTTTTCTAACTAAAACATCCACGTGGCCCAGGCACGTTGGTTGTGGCAGCAGTGGGATCTCTCCAGGGCAGGGAATGGCCTGCTGTGTGTTGACTCCCAGGTCAGCACCAGGCACCACTTCGAGCATTATGCTGAGACGGGTGGCATAATAATAAGAATGACCTCTCTGTGGCCAGCAGGTGCTTGATAGAGGACTTCAAAGTGCTCTCCAGTCACCAACCGTATGCAAACAATGTCTCCTTCAATACATCCCAGGGTTTGTAAGAAACATCTGTGTGTTGATTCACTCCAGGGACCTTTCCACCTGGGAGAGCAGCCACTGCGAGCTGCCCCTTCTCCTCGTCTCTCTGTCTCCTCGCCCCCACATCCCCATAAGCTTCCCATCTGTGACAGCCTTGAAAATGGAGTGAGCAGATGAATTGGCCAGGTTACTCCCAATCAGGGATGTTTGTAACCCCCACTCTGTTTAACTGTCTTCTCCTGGCGCCAGGCATCGGGGCTGGCCAGGGTCCGCCATGATTAGGGGACACCACGGGCATCACTGTTCAGGACTCATATCCAAAAAAGGCCTTAATTTTACACCTCTGCCACATTTCCCAATAAACACACATATGTCTCTTTTGAGCAATGTGTTAATTTGTTAATACAAACATTTTAAATACACAATTTTTATAACCATGTTCCAGCATTTCTTATTTACTATAGTTGGAGCCTTAAAAAATGGAGGTGGCCTGGGACTTCCCTGGTGGTCCCGTGGCTAAGATCCCACGCTCCCAACGCAGGGGGCCCGGGTTCGATCTCTGGTCAGGGAACTAGATCCCACATGCCGCAACTAAGAGTCTGCACGCCACAACTAAAGATCCTGCATGCTGCAACTAAGACCCAGTGCAGCCAAATAAATAAATAAATAAATATTTTTTTTAAAAAATGGGGGTGGCCTGAGCCTCTTTTGATCACTGAGGAACTCTGGAGCTGGTTGAGCCAAAGTGGCATCAGGGCAATACCCTTCCTGGGGGACAACTCATCCCTCCCAGCCAGCAACGCTGACCAATCCAAGTTTACAAGTTCAAATGTGCAGACATTTCATCCCCAATTCAATCTGGGAAATATGAACTCAGATTGCCTGGATGAAGCTAAGAGCTGACTGACAGTATTCTATAGAAATGGAGATGACAGAGAGGCACAGAGCATCTCATGCGGTGTGCTCCGAAGCCAGCCTTCTGGAAATGGAATTGGATTCCTGACATCAGGCTGGAGAGTTTAGAAGTTACACTGCGAGTAATGGGGAGCCACTGAAGTTGCATGAGGATGAGAGCCTGGTTCAGGACTGTATTTTAGGAAGACCATTGGTGGTTAGTGGATGAAGGGAGACTGGAGCCTGAGGCTATTGTCCATCTATTTCTAGGTAGAAATTCCAAGTCTAGCTCTCAGGGAGGGGGTGCGGCAGGGATCCTGTCCTGGGATTTCCAGTTGGAGCCTTGACAAGACCAATGGCCCTTCCCAGGCTAGGTGCTTTGTGCAAACACACTGCATCCTCCCAAAGAGAGAAAGCAGCCTGACGCCAGCCTCCCTCAGATGGAATGTTCTTCCCCATCAGGCCTGACTTGGGTGAAAGTAAGAAGGCCAGGGAACCTCTCAGGGGAGAGCAGGTCCAAAGGAGAGCAGGAGGTAGTTTCTTACTGGGCAACTTGGGGGTCTCCTGTCCCATTTTCTGGAGCAGTCTGTCCGTTTGCTCCCTCCATCATTTCCTTGTACTGACGTTTGAAGAAGCCAACCTGTTGGGGAGGAAGGAGAAGAAAATCCCTGGGTGTCAGTGTAAGAACACCCCCTGAGGCTGCCTGGGCCCATCTGGAGACCCACTGGCCAGCCTGGCCCCTCTCCGGGTGGCTGGTCTCCCTTCTGCCTCGCCCCGTCCACTCCTTGGTTGCCTGCCCTTCACCTGCATTGTCCAAATTCTAGACCCCCACTCCTACTCTGTAGTCTCATCCCTCCTCTGTGAGGGGCTTCCCCAAACACCCCAGCCTTGTCCTGGGGGCCCCTCAGAGTGCCCCCACCCACAGAGTCACAACTGCAGAGCACAACTGAGCTGTAGAGTCACAGGCATGGCATGTCCTGCTTGTGGGTCCCCTGCAAGCAGGCGTGATAACCCCAGTGCTCACACCAGCAAGCAAGCAAGCTCCGAGCTGGCACCTGCCTGGGCTGCTGAGAGCCCCCAGTGTGCAGGTGTGAAGGAGAGTGTGAAACCCTGGGCAGAAGGAGGTAATCCAAGGAGGCCCGTGGGCAGAACTAGCAGGGCAAGGTACCCAGGCTAAGCCAGGTGGGCCTGTTTCACACCACGAGTGTGTGGATCTCACAAAGACAGGGGCTTATGTCTGGTGTTGATTACACATAATAGGGGCTCAATAAATCTTTGTTGAATGACAAATGAATTTATGGAAAGTAACTGCAGCACTGTGCCTGGAACATAGCAGATGCTAGGAAGGCATTTGTTGAAGGAAGGTATCTGCTCAAGCCCTTGGCCTGACTCCTGAGTGTCAAACACCGTGTGTACCCCTCCTTGGGCAGCATTTAAGCCCTTTCCCTTTCATCCAGCTTTTCCCTGATCCCCAGTCTCTGCAGCCAGCAGGTCATTTCCCCCTGTCCTTCCCAAAGGAGACTGGGAAAAGGAGGCGGGGTGGTTCTAAAAGCCCTGCAGATTTCTGTTCCTTGCGATGAGGAATCGTCCTGCCCAGATGCCAAGGCTTAAGCCCAATGCCATGGACACTTCAATGTTTAGCTGAAGCCTCCCCTGACAGGAGACCCTAGCGTCCCCTCGCCCCCTTGAAAACTCAGGTAGCCTCAGGATACAGAACCACAGGGAGGCCCCTGATGAGATTCTTCCTTGAATCAGGATGACCTTGCTCCCCAATAAGGCTGTAAGAACCTTGAAAACAGGGTCACATGTCATACGTCTTAGGGAACCCGGGACAATCTTGAGGCTTTTAAGAAAGGCTTCTGAGGACTGTAGCCTCTGTTAAATGTAGGATGTAATGATAATAATATCACAATTACTATTATCATCAATAACCCACAATAAGCACTCGATGATTGATTAGTAAGTGCTGCTAGCAGTGTCATCTACCGATTGAGAGGGTGGTGATAAAACTTAAATATCACAGATGTTCAGCTGCTGCAGAGAGTGAGAATTCCCCGAGCCCCACAGAGTGACGGAGGAGGAGCCCTTTGAGGTCGTGGTGTGGCACCTGCTGATCACGGTGTAGACAGCGTACTTCACTGGGAGCTCCAGCCGGAAGGTGGTCTTGCTCGTCTTGGGGGTGTTATTCTCACTGGAAAAAGAGGAGGATCCCAGCTGGCAAGTTCCCCAGAGGAGGAGGCTGAGCGGGAGGGAGCACTGCCCTGGGCCTGGCCCAGCTCACCTGCTCACATGGGCTGCAAGAAGCAGCCGGTCTCCCAGCATGGCCGTGGGGGAGACGTCAAAGGTTGCCATGAAGGTGATCTGAGGAAGAGGTAGGAATGGGGTGGGGGGAGGTCACCGAGGAGTAGGAGGGGGAGGCAGGGGAGTAGGGGGGGGAAGAAGCAAGGCTCACCTGGGCATTTATTTAATTCATTCCAATCTTAGCCAGTCCTGACCACACAAAAAATTCCTTTCCAAAGATTCCTTTTTCATAAACCTTTTTTTTTTTCACCAGAAACACACATCCTACTCTTCTTGCATATAGAGATATTTCCTTTGTTATTTCTTTTTAGCTTTAATCACATATATTAGAATTGTTAACCCTACAAATCTTTAATTTTTACTGAAAACTAAAAAGTAAGCAATTGTGAACTGTCTTTTACATTAGCATTTTGTGGATTGGCAGACTTGTAAATATTTTTATAATTTCTAGAAACATGTGCTTTCTCATAGAAAAGTTCTCAGCATGGCACCAAACATGTTTACTAAGAAACCCAGGGCTTCCCTGGTGGCGCAGTGGTTGAGAATCTGCCTGCTAATGCAGGGGACACGGGTTCGAGCCCTGGTCTGGGAAGATCCCACATGCCGCGGACCAACTAGGCCCGTGAGCCACAACTACTGAGCCTGCGCGTCTGGAGCCTGTGCTCCGCAACAAGAGAGGCCACGATAGTGAGAGGCCCACGCACTGCGATGAAGAGTGGCCCCCGCTTGCCACAACTAGAGAAAGCCTTAGCACAGAAACGAAGACCCAACATAGCAATCAATCAATCAATCAATCAATCTTTAAAAAAAAAAAAAAGAAACCCAAATATCTTTAGTTTCTATGTAAAATGAAGCCAAAAGTATGTAAACGTGTGTTCAGTAATCAATGTTTCAGTATTCTGTCTTATTTGAGAATGATTTAGATATTCAATGATTAAATTTAATTTAACTTAGCATACCTTTAAGGTTTCAGATTGCCAAAATGATTTGGGGAAACTGTTTTAAAAGTTCACCTAGAAACCTTTTATCTCACAACCATTTAGTTCATTTGTTTAGATTATTTATGAAAATTTTATCATACCAAGTTATTTTTCTTGCTGACAAATTTCATAACAGAGATAACATGAACTTTTTTGATTAATAAACCCGGGTGGAATAAAAGTTGTATGTCTGCACGATACTCAGTGTTGATAATTCTAAAGACATGCTTGTTTTAATTAAACCAACAACCATAAACCAGCTTTTATTTACTCAAGGTTAATCCTGGATCATGTGAACTTGAAAACTATTTGGGTTAGTTTCTGTTAAATTTAAATTCATGTTAGTGCTTGCTTGTTTTTAAACCAATTAAATAGAGCTCTTTTACAAATTAATTTTAGTAATACCATCTGGAGGTGAAAAATAGCACACATCTAAAACACGCATATGAACACACAGACATGCAAAAAGAGACCTTATAGTTTCATTTTAAAATTTTAGTCATGAGACAGGTATAAGAATGTAAAATATACTAGTTATAAAACAAGTTGTATTTAAGTTGTTTTTCTGTCAGATGGAGTAGGTTAAGTTTAACTGCTCAGATGGCTAAAGCCTCTACTAGTACCTGCAGAGAAACACTTAAAAGATTTTGTACTACCTCTCCCCCTTTTGTTCTCTTTCTGATAAGAAACTTCTCCCTACGGTTTGCATTTCAAAGAGCTGCCTATCCGGTCCTAGAGAAAATGGGGTCAAAAATCTATATCACAAAGGCACAGAGAAACTGTCCAAGTTTTCTCCAAGAAGTTTTAGGGTATATTTCCCTGTTATCAAAGTTCTAGAGTAATTATTATTTAAATTTTCCTTCTTTTCTTAGGTGCAGGACAAAGTCTGTCTCCAATGTCCCAGTCTCTTACAATATCTGTAAGCATTTAAAAAATGAAAACGGGGGAATTGCCTGGCGGTCCATTGGTTAAGACTCCACACTTCCACTGCTGAGAGTGCAGGTTCCATCCCCCTGGTCAGTGAACTAAGATTCTGCAAGCTGAGCAGCGCAGTCAAAATTAAAATAAAATAAAAAATAAAAGTGAAAAAGGGAGGTTTGGGGGATGGTAAAGTTTTCTAGAACTGCACTTCCGGTTTTGTAAAGATGTGTGAGATTAAGACAGTTTCTTTCACTTCATCAAGGAATTAGGTTGCAACTTAAATGACATCATAGGTTGATCAGCCCACCCAACTACATTATCCCCAATTTGCTTTTCTCCCTCTGGGTATATAGTTTTATTTTAGTTTTAGGGGAGAAGGCCTAAAAAAAATTCCTATCAGGCTCTGAATATCAGCTTCCAACCTCTGGCCAACTTTTGACCCTAGAGCTACTTTAAAAATATATTAATTTTAATTTTAATTCCCTGTTGGCTGTTTAAGGGAATAATGTAGCAGTTTACCAGAAAATTTCTCACAGTCTTGTCAACTCTGGAAGGACCCATACGGGAGCCCTTCTTCTAAGGTAGATATGGAGGTGTCTGTTAGGCCATTAATTTGGTGGATTTTTGTTTATTGTCTTATAGTCTCTTCAGAGTGGAAAGACAATTCAGCCCAAGGATTAGAATGAGTTCTCAAATTAAAGGAGGAAAAAGGGGAGCAGTAGGGGTTGCATCCATCTCATAGTCTTTTGTTTTAAGTACCTCTTATTTATTTAATCTTTTATTAGTTTTTTGCAACAAAACTTTCAGTGAAGCTATTTTGGAATTTCAAAGGCTTTTGGGAGCTTCTGCATACCAGTTAAAATAGGTATTACATTCTGTTTATTTGATTTAGGAACTCTTACTTTTTTTTTTTCCTATTTATTTATTTATTTATTTATTTATTTATTTATTTATTTATTTATTTATTTATTTTTAGCTGTGTTGGGTCTTCGTTTCGTGCGAGGGCTTTCTCTAGTTGCGGCAAGCGGGGGCCACTCTTCATCGTGGTGCGCGGGCCTCTCACTATTGTGGTCTCTCTTGTTGCGGAACACAGGCTCCAGACGCGCAGGCTCAGTAGTTGTGGCTCACGGGCCTAGTTGCTCCACGGCATGTGGGATCTTCCCAGACCAGGGCTCGAACCCGTGTTCCCTGCATTAGCAGGCAGATTCTCAACCACTGCGCCACCAGGGAAGCCTGGAACTCTTACTTTTTTAATACAATTTTTAAAGGTTTACACTCCACTTACAGTTATTACAAAATATTGGCTCTATTCCCCGTGTTGTACAGTACATCCTTGTAGTCTATCTCACACCCAACAGTTTGTACCTCCCACTCCCCCACCCTTATATTGCCCTTCCCCGCGCCCCCCCGCCCCCTGGTAACCGCTAGTTTGTTCTCTATATCTTGAGTTTAACCCACATTTCTGCCCAGCCAAGTCTAGCTGCAAATGAGGTGCAACCCACATTTCTGTCCGGCCATGTTTGGGGCCCCCAATCTAATGCTTATCAAGCTAAGCTTTCAGGACACAAAACAAGTTAGTAAGATTTTTGCCATTTTTGTTGATATTTATAGCTTCTAGGACTGTAGTTCTTAGACAAAAAATAAGCAGGTGTGCCAGAAGGTGGCACACTTAGCTCTTGAGACTTTAAGGATTTTTTTTTTTCCTTTTACTTAAAAAAAAATTTTTTCTGCAGCTAGTAACCTCCAACAATTCCTACAGAACTTTGTCTTTGTACTGGGGAAAAGGATTGAACCAGCAGAGCTCAACAAATGGTGACTGTGGATTGGGGGCTCCACATGGATAGGAATGAATAGGACTGTCCACACTGCTGTTAACAGTTCCCATGTGGATCTTTGGGCAGAATCAAGGGCTGATTTTTCCACTCAAAACCTGGGAATTGCAGTCTGAAAGGCTAGGAGCTTGGGCTCTGGACAGAACGATCTGTCAGCTCAAGCTGACCTGTACTGTAAAGGAAAGTCAATTAGATTGGGAGCTTGATACAAAGAGAGAGGAGTTTAAAACCAAGAGGAAATTACCCACGGTACTTGGAAATGGTGAGAAGGATAGTGACAGGGGTCGTGGAGTACCATGCCTGTGTTTCTCGTTGTTCCAAAGTGACGTCAAGAAGTTTGCTTTGGATTCCACTGCTGCCACCAAATCTGTCAAAAAAACAAAATTCAACTGAATAAACTTTAAAGATCTAATTGGTTTTATTGAACCATTCATGAATCGGGCATCATTCCATCCAGCAAATCTCTAAGGAGCTATACAAAATGAAAGGCTTTTATAGGCAGAGAGTGGACTACCTCATCTTTCTTCCTTTCCTGTGACAGACTACCTCGCTGGTGTTGACCAGAAAATTCCAGATTGACCAGTTAAAAGTACATTCTTAAAAAGGTTGTAACTGTAAAGTTTAAGTAATAAATCTTTGTTTGCTGATGTGGGGTTTAGCACAAGTGACTCCATTTGGGGCCTGGTTTTTTGGGTTTTTTTGGCCATACCGCGGGGCATATGGGATCTTAGTTCCCCAACCAGGGATCGACCCTGCGCCCCCTGCAGTGAATGCACGGAATCTTAGCTACTGGACCGCCAGGGAAATCCCCGGGCCTGTTGTTCTTAATATCCAGCACAATTTTTTCCTTGAGGTATGTGTTTGAAGCTAGTGGCCATAGCTCAGACTCACCTAAATCTGTGGTTGGTATAGCATCAAGGCCCAACCCACACTTTCTTTTAATTTCATTTTAGCTATTATGGATAATAATCATCAAGGGACTGTATGTTTAGCATGCTTATTATTTTGCATTTCCTTATAGATCCAATAGCCAACTCCCTGGGAGTCGGGCTACTATTATTTCTAAACTTTATTTGGTAAATTTTGCCTTTAGTAACAGATTGCAGCATAGTTGTAGTTTCATAGGATGAATGCCATTCAGGGATCAAGGGTTTGTCTTTCCCTACCCTTTTACCTTTTTCTTCTTAAACCACCTGTTGCCATGAGCCAGGGCCTTTCTAGCATACCCCACTCCTGACACCAACTAATGATTCTGAACATCCCAATTCCAAGCAATGGATTGTGTTTGGGGTTTTCCCCACCACCAAGGAATTTTCTGACACCAGCTGGGTGTCCTACAGTTCAACTCAATTCCGACACTATCTCTCTGGAGATAGCATCAGATCCCACAGGTTAAGGGCACAGTTCTACAAGACCGCCTCCCACCCCCACTTCAGACACCGATTGCAAGCCCAGGTTATCACCTGTGCTTCTGACTGTCTATTGATTGGAGGTTTCAACAACACCCTTCCTTTGGTTCCATTAATTTGCTAGAACGGCTCACAGAACTCAGAGAAACATTTTACTTACTAGATTGCCAGTTTATTATAAAAGGATAGAACTCAGAGACAGCTAGATGGAAGAGGTGTAAGGTGTGGGGAAAGGGCATGACTTTTCTGAAAAGGCCACTCTGCTCTCCAAACCCCATCCATTTGGGGTTTTATGGAGGCTTAATTACGTAGTCATCATTTTTGAAATTAATTTTTATTGGAGTATAGTTGCTTTACAATGTTGTGTTAGTTTTTGCTGTACAGCAAAGTGAATCAGTTATACATATACATATGTCCCCTCTTACTTATTTATTTATTTTCCCCTCTTTTTTCGATTTCCTTCCCATTTAGGTTACCACAGAGCATTGAGCAGAGTTCCCTGTGCTACACTTTAGGTTCTCATTTGTTATCTATTTTATACATAGTATCAATAGTGTATATATGTCAATCCCAATTTCCCAATTCATCCCATTCCCCCCCTTCCCCCCTTGGTAACCATGATTGATTATATCATGGCCATTAGTGATTGGACTCAATCTCCAGCCCTTCTCCCCCCTCAACAGGTTGAAGGGTGGGGTTGAAAGTGCCAAACCCCTAATCATGTGGTTGGCTCTCCTGGCCACCAGCCCCCATATTTAGCTGCTTTCCAAAAGCTGCCTCATTAACATAATTATCTTTATCTCTCACTATCTTGTCATCTTCAGCATCCGGCCTGGCAGAAAGACACTCTCATGGCAACACGTGGTTTTCACAAATATTTGAATATCTTTTTGCCATTCGTCCTTAGTGTTCTTCAAAAATGAGTGGAAAACAAAAAGTTTTTGTGGATACAAGTGAGAATACAACTGAGGCAAAGTTGGAAATTTTACAGTTGCTGAAACAGCCAAAATTAGTTAGCCTCAAGCCTTGCTTGTGAAGAGAAGTCCGAAAGTAAAGATTACGTAGAAAATGTGATATCATTCAACAGTGTTTCTAAAAGATGAGGTGTGGTGAAGATGGAGAAAATGAAGAGAGCTTTACATTTTTGTATTAAGGAGAATCGTCAAAAAATCATCTTTGTGGTTCCAAACACAGAAAGAAGTTCCCAGATGCACAGAACTGATGACGGGGTACTCTTTGCTACTGACCCCTTAGCACAAGAGGAAGAAAGCTATTGCTCAACTTGGTCTTGACAGTCTTTGCAGGAAGTAGGTAAGTCAGCCTCAAAGTCAGCAATCACAATCTTCAGCCGCATTCCTTACTGGGTATCACCAAATGCCCTTCTCAGAGTCTAATTTCTTCTGTCTGTTCAATGTCAGCTCAAGTAAATGAAGCTAAAATTTTTGTTTAGAAAACTATTTCGTATTGTCTATACAGGAGTCCCTGTATCTGTGGGGGATGTTTTCCAAGACCCCCAGTGGATGCCTGAAACCTCGGATGGTTCTGAGCCCTATATATATATGTTTTTTCCTATACTTACATAAGTATGATAAAGTTTAATTTATAAATTAGGCCCAGTAAGAGATTAACAACATTTCTCCCTACTATATAGACGGGACCTCATCAATCTTTTCCGCCAGAGTTTATGTGGGTCTGTTTCCTAAAACTGTACAAAATGTTAGATTTTTAATCTTTGGTAATATGATGTTACAAAGAAATTGCTTTTCTTCTGTTATTGTTCAGCTCAGTCATCTTCATATATGCTAATCCTCACTAGTCACTTGTGTTATTTCATTTGGAATATCAATGTGTTTGTTACTGGTTTCTAAGAACTCATTTATGACTAAGGATGTTAACCATTTATCATGCAATGTAAATGAAATATCATATTTTATTGCCATCAAAAAAGAGAGATTAACAACAGTAACTAATAATAAAATGGAACAATCTTAACAGTTTACTGTAATAAAAGTTATGTGAATGTGGTCTCTCTCTCAGAATCTTATTATTAAAATTCAATGCCTTTTTCCCCCAGTGATTAATGTTTGCTGTGATGTGATTTATCCCACAAAAATGAATGTAATCTCTTTATTGTGGCTTATACTTTTCATCTTCATGATTATTTTTGTAACATTTTAATGCTTTGTCTTAGGGTAGCAGAACTTACATTCTTTGTTTGCATTTACCAATTTCTTACCTTTAAGCCCTTCAGAGTCATTCTGTTTGAAACCTAGCTTTTATAAAGAAAGTATAGTTGGAAAAAAATGTAAATGCCTTTTCCATCTTAACTAAGCACTTATCACACCCTGTGGCCATAACTTTTGCAGTTGGAGGTGCAACAGCAGAACTAACACAAATTTCTTTTTCCTTCTTCACAATTTCACAGGTAGAAGACCCGTTCTTATTGTAGATCTTAGCAGCCTCAGCATATGATTTTTTTTTTCTTTCCTTAGTCAGTCGACAACTTTCACCTTTTCACTTAAAGGAAGCGCTTTACAGCTTCCCTTTGGCACATCCGAATTGCCAGCGTCACTGATTTTGCACTGGGGCCATTATTAAGTAAAATAAAGGTCACTTGAACACAAGCACTGGAATACCTCAACGGTCAACCTGATAACTGAGCCGGCTACTAAGTGACTAACGGGCGAGATACACTGGACAAAGTGATGCTTCACGTCCTGTGTGGGCTGGAGTAGATGGTGGGAGAGCCCGTCACGTTACCCAGAAAGGTGCACAATTTAAAACGTATGAATTGTTTATTTCTCAAATTTTTTATTTCATATTTTCGTGGCAATCGAAACCAAGGGTGAGGGGGGACCACTGTGCTTGACATTTAATCTACATTTTAAGTGTTTCAAATGCCTGTCACATATATATTTAACATAGTATGCCATAGTTAGGGATTTTTGTCACAAATTTTAGCCTTCTAAGTCTATTCCTCGGCTTTTATACGTTGGACCTTTTCTCATGCTTTTGAGAGACATTCATTTATGCATAACTGTGGAATATTTAAAACACACAGATATGGTTACCAAAGGGGAAAGGGGGGAAAGTGATAAATTAGGAGTTTGGGATTAACATATACACCCTACTATATATAAAATAGATAAGCAACAAGGACCTACTGTATAGCACAGGGAACTATAGCCAATATTTTGTAATAACCTATAAGGGAAAAGAAACTGAAAAAATATATGTATATGTATAACTGAATCACTTTGCTGTACATCTGAAACTAACACAACATTGTAAATCAACTATACTTCAGTTAAAACACACGCACACACACACACACACACACAGAAAATTATGGAGAATAAATAACAACCACCCATTTATTTACCCTTCCCCGATTTAACAAGTGTTAAAATATTAAGTGTGTCGAATTTTAAATTTAACACTTTACAGGTTCCCTCCCTGCCAGAGGCCATCACTCTTCTGATTTCTAGCTTCGCAGATTAATTTCACCTGTTCATATGAAAGGACGCATATATTATGCAATCTGGTGCCTGGCGTCTTTCACTTATGACAAAGTTGAAATTCATCCATGTTGTTACCCATATCTGTAGTCTGTTCTCTTTTATCGCTGACTGGTAAGTTCAGTGTATGAATTTACCAGTTTGGCTGTCCACTCTTTAAACAGCACCCTCACCCATGCCCTGCCCCCCACAAGTGCCCTCTGAGGCAGTGGTGTGCTCTTCTCCAGGCTCATGTCCATGCAGTGGGGCCTCTCCACCTCTCTGTCCTGCCCCTTCCTCCCATATGCAGCCTGATTCCTGAGGCCCCAGAGAGCTACCAGGACCCTGGGCATCAAGTAGATCTCAAGGGCTGGGGGAGGGTGGTCTTCTGGGATAGCCGGGCCCTGGAGAAGGAAGCCAGACCCCCGGAGGTGGTGGTGGTGGGAGAGTATGGGGGCTTTTCACCAAGGTGCCTTTAGCCTCGGGCCCCTGACTTTCTATAATTAACCAAGTACTTCCTCACTGAGCCTTCCTCCTGCCACGTCAAGCCCTGAGTCATTATTTTAGCTCCCCCCGAGACTCGGAGCAGCCTTCAGTGCTCTGCTGCCCGGGCCTCTTTTTCTCTGATGCGCTGCCCAGGGATGGCCTTTGGAGTTGTGCTGCTTCTGGCTGGTGAGTGGGGCTCCTCAGGGCTGGGAGAAGCCTTGCGGTGGGGTCTCTGTCCGGTAGGACAGGCAGGGGGCTGCTCGTTCAGCTCTCAGGAGGAGCTGAAGGAAGGGGAGAAGCCTCGTATCCAGTCTGGCTTGGAGGGAGGAATGGCCTGGAATCTGGGGAGGGGCGGGAGCTGAGCAAAGCTGAGGGAGGTGGGCTTGTGAGTTACGCTTGGGTGGAGGGTGATCTGCTCTCCACCTTCCCCACGGCCTCCCTCCCTCCCGTGCGGGCCCTGGAGTGGGTGCTGTGAGTGAGGGGAGTCTTCCCCAGCGCCCCTGGGAGGGGAAGCCACGAGGAAGAGGAAGACTTTGGACAGCACCTCCTTGGTCCTGCATGTCCCCCGAGTCTTGATTTCAGGCAGGCTGTCCCACTGCTGCCAAGAGAACAGTCCAGAAGTTGACAACGGTATCAGGACCACATTCATGTGGATTTAAAAAATCAGTTGGGTGTCAGTTGAAAATCAGATTTCACCCCCAAATCCCGATTTCCAGCTTCTCTTGAGAAATGGGAAGTTCTGGCTGCTCTGGGTACCAGAGCCTGGGAATGACTACCCCACTTTATTCCCTGGTGCTCATGCCACCATTCCCAACTTCACTCTTTGATGTCACCTGCCCAGCTTCTGAGGCACCTGGGTCTGAGTCCCTTGGTGTCCTGCTACTTGTCAGCTCACAGGGGCCACTTTCAGGAACAGAATCACCCTTTGTGAGGAAGACATAGGATGTGAGGCTCCCCTGCATGTGGCCGCAGCAGGGTCCCAGCATCCTAAACATCTAGCCTCTTCCCAGGACCCCAGGGTTCAGGTGTCTGGACCCTCCCTGTCACTGCCTGGCCTGGTACCTGACCTCCTTAAAGCTTCCCTACTCTTGGGGTCAACTCCTCAATCCAGAGACAGCCGGGCCTTCTAGGAGGAATGGGGAGGAAAGTGGGAGGACTTTTTCCTTCCTAAAGGGGAGGAATGGGAAAGCCCTCCTCATTCCTCCCCTTCTAGGAGGAATGGGGAGGGCTTTTTCCAACCCCCCCACAATTGCTTGCTGGGGGGTTGGAAAAAGCCCTTGAAATGTAGGGGGTCTTCCCTGAGGCTTTCTAGCTTAGCCTCTGGGAAGGGGGACGTTGATGAGTCAAGGCTGGTGAGAGTGAACTGGATTCCTGGCTGTGCCAGTGTGCAGTTCTGGGTCAGTCAGCAAATATTAAAGTCACCTGCTAAGGGCCAGGCACTGTCCCAGGCACCAAGACAAGAGAGATGTAGTAGTGCTTGCCCTCCTAGAGCCTGGCACCAGGGATGGGGACATGGAGAACACATAATGACAAATAATTAATCTCAGAATTCTAAGTATGTTCCTCAATCTGGATCTTAGGGTCTCTGCATAATGAGAAGAGGGAGCACGACAGTTTTTAAGTGGGATGACCTGGGGGCAGTCCCAATATCCCTGGTGTAATTATTAATGGTGCCCCTTCCACTCTCAGAAAGTCCCAGTTTAGACAGTAAATGTACGGTCACTTTATCTTTAAAGGACATTCCTGGTCTAAGCTATCAGGAGGTGACTGGCCTAATTTCAGATTGTGGATGTATTTGAAGTGTCCATGAGGGGGCATTTCTCTGGATGGTTGCCCATTGCATTGTGATTTGACTATTTTTGACGGAGGGTGAGAGATGGGAACCACACAGAAGGCAACCAGGAAACAAAGAAGGAAAGAATGCCGTTCTCTTGGGCAGATGGGGAACCAAGGCTATGCGGGGTGGGTATCAAGACCCCAAGAAATCAGGGGTCCGGAGGAGAAGGGGCTTCTCTGACTGTCCCTCTCACCTCCCCTTCCTGAATTCCTCAGTCCTGGCTTCTTATCATGGATTCAACTTGGATGTGGAGGAGCCCATGGTCTTCCAAGAGGACGGAGCCGGCTTTGGGCAGAGCGTGGTCCAGTTTGGCAGATCTAGGTAGGCCCCGTCCACTTCCCCAACTCCACCCCCTTGGCCTGCAGGCAGGTGGCTGCATGTGGCAGCCCAGGAGGTTCCCTGGAGGAAGGGCAGCATGGGTGAGAAGCCTGTACATGACACCACTGACTACTGACCCCTGGCATGAGGTGGGCAAGTTCAGGGTCAGCCTTGCCCAGCCTGCCCAGTCCTTAAGGGTCTGTGCTGGCCTTGTGAGGATCCCCGTGCATGAAGGAGTGTGACACCAAATAGCAAATAGGAAACACCAGGACAGACAGAGAGGGAGGCACTACAGAAGAAAGGGGGAAAAACTTTTTTCCAAGAACAAGAGACCCCGCATTTTTATTTTGCACTGGGACCAGCAAATTATGTACCTGCCCTGCCTCCAGAAGTGCACATTCTTGGGTCCCAGAGACAGGGACCCAAGGAGTTGAAGTCACAGTGTGATGCAAGCATAACCAAAGTCTGGGAGGCAGAGGAAGGGAGACCTCAAACCCAGGAGGGAATTCCAGGAAGACTTCACAGAGGAGGTGGCATTAGCAATGGAGCCTGAGAGCACAGGACAGTTCACTTGGCCAAGAGGGAGCACACAGAGGTCACTGAGTTCTAAATGTACATCCCTCCTCCTTCCTCACCCTGCTGGCAGGCTGGGAATGTGGAAGCAAGTGCCAGGCGCCAGAGTTTTATTTTTTCTTTGTTTGTTTGTGTTGAAATATAACACAGAGACTGAAATGCACAAATCCAAAACCCAACTCAATGAATTTTTCATATGTGTGTACCCAGGTAAACACCACCTAGATCAAGATGTAGAACCTCTCCAGTCCCTTCTCGCCTGGGTTCCCTTGGGACTCTCCTGATCACACAACACCTAACAAATCCAGAGAGAGCCTCTGTCCCACTTACCATCACCACCAATTTGTGTTGGGGGCCTATTTTTTTAAAAAATGAATATAAAACTCTTGATTGACTGCTGTTCACCAGTATTTACAGTAAAGTAAATAATATATATTGGATGATATTCTGATGGCTACAAAGTTACTGTTTTTCCTCGTTTCTGCTGAGTTGTTACCCAAATACGAGAAGACTGAGCCCACGTCTAAGGAATGGGTTGGGGTGAAGAAAAACATGCAGATCAATAGTCTAAGACTAAAAGTTTATTCACCCATTTGTGCCAGCAGGTCCCAAACGGCTACATCTCCAGCCATCTGATTCAGTTTCATCCTCAAGCCTTAGACAAACAGGGATTTCAGGTTTCCATAAAGAAATGGCTCTCTAAAAGGAATCTTTAAATGACAATTTAACAAGACTTGCTTGGCTAATTAGTTAAAATACACTAGTATTTGTCTAGTTTCCTCATCTGAGTAGCGAGGTTGTTGGTAGTGAGAACCCTTTTCCAAATTAAAAAATTCTCTCCTCTCAAGGAATTTTGCAAATAAATGGTTGCATTTATATGACTGCAGATATGGATGTGGCTTCTGATACAGCTGCTTAAAATGGTCCAATTTAAATTATCTTATATTTAAATTGTCCAATTAATTACAGAATGATCTAATTGGTTTCAAAAGCTTATGGCTTCAGGACGTTTTTTCCATTTTTTCTATTTGAGGCGACCTATTTCTTGGGTGGCTCAGAATGATGGCTCCTAGGAAACAAATTGCACTGACCTGTGGCTGGGAAATGCTGTTTTTGTTCTGAATAGTATTATTTTGGGTGAATGTTAACACACACACACACACACACACACACACACACACACAACGCCCGCAAACCATTTGCATACACAAGCACATATATTTATGTATACACACACACATACACAAACAAATAAACAAAAAGCCCAGCACGGCCCTTCAGCATATGTGGGTTAGACTCGGGCCCTGATTTTTAATAGCCTCACACGTGGCCGAAGCCAAGAGCTCCCCTCATGAAGTGTCACTTCCCCGTGACACTTCTTCACCCGAAGCACCTTGTGCCCCAACCCCTCCTGTGACTGTCTGTCCTGGTTGTGCCTCCAGACTCGTGGTGGGAGCCCCCCTGGAGGTGGTCGCAGTCAACAAAACAGGACGTTTGTACGACTGCCTGGCTGCCACCGGCTTGTGTCGGCCCATCTTGCTGAATAGTGAGTGACTCGCCCCAGGAATCAGGGCCCTCAACCCTCCTACGCCAGACCGCCCCCTCCCTCCTCAGCCGCCAGCTCAACTGTCCCCCCAAACGAGGGTGTGTCCTTGAGTGTGACCCTGTGTGTCTGCCCTCTCAGCACCCCCAGAGGCCGTGAACATGTCCTTGGGCCTGTCCCTGGTGGCCTCCACCGATCTCTCCTGGCTGCTGGTGAGCGTTTCTGGGTCCCAGGAGGGTCTCGAGGGAGGAACAGGGGCCAGAGGAGGCTGGGGCTGGGCGAGAAGGAGGGGAAGTGTTCTGGGGGCCCCCTCGCCCACACAGGCCTCTGTCCCCAGGCCTGTGGCCCGACCATGCACAGAGCCTGTGGGGAGAACATGTATGCAAAAGGCACTTGCCTCCTGCTGGGCTCCCACCTGCAGATCATCCGGACAGTCCCCGCCACCCTGCCAGGTAGGTCCCCTAGAGACAGCAGTTCGGTGCTGAGCACGTGCTGGCACTGCTCATGCGCGCAGAGCATGAAGCCTGGGTCTCGGCCTCTTGGGCCTCCTGTGTGCAGGCCCCTTCCCAGAGGCCTCGGCAAGCGCAGGAAGGGCTGGGACCATGGTCTGGCCTGGCAGGAGGGGTAGCTTATGGCAGGAGCCCTAAGCCGGCCAAGCGGTAATGGCTCTGATGGGGCAGGAGGGAGTGCAGCTCTTGCAGGAGGCATGAGGGCCCTACATCTGCCAACAGGTGCAGGGATGCCTCCTGGTTTCCAGACGAAGGGCCTTGGGGGGGTGAAGATGTGTGGTGAGGACGATAGATCCAAGAATCCAAGAGGGAAGCAGTCCTGGGTCATTCACTGCTGAGCTGCCAGGACCCCCCAGACTCACTCTTCCCCTTCCAAGGGGAGCAAATGACCCGGCCATGGGGAGTGTGAGACACAGTTTTGCAGCACTGATGTCATCCACAGAGAATGGTGCCTGGGGGCCCTGCCGTGGCTTCTCTCTGAGAGTCTGTCTTTACAAGTTCATCTTCTGTGTCCTTGGGCAAGTGGCTTCTTTCCCTGGACCTTAGTTTCCTCATTGGCAAAATGGAACTTAATAATCGAGGTGGCTATTAGGATTAAAAAATTTGATACACATAAAGTGCTTAGACTCCTTTCTGGCACATGTATGTGATCGCCATTATGACTGATTTTCTAGCTGAAGACGATGTGTTCCATCTAGGAGGAAGATACAGGTAAACTGCCCCATCTGTGGCATCAGAGGGAATAGTGGGCCCCAAGTGAGATCCAGGCATGTTTCAAAACTCAAGGCATGTTTTGGACCAGAGAAACCATGATGCCAGCCTTGGTGGGCTTTTAGCAGAAAGTGAAACAGCAGTAGAAAGAGCCCCCAGACCAAATTGTGAGAGCAGAGTCTACGGAGGGGACAGAGAGAGTGGAAAAGACTCTTGTGGGTACCATGGCCCACCTGGGATGTCTGTGCAGCCAGACATTTACTAGGTGATAAATGTCTTTTCCTAGATGTTTCTGGGGCTCATGAGGAGGGATGCCTGATGAAAATGGGACACAGATGTGTAAAATTGGTCCAGACGAGGCAGGTTTGCCCAGATTTGGCAAGACTGTGTGCCAGGCAGTACTGGGTGCTGGGTGCTGGGTGCTGGGTGTGCATCACTTTATAGCATCCTTTCAAGATCCTTGTGGAGGCCAGGATGATCCCCATCTTATAGAGAAAACTGAGGCTCAGAGAGGTGAGTTTCCACTTTAGGAAGTGGCAGAGCCCAGAGCTTGAGTCAGTCTTGCCTGATTGGCTCAGTTCTTTTTCAGAAGGCCATTCAGCTACAGCCAGCTGCCTGCTATGGGAAGCCCAATGGATGCAATAAAAGGAGCAAATAACAGAAGTGACATTGCGAGGGCGCTGGCCCCAGGCCTAATCTGAGAGAGCACGTGGGGGTGGTTTTGTGATGCAGCTAAAAATGTGGGCCCAAGTACAAGACGTGGTGGCAGGGAACGCCAGCTACCCAGCTGTCGGGGACAGATCAAGGGTGAGAAGGGGAGCACCTGAGGGCTTCTCAGCCTGCTGTGTCGGTGGCTGGATTTCCTGGTCTTCAAGGAAGAAGGGAGGGAAGTGATCTTCCATTTCTTCTGGGCACTGGTGATGTTGGTTGAGTAGGTGGGATGGGTGAGGAGTGAGGAGATGGGAGAAGGCATTTTTGCTTCAGTGCCCTGAGGCCGGGTACCACAGCTCAGCATCACACCTCAGAGCTGTGGTGGTCTGATCTCCCAGCACCCTGGGACCAACACAGGATGTGGGCTGCTGGTGGAGGCATCAACCGGGTTTTGCACGCAGGCCACAAGCCCCTACGTAAGTCTGGGGACAACCTGAAATGTTTTATTTGTTCATTTACGTATGATGTGTCTTTCCATTATGGTGTGGACTCCACAAGGGCAGGGATGAGATCTTTTTTAAAGCTATGGTCTTAAATCAGATTTCCCCAGAGATAGACTCTGAGGCTCACCTGGGAATGTTCTCGGGAGCGACCCTTATGAGAGTGTGAGGGAAGCAGGACTTGGCAGATGGAGAGGGTGCACTGTGAGAGGCCTCACCTGCGCCATGGAGAGCTCAGAGCGTGGCCAGATATGGGTTGCCCGCAGGAGCAGGAGGTGACCTCGGGCAAGGCACCTCCCTTTTGAGTGGGGTGACACTTAGGGAGGAACTCTGCTGGGAGCCATCAACAGCCAACTTCCTGCAGCTGGGAATGAGCACCTCCATCCTGATGGGGGGCAGGTCTTGGTGGTACACCTTAGCATCCGCTGCAGGTGTGTCCTTGGGCCTAGAACAATGCTTGGCATGTGGTGATGATGGTGATAACAGCTACGCCTTATGGGGTGCCAGGCCCTGTCTTAAGTACTTTATGTACATATTCATTCTTTTTATCTTTGCAATAATCCCATGTGGTAGGCACTACTATTACCCATTTTACAGATGGGGAAAACTGAAGCCCAGTGAAGTTATGTAACTTGCCTGCATTCACCACTAAGAGGTGGGCAGAGGTGGGATTCGAGCCCAGGCATGCTGGCTCCAGGATGCACATTCTGAATCACTTCGCTAAATTGCCTTCCACTGTGCCCCACAGTATCCCTGGTGGTGTATTCAATAAATATTTGTTGACTAAATGAGTGAGGAACCCACCCGGCCCCCACCCTCTACTTCTTTCTCCCCTTTTGTAGGCCTTGTGGAAGGAGGGGAGCAACAGGGATTCTGCTGAAGGGAGAAGGGGCTTGGGCAACAGATTTGGACCTCCTCAGTGGAGGGTGTCAGAAACTGGGTGGGCCAGGGGGCCTTGGCATCCCTACGCCAAGGATGGCCCCCTGACTCTGTGGAGTAGAAAGGGTTTCTGGGTCCCAGGAAGTGGCTGGGACCTGCCCATGCATTTCTGATTCCTACCTCTCTCTCTGCAGAGTGTCCAAATCAAGAGATAGACATTGTCTTCTTGATTGATGGCTCTGGCAGCATTGACCGAAATGACTTTAAACGGATGAAGAACTTTGTCAGAGCTGTGATGGACCAGTTCAAGGGCACCCACACACTGGTGAAGGCTGGGCCCCCGAGGCTTGGGGATTGGGACTGGGGAGGGTCTACCTCTGGGAAGGCCAACCTGGGAGCGGGCCTGGCATCGCTGGGGGCTGGCT
Organism: Eschrichtius robustus; assembly: GCF_028021215.1. NCBI lineage: Eukaryota > Metazoa > Chordata > Mammalia > Artiodactyla > Eschrichtiidae > Eschrichtius > Eschrichtius robustus. Next base: position 77,736,343 of record NC_090839.1, read on the forward strand.
CAGTGGACTTGTGCCATGAGGAGGCCAGGGTCCAAGGTCAAGGTATGGTCCCAGTGCAGGGCCGATTTGAGCCCTAACCTGAGGAGGTACCCCCATCACATGTACTGTGTCCCCACATGCCACAGGAAATACAATGTTTTTGCTGTTTAAATACATTGAAAGGATTATCAAATCATCTTACTGTGAAATTTGACTGAAGGTAACTTGGCCAAATGATGATTTCTTTATTATGTTTTCCATGTAACTCATGATTTCTTTATCTTATTATTTTATTTCCCAGTAGTCAGTGTGCGTGTGTGTATAAATATATATATTATATATATATATATTATATATATATATATATAATATATATATATATATATATAATATATATATATACAAATTCTTGAGAAGCAAGGAAATATAACCTACAAATTGATTTCATGTATTATAAATTTAAAAAAAAATCTAAGTTTAACAAATATTGTGGTTGGCAAGGCTATTCTTTGTAAACTATGAAAGAAACATTATTTGGTTTTGACTTTCCAGTTTTCTTTTGGGGCCATTTATTTTTTTCTGGGTCTCGGTATATATTTGTCAGGCCTCAAAACCACATGGAACATGGTTTGTAAATGCAAAATTATTCTAAAATAAAAAACTTCCTAAAAAACAACTCCCGAGCCCCAGGGTCCTCTTCTTGGCCTTCACAGTTCTCTCTGATCCAATACTCAAACCGTCTGAAGATCCACTTCACCTTCAGCCAATTTCAGGCCAGCCGGAGCCCTCAGAGCCTGGTGGATCCCATCGTCCAGCTGAGTGGGCTGACGTTCACAGCCACGGGCATCCAGACAGTGGTGTAAGCTCAGCCCCCTGCTGCCTGTGAATGAGCTGCTACCTCACTGCTACCTCCTGCTGGGTCTGCACAGCCCTTCTTAGAGGCTGAGGGAGGCTCTGGGGAAAGGGGCTCACAGGGGAGCGAGGGGGCTGCAGGCAGAGTCCTCCCTGGAGCGTTTCTGGTCCCATCGCTCATTGCGATCCCCTGATCTAGGGCGGGACTCCTCTGCAGCGTGTTTCCCCTTTGCCTGCCTTTGGCTTGGCTGGACCCTGAGCCCACCTGGGCTTTGCTTCTCGGTTCCCATCCTGGCTCTCCACTAGCTACCTGGGCCACCCTTGGAGTTACTGACTCTTTCTAAGTCTCAGGAAACTGTCCAATGAGGATAAACGCACAACTTGGTTGTAAGGATTAAGCGAGATAACATGAGTGAGGTGTTTCCGCACAAGAAGTGCGAGATAAATGGTTGGAGATTTTATCCAAAAAATGATGCAGCTCCTCTTTACCTCCCTGGAAGGGACTCAGGAATTATTGCCAAGTGTCTTCTTTGTGCCTTTCTCCCCACTCAGCTCCCTTCATCCCTTCATCCTCTCATCCCTCATCCATTCAAGTCTCTATGTACCATGTGCCTGCCCAGCACTGGGGGCTAGGTGGTCCAGGAAGAAAATGGCTTAGGTGGTGGGACCACAGTGGAATGTGTGGTTTCCATGGGAAAGAACTGGGTAGAATGTCTGGGATCCTTGACTTCCTGCACACCCTTGGGCACTGCCCTGGGGATGGTGCTGGAGAAATATTGAAAAAGGGATGATCTCTCCAAAGGCACTCTCTTTACTTTTGGGTGGCTTTTCTGCCTTGAACACTGACCTGTTGCGACTGGACAACCAGGAAGAAAGCCTCTGTCCCTTGAGTTGAAAATCACACAGGAGGGGCATCTTTTCCTAGTCCCTAAATCTCCTCCCAGCAGTGGGCGATGGTGTGGTTCTCATCAACATCCATCCTCTCCCATCACCTCCCTGCTCCCTAGAGCCAAGCCCAGCTCTGCCACTGACTGGGTTGTTGCTGTGTTTTTGTTTTTTCTTTCTTTTAGAAATTTCATTACAAAAAAGACAAAAAGGCAACAACATTAAGGAAATATTTTTTAAAAGAACATTTATTTTAAATTAATTAATTAATTTATTTATTTTTGGCTGTGTTGGGTCTTCGCTTCTGTGCGAGGGCTTTCTCTAGTTGTGGCAAGCGGGGGCCACTCTTCATCGCGGTGCGCGGGCCTCTCACTATCGCAGCCTCTCTTGTTGCGGAGCACAGGCTCCAGACGCGCAGCCTCAGTAGTTGTGGCTCACGGGCCCAGTCGCTCCGTGGCATGTGGGATCTTCCCAGACCAGGGCTCGAACCAGTGTCCCCTGCATTGGCAGGCAGATTCTCAACCACTGCGCCACCAGGGAAGCCCTTTAAGGAAATTTTTGAAAAAAAAAAAAGAAATATTACCTACAGTTCCTCTAGCCAACCATCTCACAGCATTTTGGCAACAAGAAAGAATAAGTACAAATGAATAGATAAATCCTACTCTCAAAAAGCACAATGTCATTTCCATCCTTGTCTTTATTTAGACATATTTTATATAGTCACAATCAGGGCAGAAACTATTTTCATCCTGCCATTTTTTTCCATCTGTTACATAAACCTGTTCCATGTTTCTCTACAGCTTTTATTGTTTTCCTTTGAAATGGCTGTGTACTTTTCCATCAAGGGCCTGGGTCATGATTTGCTAAACCCCTTCCCTAACACGGGACATTTAGGTTGCTTCAGTATTATATTTGGCATGTGTATGTTATTTGGTGCATATGTGTGTGTGTGTGTGTTTATTCTGAGTTTGTAGAGCTGCATGACCATATATGTTACATTTTTAATCATTTGTAACAGCTACCATAGAATTAATGCTTACCTGTAGGCCAGTCACTGTTGGAAAAGCTTCACCTCATTTGACCCTCAGAATAACCTGATACTATCTGTCTCAGTTATCTATTGCTGCCTGACAAACCACTCCCAAATTTAGTGGCTTAAACAACACCCCTTTTGTTACTACTTTTCATGATCCTGGGGCTCAGCTGTTCTCAGGTGGGGTCTCTCATGTGGCTGTGGCCATGTGGCATCTGAGGCTGGACTATGAGAGCTTCATTCACGTGGCTGCGGCCCTGGCAGGATTGGCTGGAAGGCTGGGCTCAGCTGGGATGGCTGGGCCTCTCTCTTCATGTGGCCACTCCATGGGGTGTCTCTAACAGGTTGGCTAGACTTCTCTCATGGCAGCTCAGGGCTCCCCAAAGTGCAAAAGCTACCAAGGTTTCTTAGGCCCATAACTGGCACAGGGTCACTTCTGTTGCATGCTGCTGATTAAAGGGAGTCACAGGCCAGGTTCAATACGGGAAGGGAACCAGGTGTGGCTCACTGGGGACCATCTTTGGAGACCAGCTATGGCACAATTATTGCTCTCATCTTGCATGGAGAGAAGCAAAGGCGCAGAGAGGTGAAGTAACTTGCCTTGTTGCCTCCTGGGAATGAAGTTCTGTAGTGGATGGAACTTTAGGGGCAAGGAATATGAGTACCTTTGTTCTCGGTCTCACTAATTATTGTCAGTATGTATCCATGTCTTAACATGCCTGAGTCTCAGGGTGCCAGGACTCCCCAGTCTTTCCAGAGGAGCTTCTAGTGCTGCAAATGATTTCTTCCCAGAATCTCAGTAGAGTCACCCCCCTTTTCTTCCTCAACAGGAAAGAACTATTTCACAGTAAGAATGGGGCCCGTAAAACTGCCAAGAAGATTCTCATTGTCATCACAGATGGGCAGAAATATAAAGACCCCCTGAAATACAGCGACGTCATCCCCCAGGCGGACAGAGCCAACATCATCCGCTATGCCATTGGGGTGCGTCCCCTTCCCCATGGCTCCCCCAGACTCAGCCCGCACCTCCCCCAGGCAGAAGGGCTGGCGGGCTCCTCCTCCTCAGCTGCCTCTCTGCCGCAGGTGGGAGATGCTTTCCAGGATCCCACTGCCAGGCAGGAGCTGAACATCATTGGCTCGGTGCCTTCGGAGGACCACGTGTTCAAGGTGGACAACTTTGCAGCACTCAGCAACATCCAGCAGCAGCTGCAGGAGAAGATCTTTGCAGTCGAGGGTAAACGGGGAGTGACCTTGGGTCTCGGAATTGAAAGAGTCACAACCCAGTTGTCCCCCTCAGTCCTGAAGGTTCATCCCTGCTCGTAGCTCACCCAAAATTGTTCCCCAGAACCCAAGCCCCAGACCACATTCTCCTCTCTCTGCTCTGAATCTTCATGGCCTCAAGGTCTCCGGGAGCCTGATTGACCTGTTTCCCCACAGGAATGCAGTCAAAGACAAGTAGCTTCTTCCAGCATGAGATGTCTCAAGAAGGCTTCAGTTCCGTCCTCACAATGGTGGGTGGAGTGTATGCTTGATTAACGAGTATCAGGCACCTGCCCTGTGTGGGGAGCTGGGAACCAGAATAAACAAGAACGCAGACCCTGTCCTCGAGCTCACCATCTAGTCCCGGAGAGACACACAGGCAGCGTATGTAGGTACAGAGAACAGGATAGCGGAGGTTCCTGCTCTCCTGGATCACATAACTAGTGGGAGGAGGTGACAAACAACCAACAAACGAAAGACTTTCAGATTGTGCTAAGCATTGGGATAGAGAAAGAGAGGTGACCAGAGGAGGCCTAAGGAGTAACAGCTGAGGCTGAATGATGAGAAAGGGCGAGGCCTGGAAAAATCTGGCGAGAGATTGCTCCAGGTAGAGGAAAAAGCAAGTGCAAAGGTCCTGAGTCAGGAACAAGGTTACTGTACTAGAGAGCTAGGAGGGCCAGCACAGCTGGAGCAGAGTGAGCTAGGGGCAGCGTGGAGAGAGGGTGGGGGAGATGGGAAAGACCAGCCCATGCAGACCAAAGAAGTGACAATATAGACAGACAATTGTCTGAAAGTAGATGTGTGTTCAAAATATCCAGAGGGATTTGCTTCAGAATAATTTTGAGGGCAATTGAGGGGGACGTAGACGTGGAACAAGGTTTGTCATGAGTTAATCACTGACGCTGGGTCACGGGTTCTTATGGGTTCATTACACATTTCTTTGGACTTTTGTATATGTCCTAAATTACCCATAATCAAAAGTTTGAAAAGGCAATAAGCATTCAGAGGAGGAAATGCCGATCACTTCCTGAGGGAGCCAAGGAAGACCTCGCAGAGGTGACTTAGAGGTTGACTCTTCCAGAGAGAGGAGCTGCGTCCCAGAAGGAGGAGAGAGGAGCGTCCGGGCCAGAGGCTAGGTGTATTTTGGAACAGAGTGTCGCTCCACAGGCTCGATTGGGAAGGATCCTAAATGCCACCCTCAGGAGCTTGGGGACAGTGAGCCACCTTGGTTGGCCAGCAGCGTGGTGGCGGCACGTTTGGGTTGGAAGAAACCCAACTCTGGGGCAGTAGATGAAGCAGAGGAAAGCAAGCTAGGAGGCAGGAAGGGCAGTGGGTGAGAGGCGCTGGGGTGACCGTGATGGCGGCGGTGGGGACGGACTGAGAGTTGTAGGAATCAGGGACACGGAGGCTGCTGGTGAGAGCTAGGGAAGACCAAAGACAATTCCACATGCTGGGCGGAGTCAGCGGCAGCCATTGCTTCGGAATAGGCTATCTTCTTCTTCTTCCCACCTGCTCAGCCCTGGAATCCTTTCGTCCCAGGATGGACCAGTTCTGGGGGCTGTGGGGAGCTTCAGCTGGTCTGGAGGTGCCTTCCTGTACCCCCCAAGCAGGAGCCCCACCTTCATCAACATGTCTCAGGAGCACGCGGACATGAGGGACTCTTACCTGGGTGAGGCAAGGCTGTGGTCGGAGGGCCGGGCGGGAGACGGGCTGCCTGGGAAGGGCAGGGGCCCAGGGGTGGGGAGTCGAAGCCTCTGTGCTGAGGCCCGGTCCCTTCAGGTTACTCCACAGAGCTGGCCGTTTGGAAGGGGGTACACAGCCTGGTCCTGGGGGCCCCCCGCCATCAGCACACCGGGAAGGTTGTCATCTTCACCCAGGTGTCCGGGCAATGGAGGCCGAAGGCTGAAGTCACAGGGACCCAGGTTGGGTGTGGAGGAGGGTCTCCAGGGCAGAGAGGGAGAGGAAGGGGGTGCGGGGCCCAGCAGGGAGGGGCCGGTATCTGGGGAGAGGTGGGACCTGGCCCAGAGCCGGTGCAGGGGTAGGCAGGATGACTCCACGCTCTGCCCTCCAGATCGGCTCCTACTTCGGGGCCTCCCTCAGCTCCGTGGACGTGGACAGAGATGGCAGCTCCGACCTGGTCCTCATCGGGGCCCCCCATTACTATGAGCAGAGCGGGGGGGGCCAGGTGTCCGTGTGCCCCTTGCCTCAAGCGGTGAGTGGCTGATGAGACCCGGGCTGGGTGGGGTCTGGGTGTGGAGGGGTCGCCTGGGTTGAGCCCTGACACTGTTTTTGTTCTGCAGAGGGCTAAGTGGCAGTGTGGTGCTGTCCTGCAAGGGGAGCAAGGCCACCCCTGGAGCCGCTTTGGGGCAGCTCTGACGGTGCTGGGGGATGTGAACGGGGACAGGCTGACGGACGTGGCCATCGGGGCCCCGGGAGAGCAGGAGAACCGGGGTGCTGTCTACCTGTTTCACGGAACCTCGGGACTGGGCATCAGCCCCGCCCACAGCCAGGTGAGCCCCCTCTGCCTTCAGCCTCTTCTGTTCGCCTCCTCCCCCCTGTCGTAGATTCACCTGATGCCGCCTCCTGCCACCCGCCTTGGCAGTGACCATTCCCCTCCTCCTTTTAGTGGTTTACTTTCCTAAATTTCCCCAGGCCCAGCTAAGCACAAATTCTCTTTTCTCTCCTTTGACTCCAGACTTCAAACTGTGTGGGCAGCTTAGTAGTTAAGAGATCACAGGCCCCAGGTCAAATGCTTGACCAGCCCTGTGAGCTGCGTGGCCTCAGGCAAGTGACCGATTTAGCCTCTGTGAGCCTTGGTTTCCTTCTATGAAAGGATGAGCAAATTCTATTGGCTTCTTGTAAAGATAACTCAGTGAGAGCACTAAGCACTCCATTCCTCAAATATTTATGAATGAACATACGTAATTTATGACTCAACGTATAAACGATGAATAAATGAATCTATTATGCTCCCATCATTACGCTTTGATTTTGTCATTAACCTGCACTTTCGTGGTCCTCATTGGACCAAAAGTGCTCCCCTCTCTGCCTGTGGACTGTGGGGCCCTCACTTTGCTTGCTCTCCACTCCTCCCCGCTGTTCAACTTCTCTACTCAGTGTCCTTTCCAAATCTTTCTTCTCCAACCTTTCCAATCCGCTTTCCTTGACTTTCACTTCTTTTGTCCTTCCCTGACCAGCGGATTGCAGGCTCCCAGCTCTCCCCCAGGCTCCAGTATTTTGGGCACTCACTGAGCGGGGGTCAGGACCTCACCCAGGATGGGCTGGTGGACCTGGCCGTCGGGGCCCAGGGGCACGCGCTGCTGCTCAGGTGACAACTCCCCTACTCCCGCCTTGCCTGCCCCTTGTGTCTGATTCACTAAGCTGCCCCCTCCCGTGTTCTCTTTCTGGGGGCCAGAGGCCGGTCCTCAGCCCCTCATGCACCCTCAGGAGCCTGCCGGTGCTGAACGTGGAGGTGGCTATGAGATTCACGCCCCCGGAGGTGACAAAGTCTGTGTACCAGTGCTGGGAAGAGCTGCCCACCGCCCTGGAAGCTGGGGATGCCACAGTCTGTCTCACTATCCACAAAAGCTCACAGGACCAGCTAGGTGAGTTTCCTCCTGGTAGACCCAGACCCTCGCTGCCCCCGAGAGGCCCCCAGCCCTATCCTCAGGACAGAATGAGCCCAGGAACCCAAATCTCACCTCCATGTCCACCCAGCTGTCCTTCTCCCTCCTTCTTCCCACACCCGGGCCTCTAGGTTCTGTCTCCAGGACACATCCGAGGTCTGCCCTCTCTACCGCCTTCCTAGAGGACACGGCTTCTCCTTCCCACCCACTCTGAGCTGTGCCCACGGCTATTCTTGCATGCCCCCTCCACTCTCCACAGGGAACTACAGCGATTGGTCCTAAACACTGCTTAACACCCCTCAACCGCCCCCTTCTTGCATTTATAAAGACCAGAAGTTTTGCCCACAATGACCCCATGATTTGGTCCCTCTCTGCCTTTCCAGCCTCACCTTGTCCCCTTCCCCCCTATGCCATACACTTTTTTTTTTTTTTGGCCGGGCCACGTGTCTTGTGGGATCTCACTTCCCCCATCAGGGATTGAACCCAGGCCCTCAGCAGAGAAAGTGCAGAGTCCTAACCACTGGACCTCCAGGGAACTCCTTTTTAATTAATGTGCCAACCTCCCTCTCCCTTCTGGTCTTAGCCACTATTCCCAGAGTCTGGGATTTTCCCCTCCCCGCTTTTCACCTGACTCCTGTTCATCCTCCAGGTCGGAGCTCAGACAAGGCCCATCCAGGAAAGCATCTCTGACCCCCAGTCTGAGTTAACAAGCCCTCCTTGGTACCACTGAGGATCCCACCCTTGCATGGATCTCGCTGTGATGTTATGTCCTACGTGCTGGTCTCTGTTTCTAGGCTGTGAGCTTACGAGGGCAGGGACTATAATTCTCCACCTTCCCCACATGTATCCCCAGCACCTGGTACAGTTCATGGCCCACAGAAAGCGCTCAGCAAATCTTTACTGCATGAAACAATGAAAACAGAACATTTACGCTTCTCTCACTTTCCATCTTCCATTCCCCCTTCTGCTTCAGGTGACGTCCGAAGCTCTGTCATGTACGATCTGGCATTGGATCCAGGTCGTCTGATTTCTCGTGCCATTTTTGATGAGACCAAGAACTGGACTTTGACTCGAAGAAAAACCCTAGGGCTGGGAGAGCACTGTGACACCATGAAGCTGCTTTTACCAGTGAGGACTTTGGGTTCTGGGAAAGGGAGAGGGAGGAAGGAGCCCAAGGCTAGCCTCTGGCATCTCCACTCCCTGCTGAGTGAGGTGGGAGGGGTGGGAGCCTGCAGCTGGAGAGGGGAAAGTCGGGCCCGGGGAACCGGGCTCCACAGCACGGATGGGGCGCTGTCTGGACAGCGGGGCATGGATGCAGTAGAGGAGAAGCCCGAGTAGTAGCAAGTAAGGAGGAGGAGAGGGGGTTCTTGAATGCCCCTTCTCCCTCAGGACTGTGTGGAGGACGTGGGGAACCCCATCATCCTGAGACTCAACTTCTCCCTGGCTGGGGAGCCCATCTCCTCATCTCAGAACCTACGCCCTGTGCTGGCTGTGGGCTCACAGGACCGCTTCACTGCTTCTGTGAGTCTTCCGATGAAGTCCCAGGGATGTGCTGACTTTCACGGTGTCGCCATGTGCTTAAGAGCCTACAGTGGCTCCCATCAACCACTTCAAATCTAAAATGCTTCCACCCCATTACCACAGCCCTGCCCAGCTTGGATCCCTACACACATCCCAGCTGGTTATCCACTTCACCCCAACATAAACTCTCTGGTTCTCATTCTGCAGACCCTTCCCAAATTTTCTCATTTCTATCTCTGTGCCTTTGTCCATGTCGTGTTTCTTCCTTCCTTCCTTCCCTTCCTTCCTTCTTTCCCTCCTTCCTTCCTTCAATTTTCACATTACAGTTCCTTTATTCTTTCAGAGGAGGCACTGTCAAATGATCATAGGTACCTAGAACTGCTCATAGTGTTCCTAGTAAGGGCACATAATAAACAGATTAAGACATTGTTTGGCAGTTGATTTTTATATCCTTTCTGTATGCCATATTTCTTATTTGGAAAACATCGCCTTCTCTCCACCTCAGAGATCTCCTCTAGTCCCCAAAGCCCCAGTCTGATCTCCCTCTCTTTTGAACACGACACTCGGCATCTGTCACCTCTTCTCTGGCCTCCTGTTGTGTCATGGTGATACCATGCCAAATATCACGTGACTGGACTCATAGCAATCTGTGTCTACTTCTGTGGCTCCTTTGGTATTGAAGGTTCCTTGAGTGCAAGAACCATGTCTAATTCACCTGTAGTTCCCGCCTTTCCTGACCCAGAACCGGTCCCATTATTGACAATCTATAATGTTTGTTGAATGGTTGTTGCAGTGTGAGTTGGATTTGACTCCTCAGCTAAACTTTCTGTTCCTTGAAGCCAAGGATCTTGTCTTACCTTCCCTTTATATGCTAACTGCCCCTCCCTCATTGCCCTACTTGCCAGTGTTTAGCACGGTGCTGGGTGCAGGGTGGGGGCTAATACTCAATGTCGATGAGTGCTCCTAATGAGGGGATTGGAGATGGATTAAGACATGGATGGGAAGAGAATATACTGTTTTGCTGCAGCTCCCCTTTGAGAAGAACTGTGGGCAAGATCACCTCTGTGAAGGGGACCTGAGTGTCAGCCTCAGCTTCTCAGGGTGAGTGAGCTCTATCTCCTTTCATAGCCAGACACTCAAGCTTTTGGGTCTCCCATCCTCATAGGATGAGAAGTCCTTGTGTTTCCCTTTGGCTCTCCTTCTAACAAAGAAATGCTTTTGATTGGAAGGTTATCAGCCTGTAGCTCATGAGTTCCCACAGCCCTGCCCCTGCCCCTGATTCAATTCCAATCTACTTCCTTGAGTCTCTCTCCCAGTCTTGTCCTTCCCTGTTCAGCCTGCAGACCCTGGTGGTGGGGAGCTCCCTGGAGCTCAATGTGACAGTGACGGTGTGGAATGAGGGCGAGGATTCCTATGGAACTGTGATCAGCTTCTACTATCCAGCAGGGCTGTCCTATCGACGAGTGTTAAGAATCCAGGTAAACAGCTCCCTTGGGCTCTAGTGGCTGGGACCTTTCTCCTGCTCTGGGTTATAATAGGTTCTTCTTAATTTCTTCTATAATGAAATATAAACACACACACACACATACACACACAAAGTGCATAAGGCATATGTACAGTTTAATGACTAACTATTAAGCAGAAGTCTATGCAGTTAACATCCAGGTCAAGAAATAAAGCACTGCTAGCACCTCCAGAAGCCCTTTCACTATGTGCCTTTCCTCATCCTAACCTCACACTCTTCCCAAAGGTAATCACTATTCTGACTTTGCAATGATCAATTCCTTGTATTTCTTTATAGTTTTACCACCCATAAATACATCTCTAGATAACACTCTTGGGTTTTGCCAATATTTGAACTTTATATGAATGGAGACATGTTGTATGTTCCTTTTTTTCCCGCGAGTTTTAAATTATAGTTGATTTACAATCTTATATTAGTTTCAGGTGTATGACATAGTGATTCAATATTTTATAGATTATACTCCATTTAAAATTATTATAAAATGTTGCCTATATTCCCTGTGCTGTATAATATATCCTTGTATCTTATTTATTTTATACACAGTAGTTTGTACCTCTTAAACCACGACCTGTATCTTGCTCCTGCCCCCCTTCTTCTCCCCACTGGTAATCACTAGTTTATTCTCTAGATCTGTGAGTCTGTTTCTGTTTTATTATATTCATTCGTCTCATTTTTTAGATTCCAAATATAAGTGATAACAACGTTGTATGTTCTTTTGTGTCTTTCTTCTTTTCTTCAATATTATGCTTGTGAAATTCATCCATGTTGTTGCTTGTGGCTATGGAATATTTTCACTGCTATTTAGAATCCCTTTGCATGACTAAATCACAATTTATTTACCCATTCGATGAACGATGGTCATTTGAGTTGTTTCTGATTTTGGCCATGACTATTCTTGAACATGTATCCTGGTGCCCCTACACATAATATTTGGAAAGTATATACCACATGTGGAATTGTTGGATCATTGGCTATGTGTATCTTCAATTTTAATAAGTAAAGCCAAACCATTTTCACCTATTTACACTTCCATCAGCAACGTATGAGAGTTCCTGTGGCTTTACATCTACCCTAACACTTGGCATTGTCAGACTTTTAAATTTTTGTTGATCTGGTGGGTGAGTAACGATATTTCTTTGCAGTTTTAATTTGTATTTCTCTAATGAGGTTGAGCAACTTTTCATTTGGACTTCTTGGTTGTTTGGATTTCTTCTTTTAGGAAGTGCCTGTCCAACTCTTTTTCTTATTTTTCTACTGAGTTGTCCATCTTTTTCTCATTGAGTTGTAAGAGCTCTTTGCATATTCTGGTTACTCGTCCTCTTCCAGTCATATGTGTTCAAATACCTTTTCCATTCCTACTGCTTGTCTTTTCAGTCTCTTTATAGCGTCTTTTAATAAATAGATGGTCTTAATTTGGTTGTGGTTGATTTTTATCAAAATTTTCCTTTGTATTTAGTGTTTTATGTGTGTATCATGTTTAAGAAATATATCCCTACTCCAAGGTTATATATAAAGACATTCCCCTATATTATCTTTTAAAAGATTTCTAATTTTGCCTTTCCACATTTGAGTCTTTAATCCAGTCAGGATTTATTCTAATGTATGGAGTGAGGTAGGGATCCAGTATTTGTTTGTTTGTTTGTTTGTTTTGTATGGGCCAGTTTTCCCAGGACCATTTACTGAAAACTTGTCATTTCCCCTACTGCTTTGCAATGCCACCACTGTTATACATCAAGCCCATATATACATGTGGGTAAATTTTAAAAAATTCATTCTCCTCCTCTGGAAGCAACCCCATCAGCGTCCCCTGCACCTGGCATGTGAGGCAGTGCCCACTGGGAATGAGGGCCTGAGGAGCAGCAGCTGTAGCATCAACCACCCCATCTTCCAAGAGGGCACTAAGGTCAGAGCTTCCCCCCAGTCTTCATCACTCTTCTCCCTCATCCTGGCCCATTTCCTTCCCTCACTCCACCATGGCCTTCCCTATCCCCAACCCTTCTTTCTTCCTCCCTCAGGGCACCTTCATAGTCACATTTGATGTCTCCTACAAGGCCACCCTGGGAGACAAGTTGCTTTTGAGGGCCAATGCAAGCAGGTGAGCCCAGGCCACATATGGTGTGTCCCTCGCTCTCCTTTTTCATGCCCCGGCCAGAAACTCCTCTCCTGGATTCCTTCCCAACCAGTCACCGCTCTCTCCCTCCAGTGAAAATAATAAGCCTACATCCAACAACACTACCTTCCAGCTGGAGCTCCCAGTGAAATATGCTGTCTACACAGTGATCAGCAGGTACTTAATCCCTGGCCCTCCCCTTGGACCTTCCTCCAAGCCTAGTACCTCCCCCTGCAGGCCAGCCTGCCCTTTTGAGGATGGGTATCTAAGCTAGCCTCTCTGATGCCCCACATGGCAATTCTTGTGACCAGCCATATATTTATACCATAGCACCATATCCCACAATTCTTGGTTCTTCTCTGATGAACTGACCTGCTGGTGGGACACACATACCTTGCCACCACTGTGTATCCTCTTCTCTCTCTCCAAGATGCAGGCTTCCTTTAACATGAAGCCAATTCTAACCTTTGTGCTAAACACAAATACGCTGAACTGAAGCTACTAGATTAAGACTGAGGCTTTTCTGAGCACTCTGAAGTGGGGAGGTTGTGCCCAACAGGATATGGTCTGTCACCACACAGAGTGAAGAGAAGGTCAGGTTTTCACAAAACTCAGAGGAGAGCAGAGATGTGAGAAACTGCTGGGACGGTTTTTAAGAGCCCAGGGCTGAGCAGGCCACAGGAAATGCAAGTGTAGGGCTGCTGCTCTGGGTTCTAAAGGCTGGGGAATGGGCAGGGGCGGGCCAGGCTGGGAGCAGGACAAGGAGCCCCACCCACCTGGCTAAATTCCAGAGGCTTTAGAGTTGATCAGAAGCTTATAATATTGCCATGGGACAGAGTTTGCTGCTGTGCCAATTTTTAGGGGAACTAGAGAGGGGGTTCAAGCAGTGTCATTGCCCTTCCAAATTCCATGTGTGAATTTCCCCTTCTATCCACGGGAAAACACTGAAACTTACAATAAGAGCTTACAGTCATATACACTTACGATATGCCAGGCCTTGTTTTAAGTACTTTACATTTATTTAACCACTCTATTAGCTCTGTGATATAGCTATTGTAATTTTATTTATTTATTTATTTGTTTGTTTGTTTGTTTGTTTGCTTATTTTTGGCTGCGTTGGGTCTTCGTTGCTGCACACAGGCTCCCTCTAGTTGCATCGAGCAGGGGCTACTCTTCGTTGCGGTGTGTGGGCTTATCATTGCGGTGGCGTCTCTTGTTGCGGAGCACGGGCTCCAGGCGGGCTTCAGTAGCTGTGGCATGTGGGCTCAGTAGTTGTGGTTCGTGGGCTCAGTAGTGGTGGCTCGCAGGCTCTAGAGCTCAGGCTCAGTAGTTGCGGTGCACGGGCTTAATTGCTCCGCGGCATGTGGGATCCTCCCGGACCAGGGCTCGAACCTGTGTCCCCTGCATTGGCAGGCGGATTCTCAACCACTGCGCCACCAGGGAAGTCCCGATATAGTTATTGTTATACACCTTTTTGCCAACAAGGAAATCCAAAGGTTTTCACCCCTGTCATTCAGCTGGTAAGTGGCAGAACCAGGAATCAAACCCAGGTGGTTTGGCTCCAGAGCTGTGCCCATGGCCATATACTACATGCCTCTCCAAGGATTGGAGAAGCTGAGTGATCTACTTAAATTTGAAAAGAGGTTTAGAACTGGGAGATTTTAAGGTGAGAAAACTGAAGCAGAGAGAGAAAGGGGTAGGACGGGGAGCAGCGAGGAAGGCTAGTATACTAAGTGGAAAAGTAGATTTTAACATTTACGGCACTGCTACAAACCTCATCACGAGTCTGGTACAGGCATTATTGTTAGCATCTCCGTTTTAAAAAGGAAAAAACTACAGGGGCCCAGAGAGGTTAAGGAATTTGTCTTAAGTTACTCAGGTGGGAAGTGGTGGACCTGAGATGTGAACCCAGGTGGTCTGGCCTATGTGCTTAATCACCAAGCTGACAGTCACATCTGTGGGAAAACTGTGGGGCCCATGGAGTTTCTGTAGGGCTGGCCTGGTTTCTGTACACTAGTTACTGGTGAAACCTGCAGGTCCCTCTGCTTGTTTGCCTGATTCCACTGAGTCCTTAGATGTTAAACCCTGGGAAGACAGGGATTATGGCTTGTTAACTGTTGAATCTCCAGAGTCAAGCACACAGCCTGGCAGATGATGAATGTTGACTAAAGGAGGCCATGGATGGATGGATGGATGGATGGATGGAAAGAAAGCCACCTGCAGCCTGGGACATTTATGTCCACTCTGTGGGCTTGTGTCCACACACCATCTTTCCTCCCGATTACTTAACTGCCCCAGGAGAGCCGGATCTATTTTCTTCATTCCCATCATGGAAGGGCTTGCACCCCATCTCCAGGCCTTGGTTCCCTCAAGTCCCCTTAGGTTTATTTGCTCTGGCAGCTGCCTCTGCAAGCATTACGGGAGGCCAACCGTGTACCTAGTAGAGAAAGCAATGGGAACGCCTTTTTCCCATGGGAAATGTTCAGACATCACGAGAGGTCATGTTCAAGTTGGGCCTTTAAGTGAAAATTTCCAGAAGGGGAGTGGGTAAGGACATTCCAAGCAGGAAAAAAAGAGCTTGAGCAAAGTCATGGGGAGAGGAAAGGGCCGGGGTCTCAAGGGACAAGCTAGCAGTTCTGGGGGACGGGGGCAAAGGCCACGAAGGAGAGGACCTGAAGCTGAGGCTGCACAGTCACAGGGGGACCATCATCGCTCCCCTGGGTCATCTGCTGGGCCCAACAGAGCCCTCAGCAGCAGGCTGGCGTGCAACTGAGGATGGTCCCAGGGGTGCTTTTCACCAGCAAGCCCTCTCTCTCTCCAGGCAGGAAGAATCCACCAAGTACTTCAATTTTTCAGCTTCTGACCAGAAGAGCAGAAAAGAAGCCGAGCATCGATATCGTGTGAGAGGCCAGGGAATATCCACGTCTGTCCTTCCCATGTGAACGCAGGAAGCTAGTGGGCAAGGATGGAGAGGAGCCGAGAGCTGAAGCCAGGAAAGGTGGCGGGGGATTTGGGATGCTCCAGGGACCACAGTAATGTTTTGTCTCTATTTTCTGCAGGTGAATAACCTGAGTCAGAGAGATCTGGCCATCAGCATTCATTTCTGGGTCCCAGTCCTGCTGAACGGTGTGGCTGTGTGGGATGTGGCGATGGTGGCCCCTTCACAGGTGCCTGCCTGCCTTTTGTCACTCTCCAGGGTCTGATCCCACAGGGCCTCATGCCCTCTCACCAGTGGACTGTGGATCATTCTATGGCTATTCCTCTCTCTTCCTAGAGTCTCCCCTGTATGTCAGAGAGGGAACCTCCCCAGCAACCTGACTTCCAGACCCAGATTCCAAGCAGTCTCGTGCTGGTGAGAAAGCTCCCACCGCAGGGCGAGCTAGGAGCTGGGGGATCCAGGGAAATGTACTGCTGGCTGTATCACCATGTTTACGTTCTGTGATTGTCCATCTATTCCCCACCCCAAATGTGATAGATTTCATTTTCTCTTGTGGTTCCTCCTTAAATGAAGACCCTCCTCCATTTCATTCCTCTCCTGTCCCCAGGACTGTTCCGTTGCTGACTGCCTGAGGTTCCGCTGTGACATCCCCTCCTTCGGCGTCCAGGAGGAACTTGACTTCATTCTGAAGGGCAACCTCAGCTTCGGTTGGGCCAGCCAGGTGTGTCCCCTCCCAGACTCAGGTGGGGCCAGATGTGTCTGTGCCCACCTCAAGCCAGGGTGTTTCTCTAACCCCAAGCCCTCCCCAGAGCTAGTTCCCAGCCCTCCCCTTCTTTTTTGCAGACTTTGCAGAAGAAGGCACTGGTCGTGAGTGTGGCTGAAATCATTTTCAACAGATCCGTGTACTCCCAGCTTCCAGGACAGGAGGCATTTCTGAGAGCCCAGGTAGTGACTGTGTGGTAGGCAGTGACCAGGCTGGTCAGAGGGCTCCTGATGCTAAATCTGTGATGCTGGGTGGGGGGCTTGCAAGCCTGGAGGGAGGAAGGATGGAGGTCCCTAGGCAGGCAACTGTTCCTAAGCCCATGAGTGCTTCTGTATCTCACCCCTTGGAGCAGAGCCTGATGAAGAAAGGGAGGGAGTTAAAGATTGGGAAACTGGGAGGAGTCTGGAACAGCAAGAGGCCTGATACTTTCTGATCCCCAAATCAGGTGGAGATGGTGCTAGAAGAGTATGAGGTCTATAACCCCATCCCCCTCATTGTGGGCAGCTCTGTGGGAGGACTGCTGCTGCTGGCTCTCATCACAGCTACGCTGTACAAGGTGAGTGTTTTCATCCCACTCTTGACACCACCAGCATCCAACCCCTGCCCCCCCCACAGACAGGATGGTATAGCAGGAAGAACTCAGACAGTGAAGTCAGGCAGGTCCGGGTACACATTTTGGCTCTTACTCGCTGTATAATGTCAGGCAAGTTGCTCAACCTCTCTGAGGCTCTTTCATCATTTTCGAAATGAAATAATACCTACATCATAGAGTGACTGAAATGAGACAAACATGAGGCCAGGGTATGTGGAATCTTTGCTTTTTTGCTATGGATGATGTGTACAGCTACTGAGCTGGGCACAGAGAAGACACTCAGTATGTGATAGCTGTTGCTCACATAAGTGTTCTGGCACACAAATACAAGTCAGTTTGGTTTCCTTCTTCTGTCTCAGCTTCTTCCTACTCCCAACTTCCTACCCTGCCCTCTGATCCAGATTTTCTGATTTATTTCCCCTCATAGTGTGGCTTCTTCAAACGTCAATACAAAGAAATGATGGGTGACAACCCTGAAGACACTGCCACATTCAATGGGGAGAATCTCAGCTGTGAGGCCCCCAATCAGCCTTTGTCCTAAGAATCCACTTTCCCATTTATCTCTACCCCCGTGGGCTGACCTCCATGGGAATAACTTCTGTGTAGATCTGGACTGGCCTGAGCAACTTACCAGGTGCTGAGTCATCTTCCCAAGGCGTTGAGAGGTTTTTATATTTTTACATATCTACCAGAATTCTTCAGTGATGACCCACTTTTTACAGAAGCGGGCATGATGCCAGCCTGAATTCTCATATGTATAAGAATTGTCACATTAAATGCGGATGTTTATAACACACTTTCCTTGTATGAAAGAGCTCTAATCTAGGGACCTGAATGCTGTTCTAGTAAGGGGGGAGGGGCTGCTTGTGGGTACAGAAAATGTTCTCTCTTTCTCAGGTGACTGGGGCCTGTGAGCATCTTTTCTTAATGGTGCTGTGAGTAGTTTTAGGAGAGGAGGGCAAAATAAGCTCTGTGTGTGTGTGTGTGTGTGTGTGTGTGTGTGTGTGTGTGTGTGTTGGTCATGGGTTTCAGCTTAGGCTTCAGGCTCCTTGGTAATGGCAAGTGAGCTGACCGTCCTGGAGGTGAATGAAATGTCCAGAGCTTGTCTGAACCAACATCCCCCTTGAATGGGGTCCCCCAAACTAGGAGAACCAGGCTTCCAGAAAGGGAGCATCTAATTTCCCCCAACTAACACAGAAGACCCATTAAAGGTGGTCATAGAGAATGACCAAAATATTCCAAATCCAGAATTAGGTCATCAAGATCTACACAGAGGGCTGTAGATCCTGTGTTTGAAATCACAATTGTCTCTAGACAGCGGGAAATCACAGAGGCCCTGAATTCGTGTCAGGAAAAGAGTGGTACCTCAGGATCTGCCGCCCTGAGTCTCCACTGGGCCTCTGACGAGCTGCCTGAATTTAAGTCATTTAATCTCTGAGAATCTCAAATTCCTCCTCTGGAGAAGGTGGAACCAAACTTAGACCTTGCTCCCAGAATTACCGTGAGAAGTCAGTGTATGTTAAAGCCCTTTACAGCCTAGAGCCCTAATTATTAACAGGTGAGAGGGGAGGGGCCGTCTCCTACCTGTCCATCGAGGCTGTTCCCTCGAGTCCCTCCCAAGTCAAGGTCTCCGGAAGAGCACGTGGACCGCCCACTGCACTTTGCGCACGAGCCCAGCTCTAGCCATCGACGCCCCGCCCCGCGGTCCCCACGGAGCCCGTGGCCACACACAGCTTCCACACTTTTATTGTGTCTGGGGGCATCGGCCAAGGCCTCAAGGTTTTTCGTAGCCCGTGGGCAGAGGGTTGACCCGGGGATTGTGGAAAAGAGTGTGGTTGCCGTCTCCCCAGGAGAAGGGCTGTGGAGAGAGGGAGGGGGAGCGAGGCGTCAGCCTGGGGGTCCCCCGCACCCCCTCGCTCGCCCGCCCGCACGCACGGCCAGTGTACCTTGGTGCGGATCCGGAGGTGATGGTAGGGGATGAACTCTGGGCGCTCGTGGTGGCCCGAGTGGAGCCAGGAGTTGAGGGTGCAGAGGGCCACGCTCGGCAGCGCCAGCGCGAAGGTCAGGAGGCGCCAGGTGCGGGCTGCAGCGGGGAAAGGCAGGGGTGAGAGAGAGATGGACCGGGCGGGAGTGGGCGGCGGCGCCAGGACCCTGGAAGGTCCTAGAGGCAGGAGTTGGGGACAGATGGACAAGGTCAGGAAGCCACAGGGTCAGGCCCTGGCTGCACTCACCTCCTGTCCCTCCGTGGTCTCCCTTGGCCGCACTGGCCAAGCCCCGACCCAAGGACCTCAGAGGCAAAGCCATGTCGGTGAGAGAAGCTGGGGACAACGGCACCGTCCTTTCCTTCTCCTTCACTGAGGCCTCGGTTCCCCTCCCCTCTGTGCCCGCCAATCACCTGTTGAGTCTGTAACGTGGGTGGCTATTTTTAGGGGTTTTCTATATTTAAAACAAGGCCTGACTGTCTGGAGGTCTTTCTCTCCAGACAGCTGCTGTACGGTGCCTCTTATTTTGGTAAGGGGACATTTAAAATACAATATGCCATTCTTTTTATAGTTGTGGGGAACTATTTTGTTCAATACTCTGTTCCCAGTGGCTGGCACACAGTAGACCTTTAATAAATCTTTGTAGAATGAATTGTGTCCTTTTGAATCTCAGGTTTTTTCAGGTGTAAACTGTATAATAATTTGTACCTTAAACGATCTTTATGAAGTTTAGGTAAAGCAACAGAGGATTGTGCCAGCCTACAGTCTGGCACGTAACAGGAGCTCAGTATATGTATTAGTCACAGTTCTTTGCAAAGAGCAGAACTCCCTTTAACTAGCTTTAAAAAGATAGGCAATTGTGAATCTTAGGTAGCTCGCAGTATCTCTGGTACCGCCAGAAACAAACCATCCTGTGGGCCAGCTGTGCAGAGACAGTTCACACTGCTGGACACTGAGTGCCAAAATCTTCATCAACGCTGCCACGGAAAGTGTCACCAAAATTTAATCAATAGTCAATCTAAGAAAGACATAGGGACTTCCCTGGTGGTCCAGTGGGTAAGACTCCCCGCTCCCAATGCAGAGGGCCCGGGTTCGACCCCTGGTCGGGGAACTAGATCCTGCATGCATGCTGCCACTAAGAGCCCGCATGGCACAACTAAGACCCAGAGCAGCCTAAATAAATAAATTAATTAATAGATTAATTAATTAATTAAAAAAAAAAGAAATGGAAAATTTTATTGGAGGCAACCTGAGGGTTATAACCGGGGAGACAGTCTTTCAGAAAGCTCTGAGGATTGTTCCACCTGTTAGAGGTCGAGATACAGTTATGTAAGTTTTTGAGACAAAGGGTTATACATCAATGTAACATACTGACAGTTTACATACTCCAAGAAGGCATGTAGTGGGCTATTGTGACCCCTTACAGGATTGAGAAAGGAATGTTATCTCCAAGGAATTACCTTGCTGGCACCAGGAGGAAATTGCTTTTTTTGGGGGGGTGGGGGTGGAGGGGAGCGAGTAGGCATTCCTGTGTCTTCTAAGGGTATCTAGTTAATGTATAAGGCAGATACACAATGCACACTAAAGGGGAGGGGGTAGTGGCTCAAAAGGGCAGAGAATTTTATGCTTAAAAATTTCCTTGTCCCGCCTTAAAAATTTTATTTCATCAAAAGCTAGATTCTTCCATCCTCATCCCCTCTTGAAAACGGATTCTTCATGAAACTTGCATCCTTCAGTTGCTCTCTTCTCGATCAAAGAATCATGTGGGCACCAAGTGGCAACACCTAGGCATTGCCTGTGCCATAGCTTCGAGAAAGGCTGGGAAGTATAGCTCTGGCTTCTGCCTTCAGGAGGTAGGAATTGTATCTTGGAGAAAATGTAGGACGAGTATCCCAAAGATGCTGGACAGCCACAAACTTGACAAGTGTCTACTGCTAAGTATGTTATTTCAGTCTGAAAAATCAGACTACTTGGAGGAAAAAGAAGAAAGCACATGCAGGGCTGTGTGAACCCTAGAGGCTCTAGAAAAGTGCAAGACAGGGCAGGGCTGACGTCTGCCTTGTCCGTGGTTCTGTCCTCAGCACCAGCACAGAACCTGGCATGAAGTGGGTGTTCTAAAAAGGTGTATTTAATGAATGTTTGGACCGTGTTACTTTGGATAACGCTATAGAAACACCTTTTCAGAACTACAGTCCAACAGGATGCCCCCAGCTTTGATCAAGAGCTGATGTACCTGATATGAATTTAATATATAAAAGAAAAATAAGTTTTATGTATTGATACCTAATCTAAATATATGAAAGAAAAATGAGGAAGGTATATTTTCAAGAAGGGGCTCCATACCTGTTCCTCCTGATGGGTCTAAACTGGTTCTACTTGTCTTTTTTCAGCTTTTTGTTTTGTTTTGTTTTTAGTAACTTTCTTGAACAGTTAAATGTTATACAGTGCTGCTAAATTATTCCCACGCCCTCACCGAGCTGTAACAGAATTCTTCCTACAGTTGCTTTTTCCCAGTTGTATTTTGGAATTGCTGCTGAGAAGATGGGACCTTACTCCAGTTCAAGTTACTTGGCTTCTTTGTCCACACACAGTCCCCTCAAGCCCCCTCCCTACTGAATGATTATGGCTCTTGGAGAAAACAAAAATGAAGGGGGTATTTTTACCTGAAAAGGTTCTAGGCGCCCCTCTCTCCACTCAGTTTCGCTGGTCATCACCGAACAATTCCCTGGGGATTCCCATCCCTTGGCCTCAGCTTGGAGGTTCCCACGAAGAGCTGGTACTTGGTCAACGGCGCAAGGGTTGCTAGCATCCTCTGCTGCTGTTGCCCTCTTGTGGCGCACCTGCCCAAGTACACCTCCTGCTGAAAATCCGATGAGCCCATACTGATAAATGTATACACTGGCATAACCACCAACACAATCAAGATGGCGAACATTTCCATCACCCCTCAAAGTTCTTTCATGCCCCTGTGCAGTCAGCCACTCCCTCTCCCACCCAGCCCCAGATAATCACTGATATCTGCTTTCTGCCCCTATAAATTAGTTTTGCCTATTGTAAATTTTCATCTAAATGTAATTGCATATTATGTATTCTTTTGTGTCTGGCTTCTCTGGTCTAACATCATTTTGAGATTCAAAAGGAACAACTTCTCCTCTCTCCTGTCCCTCAAATCTCACAATTTACAGAAGGATTTAGGGAGGTAGTAGGCAAAGGTATGTTACTGGAATCCTTATATTCTTGGTATGGACAAGCATTATATTAAGTGATGTCTCAGCATCAGTGATTAATAAATTATTTCCCTTGTGTTTTATAAAAATTATTTAAAAATTATTTGTTGGTTTTCCCAACAATGTGCTATTAGCATAAAAAAAAATGTGGAGTTCGATGAGAATTCAAACAGCATAGAAGTGGCTCAGAGCATCACCCATCCCGTTTCCAGGCTTGCTACCTAAGTCCTTTTCTTTTTTTTTTTTTACTTATTATTCTTATCTTTTCATGTGTACACGTGTTCTCTTTTTATTTTTTTAATTTTTGGCTGTGAGGCTTGTGGGATCTTAATTCCCCAACCAGGGATTGAACGGGGGACCTCGGCAGTGAGAGCACGGAGTCCTAACCACTGGACCGCCAGGGAATTCCCCTACCCAAGTCCTTGACTCCGCTTTTTCCCCTAGCTCTGCACCTCCGACTCAAGTCTCTTCAGGCACCACATCCTTTTGGTTCTACTTCAGAAAGATTTCTCAACTCCATCCTCTCCTCTCTGTTGCCAGTTCTACTGCCTTACGTGCAAATCCTTGTCATCATTTGTCTGGATTATTGCAAAAGACCCCTTATCAGCCTCCCCTGCTTCCATTCCCTGCATTCTGGTTTATCATCCATATAATCCACCAACGACAGCTCTCCCTTAAACCCCAGACTCCAGCATTAAATCTGATGCCACTCCCCTGCTTCAAAGCACCTGTGCCTAAACGCCACCCACAACATGGCCTGCAGAAAAGAGTTCAAATGCTTCAGCACGGACGGCAGAGCTTCTCAGCCTGGCTTTGCCCCACCTCTGCAGCTTTACTCGCCGTGGCCTTTCACACCTCTGTGCTTTTGTACTTATTTTACTTCCAACTACCCAGAATGCCCTTCCCCCTTTCCTGTCGCCTAAACTTGTCCTTACTTATCATGTGAGCCCCAGCTCCATTGAAAGCTTTCCCAAACTCTCCTATCACACTTGGTGTGGTGACTGCAGCAGCGGCATTGAAAACCATCACGAACGTCTGGTCACATGTCTGACTCCCCAGTAGACTGAGCTCCGCGAGGGCAGAGGCTCTGGCCTAGTGCCTGACACAGTAGGCACTCAGTAAATGGTAACTGAATCAAGGAACCACTTCTGGCTGCTCCAGTTTGTTTATGCTAAGACTCAGATTCTTTTATCTTTGTTGTCCTCCCAAGATACAATGTGGACACACTTGGAAAGTTAACCAAAGGGACCATGAAAGTGACCACACCCAATCTAAGTCTTCCCAGTCAATGAGATCATGGTTATTTCTATAGCAATAACAGAGAAAAGCAACTAAAAACAATGCTGTTTACTTGGGTCCAGTGCATTTCATCTACGCATCTGTACTAATGAGATTATCTGTTCTAAGAATTTCCACACATTGATTAAACCTCACGACAACTAACCAAGAGAGGGACTATCACCCCATTTTACAGATGAATAAACTGAGGCACCGAAAGGTCTTAACCTTGCCAGTGGTCATCCATACTATAAGTGGCAGAACCAGGACCCAAACGGTCTGGCTCAAGAGAGCTTCCTGCTAATTTCTCTGCTATAATGCCTATCTCAGTAGGACAATTTTGAAAAAGAAACTACCTTTCCTCCATAATCCCAACGCTTCTAAGAATAATATCTTCATGTTTGCATGTTTCTTCAGGCTTTGCCAACATGCCTACGTATTCTGACTACTCTATAGTCATAGTTTAGCTACCGAACAAGAGAAGACTACTCCAAGCAAAAGATGAGTCTAATTTTGCTTTCCGAAAAGAATTTGTGCATCTTTTTACTTGTGAACATTTTCTGGCTCATTCATATTCTTTCCTAAGGATATTTTAATGGCTACATACAATTTTTATTTAAAATCCCACATTTTATTCATTTCTTTTATTATTGGGATGTCTTTACTACAGAAAATGCTGTCATGAGCATTTTCAGGCTACGCACAGAGCTTATTTTTTTTGAATCTCTTGTGTAGGAATCATCCTCAGGAGTGCAGCTGATGCCCTATGTAAGAAAGGGCCTTTGGCCTTCATAAAGTAGACGCTCTTCTGAAAGTCTGAATGGCCGCAGTTCAATTTGCTAGTGTCTGAGACTGAGTCAAGTCTGATGACCGTGGCCCATTCATGGTCTTGGGGGCCCTAGGAAAAACACAGCAGTTCTGGCAATGCTCTCTGAGTCAGCTGGGACACAGTCAGTGCAGTCAGCCCTTGTGACAACTGAAAGTGCCACAGGTTGCCAAAAACTTCGATCTTGTTAGCCACCATAATCCATCACTCTCTCTGTGACTATCATAGCTCTCCCCTCCTACATTCCCTGTCTAGCCTGGGCTTTCCTTACCTCTTCCTGAGATTACTGTGTTTCCTACTTGGCCTTTCTTCCAACTGCCTTACATAAAGCTGTCAGATACGTTTCTTACTGTAGGGCAGAGCTTCCTTTTTCCACAGCCTGGGACACATAGAAAATGTTAACAATGACTTGTGCAGCACACTGGGATAAAGGGTTGAGGCTGCTTCCAGCTGGAGGTGCCTGGCCTAGTGCTTCTGGCCATCCCAGGCCCCACCCGTCTGTCCTAGGGGTTAAAACAGTGGTCTCAACCCTGGCTGCACACTAGAATTAACCAGAAGTTTTACAAAATTTTTTTGCCTAGGCTGTACCCCAGAGTAATAACAATAATGTACAGCCAAGGTTGAGAACCTTTGAACTAAAGGGGTATCTCAGGTTATCCTCAGTAACCTCCACAGGTTACTCCTTCTTTCACTACAGTCTTTCCCTTCTGAGCAATGGGTCCAGGGTATCAATAGACTAAGATCAAGTCCTGAACTTGGGTGTGTGCAGCTCTCAGTAGCTGGACTCAGTGTCACATGATGATAAAATTTAACTTCACCAAACCGCCTAAGCCTAAATGATTGTGTCCGGTCTGGGGGTACACAGTGGCCTAGAGGAAAGCTGAGAAAGCTGGACCTGACGGAAGGCGGGTGCGCGGGGTGGGGTAGGGTGGTGAAGGCAGAACGCAGAGGACACCTTGGGAACAGTAGTAGAGGCCCGGATTTTAAGGCGGGAGAGGCTGTGGTTGCTTAAGGGAGTTAATGGAATAACTGGACTCCAGGAAGAATATGGAGACTGGAAAGCTGAAAAGGGCAGTGGAGGTGCTCGTCCCGCCCCTTCTACCCCGGATAACACCCGTGTGCTTTCGGGGCTCATGGGGCGCCGCATCAAAGGGGCTCGGCGGAGGCGTGTGTTCAGAAACGCCCCCTGCTCTAGGTGGAGGCGGCGGGCCCGGCTGCTGCCCATCGCCATCTCTTACCCACTGAGACCCCACACCTGCCTGTCCCCTGCATGACACACCCGGAGTGCAGCCGAGAGGGGGCCGGTCGCCCCCACTCTCCGGAGAGGGCCAGACCCCAGCTCCGGGAAGGCCATCCGCGGCGTGGCAGAAGGCCCAATCCCGAGAGGGCTGACCCCCGAGGGAAGGCGGAGAGAAGGCGGCAGCGGCGGCGCCTGGCTCCGCTGCGAGGGAAGCCGCCAAGCCTCCACGGCGGGCAGCCTGCGCAGCGCCTTCTGGGAAATGTAGTCCCCGCAAGGGGCCGAGACCCGGATGCGGAGGGTCCCAAGCATCCTTACTCAACCTCCGGCAGGGGGCGCTCCATCTGCCGCCGCCCTGCTTGCTTCTCCTCCCAGAAACCCGCCCCACCGGTCCCCAGGCCTTCCCAAGATGGGCCGAACCGGTCAGAGCAGTGAGCACACCATAAAGAGCCACCGAGGAACCACATCCCAGTCCCTAACTAGAATGTGAGAGGAAGTACCCCTGGGCGAGCCCTGGTGGAGGTGACCGGGCCTAACGTGGTGTGGTGGCACCTAAAACCTCTCGCTTAAGGAAAGACCGAGAGTGAGGAGCTGGCCTCTGGCAGAGAATTTAAGGGAACGCCCCCATACTCAGTAATTAAGAGAAGCGACATTGTAACGCGATATTTCAAAAAATCAAAATGAATGCAAAAAATTCATGGTGAACAAAATATCAAAATATCGAAGATTTAACTAAAGACAGGCATCAACCCTGTATTTTCTCCACCCTGCCTCACTCACCTCACCCTAATCATGGCCCTGGTTCCAATAAAACTTTATTTACAAAAGTAGGTGGCTGGCACAGGTGGTAGCTTTCTTATTTAAAAGTATACATAGGGGGACTTCCTTGGTGGTCCAGTGGTAAAGAATCCACCTTGCAATGCAGGGGACGAGGGTTCGATCCCTGGTCAGGGAACTAAGATCCCACATGCCGCGGGGCAACTAAGCTCACGTGCCTCAACTAGAGCCCGGGTGCGGCAACTACAGAGCCCATGCGCTCTGGAACCCGCGCGACACAACTAGAGAAGACCTGCGCACCGCAACTAGAGAGAAGCCCGCGCACCGTAAGGAAAGATCCCGCATGCCTCAACAAAGATCCCACGTGCCACAACTAAGACCCAACGCAGCCAAAAATAAATTAAAATAAATAAATAAATAATAAATAAACCTTTAAAAAATATATATACGCATAGATGTATCATTTGTCTTGATTGCGAGTATTTTCATGCTCCCTTAAATTTGGCACTAGAGGCTGGTGCCTCGCTCATCTAACCCTAGTGCCCCTCTGCCGAGTCCCCTCAACTTTGGGAGCCACATATCTGCCCTGGCACCCAGAAGTGGACTACATCTGGAAAGGACCCTGATTTTGGTCTAAGTTCAGCCACCAGCTGCCTGAGTGACCTTGGGCCAGTCAGGCTCCAACTCGCCCTCTGTTGACCCCCAGAGCTGTGTCTTCCCAGAAGGGGCACCTTTTTCTTCACGTGGTGTCATATAAGCTAGAGGAGACTTGGATCATAGCTGCAAACCGGGGATTAGGAAGCTGCTTCGTTGCCTCTAACCTGCTTCTTGACACCCACAAGGCTGAAGATTAGACACTGCAACAGAAAACCCCCATGCCTCCTCTACCTTACTGGTCATCAGAAAATAGCAGTAGGGCTTCCCTGGTGGTGCAGTGGTTGAGAATCCGCCTGCCAATGCAGGGGACACGGGTTTGAGCCCTGGTCTGGGAAGATCCCACATGCCGCGGAGCGACTACGCCCGTGAGCCACAACTACTGAGCCTGCGTGTCTGGAGCCTGTGCTCCGCAACAAGAGAGGCCACGACGGTGAGAGGCCCGCGCACCGCGATGAAGAGTGGCCCCCGCTTGCCGCAACTGGAGAAAGCCCTCGCGCAGAAACGAAGACCCAACACAGCCAAAAATAAATAAATTAATAAAAAAAAAAAAAAAAGAAAATAGCAGCAAGAAAGTGGCCCATTTCATTCACACCTTCTAAATCTCATGCAAGGACATTGGAAGAACCTAATATGCAAGGGAAGCTAAGAAATGTAGTGTTTAGTTTTCCAACAACTTCAGTCCAGAGAGCCTCTTTAGAAGGAAGTGAGAATAGATTCTGGGTGTCAAATGACATCCCAAACTATGGGAAAGCCAAGTTTGAATGCAGGTATAAACCCATGCTGGCAAACATGCACCCTACACGTAGAAGAATCATAAACTTTTTGAGGGAAAGCTCTGCGAGGGGCCTTGAAAACCACCTCATCCTATCTGCTTATTTTACAGCTGAAGAAACTGAGGCCCAGAGAAAGGAAGTGACTGGGGATTGGGGTTGGACAAAGAGTGGTATGAAGACTCTGGCACGGGTGAGCTGGAAGAAGAACCTGCAGAAAACTTCTTGGTGCCCAAAGAGTTTCTAAATTTACAAAGATTGTACTGAGGTTTGAATGCATTGAGCCTAATTCAGATCCAGGAGAACGCTGGCCATTAAGAGATGTAAGCATTTTTCCAGGTCATGAAAAACAAAGAAATTGTCCTAAAATACTAAAGAATTCTTCTAGATTAAGAGAGACTAAAGAACCATGAAAACTAAATGCAGTATGCGCATCTAGTTAGGATTATATCCTGGACCATAATTTTTTTTCTTATGCTATAAAGGCTATTAGTGGAATAATTGGTGAAACTGTAATTAAGTCTGTTCATTAGATGACAGTACTGGATCATTGATAATTTCCTTGTTTTTAGCAAATCCACATTAAAGTATTTAGGAATAAAGAGAGAGAGAGAGATAAGCATTTTGAACTGGGAGGAAATAAGAACAGAAAAAGAACAGAAAGAGATCCTGAATCCCATGGAAGAGAAGCTGCGAATCACCCAGGCAGTGTGATCAGACCTTCCTCAAGGTGTTCTGCACCTGCCCCACGTGGGATGCTGGGGACTCAACAGGGACAATGCAGAGTCCCTGTCCTCCTGGAATATGTCTAGGGGAGGGAGGGAGGGAGGGACTTTGGCTTGGGGCGGGGGGTGGGGCAGCTGTTCTGGCATCCCCAGTGCACCTCTCAAAGCACCTGCCAGCCACTGTTGAGCTTCTGGGTGGGTGGGACTCCAGCTGCCAGCCCGTGGCCACACCCACTGCCCAGCACCAGCCTCTGTACTGCCCACCAGGCTCAGAGGAGGAACCAGGCTCCCAGGACTGGGTGAGATCAGACAGAACTGGATGGAATCCAAGCTCATGTCCAGAAGCCAGGGCCAGCCCAGGGGAGACAGTATTACTGACTCCCCCTCCCTCCGAGCCCACCCGGGGCTTAGCGTTTACAGAGCACCTCCACACCTGCTTGCTTCCCAAAATAGCCCTGCGCGGGGTGTCTGCCGGGGACTGTCTCTCTGAGGCTCACAGGGCCCAATACTCGGCCCTCTGACCAAGGCACACAGGGGTTTGCCTGGCCTTGCTGAACCCGTAAGCTCTGCCCCTACTCCCTGGCACATACGGAAAGGAGCTTCAATAATACAGGGTGATATCTGGGGTCGGGGAAGCAGGGAATTCAGGGAAGGAAGTCCGGTCTGTCACCTGGGCTGGGGGCTGGGGAGGAAAACGGCTGGTGGGGGGCAGGAAGGGGTGAGGGAAAAGAGAAACTGCCTCCACTGCATGGGTCTTTCTCACCCATGAGAGTGTAGGATGGGGATGGTCACCCGCAAACGCCTTTCTGTAGCTGTTAGGCAAGTAATTCAAATGAAACTCGCTGAGTCAGGGACACACCAGGGAGCGGTGGGGACTGTCCATGTCCGGGGCAGCCACTACTCAGCCCTGTCAACACGTTGCTGGATTTTCTGATCCTCTCCCCTCTCCTCCCCAAAAACACCAAACTAGAAATCTAGATTGTGATGTGAAATCTCCCAATTTAAATGTTGGCTCATGGGACTTCCCTGGCGGTCCGGTGGTTAAGACTCAGCACTTTCACTGCTGAGGGCATGGGTTCGATCCCTGATTGGGAAACTGAGATCCCACAAGCCGCTGGCAAAAAAAAAAAAAAAAAGGTGGCTCAATAGTGTAAACACACACACACACACACACACAGTGAAGGCCAAAGCAAACATGTCTGCTGTCTCTGGCCTAAGCACTGGCCACATGCTTGGAGAGTGAGGCTGCCTCTTTCCCAGCTCAGGGCACAGTGAATGCCGGATAAACCCCTGTTGGATTAAGCCCATCCTTCCTGTTTCCAAGGACTGGCCTGCCTCCCTGCTCTGGGCAGGACCTGTCTCTACAATTGAGAGGAGATGGGGCACAGGGCTATTTACCTTAATGTGAGAAGTTAGCTTCCAGTTGACTGAAAGGGATTTTGCAAACAAATCTTCCTCCCATGCCCACCTCTGCCACGTACCTAACGTCCATCTGCAGTTGACCTGATCATAACAACTATTTATTGAATGCCTACTACGGATGCACCTGGCTCAGGCCTCCAACTCAGTCACTGGCTTGTGCTATTTTGAGATGCCACTGATGGGGAATATGCCAGAACCCATCTGTTCATCACAGACCCAGCTTGAGGAGACAAGTGGCATCCATTAGATGTCACCTTCATGAAGCCTCTTAGACTTACTCCAGGTGATGCCCTTTC